>NC_133159.1:73582500-75982500 GCF_040802235.1 Manis javanica
TGCCATGCATGCATTTAAGGACCTGCAAATGCCGAGTGGGAATGGAGCACAGGGTGCAAGGGTGGGGGAAATGAGACAGAAGGGAAGACAGGAGCTAGAGCACCAGAAGTCTGTAGACCAAGCTAAGGGGACTGGACTTAGTTCTAAGGGCAATGGGAAATGGTTTCTGATGACACAAACAGATTTCTGCTTTTGCTGACATGTGGATGGTGACTAAAGTGGACAAGATTGGAAGCAGAAAGATAAGCTAGGAGGTGGCAATAATCAGAGAGATGACAGTGACTCAGAGCAGGGCAGTGGCAGTGGGAATGGAGAATATTACTTGCATTTGAGAACTGTTGAAGTTTTGTGCTAGAACTTGGAGATGAACTGCACGTGGAGGACCTAAGGATGTGGAGTCCAGGATGGTGCAGGGGAGCAGGGTGGATGGCAAGCAGACTCCTCCGATCTTCACACTGGAAACCAGAGATGGGGAGGGGATTCTGGGGCCTGAAATGAAGCAATCTCTTTCAGTCCTCTCTTAGGTAGATATGCCCAGGCTGTAGCTCATGTTCCCAGATGCTGTGTGGGAGATGGGATAAGAAACTAGGGGTACTTTCTTGAAGGAGATAACAATGAGCAAGATTTTCCAATGTTTTTGCCTGATGTGCAAAGATTTACAGTTAAGTCTACCTAACCCCTAGTATTTTCCAGCTACTAAATCCAGTTTTTTGTCAACAATCTTCTTAGAGTCCTCATCTAACAGCAACATATAAAACTTCTTCTGAGGCTTACTTCTGCTGTCTTCAAAAACTTCAGGCCGATGTTCACTGAGTACCTGTGTGTGCTGAGCTCTGGACAGACACCAAGGGGCCAGCAGCGGGAAAGGACATCTTGCCCTGAGATCACTGTGCTCCATATAGAATCTGCTGGCCACTCTCCTGTTCCCCCCACAGCATCCTGTAGCTCTTCTTCTTAATAGTTTCTGAAAAGTTAACAGAATGAAAAACAAACAAGGTTTAGGAGCACATTATAAAGAAAGCATGTAAATATGTATCTTGCAGCTTCAGCAGCTAGGGTTGGTATCAATTTTCTTCAAGTGAGGAAGCTGAGAAAACCAAAGGGCAGACAGAAAGCCTCCCACAGGGAGCTTGGGCCCTGCTTCAAGGACGTGGCTCTCAGTCAGGAGTCGAGAGCCGTGTGCTGGAACCATGACTGCTCATTTATTATAACATTACTGAACATATGAGAGTGAAGTCCTTTGGTGTTTATTGCTTATGGGTCTTCCTAAGATCTCTTTTTTGATGCATGACAGCAAAAGTAGAATATACTTAAGGCAAGACATTTTTCTTAGACTTTGGAAAAGTTATAAGCCACTGGTCCAGGGTAGGGTTATATAAACAGACAGACCCCACTTTAAACTCCAGGTCTACCACCACCCAGTAGCTGTATGGTATCTTGTGTTACTTTACCTTTCTGAGCCTCAGCCTCCTCATTTGCAAAATGAGGATAATCATGATGTCTATCTTGGAAGGCAGTATTTAATGGCTAAGAGTCCAAACTCTGTACCAGACTGACTGTGTGCCTACCTTAACTCTGCCACTTACTATGCAGCTTTTGGGAAGCCACTTTACCTCCCTGAACCTTAGTCTCCTCATATGTAAAATGGGGGTAATGATGGTGTCTATCTCATTGGGTTTTTGCAGCTTTGTAAAGCACTGATAATACACTTGTATGGAGGGACCTTCCCCCAAAGTAGGCCCCAGAGAAGCACAATATACATAGCAAGTATAATTTCAATATTTGCTAAATAAATAAAAAGGACTTTGAGAAGAGTATGTAAGAAAATGTATATGAAACCAAGAGGCTAATATGGAGTCAGTGTTTGAGATTTGCACCCCCTCTCCCTCCACCCCCACCTCCACCTCTGGCCTATCTCAGGACTGGGCACACGGTCAGTGCTAGGTGTATACTGCCTGGTGACAGCTTAATCAACTCTAAAAAAATGTCACTTTCTGATCCTTAAGGTTTATATCCTTTCTTTGCAAGAGGAAGCTGGTACTAATTTCAGAGCTTTGTGATAGGACATGTGATTTTCCTTATTTACTAACATTTACTTGGGCTGGTGTCTGGGACACCCAAAATATGTTATGAATCAGTCAGAGGATAACAAGATCTGCAGTACTGTACAGATTACTCACTAATTTGACACTTGGGGATTTTTGCAAAATGTTAGGGAACATTTGACAAGATGCAGATTGCTATATCCATAAAGTACTTTTGACTCTGAGGCTGGGTGGCACTCTCCCCTGATGTGGTTACATTTTTTCCTAGCACCAGCTGTTGCATCCTGACAAGGTGGCTTGTTTTATTTTTCCCTCTTGAAGGAGAAAGTGTTGGAATTTTACTCTGAAACCATAATAACTAAAATTCATCCAGCACCTACGGGGGTACAGGGAGAGGGGGTACAAATCTCAAATGCTGACTCCATGTTAGCCTCTTGGCTTCATATACATTTCTTTCAGGTGTCTTCACATCTTTTGTCTCAATCTTCACAGTAATCCTCTGAGGTATACGTCATTAGCATCTCTATTTGTCAGTAAGGAAACTGGAGCTCAGAGAGGGTAAGCAACTTGCTTAAGGCCACACAGCTCTCAAGTTCTTATGCTAGAATTTGAACCAGGGGCTGCCTATCCCCAAAGATTGGATTCCAATCCAGCATCCTATCTCTCACATCACCAGAGCATTATCAGATTCTGACCTGGTTCTCTCACAGGAGGGGTGAAGGAGAAGACAATTTGTTGCCTAGTTTTAAACAACTGGGCAGCATCTGTGTCCTTGAAATCTTGTGCACATTGTTTTATAGTGAGACCTGAATTAGTTGGTCATCTAGAACTTTGAAGAGCTTTCTTTTGTCTCGACACTGTTTTCAAAGTCAAACAAGGAAGACCGTGTTCAAGGAATGGGAATGCCACCCCCCAATCCCCCACCCAGTCTCCCATCCCAAGGCACGGTTATCGCTCTCCTGTTATTTTTGGCATAGTACCATACTGCTGAGGCTTCCTATCCCCTGTCAGATTTTCCCCCTGCTTCCTACTGGCTCCAGGAGTACAAAGGGGGCTTGTGTGTAGGATCTGGGTATGAGGAATATAGCATGCCCAAGAAATAGGAATAGGGCCCTTGGGGAAAACCTGACTCCAGAGGGATATTTCTTGGGGGATTCCAGTTGTATGGAGGAGCTGTTCCAAGAAGAGGGGCGCCAGAAAAGCAGAGTATACATCGGAAGAGCAAATAAATGCCTCCTGGTTCCAGCGGCCACTCCAAATTCATACTCTTTGGCTACCATTTTAAATGAAAGACAGAATACATTTAATAGGATGTAAGAAATTCCTAGGATTTGTCACACATTTTCTTACAATGGTTCTTCACTAGCTCTATTGGTATGTTGGGCCTGCCCTAATCAACAGTATGTTTCTCAAGACAGAGATTATATGTTTTCTCTTGTCCTTTCCAATCTGCTTTGCAGTGTTGTGTATGTAGTAAGCACTTAATAAATGCTTGTTGAAATGAAAATGACCCCTGGAATGAAAATCCATCTTGTGAATTTTCATACTTCAGTCCTTAACACTTGAAGTATTGCTAGGGGCTAAGTTCTTTCTTCCGCTGATTAGGAACATTAAGAACAGGTTTAAAAAAATAATGCTGTACGAAACAGAAATATCTAGAGGTATGTTTCAAGTATCTGGAGTAAAAGACTAGAACAGAGTTTCCCTACCTTGTTGAACATGGAAATCCTTTTTTAATGTTAGAAAACCTATAGGGACCATGTGATTATAGTTCTACTTTTAACATCTATTAATTGGGAAAACACAAGGACAACATGTTTTTTTAGTAATTTTTACTTTATTCTTCCATCAACATCTATAAGCTGTAAAGGAAAGAGGGGTACCCTTCGTGGCCCACTATGTGACCTGTTGACTGCCAGTCCGGGGACCTGCGGAGCATGGGCAGCACCTCTGTTAGCCTGGAGGTGGGGGCGGGGGTGCAGGGCCACGGCTTTGGGGATAGCTGGCTTCTCTGGTTCCCCTTCCTCCAGGGCCTGCTGGACGCGGTTGGGAGCTGCAGCAGTGCTAGCGGTTGCAACTCATTAGAGTGCAGATTCCAAGTGCAGACTAGTGAATGGATGGATTTATTCTTCAGCGATTTAATTACTCTAAAGGTGGTCCACCTAAAATCGGCCCCACTTAATGTATCCAAATGGTCTCTTAACGGTCACCCGCAGAAGTAAGGAGACAGCATGGGCTGGTGACTCACTGGCTTGCTTGTCTGTCCCGATGCCTCAGTTCTAAGTCTAGGTCTCTTTCTAATTGGCTGGTCAAAACAGTCCAGCTCTCTGGAGCACGCTAAACTCATCTGTAAAATGGGCAGATGGAGTTAGATGACCCCTGAAGTCCCTTCCAAGCTTTGCTTCCTAAAGATCCCCAGTAATGGTGCTAAAGCACCCAACCGTCTTGCCATGACCTGGGTGCCACCCAACTTCTCTTGCCAAGCCCGCTCTCCACACAGACTAGCTCCCAAATGGTTGTACTCAAAGCATTGCTCTGGGGCTCTCTGGAGAGGAGGCTTTCATTCTGATGTCCTGTTTAACCTTTACCAGGCTCTGTTTTCCAAGTTTAGGTCGGCTCATCCGAGTTGAACATGGGCTGTTTGGATTTTTGCCCAAGCTGTTCTCCGAGCCTGATAGCACATTCATTACTCCCTACCCATGGTTTCTGCTAAATGACCTCGTTAGTGCTCTAATTACATGTTGCTCTTCAGAAAGCTGGGGGTGGCGGTGGATGAGTTAACGAAGGCTGAGTGCTGAGATGGAGTACATTGTAAACACACCAAATGACGCCTACCTTCCCCTGGCCTGATTACCCATGGGGAGTTGGAAGGGAAGCTTTGTGTTCTTTCTCCTCTTCCTTCGTCATTCCACACTGTAAGATAATAATAACATATACCAAATGTGTTGGTGGTGGTTGGTAATACATGACTGTGAAAGCTGGATGGCAATATTTTTACAGCTTAATGTATGTGGAACCAGAGAAGAAGAAGAAGAATTTTAAAAACCCTGGGGGAAAAGAAATGAAAACAATACTATTTGAGTGCCTATCAGGTGCTCATGGAGGTTTTGTTCTTCCTACCAATGACTCCACGGGCTAGTTTATGCTTGATTTACTAATTAAAGAAGAAGGTTCAGAGAGGTTTAAGTATTTTTCAAGGGCACGAAGTAAATATAGGACAGAGCTAGAAATTGGACCAAGTTGTATATAACTCCAGATCCCAATATTCCATGCTACCTCTTAGTTCATTCATTCATTCACTCACTTATTTAACAAAAGTATAATCGCATAATTTCAGAGTTCTGTATTACTATTTTAAACTTAATTCGACAAATTCCTCAGTTGAATCTAAACTCAGTGGAGTCTCTTTCCATAATAATTTTCTCTGTCTCTCAGGCTTCTTACACTTCCACCTTGGGGGACAGATCACAGATCTAAGATTCAGAGCTCTGGGAGGTAAATTTAAAGATTATCCTGAGCAAACTTCTATTTTTCAGGTAAGGAAGCTGAAGTTCAATGACTTTTTGAAGTGGTAAAATTTTCACTACATTACATTCTAGGGATGCCAAGAGTATATTTGAATTTACTTGGAGTGTTGAGAAAGATGATTGTGTGCTCTAACAAAAATGAAGATTACCAAACTTTTTCTGCCAGTTCATCTCTGGCAATGTGTGCGCATGATGAGAGGTGCTCTGCTCATTGCACGCAGAAGCTGATTAGCAGGGGACTTTACCTTAAGCTTGTTAACTACAGAACTACACGGGTCAGCTTTTGAGGAAAGAGAACCCATCTTCCAAAGTGGATCTCTGCAGTGTGTAGGGTTTTCCTTGATGCTTCCTTCTGGGTGGTAGTAAGGAGAACTAGTTGAGTCAAATACTTGTCCCTGTGGAATTCTCTCCAGCACCTTTTTTAATAAGTGACAAATACAATATGTTGAGTGATGTGAGATGTCTACACTTAGAACAAAATAAATGATGTGATAGTAATGGGATGCAACTTTAACCCAGTGGTGAACTTTCTTAAAACAAGGGATCTTACCCATCTGATTACTACTAATTAGTATTTCAACATAGAACTTGGAATTTTGCAAACCAAGCATTTAAAAATGTGAGCATTGGTTGCTTGACAGACTGTTGAGACACTTGAGCAGCCTTAATGTATTAGTTTATTTTATAGTAATCAAGTTGTTATTACAACCACAAGAAAAGCAGAAAAATAAGATTTTTGAAGTCAAATCAGCCATAGGAAAGAAGCTAAAAAAAAAAACAAACCCCTACAACTTTGAGCCATTCTTTGAATCTATAGCATGTTTGCTGAATTGGGGATGTGACACAGCAGGAAACCATTATGGCATGTGATCATGGGTTTAATGATTCCACTAGAACGTAAAAAACCTATAATATGTAAGCCCTGAAATAAATTATAGATCCCAGAGTAAAAGGCAACTCCTTATACCACATTTATCAATTTGGAAGAACTGCTCCCTTCTTCTACAGATAAGTCATTAAGCTGCATGTTTCAGCACAGAATAACTTTGGGAAAAATTATTCAGACTTTCTAAAGTAATTCACTTGTATTCCTCTCCCATTTTTAATAACCAAAAACATACGCAGGAGATGCACATACACCTCTAGAATATTTGAATGACTGGACAAAGCAGTGTTAAAAATTCAACAGCACTAATTACTAGCTGAGCAGTATAAAAACCTCTGAATAAATGTCAGCCTAGGAGATAAGCTCTTATCTTAATCTAATGACTCCACAGACTTAATTTGTCAGGCCAGCCTAGTTGATGAAACACAGGTTTCTATCCTCCAGTGTTAGCAGGAACATCTTTCCAAATCTTTGAAGTTGGATAGTAATACCATCAGAGTCATCCTGTAAAAATCTTGTGACCAAGCCAACTTAATTCCTATTGTTCTATTACACTAATTAAAGTTGTTCCACCTCTGTTGGACAAATATCTAAAAGTGAAGCCAATGCATTTTAGATTTTCTACATTTTGAATTAATCACCCTCACCTCCCAATGTTTTGTGCTTTTTTTCCATAGTGCTGGAACATAGGGGACCATCTATCTTCACATGGGGAGGCTGAGATTTCCAGAGAAATCCATTAATTTGAGGAATCCATTCCCTGAGAGACAATGTAGCAGAGTAGTTGAGAGTGGGGGTTCTGAGGCAGAAAGGCCTGGAAAATTTTTGCTGTCACTTACAAGTTGTGTGACCTTGGGTAAATTCCTTTTACTTTCTTAGTCTCAGTTTAGTCATCTGTAGAATGGAGAGTAATCATGGATATTATGAGTGTTAAATAAAACAACACATGCTAAGTACTCAAAGTGCCTGACCTTTATATGTAATACAGTTTAGCTTTCATTCATTAACCGACTCACTCAACAAATAACAGAGTCCTAACATGCTAGGTGCTACAAGGCTTCTCAAGAACCAAAAGGCAGGGCCTTTGCTTTTATAGGACTTTGTATGGTCTTCCTGCCCTGAGGAAGCCTAAGCCCGATATAATCAGCTGACCTCAATGCATGTAGGAAGGAAATTCTACAGAGTTACCATGACTTCTCACTATGAAACTTTTGTGGGCTTTTCCATTACAACATGGATATAAATCTCCATCTCAGACATGAGATTATGTGCAGCAGACAGCCAAATGTTGGTGGCATTTCTGTTCCTTGTCTCTCTTATCCCAGTGACTCAGAATCACAATCATGGTATGAGCATGAGCTTTCTTCTCCCTTGTCTCATCCCTTCTCATTAGACAGCTTCCCAGAAGCACATACTTCCTGTGCCCATTCCCCACCTCACTCCATGCACTGCACCTTACTGACTCTCCACTCTATTCAATGTCACTTGGAGATATTTGTTGTTTATTTGATTTCCTCACTTTAATTGTGATGACATGGTATCTTTCAAACCCCTTGAAATTCATGCATATATTTAAAAAGTATGTATTGAGAATTTATTATAGACTAGGTACTCTACTAGGAATAGGCTGTGTGGAAGACAGCCCCTACCCTTTAAAAACTTTACGGTGGGTACTAAATGCTGTGAGAGAGCCTCCCAGAGGGCAGTGGGAGCGGGACAGGGTGGGGGAGGCGTTCAGCTCACCCTGAGGATGCACCTGGGAAGATTTTCCAGAGGAGAGGACTATGGGGCTTGGCTCTGAAAATTTCCTAAGCAGGAGTCTTTGGGGGTAAAGATAAAGTCAAAGGAAATTCCAGCATGTTCAGATGGAAGAAAGTAGTTCCGCAGAAGAGCAAAGAGCCTGGGGGAAAGCAGTGGGAGATGAGGTGGAAATGAAGGCCCATAAAGGTCATATGTGCTGAGGGGTCAGCATTTCACCCTGCAGGGACAGGAGCCATTGATGAGCTGGGCCCTGGAATTGGGGTTGTTGTCAGTGTTCCTGGGTCTCCTCACGGCTTCCGCAGGCTCTGGTGGCATCCTCTCCTTCCCACTCTCAGCCACCAGGCTCACTGAGCGCCTGGCGCACGGCCCTTAGTGGCCCTCCTCACCCGGTCTCCTGGCAGCACAGATCTTTGGCTTCCTCTGCTCTGACAACTTTCCCTCTACTCCACTTGGACAACCCTTTTCTGCTGTTAGACCCAGAGTCTCTCGGCCTCTGGAGCCTCCAGCAGTGACATTCCTGTCGCCTCCCACAGGGCCCTTTCCTCCCTCCCTCAAAGCCTCAGTGGGACCTCCATTCCTTCACCCTTCCTAGCCTCCCAGTCCTAAGGCCTTTCTGGGCTTTACTTCCAACTCTACCTCATCAGAATCCCATGGGAATTTCTCCCGCCAACCTCAATAATCCCCTTTTACTCCTAGTCTTCAACTTTGTTCCCTTCACTGGCTGGAGAAAATGGAACAAGCTTGGCTAATTCCACTTATCATTTACAGTGTCTGGCTTTATGTTGAGCTCCATACTTCTCCTCAACTCTGCTAGACACATTTTCACATTCCTTCCTGACACAGCTTCAGGCTCTGCCTGTTTGTAAGAGACAGCTTTGTGGGCACCCTTACTGCGCCCTGGAAGATGTCCTCTAGATGGCTGTATTTTTTTCAACTTGTACCCACCCTAGCCCAGTCCTGACACAGGTGTTTGGAAAAGGGGGGACACTTGATACCAAATCCTAGTGAGGCAATCTGTAGACCAGTTTTTCTTTGACATTTAGATCCTGTACCATTTAAATAGGCTGCCCTTTATCTGAACAACTTTCAGTGGATTTCTATCACTTTTGACCCAAAAGTGTGATGAGATTGTTGCAGCCCTCAAGTCTCTACCCTACTCTTGCTCCCCTCTCTAGTAAATCTTAGTAAGAAAATAGAAGTTCTCTAAGCAGAAGTCCCTCAGTTTTCTTCCAACTGTTTTCAACTATTTGTTTCTCAGCTATTCACAGAAAATGTATTCTGTGTTTCTTAAATTCTCTTTTTCCAGGTTTTTATCTTTTTTTGATAGCTTATTGGGTGATTACTTCAGTTCTCTCCCCCACTTCACCTATCTAACCTTTTTAACCTGTCAAATTTTTATCTCATAAATATTTTAAACTTAAGGTTTTTAAATTTTATTATTTCCTGGTCTTCTTTAATGGGTGCTATTCCTTCCTTCATCTCTTTGAGAGCTTAAAACACTACCTATATTAATGTCCTTTATATATTGCTCAACTATTATTTTCTTGCATTTAACTCTTCCAGTTTTCTGGCTTATTGGCTCTCTCTCCTTTATTGGTTTATGGGTTTAAAAAAATACACTTTTGGATTCTGTTTGTGAACTCTCATATTTTAATTTTCTTGAGACATACTCTCATCCTTATGGGGATGGCTTCATGGCTGCTTCTGCCCCAGCCCTGCAGCCTGTTTCTGACCAATGCTCACATTCATGACTTGGGTGGGTCTGCCACCTTGCAGAAATGGTGCACTTCTAGGTCTTTCCCCTGAATACAGTGTAGAGTAGGGTCATAGTTCTAATGTAAGAACTCAGTACTTACCTCTACTTATGGGCAGGGGACTTCTTTTTGGTGATAATCTTGGGCTTATTGATGGAGATATTTTGACAGCCAATAATGACTGGAACACACTATCCTGACTTCATATGGATGATTTGTACCCATGTTGGATATTTAGCTTCAGTTTTCACTTAATACCCTGGTTTCTCATCTGTTTCTTTTGTTTTCAGTATCTCTTTATAGGGAGACCTCTGTGGTGTTGTTTGTTCATGGATTATGTTTCTTCTTATTTTTGGGCATGGATGATGTTTTAAAAAGTTCTTTCATTATTATTATTTTAAATAGTGTATGAAAGAGCTTAATATGGCTTACTTTACAATACATACTTTGTTCCTTAAAATTTACATTCACCAGACTTATAAATTACTATTTTCTTCCTTATTTACATTAAATGCCTTAACGTTTTTATGTTTCTATTTTATTCTATAATATAGTTGTTTTATTATTAATTTAATTTTAATTTTTATAAAAAACAATACGTGTATATTATATTAGAAGTCATGTAGTATTAAAAAGCTTGTAATGAACAGGAATAGTTTTCTTCACTCTGAATCTTATGCCCAAGAGACAAACACTCTCAGTTCTTCCAGCTCTTTCCCCTGACATTTAACTTCATATTTCTAATAATAGCTGATACTGCTCACCATGTAGCAATCTCTGTTCTAAGTGCTGGTAACTCATTTAATCTAAAAATGTACTTATTTCTTGACTGATAAATTTTAGAAATATTTTATTGTACTTTTGCCATAGTAGATAAAAATTTGACTCCATACTTCTTTTTTCCCTTCCACATACTTGTTTAAATAACACAATTTTAATTTCCTTATTATTTACATGAAAATATTGTTCAATCATGAGCCAAATAGTGCATTACAACTGTTTCTGACCTTTTACTGCCCTTTATTTCTCTTGAAAATGAAAACAGCTTCATTTTTTAAATGTCTCTTTATATATATTTATGATTAATTTTCCAAATGTTCTAATATTTCTACTATAAATAAAAGTTTAGTCCAAGGAGTCATGTAGAACAGCTCTAGTTTTTCTAGAGAACTTCTCCCAGAAATTTACCTCTTTTGCTTCAATATGGACTTTTTCTTTCTGGAAGATTGATCACCTGTCATTATATGATGCTTTTGCATCTCTTTGATCTGTTTTCTGTGTTTCACACCTTTCTTATTTATTTATTTATTTCTTGTTTTGTTGAGGCATGCTTTCCAGTAACTTTTCAAAGCACTTAAATGTTTTAGTCCTTGTATGTCTAAAAATGTCTTTATCTTGCCTCCACATGACTGGCAGGCTGGGAATACAATTATAGATTGAAGTAATTGTCACTTAAGAGTTTTGAAGATAGTGCTCCTCTCTTACAACATCTGGTATTGCTATTGATGAGTCTAATGCCATTTGGGCTCGTTTCTTCATAAGGGGCCTAATTTTCCCCATGTGAAAGCTTGTGTGACCTGTTCCTAGCCCTGTATCCCACTATATTCTAGGTATTTGGAACTTTCACGGTAATATACTTTAGTGTGAAATTTTTTTGGAGGGAGGAAGGTGGTTGGTAATGCCGTGCTGGTGGTGGGGTTATTTCTGGGGCTGAGTTCAAATTGCATGTTAGTTGATTAACTCTCTGCTGTTATGAATGATTTTCAATTCTTTTAAAAATTGTGGACTTGTTTCATACATGCACTATCTTGGTGAATAAACAATTGCACTTGAAGAGAAGTTGTTGGATGACGAATTTGATAAACATCAATCAGGTCCTGCTGTAGCAGATCCTCTATGCTTAGAGTAAAATTTTTTATTTGTTCTATGAATTGTTGAGAGAGGGATGTTTAAATCTCCCACAATGAATGTGGTGTGTATATTTCTCCTGTTAATTCTGTCAATTTTTGCTTTATGTATTTTGAAACCCTGTTATTATGGACATAACACATTTATGACTGTTATATCTTTCTGATGAATTTACTCTTTAATTATTATAAAATATGCATCTTTATCTGATATACTCTTTGCCCTGAGTCTATTTTAATATAGCCCTTCTGGCCTTTCTAGGCTTACTGTTTACATTATAACTTATTTCATCCATTTATTTTTGATTTATGTGTGTCGTCATATGTAAAGTGCCTCTTATAGACCAAATATTGTAGGATCTTGCAATTTAAAAATAAGTTGTGAAAATTTCAGAATTCTTATCAGGCAGTTTAGTTTATAACATTTAATGTAATTAGTGATAGGGTTGGATTTTAGTTTGTCCCTTCTGAATTCTATTCCTGTAGTTTCTTTTCCATCTTTCTTTTGGAATGTTTGAGTATTTAAGTTATCAGTTGGCTTTTTAGTGATACCACTTTGCATTATCTTAATCTATGCCCCTAAACTAGTTCCTTCTGTATCAGTCAAGGTCCAATCATGAGATAGACACCATCCAAGTTGCTGAATAGAGAGAGTTTAGTATAAAAAAGTGTTACCTACATAACTGAAAGGGTAGAAAGGGAACTCTAAGATAGCATGAGAGTAGGAAGCATTTATCACCCTTGAGGCTGAGAGAACAAAGAGAAGAGATTGTACTTAAACTTAGAAGCTTAAGGGAGGTAAAAAGTCATACCTTTGAGGAGAAGGTGATACCTGGCTGCTTTTGGTGTCTCTGCATTAGAAAAAGGCTGGGATCTAGAACTGGGGGACAAAAGCACTGCTGGCCTGTGCCCGGTGGTGTCTCAGGATGCAGGAGGGGGAGGGCAGAGAGACTGGTTCTATGAATGGGAAAAACTTCACATGAATTTAGGCGTACTACCAGAAGGAACTGCTCCATATGAGGTGAGAAGTATCGGGGTGGTGGGGACATGATAGTTGCTCAGGTCTTACACATGTATGTGTAGCAGAATGGTGCTGCTGTTCATGGGAATCAGGAAATCAGGAAGCAAAACATACTTTAAAATTTGTAGTTTCTGGGATTTTGATTGTACTGAATTCAATTTAAGAGTCCACACTTAGAATTGGGGAAGCACAAAAGGAGCCAGAGGATGAGTTGGGGAAAGACTGAGAGGTCGGTGGGGCATCCAAATGGTGTAGGGAAGGAGGAGGGAACAATTTCAGGCCAGCCTACGGTCGTCCTTACGTCCGCAAGGTGGGGCGGCAACTTTAAGAGGGAAGCAGTGCACCTTGGTTGAGGTTAGTTGGAGTCAGCACTTGAAGTTAGGGATGGACTAAGGGTCTGTCACTTGATACCACTCCGATCCCACTTAGTCTCCTTTGAGGAGTCATCAAACTCTTTTTTTCTCTTTGTAAATCACTTTCCCAACTCTGAAAAATAACCTTTGCTTATGCCTTAAATTGTGACAAAGACTTGTATCTGTTTACCAGGTTTAAAGATCTTTTTCTTCTGTTCTGTTCTTGAATTGTGTTAGCTCTTCTTCAAGGAAAACAATTTTACCAGGAAAAAAAATTTTTTTTGGCAAGTTCCAAAAGGGAACTATAATATATTATTGAGAAAACTAAAGTTATTTGGTAGCCAGATGGACATGTTCAAATGCTCTTGTTTCCTGTCCCCCGCAAA
This sequence comes from Manis javanica, assembly GCF_040802235.1. Taxonomy (NCBI): domain Eukaryota; kingdom Metazoa; phylum Chordata; class Mammalia; order Pholidota; family Manidae; genus Manis; species Manis javanica. The sequence goes on from NC_133159.1 coordinate 73,596,141, forward strand.
GCTTTTGCTACACATACGCATGAGAAGGATGCTGTGTCCTGCTTTGGTTTCTGAACTTTGTGAAAGCATTTCTGCTGTTTTTAGGAGTAGCCAAGCCCTCTTGACCAGAGCCTGGGAAAGCCAACCTCACTCCCCCAACACTTAACTTCAGCAAACCGCTCAGGCTGCCAGGCACGTTGGAGATCCTGTGGGTGCAACTCCGCGGAGACCAAGGGCAAGATAATCAGTCCAAGGAGACAGTTAATTTTAGTACAAAAGAGGTTAGATGTGATTTATTTCCAACACCAATGAACCAAAAGAGCTAACAATCATCAGAACAAAACACAGAACCATCAAGTACTCCATGTAAAAATGGCTTCTGTCAGCTGAGATCAGCCTTGTCATTAGCAAAACAGGCTGGCTTCAGGTGGCTCAGGAGCCAATGTGGAGGACATTTTCAGGTTGTCTTTAAAGGAAAAGGGATTTGATTCATCAAAGAGTTAGAGAAATGCATTTGGAGACAAGAAAGAGAATAGGAGAAGAAAAAAAGGCAAGAGAGGACAGGAAACTTTTTATGGGAATATCACAGCTCATTTGTCATTTCGTTCATCATCATTATCTTCAGAAAACATAATGCTGGGACAGGATCCATGAGACTTATGCTGCCTCTTAATCATCCCCTTTCAGCTGCTGCAGGAGAATCCTCTCCATGGCTCTGCTCGTGGTGGAGCAGAGTTCAGCGTGCCCAGCAGCAGGCCCAGAAATGCTCTCTCAGTCTCAGCTTCAGGATGGGCCCCTTGTCAGGTGCATTGTTCTCCACTTGAGCAATGTGTTCTCTTGCACTTGAGCCCAACATGAGGACTTGTTAAAGGCCATTGCTCATAGTCTCATTGTTGATTTATTCAGGTGTACAAAATAGCTTAAACAGCCCCTTTTCCTGTTTCTTGAGTCTCTGGGACTCAAGGACTTGGAAGAAGACCTATAAAATCATGGCAGGATGAGTACGCAGACAGGGAGGCATAGAGTCCTAAATCCTTTTTTTAATGAGGGAAAAGTCTCAGACCCTTCTGGTTCTTCCTTCTAGGTCATTATTTACCAGAATACTTTGGGTCCCAAATCCTGTGCTATTTAATCACCTTGTTCTCTCTGCGGTCATTATATTATGCACATACTTCTGCTATTACCTTCACCTATGACACATTATACATCCCTCATTTTTCCATGGACTAGGACAATGGTTTAATTATCTGTCAATCTTCTGTACCTAGATCAAGCGCTCAGTGTTTGTATGTTGAGTGAATGAAAGAATGAAAGCCATTTATATTGAGTGAGTAATAATTAAATTGAGAATGAAGCTGTCTGCCTCTATCCCTAGCAAATAAGAAGGGAAACACTGTGAGACTCCTATATTTGCAAGAGGAATACCTGAAAGCATCTTTTATTGTAGGTAAAGAGGAGAGGACTCAGGGTATCACTTAGAGTACGGGAGTGGGATCCAGGGCTGGAGTGGATTTAGATCTGAGGCTTTGTATGTCCCTCTAGTGTTTATTTGAAAGCATTTATTTTAAGGCAAGGATCCATAGCTCACTTTCTATCCACCTGCAGACACCCCTTGCCTTTTCTAAACTTTTCCTTATTGCTCAGTACTGGCAGGAATCACAAGATACTCTAACTGTTCTTCTTTCAAAGATGCTGTCCTGTTGTCAGCCCAAGGGTCCAATTGTAGGACTCAGAAAATGCACCCCCACTTCCCTAGGTTTTCTTTAAATGTGTGAGCTTAGGTTGGATATACTACATACCTAAAGGGAAAAATAACTTAAAAAATGTATGTGGGTTTGTTTGTCAAAGAAGAAAGTGAGCAGCTACCTTTGTCAGTGGTTGGGGAGGAACTGGATTTTCCTAATGCTCCCACAGGCATCCCTTGTATTATTGTAACCCCTACCCTGAGCACCCTAGAATCCTCTGGTTACCAATTCACAGTCATTCAAAGCTTTGCCAGGAGTGCTCATTCTTTTTTGTGTTCTCTGAAAGCCTCAGGAGTGTACCCCGGCACCCTCTCTGATCTGCTCATTTTTTTGGCTAGAGAGCTGGGGAGCAAAGCTGGTGTCCCACGGAGAGTTTCCATGTGTAAATGTCCACATCGTTTATTCACATCCTTCAAGGGCTTCTTTTAACATTTTCTGATTGTGTTTCTCAGTACATGGTGTCAACAGCTCTCAGAACTGTTAAGTTTTCTATTTATCCTCAGGCCAGGAAAAGGCACAGATCGCTGCAGTGTAAAATTACCAGTGGTTTTGACAGTGACCTGGAAGAACTATGGAATGAGGAAATTAAGCCTTGAGAACTGAGGTCCAGCCCCAGGCCCATCTTAACCAAGAAGTTCTGCTCAATTATACAGGTCACAGAAGTTCTGCTAGTCCTGAAAATATTGAACTCATCAAACTTAAGTTGGGTATTGCTGACATGTCTTGATGAATGGCCAGTTTTGGACACCATGTACCGTATTTACTTGTTTATTTCCTCTATTCTGTTCCTCCACAACCTTAATTTTGAAAAGTAACTCTGAGTTTTGGAATTTGTTTTTTAATTTTTTTGTATGAGTCTTCCAAATCAGCACAAACTTTTCTGGAGGCTTGAAAAGGTCAATTAGAATGGTAAAAAAAAATGTCATATTTGCTGAAAATAGAAGGAACAGGACTTATTTTTTTGGACCTGCTCTTGCCAAGCCTTTAGAGAGAGGATGTTGTTATGGCTGTGGGTTCAAGCCTTAGAATAGGACCGCTTGGCTTGACCCCTCACTCTACCACTTCTCAGCTATGAACCTGTGAGCAACTTACCCTCTGTATGCTTCAGTTTCATTGGGGATAGAAACTAAAAACACCTACTTCCTAGAGCTGTTTTGAGTTAATAGGTATGAAGCACTTAGAAAAGTGATTGGCACACATAAAGTTCTCAATAAATGTTAGTTACTGTCTTCAGTTAGATAATAACTTAGAACTGTTTGCAGATGTATTGTGAATGTAGAATCACAAAGTTCACTCTGGGCAGTGTAGAAACATATACTGAAAAAGGGAATTGTGCAAATAAACATGATATAGCTCAAGATAGTTGTGTCTCAATTCTTATGTATTTCTTTAGTCTACAAGTTATCCCTTAGTTAGATCCCTTTTTAAACAGCCCTATTACCTTGCTTACAAGGGCCATTTCAGCTTCTCTTTAGACACTGATCACTTGTTCCTTAACTGTGAGAAATGTACTTTAAGGCCTCCAGAATTCCACTGACCTTACTTAGGAGTCCCAGAATCCCAAAGCTGGTTTTGAAAATCTTTCTCAAATAATTCTTCCTTAATTTCCATTCTCAGGGCCTTTTTATATCTTTAATATGAATGACAGATTTCAAGGATTACACAATTGGTTCTTCTATGCTTCTCCTTCTGGTAACTCTGCATATGGTCTAACACGTTCTTTGGTTATCAGTTATGTCTTGGTGCATCAGTCAAAACTTCCAATTTAACCATCTGCTACATTTGTAAACCCATCCTTGTACCTCTTCATGGTACACTGGATAGAGAACATTTATAAATTCTCAAGCCTCAATGTTGAACCAATAGAATTAGGGGTAAGTGAAGAAAAAAATGGACATTTATATATTTTGCTTGACTCACGTAACTAGAAAATAGCAGAGCCAGAATTCCCCTCGAGATCTGTGTGCCTAAAACCCAGGTTCATTTGCTTTATGATGAAGTGTTTATGCAAAATCTATCCCAGGAAATGCTTCTTTACATTCCTTCTTCTCTTGATTGTATTCAAAATGCTGTCAAGTAACTTGGGCTTTTGGTTAATCAAAGAAAAAGTAGAAAATGCAGGCATTTTCTTTCCTTTTATATCCAGCCTCTTTCTTCTACCTCATGAATGAGGAATTGGGTGGCTTCCACTTTATAGCCTTTGAGGGCTTTTTAACAAAACTAAAATTACTGACTTTGGCATTGCCTCAGGAGGATGTGCTTTTAATAATATTTGAACTCTGTTCTCTAAATTCAATAGTCAGATAAGAGACAGTCATGTTATTGTGCATTTATGATTTATTTCTTCCCTGATAGCAATGCGAGTTTCAGAAGCCAAAACATGGCTTCTGCTTCCTATCTGTCCTCATAGGGCAGCTTCCTGCTGTCCCAATAGAAAAGACATTTCCATTAAAATGCCTTAAAACTAGTTTTTGCCCATAGTCCATACCTACACACATACATATGAAACCTTTGAGCACCAAAGAAAAAGAAAAACTAAGAGATTCAATACTGGAAAGAAGAAACAGGTTATCTTCAGGGGAATGAGAATCACAATGGCTTTTGATTTCTCAGCAGCAACATTGGGTGATGGAAGACAGTGGAACAATGTCTTCAAAGTTCTGAGGGAAAATAATTTTGACCACAGAATTCTATACCCAGCCAAGCAGAGAGGGAAAAACATATAAAAAATGTAAGAAATTGTAGTATATATTTCTGAAGAAGATAACTGAAATTGACTCCAGCAAAATGGAAAACATCATGGAGGAAGGCAGTACGTCCAGGAAATAGAAGCTTTAGCTTAGACAGGCAGGTAGGGTGGTCTCTTGGTGATAGCTGGGCAGTGGCTAAGGAGCAAGCTGTCTAGAAGGTAGCATAAATTCAGAGATATCTGGGTGGATGTCTTAGGAAAGAAAGAGATTGGTCCACAGATAAAAACATTTATGTAATTATTAGAGTCAGTTCCTAGATAAACCCACAGAAGGCTTAATAATGATTACAGAAGAAAGAATAATGTTATTAATTTCAACAATGTAAATGTATAAGTGGAGTTGACAGATATTAGGATGTGGAATAGAGGGGAATGGAGGAAGATGGAAAGACAGAGCCTACAATGTCCTTATAAAACGTGAAGTTGCTTAAATGAGTAGACATTGACTCTATTATTTAACACTACACTTGCCACCAACAAGAGAATATATGCTATAAGTATTAGTAGTTGAGAAGAGGGAGGTAGATAAAGTGGAACGGGAAAGTTTGAGGGAACTTAATACTATTCATAGCAGGGAACTAAAAGTTATTGTTTAAAGTTGATAAAAGAGAAATAGAGAGATAACCCAGTTAGAATTAAAACGGTTAAGCACCAGCATATTGTAAATCAAATAGATAAACAAACATAAATTATTAAAAGTAACTGTGGGCAGAGGGGCTAAGCATGAGGATGAATGAAGCAATAGATTGTGACTTTTTATTATAAGCCCATACTACATTATTTATTTTATCATGTGCATGTAGTACTTGGAATATATATATTTTAAACAGCTCTTGTGAAACCATGTTAGTCTGTTGGCTGTTTGAACATTTTGGTCTGTCTTAGTGATGGGGTGGATTGTAATAAAAGAAAACTGGTTCGTCCCCAGGCATATGCCGATGGAAAGAAAGGTGGTGAGGTGTGGTCACTCTTCTCAGCCAGGGATCAGAATTTTTCAGGGAGGTATTCTATATATTAAGGACATGCAAATGAGCTTCTCTACCAATTAAAATAAGGACAGATACAAAGAGGCAAAATCTGGAGAAGCAGGAGATTAAGAAGGGAGTGACTTGAGCAAGCTAGGAACTGCTTAGAAGATCACCTATTGTCTTCATTGTGATGAGCAGGAGATGTAAGCCAGAAATACTTCCCAGTTGGTTAGTGAAAGGAAAGGAGCGACACACAACAGCAATTCACCGGAGAGTTCCGCTTTATTAGGGAAAGGTACTGGGTTATATAGGATGGGGCATAGGGTGATTGTGGTGTTACTTCTACGGGGCTGGTGGCTGTTGGCTAGGTGCTGGGATTGGGAGGGGGGCGAGAGGTGATTGGGCTTCAGGTGGCGCCGGCGGGAACCGAGGACCCCGAAAAGAAGCCGGAAGTTCACCATCTTACTGGTGGGGACCCTTCAGTTAGCCCAGCCTTAAATGCTACTTAGTGTGAATCAGGCTAGACAGGAACTATCTTGATTTGAATCCAGGCGATGGATGAATGGAAACTCACATTTCTCTCTACCCAGCTATGAACTTCTGGTTCTCATGCACCATTTCCATTTTGCCTTCTCACTCCATGTACCTCTAATGTTACCAATTGCTCTAGTAATTGACTTTGCTACTAGAAGAAACTCCTGAGTTCTCTTTCTCTTTCTATTACACACTTTACGCCAAAGAATGTGTCAGTCAGGGCTAAAGCGATAGTCTCAGGGCAGACGGCCAACTTGCATCTCATGACAACATTACAACTCTGACTTCAGAGTGAGCACCCAGCACTGAGACCCTGGAATGACAGCCTGGAGCTGCTGAGATAGGCAAGCAGGCAACCTGCCTCAGAGCTCAGAGAAGTCGTTGGCTGGAAAGCGCTTCCTCTTTGCTCTTTCCGGTTGCTCATAACTGGGTGAAATGTTGCTCATAACTGGATATCTAAGTCTGCTAGCTAAAAGCCAGTTTTGGCCTGATGACTTGTATGGATATTTGTGTTTCCTTTGTGGAAGTGAAAGCAACAGTAAGAATTATAGGAATTTAGGGGTTTTAGCAGTTGTTTAAATTTTTTTATTTTTGCAGAATGCATCTGCAAGAGTTTAATATTTAGGTGTGACTGGGACATTCAGAGCACCTCAGGGGTCTGAAGGTATGCTGAGATAAAGAATTTTCAAAGGAGCCCAAAGTTTCTAAATTCCCTGAAGCCATTTTGATACCTTTCTAAAATGAATTCTTGGCCCTTGCAAACGTGTTTACTGTGTGTCTCCCACCATTGATTTGCATGGTGGGTTCCAATGCTACATTGGGAAATGGGAGTCTGGGACACAGAGGTAATACAGAAGGACATTGCTGGATTTTGAGAGTCACATCTTCAGAGTAATCAAATGAGAAGTTCATTATATGGTCTATTTAGTTTGGTAATAAAAGGAACAATATTTCTCTAATACATCAATTTCTGGTTCTTAGAAACTTCCCTCAAGTTTTGGCAAGACGTACCTAAGGACTAAGAACTTTAATTCTCCAGCAGGGAGAAAAGGTTCCTGATTGAGGGTCTTGTTTGTCACCATTCTAGGGGCACTTTTTGGATTCTTCAATGTAAGGGCCTTCGGAACCATTTTGTCATGCGTCATCATTTTCCTAAATACTGATTAGTTTTCTTTCATTATGACAGAGTGGAGGTTGGAGGTTAGGGCTGAGAACTGCTACCAAGCATCACTGCGGATTGAGCTCTATAGGGCCCTGCTTTCCTCTCCCTCTCTTTTATTACCTTTGCGGGTAGCTCATCTGTAGAAATCCTTCCATGCCCTTCGGTAAACTTGGCACCAAGCAAGATGGAGGTTTTCAAGCTCTTCAGCTTCAGAGACTCTGGCTGTCACCGGGGAAGCTGCACCTGGACTGGACCCATTTGTACTGATGGCACTGGGTCCTGCACTATCTGTGCAGCCCTAAAAATAGCTCTCAATTAACATTGCATTTCAAGAATTGGAAAATTTCCCAGAAGTCCATTCTTTTTTTCTTTTCTATTTCATTACATTTTGCAGTAATAATACACAAGCCTGCAGAAAACATGACGGGTAATGAAAAAATGTAATTAATATAAGCAGTGTAAAGCATGTTTTTTTTCTCTGTTGTCCTTGCAGAAAATTGCTGCTTTAAACCAAGCAGGATGTGAAAATGCATAAAACCCCTCTTTAATCTGCTGTGGTTTGTAAATATCTTATGCAAAAGAGTTTAAGTCAACTGTCATATTTTTTTTTAACATTGTCACATATTCTTGTAAAAATTCTTTTTCCTGCAGGACAAATTGAGTGATCTGGATAACCATTTTCAACGGGGGAGGAATGGAGGCAATGGTGAGGATTTTCAACAATAAACCTAAAAACAGGAAGGTCCTGCTTTGTGGATGGCTGCTCTGACCACTGGAGTTCTCTGAACAGCATTAAGTGTGCTACCTCTCCGTGCACTCAATTTTGGTCCAGTACCTGGGAGAAGGAAACTATTGCTACTATTTCACACCAATACACCCATCCCATTAATCGAAATAAAGTGATAAAGAGGCCAAGAGGCTGTGGTACATGCCGGCATTTCTCAGACCATTTCACTCCACTTATCTGTGCCACTAGCACTATCAAGAGGTGTGTGACTGGAAGGTCACAACCGAATTTCAAAGCTGAAACACAAAACATTATTCCCAAAACATCTTTGGAGGCTAGAAAGGGTTTGTTTTCATCTGTTCTCTCCTTCGCTCTTTATTTTTAACTGCAGCTGACATGCTTTTTGGTTATTGTTTATATCCACCTTGAGCTGGGTTCTAGAAGTTTTCCTACGGCCCTGATGGGCCCTGATGTGTGTGAACGTTCAGCGTTTGCTTGGGAACTGCTGGCCTAGTCCCCTCTGCTCCCCTGGAGTCCCTGTGAAGGTAGGTTCCCCCAGCTGAGAAGCAGCGCCTCTCTCCTGGGGCATTCTGGGCAGCCATTTGGAGTCCCAGATGTAGGAAATGAAATAATCCATGCTCATACAGTCACAAAGTGCCCATCTGGCACCCAGGAACCTTGCGCGCTGGAAGCACACAGGCATGAGCTCACTTTTGTTATGGCATTTCATAAACGGAGCTGCAGCCAGCTAGAGAAGAAGGACTTGGGGCTGATAACAATCATTTTCCACTCCCCTCCCTTTCTGCCTGCTCCCCTCAAAACACACACACATACACACACACTCACATAGTCTTAACCTTTTAAAACAAAAGGGTCAGGGAGGAAAAAAAAAGGGAGATCCATCCTCCAAAAGGTAACATTTTTTTCCAGAGGGTCTGAAGGAGAAATTTCCATTAACAGCTAAATCCCTCCTCGCCACCTCTCTGTCCACATTATTGTTTTTATGCCCTCCACGCTAGGACTCACAGGTGATGGTGTGAAATGTGACCAGTCAACTCTTGGCTAACATCTCTTCTTATACATCACCTTAAAAATAAGGAAAAGCACCAGTGGGAGGGATATCATAAATCACGTAACTACTGTGCTGCTTTCCAGTCCAGAAACCAAATTCACAGGAGGGTCTAGTAAATGACCTCAACATTCTTTCTTTAGTTTCTTTTTAAGTGTTTGTGCCAAGGTAGGAGCCACAAAAAGCCTGGCAGAGGAGGTGCTGGTTAGGGAACACCTTGGGCTCAGTGTGCGCATGTGTGTGAATGAAGGGGTGGCTGTCGCCGACAAATGCTTGCTGCTGACATTCAACCCCAAGTTACAATTAAAGAGCAAGGCCAATGTGTAAACTAAGTCTGCTGGGGCAGGGTGTAATTGTTGTACCAGCTCAGTGTTTAATCTATGGGTCTAACTCTATTATCCTTTAAAAACACAAGTTTCTAAGAGACATCGTGCTTGGGGACAAGTGCGAGATCCCTAAAGGAGCAGGTAACTCAGGACACTGTGAAGAAGTCCAGGGACAAGGATGGGGCTTAAGAGAAAGACTGATTAAGTCATGTGCGGATTTGTGTTATCCTAGCATTACAATGAAGAAAAAAATCACCTTAGACATTTCACTTGATGTTGTTCCGAACTGTAATAAAAAACATCAGGTTGCATTACCCTTCCCAAATATCACATTCTGCTCTCAGCAGTTCCAGCTTCCCAGGGAGATGTTTTCAAAGTAGCTAGTGTTTTGGACCCTAGAGGAGAACAATCACAAAAACACAGGGAGAGCCCATCTCCAGCCCCTGCTCACCAAGCAGCATGCAGGGGAAATGAGGCAGCTAGGGATGTCCCGGCAGAGGAGAGGATCCTGGACTCACGGACATTCAGGAGGAAACAAATGGGTGTCCCCTGGGGGAGCTCACCCACTCCTCTCAGGTACTGCTCCTGCCTCTCAGAGAATGGGATCTGCTTGTTTGCAAATCCAAAGCACCAAGTGGGTAGCACAATGCGCTGTTTGTAAATATGATAAACCATTGCAATATTACAGCTTTTCATTTGGAAAGCCATTTAGGCAAGAAATGATTACTGACCCATGATATGTAAATGACGGAAAAGCAGAAATTAGTATTTGGGTCAACTCGTGTATTTTTCAACCATGAAATGAAAATCTCAGTGTTCACATTCCAATTCATACATGAAAGCATCACGCTGCTATTAGTTGACTATTGTGTTAATTTATTATTGTCTTAGTTAATGTTTCCAGAGCCACCAAGAAGTTCTATCTGCACTTTCAATGAACTAGTGATGCAACCGAAGAGAGGAGCATGTTCTTCCGGGCTGGCTGGTTTCCTGAGGGAATTCTCCTTTAGTTAAGGAGAAAAGAGGTAATTCTAAAGGAGAGGCTAGGGACCTCCACCCCAAATGTTTCAAATATGGGATCAGTCTATCACTTCCCTTTCTTCTGAGCTCAAGAAAACCACAAGAATGTGTTGGACAATTAGACTACCGTAACAAATTCTTAGGTGCTATTGGGGACACAAAAGAATCCCAAAAAGACCTTTGTCTTCAAGGTTGAAGCCAAAGAAACTCACTATGAATATGGTACAAAGGCTCAGAAGGGGAGAGAATTTAGGAAGGCTTCTTGTAGGTGGTGTAATTTATCTGGTTCTGAAAGGGCTGTTAGACTTTAATAGGTGAAAGGAAGGAGTCATTTCAGTTAGGCAGCCAGAGAAAAGTCTTAGAAGATAGAGCACCACACTGCAGAACTGGGGCCTCCTTTTACTGAAACAGAAGGAGGGTGTTGATGAGCAAAAGGTGTAGGATCTCCTAGAGATGTCAGGTTGCCACTGAAACCACACAAGGTGGGCTACAGACCACCAAGCAGGGGTCCTTCCTGGAGAGAAAGAGGTGAGGGCGACTGGAAAACTGTCTGGGCCCACACAGATTATGTAGAAATGCAGCAAGGATTGGGCCTGGAGAGATTGTAGCAGGAAGGCCTGCTGGGATGTAAGACTTGCAATTTAAGGTCAGGGAGAGAAGGCCTGGAGTTGGGCGTTTTCATCACCTGTTAGGAGGAATGGCAGAAGGATGGGAAGGAGAAGGTGGTTAGGTGGACAAGAAATCGAAGTGTTAGGGATATATCTAAACACTGCATGCAGAGGATAAATTTACTGTCAACCCTTAAATTCAATGGTTTCAAAGAACAAAATGAGTATATGATGCAGAGAGTAAGTGGAATAAGGAAATGCTAATGGTTTTGCCTTTTAATCGAATTAATTGGCTAGAGGAAACTCTCGGTATATCCATTGTGCAACTAAATCTCTTCTTGTGGCCTCATACATCACATCCTTGAGATTGGGTTGTGCTGAGATCTTTGGCTCCCTCCAACCATGCCCCTTGGATCTAGGGTGTGCCAGCACCTTAAAACAGGCACTTCATCAATCCCTTTGCTCAGGGATTTCAAGGTCACAAGAGATGTCCTGCCTGAGGGGGTACTGCAGTGCAGGACAGCTTTGAAGAGGTGGGTTGCACCAGTAATTCTCAATGGAGGTAATACTTCCTCCTACAGAGTGTTTTGGAAATTCCTGGCAGCATTTCAGGATGTTGGGTGGGAGCCAGGGATGCTGGACCATCCCACACAATGAAGAATTATGTAGCCTCTCACATGGCTTTTGAATGTCCTGTCAGGCATTAATGTAGATAAACCTGTTTGTAATTATCTAAGCCTAACATCTAGCTCAAGTTTACATATTTTGCTGCCCAGTTTCATACACACTAAATTTTCCATGAATTTACAACTACCGTGTATATTAAGGGAAGATTATATTGTGTTTTGTTTAAAACTTTGCCAAGCACTCGTGATTGAGAAAATCATATTGTTGGCAGTAATGATGCTCTATGTGAGTGACATTCCTGCCTGTCATTCCACACATAGTTGCAGGTATTTGATCACGTTTTCTTGCCTTCCATATGAACATGTTTAAGCAAGTATTATTTTATTGCAAATTACTTTCCTTTTATTTCTCTTTTATATTATGTTTAGGGCATTATGTTAATGTTTTAAAAAATGTAAGTCTAGGTAATACACAATATATATGATATAAATATTCTATATATTTTACTTCAGGATAGTAAAGAGTAGAGTATACAATATTTGTTATAAAAAGGAGACATTGGGTCTAATGGGATAAGAACCACAGAGTTTGAAACACAAGAAACTTGGATATGATACCTTATGATTGGTGATCTTTTAGGTTTTTCAATTTTTTATGCTGTATCAACCAGTGAATCTTTACTGAGCTCCATGGTAAGCCTACAGTGGTTCAAGCACCATACAGAGATGCTGGTGTACAGTCATAGACACTCTTAACATCTTGTATCTCAGACCTCTGGCCTGGTGGTTTACCACAGGCTGGGTCAGGCCAGAGGAGGGTGCATAAAACATAACATCCTGGGGGGTACCGTACTGGCAAATAGTTGTGAATACGGCCCAAGGTGAGTGGTCCAATAGTGGAAACCTGAAAGCACATTCCCAGAAGGCCCAATAGGCAGGAGACTTCCAGCATCAGGAGCAAGAGGATGCAGATCATGCAGCCCCAAGCACCAGTCTGCAGATGCAATAAGGGACTGCATTCCCTGGGGCGGGGGGTGGGGGTACGGGCAAGGCCAAGCCTGTACCTCAGATGACTACAAGTTGGGGCCCAGAAACAAAGGAACAAAGCTGAAAGCTAGTAGCCAAGACATGGGTAAAGGTAGCTTCTCAGGTTCAGGGTAACAGGCCAGAACACAAATCAGGGGCTGAGTTCCAGGGCAGACGAGCAGTGAAGGGGCTCTATGTTGAGTCATAGATGCTGGGATTAGAGCAGCTTAATTAATATATTTTGTTACAAGAGCAGATGAATTCGTCTGCTGGGTTTTGAGGGGGAATCCAGGTGTGGAGGCTGGGAGCCACACTGAACCTGACACTTGGTTTTATTATCTAATTGGAAGAACCAAAGTATAAATACATAACAAATGAATCAACTGGAAAATTGTTGACAAAGAGCACCAGCAATAGTTCCAGAGAATCTGAAAACCTTGCAGAAAACCTTAGATCAAGGAAGGCATGAGACTCCAGGACAAGAGAGAGGCCTCTGAGTTGGAGTAATTTTTGAAGGTTTCATGGAAGAGCGAGAGCTTGAACAGCCCTTGAAAAGCAGATGATTGAATAGTTGAATTCATTCCTCTATTCATTCATTCATTCATTCATTCATTCAACAAATTCTTAGGAAATTCCTGCTATGAGATAGGTGCTAAGAATAAAGAGATGAACAAGAGAGACACTGACCTTGGTGATACAGATTACAGACTAATTTGGGTTTCGTACAGACGAGAGGGCTAAAATGGGTGATTCTCAGCCCACGACTTAAGGGGGTTCCTAAGACGTGGGGCTCAGCCAAGGACTACTTTCAAGGAGGCATCCTTCTTGCAGTCTGAGCTGCCGCTAAGCCTGGCATTAATTGTAGAGTGCCTGCGTTCTACCTGCTTTGAGGCTTAATCCTAAAGGAAACTCACACTACCTTTAACATAAACTCTTAGAGTTAGGGGTTAGCAAACTTTTTCTGTAAAGATCCAGACACTGTAGACTTAGCAGGTGTGTCATGAAATGGAATTCTTGTTTTGATTTTTTTCAGTTATCTAAACCTGTAACACCCATTTTTAGCTCAGAGGCTGGATTTGAGCTGCAGGCTGCAGTTTGCTGGCCCCTGGTCTGCAGAGTATCTTTTATCCAGAGACCAATATACAGCATTCAAAAGCATTGGTCCATGGTGATAAATAGTGTTTATTGTAAGTATTATTTGTAGAATGCGAAACGTCCAATCCTATGTGTGTGTGTATATATATATATATATATATATATATATATATATATATATATATATATTGCTCCACTTGGCTGTCAAAACAAATATAACTGGAGTAGGTAAATCACATGCTACCATTAGCCCTCATTTTATCTATAAGTAGATGAAGCTCAGGAATGTCCCATCAACAGATTAAGCCCTAACAGCCACAAAAACCAGAGGGACAGTGGATCTGTCTTTTGATTCCAGAGCTGATGCTTGACCTGCAGCTACTTTGAACTGGCCATAGAACCGCACTATTGACACCTCTCTCAGGAGTTCTAGTTTTGAGTCAGAATGCATTTTGAAATTAAAGGCTTACCCTTAAAAAGCAAACAAACAAACATTGGATGTGGTCTGATTATGTCATCACCATTAGGAGAAGAGGACTGAGCAGACTGTTCTATGTTGGGGAACTGTTCTAGGTGCTGGGGACACACCACTAAATTCAGGACACAACCCTGCTTTCATGAATAGGTTGCATTCTAATGAGAATCATTCTAATGATGATGACACAGTAGTATGCGGAAGAGCAGCAACCCCAATGCCACGTGTTGTGTTTGGGGTTACGAATGTTTGATTGCTGATCTTTAAAATAGTGTCAGAAAATGGGTCTGATTTCATCCATTGTAAAAATACTTTAGTACCTATACCTGACATATGGGACTTACTCTATGCTCAGAAAGAAATGCTCAGAGGAGCTACAACAGCAGATAGGTGGCCAAGGGGGATTTGAACTTGGGCCTACATACGCTAGCATCTGAAGCCTTCCACTCTGTGCTGAAGCCAAGCCCGGAGCCCTGGCCATTTGCCCATTCCCATGTCCCTCCATTTTTCTATGCCCAGTGAATTTAAATCAGATTCCTTTGTCTTTAGTATTCTGTCATTTATGAGCCAAGGCAGCCAGAGAGCTCTTACTCACTAGTGCCTTACACCGCAGTGACGGCTGAGATGGCACTCTAGTTTTATATAATGCTGTTTTCCAAAGCTTGTAACTCTGGACTAATTGCCTCATGGGTGAAAATTTCATCAATGCTCAAATGCTATTGTTCACATGCAGTTGGGCAATGTTGAGGCATAGGCATCTACCTCAAGGTTTCCAGGGGAACCTGAAGTTACTTTAAAAGTACTTAAAAAGAAAAGGTAGATGGGAATAATATGCTGGATGAAATTCCTCCCTTTCTTTGTCACACTCATTCTCTTCCCTTGCTTAATTCAAAAGAAGGCCGCCGGAAGCTCTCTCCAGGTAGTGTTCACAGTATTATGTAACTTGCGTGACTGTAGCAATATTTGAGGTTTGGAGTCCAGTGACCTTTCTTTAGCTCCTCAGCCTGTTGTGACACAGTTACACAGGGAGGTTTGGGAGAACTCGTTTTTCAGTCATTGGGAAATTACGGAACCTCAAGCCCGAGGGGGCACCCTAGGAGGCTTAAGTTTAAATTTCCCAAGTCCTTTGTGATTAAGACTGACAGAAAATAGATTTTTTCTTTTGCATTAATAAGGAATACTGAATGGTGTGTAAATTCTCCTTATAAATACATTTATCTGAAGAACTTCATTATTGCCTAATTTACTTTTACGAAATTAATTTCTACTTTTTCTAAAAAAAGATGAAACCCGTGTTTTCAATGTGCCATTAGAAAGCTCAGTGATCACATATAATAACAGTGTATTAAAAGCCATACAGAAAAGAACCCATTTTTAAAAACCCATAACTCAACAGACTAAAAAATGACAGACTAGCCATTCATGCAAATTAGCTAACTCACATTTATCAGAGGAAATATTTCACAGCATTAACAACACTGTCATTTAAGAAAAATTAAATGGGGCCCAGAACTACACATTTGTTTTTACTGCATTCATTATTCATTTACTTGTTTCTTTCCTCTCTCTCTTTCTCTGTCTTTTTTTTTTTGAATTGCAAGTTTTGAATTCAAAGTTTAGTAGAGGAAGAAGCAGATGATTTTCCCATTTTAGTGACGCTGTGGTTACCAGCAATAAAGCAACAGGAACAAATCTGGCTTGAAACATGTCCAAACCCACATCTCCCAGTGTGCACAAAAGGCAAAAAGTAAGATGTGCAGCGGATATTAACATGAGTAATCTTGGAAATCTAAATATTAAACATATGTCAAAGATTATCAGATACACACCCACGTGTCTTATAGAGACGTCTTTCGTCTGAGGAGCTCCAGCCCATTTCCCTGTGCATGGGCTGGTTCTCTAGCCCTGGAGGCCTCATAAGAGCTTGGCATATTCAGTGAGGACAGCCCAGTTTTTCAGATAGGTGTTTGTGAAATAATAACTCCTCAGCCTCCACACCTTCCTGAAAGACAGTCTTATTAATCTCTACCTCCACCTGGTGATAAAGTTATTTAAATCCAAGTTGATTAAGTCATTAATCCAGTAAGCTGCATAGTTTGGGAAGTTTCCTGGGGTCTTTGATTTGTATTCTGATGCCTAAGTCACTAGAACCCATGTTTAACCCTATCTACAGGGCTCATATCACAGTAACCCTGAGAAGAATGCTCTAGGTGTGACATTGGGAAGGAGTACTGTCCCATCTCCTGGACACTGTGTGGGGCTGTGATGTAATTCCCCATGTCCATTAGTAAAATGGGCTCTTAATACTTAGCATCTTGTTCCCTCTAAACCTTATTCTGTGGGGTCATTGAAGTTATATTTCGGATTTACTACTGGCGTACTATTGTAATAGGGAGCCAGCCTAACTATTTTTTCTGTGTGGATATTGGCTGCTGAGCAACATTAGTCTGTAAAATCTCTTAGTGCAGCGTGACCTTACTTTATCCTAGCCTCAGTTTTGTCATCTGTAAATTGCAAAAGAAAAGCTGACTTTCAATATTTCACAATGAGATCATGTTTATGAGGAGATTTTGTAAACTCTAGGGCTTTATACAAATGTAGACTATTATTATTACCATAAAGTCACTTCTACTATAAAGGGGCCCCTGAGTGATAGCTGGTGCACTGAAATGAAATTTCATGTCTGCATCCATTCATCCTTAGCAAATGTCACAGCTTTGTACAATGTGCAATCATCATTATTAAGCTAATTTTATTGCCCTGTGAGTAACACGCAGTAGGTGGGCTGCGTGAGGCAGAGAGTAATATTTATTTTTGTGCCACTGCCCTCTCAGGGCACCTAATAGTGCTCAACCAATGTGTTCTGAATTGAACTGAATTATGTGGAGGACTTGGAATGAACCAGGCAAGTGAATACAAGACACACTGCCAATGTGGTTGAGCCTCTCCAGGAGAGTGGTGGGACAGGCAGTGTTCCAGGGCACTCACTGCCCAGAGACAGGTGGCTTGGGAGCTTGAGAGAGACACCAGCCATCCTCCACCAAGGGGAGCGCCCAGAGCAGCTGCACTGGGAGCGCTGCCTTCGGGTCCCCTCCTTCCTCCTGCTGCCGCCTTGTCATCCATCTTTTACCACGTGCAGAAGGGAAAGCTGTAAGGCCTTTTCTTAACTGTTGCATGTAGGCTTTTTCTCAGTCTATGAGGTAGAAGAAGCTTAGAATCTTTGGGGAATAGCATGGCTCCTCCAGCTCTGTTCTTTAGGGAATTTGCAGGAGCTGTAAAGCCAATGTGCAGACTGTCACTTGGTGGCAGTTTGGGAGGGGTCAGAAAGGAATAACATTTTAAGGAAAGACCTGAAATATGTCAGCACATACTTTTGGGTGGAAGACATGGTTGTTGAAAAAAAAGTATGTTTTGCTCATTAAAATAAGACATCACTTATAAGAATAATTACCTTTCTAATGTGTCTCTTTGACCTTGCATATTCTCCTAGACTATAATTTGAGAAACAAAGAAAAATAAATCCTAAAATTGTTTAACTGGCTTTTGTCAATGAGTTCCCAAATAATATGACTTGATTCTCTCCAAACACATTTGACACCCACCATCTCCAACCTTTGGAACAGAAACTATTATCAACTAAAGAATCTCAAAACTGAGCACACTCTTCTCTTTCAAGAACAAAGGGTTAAATGAAAGGCATGGCCTCCTTGCTAGTGTCTGAATTATGCAGGGTATATACTCAGGCATCACACTCAGGCTGCTCTCTTCTCTTCCTGCCTACCTGGCTTTCTTCCATCTGTATCTTTATCGTTAACCTACATGTCATAAGCTGAGTGTGCAAGACTCTGAGTCCCTCAGAGCGTCATCTACTCAGGTAGAGATGCAAATAGCTCTGGGGCTGTAGCCACAGCCTGGACCATCTCCCTCTGGACTAAGGGAACTGTGCTCTGAAAGAAAAACCTAAGCACAAAAGTCTTATTTTGGCTGCTCTGTAATTATTTCCTTTTTGTCTTTTTCCCAGCCATTTTCTCAGAAATACATAGAAGGCTTCTCCTTTGATTGTGAGCTCCAGGGAATTGAAGAAAGAAGAGTGAGCTTGGAGAAGATCTAGATTTGGGGTCATTGAGACAGAGAATTATTCTTCAGCTGTTTCAGGTGAAACTATCCATAGCTAATGAAAGTTGCTGTATGTGACGGCAGATCAGCCCTCCAATGCTTGTATACTTTCTCATTTCTATATTAGAGCAAAATATTAGATGAAAATAAAAAGAATGTGTCTAGAATAAAACTCTAATAACTTATATAAGTTCACATTTCAGAGAATGGAGGATGTTCAAAAGAAAATATTTATAAAATATTGACTTAAATCTATCACACTCAACTCCTAACTGATCAAAGGCTTAAAGTTTGTTTATACTGAGAAACTCTTTAGTGAAAACGATTCACTTGTCATTTGCATACATGTGTACATACATTTCCTGGAATCAGCCAAAATGGTAAACTGCAGCTAAATGGAAAGTCAACATGTTCATTGCTAGTTAGTTTATTGAAGAATGTGTTTAATTCTTTAGAGACACCATATGAAGATTATCATGGACAGCTATAGGCATACATGTTTTTGCTTGGGCCTTGACTACTATAATTCAAGTATTTTGAAACTGTTATTCAGAACCAGTGAGACACTATAGTTGTATCAGATGTTCAGAATCTTAGAAGTTGGGAAGGATATTAGAGGTCATCTAGTCCAGTGTTTTTCAGATTCGCTGATGATGATAATAATTCCTGGTCCTTATTTCAGACCTATTAAATTTGAATCTCTAGGGGTAGGGCCTCAGAAATAGTATTTGTTTAAACAATATGGTATTTTTATCATCGGGAAGCATGAAACAGACCTAGTCCACTGGTTTTCAGCCCCGTTATGTATCAGGATTGTCTGTAGTGGTTGTTGACAGCACAGAAGGTTAGGTAGGGGCCACTATGTCTTAGATTCCAATCCCATTTTATGCATCTACACAGGCAATGCCAAAGCAGGTTTGGGAATCAGTGACTGAGTCTGACCTCCTACATGTTAGAAATCTCTTCCACAATATTCTTACTCAAAACCAGTCCTTCCCTTTTGGAGGGATCATAATTTTAGACATTACTTCCATTTACTGTGCCAAATTATGACTTCCTATAACCTCTACCCACCAGATTGTTTGTTCTCTAGAGCAACAGAATAATTATTTTAAATGTGCAGTCCTTAGATTAGGTTCTGTGAATGACAGGCCTGTTCCCTTGTCCCCACATAACTGTCCTCCAAGTATGAAAGATCCCATACTTGAACAATTCCTTCACAAGTGGGGAGCACAGATCATCTCCTTTTTATACAAAATATTTTCATTCTTAAGAGCACCCTTTGTGGTTTCCATATTTTTAAAATCCACGTGCTGTAATATCTGTATTAAAATTAATTTATTGCACAAGTATTATTGAGTATTCACTGAATGTCAAACTCTACTTTAGACACAGTGGTTACTGCAATGACCAGAACTAAAACCAGGATGCCAGATGAGGACTCTAAGTGTACTTAGTGGGGATATGGCTCTGACCCCATTGTTTCAGTAATGTAGCCCATGACTCTCCTGGCTATTTTGAAAGCTATGTCATACTGTTCATTTACTCTAGGTTAGAATTTAACTGAAACCTCAGGACTTCATTTGAGTTACTGTTACTATCATTACTATCCCATTACTATTACAAGCATTATAAGAGATAACTTTTGGAGAGTAATACAGTTTACAAAGAATTTTCCACATCACTAATTCTCACAGCAGCTTTGTGAACTTGCATTATTATTTCTAAATTACAGATGGAAAAATTGAGGCTCAGTTACTTAATTTTACTTAAAGTTGCATATGTAACATTGAATCAAACTAGGACTTGAACTCAGGCCTATGACTCCAAATTTGAAGTATTTCCTATTGCTTCATGATGTTATAGTAAGTGAGTTTCCCTGCCTGTGTTTTAGCAAGTGGGACAAAGCAGGGCAGGATATTACTTTTTCCTTCTTAGTTATATATGATTACCTTAGACTTTTTATTCCTGCCTCTTGAGATCTTTATAAATCCTTGATTGATCTTAGTATATTGGCTGTATTTGTCTTCAATTACTATCACCCACAAATTGATCACGTTTCTATGTCCTTATCTAAATTATTACTTCGAACAGACTTTGAACAACTTCGAACAGAGCACAGCCACAGAGAGAACTCACTGGCATATTTCAGTGAGACCTTTCTCTGGGTTAGCATTAAAATAGCAATTAATGTGTTGGCAACCATTTTTCAACCAGCTAGAATTTTATGTACTTGTGCCATCATTCTGCTCACAGGTCCCAATCTTGACAAAGAGATCATGAAAGCCTTAGTTAAATGTCTTGCTGAAGTCTCGCTATGTCTATGGAATTTGCCTGATCCATAAGAGATCCAAAGAGAAAATGGTCATCTTTCAGCTGAGTGGACCATTTTAACTGTCACACAAATCAAGTTACCTCATTATTCAGAAGAAAACACTCTAGGTGTTCTTTTAAATCTTGGAAGGGTCCTGTGAGAGCCCCATCTTTCAAGATCCAGCTTGGATGTATCCTCCTCTGAGAAGCCTTTTTTGATCCTTCAGGCAGATTTACTAACATCCTTTGCTCTGTCCCAGCATGCTGATCATTTCTGTAGGGTAGCACTTAACCACATTACCTTGTCATTATTTATATTTCCTTTTCACCCTCAATCTTTGAACTTCTTGGGTAGGACTGCATTTTTCTACCTTTGAAGTCTTCCACAGTATCTAGTATGGTAAATGGTGCAAATAAGAGAGTCACAGTATTTGCTGAATGAATGAATGTGTGATTGTACACATACAAGAGTATGATATAAAGTTCTCATAAAGTTTTTATTTGATAAGCAACATTAACAAGAATCCTCTTTCAATTTCTTTTGGGCTTTGGCACTTCTTATTGAAGATATTCAGGAACAATGGACAAAGCCTGATTACAAAAGTCCAACATTTATCTGTTCCTGAAAATGAAGAACTATGCCTTTGGCCCCCTAGAGTAGTTGTAGTTTTAAGATTAATCTTAACTCTGTTTGTAGCCTATAAAACAAAACTAATTGCAGAATGCAAAGCTTTAGAGCATTTTTAGGTGGCTTGATGGGAAAGCATTGAAATAAATACAAACATTTAGATAAAACAACCATTTTAATAGTATTAACTCTGCCAATTAATGATAATGGAAGAGCCGTCCAATTAGCTAAATCGCTAATAGTTTTAT
Organism: Manis javanica; assembly: GCF_040802235.1. Classification (NCBI taxonomy): domain Eukaryota; kingdom Metazoa; phylum Chordata; class Mammalia; order Pholidota; family Manidae; genus Manis; species Manis javanica. Next base: position 73,617,555 of record NC_133159.1, read on the forward strand.
CAAGCAGAGGTTGGTAATTTAAAGCAAACAAATTCTTTCTAATTTTAGCCACTTGTGCACCAAGATATTTAAAGGATAACAGGGGATCCAATAAAGAGTATTACTCAAGAAGAGCTATATTTAAATCTCCTAATGGCTATAGCATAGAGTTACCCCAATTAGTCAGAAAACCCAAGCAGTCAGTAAATTCTTTCAAGCCTCCATAATTTGGGGTAAAAATAAATGAGATACAACAAAGGTGCTGCTTATAATCATTAGCATCATTACTGTGGTATATTTGGAAGATGGAGAGTTCCCTGAGACAGTCAGTGGTGTAAATTTAACTTATGGAATCCAACAATTTGAGTGCTCTGTCCTCACGCTGTGCTTCACGCCACAGCATTTCTGAGGGGGTTTTCATGGAGCACACTGCTCAACTCCCCTTTTCAGGGCAAAAGCTCAGGGGCGAAGTTCATGTTTTCAGTGCCACACCAAGGCTAGATCTTTCCCTATCAAACCTCTATGGAGGAGTCAGGCTCGCCAATTGGGTCATACAGGAAAATCCGCTTAGGAACAGCATAATGTTAGCATTTCTTATAATGCCAATTTTATTTTTCTCAAGAGAACAGACTTTTTTAAACATTTGTGGTGTCTGGTTATGTGAACTTCATCCACAGAGATCAGTTAAGGATAAGTGGCAAATGACAGACTGAAAAGGGCCTTTGTGTCTACTGCTTGAGAAGAACAACACTTAAGATTTCAGAATGAATGATGCTGCTTATTCCATGTTAGGGTATTGCTGACCAAGTACTGTGCTCCGATGGACAGGCTCTAGTGGGAAAGAGCACAGTGGAGAGCATCTCCAAAGCATGGGCTCTGTTGGCATTAGCAAGAAGGAAGGATTCGTTGGTGATAGTAACAGCTACAGTTTATTCAGCCACTTACTGTGAGCCTAGCACTGTGTCAGTATCTTTATATTCACTATTTCATCAAGCTTCCTATCACTAAAGTGGGTATTGTCCCTATTATATAGATGAGTTTACTGAGGTTTACAGGTTAAAGCGGCTTGCCCACAGTGACTAGTCTTGGAGACAGGATTCAGAGTTGGGTCTCTCTTAACTAGAAAGACTCTGCTCTTTATCCACATCATACACGGCCATCCTGGTCCCAGCAGCTGGCATATTGTCAGTGCTCAATGTATATTGCAGGAGAATGATGGTCTCCATGTGTTCCAGTGGTACAGAGAACAAATACCCTGTGGACAGCCCTGTGGGGTAAATACAGAATGAACTGGACCCAGCTGGGCATTTGCATCAAAGCGCCTCACCAGAGATCCCAGCTGCTCTGGCACAATGCCCGAGCACTGCCTTGGAGTCCAAAAGGAATGCTCTTTGAGATGTCTCTGGTTTTCATTTTCTGAACATTGCCACACACTACAAGTGGGTTTGGGACAGGCTTCAGAGTTGCAACCCTGCCTTACTTTTTGTGAAGAGTGAAAGGTTGTGGAAATAAAAGTAACTGATGTCAATACCTTGGTAGCAAGAATAATCTTTCTCTAAACTGTTAAAAGACTTGTCAAACCCATTCATGGAATCAACTCTCAACGAAGATCATTAGATAAAAGACTGTCAGTGATACTCGTGTCCACCAAGAAATAAGAGCAAAGGCTAGTTGAAAGATTTAAATGTAGCTTACAGTTTTCAGGATGAGGGCAGAGTGGGCTGAAACAACATTTACCCAGACACCTAAGCAGGCAGGCTTGCCTGAGCACGTCCTGATCAATATTAGGAAGCAGTCTTAATTTCTCTCCCTTTATATTCTCTACTGTTCAGTTAGGTTACTAAATATGTCCCTCTCAGGGAGGCGACTGTGGAGACAGAGCTACTTCTCACACTAAGTTCAGATATTGGCTATGCCACTTAGTAGCTTGGAGAGGATGGACTGTCATTTAACCACCCTCAAGCACAGGTCTTGTGGATAAAAGGATCTTGCAGATTTTAGATACTCAGTGAACAGTTTTTTTCTTTCCAATTCTGCTATTCTTCACTTCTTGCAGAACAGTATAAGTGATAAGTGGGACTGGTCCTCAGCAGAGCTGGCACTTAGGTTGAGAAAGAATGATAAAAAAAAGAGCTGAAAAATGCTAGGAGCAAACAAAGTTTAGTCCTAGAGATTTTCGCAGTAAGTGCTACCTGCCTTTAGCCAAGTGTGGGGGTAAAATGCTGGCTGGGAGTTGGAATCTTTGGGGTTTTATTCACTTTGGCCACTACCTTAGGTCGGGTTTCCTGAGAAACATACTCTAATATGGAGATGGCTATGCAGGAGGTTTATGGGGGACACTCTCAACAATGCCTGTGAGGGGCTAGGATAAGATGAAATGTAATGTAGCTGTAACAAAGGCCTTGGCAGATCGCGCAGGCCTTTGTTACAGGAACTGGGGTAGCCTTTCAAATCTGTCCTGAATTGAGGCAAAGTGGCCAGGCCTTTAAACTGCTGCATTGACCAGTCACTGTATACAGGCTGACCCAGGGGAGGGGTCATAATCCTAGTAGAGGGCAATGCCTGCATGGGGCTCAGCTGTAAACCATTAGCAGGTAGCACTTTTCACAGCTGGGAAAATGAATGCCTTCAGGAGAAGGCTAGAGGGTCTGGGCAGGGTGTCATAGCATCCATTATAACTATCCACTATAACCATTATAGCTACCAAATGAGGCAGGCACTTTGCTATCTTTAAATCAAACAATGCTTTCAACAAATATTTATGAACACCTATTTTGTGCATTTTGTTTCATTTATGTGGAATGTCTTCACCTCACTCAGATACCTGATGAATTAATACATTAACATTCAGATAATATGCCAGTTTCTCTAAGAAGCCACTTTTAACTATCAGGCACAATTATACACTATCTTCCCTATTTTTGTGCCATCAAAACGTTTCATACTTACCTTTCTCAGGACTTATTTCATGTATTAAAATTATTGTGGTCAGGGAATCTTATTTATATGTGTTTCTTTCTCTTTTTTCTCCAACACAAAACTTTAGTGAACAAGTCATTATTTAAAGTCCATTTTGTCTAATATTAGCATAGGTATGCCTTCTTTCTTTTGGTGAGTATTTGCATGGTTTAGTCTTTTCATGACTTTACTTCCATTTTTTTCTGTATTGTTATATTTTAGATAGTCTCCTGTAAATGACATTTAATTTAAGTTAACTTTGTTATTATCCTGTCTGACAATCTATGTATTTTAGCTATAGCATTTAAGCCATTTATATTTATGTCATCACTGATGTATTTAGGTTAAAATCAACCATTTTGTGCTGGTTTTGATCTACCTGATCTATGTCATTTGTTTTTTTATCACTTTTCTTAACTTCTTTTGGATTGAATTTTTTTCTTTACCATCTTTTTTTCCCTCTCTGTTTATTTGGAAATCATATGCTTTTTTCTATTATTTTAGTGTTACTGTAGAAATCATAACAGTCACCCTTCACTTAGCAAGGTCTAATATTAATGAACACTTTTACTCTCCTGAAATACATATAAGGACCTCAAAATAATTTAACTGATTTCCCCCTTTCTCCCCAAATTATAGTTGACAGTATATGGTTGCCATGAATTTTAATTCTCTAGATATTAAAACTCTATAAGATGTTCATATTATAGCTTTTAAAGTCAATGTTTATGTTATCCTACATACTTAATTTTCTAGTTCTTTAATCCTTCTCCGTCTCTGGTACTTTAGACTAATCTAGTAGTTGCGAATTCGTAGTTTTTGCTCATCTGAAAATTTCTATATTTTACTTTCATGCTTGATGGATATTTTGCTGGGCATAAGGTTCTATGGTAGTTTTTATTTTCTATGAGAACATTGAAAATAAATACTCTTTTTCCTTGATTTTCATTTTTGCTCTTGAGAAATTTAACTGTTGTTCCTTTGAAGGTAAATCTGTTATTTTTTTTTCTGTTGTAAACATTTTTCACTTTTTCTTTAGTTTTTGGTAGTTTCACAGTGATACATTTTATATATATAATTTTCTTTTTCCTGCTTGGTATCCTTAGATTTTGTTAAATTTGTTCTGGAAAATTTTTCCATTTCAGCCATACCATTTTAAGTATTATTTTTGCCCCATTTCTTTCTCTTCCTTTATTTCTCAACCTACAATTAAACATATGATAGGCCTTTTCAATATATGCTCTGTCTGTTTGTCTTCTATAGCTCTATATCTTTTTGTATATCTTCTACATTTTTTGACTCATTGCGCTATATTAGAATATTTATTCTGACCTATTTTCCTGTTCAATAATTCTCTCTTAAGCTATGTCTAATCTGCCATTAAACTCATTCCATCTTTAATTTATTATATTTTTCCTTTTTAAATAGATCTCATTTTTTCTGGTTTCATCCTGAAATTTTCAGGCTTGGTTTTTCTTTTTTCTTCAGCTTAGTAAGTGTAGTTGTTTTACATTGTGCATCAGATAATTCCAATATATGAAGTCTTGTTGGTCTGTTTCTATCATGTATTTTTATGATTGGTTCTTGCTCATGGTGTCTTGTTTCCTGTGTACCTCATTTACATTGATTGTGTGCTATGAATTGCATTTGATAATTTATTTTAAGAATACATTGAGACATAAGAATAGTGGGTGTTATATCTGAGTTCTAAACTTCCTAAACTTTGGTAAACCCCATGCTTTGACTTGTTCCCTCTGCCCTCAAAGACCTACAAAAGTAAAGGCAGTTTCACTATTATTTCTTCCAGATAGAAAAATGTCCTTAGGGAAACACAGATTTGAATATAGGACTTTCATTTGCTCCTAGATTTTTGACTGAGAAATTTTTATTCTTTGATTATCTCTTTGGTGCTTTTGAAAATATTGGGTTTAAACATTTTTTTCCCAATTTCATTTTACTTTTTCTCAGCAGAAGGGTTAATCTGAGATAAATAGTCTACTAGTCCACTAGGAAGTAGCATTCAATTGTTACATTTTAGGGTTTAGCACAGTTCTTGTCACTCAATATTTACTGAATAATAACTACAGCCATACCTATAGATATTGCAGACTTTGTTTCAGACCACCACAATAAATTGAATATTGCAGTAAAGGGAGTCAAATGATTTTTTTGTTTCCCAGTGCATATAAAAGTTTTGTTGACACTACACAGTATCTATTGAGTGTGCACTAACATTATGTCTAAAAAAATTGTACATACTTTAATTAAAAAAATACAAACCACCATAAAGTTTCAGTAATTGTTTTACTGGTGGAGGGTCTTGCCTCAGTGTCGATGGCTGCTCACCTATTAGAGTGGTAGTTGCTGAAGGCTGGGGTGGCTGCGGCAGTATCTTTAAATAAGACAACAATGAAGTTTGCCTCCTTGATTGACTCTTTCTTTTATGAATGTTTTCTCTGTAGCATGAGATGCTGTTTGATAGCATTTCACCCACATAAGAACTTCTTTCAAAATTGTAGTCAGTCCTCTCAAAGCTTGCTACTACTTTACCAACTAAATAAAGGCAATATTCTTAATCCTTTTTTATCATTTCAACAATCTTCATAGAATCTTCAGCAGGAGTTGATTTTATCTCAAGAAATCACTATCTTTACTCATTTATAAGAAGCAGCTCCTTCTCCATTCCAGTTTTATCCTGAGATTTCAGCAATTCAATCACATCTTCAGGCACCACTTCTAATTCTAGTTTTATTACTGTTTCTACTACATCTGTGGTTACTTCCTTCACTGAAGTCTTGAATCCCTCAAAGTCATCTGTAGGGTTATAATCAGCTTCTTCCAAACTCCTGTGAATGTTGATGTTTTGATCTTTTCTCATGAATCATAAATGTTCTTAATTCATCTAAAATGGTGAATCCTTTCCAGAAGCTTTTCATATGATTGCCTAGATCCACCAGAGGGATCACTAGCTATGGCAGTTGTAGCCTTATGAAATGTATGTCTTTAATAAGACTTGAAATTTGAAATTACTTCTTGATGCATGGGCTGTAGTATAGATGTTGTGTTAGCAGGCATGAAAACAACACTAATCTCATGATAGGTCTCCATCAGAGCTCTTGGGTGGCCAGATGCACTGTCAATGAGCAGTTGTATTTGAAAAAAAATTTTTTTTCTCAAGCAGTAGGCCTCAACAGTGGGCTTGAAATAGTAAATGATGTTATAAACAGATGCACTTTTGTCCAGGACTTCTTATTACATTTATAGAGTACAGGCAAAGTAGATATAGCAGAGTTCTTAAGGGTCCTAGGATTTTTCAAAATGGTCAATAAGCATTGGCTTCAACTTGAAGTCAGCAAGTGCATTAGCTGTCCTTTGATGCTTTGAAGCCGGGACTGACTTCTCCTCTCTAGCTATAAAGTCCAAGAAGGCATCTTCTTCCAACAGAAAGCTATTTCCTCTACTTTGGAAATGTGTTGTTTAGCATAGCTACCTTCATTATCTTAGCTAGACCTGGATAACTTGCTGCAGCTTCTCTATCAGCATTTGCTGCTTCACCTGCACCTTTAATTTGTGGTGATGGCTTCTTTCCTTAAACCTCATGAACCATCCTCTACTAGCTGCAAACATTTCCTTTGCAGCTTCCTCATTTTTCTCAGACTTCATAGAAGTGCAGAGAGTTAGGACCTTACTCTGGACTAGGCTTTGGCTTAAGGGAATATTGTGGCTGGCTTGATTGTCTATCCAGACTACTAAAACTTTCCCCCTATCAGCAATAAGGCTGTTTCACTTCCTTATGTGTTCACTGGATTAGCTCTTTCAAGTTCCTTCAAGAAATTTTCCTTTGCAGTCACAGCTTGGCTAACTGTAAAGGAGGCATAGCTTTTGGCCCATCTTAGCTTTCAACTCCTTCTTCACTAAGCTTAATCATTTCTAACTTTTGATATAAAATGAGAGATGCATGACTTACTTTCACTTGAGCATTTAGAGGCCCTCATAAAGTTATTAATCTAATTTCAATATTATTGTGTCTTCAGGAACAGGGAGGTCTGAGAAGAGGGAGAGGGATGGGGAACAATTGGTCAGTGGAGCAAACAGAAAACATAACATTAATTAATTAAGTTTGTAGTTTTATATGGACACTGCTGGTGGTGCCCCCAAAACAATTACAATAGTAATGACATCAAAGATTACTGATCACAAAATACCATAACAAATATAATAACAATGAAAAATTTTGATATTTTGTGAGAATTACCAAAATGTGATAGAAAGATACGAAGTGAACAAATGCTGTTGGAAAAATTGCACCTACAGATCTGCTTTATGCAGGGTTGCCACAAACCTTCAATTAGTTAGAAACGCAGTACTGATAGAAGTATTTTGTAATAAAAGACAAAGCAATCTAAATATCAACAGGGGTTAGTTAAATAAATTATGCTGTAGCATATAGTGGCTATTAAGAAAAATGGGAGGTTTCTATGTATTGATAAGGAATAATTTCTATGTCATTTTTAGTAAAAAAAAAAATAGAGAAGAAGCATAAGAGTATATATAATATGCTACACACACATATTTGCTTAGAAATTTATAGTGTCTCTGAAAGGCTCTTCATGGAAGTGCTAACAGGGTCCTACCTGAAGAGAAGAGCTGGGGCTTGACATACAGGGATAGGAAGGAAAATTTTTACTGGGTGCTTTTGTGTTCTTATATTACTGTGTTACACCATATCATATCATAATTTATTTTTACCATGTGCATGGTTTTAACCACTCCATTAAAATACAAAAAGTGCTAGGAATGTACTGTATTAGCAGATACACCATGCTGGTGATCAGTTGACCTATACTGTCGTTTGGTTTTGTTCTGGCAAAGTCCCACGACCTTTCCAGCACTCAATATCTTCCTCTATGAAATGAGGACACTGACCTAGATAATCTCTAAGGCCTCTTTCAATTTTAACATTTCCCAATTCCATTTACTAACATGGAGCTACTTCTATTGCAGAAATACATCAGTCAGGCAGTATCTTTGAAGATAATTTGGCAAATGGAAGTAGTAGTATTAGTATTAAATGAAAAAATTGGTTGCAGAGAATGCTAACCACCCTTTTGGTTCTCCTTGAAGTATTACACTGTGCTTTTACTAAGACAATAAAATAAAATATTAGATTTGTTTGGCTTCACACTTTGAAACTGTGATTTTTTAATATAACCTCACATTTGAAATATTTTAGGCCTGTTTTTCTTTAAGATTGGGCAGGTGTAAGTCTCTGACAGACTGTTCAAATCATATTACTTTCTATTTATTGTACAACAAAAGCCTGTTTGTAAGTGTTGCCGTGTTTTATGCTCATATAGATCTAAGTGGCCAAAACATTTAATTAAGTGGACTATTCATACAATCTCATTTCCAGGCTGGTCATCTATGTCAATGATAACAGTAGCATCCACTCCATGGCTAGGACTCTGAATCTTAAAAAAATGAGAATAACTATTTAAATCTAAACTATGCTCAGAATAATGATTTGAAATATTTTTAAATTCTAAAAGTAATTCAAGTTTATTTTCAAAAGTTCAAATAGTAGGTAAGTGTAGAGTAAGAATTGAAAGTTTCTTCTCCTTATCCACTCTTCAGTGGTAAACACTATTAGTATGGCATAAATTGCCCCCTCATCCACACACACACACAAGAATATTTTTTACAATAATAGGCTTATACTGAAAATACTGTTTTACAGTTTGTATTTTCTACTCAGCAATATATTATACTTGGGTTACATGTAGCTGTCTCCTTTAAAGGCTGTAGCCTATTCAATCACAGATGTATGATGGCCTGTTTATAAATTTTTTAGTAATGGACATTTGGACTTAGTTTTCATTTACATGCTGTCAGAACTTAGATAAATGGCTAGAATTTTTGTAGAATATATTCCTAGAAATGGCATGTTTGGTTACATGGTGCTTCCTGTGTACCAAGCACCATTATAAACACTTTACAAATATTACCTTTTATCATTCCCATAATAGTAGAGATACTATTATCTCCATTTTGCAGATAGCAATCAGGTTTAGAGAGGTTAAATAACTTGCTTGAGGTCTCACAGCTCTAAGTGGTAGAGATAGGATTAGAATCCAGGATCTCTGAACATAAGGTCTGTGCTTAAGTCCTACATTCTGCTGCCCCATAGGATGGGTATATTTGGAATTTTGGCATGATAGACACCACCAAAGGATTGTCTTGATTTATACTTTCACCAACTGAATGTGAGAGTTCACCTGTTTCCTCATTTCCTTCCCAGATACTACCTTCTTCCCTGAAAAGTATTTTGCTGATTTGAGTTTGGAAAAATAGTATTATATTATTATTTTAATTTATAATTAATGTATTATTAACTTTCAGGATACTTAACTTCTGTAGGATGTTTACTACAATAAAGCGGACCAAAGAATTTGTCACCATGCCCAGATTATTGTACCAAAGCAGTGAAGCCCACACACAGCCTCTTCAGGAAATGCTGATGACATGGTGCACACATGGCTTCCATGTCTGTGCTGCTTCCAAAGTTTGCTTTTGAGTTTAATTTTTTTTTCTTGTGGATAAACTTCTCACAGAGGACCTGGGTAAGTAGAAGCCTTTCAAAATTACAGGCCAAACTAGCTCTTGAGCAATCCAGGAACTGATGTACAGTACAGTCCCCAGATTCACAGAGCCGAGTTTGTGAGAGGGTGTCCCAGGCAGTTAGGAAAAGCAAAACAGCATTTTAACAGTGAGGGATTTAGCAGGAAGATCTGACCCAACAAGTAGAAAACTCTTTTAAAGGTTCAATCAAGTTTATTCCCATCACATTCCTCTGGAATGCCCAACAGGCACATGCTTTGTCAATGAAAATTATTTTCAATCTCATTGATGTTTTGTTTGGCAAGAATCATTTCTTTGAACAATTTCTTATTACTCATCTATGATATTTCATTTCTGACAGTGTTATCACCAGCTGCATATTTATGAAAGAGCCAAACTTCAACCTGTATTCAGTTTTAATCTGTTTGTTTCTTGAGAATGTAATTTGAAAAAGAATTGCCAATCTATTTGCAACCAAATTTTAGATCTTCACCATTACACAGGGTAAGAAATGTGAACTCACATAATTCTTCTATCGTCCTTATTTTGTGAGACCACATTACTACATGTCTACCTTACCAGTCCTTCATTTAGCTTCCTCCCCCACTTTGTGGCTGACGGTTTTCCTTTTCTCCGTACCTGGTTTTCCCTCTGGTACTCCAAACATGAATAACAATACCTAATATCGTACCGATGTCTTGCTTCCCAAAAACCTCACGGTGGCTGTCTTCCTGCAGTGCTGATGCAAACTGTTTGGGTCACACCGCCCTCTGCACAGGCATATCCAAAGTACACTCAGGACTAGATGAAGGCGTGTGGCTCGTATTATTTTAAATGCTGGGGGCAGTGTTGGGCCGCCCTGCCTCCCGGTTCGGAGCCTCCTGGGGGTCCCCAAGGAACATTTCACAGGGCTTCAGCTTGAATGGTGTTTATACATAGCCACTGATTTCCTTTACCAAGAGCTGAGAACCCTGGAATTAGCTCCACCTGTCAAGCAACTCCACTCTCTCCTCAACAAAGTGAGAGGCACAGAAGCTGCGTGAGGGGAGGGAGAAATGGCCACGCTGGCAATCCAGCGCCATGGTTCTCAGGTTCTCAAAGGCGCAGCCTCGGCATTTCCTGGGATCTTGTTAGAAATGCAAATCCCTTGCCACACCCCATGTCTCCTGGTGATTTGGTGGCAAGCCACAGAGTTTTGGTATCACTGCTCTAGCTTAATAGGTCAGAATCTTCTGCTTTTTCTCTTTTTACCCTTATGCTATATATCCCTCTTAGTCCCTGTTACACTTTTCCCCCATGGATTCACTCTCTGAGTGTCTTCGGACTGTCCTGTGGAAGGGGCTAACCCTGGGCAGTGAGAGGTGTGCTGGCAAACGTTTAACAACAGGTTCGGGGGGAGGAGGACTGGCTGGATAGCTGATCACCGTCTCTGTGTTGTAAATAGACCCACCATGGCTGCTTTCAAATTACTCATATGGTGTTACTGAAATTGGAGTGAAGAAGAGATGGGCAGAATTGCTCTTGAGAGCTGGTGTGAGCTGGCTTCAACGCCTTATGGGAAGGTATACATAATCCTATAGGTATTGGCTCAACACGGTGTAACTCACTAGGGAATTTAGATTGGGTTTACATGCAAAACTGGAGTCATTATTTGCAGGCCATTTGTTGAATTATTGAATACTTTTGATCATTAATGTGACTTAAATATTCAGCTGATATCCTTTAAGATTACGCTGGAAATATTCAAAATCAGCCTCAGCCTACAAATGGCATTTGGGGGTCCCACACACAGCATAGATTTAAACCTACACCTATATACGATACCTCTCTTCGGCATGCCCTGTCAAAGTCACTTGTTTGGTAGACAGTAAGCCCTAAAGCAACATGCACTTTGTTTTGCTTGCCCTTCTATCTTTATTACTCTGTCTTGCCAATGGGTTTCAGCCCTGGGCAAGATGGATTCAGTGTGACCAAAGAAATGACAGTAGAAAATTCTTGAGGTGAAAGGGTTATACCCAACTTTATTTCCATGGTGGCAGGTCAATCACTAAAATTCTGTTCACTCAGAGTGAGTCTGCATGCAGCAAGCTGGTCTCTGCCTCTGGGCCTCTCTGCCCACACAGCTGTCTCAGGCTCTGTCCTCGGCATTGCCACCACTCCAGGCTCCGCTCTGCTCTCCTGCAGCCTTGCAGCTGTGCTACCACGTCACGCAGAGTGCTGGGCAGGGCTCCTAATAAAGAGTCAAAAATGATGCATTGCCCACATGTGTGTAGTGAGCTAGCCAACCAGGTCCAGGTGAGAATCCTGGCCACAGGAACCTTCCCTTTATCCACATGCTCCCACTCAGAAATGGTCAGAAAATGTTAGTTGGACTAATAAATTAGTAACTATATTAGTTTAGTAGGGCTGCCACAGAGCAGGAGGCTTAAACAACACACATTTATTTTCTTACAGTTCTGAAGGTCAGAAGGTCAAGATCAAGGTTTATTTCTTCTGAGGCCTTTGTCCTTGGCTGGCAGATGGCTGCTTTCTTGCTGTGTCCTAACATAGTTGTCCTTTTGTCTGCTGTCTTTCTGTGTGTCCAGATTTCTTCTTTTGACATTAGTCATATAGGATTAGAGTTTCTCCTAACAACTTATGTAACTTCATTGACTCTTTAAAGACCTTATCTCTACACAGAGTTATATCCTGAGTACTGGGGGTTAAGACATCAACATAGGAATTTGGTGGGAGAGACAATTCAGTCCATAATTGTAACAATCAAAGCTTCTATATCTTAAGGCTCTAATAGTACAATAGAAAAGCAAAACATTTGTCTTGCCAATGGGTTTTAAGCCCCAGGCAAGTTCACTATGGATTCAGTGTGACCAAAGAAAATGACAGCAAAATGTTTTTGGGGTAAAAGGGTTATACCCAGCTTTATCCAGGTGGCAGGTCAGTCACTAAATCCCATTCACTCAGAGCGAGTCTGCATGCAGCAAGCCAGTCTCTGCCTCTGGGCCCCTCTGGGCCTCTCTGTCCACACTGCTGTCCTGCACAGCCGTCCTCTGGGCCTCTGTCCTCTGCAGCTCTGCTCTCCTGCAGCCTTGCAGCCCTGCCACTGTGTAGTGCCTAGAGCACTGGGTGGGGCTCTTTTTATAGAGTCAACAGCCATGTATTGCCCACAGGTATGCAGTGAGGTAGTCAGCCACGGCCAGGTGAGAATCCTGGCCACAGGAACTCTCATTTTATCCACAACATTCGTTGTAGATTTGGAGTATGTTGGGCACATGCCTCTACATTTGCTTTGATATGATAACTCGTATTGATTATAAAGTGGATGCAATCTCATTTAAGAAATGACAGACTAATCTTATAAATTGCAAAAATTTCCTTCCAATGTCTTTTCTCATATCATTGTTGGCAATAAGGTTTTGTTCCTGCTAAATGAGTTAGAAGAATTGAGAGATGGAAATGTAATTAGCTTACATACACAAAAAAAATCAGAACTTAATTTTTAAAATATATATATTCATATAACTATATTGCACTGTAAAATAAGATAGATATATATATATATATATATATATATATATATATATATATATTGCACTGTAAAAATAAGAACTTTATCCCAGCACATACTTTCACCTGAAGGAAAGCACCATTGAGAAGGTTCACCTGCAAAATAGTTTCAGCCTCTCACATTTCTGAGATTACTTTCTGATTTGATGACTATCAGAGCAATAGGAAGGTAGTTCAAAGTGAGGCAAGTCTAAAAAGCCTTTGGAGTGTCTCTGCTGGGGAAAAGTAGGCTTTGCAGAATGGAAATTTTCTTGGTTGAGAAATGTATCCACTTGAACCAAAAATTCTGGGCTGGTATGAAAAGGGTAATGTGTCATCAGAAGTCCAGCTTCTGTTTTCTTCCTTATTGTCATTCTGTCACCTTATATCCTGAGGTGACATGAGTGAATCCTAACACAACATTTTACTTTTACATTATAGGTTTTGTTAGGTTAGGTATAATTTTTCTGCTACCCTTTGTGATTCACTTAGACCTAAAAATTATTTATTTTATTGCTTTTTAAGTTGAGGGTCTCTTTTGATCAGTAAACTTTCCTTGGAAACCCTCAAAATAATTTTAACATGCCTGGAGGGCATATGTTCTTGTAATATAATAGCATGACTAGGTGGTTCTTGGCGATCAGCCTAGCACGGTGAGGCATGCTGTTATTACACAATTGCACACATCCTGGTGTATGTCTTATTTTGTAATTGTTCTTCTCATTTAAAGATGCTGCTGAAAATAATTATGTAAGTCCTGTTCAATCCATGGGGAATCTAAAGGGTGGAAGGAACACAGAGCCAAGCTCATAGGCACTGAGGGCAGCTGTACTTCAGATGCAACATTGCATCTCGTGATAGAACATTGAGCTACATTCTCTGGAGACTGAGTTGGCACATTTTGGCCTTCTTATCCACTAGCCTTTATTATTTTTTTCTTTCCCTACCAGCAAGCAACAAGAGCAGCACCTGTAAGTCCTGCTTGTAGAGTTAATTTTAGAGTTTTTCATAAAGTGAAATTGAGTGATAAGAATGGTGACATTCTGTGCTTCATGACTGCAAAACTCGACTCTGTGTGTCTAACAGTGTGACACATCTTAGATTGAGTAAAATAAAGGCCACTGACTCCCAAAAGAAACATAGGGAAGAGGGCCAGGAGAATTGCTTCCATAATAGAAGGTGGCTCTCAAAATCAGGGACAGAAGGGGGAACCAACTGTAAATGGGGGTCACCTAGGATCAGACTGGCCTGATCTTAGCTTCTGCTAAGCTTTTAGGGTCCAGTGTACAGGTCTGTGGAGGGAGAATCCTGAAAACTGCCGAGTTCACGTGGGAATTTTCAACCTGCCCCATGGACAATGTGCAGTTGAGGATACATTTGTGGATTGCAGATTGAGGACTGTGAAATGTATCAGATTGCCATATAACATTTTGAATGAATGACTTATTAATGAGAAAGCAGCCTGCTTCCTTTTCCCTTTTATTGCAGTATCTCTTCAGATCCAAAGGAAGCTTTGATCTGCTTGGTAGCTTTGTGTCAGGTCGAAGTGACAGGAATTTGGTTTGGAAAGGGCAGGCTGTCTTCTGTGTGGTAAGGGTTCCCTCATACCAGTGCCTTCTCTTGAGAATGTAGCTGAGAGCACCCCCACCCACGTGCCTCAGGAGGGTATCCTGAGACATTTCAAAGAGAAAGCAAGGGATGGAACCAGCTATTGATTCTGTTGGGCTGTGGAATTTTGTTGTGAAATCTTGGTAGCAGTGATGGGGTAGACCGTAAGATCCTTGAGGCCAGGACTGTGACACTAATTTTATTTTGCCAGGGTCAAACCTAGGACTTGATTATAAGAGATGCTTAAAATATGATGCTGTTCTCATGTCTGATGTCTATATTACTAATTTTGTGTGGCAACTTGATTGGGCTAGGGTACCCAGGTATCTGGTCAGATATAGATAGATGTTGCTATGATGGTCTTTTAAAAATGAGGTTAACATTTGTGTCAGTAGATTTTGAGTAAAGCAGATTACCCTCTGTGATGTTAATTTTAGGAGCCATCATGTGGGTGGGCCTCCTCTGTCAGTCAAAGGCCATAAGAAAGAAGACTGGCCTCCAAGGAAGAGGGAATTGTGCCAGCAGACCACCGTTGGACTTGAACTGCAATATCAATTCTTCCCTGAGTCTCCAGCCAGCAGGCCAACCCCAGAAAATGTGACCTTGCCAGCTTCCACAACTGCATGAGCCAATTCCTTATGAATGAATAAACAAATGCCTCCAGTCTTTGCTTTATGCTGCTGCTCTCTCCCCCACCCCCAATTCCAGTGAAGTTGGGGGAGACTATTTTGCCAAGTTAAAACTTTGAATCTTTGTCCTAAAATCCCAAATAGTCTTCCTCTTGAACAGAGAGTGAAAGCCCTGATACTGACAAGGATGCCAAGCCAGTGGGAAGATGATCTGCCATGGTGGACGAGGAGAAGAATTCCACAAGCCTTACCCAAATCCTTGATTTTATATTTACTGTTAACATCCATTGTAAAAATTGTTGGCTTGGTTGAAGTGTCTCTGTTGGGTTCAAAGCCCCCTCACCACCACCACCAGCCGCTCTGCCTGCTGTGGCCTGGAGAGGCTGAAGACCACTTTTCAGCCTGATGTGATTTCGAACAGCTGAGATATTAAAACACTGAAAAACGGGGTTTATAATGGAAATGCTGACAGACTATTAACTATAGCAGCACTGCTCTAATAAATGGAATGGCCTGTCATAATCTCTAGTTCATAAATATGCAAATACAAGACTGGGGATTTGCTCCAAAGGATGTCTCTATAATTTTAACTGACCTTTACTGATACCAAATGAGCCTGTTGCTTCTGTTTTTGTACATTGGATATAAAGTACAGGAAATCCAGCTGCCTGTCAGCCTAAAGTATATAAAGTTTAAACTGCCAGCTACTAAACTCTGGGCTCAGATTCCATTTCTCTTCACATTCATACTCTTTATTGACATTTTCATTTTTTTTTTCCCCAGGGGGTGGAAGCAGAGTGGGGGCAAAATCAAACATTGTTCATCCCCCTTTCCCCCCACATTATTTCCACATGTCACAGTGCCTGCCTGGCCAAAATTCATGGATTGCCTCAAGGACAAACAGGCCATCTACACTGAATTATAAATTTGAGTTTTATCCAGTTTTCTGCTTTTGGACCAAATGGGCAGCAAATCCAGTGACTTCATATTTAATAACCTAGATGTCATTTGTCCCATGTCTTTCAGCACAGAGCAGAGTTGGAAGGCTAGTGATTTTGCAGATTTTTTCCCCTAATTATTTTAAGCTATTCAGCCTGGTATCCGAACTATTGATGCAGAGCCAAATTGCCAGCAGGGGAGAGATCTGTCCAATCCAGGAGCTAAATGAGTCACTGCAAGTCA
Source organism: Manis javanica (assembly GCF_040802235.1). NCBI lineage: Eukaryota > Metazoa > Chordata > Mammalia > Pholidota > Manidae > Manis > Manis javanica. Next base: position 73,634,072 of record NC_133159.1, read on the forward strand.
ATCTGTTTTTCCCTCGCTGCTGGGGTTTCCCCAGGCCCCGGCCCCTCTCTGGCCAGTCACACACAGAGCTGCAGGGCGGCCCTGGTTGGCTTCCACCGTTTCCCCCTTCCTGCCTTGACCCTGCTCGCCGCAGCTGTTGACGCGTTCTGACCGGCTGGTCTTGGAAATCTAGGGCTTCAATCACACTGTAGTTGAGGCCTCGCTTTGATAGGAAATAAAGACATCTTGGCCTTGTTGAGTTTGCTTCCGCAGTAATACATCAGGTATCTGGAAAGCAAAGGAAGACACATAAACAGAATGTGTGATTGGGGTGCCCAGCCAGTTCGCTACTCCGTCTGCCCCAGTCCCTCAAAGCCCTCTCCCACTTTGCCCAAGTGTGCAGCTGGAGTCCTCAGGCACAGAATGCTGCAGTTAGTCACAGAAAAATAAAAAATAAAGGTGGAACGCAGAGGACGTGGGGCTATGCTAGGAGTGGTGGGTGGGAGGAACGCTGTTAGCCTAAAGCCAGAAGCCGCTGAAGTGGTAGCTTTTCAAATGCTGGGGAAAGAACTCAGAGTGCTTGAATAGCATTCTTTTTTTTTTTAAGTTGAAACATTTCATTTCTAACAATATTGACTAAACAGAAAAATCCTTGAATTCTTCCTGGTAGGACCAGTATTCAATTACACAAAAATATGCAACCAACTTAAGGACTGCACAGAAGATTAAGATAACTGGTATTTCATGGTAAATGATTAAATTAGCTGACACAGTTCTATCCCGAACTTTGTCATTAGGACTCACATTTTTGTGCAGGGTGCATTGAGAATCGTGGGTAATCTAAACTGGTATGAGCTCGTCTCTTTGAAACTCAGGCACTGCCAAGGATCAGTACTCTCTGCAAATATATAGAGAAGTTAATACGGAGTTTGAAAAAACAACCACAAAAAATTCTACTGTAGTAAGCTGAGCTGCCCTAGGAGCACTTATAAATGAGAAAACTTGGGGTTCTTGAGAAACAAGGAAAGGGACAGGAGGCAGGGGAGAAATATTGATTCATTGGTTACCTATAATTTTCAGATAGAAATGTCTGGAAAAAAAAACCCTCCCAAGGGACAGAGTTGTTTCTTTTTCACAGAGAAGGCTCGAAGGCTTGGAGAAGTGAAAGCCTTGTTCGCTTTGGGGCAGCCACTTCTATTTCTGGAGTGCTAACGAACTTCACCTTTTTACATGTTCATGCTGATTTTGGGCTTCCCTTCTCCCCCCTGCCCTGCTAGTGAGGTGACAAGGGCAGTTAGAGAAAAGAGTCAGATTTCTGTATCACAGAACAGTTTCTCACTGAAATCAGGTGTGTATGAGGGAATTGCTTTTCTCTTTTTTCCTGCTGTCACTCCTATGATGGGGTCAACCGCTTCACTGAGGTTTTATAGTGGCTTTCTGGATTCCAGAGATCCAGGAAGTTCCGGGAAGCACTCCCAACATCTTAGTCATGAGTAATTAACTAAAAAAACCTAGGCCCCTCTTTGTCTTCACATTCTGAACCGCAGATCAGCTAATACCAAGCATGAAACATTAGTTTTCAGATCATTAGTAGAAAGCATCTTCTGCAGGAGGTAAAATGTTGCTACAGTCACACTGCTTTCAGCAAGCAGGAATCCCCGTGAAAAGAAATTTACATGAAAACAGTCCCATTGTTTGAGAACTTAGGCAAATGTCACACACAAGGGTTGACAGTGATTTAAAAAAATTAAATCGTTATCATTGTCTCGAAGATACCCAGAAACTTGGCTCCCTATGGAGAATTCCATTGCATTTATTACTTAAAAAAATGTGTACAATATAGAATTGTTTACATTTTTTTTTTTTCTCTAAGCACTGAACTTTTTTCTAAGCTTCAAAGCCTTCTATAATCAATGTCCTGCAGAAAGTCTAGTGCTTTTCGGTTTAACACTTAGGAGGATCACTCATTACTAGTTAAGAAAATTGAAGATAACCACCACAAAAACTGACATAGCTTCAAGTATTTGGAACAACAGAAAACGTTTCTTTTGTGGGTGTAGCTTTTAGGGACCCATGGGTATACATACCCCTCAGCGCTCAATCAGCACAAGATGAAGCTCTAAGTGTGTCAATTCATTTTGATTGCCTCCCAAACTCCCTGGTGCTAGGAATCTGGATGTGTCCATTACCGCACATTTAAACAATAGAAGTGCCTGTGCCAGGAATCCGTTGAAAGATACTAAGGGGATGGATGAGGAATAAGGTATTGGACCAAAAATTTTGACATTTCCCTTTGATTTTTACTCTCTTTAAATTCTTCTGCATTTACTACCTATTGTCTGTCTGGTTTGGTATCCCCTTTTCCTCTTCTTTTCCTCCTAATTCAGTGTGGGAGATGATCAAATTACGGAGTTTCTTCTGCCCTAGAGGTTGGCACTCTGTGGGCACAGCCCTGCCCTTTACCATCTTTGACACTTTGGACAAGCCATTTTAAACTCTATGAGCTTCAGTTTCCTGTTCTTGAAATGGGAATCATCATCATCATCATCATCATCATCATCATCATCATCATCCTACTCATCAGTCAAAGAAAAAAGACTGACCAATTGCTATTCACATACTCTCAACATATGTGTGTGTGTATGCATATATACATTTATTTTTATACAGGTACTGTGGAACTATACATTATGTAAATTATAAAATACACAAAAATGGAAATTGAATGAGATTAAAAAATAAATAGAAATTAATATTTTAATATTTTCTTCTCATCTTGCACAACTCCTGGGGTATATAACTTGGCCCTGGAAAAGCATAAAACATATAACATGCTCAGCACATTGCCTGGCACAAAGCAATACTCAGTACATGTCAGGTATTATTTATTTTTATGCCAAAGGAGAAGTCCAGTTGCAATGGAGAGCATGCAGCCTCCTACTGGCTACTTTTGGAACATGACTTTGCTCTTCTGTAAGCGGCAGAGAATGGCGGAGTTGTAAGTCAGGCTCTTCCAACACAAAGGAATCTCATTGCACAATTCTGCCAGCGTTTTCTTTGGTAAGAGATGCTCTTCAGTCACAATTATTTTCAACAGTGCCTCATGTTCCAAGGAAGGTTGGTGACTTCTCCCCTTCAGACAATGAAGATGCAGTTGTGTCCCCTGGTGTGAGGCTGGAGTGACATTGCCTACCTGAGAAACGAAAACTATATTATGAAAATTTGTGTAAATGGGGAAGAGAATAGGGACAGATTCAAAACTGGAGAAAAACAAAAATCTCTGCCTTTCCTTAATTATCTTTTTACTGCAATAGTAACTGCCCTTGGCATTCCTTCTATGCAATTGGTAAGACACACTGATTTTGTTGCTGTGGCATTGACTGTAAGTCTAGAAATTTATGTAAATACTCTTGGTATAAATACTTCTAATTTCACACTCATTCATTTTTTTATTCCTAAGCATTATTATATATATGGAACATTGATTATATGTCAGTACAGGGCTGAGCACTATTTCGGATATGAATTTCTCTTCAGAACAAAGACCAGTAAGCCAAGTGAACTGATGGAAATAAATAAACTAAAGAGCCTAAGCTCCCACAGAGGAACTTGAGATTTTCTAGTGAATTTGATGTGAACCAAGCAGCAATTGATCTCACACTTTTAAATTGGGAAGAATCTTTCTCCTTGGAAATTATTTTATTATCTAACATGTAAAACCTTGACACAAAATATTACAACAAAATATGGAAAAAAAACCCATGGAAATATGAGCAGAATAAGAATTTGCATTCATTGTGACCAGAGCACACAGTAAGTATGTTAGTTCTATTTTGGTTATTCTGGATGCACTGGATATCCAGGCTTAGAACTTCCTTTGTGTACAACCTTTCTGTTGATGTCACACTTTTTGAGGCATAAAATCGTAATGCAGACAGTGGTGATGTGTATGTGTGTGTGTGTTTGTGTTAGACATTTCTGGTTCTCATTAGTATCTGGTTTTCTCCTCTTATTTTTGCACACAGAGCAGACCACATCCCCGTGTCCTTAACATGACCTGTGACTAGTTCTTGCTAATGGGCTGTCAGCTGAAGTGGGATGATGTCCATTCTGGGTCAAGGCATAGAAGGGTCCTGACGAGATCCTCCTGACTCCTCTTCCTTCTGCTGTGGAGGCAGGACCAGGTGGTCTAAGCTCCTTCAACCTGCGTCCCTGAGTAAGCACATGAGTGGAGCATCTCACTGTGAATGTGTATTGGACAGCAATGAAGACCTTTGTATTGATCATCCACTGGGATTTCAGGGTTAATTTGTTACCTCAGCAGAAACAATTTTATCCTGACAGTTACAGGGTTTTTGTTTTTGTTTTTCCTGGAAAAAGAAGGGATATCTAGATCTTTCTCCAAAGATGTTCTGCTATGAGAAATTGTGAGCAAAGTACTAAGATTTGAAACCATCTTGGGATTGAAGTGAGAGCAACTTATGAAAACATGAAGAAAAAGACTCAAGTATCTGGAATAAAATAAATGTTTTGCTGGCCGGGTTTGCATGATCAGATGCTGGAGAGGCAACATCACCTGGTCATTTTTCAAACAATTCCTCTATGCATTTTGACCTGTGATAAGACTTATTCTTTATTAAAGAATGGGGCACAGTGTCCAGTCAGGCTTTGAAAAGTGAGAAATGAAGGATGACTTCTCAATATGAGGATTTCAGGAACTTACAAAATGAAGACATTTTACTATGAAAATCTCTAGGAATGATGACCACTCAGGTCTCTGAGAAAGAGGTCCTAAAAAGTAAATCATAAATGGAAGCAAACAGAACTTGCTACAAGAAAGTTCCAAGGGAAAAACAACAGTTTGTGCAAAAGCTGTCATTAAAAGCGTATTGAGAAACTCCTAGGGTAACATTTTTCTTCATGGAGCTAATAGGCCACTACGTGAGGTAAAATAATTATCATAAACTGCCAACTAAGAGGCCTCATGGAATAAAACTAGTATGAGTAGAGTGGATATAATGAATGTTCTGAGTTTTAAATATAGGGATATTTCTGAGCCCCCTAATGACCTGGGAGCAATGGTAGAGTGGTAGGATATAAGGATGACTTGTTGATCTGTGTAGCTTTTATAAATGTACTTTTAAGGCTGCTTTCTCCCTAATCTTAAACACTTGACCTTTCAGTCTGATATTCTTCAGTATTATTAGATTAGATGATTAGTTATTAAATATACTGTCTCCAGTAAATAGGTAATTGTATAATGTGATGGCCTTCAGCTCATCCAGGCCATGTTCCCATGACATTTAGAGCTGGAACACCGAGTCTTTTTTGTAGTAGGAATGTTTAACCCTTTCTGTGGGTAGAAGAATGTGCAGGGATTTCTCTGGCTCTCACGTTCAAGCTGATTGAATGAAGGGCAGTCAAAAATGCAGAGTATCACATGTTTCTGAAAATTATAAAACTCAAGGATCATAGAATTCTTATTACATTCATGCTTACATAATTACAGTGAAAACCACATAATCCAAAATTTTCCCGTGACAGTCTGGGTGTGATAAACACCTGTGTTTATCACACCATAGGCTTTAGGTTGGGGAGCTTGAGAAAAACTGGTGCTATTCTGCAACCAAAAGCACACCGGTGGAGAAGTTTTAAATGTCTCTGTTGGTTTCTGCCCAATTTTGCCTGGTATGAAAGGATGGGTATGGAGAGAGGTGGAAGAATAGAGGAAGAGACAGGATCTAGCATGTTTTAGTCTCTTAATATGTGCCAAGCATTGTGCCAGGCATTTTACATACACAGACTCAATTAATCATCCCCTGAATAGAAATAAAGTTTGTATTAATCTTTGTTTTACATTTTAGGAACTTGATGTTCAAAAAAGTTAAACTAGCTCAAGATTAAACAACCAGGATAATTCAGTTGGGATTTGAACTTGGGTCTCCGACTTCAAAGTCCTTGCTCTTTCCTGAATCTTCTGCGCCTACTGTGCGCAGATGTGGTGTCACTTATGTCTGAAAGGGGGATGATGGTAAGGAAAACCTAGGGACTAATTATCCTCTGATGTCTTTTTAACTGAGTGCCTACTGTGTTCCCAGTGGCACACTGTGAAGAGCACAGAGGAAGTATTGAGACATAATTATAGGCCTTCAAATTAGAGGTTGAAATCTATTTGAGAAAGCAAACCAACACACATAAAACAATTCCGTAAGTGGGTCCGGTGAAGGGTAAATCTAAAAGTTCACCATGGCTGGGGTAAGTATGGTCTGAGATGATTACTGGAACCTGAGGAAATATGATCTTTTAAAGTAATCAAGATTTGGATAGAAGGCTGTTTCAGGTATGAAGTATGGATGATATGAGCCAAGGCATAGTGTTAGTGCTGCAAAGGAGAGACTCTCCTGGCTGGGGACGAGGAGAGGGCAGACTTGTGGGCTCCCCCAACACCTCACTCTGGACCTTCAGAATATCCTGAACTTCTTTTTTACTGTTTTTACCACACCGAGGTAATTAGCCACATGTGAGGCAGACATGTCCACCTTTCCCTGGGTACTCCCTGAGAATCAGAACTACATCTTATTCACCTTCCTATTCCCAATACTTCCATCAGTGCGTGGTTCCCATGAGGTGCACAATAACTGCTTGTGAGATGGATGGATGGAAAGATGGATGCTGGAAGTAATAGGGAAAGAAATGGGGCCAGACTGACCCAGACGAAAGAAAAATGTTGAGCCAGATACCATGGTATAAAAGGTCTTGATTGAGTATGTAAACAAGATAAGCAGTGTTTATGAACGGATGAGAATGGTGAGACTGGGTGGGAACCATGAGGTAATAAGAGGGTGGGGCAGTAGAAGTAAGAACGGGAAAAATGAAGAACGGAAGTCAGAGAGGAGGGAGCAACACGAGGCTCTGGTAAGAGGTCTGACCTAAGGGAAAGGGGAGGCTAGGAATCCTGTAAGAAGAAGTGTGAATGCAGGGGAGAAGGACCTTGTTTTAGGGATTAACGAACTACTTCTAGACAAGTTGAAGATTTTGTAAATAAACTTAAATGATTATGTGGTGTGTTAAGTGATAGGATGCTCAGCATGATTTCAGGTACTGAGAAGACATCTGAAAAGAGGCTGAGAGTGTGGATGTGGATGGATTCATATGTTCGAGCTTCAAGCTGTTGGAGGAAGGGTCCAGATGTCTGGAGGTGAATGATTGCCTCATAAACTCCCAAAGCTTATGGGTTGTTCCTGGAAGCCATGGGGAAGATTTGAGCTATGAAATGACCCACTTGATTTAGTTCACCATGAGATCTCCTAAGGCCTTGATGTGTGACTTCAATCTCCGATTAATCAAATAAAATTATTTTTTGAAGCCTCTTGACTGGTGGTTAGTGCTTCACAGACAAAAGCACTCTCACAAGCTACCGGCGTGTTAGATTTCTACCCTGGTTGACTTGAACTTCTTCCCCTCTGGGACAGAGAGAAACACACACACACACACACACACACACACACACACACACACACACACACACACACACCACACACACACACACACACACACACACACACACACACAGACACACACACACACACACACACACACACACACACTGAATGTCCTTACATCACCAGAGGATGCTGAGCACTGAATACACAGCCGAAACAGTGGTTAGTGTTCTTATCACAGCACAGCATGTCCGCTTACAGACAAACCCCTGATGCTCTCCACTCTTCCAAAGTCATGAGCCAAGGCCGACTCACAACTGAGAACTCGAGGCATCAGTCATTTCTCCTGGTCATGAAGCCAGTCCATTTTTGAACTTGAAATAAAACCTTAAATAAACATCCCATCCCCCTCTCCCCCCACCCCCAGCATCCCAGACAACTTGGTGGACAGAGAACTCTGCAATTCACAGGAGATGCTTGCAGATGTTCTAGTGAGCTTCCAAAAATAAAAGCACAAACATTTTGCCTCATATTTAATTGTAATGATAGCTACAGGACCAAGAAGAAATACAGGTCATCCTGGGGGTACAGAATGCATGAGGACTAGATTTTACCCATTTTCATAAACATCATGGAGCACAGTTAGCTCAGAATCCTACAGAGTCTACTTGGCATATTTACAGAGCTCAGACCCATATCAGTGCATCAGGATGGTTTAAGGTTTGGGGAACAGGTTCCCCTACTGACAAATAGCATAATTAGGCATAATGTCTTAACTGAACATATTAGCTTGGGCTTTTAACAGTGTGCAAGCCTCAGCTTCCACAATAACAGCCTAATCTTGCATGGAAGCCATCCCAGGCTTGGCTTGAACATAGGCACTGTGCGTCCACCCGCAGATAAACCTTGGGATGGTTTTACTTCTGTCTCCTTCTTAGTCATGCAGTCTGTGAGCAAACAAAACAACATTATTCTTATCAGCTCAGAAAGTTTAATTCATCAGCAATTAAGAGCTGATGCAGGAAAAGGGCCAGGCATCAGGCAGAGGTTCATCCGTCCCAGACAGAACATTTGTGGGGCCAGCTCTCACAGATAACAGCACCACAGTGTCTGCCGAACTGTTTTTAAGAAGTAGTTTACCCACGTAAGGATGATCCTGTTGTAATTAAATAAGAAAATGTCACCAGCAATCTCTTCAACAGCACTCTGTTGAAACTTGTTGTCCTCAGGCTCTTGCCAGAGCCCGTTCCTGCCTCCTGCTCCCTGTCTGGTCTGGCTGGCTTGTGGGGGAGGTGGCCGCTGGGCTAGGTTCCTGTTGTGGCTGAGTGTTCAGGAGAGGGACTGGCTGGTCCTGGCAGCTCTGAAGGCCTCTGGATTGAGTGCTGTTTGGAACAGGGCTGTGCCTGCCCATGTTCTTTGTCATCTTAAGGTCAGGGACCTTAAGAACCGCAAACCTGGACCACACCAGCAAAAACTCCTGCTCCGGGCCAGGTGTTAATAAGGAGTGTGTGTGTGTGTGTGTGTGTGTGTGTGTGTGTGTGTGTGTGTGTGTGTGTGTGTGTGTGTGTGTGTGTGTGTGGTGGAGGGGCTGTGGGAGTGGGGGTAGGGCAGGAGAGGGGTATATGGGAACTTTGCACTTTCTGCTCTGTTTTCTGTGAACCTAAAACAGCTCTAAAAAAAATAAAGTCTACTATTAAGAACAAATAAAGTCATGCTCACCCATGGTTCTGGGGTGTGAGGGGCCAAGATTTATTTGAAAAGGCTTTTTCTTCCTCTCTGTAAGAGACTGAACAGGAAGAGACCCACAGGTTTGGAGGGCTACACCCAGGACAGAGAATTAGACACAAAAATATTCCCTCCTCTGAGCATTAGCAGTTTTGTTGATAGGGTGGAAAGTGAGACTTCACCTGACTGAGAGGTTTAGGGTGACCTGCGTTTTGCGGGACCCTGTAGCAAATAATACATACATTTGTCTGTTGGACATTGCATGGGTCAACTTGTTACTTGATTAAGTGTTTTACTTTTGAACTGCTCAGCTTTATATAGGTCAGCCTCTGTGCTGGATGAAGAATTGTACTAAAAATAATATACAGTTTTGGAAATAGGTTGAATCTAAAATAAATAAGGTTAATAAAATAGTAATCAATCTTGGGGTAGAGAGGACTTCAGTCATCATCTGGTGCAAATCTTGCTCACTCTTAAGTGGGCATGAAAGAGTTAAATAATAAAACCCCAGCCAGGCCTGCCAGTGGAAGTTTTAATCCCAGCTGCTGCCCCTGGGGGTGAGAGGAAGAGATATTTGATAGTCCAAAGCAGAAAGTAAATATAGAGTAAATTACTTCCATGTAATTGGGGAGATTATTTCAAGTAGATTGCAACTTGGAAATGGATTGCTTCTTTTCAAAACGTGGGGTGACTTGTACATCTCTCATCGTGGCTTCAAGGTAGCACTGAGGGAAAGAGCAATTCCTGGCTTTCAAGGGAAGCTGTAGATGGTATATTTTGTTAAGTCAAAGCTAAACATCTTTGAGACTGGAATTACTCAGATCTGTGCAGTAGTTAGTAGGAACAGAAATAATGAGAGACAAAGAGATGTAGCCAGCAGACACACACCACCTTAAAAATCTGAACTGTGAGCCCTTGAAGACAGAAAACAGAAAACTCTTTGCAATTAATGTAATTACCCTCATTTAAGAAAATGGTCAATTTGATTTGAAATGGTGTGGAAAAGTGTGGGAGGGGATCTGTGTGAGACACCTTAAAGAAGTATTTATTATACATTTTTTTCATATAATGAGTCAATTTCCCCAGTAACTTCCATTCTTTTGTTCTAGTGCTCTCTCTCAAAGCTTGAATAAGTATGCTCCAATTCTCTGTTCATGTACTAGTCTCTCTAATATTTGTCTCCTCTTCTTAAGAGTCTGAGTTCTAGATCCAGAGAAACCTTATTGATACTTCTGGCTGCCTCCATCTACTACCTCTCTGACTTTGGGCAAATTGCCTGGCCTCTCTCAGCCTTTATTTTCTTATTTGTGAAATGGAGATAATAAGAGGACTTGCCTCATAGGCAAAATGTTGTGAGAACTAAATGAGAAAATGCATGTAAAGCAGCGGGCATGTAGTTAGTTTTATGATTCTGATGATAATCATACACAATGAATTATTTCTCACACAATGCGATGGTTAGCCGACTCACCGTTCGTTTTTCTGTCAGTTCAGTGTGTAGCATCCAGAATTGAACAAAATGCTCCAGATATAGCCTGAGAGTGCAAAGTAAACTATCATCTCCTTCATTCTAGGTTCTACACTTCTGCTAATACAATCAATTCAAGTATTAAATTTATGTTTATGTTTTATCTTTTTTTGAGGGGTGGGTGAGGACTATTCCAATCAAATTTCAATTAAATGTCTTCTCCTAGTTGTACTTTGGTGTTTAGTTTTAGACCTTGGTGCAGGACCTTACATTTATCCCATTACATGTAATCTTTTTAGTATTAGATCCTCTCTCAAACCTAGGCCATCCACTCGTTCATTTCATTCATTTATTATAGAAACTGTCAGAGTCATATTTATCATGGGTCAGGCACAGTGCCAGTTATTTGCCATGATCTGAGAATTCTTAATTCATCAGTGTTTCAGTAGAGCACACTTTCTACATCTTCATTCCAATTCTGTAACATGTTGGATAATACAGGGCTAAGGGGGCAGACCTAACGAATGTTTTTAGAAACTTTCCTCAGGTGTGACCAGCACCCTTAGGGCTCTATAGAGTAATCCTTATGAATTCATCTTCTCATGGTACCATTTAGTACAAATTATTTTTCGAATTGACCAAGCAGGAAATCTTGAGACCTACTCAGAATTCTTGTTCAAGTCAAGTGTCACCAGGTCTATCAAATCACCTAATCTGGTGTGATTTCTTTTTTAAGTAAAATTAGGCTGGCTTCTATTCTAATGGGCTCAAAGGACATTTTTTTCAAAGTGCATTCTAGAAGTTTGAAGAATTTAGAAACAGAACATAATGTCTGAACATGCAAATGTCTGTTTCAGATGCTCATCACCAAGTACAGTATGGCAAGGCATTCATGAGAAGGTTGGGAAGTTTCCTTAGGTGAAAAAGTCTGCCCTTAACCTTCATTGTGGAGCCTTTACTTTATATTTTACCCTGCTTTTTACAGATTTTTCTCCCCTCCTGGGCTCCTTGTGCTCAGGGGCATGCTTTAACTCATCTCTATCTCAGGGCATAACTCATTAATCATTTTTAAAATTGATATATTCCAGGATTATTTGTAAAAACCTAATGCCTAATCTAGTTCAATTAAGGAAAAAGAATACTAGTCCCTTTCAGTCCAGCATATGGCAAATGGAGAAGCTGTCTATAGATCTAGGGCATCCCTAGAAACTTTTGGAAAGGCTTAGGAGATGTCCCTTTACACTGCATGATACTCTCATATAATTAGTAACATAGTCTAATGAATGAGAAACACAGAGAAATGGCTTTCTCAAAATATTTGGAAATTGGTGATCTTTATTCTCCTTTATCATTATTAGGATTTTGGAATTCTAGGGGGAAGTTTGCATGTTATAAAATCATTGTCCCATTCTGATCTTTGTAAAGACTTTCCATTCCTTAAATTTGTTCAGGGTAGAGGTTGCTTCTATGGGCTTCATAAAGGTAAGTATTATCTCCTTATATTTGTATCTCCAGTGTTTAGCACAATGCTTAGCAGAGAGGAGGAACTCCTTAAATGTGGGATGAGCAAATAATCATGAAAGTGCTTTGAAGACTGAAACCTTGGACAAATGAGATATGTCTTATGAGGCTTATGAGGCTTATGCTTATGAGGCTCAGAAATTGAAGTGGAACTCTTATCTTCTCGATCACACACACACACACACACACACACACACACACGCAGATATGTTTTCCCTTTGAGCAGTGGGTACATTTTTTTTTTAAGTGGAAAACATGTGGGACACTGGGAACTTTTTAAAATTTAAATAAGAATGTGTTTGTCCATTTCTTATTTTTGGTTGCTCCATTTGCTCTTTTGGATTTTGTTGGCAAACATGTATTTGCATACTTAATATCACTGTTCTTAGTTACCCTGATGCCATCCCATTTTACCCATCTTTATTCTGCCATACAGTCTTAAGTTAGCTTTTCCAGCTGTTACACTGTCAGGCTTTGGGGGATGCATTTCTAAAAATCAGTTTCTTTGGAAGCACTTGAACCAGAACCCAAACAGCATGATGTAAACCAATAGTTTTTCAATGAAGAAATGAAAAGTCTCAATAATGACAAATAAGGAATCGAACCTGTTGACACCAATTTGGTTACACTGTATTGATTCCTACAGAACTAGTAGCAAAGAGATGCTGCATATGTGCTACTGAGCAGATTACAAGTATACTTCTTGGTCAACACAAAAATAGTGCAGGACCCAAGAGTTTGCCTTAAAGTGTCACCTGATATTAGTTGTTCCTCATTGATTCAAGTATTTTCCTGGATTCCATTGAGCCTGACCATCAGTGGAGAACCTACAAATCGCATGTGGCCATGGCTGCACAATTGACTAGGAGTCATCTGCAGATGTAGTAGGTGAGTCCAGCATGTTCAGGCAGACAACAATGACCTGAAAAAACTGGTCCTGCTACTTACTCAGTGACCGTGATGAGCAGGGTGTAAGAAGAGATACAAATTCTACAGTTTTCCATAAACATCTCCATTTCTTAATTAGGGCTCCAGGGTCTTTAGAGATATACTCCAGATTGGGTTCTTGGCTATTTCACTCATTTTGGTGTAAACTGGTAGGAGCGGGGATGGCTTGGGTGGAGTGGGTACTCAGTGTACCAGGAGGAGTCCCTTGACAAGCCAAGGCAGTTCTACATGCCAGCTTCACATGGCTCAGCAGGGACTTGACAATCTCACACTGCATAGCTCTCATCCTGCTGAAAAGTTGGCAAATCCCAAATTCCTAGATAGAGGGCATTGGGGGGCAATCTGAAAGTGGGGGCAGAGCAGGGGCTTTGTCTTCGGCTACTTTTCCCTGGCAAGCATAAAAATTTTACTTAGTTTGAATACTTATTTTGCCATATTTTGGAGGTGGACAGATAGAGATGATGGAAAGGGATGCTAAGGAAACCCCAACACAGCCCTGGATACAGCCTGTGGAACCTAGGTTTGGTAAATGCTCTAAAGCTTCTCATATCTAATTATGCTATATTTACACATACATCAATGCAAATACTTTTTAGGGTTTCTACTGCTTTATTTTGATCATCTTGATTTAATGCCTGTGAGCTTATGTTCTTTGATTAGTCATCAAATTAAAGAAGGAAAAGGGATGTTGGAGGCCCATGTTTGATTTCCCTAAAGATGGGCCCAGCGTGCACCCGTCCAACCTCTGCTGTGTCCTTCCTGTGATAGGGACACATTGTCAGGGATGCAGCTCATAATACCTAGACCCCTCTCATTGTCATATAATCCCTCCCTTACATTGGGCTAAACATTTCAACCTTTATCTTCCATATATATTGATACTTATTTTGATTTCTTAAGTAAACAGATGTCTTGTTCCTTGCTCTCATGTGTGAGTTCTTCAAATATAGGAGCCAGTCATCATGTAGAGCCAAACTTACAGAATTTGGGGATGATATGGGCTGAATTATACTCTCCTAAAATTCATATGTTGAAGTCCTAACCTCCAGTAACTCAGAATGTACTGTATTTGGCAATAGTCTTTAAAGTGGCAATAAGTTAAAACGAGGTCACTAGGATGGGCCCCAATCCAATACGGCTGGTGTTCTCGCAGGAAGGGGAAATCAGGAAACAAGGACACGTGGAGGGATGCGTGTGAAGGCGCAGGGAGAAGGTGGCCTTCCACAAGCCAAGCAGAGAGGACTCAGCTGCAACCAACACTTCTGACTTCTTGTCTTGGATTTCTAGCCTCCAGAACTGTGAGAAAATAAATTCCTGCTCTGTGAGCTGCCCAGGCTTCTGTACTTTGCTATGGCAGCCCAGTGGAAAAATTCAGGAGTCAAATTATACGGGGCTGGAGCCAGGGCCTTAGGGAAGGTCATCCAGATGAGTATGTAGGGTGAGAGGGAAGGAGGGCCACGGGGAAAACCTTTGCAGAGCAGGTGCAGGGAGAAGGGCCTGGGCGCCAAACCCAGAGAAGAATCAAGAGGGCACAGAGCTAAAGAAGACGAGGGAAGTAAGAATTCTTTCCTTTTTTAATCTTGGGCTGTAAATTCCTTAATCTTGTGTTCACTTTTGTGAAAACTCTCTTCTGCCTTTAAGTCCTCTCTCCTTTTCTTGTCTCCATGTACCCAGTTAAGAAGGCATGGGTTTTAAATCTGAAAACCAGTCATCCCAACATTCAGAGCTAAAGGGTTTGTGTAAGTGCTGTTGAATTAGGGGTCAATCTTAGAACTCACTTGGAGAATTTGTGAAAGTACACATTTGTTTGACACCAGATTACGAAATTCATTTTCAATATACATTTGTAGTGGGGTACTACCACTTACTGTGGAAAGAAGCAAATAAACAAAATGCCACATAATTTTCCAGGTGTTCTGATGTGCACATTGATTGAGAGACACTAATGCAGGTGGAAACAAGTAAGAATTTTTTTTTCTACATGCCTGGAAATGGTGCCCGGCAATTACAGATTTCAAACTTCACAGGAAGTGGAAATTTTCCATTTATTTAGGGAAAATTTTATGAATCAAGCAAACCCTCATATGTTTCCTATTCCTATTGTTCATTACTTTCAAGGTGCTGTTGAAAGTGACTGCTGTCCTGGTAGTATGGGGCCTGCTCACTTTCCTCCCCCAGCGGTGGTCTCCCTCGTCCAGCAGGCACTGTTCTTTCCCCATATTTCAGGACTGCAGTCTGAAACGAGCTATGAAAGCTTTCAACAGTCAATCATACTGACCATCACATTATTCTTTCTGACTTGGGAGAATACCTCTGTTTTCTCAAATGCTCTATCTGCTGAGAATTAGGAACCATTTCTATGTAATAAAGAACTATCACTCACTGGGAAGTATACTCTTCCTTCTTGTGGAAGAAAACTTATGACATTGAACTTGATAAAAGCCATCATTTTCACAAGCTCATATAAAACAAGTCTTCTCTGTCTCACCTCCCATCTCTGTAGGTTCAAGTATGTGGAAGAGACCAAACTGGAAAGAAGATATTGTAGGCTTTAGGCTGACACAAATCAGAGCTAACCGGGGTAATCAAATTCTTTATAAAAACAATGAATTGTGCAACATTAGCTTAGCTGTTGTAAAGAAACCCTATCATGCTCTTTATTCATTTATGGGAAACTTGTTAACCACTGCTTCTTTCTTTTTTGGGGGTGAGACAGCAATAGGGTTTTGAGAAAAACAACTAGACTCTGTTAATGTGGTTTAGGTATTCAGGTGTTCAGGTACCAGGTATTAGGTTAATTAGAACTAAATAGTACTAGGTTCTGAATAGGTGGGTAGAGCTATTATACACTATGCCTAAAACCTCACAGTGGGAAGTTGTGTGTGTGTGGTGGGGAGAACACCCTGTCCCGAATTTACCAGGTCTGCCTGAAGGGCATTGACTGGTTCCTCTGCTTTAGGGATGCTGAGAATACGCTTCTCTGCCCTAAACGATATTTTATCCAGGTGTCATGGTGTCTGACATTCAACTTCTAAAGATTCATTCCTGCAGCTTTTCTTCCCTTAAAATGAAATTTCTCTTGGTTTGTGCAAAACACAAAGCTAATTCATGCAGGCATTACACTAAGGTAGTTATAAGCTTTGTTTTCCAGTGACAAAAAGGGACTTTCAGAGTTGGAAGAACGTTGGAAGTTCATCAGTGGGAATGTAGGGTCAGTTTGCTAAGGAGGTGAGAGAAACACACAGAGGGGAGAGGAGGGCCAAGCGACACACATTTGCCCACTTGGGTATTTCGAATGGGGCAACTGCCCACTCATTGCTGCCTCAAAACAAATTGAAACAAAACCAGCATTGTATCTTTGAGAGTTGTTTTAATCTACTGCACTATTTCAATAGTTGAACTGATCAAAAGGAGGGAAGTACAATGAACTTTCATTAAAGGGTGATTAAATCATGACATTTATTTGGTCACAGAGGCTAGATCTTGAATGTTTGTGGAACTCCTTTCAAAACTCAAATGCAGAGGGTAGAAAATGGTATATTTGAATTGACTGTGTTTCAGGAGGGAAAATAATTCTAGTGACCTCCCTACAGATAGGAGCCTCTGGTGTGTTATCAGACTGCCAGGCTGGTCTACAAAGTGAACTCTTTGCCTTGGTGTAGGAGAATAACACAGTAGGTTAACATTCTAAAGTCATGGCCAAGTTGTTAAGCGTGTGGGGAGTCCTAAGCACCGTTGTGGGTAGGGAGACATGGCTACCACTTGCACCTGCCTTCAGCTATGCAGGTGGAGTTCTGGTTTGTGAGAAGAGTATGGAGTATGGAGTCTGTGGTGTGCTGACCTTTCTTCCTCGTGCTGCTTCTGAGGACACAAGGGAGGGGTGTTCTGGACACAGTAGTTGGTTACTGGCTCCCCACGTAACTCTGGCTGCACGCACCTGACTTGACTCTGTGAGTGAGCGGGAGGCTCTTTTCCTTGAGTGCCTTTGCATGCTGGCTTTCATGTCACTGAAGGAACATTCATCCCACAGAGCGCTGCTATCTAATCAGGTGCATCAGTCCACGGTGGGGGTGGGAGGGGAGGAACGCCCCTCTGACTCAGATTTTGCACAAACAAAACTCAGCCTTGTTAGCAAAGACAGGGAGAGCACCCTTGGCTGATCAGATCAGATCTTCCCCCAGCAATCTGCAGGGCAGTGCAAATGGGTGAGTTTTTATGGCAACAGAAGCAAAGCAAGGGCTCCACTCTGGTATGCTAAATAAAATTAAAATGTCAATATTTACACATGACCTTCAAGGCTCTTACACTCTTCCTTTCTTAGGATTCCGTACAGACTGCATTTTCTTTAGTCCGTTACCAACAGCTTGGAAATTCAGTTAGAGGACAGAACCCAAATGTTCTCCAAATGTTGCTTCCAAATGGTCATCTTCAAAAGGGCTGTTTTCAGGAGTGCCTCCTCTCTGCACTGTGAGAGAGAGGGCTGTTCTCTCTGCTTACCCAACTGCAGGGAATTATCTGAAGATTAAGACCACTGATGAAAAAGATAGTGCTGCACAGCATACTTTAATTTGTCGATAGCTGAGGCACAAGAGGCCTTTGTACAGGCTTCTAGAAGCCTCACTATTGTGTATGGCACATTCAAGCCCTGCTTGTGTGCTGACACAAACAAATAAATGCGATCATAACGGTTGAAATGTAGTTAGAAACACAATTGAGAACATCTGTATTGTAAGCAGAAATAAATTAGGAATACTGAAGTGTTTTGTAGCTGTGAAAACGAAGGAATAAAAAAATAACCTACAGTACCTGGATTAAGTGGTTATAAATAATGTATAAAGCAAAAATCTCATTACCCCCTGTGTAAACTCCCCCCTAATGAAATATATTTTATGAATGTAGTAACACTGTAATAACCAAAGCATTTGTTTTTTCCCCCACAAACTTTCCACTTCATAACTGTGAGATTGTTTGGATTTACAAGTTCAGGACAAACACCCCCAAATTTACCGGGTTTGTTTCACTTCCTCGTGACCTTCAGCTCCAGGACTCTGCACACAGCTCCATGCTCCACCATTTATCAGAATGCCACTTTGCACACGTGAAAGGTTCTCCCAAATACAGCCATGTAAAAACCACCTGAGGTGAACACAAATCCCCTCAGCTCTGGAGGAAAGGCCTTGAAACCCTCGCATTACAAGCCACTGGGAGGACGCGTTCTACCTGAGCAGATCAGAAACACCTGCTGTAGCTCCCAGGCCCGGGCAGCTGTCCATAGAATCCATCATGCTTCTGATGTCACTGTAAGTAATGTGACAGCTGCCAGAATAGTGAGCTTTGTCCATCGGAGCTATGGGGCCATTCTAGCGGTGGCCAGAATGTTCCCCAGGGCATATTTTCTGCACAGAGGGAAACTGGCAAGATAGCACCCCTGCCAGCTGCCCTTCCTTCTAAAGTTCCTTGGTTCTTATTTTCAATCATAAACCCAGGTCAGGCTCTGGAACTTCATGGAAACCCAGCAGCATGTTGAAGGGTCAAGCCTGACTCTGGAGTCCTGTTGTTTATGAAACCCTGTTCTCCTGGGTTAGGTAAGGGGATCACCATGTCTTTAAGATATACTAGGGCAAGAAGTAAAGCATACAGAGCTGGCTCTATACAATTTTGTTGTATAATAGGAGCCACCCTAAGCCTAATCATTTCCTGCTTCAAATACTTAATGATTCCTCCAAGCTTTTAGTTAATGAATTAATGTATATCCTATCTGGCTCTCCTAGCCTCCTTGGAATGGTTCCTAAGTGAAGCACAGATACCCATGCAGATAACTGCCAGAATCCTAGTCTGATGCCCGAACACGTGCTGCTCTTACTAGAGTGACTTGCCTCATGTTCTGTTTTCGCTCAGCCCCATCGGGATAGTAGTGGTGGCTAAGCAGCTAAGCAGTGATCCCACTCGATTCCATTCTGGTATGAAGTCATGCATGGACTCATTTTTGGAGTCATAGTCAGAAACTTGTAATTTCTCCTCACTGTGGTTTGTAGCTGTGGCATAGTGGGGGAAACATTCATCAGAAGACTTGCCCTGAGTCTCATCTTCCCTCTCCCTCTCTCTGTGACACGGGGTCAGTCTGTCTATGCACCTTGGTTATCTAGAAAATGGGGATTATAGGAACTCATACTTTTTTCTTTTAGTGGGATATAAATAAGGGAATGCAAACAAAGGGGCTTTACACAGCTTAAGGTGTTATATTGAACAGTGTGGTGTTATTTGTCTTAGTCCATCGGGTTGCTGATAAAATATCAGGAGCTGAATAGCTTATAAACAATAATAATTTTTTTCTCATAGTTCTGCAGGCTGGATCCAGTTTCTAGCAGGGCTGGGTGGGGCCTTCCTCTGGGTTTCAGACATCTCCTTTTCTTGCTGTGTGTTTCCATGGTGGAAGGGCTGGAAGGATCTCTCTGGAGCTTCTTTAATAAGGGCACTAATCCAGTTCATGAGGCCTCCACCCTCATGACCTCATCACCTCCCAAAGGCCTCATTTCCTAATTCCTTATAGGCTAGGACATCAACATGAATTTTGGAGAGACATGGCATCATTGTTAGATATTATTAAACATAAATATTGTCATGTCTTAAATACATGACAATGCAGTTTGAGGGTCAAACTAAATAAAAAATGTGAAGAGTCGTTTGCAAAGTGTAAAGAGCTAAGCAGCGCAAAGTTCATCACTCCAATATGGATGTAACAGCTATAAGCATGTCAGCCAAATTACGTGTGGTGACTAGTTCATGGACACATTTGCCAGAGTCACAGTCTTCTAAACCAAAAAGAGGATGTAGAGGCTTATTAGGTGTTATGTTTACCAAAATCCTTTTTTCATGAGCACCTGAATTATTTTGAAATCTTTGTCTCATTTCTTTTACTTGTAATATGAAGAAAAAACAGTCCTCTCCTAATATGGGCATTGGGAAAACATAACTGAAATTGATTCCAAAAATAACATTTACGAACAAAGTTATGTGAAGGACATAAACTGTGCATGAACTCTTTCAGCAGTGAATAGGCACATCTCCACATACCCCTAGGATCTCAAGCTGATAATGTAATAACAAGAACCTACTGAATCAGGACAAGGTGATGGTTCTGCTCGCGTGACAATCTAGGTCTGAGTCTGGTATGCGGGCAGGGTGTAAAGAGCAGATTGCATGTTCAGGAGAAAGGTTAAGCTTGAATGTTTTGGACAGGAGGTGGTTAGATGCATTTTTAAAAAGTCCTTGAATTTACCTGATGAGTTTTATGTCCTTGTGATAGTTGTAGCCCATTGCAGGTTACAATATAAATTTAGCAACACAAAAGAGGTCACTTAAAAATCTCTCCCTCAGCCACTCCATTTCCTTTGGTACCCCTTCCAGCTTTCTCTTCTTCACTAATTTGGCAACCTGCAAGGCCGCCCTTCTGATCATTGGTGAGCTTCAGATTAGTGATATGTGGTTTTAGAAATGTTTTGAAACTTTTATAGGAGAAT
Source organism: Manis javanica (assembly GCF_040802235.1). NCBI lineage: Eukaryota > Metazoa > Chordata > Mammalia > Pholidota > Manidae > Manis > Manis javanica. The sequence goes on from NC_133159.1 coordinate 73,654,675, forward strand.
TGTGGAAAGGTGGAGGTTCTTAGAAAACCCTTAATAGAACTTAAGAGATCCATTTATTTATTTATTTTTGGCTTTAAAACAACATCTTCAACTAAATTTAGGCTTAAAAATGTTGAAAAAAATTCTGTAAAGTGTCCCTTTATAGCCCTCACTTGGCTTCCACTTATGTCAACATCTGTCATTATCATAATTATCAAGAATAGGAAATTAACATTACTACAATATTATTAATTGAACTATGGACCTTATTAGAAATTCACTAACTTAATCTCATTTTCCTGTTCCAGGATCCTATCCAGGACTCCACATTGCATTTTGTTTTCAATCTGTGACAGTTCCTTAGTTTTTCTTTGTCCTTCATGACTCTGAGACTTTTTGAAGATCAGTAAGATTTTGTAGAATGTCCTTTAATTTAGGTTTATCTATTTTTTTTTCATGATTGGGGGAAGATCATATATGAAGTTTTAGAAACAATATCACAGAAATGATACTGTGTCCTATCTCAACACATTATACCAAGGGATTCATGATGTTGATATGTCTTATTACTGTTAATATTTACCTTGATCATTTGGTTAAGCTGATGTCTGCTGGTTTTGCCATCAAATTACTGTCTTTCCCTTTATATTGGTAAGTATTTTGAGGGAGATATTTGAGTTTATTCAAATCTGGTTTATACTTCTTGAGTCTCTTTTGCACAAAGGAGCAGGCATTAGTGTATTTTCTTATATCAAACTGACACAAAGGATCACATACTCAAGATACTTTTTGGTGTGCTAAAGAATAAAAATTCAACTGAGTAAATTTGAAGATCTAATTGGCTTTATTCAGTGATTCATGTATTGGGCAGCATCCCATCTAGCAAGTAGAAAGGAGCTCTAAGGAGTTGTATAAAATGGAAGATTTTTATAGGCAGGAGGAGGGTGGGACAAGGAAATTAAAAGAGTGGATTATTTCAGGCAATGTTACCTTCCCTTAGGGAAAGGCAAGTGTTTTATCATGCAGATTACTTCACTAGTGCTAATCAGGAAATTCCAGACTGATTAGTTTAAAATTCCACTCCTGGGAAAGGCTGAAACTGCAATTAGGTTAAATATGAAGTCTTGGTGGAACTTAGCAAAAGTTATTCCATTTTGGGCCTGTTATTTCTTTTTAACAAGGTCTGTGCCTTTTTCTTTTAATATGTTTCTTGGTTTCCCTTGTTCTTTTATATAGTTACATAGTACTCCACTGTGTAGATATACCGTTTTTTTCCAAGCATTCTCCCACATATGGGCATTTAAGTTGTTTCCAATGCTTTGGAATTATAAATAATGCAATGATGAATAAGTTTATGCATTTTTTTTTTGTATTGTTGGAGATATATCCTCTAGAAGTGGGATTGTTAGGTCAAAGAGAAAATGCATATGGAATTTTGTTAGCTGTCTCTCTGGAAGACTTATACCAACTTGCATTCCTATCAGGAATGTATGGAAGTATCTGTTTCCCCACAGCTTTAGCAAAGAACTTTGTTAATAGAAAGTATTCTCATATTTAAAATTGTCTATTTGGTGGGTGAGAAATGGATTTATTTAATTTTAAGTGATCTGAGCCTTTTTAATGTTTGGAACAATTTTTATCTCTTTTTAGTGAATTATCTGTTTATGTCTTTTATTTTTCTATTAGGATTTTGGTCCTTTGCCTTTCAACTTTTATGATTTCCATATACATGAATAATATTAGCCTCTTTTCTCTAGTATATGCTAAAATATTTTGTCCCCATTTGTTAGTTGTCCTTTGATTTTGTTTATGGTGTTTTTTGTCATATGAAAATTTAATTTGTATGTAGTCAAATTAATCAAATTTTTTTTCTGAAATTGCTCTGGATTTTAAATCATAGTTAGAAAGCCTTTTCCTTATCAAGGTCAAAGAATAACTTAGCAATATTTTCCTCTATAATGTATGGTTTTAGCTGTTGTATTTAAACCCCTAATCTACTTGGAGTTTATTCCACTGTATGATGTGAGATAAAGGTCTAATTTTATCTTTTTCCATATGGCTACCTAGTTGTCCCAGAAGTATTTATTTTAAAAGTTCATTTTTACCCCTGTGGTTTGACATGCCACTTTTGTCATATACTAAATTTCTATATGTATTTGGGTTTGATTCTGGACTATTTTATTCCCCTAGTCTATTCATCTGTTTCTCTATTTATGTTTCAGCACCACACTATTCTAATTATCAAGGCTTTACAGAATGTTTTAATTTCTTGTAAGACTAGTCATAACATGCATTTTGTCCTTTTTCTACTACTCTTGCATTTTATTCTCCATATGAACTTTGTTGTTAAATTGTCTAACTCCAGAACATGATTTGATGGTATTTTATTGTAATTGTATTAAATTTACAAATTAACTTAGGGAGAACTAACATTTTTATAATGCTATAATCCTATCCAATAACCAGGGATATATTTCCATTTTTCACACCTTTATTAGTGTTTTCAGGGGTGTTTAAAATTTTTCCTTGTGCATATTTTCATACTTTTTGTTAAAATTATTCGTAAGTATTTATTACATTGTGACAATGTTGTAAATGGGATTTTTTCTATCATTAGTTTCCTTATTTGTATGAAGGCTATTGATTTTTATATTTTAACTTCATATCCTGTTACTTCAATAAATTTTTTGTTTGAGTTAGTTTTATTACTAATTTTCTGGGGTTTTCCAGGTATCATATCATCTGCAAATATAGTTTCCTTCTTCTTTAATCATCCTTACACCTCCAATTGATTTCTCTTGTCTAATTGAATTGGCTAATACCTCTACTATTAGAAGAGATAGTGGACATTTTTGTCTTGTTCCAGATCCTAGTGAAAATGTTTCTAGTGTTTCTCCATTACATAAGACACTGGCTTTAGAACTAGTCATCATGTTGGGAAAGTATACATCAGTTCCTGGAATACTATTATGCTGAATGTACGTTAAATTTTTGTCAAATGCTTTCTCAATGTCTGTGGAGATAGTTGTATTGTTTTTCTCCTTTTGACTTATTATTATGTACAGTGGGCTGAATAATGGCCATTAGTACTTGGAATCTATAAATGCTACCTCATGTTATAAAGTTTTTGGACATGTGATCAAATTGAAGATCTTAAGATGAGGAAAATATCCTGCGTTATCCAACTGGGCTCAGAATGCCATCACAAATATGGTTATAAGAGAGAGGCAGAGTGAGATTAGATACCATAGAGAAGAAGGCAGTATGTAAATGAAAGCAAAGGTTGGAGTGATGTTGTCAACAAGCCAAGGAATGGTGGCAACTATCTGAAGGTGGAAGAGGCAAGGAAAAGTTTCCCCCAGAGTCTGTGGAGGGTGTGTGGCCCTCATAACACCTTGAGTTCAGACTTCTCACCTCCAGAACTATGAAAGAATACATTCCTTTGTTTCAAGCCACCAAGTTTGTGATAATTGTGACAGTGGCCATAGAAAACTGATGGAAATTTTGGTATTGGGAAATGAAGTGCTGCTGTAACAAAAAGATGTGGAACTGGATTTGGTTTTGATAATGGGTAGAGGCAAGAAGAATTTTGAGGTAGGTATGTAATAGAAAAAGCCTGCATTGCCTTAAACAGACTGGTGGTAGAAATACAAAATGTTAAAGAGGCACTTTTGGTGAGGACTCGTAAGGAAATAAAGGGCATGTTACTGGACACTGGGAGAGAGAAGATCTCTGATATATAGTGATAGAAAAGTTAGATGAATTGTGTCCTACAGCTGTGTGTAAAGCAGAATTTGTAAGCAATGAACCTGGATATTTAGCTGAGGAAATTTCCAAGCAAGATATTGAAGTTGCAGCCTGGTTTCTTCTTGTTGCTTAGAGTAAAATGACAGAGGAAAGAGATAAATTGAGAAAAGAATTGTTAAGCGAGAAGAAAACAGCACTCCATGTTTAGGAAAATCTCTGCCTACCTTGATTGCAAATAATGCCAAAATAAGGAGATTTACTGTTAGGAAAGTGGGCTCTGCAGAGAAGGCCAGGGGTGTGGCTAGACAACCTTGTGTTAGAATTGAAGAGATTTAAGCATGTTAGATACTTTGCTAATACAGACAGTCTAATTTACAGTAGTTTGACCTGTTTTGACTTCAGGATGGTGCAAAAGTGATACACATTCAGTAGAAATTGCACTTCAAATCTTGAATTTTGATCTTTTCTCAGGCTATCGATAGGTGTTAGGATACTCTCTCATGATGCTGGGCCATGGCAGTAGATCACAGCCTCTAGTCATCCATGCTATCACAAGGATAAAAAGCCCATACTTGCAACCATTCTGTACCTATACAACCATTCTGCTTGTCTCTCAATATAATATTCAGTAAGTTACATGAGATATTCATACTTCATTATAAAATAGGCTTTGTATTAGAAATTTTGCCCGGCTATAGGCTAATGTGTTCTGAGCCCTTTTAAGATTTAAAAAGCTATGTTGCTTGTTAGGTTTGATGTATTAAATGAATTTTTGACTTAGACATTTTCAACTTAATGGTTTATTGGGACATTACCCCATCATAAGTTGAGGAAAACCTGTATTTTGTTTAGAATTTTTATACTGGTATTTGTGAGTATTGTTTTGTAGATTTATATCTTTGTGTTGTCTTTATCTGTTTAGGTATGATGAGTATTATATTTATATCATAAAAAGGAACAAAAAGGTTTCTCTTATTTTCAATATTCTGGAATAAGTTGTAGAGCATTGGGACTAGCTAGTATTTGAAGGTTTGGTAGAATTCTTCTTGGAAATTGTGTATAGTGATTTTTTTGTGTGTGAGGGAGTTCCTTAATAACATTCTCTGCTGCTTATATGGAAATTGGTCTGTTTAAGCTTTCTAACCCTATATATGGGTTCTATATATATTTCACTATATATAGGGATCTATATATATTTCCCTAGAAAATTATTTGTTTCATCTAGGTTTTGAATTTATTTGTATAGACTGCAACATTGTCTCTTAGGATTCTTAAATATTTTTTGTTGGGTTATTTCCCTTTTTTTCATTTTCTTAAATATTTGTACATTTTCCTTTTTTGGGGGATCAAGTTAGCTAGTGACTTACCTATTTTTTAAAACTTTTTCCTAAAATCAGGATTTTGATTCATTACTATCTACTTAATGCCTACACAGCAATGTAAGCATATTCACTGTTCTCTCCCTTCTTTTCCTATATTTTAATTGCAGCATTTTTACTTTGTCACAATACAGAACAGCTGTATGCTATCTTTCACTCCCATCTCCACTTTTGTTTTAGTATGTATGTATGTACATTCATATATTTTAAAATTCTCCATATCAGTCCTTTTAAGTTTTTGACTTAGACATTTTCAACTTAATGGTTTATTGGGACATTACCCCATCATAAGTTGAGGAAAACCTGTATTTTGTTTAGAATTTTTATACTGGTATTTGTGAGTATTGTTTTGTAGATTTATGTCTTTGTGTTGTCTTTATCTGTTTAGGTATGATGAGTATTATATTTATATCATAGAAAGGAACAAAAAGTTTTCTCTTATTTTCAATATTCTGGACTCCAATATTACAAATATTATTCCTTCTTTGCCTGTGTCTATTTTCACTATTTCACTATTTTGACTATTAGTCAAGGTTTGGTTGTTTGAAGCTCATTCTTTAGTAGATTCTTCAAGAACAGTTTATGGGTACAGAATTCCATAAGTTCTTATATATTGAAAATTGTTGTTTTATATATTATACTGTTAATCGAAATAGTCAAATTCAGCTTGGGCACATATAAAATCCTTTGTTCACAATTTCTTTCATTGAACTTTTAACAAATGTTACTCTATTGTTTAAAAAATGTTACTCTTTGTAGGTTGGTTTAAAAAACCCTAATGCCAATTGAGCTCTTTTACCATTACTAATTTTGCAAAAAATACTTTCCCAAAAGTTATTTGTTCTTTTTTCCTGGAAGTCTTGAAGATTTTATCTTTGTCTTTGAAATCTCATAGTTTCACTAGAATATGTCTCAGTTTTGATCATTCTAGGCTAATTTTCCCAGGTACCTAGTAATCTTTTCTAAGTCGAGATTCAGGTCTTTTTCTATTTCCAGAAAAATTTATTAGATTAGAGTTTTAAAGAGTAGTCGTATTTCATTTATTTTCTTTTCCTTCTTTAGGGACTCCAATATTACAAATATTATTCCTTCTTTGCCTGTGTCTATTTTCACTATTTTTCTCTGATCCACTTCCTTTTTGTCATTTTCATTCTCTTGCTTATTTTTCAGTCTCTTTTCAGTGTCCCTTAAAAACTTTTCATTTGAGTCTATTTTCTTCTGGGTTCTTTGTAATTTCTTCTTTGTTTCTAAGATAATGTCATCTTTTTTCTTCCATATCTTTCCTAAGTTCAACTATTTTCTCATTTCTCCTCCTCCCCTTTTTCATTCTTTTATCACTTCTGTTCTCAGTGCTTGAAATTTTTACCTAAAGTGGTTTTTCATATCTTGAAATGCTTAAATTTTAGAGTATACTTAATTCAGTATAAAATGTAAAAAAAGTTTCCTTCTGCTTCATGTTTTTTCTTTTTCTTTTTTCTTTTTTTTTTTTTTTTTTTGGTGGGGAAAGCCTGGCTTTTCCTCAGTTGATTTGTGTGAAAATCCATTCTGCAATTGTCCTTTTTGGATTTCACTTTTCTGTTTATCATTTTGTAGTATTGGAATGTTTTACATAATTGCTAGTTAAATGACCCTTTTTTTTACCAGTATAGTAAAATTCAGGTGCTTGAGCAGGTTTCTGTTTGTTTGGGTAGTGAGGAAGGAATTGTGAATCTACCTTTTTGTTGACAGTTTTTTTTTCTTACTGGAGCCTACATTTTTCTTTGTTTCTGCTTCACCACCTAATGGCTCAAGTACTGTCTCCCTTCTTCTCCTTTTTCCCTCCTAGAAACTACGTGTTTGAAAGGCTGTCTCTTAAAGTCTAACTTGCTCATTTCAACGGTGTCTCTCCCTTCATATTGTGTATTTGGCCCTTTAAGTAAGCTACCTATCCTTTAAAAGGCACATACTCTGAAATCTCCTTTCTGAAGTCCTGCTTTATTTAATCTTTCTGGTGCCCTCTCGAACCTTCCCTAAGGCCCCCTTGCCTGCGCCTTCTCTGATTGCTAGCAGTTTTTATTGGTCTCCCTTTGCTGGCAGCAGAGCTCTGTGGTGGCGAAAGGGAGAGGCAGAAGGGCATGGGGTTTCTTTTTCTCTTTTTACTCACAATTTTTTTTAAGCACTCTTGATATTCTCTTCAAGTAATATTGAGAGTGTGGTTTTGCATAGAGCTTTCATAGTTCTGAGTTTATTTCATATTGCTAGTTTCGGAGGTTGCTTAATATGCACCTGTCATTGTCTTCAGCTACTTTAAAGTCCTCAAAGAGTACATGTTTGCGTGTTACATTAGCAATTTCATCCTTGCCTATGGTTTTACTTAACAGCTATACAACTAATGGCACTCATATTTAGGTTTTGAATTCAGACTTTTTTCTAGAGTTTGATCCATGCATCCAAGTCCAATCACACAAACTCAAACTCACCAAGTTAAAGACTCAATAATTTCCTTCCTCTTGAAGCTTGATCTACCCCCTCCCCTCACACATTCTGTTTCTTATTGAATGAAAGCAGCAAAGCAGCATTCTCTATTTGGAAACTCAAGCTAGAAATCTGAGATTCATCTATTTTCCTTGCTCACACATCAAAGTGGTACTTAGAAATAAATGGCTATTGGATGAATGTCCTCACAGTTTTTTGGGAGGTGAAAAAAGAAACATTTCTGTCCCTTAATGATACCTGGCATAAGATTGGATGGGGTGTTCTTTGCTACTCAGGTATAGATCTTGTTAGTGGCTTATAATTTAATAAGGAGTTTATAGGAATGATAAACTTTTTTTTAGAGTCCAAAATCTTGGAGGACGGGATACTGTCTTATTCATTTGATAAAAAGGTCATTAGGAATATTACGTAAATGAATGGTGAAGTGAATGAATGACTATGATAGCATCTGTGATAATAGCACACACCAATTAATGCAAAAAAAAAACTGATCTAAAACATCACGAAACTTAAGCAAGTCAATCCCAAATCCTACAAGAATTAGGAAAGTCACAGAAATGAATGACATGGACATTCAGGAAATCAGGCAAAGTGGGGAATGTAAAGGAGGGTTCTTACCCATTTTTTTGTGTGTGCCATGATCCCCTTTGGCATCTGGTGAAGCCTATGGACCCTTCTCAGAATAATGCTTCAAAATGCATAAGATAAAACACATAAAATTACAAAGGAAACCAATTATGTAGAAATATAATTATCAAAATATTAAAAAACACAAGTGTGTGATAAAGTAATATATGTGCATCTTTATTAATGCATTAAATAATAAAATCTAGCAGCCAGACTAATACCTACCATATTTTCAAGTAGTGGTAAATATAAGCAATTTTTAAAGATATCTTCAACCACTGTAATGTGCTATGAAAATGTCTGTGATTTCTACTGGTGACACAGTTAAGGTACTGCTAATACCACAATAGTTCTTGCCTATATTCTTAATTGAATAAAAGGCTACATTTCAGTTAGATGTTAGTAAAAATAAATGTGCAACTTTTTTTCCATTCAAGTTCCTGGCATGAACCCTATCCACACACCTACATTTGTGAATTCCATGTTAAGAATCCCTGGATTGGAAGGTGCAGCTGCCTGTCAGCATTATCTGACTATAGCCGTGCGAAACTGGGAGCTCTGTGGTCTACGGGTCTTCAGTTTTGGGACCTTTGACCTAAGGCCCAGTGAAATTATAGGTCCATCAACTTATGTTCCCTCTAAGAGTTGCCTTTATGGGGAAAAAAAGATCGAAAAAAAATTTGTCCTTTGGCAGGATGAAAGGTCTGTTTTGCCCAAGACAAAATAGACTTGCAATTTACAAAGTTAAAGATGATACGCACAAGCCATTCTCTCCCAACGCTAGCTGAAGTGCTCATGGTGCTCTGGGCCATTTAGAGAAGGGTGTGGAAGGTGATGGAGGGGGGCTGGGACCTGGAAAACAAATTCTACAACCTGTAGATAATAAATGAAAAGGGTAGGGACTTCCCACTGGCTGATAGAAAGAAAATGTCGCAAACATGAAAACATAATAAAGCTGGGTTTGAGTCCTTGGTGCCTTCCCTTCATGATTAATGATTGGTCTCAAATAGGATGGGTAAGGGAAAGTGAAGTTCCTCCTGAAGTAGCTTTAAAAATGCCACAGCTTAAAAAAATTATTGTGACATCAATTTAAGGAAAAAATAAAACTCTGCTAAAATGTAAAGGTCAAGAAAGATTTGGGTGTTTTTAAATGCTGTCTTGAAGAAATTCTTATAAAGGTTAAGATGTCATGTAGTTGCAGAGTTATGGGCATGGGAGGGGGTCCTGGGCGAAAGCCGCTTTACCTCGGGGCCCTGGGAGACTGTGACCCACACCAGCAGCAGGCAGCAGGCAGATCAGGGTGTCACCGTGTCAGCGGAGAAAACCGGGCCCCGCCCTCTCAGCGCCTGGAAACCATGGGGACACTTCACGCCAGAGCCCAGGTCTGGCTACCTGCATGCTGTATGATTACTGGCCATTGTACCCCCAGATAGCCGCACCCAAGGCAGCCCTTACAGGCCGAGCGCAGGGCACCGGAGCTCCTGCTGTCTCTCGTGCGTCCTCTCATTTTGCCCTGAACTACTCAGTCCTTCAGCAGGAAGTTTCCACAGAGAAAGCCACCCTGGTTTTTAGATCTGTAGGATATGGGAGAATCTCCTGACCTCTACATCTATTCTGTGGACATGGCAGAGATTTCCATGACTTCACACTTCAGTGGTCTGGGAATAGGTGTCCATGTGGTCTCAGGTGTTGTAGGCACAAGCTAACAGACACTTAAGAGCCCTCTCCTGCTCACGGTAGTCCTCCCCCCGGGAATGCAGAGCAGATTGCCTGCACAGCACCCATCCCGCAGGATTATGCCTCAGGGCCTCGGGGGTCACCGGCCTTTGGAGAGCAGTGGTTCTCACCCAGGCCTCACAGTCATGACACCCGAATCACCTGAAGCATCCAACTGAGCCTCACAATATGACCTGTGGAACAGCAGTGCTGGCATCGCCCAGGAGGCCATTAGAAATGTAGAATCTCAGGCCTCATCTCAGACTTACTGAACCAGAATCTGCACTTTAGCAAGATGCCCAGTCATGGGTATGCCCATTAAAGTCTAAGGAGCACTGCTCGCTAGAGATCTGTCTTCTGCGTGAGTCCACTCACATGTGTGGACACCCACAGAGGCCAGCTCTCCCATTGCCAACCTCCACTGAATGCTGAGGGTAGGTCATAGACCTCAGAAGGAAAGGCAGAAACTATCATTGTGGAGGGTTCTAATCTGACTTGCCAATAGCTATGAAAGGAAATACGAGCTTGCCACTACACACTTGTTATGGGTAGTTATCACTATGTGCTCTCTGTGGGAGTTATCTTAGTGAGCTCGGTCTGGATGATGTAGGTCCTCTGAAGAGCCAGCTAAGACATTTGACCTCTCACACCACCTGATCTTGAAAAGTTCTTTTTGACTTTAATTGATCTTATGTGGCAGAGCTGGGCTGTCAAGTAGGAGGCTACACCTTTGCAAAACATAATTTGCCGGACATTGGGAAGCAATTCTCAAAATGCAATCTGAGAGCCCTGTTAATTGAGCCTGGAATCCACCATCAAAGAGCCAATCACTTGGGTCACCCTGGAGTTTTTTGTTAAATATGCAAGCCTTGCTGTTGCTGCCCAGGCCACGTACCCTGGCACGCATGGCATGCTATTCCGTTCTTCCCTTCTGGGGTGTCTGTCCCAAACTCTCCCCAGGAACAAGCTTATTACCTTGGCACTTCCTGTGTATTACTGCATCTTCTTGTTCCTGGTTGTATTCATTTTCTATTTCATTCATTTAGCCCAGGAAATATACTCTTTTGCTATTTCATATAGCCTGTCTTTCAACTAACTTTTTAAGCACATCAAGGACAGGGACACCCTCTTTCTTATATTACAGCCCCTGGCTAAGGGCATTGCATCCAGGAGGGGTGTAATAAACTTAAAAAAAATGTATCATCATCAGTTGTTAATAATACTAGTTCTGGGTGCCAGTGCTTTCCAGACCCTGGCCAGTTCACACATGCAGCTCGTGGGAGCCTCACAATTACCTCAGGTGGTTCCTGTGATGCCCATTCTAAGAGAAGGAGACCAAGGCTCAGGAACCACAGGGAACTTTGCTAAGTCACATGGCTTGTGTGAGGCCAGGCCAAATTTGAACACAGATGTGTCTGTGACGTGTGTCGCTTTTCACTAATACTTCTGTGGGAATGAATTTTTGTTGCCTCCTGAAAGCAAAGCAAACAAGGGCTGTGGTTGGAAAGGGTTGGCTTCTTAGAGTGATAGAAGGCTAGGTCCCCATGAGCAGGCATCACATGTATGATACTGGGAAAGTTGTTTCTTCTTCTGCATCCCAGTGTTTCAGTCTCTAGCATGGAGAGGTTATCCCTGACTCACGGTGTAACTGGGATGTTCAACACTGTAGTGGGATTCAAGAAGCATCAGGGAAGGGGAAGGTTGCTGAATGTGAGACTCCATCTCAGGGGCAGTCGCCAGGAATTGGGGTCCTTCAACACTCCCGAGGAAGGGAGGGCCATTCTGTGTACAGCCACCACAGCTGTAGGGTCTTACTTTTTCTCTCTCTCTTTGTCTCTGATTTCTTAAAGGAGTGGCAGCAGATCTTTTTGCAGGTGGCCCTCTGACCGTGAATGAGCCCGCAAAGGTCTATCTCCTACCTATGTCATCAGAAAGAGCGTCTCTATTCTCCACACTCAGGATGCAGAAGCCAGAAATTGCGGATTTATGAACCTATGTTGATTCGAGGAAACAGTTCATGCTGAAGAGCCTGGGTTACTTTGACATTCACTACAAACATCTTTGCTTTTGCAGACCTCCAAAGAGCAAAACAAAACAAAACAAGCCCCGAAGCCCTGCAACATCCTGGATTCAGGAGCAAGCAGATCTGGTGTAATTCTTCCCAATCAATAGGCAGTGAGGGATTTTAATCCGTGAACACAATCACCGTGATTACGATGACCCCTGTGGAGTCACTGCATTTCACAGCCCTTCCTGGGAACTGGATTTCTATATTCAGGAAGGAAAGCAAATGCTATCGGGAATCTTGTGGGGCTATATAAAAGTCTTTCCTAAATATGGAGTGCTTTTCCAAGAACCCTTTCTGACTAAATGATTCAAACTAATATAAAAATGTCTTATGGACATATAGTTCACCACTCCAGTTAAAACAAATGTTAAGTAAAGGAGAAGAAAGTCAAGGTGTCTGATGTTTCTCTCGGAGCTGCCCCTACTACACAGATGTCCTCTTTGAGCTGACCCTAATGACCGAGATTCTTGCATTTGAATGATTCTTACAATTAGAGAAATTTATTTGGGTTAAGGCATTGTCTTTAGAAGAAACCTATTAAAAATACAGGTTACTTGGGCCTCCTAACGTAATTCCCACAATAACCATTATTCTAGCTGCATGAATTACTTTATCAGATTAATTAGCTGTCACCTATCAGACAATATGGCTCTGAGGAAATAAGGCATATTTTTATGGACATCATTGTCTGAAATACGAAGCTGTTCTATGAGGGACAAACTTGCTTGGGGGCCTTATGCTGGGGGTTATGGGAGGATGAAGACAGAGAAAGACACTAATCAAGAAGGGGGTGCAGAGGAGAGATCACAATGAAACTTCTATCCTCTTCACAGTTTTGCCTCTGATCACCACAGTCTTACTTTCTGCTTAAATGTTTTTTTATATAAAGTGATCAATATGATCTCTTCTTTGGCCCAGGCCTCCAAAATATAGGTCCTACTTGTATCAAAATATAGGTCCTACTAGAAGTGAAATAATTCCTCTCACCCACCTCTTCTGGAATGTTCACTCATGTCTGGTTCTCCTCTCCTTCCTGGGCACATGGCTCAGCAGCATATCCCAGCCTTCTGGGTCTAGAGGAGTTCATGTGACTGAGGGCTAGACACCAGAATGTGGTGGCCATGAAACATCTCACCTAGAATTCTATTCTCTCTCTGTCTCCTCTCTTGAGTAGCTGAAAGCCAACAACAGGAAGACACAAGAGAGATAGAAGAAACCCCTCGGAAGTAGACACCTGGATCCCTGAGTCACCACTCGGAGAAGAACAACCCAGGGGTGTAGCAGACCTGGGACACCCACCCTGAACTTGCCATTATTGAGACCCAAAACTTGATTGCACTCATTGAGATCTGGTGCTTTTATTACCTCACAGAATATCATTTACCTTGACTGCTATCACTTACCATCTACATTGATATTTGTCATTATAAGATCGCAGGAGACAAATCTCCTGAGCAAAACAGGACTTTAAAATGATGTAAAACAGAATATTGTACTTATTAGCAGCCCTAGTTTGCTAAAGATTTTCTATCAGGCACTTGAAGTGCTTCCTTTGCATTCTTACTCAATGCTTAATAATCTTTTGAGGTAGATTTGTTATCCCCATTTTATAGATAGGGAAATGGACTTAGTTTATTACAGAACTTGATTCAGATCATACTGCTAATGAGTGGGAGCATTGTGATGGTGAGCCAAGTCATTCAGTGTTTGCACAGAGCTCTTTACCAATGCGTGATTCTATTCATAAAGCTAGTCAGGGGAAACAGAATCAGGCCATGGAATGGCACAGCATGGTCACACCATGAACTGAGGAAAAGTCCCGGCCTTAAAAAGGTACAAAATTATCATATCTCTCTGCCCACAAAACAGTTGAGAGAACATTTCCTTTATCTTCATTCCACACCTCAAAAATATTGAATTGATTTTCTGTGATTTTCCTTTTCTGTCCTCCATTGAAAGTCTTGATTATGCCCTAGTTTTCTGCAAAGAGAAAAATTCTTGCTGCTGACTTGTAAATTCTGCAGATGAGGAGGTTCTAACTAGGTTTCAACTGTGGAACATTTATCCCTCCATTGATACATGCATACAATTCCCATCAGGGGAACACTTTTCTTAGAGGAAAAAAACCTTCTGTTTCTATATGCAAAACACAGAAAAAGGTGGACACATGTGTGGTAGAAACATGCAGCCTGAAGGGAGAGGAAGAAAAGAACGAAGCTAAGTAGATGTAGTTTATTGACTGTTCTAGTGGATAGGGAATGTTGCATTTCAAGTTTTCTTTTTAAAGAAGGGGTGGCTGTGTTCTGCCTGACTGATCCCTATCATGATTGTTGCAATTCGAATTCAACAAGAGAATATATGTGGAAGGCGTTGCATATGTGTGTAGTGCATCACACACGAAAGATTAGGGTAGTAGCCTTTATTCATAAAAAATCCACATATGAGCTGTGCTAGATGGTCCCTCAGGAGCCTACAGCCCGAGAAGGTGGGGAAAGTAAATGTCCGTGGTGGGTCAGAAACAGGCTGTGGAGGCAAAGTCTGGGGTTAACTGGTCAGTGCTGCCTTGTCTAGCTGGGTAGTAGTTTGGTCAGTTAATCTTCTTAAGCTCCAGATAGTGTTACCTCCCTCATTGTGTTTTGAGAATGACACAGGGTCATAGATATGAGCACTCATCCACTGTCACTTGTTCTTAGGATGTCAATGGTGGTGTTGATCCAGACACAACAGACAGAAGAGAATCAGGCTAGCCAATGACAAGAGCATATTTACTTCTCTGCTTTTATGATACAGGTTAACATCTATTTTATGGATTGGAAGGATAGAAACAAATTCAGACTAGAAGGAATCCTAGAGAGATTTGGCCAGGCAATGACGCAGACAGCTGGTAGACGCGGCAGCCTGCCGGAGTTGGGGCTTGAATGGTGGGGTACTAGAAGGAAACCACAAGTGAACACAGTAGTTTTTACATGAGACTCTGTGTAATTTGCGATCTGGCCCAGGTCACAGTAAGCACCTGCTCATCTGAGAGGGAGTGAGGTTTCCATGGAACACAGCTGGAAGCACAAGTAGGCTTGTGGGGGGAAGATGGGGCTCCATGTCTGCAGGCAGGGGTCGGGGTGCAGACAACACTGAGAAGTCTCCTAAGACCAGTTTAGGGAGGGGTTGGACCACCCTGGGCTTGTCCTGTAGGCCAGTCCTTCATGTTCCAGGGATTTAATGTCCATTCTAGGGTAGGGACCAATCATAGTTACCAGAATTCAGAAAACAAAATTTCCATGTTGTTTATTCTGGAACTGTTTCATCCTTTCAGTATTCTACACATTTCTCACCAATCTACTAAAGAAGATCACTTCTCAGAGGAACAGAATGCTCTGCTGTGATACTAGAAGTAAGATTTTTTGTTTTTGAAACAACATAGATTCAAATAGCGATAACAATTCTTTGTGGAAAATAAAAGCATCTTTATATTTATTTGAGTAAACAGCAAAGTAGCACAATTGAAATGATTTCCTACCTGCCAAACAAAACCATTTCCTTTTGTAAGCCGTGCTCCATATACAGGGTGGTAAAAGCACGGCACTGCGCAGTGGGGATTGTGATGTGTTCAGCCAGGGTGAGCCGCTGTGCCTGTCAACAGGAGCTCACCTGGCACCATGTTATGTTCCACCGCAGTTGAAAGAGTTGTCCTGCATTCACTGGACTGACAGGCTCAGCAAAAGGTCAGTTCTCTTCTCATACGGCCATGTTTTCCCTGGGAGTTAATTTGTTGGGATTCATGCCTGTTGAATGAGGCCTAAAGTCAAAGTAAAACTTTGAGAAGGTCAGGTAACCTGGGTCAAACCAGAGCTATTTATTGTGGCCTCCTCTTTCAGTCAGATAGTTCTCATCCTGGAGAGGGGTTGGGATTTTTCCACTGCAAGGGTGTGCTTGTATCTTGGGAGGCTGGTAGTCAGGACCTTTTCCTTCTCTGGGCTCCTTTTGGGGATCTGACAAGCTGATGCGCAGTGCTCCACAGGACCCGCCAGGCAGGACACCGGAGGACGTGATGTTGGCCTTTCACATCCTTACTTTGTGTTACTTCCACTTAATTCTTAGGGCTTCTCAGACCTACTCAGGGGCTTCTGACTGTCTTCGGGCTCCCTGTGCCCTGGGTTGTGACAGGAAGCCGATGTCCAGTAACTTTAATTAAATAAAAAAGTAGCAATAATAACCACAACAATTGTTATTTATTGGCTCGCTCTTATGTGCCTGACATGTTGAGCACTTTATTCATATTATCCTCCATGACTTTCTTCAACAGCTGTACAAAGTGGCTATACATGTGGCAAATGTTGTTGGTAGCCCTCTCTGTCCCCACTGCCAATCCCAGGAGGTCTCCTGCAAGCAGACTGTTCTCCTGTATGACAGGTGTGTGTCTCTACCTGACGTATGCTCTGGCCTCAGGGGAAGGTGCTGGGCCAGTCATGGGATAGGCTGGAAATGCCCCTGAGTCCTTGGGTTAGGGCTGCCTCTTGACCTTTGAGGGTTGGGAGTTCTGGTATAAATCCCCCAACTTCTTCTCCCTGTGGTGGGACGGTTCTGAGGCAGCTTCCCACAGTCTCCCAAAGGTCCTCACAGGGACTGGAAGCAGCTGACTACAGTGCTAAGCCCTTGCAGAAGCCATTTCCTCCCATCTCACGTCCCCATTCCCTTTCAGTGCTCCCTGGAATTACCACCCAAACTTGTTTCGATCCCTGACTCAAGACTTGCCCTTGGGGGGAATCCAAAGCAAGATACTACATGATTGTTCTCACATAACAGAAGGAAGATGGAGGCTTCGGGAGGCTGAGTTGCCTAGTGAGGAGCAGCTGCTAATTGTCCAGGCGGGACTTGAACCAGGACTGTCTCCTCTCATCATTATTATTCTGCTTCCATCAAAAATGGTCTGGACCTATTTTTCTAGTTAATTAATTAAATTAATTAATAGTTGGCTTTTTTTCAAAAACGACTTAAGGCTGTAGAATGGAACCTATGCTCCCTCCTTCTATCCAAGTGTATTTGCCCTGTGTTTTGTTCCATGGAGACTGAGGATCCAGCTAACGATATAATTAGAGATAAATTTAATAAATTAATTAATATTGCAGTGCTATTGTCTGAAAGTGGCTGAATGAAGTACACCTCTAGAGGTATTTATACTTTATAGGGCGTTTTGAGATTGTAATGCCATAACTTACAGAAAAGGCTCTGAGTGGAATTTCTGGCCCCGAGCACAGGGAGCCCTCCACTCCACGCCCTGCAATGGGACTTTTCCTGGGTCCTTCTCTTCATGTACCTAGCATTTGCTTACTCCGCTTACTGACGCCAATGCTTTATCTAATCATCTACAAGATTCCTCTTTAGTTGGAAGGCAAAGTTCAACCCTGAGTGTGTGCTAGCCTGGCTCCTGAGTGACAAAAACATGCAGCCTTCCCTTCTTTAATTCCCTGTCCCACCAGGGGACACAGAAGACCTGTTTACCTGCCTTGGTTCCCCAGCCTGTAAAAGGTAGATAACACTTGCTCCAACTTGCTTTTCAAGGGATGATGTGAAGATAAATGCAAGAATGTCTACAAAGTCCTCTGAATTCTTGGGTTGAAAGATTATGTAAATAGACCACAGTCTTAATATGATTAAACTTTACTGCAGCAGCTCTCAGGCCATGAACAGAGTGAGTCTGGCTGGAAGGCAGGCTTGCAGAGTTGTCCCCTCTAATCACTGCCCCTGTGAGTTCACCATCTGGCAGCCAAATCTGAGGAGTGCCCATTCTTTCTCTTGTTCAATTTGGTTTTTATTTCAAGAGACCAGTTATGTAGTTATGTTTTTGCCTTTCATATTCTTTAGATTTGAGGTCAGGTTTTACCAAACACATATACACAAATATCCATGTATCATCTAATAGATGACCCACCTCTTGGAAGGCCTGGGGGCAAGATCAGGAATGAGACATTTAGATAAAAATTCTACCCTGAAAACAATATTCTTGGCCCTCTGCATGTTTGTCTGTGGCCTGATACACGTGTAAACACAGCCCATTTTCCAATCACAGAATGGGAACTACTGGATTTCTCAGCAAAAGCAAAATAAAACAACTGTAGAAAAATACCACCTTTTCCTTTGCAAATTAATTCTTTCAGTTTATGCTCCTAACTCCATAAAATGTGTTGTAGCTTCTGAAGTTTTTATTAATATTTATAATGCCCGTTTGCTGCCCTTGAACCTCACGGAAACAGGGCCCTGAAATAAACTCCCAGCGTCTAGGTGGTAGTATGCCCAAGTTCAACCATAAACTTTAATGTTTATACATATATATGTTTGGCTTTGCTTTGGTTCTCCTGTCTCTGTAGATTTTTTTAGAAAGTTTTTTAAAATGTAAATTTTAATAGCTTATATTTTAATTTCAAAACTAATGCATGCTTGTAAAAAATATGGATGTGCATATGGAAACAAAGGAAAAAGTCACTCATTCCTGATTTCGAAAATCCCAGTGCCAAGAGGTAAACCATGTACTTTAAGTTCTTTTAAGTTAGGACCTTGTTTAAAAGACTGAAATTGTCTTAAGAGGCTAGTACCTAGTCATATTTCT
The DNA here is from genome assembly GCF_040802235.1 of Manis javanica. Taxonomy (NCBI): domain Eukaryota; kingdom Metazoa; phylum Chordata; class Mammalia; order Pholidota; family Manidae; genus Manis; species Manis javanica. Next base: position 73,673,267 of record NC_133159.1, read on the forward strand.
TTTATTTCTGATTAGGAATATAATAAAAAAACTAAGAAAGTTTAAAAAATACAGTGAGCTATAAGAAATTAAAATCACCCATTAAGTCCAAATAATGAATCTTTAACATTTTAGTGTATTTCTCACATAATTTTCCTCTGCAAATAAGAATAAATATTGGCACCCTACATGCCCCCAAACCCTTCAACATTGTATTGTGACAATTGTCCAATGTCAAGAAAAAGTCTCTTCCCAAAGTACACTTTTGAATGGCTGTAAAATATTCCATCTCAATTTCTTCATCTTAAATTATTTCCAAATAATAAGATTGGGTGGGGTGGGGAATACTTACTCCCCTCACTTTCTGTTTCTGTGGTGGGGGTGGGGAAGTCTTCCCTCCCCTGGCCAGGAAGGAGACACATACACAGGACATTTGTTCATCACAGCTCTGGGTCCCAAGGTGGAGCGGTTACTTCGGCAGGTGACATGAGAGTATACACTCAGTTGTTTTCTCCTGTGAACCTGTGAAGTCCTGTGGCTTCATGACTCAGTGCTTTCACCTCTTTGGAGCTGCTGGGCTCCAGCATATGACCAGCTTCTGTTTCTATTATTCTCCAATAACACCCATATTTGGGTATGTTTTTGCCAAATATTGAATTAAATAGGAGTGTTTAATTCTCAAGGAAAAGTGGTAGGCTTGTGACCACAGGTTTAGTTGCTTTTCTAATCAGTTTAATTAACCATTAGGATTATGTATAGATGGTCATCTTTTGGATTCTTGTTTCTTTCTCAACTGCTTCTTAATACAGATGGGGAGAGACAGTAAGTCAAGAGAAAGTGTGTAATTATTCATGCTCCTATACCCCAACTAATGTTAATATAGTCAACATTTATTTAGTATTTGCTATGTTCCAGGTTGCATTTTCTCATACAGCTCTCCCAACAGCCCTGTGAGATGGTGTTATTACTCCCATTTTACGGATGATAAGACTGAGGCAAGGTGACACTCTTAGCAAGGAAACTGAGATTTGCTCCCATGCTCCAAGAAATTCCACTCTATTGCCTTTCATATCTTCTATATCATAACACCTGAACTTTTCTGTATATGAATTATAGCTTAACCTCATACACTACCCAGTGCTGTTTCTCATTACTGGATACATATCTGTCATTACATTTACAATACTTTATTGTAATTATTGAATGCCTTTTAATACTATTTATAGTGACTTTTTGATATACAAGTTTCTATTTGTATGCAATTAAATCCATTCTTATTTTCCTTCCTTATTCCATCTTGGCTTTGTGCTTTTCTCTTTGTTTTCCCAGTAGATTTTCACTTACATTTTAACTCTAAATTTCTATGGCTTTATTTTGAAAGTATACTTCTTGCCATCCAAAAATTATTTGATATGAGAGCTGTTCAAAGTTTTTCTTTAAAGAAAGAAATCAGTTGAGTCAATACCATCTTTTCTCCACTGATTTAGGATACATATGTTATTTTTTTGTCTTTGTTTTTCTTCACTGCATTGTATGCTGATTTGTCTGTAAGTTCTCTTTTTCTTTGCTTGTTGAAGTGTTTACTGTAGCTTTATGATATATCTCAATATTTAGAAGGATAAATCCTCCTCATTACTCTTATTTTTCAGAGATTTCTTTATCATCATGTGATATTCTCCTACATACATTTAAAAATTACTTTCTTAAGTCTCTGTCCTAAAATTTTACCAGGAATTTAATTAGAATGTGTTACATTTGCAACTTAACTCAGCAATATTTAATATCGTTACAAAGTTACTTTTTCCCATCTTAGTACATGTGATTTATTTATTTTTAACATTCTCTTTTGAGTCTCTGAAAAGCACTGAATTTGTCTTCATGTAGGTGACATTCTTTTTTTTCAGGTTATTCCTATTTTTTTATATTTTTTGAGGCTTTTGGGAATAGAATCTTACATAAATAGTTATTGTGATTTAACATTGTTTAATTTACTGTTGCTGGCATATAGATATTTGAAATACTTACTTTGTGTGGGTAAAATTGCATTATTTCCAGAATCTCTCACCTGGTCTTAGTGTATCTCCTTATCAATAGGTGTTTCCAAGGGATGGAGAGAAGTAGTCCATCTCCATATCAATAGGTGATTATAAGGTGGGTAGAGAGCAAGCACGCACCTGGACAGTGAGGTTTGTGGGGTTTTCCAGCCAGGGTGGGGAGACATGGGCAAACTGGAGTAGATGACTTCTTGTAAGCAATAAATGGGTTTCTCTCACTTTGTTTTTCCCTTTGATTGATTTTGGCTTCAAAGGTTTATTTGCTCTGGGCTGGGAACACATTATCTCCCTGAAGTTACACCTGGTAGTAGTCAGCAGGACCTCTCCCAAAATCTGTCTTCATGAGTGTGATGCTTGGACAGGCTGCCCCTAGAGATGGTGGAGAGTTACCCAGAAACCCCCTAGAACACTGCTTAGAGGCCCTGAGTGACCGTGTAGCAGCTGGGATGGTGGGATGTTTGTTTCTCAAGATAGTGGAAAGGGTTATCGGGTGAGACTCACTTTGGTGTTGCTTGGAGAAGCTGGGCAGTGACCTATGGGATGCCCTTAAGAAAGAGAGACAGTTGATGAGAAGTCAGGTCACTCTCCTGAAAGATACGTTAACAGCAAGGGAGGATGCAACAGGAGAATCCACGTTGCAGTAGGTTGTGGGGGAGGGGGAGGAAAGAACAGTGCCTTTAGCCCTGGAGATGGTAGAGGAGATGTCCGGAAAGGATGAGGGAGTGTGGCCAAGGGCTAAACTGTTGCTGAGGCCACTGCCAGAGGCACAAGCCCCTCCCATGTTAAAGGCCACCCAGTTGTAATTAAGAAAATAAAAATGCAACAACCATGGGCTCCTCAGAGGGATGAGAAGCCCCTTACCCAGGTGTGGAGCACTCCATGCTGCCCCTATAGCCAGGATGAGCTGGTGGATATGAGCATCCAATTTTGGCAGAAGCCGATGTACCTCTGCCTACATGGCTTTCGCATCTTTGGAATATGGGTAGACTGGTTTCCCTGATGACTTACCCTTCCCTCCAGCACTGGTTACAAAGTGCCTGTCACAACCCAGGGAATCATGTGTTTATGGCTGACAACAGCCATCAGGGCAGTTTGGCCTAACCAGGGTGATATACCATACTTACCCACTAGCTTGAAAACATATGCAGAGCTCCAGCATACGTTACAGGAGCTGGGCATGAAAAATATCATCTATAATATGGACCCCCAGGGCCCCGATGAGTTGTTGTTCACCATAGGAATGAGAAATCTGGTGCTCCATACAGCTTCCCCATCTCTCTTTGGGTCCGTAGTGACTATTCTTGTCTCCCACCATGGGACAACCCATAAGTGAGGCTACTTGTACTTTAGCAGATCTGGGAGAGGTTGAAATAATAAAAACACAGAGGAAAGTATGGGCTATGACTGAAAAGAGAGGTACAAAGGGCCCCATGAAGGTCTCAAGGACCCAGATGTGAGTTGATTTGATAAAGGTGGGGGTAGTGAAGAAAAATTTAATTGGCAGCCCAGTAGGATCTTGTTAAAATTGTGGCACCAATTAAAACCGTATCAGCAGTTCTAGCCTCTGAGGTCCAGAACATGGAAGCCAGAGGCAAAGCCACATGTCCGGCCAGTGTCCCTGCAGGACTTCCTGGGGGACAGTACTCAGGCTCCCCCTGGACCCTCACCCCCACAGGAGGAAGATTGCGCATTGTGGTTTGGCTGAGGGGGGGTGGTCAAGGCCCCCCACCCTGGGGGACATGGTAGGGACCAGAGGCCACATGTAGAATTCGCAATTCATTGGTCCCTTGTGATTGTACAATGTGTCCTGGCGCTGGTGGGCACAGGAATGGAATGTTTTCTTATTTATGGCAACTCTAAGCATTTTCCTGGAACCCCTGCTGTGATAGATGGCTGTGGGGGTAAGTCAATTAGAGTGAAGAAACCCAGATCCCACTGGGGATAGGACATTTACCCTGAAAAGAGTATATTGTGTACATTTCACCCATCCCTGAATATATTTTGGGGGTCAATATCCTGCTGGGTTTGTGTGGACAGACCACTGCAGATGAGTTCAGACTGAGGATATGTGTGGGAAAGGTAATTCTGAGGGGATATGCTATGCACCTGCTTGTAGCTCTGCCTAAACCTCAGTGGGTGGCAAATACTATGCAACATAAATTGCCTGGGGGACACAAAGAAATTGGAGAAACTCTACAGTAGCTGGAGAAGGTGGGCATCATGAAGCCTATCTATAAGTCCTTTTGATTCTCTGGTGTGACCAGTGAAAAAGCTGGGCAGCTCCTGATGTATGACTGTAGATTACAGGAAATTGAATAAAGTCACACCCCTTTTGCATGCTGTTGTTCCCTCTGTAGTAGCCCTTATGGACACCCTCAGTCATGAACTAGGGACATATCATGTTGTGCACCTTGTTAATGGTTTCTTCTCTATTGACATAGCACAGGAAGGTCGGGAACAGTTTGTTTTCACGTGGGAAGGCTGGTAGTGAACATTCACTGTCTTTCCACAGGGATACCTCCACAGTCCCACCATTTGTCACGGACTTGTAGCTCAGGACCTGGTTACATAGAAGAAACTGCAAATGGTTCAGCTGTATTACTACATTGATGATATAATGCTCACGTTCCTAGACTGCCCATGTTACATCCCACCAGAATTGGAAGTTAGGGGCATTGATATACATATCGATGCCCAGGCTGCTTCCTGTGCTGTTATAATAAAATCTTTTTTCTTTGACCCCAAAGTCTTGTTTCTTTTGCCACATAAAATTGTGGCAGGCTAACTTGTCAGCTTGCAAGTAGGGTAAAAGCTCGGGCCTTTCACAGTGCTTATTGTTTAATTTAACTGAGAGATTCTATTTTCTAAAAATTTAGTTATGAATTTATAGCTATATTCAGAAGTACAATTGGTTTGTAATTTTTTCCCATACTATCTTTATTAGATTCTTATGGCTTATACTAACTATAGAAGAAATTTGGAAATTTTCCATGTTTTTCTGTGCTGAAATGGTATGTATGATGTGTAGATTAAGACTTGCAAAGATGAAGACCAGTAAAAGAGTTTTAACTTAAAAACTTTATTAGAATTAATTTCTTTTCAATATTTTTTTCCTACTCATAAAGGTTTATTTAGTTTACTAGTTCCTTTTGAGTTGATTTTAGCTATTTACATTTTCCCAGAAAATCAGTGTCTTTTGAATTTAATAATACATGATATTATCAGATAATTTAAGGGTGGGTCTTATATTTATAGTTAATTCTTTTACGTATTTGCTATTTTAAGCTCTTTCTCCTTTTAACTTTTTTTCTGTTTTTGCCAGAATATGCCAGACTAGTGTTTGCTTCCATTACTCTTAGTTTAAAGTTTTGTTATTTATTTCTTTCTGCTTTCAAAAGATATTGTTGCTTTTTAACCTCTTAAATTTAACTGAACTTAATTCTTTTATTTGTGTTACTTCTGATCTAATAAAGCAAACATAGAAATCTGATTTTTCCTCTGAATGGCTTTCGCTACATCTTGTAAGGTTTGGTATATACTGCTCTAATAATTATTATTTTCTAAAAAATTTGTAGTCACAACTTTTATCTTTTCTTTTATCCAAGAGTTACTTATGTATATGTTTTCTAATTTAGGAATAAACAGTTTCCTCTTTTTAAATTCTTGTGACTCTTCTCTAGTTAATTTCACTACAGTTGCAAATGTAGGCTCTGTACTTTTCCTATATGGATTTTATCAAAGTTTTAGTTTTGTTCTATTACATGATTAATAAAGAGATGTTTTAAAAGTTTATGTACTCATACTAGGGCATACACTTTAAACTATAACAATTATATCAACTAAAAATTATTAGTTAAATCTATATTAGGCCTACTTCATGTACTAAGGAAGGAAAGCAATTTCAGTTTCTCAGTTGTGTGTCTGCCTGTTCAAGTATATCAAAGAGTTGTCTGTGTTATATAGTTTAATGGCAGTTAGTGGGTTTATAAAGATTCCTACCTATTTCCTTTCCTTGTGAAGTCTATCTATTTTAGGCACTCTGAATTTACATTCTTTGTTTTGTCTAGTGTCCTTTTGTCTACATTTTAGATTACTCATCTTTTTATTTATATAAGCCTAGTAGATGTTTACACATCTTTTTGCTTTTTAACCTGTATGTATATTTTTAATGCAGCATATAGTTGAATTTTGTTTCATAAACCAATTTGAGTTTTGTTTTTTTAATAAAAAACTTTAAAAATTTATATTTAGTCTCATACCTGACATTTTTGCTTTTATTTTTTTCATCTTGTTTTATGCCTTCTTTCTGCTTCTCTGCTGCTGCCTTTTTTCCTTTCTTTCATATGGACTAAGATTCCTTTGCTCTTTTTCCTCTTATGATGAAATTTTTGCCTGTGTTTCCTTGAGATTTTAATTCACATATATAATCCTATATTTCTCTACTCAAGCCAAGAATAAAATAATCTACTGACCTCTTTGTTAGATGATGAAATTAGCATGAACCAAATTTTCTTGTTATTGTGAAAAAAATTTTATTTTCATGTATTAATTGTGGGACAGCTCTGAGACTTTTGCTTAATTTTAGGAGCTAGTTAATGTTACTGAGATTATAGAAAATATTGCTTGGAAATCTTAGATCTTCAAAATCATCTAGTTTCAATGCATAACTATAGTAATGAAACCACTCAAACTTCAGAGTTGACATGATTTGCCCTTGGTCTCCAAACTAGTCAGTGGCAGAAGTAGGCAGTGTTAGACATAGAACTCTGGTCTCTTGATCCCCAAACTAGTATTCTTTCTAATATAGTATATATTATACTATTAACAGTTGTAACTGACCAGTCTGGTTATTTAGGATTGGGAAGAAGTGGGTAGAAGAGAGCTGTGTAGCTTAGAGGAAGAGATACATAGAGGTTGATGTGTTTGATGTAGAAACAAGATCATAAGCAGTTTATGACAGAATAAACATAAACAAAATACAAGCTTTTCTTGCCATTTTCAGTCACCTAACCTAGGAGAAAACTTAGGTTGAATTTTTGGGTTATCTGGCTGCCCCTGTGTGCTAGATTTTCCTTTTCTATTCATTTCTATTGAGTTGTGGTAGGAAGCTCTGTGGCAAAATATTTTGGGATTAAGTTTAAAATATAAAACAGACTGACTTCAAGAGTGGACATCTGGCCACCAAATAAAATTAAAATAATAGATATATATTAACTGAATTATTGTCCAAATACCTTTTCACTTTAATGTGTCCTGATTGACAGGAAGTTGCTGGTGAATTTTCTTTTACTTCAGAAATGTAACTTTTGGGGACATCAACTCATGAAAGCTCTGGCATGAGAAATAGGCCAGCTTTTTTCCTCAGTGTCAAGGGTTTCCAACTCAACCCAGTAGACTTAATCAAATGCGCCCTCAGAGAGGCAGAGTAGAGCCAATTCTGGCCAAGGCCGCCGTATTTCAGCTCCCATGGACAAGGATGCACCCTTTGATGCTGGGAGGACCTTCCCTCCTTCCAAAAAATAGGGTGTGGGAGCTATCTTTTCCAACACTATTTCTCCATCTCTCAGACACCAACTGGGTGTAGACTGCTCCCACTTCAGATGCCAATCTCAAGTCCTGGGCCACTCCTACTTCTGAGTACTGGCTGTACATTGGGGGTTCCCCCCATCCTCTCCTCAGGTTTAATAATTTGCTAGAGGACTCATACAACTTAGGAAAGTGCTTTACTTACTAAATGGAAGAGATGCATAGGGCAAGGCATGCTGGGGGGAGCATGTAGCTTCCATGCCTTCTCCAGGTGTGTCACCCTCCTGGCACCTGGGTGTGTTCACCAACCTGGAAGTTTTCTGAATTAATTGTTGAAGAGTTTTTATAAAGTTCAATCTCTGGCTTTCCCCTCCATTTCCTAGAGGCTGGTGGGTGGGGCTGAAAGTTCCCCCCTCTCATCACTTGGTCTTTCTGGTGGCCATCCCCATCCTGAGGCCATCTAGGGACCCCCACCCTAAGTCATTCATTAGCATAACATCAGATGAAATGGAAAAGATTCCTTATGAATAACCAAAGACACTACTTTCACTCAGGAAATTCTAAAAGTTTTTGGAGCCCTGTGCCAGGAACTGGAGACAAAAACTAAATATGTTTTTGTATAATACTGTAGATCCCTAATGCTTTCATGTGACCTTCTGGGCAGAGAAATGAGACTGTTGATCATCTGCACAGGACCCACAGTTTATCAATGAAGGATTTCTTGGGGCACAGAGCCCAATAACTACCTGAACAAATACTGAGATTAGAAGAGCTAGAAGACCAGGTATGGCCTGGTTCCAGTACTTCATGAAACTTATAGAGAGGAGGGTGCCAGGTTGTTTTTAAGGACTATATTGCTCTTATGCATTTCCCCTATTTCTTCCCTTACCTCTTTCTGCCAAGGAGTTTAGTGTATTTTACAGGTTGTAATTAAATAATTGCCAAACATTCTGTAGACAGAGTTACTGACCCCCTTTTTTAAGGTAACACTCAAAAAGGAATTACTCAAGATCACACATAAAATATCTAAGTTGACAAATTATCTATCTGTGTGCATTTACGTGCTAGCTTGCATGATTCTTGAATTTTAGAAATGCTAACACTGGATATGTGCCTACTTGACCTGTAGCTCTTTACATACAGTGTCAGTAGTCCTTGGTGTTTACTACTATGGTCTGAGTGATATTTACACTTTAAAAAATGACCTATTCCTTCCTGGCTGGTAGCCCCCTTTCCAACATGACTTGGCTGGGCTTGACAATGGTAAACAGCTATCACTCATTTCTTGATATTGGGTGTCACTGTTTGTCTTTGGAATCTCTTTAATCTATTTTACCCATTCATGTTCAATTTCATTAACTATTTGGGAATCATTATTATTCCAGCTCAGAAAACCTAGTTACTGGGGTAAAGGATTGGTGTTCATATACTGACCATATTTGGCCTGTTGACCATACTTTTTCTTGACTTTGGGTGATTTTGAACTTGAATGTGACACCACTACTAGGTGAGTCAATCCTATTGCTTTCTAGACCTGTACTTCAATTTAAAAAGTGATATCATGATGACAGTTTGCCTTTTTTTCTACAGGAAAATTATCTGTAAACATTTTTTTTGAATATTCGTTTGATTTTTATACGTGATTTATATGTGAATCCCACATTTCTCCCTTATTATTATTACTATTATTATTTTTAATAAAATGCTGAAGTGGTAGGTAGATGCAAGATAAAGGTAGAAAACATAGTTTAGTGCTATAAGAGGGCAAATGTAGATGATCAGGTGTGTGCCTGTAGACTATGTGCTAATCCGAGCTAGACAAGGGCAATAAAACATCCACGGATGCAGAAGCTTTCTCTCAAAACAGGGGGCGGGGGTGAGGTTCTAAGCTTCACCACTGTTGTTCCCCGAATTTCTCACCTGATGGCCCCCCTGTGACTGTGCCTGTCTTAGGTTGTTCCTCCCTTGAGGAATCTTACCCGTCTCTGGCTAACCAGTCAGCTTCCGGGGCCATACAGGGAAATGTAAAGTTGGTAAGTGAGAGAGAAGCCATATTGTTTGAAACTGTAAACATTTTTTATCTCATCTATCCAGCATATGATAATATATGGCCAAGAAGGTCAAATCTGGTGCAGTCCAGCTCTCCGTCAGCCAATGTGCACCATTGAACAGAGGCCTTAGTGAAGGCTTTGGTCATCTCTGTGCTCTCAGGGAATGGTGGCTTGGCTGACCTTGCAGAGAGGTCTGAAGCTGAGGAATGTTTAAAATAATACACGTTTTCAAGTTTCAACCAGATCAACTGAATCAATATAAGGGGTCTAGAATCCGAGTTTTGAAATAACTACTTAAATAATACAGTGTTGCTGGATCCCTGGCCAGAAGAACCACTGGTCTAGAGGCTCTTGAATGCTATGGCTGTATATGCATGTGTAAGAAGTACTAAATAGTAGCAGCTTAAAATCAGAAGGAGGTCTTCCTGTGCATCCTTCATTTTACGGGGAGGATGTGGAGGTCTTGGTAGGTTGAGTTACATGTCTAAGCACACAGCTAGTCAGTGGAGAGTTGAGCAAAGCAAAGCAAAACAAAAACCAAGTGTTTTGATTCTTAATCAAGACTCATTTTCTCTAAATTAAACTATCTTTGAATATTTTCATAAGGTGTTGCCATTTATAAGTTCAGTATTTTTTCTCTGGAAAGAAAATGTAAATACAAGTTAAATATTTTCCTCCCCTGAGCATTAGAGCAAAAATAGAATTTGCGAAGCAATGTGTTAACTAAACAATGCAGTGTTACCACATTAGTAGCTGAAAAACGTTAACAGATGATTCAAAGAGTCATTTGTGGTACAGGCTGGTGTACTGCCAGAGGTGCAGGAACAGTATGGAACTAGCACAGCATATATAGCCACATAGGCTTAGGATCAAATCCTCACTCAGCTATATGATTCTAGGCAATCGTAGGCCTCAGTTCTGGATCTAAAAAATAGATATACCTTCCTTTCAGAGTTGTTATTAGGTTAAATAAAATAGAATATGAATGGTGCCTGCTTTAGGCACCATTAGTTATTATATGATATTAATAATTATAAATAGTAATAATTAATTTATCATTTATTGAGTACTCATTAAATTCCAGCCACTGGACATATTACTGAAACTTAAACTAACCTTATGAGTGGGTTTGTAATTATGCCCATTTTAAAGATAAGAACCTGAGACTAAGAGATGTTCACTAACCTGCCTGGGGTCACGGAGGTATTAGGAGGCTGAGATTGGAGTTCTGCCTATTTTAGAAGTCCCTGGTTTTAATTTACCCAAATGAAATAAAATCACAAATTTGTAAAGATATATGCACTCCTATGTTTATTGCAGCATTATTTGCAATAGCCAAGATAGGGAAGCAACCCACATGCCCATTGAGATGAATAGAAAAAGAAGAGGTGGTACATATACACAATGAAATATTATTCAGCCATATCAAAGAAGGAAATCTTGCTGTTGTGACATGTGGATATACCTAGATGGTATCATGCTAAGTGAAATAAGTCAGACAGAGAAAGGCAAATACCATATGATTTCTCTTATTTGTGAAATCTAAAAATTAAAATAAACAAACAAGGAAGAAATAGACCCATAAATACTGATAATAGACTGTTGGTTATCATAAGGGAGGGTGTGGGGGGGATGGGTGAAGTAGGTGAAGGGGATGAAGAGGTAGAAACTTCAAATTATAAAATAAATTAGTCACAGGAATGAAAGTACATCATAGGAATAATAACTGGTAATATTGCAATATCTTGGTATGGTAGCAGGGAGTAGCTACACTTAAACTGTGGTGAGTATTTAGTGATGTATATAATTATCAAAGCACTATGTTGTATACCTGAAACCAATATAATATTATATGTTAGATATATTCCAATAAAAAAAGATTACCCCCATCCATAAAATAGCTGCTGGTTTTATGAATCTACTATACTATCTTTCAATTAATGTCAGCTATCAGTATTGTTCCCCATCCTCATGCAGAAGCCAGTATAATTCAGGGGTCAAGCAAATGGCTAAGGAGCCAGATTAAGGTTTTAATTCAGTTCTTTCCCTTTAAATAAATATCAGCTTTGTGACCTTGGGTGAGATCCTTAATTTCTTTATTCTTTGGTTTCCTCATTTGTAAAATCAGGATGATAATCTAGTTTATAGGGTCATTGCGATGACACTCAGGAAATAACTTCCAATATTTCTTTTACTTTTTACACAGCAGTCAGTCTAACATGCTAAGTGAGAATGAATGCTGGGTATTGTCTTGGCTGTATTTTGGAAGAGTGTACAGAAAGTTTTCTTTAGTACTTTCCCTGAATTCAAGGCACTCTTGCTGTAAAGGTGTTTACTGGCGGGCAGTGCAAGCAAGGGCTGGTCACACCTTCCAGGCTCTTCCAGCCAGAACTGTTCATTCCTCTAGCAGAGAGTAGATCCACTCAAGTTCTATGTACCCTGGAAACCTCTGAAGGCCCATAGGTTGAAGGGGAAGATGGGCCAGTATCTGGGTGGTATCTCGTCAACCCACTTGCGACGTGCTCGCCAAGCACGCCTACACAGAGGGACTCAGTGTCGTAGAGGCGAGGCTGCTCTGCAGGATGCAAACCAGCTCTAATGAGGCCTTGATGGGGAAAGTCAGTGCAGAGCGGACCCGTGTGCTGTGACAGCTGAGGTGTCGGACCCCTTCCTGTGTGCTGGCCATTCAAATGGAAGGTTCTGAAGTCTGAAAGCAGGTGCTGCCTGTGATAGCAAAGGGTACTTGCGTGTGCCTGCATGTGTGTGCGCGTTTACATGCTTTTAGTTGTCTTTTTGATACTAAGTCCAAGAAATGACCTTTAAAAGGCCATCTTTATGTATTTTAGCTTTCTGAGGGGTAAAAACTGTCATTAAAAACATCAAATACCAGTTATGATATTTCAGTTCAACAACCTGAAGTTTGACAAATTTCCAATAGTCTCAGCTTTTCTAACAGAAGCAATGCACAGGTCTACTTCTAGACCTTTATAACACTTTGTTCTTTATCATGGAAGGAAGTATTTAACCCTCCTTTATCTCCCTCCTTTATGCCCACCGAGATCCTCATCGAGTGCCAATATGAGGCAGAACCTCAGCCCAGGGGTAGAACTGCTATCGCAAGCTAACCGTTGCCTGCACCTTCCCACTTCTCCCAAGAATTGCATGCTCGATTGAATTAACTAATACTGGTTGTGCTTTACTTATCTGAGTTAAAGATATCTGCTACATGGCAACATTTTACTGAAATATATCTTTGCACTTTTATTAATAAACATTGATTTAATGTTGAATAAAATCTACCTTTTAGGACAGTGATTTTACATGCCTATGTGGGTATATAGAAAAATCACATATGTGATGAGATGAACTTACACAACTGATAAAAATGGGGTGATTATTTGAATTATAAAGGAAGCCTTCACCTTGTTCAAATATTTCTTTGATAGAAATTTCTTACATTTGCATAGTGGGAAAGGTTTGCAAATGTCTTTCATATACATTATCTCATTTGCTCGTTTCAACATTTCTGTGAACTAAGTGGGATAGTGACTATAATCTACATGTTCTGTGGATAAGAAAAGATACAAAGCATTCTTAGCACATTTGAAATATAATTACAAAAATTCAAGTCATCATCACTTTAAATTCATTGTGAAAAGTATGCCTACCTGCATTTACCCATATGTATGGATGGTGAGTGCCCTGGGTATCTTCTGCTCTGTAGCAAATTACCCCAAAACTTTTATTATATTTCATTTTATTATACCTCACTATTCTTTGGTTAATAATTTGGATGGGCCTCAGCTGATGATTCCTTTGTTCCATGTGGAGTCAACTGAGATCATTTGGGGATGCTCAGCTGGCAGAGGTACTGGTCTGGAGGTTCTAAGATGGCTTCATTCACAAATGTAATGCTTTGGCTAGAAGTCTGGTCTTGGCTGTGACTGTCAGTGGCAGTGTTTGTACATAGCCTTTCCAATTGGTATCAGGGTAGTGGGGGACTCAGGGCTCCCAAAGACGGTGTTCCAGGAGAACATAAGCAGAGATTGTCAGTATATTAAGGCCTGGGTGAGTTCAACAACTGGCCTGGCATCATTTCTGACATATTCTGTTGATCAAAGTGAAACATGGAGCCCACCCAGATTCAAGGAGAGAGGACATACATCCTACTTCTCAATGGAAGAAGAATCAGAAGATTTGTTTCAATCTTTAATCTGCCATAGTCTATTCTTTGGCCACTGATTATTCAACCCTTCCTTATGCTGTATACATTCACCTTTTCCAAAGAACCCCAAGATTCTCATCTCATGACAGTATCAGGACCCAGGCAGCATCAAGATCAGGCTCAAGATCCAGGATCTTGTCATCTAAGTCAGGTACAGGTATGGATGAGACTCTTCAGATCTATCTCTTTGAGTACAGACAGGCTTTCTCAGTCTGAAACCCTATGACCCAAGGAAACAGGTTTTTTGCACCCCACTCTCACCCTCACACACAATGTTAAAACAGAGGTAAAAATAAATACAATAGGCATTCTCATTCAGAAATGGAGAGAATGAAAACAGAGAGAGAGCAGTCCTTTATCTACAGCACTTCTGAAATCTTGCTGGTCACATGCTGAAATTCTTTGATTAGGTCTTAGTCCAGTTTCTTAGGAATTGTGCAATCATTTAATAAGATGATATTAAGAATTATTTAATTTTAATAACTAAACAGTTTTCTTTGCCTCTATCTATATCATATCATATATGCCTAACATAAAAATATCAGCACTTCTAGGTTTCTTTCCAGAAGTCAAAACCCAGTCAAATCCATAAGTTCTTTAGGTTTATTTTCTGTTGACTACATTGACACATGCAACAAAATTGCCAAAATTTCTCCACTGCATAACCAGAGTCACTTTTTCTTAAGCCTGCAATACCAATTACTGTACTATCTTCTGCTTATTCATGAAGAATCTCTTTCAGATCCTTCCAACTTTCACTAATAGTGGTCTCAAGGTTCTTCCAGGTTCTGCCCAATGTCTGGTTCCAAAACCATTGCCATGTGTTATGGCAACCTTTTACTTTCAGGTATCAAATTCTGTTCCCTTTATCTATCTTTCGTTGCATAGTAAATCACCTCTAAACTTGGCAGGTAAAATAACAACCATTTTTATTATATCAGGATTTTATTGCTCTGGAATTCAGGCATGGCTGAGCCCAGTGACACGTATGCTTCATGCTGAGTTGAGTGAGGTCACTCAGTGGTCTTCAGCTGGTGAATGGGCTTGTCTGGAGGCTCCCGGATGGCCTCACTGATGTGGCTACCATCACTGCCTTTTATCCTGGAAAGTGGGGCTCAGCTGGGACTGTGCCTGCAGTGTCTACACATGGTCTTTATACCCTGGTGGCTTCAGGGTAATGATACTTCTTACACAGTGACCCAGGGCTCCCAGAGAGAGCATTCCAAGACATAGGATGGGGAAATTGCCAGTTTCTTAAACTCTTGTCCTGGAATTTAGCTGAGCTTTACTTTTTTCTATATTCTGTTGACCAAACAGTCACAGAGCCACCCAGATTCAAGGGCATGGGATGGGATGCCATCCTATCTCTCCATGTAAAGAATGTCAAAAAATTTTAGTGCAAAAAAATAATGTGAAGATTTTCATTTTGAACTATTTACTAATACAGAGCTGTCTGAGTTAAGGGACTAACTCAGGATTAAAAATCAGATGTTCAAGGTTCTGGTTCCATTTCTCCCGTTACTTGCCTCTGATTGAGCTGAGGTAAATACTCTTTGGGTTTTAGTTTCCATCCTAGACAAAATGGGAATGGCGACCACTAGCTCAAGGGGATGTTACTCCTGTTAAAAAAAAAATATGTATTCAAAAAGTACTTCCTAACATGCCCTAGGAAATAGAATGATAAATTATTACAACTAATTGGACCATTACAAATTCACCACATATTTCTATTAAGAGAGAAAATTGGGTCTCAGTATTGTGTAGAATTAACAGGGCCACATAGGAATTCTGGCACACATACAACACTTACACTTCACACAATAATTCCATGCCACAGCATATGTTTCTTCTCTCTTTCCTGTGTGCCACGTGATGTACATTTTCTCACTGAATCTTTGCAACACCCCTTTGAGGTGAGTGCCATTATTAACATCTTAATCATGTTTCTTGAAACATTTTTGTTCTGGAGTTTAAATTCTAACACATCTTTTGCATATTTATACATAATACATCTTAAAAGAATCTAATGAAAACTTTAGTAGTCTGCAGGGGTTTTGTTTAAATTCTGCAGAAATCTTCCCTTTTAATTTTATACAAATATTCTTGCAAAAATGAGATAAAAGCCGATTTATGAAGATATCAACATGATATAACCAAGGGGGGAGAAAAAAATAAAAGAAACAGAAGAATTAGCAGAAGCTAGTTTTACTTACAGAAGCCAGAAGAAAGATGAGGCGGTTAGTGTACTGTGGTGGGAGGTGGGCGGGAGGCCAGGGCTCCTGGCCCTGCCTAACTAGGAACTGGGTGTGTGACCTTGAAAAGTTTCTGTTCTCTAGACCAGAGATGCCTTTTGTGTTAAATGAGAGGGTGGAACCAGATGAACTCTGAAGCCCATCTTAACTTAAACATTCTTTCATCACTCCAAGAAAGGGGAATGAAACGTTAAGTACACATAAATAGAATCACCTATCAAGGAAGTGAAGTTGCAGACTGGAAGATAGGGTTAGAAAATGAAGAAGAAATAGGTAGAATATATAGAATTCTGATCTGGAAAATTATAAGTGGTAGAATGACCACAGAGACTGAAAGATAAATCAGCAGACAAGGAGAGAGATCAAGATAAAAAAATTACACCGATACCAAGACATCAAAAATGTAATTGCAAAAAAAAATAGTTTCATTTATTCTTTCAACAAATCTTTGTTGAGCCTTCCAAATACCAGGTCACATTCTAGGTATTTCGGGTTTAGTAGTTAAAATTCCTGCCCTCTGGAGCTTATGTTCTACCTCTTGTAGAGGATACAGATAACAAACAAATTAAGTTAGTAAAATATATGGTCTATTAGAGAATCGTAAGTGGTTAACAGAAGAATACAGTGAGGGAGGATGGTTGAACATGCCAGGTGGGTTTGCAACTTTAGATATGGTGGCCTGGGGAGACTCACCTAAATATCTGAAGGAAGTTGGCAAATGAACTGTGGTGACTTGGTTTCCTATTTGATGGAGAAAATGAAAGCGCTCGTAAGAGCATTCCAGACAGAGGGAACAGCAAGGTCCGAAGTGCTGAGATGGCAACATGACTGACATGCTCAAAGAATAACCAGGAAGCCAGTATAGCTGGAGTGGAGTAAATGATGAAAAGGGTAGCGGGAGTGGGGATCAGAGGAAAGACTCTGGGAAGATGTTGAGCTGAGAGTACCATCTGTCATGTTTTAATGAAATAGCTGCATTGCTATGTAGAGAATAGACTACTAAAGGTCAAGGACAAAAAAAAGCAGAACAGTTAGGAAGCTACTGCACTAATCCAGGCACGACATGCTGGTGGCTCAGATTAGAATGGCAGCAGAAGAAGCAGTGAGAGTGATAGGATCTTGAATATACTTTGAAGGTAGAATAAATAAGATTTGCTGGATGGTTAGGATGTGGGGTATGAGAAAAGAGGAGCCAAGGTAACTCAAGGAAATTTTGACTTGAACTAAGAATTGACACCTGCTGAGATGGAAAAGACTGTGGGCGGAGCAGTCTTGATGGTTGTGGTGGAGTTATTAGGAGTTTAGCTTTAGATGTGTCAGTGTTTAGATGCCTGTCATGTATCCAGTCTGTGCTTGGATACCTGAGTGTGGATCTGGGAGGGAGAGTCACAGTCTGGCAGTATAAATACGTTTGATCTGTGAGGTTGGAGCAGTTTTGCAGTAGAATAAGAACAGATGGAAAGGATAAGGGTCTGAGGGCTGAGCCTGGGACTCCAATAAAGAGATGAAGAGAAATAATCAAGGCCAAAGAAAGAGAAGCGGCCAGAGAAATAGGAATAAGATGGTATAAGCAGAGAGTCCTGGAAGACCAGTGGGGTAGGGGGGGGGAATCCAGGTGTTTCAAAGGGAGACAATGATTGTGTCTAATGCTAGTGATATGTTGCATAAGATATGGGCTGAGAAATGGCCACTGGCTTAGCCAAGGAGAAGTCTGTGAGCCCTTGTAAGAATGGTGTATCTCCTCAGAGGGGCAGATGGAGCCTGACAGATGGAGTAGGTTCAAGGAAGAATGGGAAGAGGGACATTGGAGACAGAGGGTATAGTCACTCTTTCAAAGAATTTTGCTATAAAAGGAATGTGAAAAATTGTAGTAAACGTTAATTGTACAGGGGAATTTTAGCAAAGAAAGCTTTGAAAAATAGGAGAAAATGACATGTTTGTACATTGAAAAGAGTGATCAAGTGGAAAAGAGAAAAATCAGTGGAGCAATGGCTTTAAGTAGTAAGTGGGCTAGCATCTAGTGGTAAGTGGTGGGGGCTGGTCTTGACTGGGACTGTGTCTGGGAGAGAAGGTTGAGTAAAACATGCAGGTAGGAGGGCAGAAATGCTGGTGGGAGCTGAGTGAAGTTCTCTTGAGTACCGTCATTTTCTTAGTCAACTAGAGAGCCAAGTCATCATTCCAGAGTAGGGATGATAAAGGGTTTTAGGGTCGGAAGGGTGTAGGTACGAAAAAGTGTCCAGGGAAGTGGGAGAGTTATTGGAGTAGGGAAGTTTAGTATAATTGCTGGAAGTATTAAGGACACCTCTGAGGTGAATATAGAACTCTTTGGTTTTCTGAAGTCATATATGGCTGGTCCTTTTGAAATTGGTGTTGTCCAGTAAGATATTCCTTGGAACACCAACTGAGAGGAGAAGAGAGGAGAGAAAAGGAGAGGAGAGGAGATGAGAGGAAGCCTGAAAGTGATTAAATGTCCTAAGATACAGCTGAGAGAACATAACCACTTCTATAACATCAATATTTTCCTGGGATTTCTTCCCCTAATGCCCTCATTCCTCTCCCCCATGATCCCCTTCCTTATTTGTTCTAAGATACATTTAGATTGGTCTCATGTGGGTTTCAGGGAGCAAAACCATTCCCTATGCTTGATGGGTTTCTTTTATTTTTGTATTGGTCAGCTGTTTCTGTTATTCCCTGGTAACAAACAATCTCCAGTTCTCAGAGGCTTACAGCAATCAGGATTTATAGCTTTTTCTTGTTACATGTTGTGGTAGGTCAATTGGAATTCTGCTCCATGTATCTGTATTCTGGAGTTGAAGCTGAAGGAGAAGTCCACAGTTAGGCCGAGCTATTCTCTGGGCATTGGTGGAACTACCTGACAGCTCTCAAAACTTCTGAATGGTGCTAATTGCACTTTTGTTCACATTTCATTGGTCAAAGCAAGTCATATGGCCAAACTTGATGGCAATAAGATGGGAAGGTATAAAGTTCCTTCAGGGAGGAACACATAATTTGGAACAATCATATAATTAGCCACAACCTTTTCCATGTGTGGCAAGAGAATTCATCTTCAAGCAACACAATGAGTTAAATTACCTCTTCCCCAACACAATTGACATTTAGCCCCCATGAGTACCCTCAGGGTGATTAGACACTTGGTATGAATTTCTGCATGCAATTTTATGTCTGACCCTGTGGGTTGGATTATTAGCTTTAGAATTTAGGAAACTCCCTGAGGGAGGCAGACCAGGTATTTCAGCACATACATTAGAGGTATTACAATATCAAAAGCAACTATGCCAAGTTTTACAAAATACATCTTACAAGTTGGAAGATAGAGCCCCGTCTAGACCTGTCTTTGGAGGCCTTGTTAAGTTCCATGACCAATTTTATAATAATATAAATATAATAGAGGAAAGAGCTCTGCCAACAACATGGTGAAATAAAAATCCAGATATGGTAGAGAATTCTACATGTATGCCTTATCTAGAAGAAGGAATTTTACAGCTTGATAAAGAACTGGGCTATTTCTTCAAGATGTGGTGTGACCAAGGCCTGTGACTCAAGGCTTTCTGTGCCAAATGTGGTGCCCTGCACGAAGCAGTGGGTTATTCTGACTGATTGCCTGGCCATGGCTCACAGAGATGAGAAATTTGAGACCAGTCATGAAGGAATCAAGGCTGACATGGGTGCCTGATGTGCTGGTTTAAACATTTCCATGTTTGGTTGTTAACCCTGAAGGAACCAGGGTCTGCTACTATTTGTTCTTTAGCTTCATTTTAGTGAGACTTTTTCTCTTTGTTTATGAATATGTGATTCTGACAGCTGACAAAGGACATTCTGAGAACACAGCCAGAGCCCAAATTGTGCACTGCTGTGGGAATTTCTCATCATAGATTTGTCCAATGACCCTGCTCTGGAGAAAACACAGGTAATGCATTCCCAGTGGCAGCTCTGTCCCCCTCAACTCACCACTGGTGTCCTCATTAGGGTGTTTTTCTTTCTTTCTGTTCTAGTTTTTTCTTTCCCCCTAGTCCATCTCAACCTCCCACCACAGTGAATTTAGTGTCCATGAAGGGGACTGGGTAGCTGTCCCCTGAGACTGCCTTAGGTTTATTTTTAGTGTAGGCAGTGTGGAAAAACTACTTTTCCTTGCTGACTCCACCAGGACTGCCTTAACTGACTTAAAAATCTGGACTTCTCACACTGGACTGAGATTGAGCAAGGACCCCATACCTTCACCTTAAAGCTGGAGCAATCCCATTGCAATGAGGTTAAAGGATTTCTAAGGGTTACCCAGACATCCAACTGCAGGAATGTTTTCCTTTGGTCTGTTGCTTTTAGATCTGTATGATGTTTAACAGGGTAAAATTGCAAGTTAGTCTGACTAAATTGGACAGATTGCAGGTAAAAACCCTACTCCCTAAATCCCAACTGATCCCCTGAGCCATCCCTACTCCTTAAAAGTGTCATTATTACTATCAAGCTACATGCTCAAAAATTATTTCCCTTGGGAACCCACACCTAACCCAGACAAAAAGATTATTATTTTTTTTCTTACTCACTCAATACCCTTTGTCCCAGCTTTCTTGTTTGTTTCTCTTTTCTCACCTTATGTCTCATTCAAAACTGTATTGAAAATCTATGTTCTCCATAGTGTCCTGTCTACTATTAAGTTCAACCACATGAAATTGTCAATATTCAGCTCTTTTTGGTCCACAAGGGTGGCAATTTCATATGCTTCAGTTTAACCCAATGAAAAGAGATAGTAAATTATGAAAGTTCTCAAGCAGAAAAATGCAGATTATTGACCAAGTTAATGGCAACTCATTGATAATATGTAATAGAGTCAAATGTGTATCCAAGCTTTAATACAATCCTTTGTAAAATGAAGACTAATTAGCGTATTAACTGAGAATTTTAATTTGGAAGAGAATTTCAACTTCTAATAGAGAAAAAAAGCAATGTAACTGAGATGCACACATACATGTTAATGTGCCAAGATTCTCTGTGTGCAGAGGCTGTAACTGCTACTCGGCATGTGCAACTCACTCAGGTCTTTGGAAAATTGTCTCTTTATACACTTTTCTCAGTCTCTTTGTGTCTCTCTCAGAAGCCTTTCACTGTAAGGCTTCTGAAAAGAGCAGTGTATACACTAGTCTTCTCCATATTCTCCCTCTTACTCATTGTGTAATCTGGTTTCTGTCCCCAACACTCCACTAAAACTATTTTTGCCAAGGTCACTAATGACCTTTGACAAATTCAATGGAAGCTTTTCTGTCTTTATCTTACTGAACTTCCTTGTTGCATTTGACAGGATGGACCAAGATTTCCTTCTTTATATTTCATCTCTTTCCCTAACTTTCTTGGTCTCTCTTTTTCTTCATTCAGCTGTGTGTCCTAGGGTTTGCTTACGATAGGTACTGCAAGGTACTTACCTATATCTGCTGGATGAGTGAAAGAATAGATTAATGAAATTACAGCACTTTGTTATCGGTCATTGCCAGAATCAGTTTAATCTCCACTTCCAACAACTTCTCTGCTAACCCATTGCCATATACGTTTTTAAATGTCTAACTTAGAGGGTGCCACATCTGCATGTTTCCAGCTCAGAAATCCTCCTGAATCACTGGGGCCAAGGCAGGTAAGACTGGGGAGGCTGCTGGCTGTTTCTCACATGGCTTCCTCTCATTCTGAGCATTATAAACATGCTGGGTCACCAGTCATGTTTTTCAGTAACTCCTAACTCTTAGGAAAAAAGATTCAGGTTCTTCTTTTTTTCTACCCAGGATGTATCACTCAGAGAGCCAATAAAGTGCCCCATGAACAGCCACTTGTTGCTTGTTTAGACATAGGACCTGACAAAAAGGTAGGAAAACACCCAACTCCAGACTCCAGGAGAACAAAAGAGACACGCCAGCACAAAATGTGACACATGCACTCACTTTATGCATGTTTAATTTCTGTTGTTTTGGTTGGAAAACAGCTGCAGGTGTCCTCTAATTATAACCCCATTTTCACAAATATCAACTGTCATATTTAATCTGTTATAGTCACCATGTAGCCTACTATTACAGCACGTTTCTTTCATTACAAATTTAGTAGCAGAGTTTCAAATGCTCAAGCTAACATTCAGGCTAGTCAATTAATGCATTATTTACAAGTTAAATGTTATTAAAAACAGGTTCTTAATTTGCTAATGATTTAGGAGACCCAAGGCAATATTCCAGTTTTTAAAAATTATTATTGAAAATGGAAGAACATTTAGAACAGTTGAGGTGGGAGGGATGTCAGGGGGATTTTGCTTCTCCTCATCATTTTCTGAGTTTCTTTTCTGCCTTTTTCATCATTGTGTGTTGTTTTTGATGCCTATACTAACCAGTTGAGACCTGAGAGAGAAGAAAGATATACGAAAAATAAAAACAGTGTAAATACTCCTGTGAGTGGTGTTTTTAAAAATCACCAGGCGGTTGGGAATGGCTCAGTACACATGTTCCCCATATAATTCGGCATATTTTGGTTTACAGTGCCATTCCAACACAGCAGGTTATGAAGGTTAGAAGTCAAGGAAATTAAATGTTACTAGCATTCCACTGTTGTCATGCTGCACAAATGGGATATATGTCTTTTCAAATACACTTTGGAAAGTTGAGAGTTTCTAAGATGCAAGGGCTTTAGGATCATCACCACAATCTAGATTTTGTTTTTTCAGTTTTTCTTCTTTTTCATTTGACCTAAATCATGTCCTAAGTCCATATCTTTCATGTCCCATAATTCCACAACATGTTACTTATTAAGAAATCTAAAATGGGGTGAGCTCTTTGATAACAAAGGATTCTAGGCCCATGAAGCCAGGTAGCATATCTCCATGCCTTTCTCTCCTGTCTTCTTGGCCAAGAGCTGTTTCTTTCGTCCTTTCCTCTTCTGTCCTCTTACACCTCTAAAAACTTAGTCAAGATCCACCTTAATGAAATCTTGTGAAACTGACCTCTGTCCCATAACAATCTTCCCCATCTCTAATCCTTGTAGTTTTTCATGTCTCTGCCACATAGTCACTCAATCAAATGTATTCTACATTTTCTCTCCAGTTATTTCACTACAGGACAAGCTATAGAGTCAGAAAGATCTGCCATTTATTGGTGGTGTGACCTAGGGAAAATTACATCTTCTCTCTAAGCCTCAGTGTTCTCTTCTCTTAAATGGAGACAAAACCTTTGTTTAATTGTGAGAATTGGTGAGATCATGTATGTGAAGAATCCAGTTAAATGGTAGAAGCCAATAGATGGTAGCTCTCATTGCTATAATGAAATGAGATAATTTCTATAAATTGCCTAGCACAGTGCTGAGCTTATGTTTGGCACTCCATAAAATTTAATTCCCTTTGGTACAGTAAATAGGTCATAAGCATTTCTTGTTTTCACTTTCACTCAGATTAAAGTTTTCTCAAGGGCAAAGACTTAATTTTATTTTTCAAACTTGACAGTTGTATGGGTTAATGTTCCATTTTCCATATTTTAGAAGGTATTCTGCATCTTTCTCAGGAAATCCAGGCAGAACTGAGTGCCCATCGCCCACATCAATGACCCAGGTAAGGCCCTTCACACTGGCTCCTGCTTCCTTGCCTTACTCTCCCTGCTGGCTCCACTTCTGGATCAGCTTCCAAATAAACCACTGGCATCAAAGCCCTCACCTCAGGCTCTACCTTTGGAGGAACCCAAACTATGTAAGGAAAAGATTCAGAAACAGAGAAAGACTCAACTGAATAGTGTGCAAAGGAGCAGAAGAAACCTCAGAGTTATCCAAGGTAGGAGAATGTCAGTATAACAAAGCTGAGATTGGAATGCATTCATTCACTTACTCAAAAACATTTATTGAGCACTTATTATGTACCACAACAGACAAGGTCTTTCTACCCCCATGACACTTACAATCTAGTGAAGGAATGTGCAATAAACAAACAAATCAGCATACAAAATCATATCTGGGGTGATAAGAGCTTTGAGGAGAAAGAAGGCAGGATGGAAGTTAGACTATGTGCAAGAGAGGCTGCTATTTGCAATGATGTAATCTATTTAAAATGAAACAAGGCCTGTCTGGGAAGGTGATACTTGAATAGAGACCTAGAAAGAGTAAGAACGACTCACCTTTTCTTTGCTGCCTACCATTTTCTGGAAAGCAGAAAACAAATACTTTCTAGTTTGGGGATGGGGTAGTAAGACAGGATCAAAGTCCTGCTGATTAGGAAAAATGGAGTTCAGAGACTTTGCAGAGTGCAACCTTCCAGGCAGAGTGTTGGGCTGCTCCCCAAAGGTGCTTAAGACCTGACGTTGGTCTGCAGTTCCTGTGTCAGCCTTCCCATAGGAATTCCATTTCCTTTCAGCTCTCCCTTCTCTCTTGTTCAGTGTGCTCTTTTTTTCAGTTTCTCAAAAAAAATTTTGGAGTATATACAGAGCATATGTTCTTTCATTTTATTCCCATTCAACTTTGTCATTAAGTACTTTTATCTTTGTTTTATAGAAGAGGAAGCTGAAATTTGTGGACTTTGCTTGGGAACACCCAGCTGGGACTCAAATTCAGTCTTTTGGCTCCAAAACAGTGATTGTTTCAATGCTGAGTCCACAGGCTCCTTGACCAATTTTCACCCCTTGCCCTCCACTGCCACCCACACTTACCTACGGCAGCTTACTTGTATAGGCTGCTGATCTCCTTCTGTAGGATCCCATCATTCTAACTTAGCATCAGTGGGTACAGGATCAGATCTCAGCAAATCCAGAAGCCTGTACCTGGGAAGTGTGAGGACAGCTTAGTCAAAAGATTTGGTCTTCAGTAGTCTCATTTAGGTCCAGTGCTGTATTCCTGGTTGTGTATTTTCACTGCCACATTAAGATATCAAGGCTTTTCTTCTAAGTAATATTTATTTTTAAGTATGAGCTAAGGTAGCTGATCCTTATTTCTCCTCTGTTTTAGAAAACATGAGGTGAAATTTGATATAATTGCTCCTGAATGTGTTCCACTCTGCCTAGTGGAGACTTTCTTTTTCTTGCAGACACTCCACTTGTTTTGCATCTGAAAGAGTTCATCCTTCAGTGATGACCCTTTAATATCTGAGGAAACAAAGGTCTGATTTACTCTGTGGAGTGGACTCTGTTACACAGTTTATGGTGTTAAGCTGGGTGGGACTCTTCCTTTGGGTTGCATTTGGAAACTGTAGACTTTTTAAAGTTTAAAGCCCAATGTTCTCTGTCAGCATCTCAAAGAATATATGGGAAACTACTGCACTTTCAAGGAGATTGCTTTCTGAAAATGTTGAAATTCAAGATGATGAATGTCCACTTAAAGCCTCTTCTTCTGGTATATAGGTTGACAATGCTGAACATTTTTTCAAGATTCTTTTTGGTATACAAACATTCCAACTAAGATTTTTTAATCATTACAATAATTTTGTATGAGGTAGGTATTTTTTCAATTCCCATTGTATCTTCAGTTGCACTTTCTACTCTTCTCTGAAATACTTGGATCATTTGTAATTATTTAAGAGCTTAGCTGTAATGATTTGTTTAATGTGCTAAAGTCAAAAAGCCAAGTTCATGAACAAGACAGACCTTGTTATGATTTCTTATTCTGAAAGCTGTATGCTCTGTGACCCTGGGAAGATGTCCTAATACCTTCCTGCCTCCATTTCCTCATCTATTAAATTTGAACAATAACAGTATTGGCCTCATGTGATTATTTTGAGTTATAAAGGTGATAATGTGGACAGGACTCATTATAGTGCTTGGCACTCCACAAGCATTCCGTGACTGTTAGCAGTTGCTATTATCATAGTTATTGTTGTATAGTAAGTAGGTGGCCATATGTCATGTATTGCAAGGGACAGTCCTCATTTGCCAGTTGTCCTGCCATAGTTATTAATAGTGTCTCTCTATGCTCTCAAGAGTGTCCTGGTTTAGAAAAACTAGAAATGGAGGACTGAAATCTGAATAAGAATAGTAGATTGCATCAATGTCTTTATCTTGGTTGTGATACTGTACTATTGTTTTGTAAGATGTTACTATTGGGGAAAATTGGGCAGGGGATACCTGGAATATCTCTATTATATCTCACTACTCCATGTGAATCTATTAGGATTTCAAAATGAAAAGTTAATTAAAAGAAGAAGAAAGATGTTTCAGTTTGAAAGATAAGTAACAGTATAGTCATCCTAGACATAATGCCCATTCTTCCACCAGAACATGGCCACTTTCTATAGAAAGAACTACAGTTGGTTCCCTCTATTTCCTTTACCCAGTCTTATTTTTCTTTGCAGTGCTTACCTTCGCTTGACATATTATATTTAATTTGTTCCTCTTTTCAATAACTGTTTATTGAGTGCCTACTAGAGCCAGCCTTGTATCAATGAACAGCCCTTTGTAAACTTACATTCTATAGGAGGAAATAAATGATGAACTCAAAATACAATAGGTAAGTTATTCAGTGTGTTGAATAGTGATAAGTGTGATGTGAAAAAGACATACTGTGGACGTTATTAGTTGGGGTTCTTCAAAGAAACAGAACCAAAAGGATCTATACAAATATTTATTATAAGGAATTAGAATGTGATTACATAGGCTGAGAATTCCCAGGATCTGCTGTTTGCAAGCTGGAGACCCAGGGTGGTGTAGTTCCAGTCCAGGTTTGAATGCCTGAGAACCAGAAGAGTTAATTTCGTTAAGTTTCAGTCTGAAATCTGACAGGTTTGAGACCCGTGAAGAGTGAACACTTCAAGTCTGAAGGCACGTTGAAGCTGATGGCCCAGCTCATGGGTGGCCAGGCAAAAGGAGTTTCCCCCTAACTCTCGGAAGGGATGGCCTTTTCATTCCAGTCAGGCCTCCAACGGATTGGATGAGGCCCACCACATTAGGGAAGGCAATCTACTTTACTCAGTTTACTGACTCAGATGTTCATCTCATCCCCAAACACACTTGCACCCCGAATAATGTCTGAACAAAAATCTGGTCACCCACGAGCCAGTCAAGGTGACATAGAATTCACCATCCCAGCAAGAAAAAGGGGTACGGAAACTGGGTGGTGGCTAATTTGTAGACAGGGTGGTCATTCCCCCTTGTTGAGAAAAGACTCCAAGGAGGTAAGCCATTTATTGGATTATTGTTCAAATTCCTCAGTCAAGTGAAAGCTTTATGAAGCCAGAGATTTAATTTTTTATCTGTTATATTCCCAGTGACTGGTGTTTACTAAGTGAAGGAGTGAACGACTGAGGATGGGCACTGTGGTTTGTGTGCAGTGGTATAGCTTGCACACTGTTTGGCATATCCTAAGCAATTAGTGAATATTGGTATTTCTTTGCTCTCTATGATTATTTATAATAGATTAATAAACATCACTGTGGACAAGGGCTTCCTTGCTTTGTTTGACACTGTGTCCCCAGCACTTCAGCACTTAGAGCAGTGCCTGGGACATACACACATTGTAGTTGGTCAGGAATCATTGTTATTGACTCTTGGCTGGGATAAGGAACCTGAGGCTCTGAAATGTGAAGTGGTTTGACCTTGGGCTTAGGGTCAGGAAGCAGCAGGCCTGGGGCCTTAAGTATGGTTTTGTAGCTCTCAAATCACAACATTTTATCTATATCGAACTGCTTTAAAATTTCCTGGGATCTCTCTGTTGGCCACAGCCTTTCTGTCACCCACCCTACTCATCCCTTATTTGCCCACACCAAACTCTTGTGACTTTTCCCTGAGTGGCAGGCAGGTTATGTTGATTTAACAGTGCACACACTTCCCAGAGGACAGCTGTCTCCTCAGGCACCACAGGTACCTCAGGGGACACCCCCTCACATTAAGTAAAAGGGAACGCAAACTTTTGGCGACCACCGACTTTGTCAGACAATAGGGCATGTGGTTCGTTTTGAAAGACTCCACCGGGAAGTTGCAGACTTCTAAAACTAATTTGGTGTTTATTCAACTTTGCAATCACTTCTATGTACTATCTGTGTTTCACACACCGTGAAACGGCGCTACACTGTGCAATTGAATTAGTTGTACAGTGACTCAAAGGCATTAAACAATGACTTTGATATTTTAAGTACTGACTAGGAGGGATTTTTAATTCCTTCTTCATAATGAAAGCAACAAAAAAACCCAGTTACACAACCCTGAAACACTTATTCTCTTTTCTATTCTGGGTGGACCCCACTGAGACAGAAAAAAATCTCTGAGCATTTAGTTTGCTTAATGGCAGAAGAAAAATTAAACAAGCATAGACGTGCAACCTTAATGACACCCAGCAACACTAGAATAACAGTTCCCAGCTCCTAAAACCTGTTATTTAATATAATGGGCAAATCTTGTGGGAGCTTTTCAGGTGCTGCTGAGTCTGAAAAAACAGCTACTTTGTAAGAAGGGGTGGGGGCAGTGGCAGGGCGCGGGCCTGCTGGTAGCCTGGGAGGGGCTCAGCGCACAGTCTGGGCAGGCAGGTGCTGGGCACAATAAAGTGCTGGCTGGACAATCCCCGGAGGCTGTGACCCACAGGGACACACTACCACCGCTATGTGAGGCCCCAGGTTGGTCCGTTCTGCCGAGGGCAGCATGGGGCTTATCATATACAGTCTTTCTGGGGATGGCACTGACAGAAAGGAAGAAGAGGGGAGAAATCCCCAAACAAAAGCCACAGCAAGTGAATTGGTGCCATGAAACTACAAGTATTAGCTGGTAATGGTTCAGGGCAAAGCACCTAAGTGGTGATTCACATCTGACAATAAATATATGAATAGCTGTTGAAAGCTTGTTTGATTTTCACAAAGAGGTTTGAACAAACATTCATTTGTTCATTAGTCTTAAGCAACACTTTTATGGCAGAGGATGCATTAAACCTAATGTATGTCTGCCACCAAGACGTTTGGTGGTTTTAAGGATGAAGACACAAAGCCATGCGTATCGTTTATGTGGAGCGGCCTTGAACTACCTGTAATGGAGTGAGATACAGTTACTATGTCTGAGTGCTGTGAATCTTCATCCAGTGGGAGGAAACCAACAGGCCGGAAGGAGGGCCGCGTCCCTGGAGATGAGGACTTAGGGCCGCCGTCCCGCAGCTGGTCGCAAGTTTGCATAAACTCGTTTTGTCTTTGTTGCTGGTGTTGCATAATTTAAAAAAACGCCAGTGGTTAAAATCTGTTCCCCGAGGCAATTTATTCTAAACTGGCACTCCAGCTCCGTAAATTTCCTGCTTATGGCAATCTTTGCTTGGGTGTCAGGTCGGGCTAGGTTACGGAGCAAACGGCCGCTGCGAAATTTTTAGGATAATTAGCTCTATAACTCGCTTAGCATGGGCCCTGTCAGCAAAGCTCCACGTGTCATGGACGCTTCAGCTCCCCTTTCCCCTCCTCCTTTCTCCACGCTCCAGTGCAGAGTTGCACTGGGCCTTCCCTCTTCTGCAGCACCTGGATTTGATACTGGTACTGCTTCTGCTCATGACAATGTGCCGTCATCCCTGGTGGGCCCAGAGGGTGGGGTCTGGCTGAGCTCTGCGCAGCCACCTCCATTGTTGCCTAAGACACCATCAGTTGAGAGAAGGCAGGTCATGACGATGAGTTGGGATAAAATGAAGAAAAAATGACTATCCGCCCAATTTTCTCAAGTGTTTTTTTTTTTTACAAAGGCTGGGTTGCTCATTGATGTCTACAAGAGCGCAGTGAGCAATTTCCAAAGCAAATTTTGATCTCTTGTCTCATCTCATGTGTGTCACATTTCATGGACATGGAACGTCACAGGAAGGATGTCACTGCGATTGTATATTAGACTCGTGGCCTGGAGCTTCTATTAATGTGTTCCTACCTATGGGGATTTTTCATCAAACTGCACCATAAAATATGCTAAGTAGTGAACTTCTAAATCCAATTCATTAATTATTTTGCTAAAAATATACTTCAAATATATCACATTTGACATCGTATGTCACCAATAGTAGAGGGAAATGATAACCCTTAAAATCAATAAATGTTTTGAATTTATTTTACTTATTATGGTTGTCATAATGTTTTGACATGGAGAGCTGATATGTCAACAATGCTGTTATCATGATGTAAAGCAATGGCTTTGAACTCTCTCACCTTCCATGTTGCTGTTTCAGGGTAAAGTGGGCCCACGGGGAAAATATAGCTCAAATCTCCAAGGAAGCATCTGCTTATGGAGTCAATACAGGTCATTGCTGAATAAAGTAGTCTGAGTGCAAAACAAAAGCTGGAGGGAAAAGTCCTCACTCTGACAACCTTTCTTTCAGTGATTCAAAAATAGTAAGAGATAAAATATATGGAGTGCTGTCTATGTGCCAGACCCTGTACACAAAGTGTTTTATGTATATTATCTCATTTCCTCCTATGATGTTAAGTACTTTTATCCCTGATTCATAGATGAGAAAACTGAGGCTCACAAAGCGTAAGTATAACATGCACAATGTCTCAAACCCAGCAAGTGGCAAAGCCCGGGTTTGAGTGGATCAATGCTTAACTTTTCTTAGACACCAAGGCCATCAGTGTTCTGTGGTTGGGAATGAAAGCTACTTCTGGCTTCTGGTTTATCCTGTCTTCCCACCAGAGTCCTGCCTCACTCACAGGACCTCACCATCTCTGACTGCTGGATGATGATACAGTAGCATTTGAATGTGGGTAGTGGTCTGGGGTTTACAAAATGCTGTCATACTCCAAAGGAGGATAGGCTTGGAGGCAACCAACACTCTACTCTTTGTCTCCAAGCTTTAGAGATTAAAGGCAGATTGAAAGGAAACTTCAAGAAAGAATGCTATTTAGGACACAGGCAAGGCCAGATTTTTAAAAAGGCTAACTGTAGGTTTGACCCTACTTGAACCAACTCCAAAGAAATGAGTAATAGATGTGGTTTGGAATCTTTCATAGCAGTAGGATTTTCTAAGCCCAGCTAATTAGAGCTCAGCAAAGACCTCCTGGTGGGCAGGGCTGGTGTCTTCTGTACCTCAGTCTCTGTTTGTGCAGAGTGGGTGCACAACCAATATTTGTTGAATGTGGTTGTTCATCCACAACCAGAGATCAGCAACTTATTCTTATCTTAAGCCCCCCTTTTTTTATTAAGGTATCATTGATATACAATCTTATTAAGGTTACACATGAGCAACATTATGGTTACAATATTCACACATATTATCAAGCACCCCTCCCACCCCATTGTAGTCACTGTCCATCAGCTATTAGCATAGTAAGATGCTATAGAGTCACTACTTGTCTTCTCTGTGCTGTACTGCCTTCCCTGTGAACCCCCTGCATTATGTGTGCTGATCATAATGCCCCTTAATTCCCTTCTCCCCCCCTCCTCACCCACCCTCCCTACCCCCTCCCCTTTGGTAACCGCTAGTCCCTTCTTGGAGTCTGTGAGTCTGCTGTTTTGTTCCTTCAGTTTTGCTTCATTGTTATACTCCACAGATGAGTGAAATCATTTGGTACTTGTCTTTCTCTACCTGCCTTATTTCACTGAGCATAATACCCTTTAGCTCCATCCATGTTGTTGCAAATGGTAGGATTTGTTTTCTTCTTATGGCTGAATAATATTCCATTGTGTATATGTACCACATCTTTATCCATTCCTCTACTGATGGACATAGGTTGCTTCCATATCTTGCTAAGCCCTCTTTTTTCAACTATTAATTTTTTAATACATTTTTTTGTTTTGTTTTTACTAGGGGGTCTACATCAATACCTTAACAATTAGTCTTGGCAACTAAAAGCTAGTCCGTTGTTCAACTGATATTTATTTACTGCTATTTTTACAGACAATTCTCCTAATGGCACTGAGAATACAGCAACAGTGAGCAAGACATTCAACTGTGGGAGATAGACAGCAGTCAACTAATTAGACAATTATTTAATTATCATGGTGACAATTGTTACAAAGGGGAACTATACAATGTTATGGGTGCTCATAACTTGAGAACTTGACCTAGACTGAGGGGTCTATGAAGGCTTTCCTGGATAAAGGAGGTTTAAACTGAACTATTAAGAGTGAATGAGAATTAACCAGGGCAAGCAAGGCAGGGTCATGATAGGAGGGAGGTGTTGAACAGTCCAGGGAGAAAGCATACATTGATGAGAATTGTTCACTCCAAAAAGCACAGTAATGTTCTGAAAACAGAAACCAGATTAGGTTGGCTGAAATTGGGAGGTGGCAAACAATGCAGCAAAATAAGACTTTCTTTTAACCAGTTAAGACTTTTTGGTTGCAATAATAAAGGGAATTTATTAGCTCAATAAGCAGAAAAATCCAGACTCTAGTCATACTTCATCAGTACTCTCTATTCCTCTCTGGTTTTTTTGACCCCCATCTTCCCCCGCATGTTGACTTTTGTCTAGTGAAGTAACTGCAGCAGTTCCAGCCTTCACACCTGCCTTCCACTCCATCCAGAAGAGAGAGAAACTTGCATAGCATTCTGATAAGAGGCCTGAGATTCACTACGATTTGAGCGGTGCAGGGCACATGACCTACTCTGAACCATGCACTGGTGCTGAAGAGGCATGAATTGCCTACCTAGCTTGACCTGGGCTAGCTAGTCTCTTGCTGGAGCCAAGGGAAAAGTCAGGTTCCCTATAACTACAGAGACTATAAAACAGAAATCAGTGCTGTTGGGAAGCACAGAATGGATGATGGGGAGGCCAAAGTATCCACTGCAAGGTTGAAGGGGTGAAGATAGGCCTATGCTATGGATTTAGGGCTTATTAAAACCACAGGTAGTCATTAAGGGATTTTCAGCAAGTCAGTAATGTCATTAAATTAAAAAGGGGTGTTTAAAAACTTCATTATGAACTCCATGTTGATGTGTCCATAGTTCCTAAGAAGACAATCATTATCAGATAAATAAACATATCATTAGGTTAGGATAAAATGCAAATAATTATTTTTCTAATTTTCTTGATAATAATATCTAATTCTTATCAGTCTGTCTAATGTTAATAACAGCTAATGACAGTAATGAGCCAGTCACTCTGCTAAGAGCTTTATAAGTATTATTTTATCTAGTCTTTACCATAATCCTAGGAGGTAAGTCTCACTATTATCTCCATATTACTGATGGGGAAGCTGAGGTATGGAGAGATTAGGTAACTTACCCAAGGGTACATAGCTAGTAAACAGCTAGACCAAGAGCTGTCTGAACTGAAATACTGTGTTATTGCCTCTAACCTCTGGAATATCATGGGCAATGGGGGAAACCAATTCTTTATTTTTTGGCAAACAATTAATTATTGAATAAAGCCTTGTGCCAGGACTCAGGAGCTGGCCAGCTATCCATTGAAGTTTTTTTTTTAAATGTGGTAAAATACATATAATGTAAAATTTGCCACTTTAACCATTTTTAAGTGTATGATTCAGTAGCATTAATTACAGTCATACTGTTATGCAACTACCACCTCTACCTTTTCTAAAACTTTTCATCACCCCAAATAGAAACTGTAATCATTAAGCAATAACGTCCCATTCTCCTCTCCCTCCAGCCTCTGGCAACCTCTAATCTACATTCTGTGTCTATGAATTTGTCTATTCTAGATATTTTATATAAATGGAATCATATAATATTTGTTTTTTTTGTATCTTATTTTACTTTGTGCTTATTTCACTTAGCATAATGTTTTCAGGGTTCATCCATGTTCCAGCCGGTGTTAGGACTTCATTCCTTTTCATGGATGGATAATTTGTCAGAAATTTGACAAAACTATTTTTGTTTGTACAGTGGCTACAAAATATTCGAGGTATAATTTTAAGTACAAGTATAATTTTAAATAATTACTGGGTTCTCTATCCTTATGATATGCTATTATCTTAAAATCAGTCGCCTACTTCCACTTATTAATGTTTCCTGCCTGGCTCCAAAGGCATTTGTGGCTGTAACAACCTTTGCCCCTGCAACCTGGGGTGGCAAAGCTCTTGGAGATTGATTAGATCAAGCCCTCTCCTCAAGAAGGCTGAAACTGGTCTTGGTGTACCTCTTTGCCATCACCTATTAGCGTGGGGCCTTGTATTATGGGTGCTTGATTAATATTTGTGGATTCAATGTAAATTCAATGTAGTGAATCTTTATATCAAGTGTTTATCATGTTCCAGGCACTGTGCTGAGGGCTGGAGATACAACAGAGAGCAAAAGAAATGTGATTCCTATTCTCATGCAGACTACAGCTAATGATAAGAGCTGGTGATCTTAAAAATGGTAATGTCTTCTCTTACAGGTTTTTTGTTTCCAAAGAATGTTCATGTGTATTAGCTCATTTAGTGCCACAATGTTTGACATACATTTACTTTTGAAAACTAATGGCTAATTTTTAGTATATTCCAAATGGACAGGTTGGAAGAAATTATTGGTCAACCAAGATTTTAAGGTTTTCTTTAATGGAGTGGTATATGATGAATTATTCTCTCAGAAGAAGGTGTCTTTTAAATCCAAAAATAGTTTGTATAAAGGACATCGTTTCTCAGCCAAGTTGGAGATGTGCCAAATTTTGCTGCGCTCTAAGAATCCTTACCAACTTTCCTGCCATTTCATGGACCTCACTCTCTTGATAGTTTCAGGATTTAAGTTAAAAGGGTGCCTTAAAACAAAATCCAGAGCACATTGCCCTTGTCTCTTCATGTGTACTAGATGCCCTTACATGGGTTGTGAAGGCTTTTAGAGATTCAACAGTTCCAGAGTTTCTGTGAGCAGGTTTCCTGAGTTCACCAGACTTACTGTCACCTGGAACTGTCCCACTTGACAGTCAACAATGTCCTAGTGGAAAAGAGGATACTGCAACGATAGCTGCCACACCGACCTCAGCAACTTTCCATCTTGCTATATAGCTGAAAGTGTGGGTCTCTGTCTTCATTGGTCACAAGCTTCCCACCCTGCAGATCTGTGGAAAGGCATAAGTGGCAAGAGCCAGCATTCAGTCAAAATACTGAGAGGAAATGGTGTCTTTCCGACTTTTCTGTTAAGTACTTAGTCCCACGTCATTAGCAGTAGGGATGAAAGGGGCCACAGAAAGCAGCAGGCTAGTGCCACTTGCAGATTCTGAACGCAAATCAGTTACAAAAAGTGCTTTTGGTCAAACATTAGGAAAGAACATTAATGTATTTGAACAAACCTACCTAAGAAAATTGTAAAAGAGGCAGAGAAGGAGACTCTTGGAATGGGAGAAAATTCCAGTTCAGTCTGGTTTATAGAAACTTCAACCACAAACTCTTTTCAAAAGGATATCAGGATTCAGGCATTACATCACCCAAAGAAATTCTCATTGGTGTTTAGACTCTGACTGGCTAGAATCTGGTTCTTTTTATTTAACCCTTTCTCAGCTGAGACATCACTCATTCTAACTTTGGGAATATAGTTTTCATATTGTTTGCAATAGCAGCTAACATTTGAGCAGAAAGCGTTTGAGAGAAGTTGCTTTCTTTAAACACTTTATCTCAGTTTAACTTTTTATGCTTAGAGTGTCAAAAAGTTATTTCAAATGCTTTGCTGCTATGTAATTGCAAAAGCAGTTTTAGAGAAATGCTTCAATAAAAGCCTTTGAAAAATAGAGAATATCAAGTCATTGTTGATTACCTTTCCTACACCTCAGTCCCCTTTCTCCTATTTTTTTTCCAGGTTTATTGAGAAATAATTGACACATAACACTGTGAAAGGTTAAGATGTACAATGTGAGGATTTGATACCTGTGAATACTGTGTTACTGTGAAATGATTCCTACGCTGAGGTTACCTCTATCACTTCACATAGTTACCATTTTTTAAAAAATAGTGAGAACACTTAAGATTTATTCTCAAAGCAATTTACAAATATAAAATACAGTATTGTTAACTAGTCACAATATTGTACATACCTCCCCAATGTATTCATCTCATAACTGGATGTTTGTACTTTTTGAACAACTCTCCCTTTCCCCTACCCGCCAGCACCTGGAAACGACCATTGTACCCCCTGTTGCTGTAAGTTTGGCTTTTTTAGATTTCACATATAAGTGAGATCATATGGTATTTGTCTTTCTCTAGCTGACTTATTTCATTTAGCATAATGCCCTCAAAGTCCATTCATGTTGTTGTAAATGTAAGTATTTCCTTCATTTTAGTTGCCAAGTAATATTCCATGGTAGATATATACCACATTTTCTTTATTCATTCATCTACTGATGGGCATATAGGTTATTCCCTGGCCTTGGCTATTGTGAATAATGCTACAATGAACATGGGAGCGCAGATACCACTTCAAGAAAGATTTCATTTCCTTCAGATGGATACCCAGAAGTGAGGTTGCTAGGTCACATGGTAGTTCTATTTTTAATATGTTGAGTAAATTCCATATAGTGTTTCATTTACACTTCCACTAACAATGCAAGCTTTCCCTTTCCTCCACTTCCTCACCAACACTTCTCTCTTGTCTTTTTGATAACAGCTGTGAGGTGATAGGTCACTGAGGTTTTGATTTGCATTTCCCTGTTTATTAGTGGCATTGAGCATCATTACCTGTCTGTGTTGGCCATGTATATTTTCTTTGGAAAAATGTCTATTTAGGCTCTCTGCCCATTTTTTAATTGGATTGTTTGTTTTTGTTTTTGCTGTTGAGTTGTATGAGTTCCTTTTAGACTTTGGATATTAACTGCTTACCAGATAGTGTGCAAATATTTTCTCCTATTCTATAGTTGTTGCTTTTTCATTTTACTGCTTTTTCTTTTGCTGCATGGAAACTTTTTAGTTTGAGCTAATCCCACAGGTTTATTTTTTCTTTTGTTGCTTGTGATTTGGTGTTATATCCAAAAAATTGTTGCCAAGACCAATGCCAAGGAGATTTTTCCTATGTTCTGTTCCAGAAATTTTATGGTTTCAGATCTTACATTTAAGTATTTAATCCATTTTAATTTAATTTTTATGAGTGGTATAAGATGGGGTACAGTTTTCTGTATACCATTCATTGAAGAGACCGCCTTTCCTCATTGAGTATTATTGGCTTCCTTTGTCAAATATTACTTGATCATATATGTGTGGGCTCTTGATTCTACACCATTGGTCTATGTATTTATGCCAGTATCATACTATTTTGATTACTATGGATTTGTAATACAGTTTGTTATTGGGAAGTGTGATGCCTCCAGATTTCTTCTTCTTTCTCTGAATTGCTTTGGCCATTTAGAAAGTTATGTGCTTCCATACAAACTTCAGGATTTTTTTTTTCTATTTCTGTGAAAAATGCCACTGGGAATGTGATAGGGAATGCATTGAATCTGTAGATAGTTTGGGTAATATGGACAGTCCCCTTTCTCTTATAATCGTACCCTTAACTTTTGGGTCAACATTTATGTCAGACTGTTGTTTTACCTTGTCATTATGGATGGACATCAAAGTTACAGGCTTAAAACTAAGCAATCATCTATAGAAACTGAGATAACATACCATGGCCACCATGTAAGAGACATGTAAGCATTTTGGCTAAATGGTGACAACTTTTATTTGGGTATTTCCCACTTTATCTAGGAAAGGTCATTGATATAATCAATGATTGCAAAAGTATACCATTCTGGAATTGGTCTGTAGTCTTCCTGTTTTCTCACTTGATACTTGAATTGAACCTGATAGATACGGATAGTAATTATGGGTCAGAGTGATAAAATGCCTCATAATAGCTTGGAGTTGTGAAACTTAGGGCTGTTAATCTTAGTTTCATATCACTTTTCTTTCCTTCTAATGGTGGCACAGGAAATATATGTTTTCTGGTTAATAAATTAAAATGCTATCTATTTCAATTATTTTCAATTCTCATAACATCCCTGGAAATAAATGGAGATAACTACCTGAAGTAGGAAACACAGGTCTAGAGGCATGAAGAACTGTCTGGGATAGAGGAGCATAGGGCAGAGGACATGGGCACTCTGACCCCACACCCATTTGCAGAAGGACTGGTGGCTGAGATACAACCACCAGCCAGGAGAGTCAGGAGCAAGGAGCTACTTCTTGGGCTACCCTCTCTTCTGGCTCTAGTACTACCCCAAAATCATAAGACATGACACCACCAGTCAGGATTTGATCTCCAGAATTACAAAAAGTAGGTTGGAAGAGTAAAACCTGCAACGAGTGACCTTCAGAGGAGACAGTAAGTTCATACAAAGGGTGAATATGGTAGTGGGAGAGCATTAACTGTCTTTACCCTCTTCCACACAGGCAGCTACATCTCAGCAGATACAGAACTGGCAGTTGACTCAGAATGATACAGTGCTGAGTACTGTAAAATTAGATGTGTTTGAAAGAGTAACACTTACACATTCTTCACCTGGCTCAAAATGTTCTCTTATCACCTATGAAAACTATTTTCTGGAATGAAGGCTTCCTCTAGTCCAAATCTCAAAATTATCCGTCATATTGCAAAGAGTAAAACAAGCCAACAAACCACTGTGTACTTGATTTTGGTTCATAAATTCATTGTCTTTCAAATATCCAGGTTGTAAGTCAGGTTCCTCAGGAAACAGACTCTGAGAGAATGTACTGGGGGGTGCCCTGCCTTTGAGGGGATGGAAGGGTATACGATTGGGCAGAGAGAGAAGTCAAACTATGATGCAGTCCCAACAAGGGCCTTAAGGTCCTGTGGCCCTAATCACAGGGCCCTTTGGGGATCTCTGAAGCTGGGCTAGTTTTACAGAGTGGACCTCAGTTATGGCTGGGTGATAGAGCTTTTGTACCCTGGCAGCAATGAGTCATGGGATATGGGTGGCCCCAG
The DNA here is from genome assembly GCF_040802235.1 of Manis javanica. Classification (NCBI taxonomy): domain Eukaryota; kingdom Metazoa; phylum Chordata; class Mammalia; order Pholidota; family Manidae; genus Manis; species Manis javanica. Next base: position 73,712,097 of record NC_133159.1, read on the forward strand.
GGATGGGGTGTGGCCTTGGGTGAGGTGGCTAGTACTAGAGACAGCCTCAGCTGAGAGCTGTATGCTGTCCACACTACAGGTAGCTGAGGCAACGAGTGTCTCAATCCCAGAGGGCAGATTCCGGCATTGCACCACAGCATCCACCACAGTGCAGATAAAAGGTGTTGGCAAGATGGATTTCTGAGATTTTTTAATCCCTCTGAAAATTGCCAAAGTAAATTAGAGTGAAAAAGTCTTCAAATAGAGTCCTCAGTCACCCAGAAATGGCAGATGTCTTAGAAATTATGAGGCAAGGCTCTTGTTTGGAACTTTTTTACTTGAGTCATAAAATGAATGGATTTTCCATATAATAGTAGCAAGAATACAGGGGCTTGTCTAGTGTTTGATATGCAGGGTGGTGGGGGACAGAGGTGGAAGTATAGCTGCCTGCATCGCAATGTGCTTACTAGAATAAAAAGTGGTTGGTTCAACCTTTACCACCCAAGCTGGAGTCCACATTCTTAGAGGATGAATAAAGGTTTCATTCTGGATCTTTCTGTGTAAGAGGGGGAGATATCTGCCACCATGTACAGGAGCACTGAAGCTTTGAAATGGAATCCAAAAACTGGTTGTGGATTTGGGACAATGCCTTATATGGCACCAGTTTTCAGAGCCACTTCTGGGAGCTAAAGGATCACCCTGGAACTGCCTATGGCAATCAAAGGCTGCCTGAGATTTGGGAGGTGAAGCAAGAAAATATGTGTGCCTAATGTTGAAGAAAAGCATTTTTATGTCTGCTAACATTTATAGTGTCCGATTGAGTGGGTTAGCAAAATAAAGACAGATGGCAACAGATTAACGCGAACACTTATAATACATACAATGTTGAGCCCATTCCTGTTGAAGCTATCCTGCTCAACTTCCTCTAGAACTCATAGTCAAATGTCACTTGGTGACCCTGAAGAGAAGAGCAATTTATGGTGGATCAGGAATGAGGATTAACCATGCATTTATCATGGAATTAAGAATCAGAAACTTCATTTAATGTATAACTGTACTGTTTGTCTGTGGCTGGTGGATCATTACTTTGCAATCACTCCTTGTGTTAGGAAGCAGGAATTGATTAGCCGAGGGTCATTAAGTCCATCCCCTGCCTCCAGACTGTACAGTTTGTATAAATGGTTCCAGCTGGATATGTCTTTATGCTATTCTTAAGGAGCTCCTGAAGAGGAAATTACGAGATGTCCCGGAGGAGCATATTGTGAGGGTCTCACAGACTTACAAGCTCCAAGAAGTTCTTCTCTATATTTAAGGAGCACTGGTCTTGGGAGTTTTGAAAACCTGGGCTCTCCTAACAGCTCTGATATTTAGCAGTGGTTACACCTGCTGGTAGGCAGTCTTTGACTTAGTTTTTTCATATGTAAGAGGAGAGTATGAGTATTTCCCCTGACACTGCTGACACCCCCATAAGACTGTCAAGAGAATCAAAGGAGACAGTGATATGTAGAACGCTATTGTGTTTCTTATTTAGGTTGTGATTTACCAAATAAAGGGTACAAACTGAGATCAATTAGATACAATTAAGGACTGCGCAGGCCATGGAGAAGCAGAGGAGATGAAGAGTGAAAAGCCTCATTGAGTTTAGATTGAGAGAACAGGTCCTAGATGGAGTCAATCATGCTTATAGTGGAACATTAGGTGCATTCAACTTGGTCGTGCTTAAGCCTATTGCCCTCATCACAATGTGATACCAAAGCTTAAGTTATCTGGTATGGGGATTTCAGTTATCATTGTTGAGTTTAAGTACCATTTGCAGTGAATTTTATTTCTAGCTTTAAGATGCCTGATGACCTGGAATGCACTGTCTGTACTCGGCTGAATCCAGTTCGTAGTAGGCTCGTGCGGGTTTCGTTTTGAACCAGAGACCCATCCATTCATTGCACATGTGTTTCCATATCACATAATGAAAAATACATTGTTGCTTCAAATCTCTGATAAATGATGGTAAATTTATTTCCAACGTAGGAATTTTTCTAATGCCTGATAAATGTCTTTCATAATCCAGCAAAGATTTTTGAGTACAGGAGCACATCTGTTATATAGCAGAGAGATGAATTTTCCCTGTATGTGCCTTCTGACGTGACCCTGCCTACACTTTGCTGGCATTTGAGGCAGGGCTGTCCTGTCGTTGTGGCCCAACCGGCTCCACGCTGCACCGAAGGAGGTGGGACCCCCTCTCTCTTGACCCTTGGGCATGATCTGTCCTGTCTCTTTCACCCTTGGAGAGCTTCATAGCTGGTCTGCATGAAAGCCGCTATGATTTTTATGATAAATGAAGGTCTTTCGTAAGGTACAGTATCTCTGTCCTGCTGTGGTGCAGGGAGCACCGTCTCCAAGAACAATGGACTCCCTACTGGCCGCAGCTGCTCTACAGGCATTTCTGCTTTTATATTTTTGCATTTTCCAAAGTTTGGGTATATTTCTTTTCAGCCTTTCCTATTTGATTCCTAGGGCTTTACAACAGAGTATGTTTGAAACTCTTGTCTTTCAGAGGCTTTTAAAAGTTTTTCTTTTTTTTTTAATAATGAGTGGAAGCTTATATAAACAAGAAATTGTGAAGACAGAAAATAAGGTAGCAATATATATATTTGAAATAGCAGCTTATTATTTACAAAGTGTTTCCATGACCGAGATCAGTCCTTATTTCATTTAGGTTCACAATGGTGCTGCAAGGTAGATGAAAAACAAAATAAAACAGGATTAATGAATCTAGGTGTTTTGTTTATTTTTGTATTTCCAGCAAGTTATGGTACCAGTATTCAAAGTTACGCCTTCTGATTATTTGTCTCATGTCTTATCAACCCAATCACAGTGTACAATACTAAATAAAATGTATGATGATGTTTATTTGACACATTTAATCACATGAATGTCAGTAATGGGTGCTTGCCATTAGACAGCCATGTTAAGTTGTGTAAATGAAAAGGGTTTGTGTGTTTTAGGAACAAAGCCAAGATTTGTAGGGGTGTTGGGGAGTGAGTCAAAAAGGAGGAAAAGTTTGTGGCTGCCTGCAGTTCTTCTTCAGGCATAGGGGGGTCACTTTAAGGAGGGTGTTATCCTGCTTCAAGCCAATCCAGTGCCCCAGACTTGGGAGGTGAGACCAGGCAGAGGCGGGGGTAGTGACCCTCGTCCCTTTCACAGCATTTGCTGTCGGGGTGCCACTCTTCAGTTCTAAAAGACAGAAAGTAAATGCCTCAGAAAAGCTTATTTTAGGCTTTTGTAGGTGGCCAGGGGGACAAGTTTACAGCTGTGATAGTTAGTTTATAGATCAACTTAACTGGGCCCTAGGTTCTCAGCTATTAGACCAAACTATATTCTGGGTGTGTCTGTGAGGGTGTTTGTGCATGAGTTTAACATTTGAATCATATTCAGTCAGTTGAAGGCATGAATAGAAAAAAAAAGGTTGATGCTCCCCTGAGTAAGAGAAAATTCCTTCTGCCTGAACACCTTTGAGCTGGGACGTCAGCTCTTGCCTGCCCTCAGATTTCAAGTGAAACATGAGGTCTTTCTGGGTCTCAGGCCTGCCCGCCTCCTGACTGGATCTGTACCATTGGCTCTCCTGGGTTCCCAGCTTGCCGACTTCAGATCTTGGGACTTCTCAGCTGTCGTAGTCATGTGAGCCAATTCCTTATAATAAATCTCTTTCTATATATGCATCCTGTTCGTTCTGTTTCTTTGGAGAACCCTGACAAATATAGCATCCCTCCAGTAAGATGGGGGTAAGTAGCAAACCACAAGACAGAAAAGCAGTGGGGAGAAAGAACTGTCTCCTTACTGTGAAGGTTTGTGGGAGAGGAACCGTGGTCCTGGCAGAGAGGACGCTCAACAAATAGGACACAAATATGCATAAACAGCTACACTCCTCATACATGTATGGCTGTGATTTCCCCATGTGGCTGTGACCTATCAGGGCAAGAGGCATGGATGGGGGCTGGTGAATGGAAGCAGTTGGAGAGTGAAGGCAATTTGGGAGCACAAATAAGGAGGCCAGATATATTCCAAGACCATTGTTAGAAGGTAAGAGAAGGGCATACGGAGAAAACACCTCCAAGATGCCCACCTTGGCCTTTAGCCAGTCTTGCTTGCTCCCCTCCTATAGACTAAAACAGCTGTCATTCACTGTGTCAAATAAAATTTTAACTTATTTTAACTGAAGCCAGCAAACATCTGCTTATTCTTTATTCAACAAATATTTACCGAGTACTTTGTACTGGCACTATTCTGAAGTGCTGGGCATGTGACAGTCAGCTAGACAGACAGGACTCCCTGCCCTCTTGGGCCTTCCATGTCCATGTCATTATCATGGCTCTGGGATGCTCACCACAGAAAATAAGTATCCACCCTCCTGTACCTTGGATCATGGCTCCTATTCTAGTAAAGGACAAAATTCTGAACAAACAAGACATCCCTGCTCTGTAGGAGCTTATAGTCCATCCGATAGGGTGATTTATACATCACAACTGATGCTAACAGCATCGTGTGGCACATGGGTGAAGGTTTGAAGAAATGAGAATTATGCCCTCTTAATTTTATCTGACCCACTTTGAGATCTTGTCCTTAAAACATTTGATTATTTATTTAGTGCCTAACAGATTACAAACTACACTTGACCTCTGTTATCTCATTTCATGCTCCAAACGATCACCAAGTTAGGTAAAACAAGGATTATTATTCGCAAGTTTGAGAAAATGAATGCGCAAATGGTAATGGTACTGTTTTATGCAGAATTCTATATTTCCTTTTCCATTTCAGGTCAGACCACATGTGCTGCCTTTCCTAACCCCTCTAGTGGCAGGAGAAGTGAAGTATTGAATGCAAATTACTGGGTAGGCCAGTGTCCATGAGCTGGCTCTGAGGGGTCACTAACTACATACAGCTAATCAGGCAGATGCAAAGGGAAGTGTGGCATGGTGGGTGCGGGAGTGGTATTTTGCGCTGAGGGAGGAGTGTTATATAACATTCAAAATTTTAGGGAACATATCCCCTCCACCTGTAGACAGCCTCTAATGTGCATAGGTGCATGGCTCTTTCCCTATCCAGCAAATCCCACAAAAGGGGCACTGAATAGTAGAAATGGAAGGCAGACTGCAAGAAAGGGGGAAAACTTCTTCATTTTCCCCAAAAAGGGGCACAGGAGAACCAGTTCTCCCAGCCTGCTCACAGGAAGAGAGACCCAAGGAATTGCTGCAGTTCAGAAGTAAAGAGGACTGCAGAACAGACTCAGATTTTCCACTAGCAATGTGGGTTTAGAGGAGTTTGCTGGTCCCTTTTACCCTCCTGAGAAGTGGGTGGAACAGGTACCAATAGCCCTACTTTATGTATCAGGAAACTGAGACTGACATCAAGTGATTTATGGAGATTATAAAGCCGTTACAAGTGGATTGGAGATTTGAATTCAAGTATGTCTGATATTTAAGCCACAGTTTCTTTTCTGTGCTATAGTTTTTTCCCTATGAATAAAACTTAAAGAGGGATTTGTGATTAAACATTGTAACTACTTATATGTGTGTGCAAGTTTAATTATCTAGCAAGCCAACAGAGAGTTTACTCATAGTACTCTTTTTATTCTTTTCAGTTGTGGCTTACAGAGTTTTAGGGTAATGGTTCCCAAATTTGCTGCTAATCTAGAAAGTCTCAAAAACATAGCTGTGTGTGTATTTGTGTGTGTGCATGGATAGGGTTAGCCAGCCATACTTTTTATAATGAATCAGAATTTCCAGAAGGTGGAATACAGGAATTCCTGGGTTATTCTGATGGGCAGCCAGGTTTGGAAGCTACTGTTAGGTTTTGTGCTTAAACAGAGTCTGAGTCTGATAGTCTGTGGCTTGACCAATTCTCCCCAAATGGTGTCCAAATAATGTCTCTGCTTGTATATATTCATGACTTAGCAAGACCTGTACTTGGTTGACATACGTGAAACAGAATTCTGAGATGACCCCAAGGAACCATGTTGGTATGTTCCTGTCACTTTCAGTATGTGCTAGACCTATGAGTTTGATGTGGTAGTCACTCCCTTAATTAGGTTACATGATATGGTAAAGGCGAATGAGTTTTACAGATCTGAATATGGTCCACAATCAGTTGACTTTATGTTGCTCAAAGGGATTATTTTGGGTGGGCCTGACCTAATTAGAGAGTCTAGAAATTACAATCAGAAGAAGCAATAGAAATGCTCTCCAGTTAGCTGTAAAGAAGCAATATTCCACGTTGTGGAAAGGGCCACATGGTAAGGAAGGGTAGGTGGCCTCTAGTATCTGAGGACCTCAGTCCCACAACCTTTAGGAATTTAATTCTTCCAATAGGCAATTAACTTTGAAGAGCACAGTGAACCCCAGAAGAGATCTGCAGCCCTGGATGACATCTTGATTTGAGCCTGGTGACACACTGAGCAGAAAACCCCTCTCACCAGTACTCCTGACCCATGGGAACCAGACAATTCTGAACTGATACAAATATCAAAGTCAAAATAAATATTTTCTGAGACATCTTTGACTAATAAACTGCCAAAAACCTTGGAACTATTCCAGTAATTTAATTTTTTTATTATAGGTGAAAAATAACCACATAAAAAACAAGTAAAGTTTCAGTGTCATACTTACAATCAAATTTTTACTCACCTCTAACCCATATTTTTATGTGTATATGTTTGAATGTGTATGTGCAAGAAAGAAAGAAATATGGATGTTAAAATGTATTATAATTTTTAAATTAAGATAGAGCTCACATACAATACACTTACCCCTTTAAAGTATACAGTCCAATGGTTTTTATTATATACTCACAAGGCTGTGTACTTAACATCACCAGCTAATTTCAGAATATTTTTATCACCATGAAAGAAACCCTACATCCCTTAGTAATTACTACTCATTTCCCCCTTTCTATAACTCCTACAATCATGAATCTATTTTGTATCTCTATGAACATTTTTTGCACATGGAATCATAAATATGTGGCCTTTTGTGTCTGGCTTCTTCCACTGAGCATAATGTTTTCAAGATTCATCTGTTACAGAATAAAGAAAATGTGTTATATCCTTACAATGGATGTTATTCAGCTACAAAAAAGAATGAAATACACTTTTGATTTATGGATTTTGATTTTCTCTTTTTAGGCACATATTTGTTTACAATTATGTCATCTCAATAGATTAGCATTTTTATCATTTTTAAATGCCCTTCTTTGTTTGTGGTAACAACTTTTGTCTTAAAGTCTATTTTGTCTGATGTTAATATTGCCAGTCAAACTCTCTTCTGGTAGTGATTTGTATAGTGTATACTTTTTCCATATTTTTACTTTCAACCTATTACCTCCTTTGAATCTAAAGTGTGTCACTTCTAGATAGCATATAGTTGGATTATTCTTTTTAAAATCCATTCTGCCAATCTCTGTCTTTTTATTGGAGAGTTTAATCCATATACATTTAGTGTAATTACTGATAAGGTAGAATTAATGGATGCCATTTTTCTACTTGTTTTCTGTAAATCTTAGATGTTCTTGTTTTTTCCATTAATGACTTCTGTGTTACATAGGTATTTTCTAAAGTGATGTCTTAATCACCTTGTTTCTTTTAACATATATTTGAGTTATTTTCTTAATAGTTGCCATGGGGATTACAATTAACAAAATAATTTATCACAATTTAGTTTGTATTAATAGCAACTTAATTTCAATTCTATACTTGGTTTCAAGCTGCGTTCCTTCCCCTTTCCTTTGTCATATTATTGTCATACAAATGATATCTTTATATAGTACTTGCCTATTAAAGGCAGTTATAATTATTGCTTTATGCATTGTCTTTTAAATCTTACAAGAGAAGAAAACACTTACAAACAGAAAATATACTTACACTGTTTTTTATATTTATCTATATATTTACCTTTGTCAGAGCTCTCCACTTCTTCATGTGGATTGCATTTGCTGTCTAGAGTCCTTTCATTTCATCATGAAGGATTCCCTTTAGTATTTATTGTAGAGAAGGTTAGCTAGTGACACATTGTCTCTTATTATACTTCTTATTTTGCTCATCTGAGAATATTTTAATTTCTCCTACTTTTTATGAAGCATAGTCTTGATGGATATAGAATTCTTGCTTAATGAGTCTTTTCCTTTTAGCACTTTGAATATACTATCCCACTGCTTCCTGGCATCCATGATTTCTGATAAAAAGATCAAAAGTTAAACTTAATGATGATTCCTTTTATAGAATAAATTGCTTTTCTTTTTCTGCTTTCAAGATTTTGTCTTTCACTGATTTGATTATAATGTAACTAGGTTTGGCTCTCTTTGAGTTTATCCTATTTATAGTTCAATGAGCTTCTTGAATGTGCAGATTAATGTTTTTCATTATATTTGGGAAGTTTCTGTCATTATGCCTTAAAATATTCTTTCTGATATTTTCTCTCCTTTCCTATTGGGATTCATATTTTGCATATGTTGGTACTCTTTTTGTGTGTGTCCCAGGTGTCTAAGGCTTTTCTTTCTTTTTTCCTTTTTCTTTCTGTTCTTCAGACAGAGGATAATATCAATTTACCTATTCTCAATTGAACCTATTCAAGTTCATCGGTTCTTTTCCTACCAGCTCAGATCTGATATTGATCCCATCTGGTGACTTTTTCATTTCAGCAATTTTATTTTCAAATCCAGAATTTCAATTTGTGTTTTTCTAAATAAAAAAATTTGTCTCTTTATTAGTGTTTTCTATTTGGTGAGATATAGTTTTCATACTTTCCTTGAATTCTTTAGATGTGATGTCCTTTGGTTCTTTGACTGTATTTAAAAGTTTTAGTCTAAGTCTAATATCTGGGCTTCCTCAAGGACAGCTTCTCTTGACTGATTTTTTTCCTATATATGGACCATAGTTTCTTGTTTCTTTTGTATGTTTCACATTTTTTGTTGTTATTGAAAAAATACATTTTAAATAATATAATATGGTATCTCTGGAAATCAGATACAGAGTTTGTTGTTGTTTGTTCCTTTAGTGACCCTCTTGAACTAAGTATATAAAATTTGTTTTGTTTGCTGCATTTAGCCACTGACAGCCTGCACAGTTAGCTTGGTGGTAAGCCAATGATTGAAAAGAGATTTTCTTAAATTCCTGGAACCAGTAAGTTTCCAGTCTTTGTTGAAGGACTTTGTATGAGTATTGGGGTACATCTTAATACTAGGTTGGAAGTTTACAACTGTCATAAAACTTTACTTCTTGCTTCGACAGATGCCTAAAGGTTAGCCAGAGGTGAGAGCTTAGGGCCTGCTCTGGTTTTATCTAGGTGTGTGTACAGCCCTAGGCATGCACGTGGATTTCTTAATTCCCAGGAATATGTCAGAGATTTTTAAAGCCCCAGTGAAATTTCATTCTGAAGATTTTTCTTTTAAGTTTTTTGGTTTGTTTTTTGTTTGCTCCAACTGTTACTGCCTTAGGCCACTGCAGTGTTATACAGTCACTGCTGATTGTTTTTGATAAACACCTTCAGGGGAAAGGCTGCTCACACTGATGAGCTCTGAGTGAGGTCAAATAAAGACAGCTTTTCAAGTGAGGGTTTTCAGGGAACTGGCAGACTGGTTAAATACTGACAGTTCTCTGGTAACCCTCCAGTGGCTGCTAGGTGGCTGATTTTTAATATATTTGTTGGGTTGTTTGTTGGATGTTCCCAAGTTCACATCAGCACTGAGGAGAGGGGAAAGGGAATAGGGCATGCTCTAACAGCATAAAGGATGCTTTTCTTATGGAGATTCAGCTATTTTTCTTGAGTAAACACCAATTGAAAGCTTTGATTAATTTCCACAGTTCTGAAAAATTTAATTTGGATAATTTTTGCCAGTGTTCGTTTTGCTTTATAATGGAATAGAGTTTTGGAGGTCCTTACTTTGCCATGCACATTGATGTCATCCTTTCTAATCCATGTTTATCCTTTAACACATTTCTTAAGATTCTGATACTTCTTATTTTGTAAAGTGGAGTAATAGTATGTGACCTGCTACATTTTAGGTTTCTGGTAAGAACTAAATGGGATAATACACTTAGAACATAAACGGTTGAAAATTAGGAGAAGTTGAAATTGCATGTATACTAGTATTTTTTGTTGCTGTTGTTATTTTTAAGACATACACTAGTCTCGTTCTCTGGTAAGGATGCCTGGCTCTTCTCAGCATTTGTATTTCGTCTTCCAGGGTGTAGAATTGCTTGGGAATGATTTCCATGAACTATATTTTTAGCTACCCATCTCTAACATCTTGGAGAGATCCTGCAATTGGTCTTCACTAATGGGTTGTAGACAGTATGTTCATGCTGAATCAAGGGTATTAAAAACAGTGTTCCTCTCTTTGCCTTTCTTTCAGTTTGATGCAAAAAATCATGGTGACCTCAGGGGTCATGTGTAAAAAATAGCATAACAGCAGGATGTAAAACATCTGGGACCCTGGAGCATTACTTGAAAAAGCACCCGTTCTGGTTTGTTTTGAGTGAGAAATAAACTGCTGTGTTTGATCCATTAATACATTTTGGGTTTTCTTGGTTACAACAGATAGGATTTCCTCCATACAAAAGGCAGTCCTACAAAAGTACTGGTGGTTACAGGATGAGGCTAACATCTGGTTCCATACATTATCTAGTGTGTAGTAGCAACATTTTTGGTAAAATCACGTCACCTAATCATGTGTATCTGAGTATCTCAGAGTGAGGGTCTCAGCTGATAGTCAGCAATGCTCTCATGACTAGAAATAACTACCTGGGCTGTTACAATGGGCTGGTGAAACTCTCCTTAGACAGAAAAGAGAATTATCTGTCAGGTTGGAGTTGAGAACTTGTGCCCCAAGTACAAGACCCTCCCAAGAATAAATAGGTAGCTTTTTACTTCTTAGATAATATGTTAGATTGAGGAAAAATGGGTTCTTTTTATGTTGGTCCAGCACTTCTCTAGGCCAGGGTCAGACTCTTTAAAAAGACTATGTCAGTGTGGACATATCTGGCTAGAGGATTCATGTCAATTTTAACATCTGGAGAGTCATCCTGGGAGTCAGGAATGACAGAGAAAGTTGAGAAAATGGCATAAGGTGGAAGGACACTTGCAATGATTTGGGACACATATGAGATACCCCAGAGACCCCTTGAGTCAGAAGATGGGCTAGGGAACCTCAAGATTTTGCCAGTGAGGGTTACATAAAGGACAATTTTTTTGTTGCTTTGGTGCAGCATACATTTCTGACTGAACCATCAGGCTTTTGAAACCTGAGAAAGTGTGGCCTGCACACACATGCTATGATGAGCTGCGTTATACAGCTTATAATGGAGGCAGAAAAAGGTACTGTGATTTGTGTCTGTCTTTTGCTTATTCTTTTATTGTCTGAAGTCCACTTTTTTTTTAATTGTATGACCACTGGGACTAGAGATCCCATGGACAGAGTTCTGAGAAATCTAGAGGAATGTTGTAGCAAGAAACTGTTTCTTATTGATCTTCTCCCCTCCCAGTAAGCTCTGTATTTGTACTGCTTTGGGCGTGGGGGGAGTGTGGTGAGGGCAAACATCTAGTAACTTACATTTTTAGGAACTTTGTGGGTTATACTCAGAAACTCAGTGAACTGATAATGATGGCAAGCAGAGGTTAAATTTCCATCTCGTCATCAAACTGGGAAGAAGAAAGGATTTGTATTCAGTCACACAACATGGAATGAAGGCAGCTCTTAAAATGACTGCTTAGGGTGATTTTTTTCACACAGCCTCTGTTTAGCTGTATGTGACAAAGTCTGCTGAAAAATAAACTTTTGACCAGATATATAATAAATGAGAAATGCCCTTGGGAAAAGGGAAACACCAGTTTTTCTCCTACTCAGTTCAATTTCTACCCGTTCATTACCCAGGAATATTTAGGCGGCAGACATGAAGAGTACAGCATCCCATCCCCTAGCCCCTACCCCAACCCAAGTCCCATTTGAAAATTAAGAGTTGTTTTTTCTTTTCCTCTTTGGCAAACTGGTTTGTTTTCATATTGCCTCTATGGAGTCGTAGCACTACCCTGTCCCTGAACTTAGACAAACGCAAGTTTGAAAAGCCTGATGTGGGAATGATCTGTAGAAACAAGAGATGCCTGCTTTTGACCATACATGGATCTTGGCTCTGCAGTGTGGGGAATTTGCCTGGCCTGTCACATAGCCTCTGCCCTGTGCCCTCAGTGGGCAGGCAACTGTGCTTTCTTTAGCAAGGATGCTTCCAGACAGTGACTGCCCATAAGCTTCACATGTTTTCCCCTCACAACAGAAAGGCCCTGCCCAGGATTTTAGCCAAAACAGAAATGACTCAAAGGGAGATGTTTCCTGAACATCCTTTCCCCTTAAATCCATTTTGTTCCTCACCATAGCTTTGCAAGAACCTCTTTCATTGCTGCCTCCCACAAAAGTTTAAAAAATGTTTCTTTTCCACTTAATTTACTTTCCAATTTCTTACTCATACTTGGCTTCCATCTTTATTTTACTTTTGCAAAAGTTGAAAGTAATAATATTTAATAGTCATATATACACCTTCCCACACTGGGGCTACATCCTTGTTACATTACAAGTCTGCAGCTCCCCATTTTATTCCTCGAAATCAAAAGGAAACTTCCCCCCCAACTCCCTCAACAAAATGTGCTAGATAATTAGCTTGGCTACTGTTTGCTGCAGAAAGCATTTTTGGTTGGTTGTGGTTACAGCACCTCAGCTTTCAGGCTGGGCCTCTGCTTCGGTGGAGGGGACAGCAAGGCCTATGGCTTGCTACAGCCAGATCCCGGCTCCCCCACCACAAGCCCTTAACTGTTTATTAATGATGCTTTCACCAAACAAATATACATATTATCTAAGTCCACTGCCCCCAGAGTACATTCCAGCCCGCCTACTAAAGGGTACTGTGGAACTGCTCTCTGAGAAGTCTCATTCCTTCCTTGGCAGAGTTGTTAGGATTCAAACTATTTTTTTTTTTTTACTTTTATAGGCAGCACCAGCTAAATATGAGATTGTTTGTGGTCTCCTATAAATGGTGGCACAGACGTTGCCACTCAGAGCTGAGCTCACATCTCTTTGCTCTGTGCCACCTGAGAATGATGTCCCTTCCCAGTCTGCAGCTGGTCTCCAGGCCTAGAAGACAGGAAAGTCCTGGTAGAAACTTTTCCTGAACACCCAGGGGATGGAGTAGCCCAGCAGGAGTAAGCCAAGAGTCACTGCTTGGTATTTGAACATCATTTAATGAGTGCCCAGAATTCATCTGTAAATGCACATTGTTAATTAGGGCCAGCTATTCATTAATTAGGGGTTTAGTGGCAAGTGCCATTGAGCTATCTGCAATGTTTAAGGTTACGTCAAGCCCTAGAAACAGCTTGTTGATAACAAGCTGCATCCATCTTCATTACTTGGCCACTCCTGTCTAACTTTGCTCAGCATCTTCGAAGAGCTTTGCCTCTTGGAACTGAAGAATTAAACTTTTATCCAAACCAGATTCTGCTCTTTCACCTCTTCTGATTCCTTGAGTACTTCCCATTTATTTTGCCTAAATGACATCTGATTACCTAACATGGAGGGGAGCAAGGTCATAAGCTAAAACAGCCTGCAGACGTCAGTTCTCAGCTGGAAAATTCCAGTGGGTTAACGTTAAGGAAATCCTTACATTTCCATTTCATCTGATACTGGGTTCAGTGTAAAAGAAATAGTTTCTGATTTTTCTTCTTAGAAGGCTGCAGTTCCAATAGAATTTTTTTAAGCCAGAGAAATACAGGAAATTAATTTTAAACCTGGAGAATAAATGTCCCTATTGGTTCGAGTTTACTTTTGCAGTGTTTCTCTCCCTGAAAATATGTATCATTTGAGGCAATCATGGTGCCAAATGAAATAATTCCAACCATCTAAAGAGCCCTGCTTGTCGAGCTTCAGCTGTCCAAGTGCAGTCATGGTGGAGGTGCATGCTAAGCCACCAGGGAGGCTCCAGAGCCTGGACTCCTCTCCTGTTTCTAGCCCCACAGCCTGAGCAGGCAGCTAGAGCAGACATTTCAGGAGCTACTGCTCTGAAAGAAAACTATTAAGTACAACTTTGTTTATCCTTCAAATGCTAGGTTAGAGGACTTGTGTAAAAACTAACTTCCATTGACAGATGGTGTCTATGAGTAGCTGATTCTGAGAAGGGAGAGAGCTACCTGGCATGGCTGTTTAACACATTAGGGTGCTTGCGGGGAGAGCCTGCTGCTCCCCTGAACCATGGTTCAATTTTAAGCATCACTGGCTGGGATGGGTTATTGTAACTATGTTGAGAAGTGAGCTCAAGAGCCTGATGCTCAGTGTGTGCAAGGGAGTGGGGAGGAGGAGGAGAACGATAGCCCAAGGGAGGGTATCTGAAAACCTGTGCACCACTGAGCTGGCACACTTATCAGCGGGTGACAGTCTATACCGCGGGCCTGCAGTGCGTTGCTGTTTCTGGTGCGTGCTGTCAACTGGCTTAGAAAATGCAGATCTCCTCTCTGATAGAGAGAACAGGAGGCAAAATGTCAGCGGACTGACATTCCCAACAATAGGTCTTCCTGGGCTCCGGATGGGATGCGGGAGTGAGGATCCCAGTCGGGTCTGCCAGGCCAGTGGTAGCTCTTCCCCAGGAAGGCACTCCTCTCCCAGCTCTCACCGAGAGCCCCATTGGGGCGAGCGTCCAGCTGGAGGGCCTCTATCCCTTCTTCCAGACTGGCAGGAATGCCATCTTGGTTTTTTTCTCTTTTAATTTTATAATTACATTCCACGACACAATGATTTTAAAAAAAAGTGAATTATATTTGTGGATCATCCTGTCCTGCATCTTACTGAACACAAAATAGAAAATGTCCCAGAGACTAGGGTGAGAAAAAAAACAAAGCAAGCAAAAGGCTTGGTTTATAACATTTAGTCATATAGTTATCTACATTGTATGCAATGGAAGGAGATGATCTTAACTGAGGATTTCTTAAATTTACCATAATCATGTGCTGGACACTTGACGTAAGAGTCCTTTGAAGCTGATGTGCTGCAGGATAAAGTGCACACTTTCTTTGGAAAAGAGAAAGCCAATGTATTGTGGTGGCAGAAGGAACAATGGAGCCAGTGAAACAGAGGTCATAGCTGAAGGTTTCTGCTAGAAGCAAGCTATATACAGGTATTTTAATGTTTTGTTTTATTCAGCCAGAAACTGCTCTCGGACCCAGAGCTCCGCATGCAGACTGCTTGTAAGGAAAGCACTCAATTGTTCAATTTTTATTATTCAATATTGTATTAAAATTTTTTTAGGCTCTTCAGGTCAAGGCGACTTTTAAAAGGTTAAAAGCTATTCAAAAGGGTTACCATATCCATAAAAGCAAATGAGATTAAGCCTAAAGACTGATGGAGGAAAAACAATAATTTAGATAAACTGCCACTGTCTCAAAAGTGTTTTGACTTTTACCAAAGAAAGGGAATTCAGAAATTCTTGGATTGGTTGTCATATCAAAGAAAGATTCATTAAATTTGAAGCAATTATTTTTGTGCTTCTTATTGTTTGGTGTGTTTTAGTCCAGATTTCACCTTTCTTCAGTTACATTCTTCATAATGGTTTGGGAAATGTAATTGCATGGCTCCAGCTTCCATCTGTCAACTATTGACCTTGCCGGTTGGGCATCTGTAACATCAGACACTATTGCCATGGAAAGAATTATGATGTTTCCATCGAATGTATTGTAAAGTTAACAAATTCATAACATGATCTGGATCACATGAAAGAGTTTAGAAAATGTGCTTCAGAGACCTCAGAGAAAAGTGAGAAGACTATCTCCATTAATGTTTATCGCCACTGCTTGCCATTAATTGTGAGAATTATCATATTACTTCAGAAGGGCTAAATTTGAACCTTGAGCTTTAAGTGAGTCATCAAAATGTGGGGTTCAGCAACTGAGACAAAACCCATTATGTGCCCCCCATGAAGTTATGCATTCATTTCTTTTGTTGACTTGGTGGTAACTTTAGAATGCTGTCCTTATTGGGTCTCTTTAGTTTTTGCTTAAGGTGCTTAAAAATATACTTTAGTCTGGCTTTGTTGCTGATCTCAGAAAACTAAACCTGCCAGAGGATGGGACTCTGAGAGCTGATAGATCTGTCAAAGAGGTGATTGCAGCAGTTAGGTTTAGCTGATATTTACTCAAAAGTTTAAGCACATAGCACAGCAAATTTCTTAGCTTTCAAGTGAGAAGTGAGTTGGTATAAAAACTTAATTTTTCTGCTATTGAAACTGGATCTGGCCAGATGAAATTAAAATGGATAGAAATAATATTCCAGACACTTAAATTTTATTTCCACTGTCCTGTGTCTGAACAAATAAGCATTCCAAGTAAGTAAGAGGAGGAGCTAAAGTTTCCATCACATGAGAAATAGTCCTTGACAAAGAGTTTTTTTGCTACATATCTTTCACTTTTATAAACTGGAAAGGGAGAATGGTCATTGTGAACATTATGGGTTCTTGGATGACCAAATGGCAAGGCAAAGCTGATGCATCTAAGAAGAGTTAAAATAATACAGGATTTGGGTTGGCCCTGCAGGAAGAAAATCTATTATATGAAAATAAAAATTTACAGATGAATAAATTAGGGGGTGATCATTCATATTGTAAAAGAGTCTTTAAAGGATTCCCCTAGGACTCTTTCAAAGGCTGAGCTTCACTAGTTTGTATAAGTGTTCATGTGCAGATCATTAACTATTTGACAGTCCAGAAATGCAGGTAGAGAGAGGCAAAGAGGGAGGGAGAAAATGAACTCAAGACGTAGAGGAATCACTGACACTCGAGGCTCCTCAAGACTCAAGATAAACATTAACAGGACAGTAATGAAAGTCCAAGTGAAAGTATGATCTTCATTTGCAAGTTATACTTTATACACTAGAACTTTTGGGGGCAGACTGCTTGGGTTCAAATGCCAGTTCTGTCACTGGCTCTGCTGTGTGACTTTTGAAAAGTTACACAACCTTTCTGAATACCAGCCACCTAGGGTTGTATAAATATTACATGAGTTAATATATATAAAGTACTTAGTGTCCTGGCACATAGTAAATTCTGGGTACATGTTAGCAAGATGATTCTGGAACAAGCTATTACAAAATATCAGGGATTCTCCAAAGCAGGGATTGTTAGTATGATTATTATACTGGAGGTGATTTAACAAAAGCAAAACACTTCCTATCCTCAAAAAGAAAAGAAACAAAGGAACATTGAGAAGAGCATACTGCTTTCATTTTGGATTTTCCAAGAAAGTCAATCTGAAGTTTAAGTTTCTTTGAAATTATCATCCTGACTTTAGTTTTCTGGCAGTTTGGAAAAATTTTCAAGATGGCGAAGCACATAAAGGCAATCAGGAAACTAGTGTCTGTTGATTTTACTTTGTTTAAAGGTTTTGATTCATCTATATTACATTTTCATTTTAAGAACAATAGCACTCAGGTTGAAATGTAGCTTTTCTATTTGTGGAAAAGAAAATTTTCTGCTTGGTTGACTTTGCTTGGTTTATACAAGAGTGAACTCTGTGTATTTTCCCTAGCACATCTGTGCGTATGGAGTTTTGGGCTTGGGTTGGACATACGTTGAGTCTTTCAAAGGAAACAAGCAGTAACAAGTGTCCCAATCTGCTCTCCTAGTCTGATCAAGTGGCTGTGTTAACAGGTTGCCCAACCAGAAGCACCAACAATGGGTGTGAAAGCTGGGGTATGTGTGGGTGCAGGCAAGTCGGCAGGAGGAATCAGTCAGGTAACTGGAGCGAGGGGTGCAGGTTTATTGTAGCTGGGGTGGTCTATTCTGGGGAACTGGCAGTAGACTATTGGCTTTACCATTCAGTTCTGACATAATACATGAGAAAGCCCATACTGTTTTAAGTCCAGTAATGACCTTTATTAAATTATAAAATGGTCTCCTAATTATTTAATATATTGTCCTTTGTTTTCCCCCAAACTCCTCTTTCACTCAGGACAGGCGTCCCTGTCTGGCCAGCCCTCTGATCATATCAGAAGACCCACCACTCTCTCACACTTCATTCCATATCCCAGTTGGATACAGGTTGAATGAAAAGGTGCTTTCTGGCCCTCACACTTAGTTTATGTGAGTGAATGCTGATGGAAATGGGTAAGTAAATAGTTTTTAAGTGCAGGTGATCAAATTACTTCCTTCACAACTTGAAGTTCTTGACAGCTCTGGAAATGCTATGCTTTTTTCAAAAGTTAAAATGGGTTGATCTTTACCTAGCCCCACAGCAGATTGCCAAATTGTCAGCTTTCAATATTATTTTTTGAAAAATATTTTAAGTAATTTGATTTTTTTTTGAGGAAATATTCTCAAGTTCAGAAAACTTTAAGTTTTTATTTCTGACTCTAATTATATAGGATAAGGGACAGAACTTATCTTAAGTGGAAACTAGTTTAGTTGCCTTTTAGTTAAACAATTGGGTCTTACTGGTTACTTCCTTTGTGTCCAATAGCCTTTCTATGTTAGTACCAACAAATCAAATCTTGGTAAACTCTGCTTATTATACAACCTAACCCAAAGCAATCTGGTCCCAGACTTAAATTACCATTATATTTTCTTTTCAAAACTTGTTCTTCACAGAATATAATGCAAGTGTACTGAGCAATTTATTTGTGGAGTTATCTGTTTAATGCCTGTCTTTATTAGCAAACAGGAAGCTCTGTCATGATGGGGTCATTTCTGTCTAGTTCATTGCAGGCCCAGTGCTTGAGTATAGGAATATACACAGGGTAGGTGGTCAAGAAATTTATTGAATCGAACAATAGATACTTACTGGTAAATTTTCTGTGCTTATTCTGTTTACTGGTAACTAAATATCTGCTATATGAGTTCCACTGAAGTTATTTAAAAATTTTTTTACTTTTAAATGTCTCATACACAATGGTTAAAATACTCAAACTTGTATAGATGGGAAGTGGATGAAAACTAAAATTTAGGCTCACTGCACTCTACTGATCTCCAAAGATTTTCAAAGTTAATGACTTTGTTTCTCTTTCTAGTTCTTCTGAAATTTACCATTTGATTTCTAAATAATGCATTTATTCTTGATTTAAGATTTCAGATATCATCCTTTGATTTCCAGATGAAAGATGAGAAATCTCAGGCATTCATATTTCACTTTTTCCCTTATCCTCATTCCCCTTTAAGTATGGGGCTCGTTTCTTTTGTTTTTGTTTTGTTTTAGTTTTTCTACTGGTTATCTTTGTTCATTATATTTAACCCATATTTTTTCAGTCACTAGTTTTAGACTGGTGTATTTTCCCCATAGTAGATGAGATGAAGAAATCAGTACACCAACAATTCTTTCTTTTTGGCTTCTTCTCTGCTGACTTCTGTCAACTGAATCATTATATTTTACATTTTTAGAGTTTTAAGAGATTTACATGTAAACATTAGTATTATAATAATTTATACTTCCACATTGGTATTATTACATTCATGCTATTTTCATTTTGGTTCTGTAGCCAATGTCTTTCATGCTTCGTCTATAGTTTGATTTAAAAGTATAAATGCATGAAATAATCAACATTTAAACATTATGAATATTGTTTTTTCAGAACCATGTAGTATGTTTAGCATAATTACACAGAACTCTAAACACCAAAGTCCAAAAAATTAAAATACATATAATTTTGTAATGTTATATAGTATTCATTAATCATGAATCTATATTAAATACATAAGTGCATATTATGTATGTTATGAATGTTATATGTATCAACAATTGCTCAAACTTCATATTCACTGTGATTTTCTTTTACATCTGTTTTCCTATGCATACTATCATCCTTAATCCACCTCCAATTAATATAATTTTTTATCCTATACATCCACTGGTTTCCGTCTAATTTTTCTCATTACTTTTTTTGGCCTACTGCTTATTCTGAGGTTTTTTCATTTTAACTGAATCAGATTAAACTGTTCTTAAATTCTTCTTCTTTTCAGGTTATTTTTTTTCATATTACTGGAGTAAATCCTTATAATGTTTTCTTTGGAAGAGGTAGATGAGAGGTGAATGTTTTGAGTTCTTTCATGTCTAAAAATGCCTTTATTCTTCACTTAAAATTTATTTATAATTGCATTTGATATAGAATTCTAGTTTTAAAGCTGTTTTAGTATCCTTTGTTGTTGATAAGATGTTGATACCAATCCAATGATCATTTGTTTTTGAGCAATCATATTTTTTCTCTCTTGGAAAGTTTTTAGGATTTTTCTCTTCATGCTTGGTGTTCCAAAATTTTATGAAGTTGTATCTAGTACATTTTTTCCACTTGAGATTTGGTGGGGTTTGCCAACTGTTAGATTGATCTTTTTTCCAACTCAAGAAAACTGTTTTCATCTACTTTCTTTTGTTGGTTCTTTGATTATTTCAATTCCTTCATTATTTATACTGTTTCCTTCTAAACCACCTTTTAGATTGGCATCAGATCTTCTGGATATATGATCTATATCAGTGCTTTATTTTTTATTTATTTTTATTTTTTAATAAGGTATTGACATACAATCTTATGAAAGTTTCACATGAACAGCATTGTGGTTATTACACTCATCCATATTATCAAGCCCCTTGCCACACCCCATTGCAGTCACTGTCTACCAGTGTAGTAAGTATACTAGTGCTTTTTAAGCTTTAATGCTTGAAAATCAGCTGGAGATCTTATTAAAGTGAAGGAAGACTGACTTAATAGACCTGGGTTGAGACCAATGATTTTTCATTTCTAATGAGATAAGTGATGCTAATCCTACTGGTGCATGGACCACATTTTGAGTAGTGAGGCTTTATATTTCTTAAGATAACTTCTTGTGCATATTTTTTCTTTCTATTATGGGAAGTTTTACTAACTCTACTTTTCAAATTAAAGTTTAGCTTTTACTTCTGTTCACATTTATTTTTAGATGACTTTTTATTTCCAGAAATTCAGAGCAACCTCTTTTTTTATTGCAAATACAGTATATTCATGAACTTTTGAGGATACTAATTAGAAATTTTTAATGTTCATTTTTATTTTTTCCATTTCCACTAATCTTCTGTGGTCAATTTTTCTGTTTATTCACCTTTGTCTTTCTTTTTCTTCTACTTGATATCTCTTAAATGTCTGGTAATCCTTGAACCATCAGTAATTTGGATATAAAAGACTACATCTCTTAGTTTATATAGCTGGTGTTAGTATCCTTTGAGATCAAATTGACCATTTTACCCAAAGGCCACTGTCCTAAATGGGAGGGCTACTTTCAGTCTCTGTGTAAAAAGGTGAGCCCTAGTGACATGTGGCTTTCTCTTTCTAGTACATTAGTAGGCTTGGGGCACCGTAACTGCCAACTAAGCCAATTGCTCCTTATATAGAGGAAGAAGAGGGACTACAGAGCCCAGCCATTCTGAGGATGGTCTTCCAGTTCTACAAGCCCTTATTGCTGCTTCTTAGCAATTTCTTGTATCTGTACCTGTTTTGAGCCTCTCCAGAGATCATTTAAGGATAATGATTCCTTCTTCCACTACATATCTTTTCTATGTATATATTATGGGGTTATGGGGTTGTAGCTATCGGGGAAAATCTCAGGGCAAAATACCTTTGAAACCAAAATCAGTCAAAGGGAGAAATAAAGTGGGAGAAAGTTGTTTATTGCTTACAAGCAATCTTCTACTTCTGTTTGTCCATGTCTCTCACAACCCGGCTGCAGAAAAAAAGGAATCCTACCCAACCTCTCCAGTCCAGATATGCTCTCATTCCCCCTTGCAATTACCTATTGATATGGAGAGGGACTACTTCTTTCCACCCCTTGGAAACACCTATTGATATGGAGTTGCCTAAGGGCAGGCGAAAGATTCTGCAAATGTTACAATTTTACCCACAGGGGTTATGATTTACTCTACTAAAATTTATTTAACATATAATCTAATCTGCTTCCTATCTTCCAAGACTACATCAAACTTCCTAGGCTGCTAATGTCATCCCCTTTCCTCTCCTTTTTTTTTTTTTTTTGGCTAATTTTCAAGTGCTGCTAAAGATTTATATATATATATATGGTCATATATATGTATATGTGTATATATATGTGTGTGTGTATATATATAGTATATAGTCATTTCAGTAGGAATTTAGCATGGAGAGGCAGCAATATAGGTCTTGTCAATCGTCTTGAAC
Organism: Manis javanica; assembly: GCF_040802235.1. Lineage (NCBI taxonomy): Eukaryota > Metazoa > Chordata > Mammalia > Pholidota > Manidae > Manis > Manis javanica. Next base: position 73,734,291 of record NC_133159.1, read on the forward strand.
TAAGAAACTACAGCTGTCTTAGAATTGTTCTAAGTGCTTATCTGAACCTGACTGAAATTCTTCTGGCTGTTTACAAACAAACAGACCTAACTGTAAATACGTAAAATCTCATACAAGTTCCCCAGACCTTGCTAATTATTCTTCATGGATAAAGTAGGATTTAATAGTGTTAAGGGCTTTGGATGATTCTAAATTGTTCCCTGAGACTCTTGGCAGTTTCTTGTGTATATAGAAGTGCATGATCACGAAACAAAGTAACTATAGATATGCGCCTAACCTAATAAGGCTAAGAAAAAAATTAAAGTTAAAGCAGAATTTGAACCAGCCTACAATTTACTTTGGGGTGTTACATATTTTTAGTTGAGCTTGACCAAATTCTACCTTGGATTTGCCAAGAAAATAATTGATGTAATCACAGAGCCAAGAATGATAACATGTGAAGATCTGTGGAGGATTGGCAGGACCCCAGATCACTGGGAAAAAGCCAATGGAATACCTAGTTTTATAAGGCAATAAAAAGTTGTTTGAGAATTAATGACCTTTAATAGAGTGGAAAGTAGCATACTGATTACCTTGATCCAAGTAAGTTCTTATACAGTAATGGCAGTAATGAGCAAAGGGAAAATGTATTCATATGTTACAAAAATATAACATTAAGTCTCCAAAACTGGATAAACATTTTTAATGTAAAAACATGGGATTTTTATTTATTTTATTTATTACTATCATTTTGTTAGACTTTAAATCCATACCTTCTCAAGTATCTAAGTAATTCAAGACATGTAGATTTTGGCCTGATTTTCCCAAGTGTCCCATATGTCCAGATATATGTTGTCATTTAGTTGTTCTTAATAACACAGAAGTGTGATGTTAAATTGAAAATATTAACAGATTCATTATTCAAATGTCAAATCCCTGATAATGTATGTAAGGTTTATGTTAAAATTATGCATATATGACTAAACCTGATGGTGCTGCCTTACTCTAGAATTTAAAATTAAATTCAAAATGATTTCAGTAAACTAAGTCATTGTTCTAAAACAAAACCAAATAAAACAGAACAAGTGGTGATATAAGGCGTTTATTTTAGAAGCAAAAAAATATCCCCACATTTTTGAAGTAGGGGAGAACCATTAGGCAACAACTGGCTAGAAGAAAAAGATTCAGACTTCTCAGAGTCCCCAGGCAGTATTTTCCATTAACTATAATTTGATGAGATCTTTCATACTTCTGGCCTTGGTATATAATGTTTCCATGCTGACATCTACTTCTGTCCTTTCTTTATCTTGCAAATTCGCCACTTGTTCATCTGAACCCTGTGAAGCCTTTCTTGCTTTACAATTTGAGTTATTTTCTCTCTTTTTTGTGTTCCCTTGGTATTTTTTACGTTTAGATAACAAACAACATTTGTTGATTACCTACTACCTACTAGGCACTACATCATGAAATCATACCAGTATCACAGGGACATGGCCTCAGGGTGCTTATCTTTATTTAACTGCTTGAATCTGAGGCCTTGAGAAGGTATATGAATTGCCCAAGGTTATACAATCAGCCAGTTGCAAATGCAGACTTAAACTGTATAATTATTTGTTTATTGTTCTTTCTTCATCACCGGAGTTTAATCTCTTCCAGGGCAGAAAAAGTATCTTACTCAGCCCTCAATCTCAGTGCTGCACACTGCCTGGCATATGGTGGAAACATAGTTGTTGAACAAATAATGTAATGAATAAATAATGTAGTGGACTTGCAGTAAAGGCAAGCTGCTTTCAGGCTTAAGTAATTTATTTTTCTCATCCCATAGAAGCATTCAATTGATATTAATTAACATTCCCACCTCTAATTTTGGTTTAGATGGAAGAATTATGATAAATGGTGGTAAAAGCATGGATAGCAAAAAGAGTTAGAGGAACTAAGTGTGCTTAAGGTAGAAGTGTCATGCTATGCTGATGGTGTGGTTCTGATACCTCATATAATGTTGAGAAATAATCAATTCATTCTTTTATTAGATATTTATTTATATTTAATATGTATAAGGTACTTCATCAGTTATTATGGGGATAATAAATTATAGAGACACAGTCCCTGACTTCAGCTTAAGACAGGATATGAGATGCATATACACAAGGACAATATAAGATAGTATGTGTTGATGTCACAGGAGTCAGAAAATAATGTGCCAAATGATCAGGGAAGAGTCTATAAAGAGTTGGTATGCAAGCTAAGCTTTTAAGGGAAAAGATTATTTATTCATTTATTTATTCATTCACCTGACACATCTTTGAATGAACACTAGATATCAGACTCCCAGACACTGGGATATTAACTCTTATCCCAGGTATGGATCTTTCTTCAAATATATTCTCATTGTGTTCAATTCTTAAATAACCATCAAACCATAGGGGTGGGAAGGATTTTAAAGGACATCCACATAGACTTAGCTCTAATTTCTAGAATAGTGGTAGCTACCAGAGAATTAATATAAATGCTGGATTTTAAGCATGCACTCTGCACTCTATTTCCAGAAAATTTACCGAAACAGCAGGAAGAGACAACCACAAATATCACCCAGGGCATTCCTTCACATGCTTCCAGCTCCATCCGCACCAGAAGTGAGGAATTACAGCTGCAACAAAGGATTAGATGTACTTTAAGAAATAAATTGACAATTAATGCAGATAAATCTTTCTTACTAATATTAGATCTTAGCACTAGAGTGGCAGGGTCTGGGTAAATAAGTTTAAAAAGACTTACCTGTTTACATTGAGAGAATTTGGGAAAATATTAGAAAGTACCCAATACGTGGCCCACGGTACCTTAAGACAATCACAAGAACATCATCGATCAGTTTTAGACATTCCCTGAGTGGATTTGAGAATGACTGGCTGCCTGTGAGAAGGTCCCACTGTACCACAGACATTTTGAGAAAGGTTTAGTGGCTCTGAAAAAAGTGATATTGAAAGCCCTCTTAGGTTCTGAGGCTCCTACTAATAGAGCCACAGTCTCTGATATGGAGCTGGGAAGGAATCCTTTAAAGTAATTTCTTTTTATCATCAATATTTGGAAAAAAACCTCAGAGTTTTAGGTGCTTCAAAACAAGACTTAATTAACAAAAAATTATTTTGTAGAAATAAATGTTCACTTCTAGACTGAAACCCTATCACATTTCACATTAGCTTAATGTATCTTTAAAACAATAAAATACTTCACCATTGAAAAATGATTAAGAAGTAGGAACTATACCTTGAAACACTCATCTGTGGAGGTTCGTACAAGGGAGGTGTGTGTGTGTGTGAATGTCTGCCAAGGTGGCGATGTCTGCCTTGTCTTTCAGAATAATTGTATTTAAGTCGTTCTGGAGACAATTGTTGAGGGAAAACACCAAAAGGAAGACTCATTTCTCTTTTCCTTTGTCGTAGAGCTACACAATGAGTCACTCCCTCCATTCTGTGGCCATTTTCTCTCTCTTTTCTCACCAAAATTGGTGGTTCTCAGTGTCACCCTAGCCCAGGGGCCCCCTTTCCACCCACATACCTATGAGGGCACCCCTTTTCCCTACTTTAACATCCAGGAAGGAGAAGCTCATTGCTTATGCTGCAATTTCGATAACCTAACTGGCAGAACAGTTATTCAAATTTTAAGCTTCTGAATGCAGCAAGATCAACCTGGCCTATCCACATAAATAATTTTGACATGATAAGTATGCGAGAGCGATGATAACCGATAAGTGAAGCAATTACCTTGCTTTTTTGGATTATATTAAATGAAGATTCTGATAGAGTAATGAAAAGAGACAAAGCAGACAAAAAGTCGGCTGCAGTGCTTTTGGGCACTGTGTTATCTCTATTATACCAGATTGAAATGGAGAAGCTATCACCAATCATGCATTTCTATGTAACTTCTGGCTTCTAACAGTGAACAATGAATAAATTGCCACAAGACAGTAACTGATAAATTGGGATTGGCAGTGCTTTTTTTAAAAGCATAAATAAACTTGCCAGTTACCTTTTTCTTTCTCAGAGCAGTTTTTAGGGGACTCCGGGAGGGGAGGCAATCCCTCCAATTTATTTTCCTTCTGTTCCCTACCTCTACTCCAGTTTCTTTCCTGCCACTGTCCATTGTTTAGCAATCAATTTTGAGGACTCAAGACTGTTCTAGCATTAGCCCCAAATGTTATCAATCTGTGGTCCTCTTGATTTTATATGTGGCTTGACTGTGTGGAATTCACATCAAATTGGTTAAGAAAGTTTACTTTTGGAAAAGCAAGTTTTACAAATAATGGATGTAAGTTCCATGAGCTCTGGGTTTCACCAGAAGAAAAGTTCTTTAACAGTCTGCAGACACTTTGCTGATGGCCCCATCCAGCATCTGCAGGTTGTTCAGAAACAATATCCTTTCTGTAGGAGGAAGTAGCAATAGGCACTTCTACCACTGTAATCCCTTTAAATTAGAGAGGCCCTTAGGTGTGAGCAAATGAAATTTCTAATGCTAATCATTTCAGCTCAGCATTCTGGCAAAGTCTGTTCACCCAGCAATTTGCAGCTTTAATGATGACTTGTTTATTTATATTTTCTTTACGGATGGTCTCTGTTATAAGAGGGTACAATTTCAGAATGAATGGAGTTCAGTTTTTTTCATAATTACAGTGTGGACTGCGTAAGCAAGTTATGTTAACCCACCATGGTGCAGAGGCAAGAGCATCAGTGTGGAGGTGGAAGGGCAGAGTTCAAGTGCCAGTCCCAACACTCAGTTATGGTATGACATTGGGCAGGTCAATTTTACTCTGAGTGCCTCACCTGTGAGATCAGAGTCATATGATTTAAAGGAGTGCATGTCAGTGAAAGTACTTTGTAAACGATTAGGCACAGTGCAAATGTTAGTTAGTATTGATCTGGATGGTGGATACCCTCAAGGTTCTGATAAAGGACCAGGCCCAGTGCTACCATTGGTCTTATCAGGATTGGAGTTTCAGGCCAATCACTTGTAATGTCAGGGTTGGTTGACTTAGTTCCATGAAACAAAGAGCATGGGAATAAGCATTATTAGTTTCCTGCTCCTATAAGCAGATCATTTATTTCTTCTCTTATTAAAAATGCAGGAGCAAACCATTCACATGGCCACTTTTCAAAATGAAAGGGCCAATAAAGTTATTAAAAGCAAATCATATTTGATTAAATTATTATCATTGTGGTGTTTAAAATAGCATTTTTTCTATTTTTCAAGCTCTAGTGCATCAATAAAGAATTTGCTTTTAAAGACCGGAAAAACAACAACATGGAAATGAAGCCCAGTGCCCACACCAAAGACTGGATCCGTGGATCCTTTTTCATGAGTTCTTTACAACAAGACTGCACTGCGAGAGTTCAGACCTCCAGTCCTCCAGTCACACAAGTTAACAACAGTTGGGCTAAGGGAATTAAAGGGTGTGGGAGAGAAATGGCGGGGGGAGAAAAGGAATGTAGACATTGCTAACCCCAAAGTAAAGTCCGGTTTTATATTTGCTTGGCACTTGTTTCACTTTAATGACATATTTAGCAATCTAACTTCACATAACTCTTCATTACTCATCCTGGTCTTCTTAAATACATAATTTCTTCCTTACAGTAAAAAACTGTGATTGTTGGTTTGTTGGAAAGAAAGACAAAGGAAATCTGTCAATTTGTACAAGGCCAACATCTAAATGTCTTACCCCTAAATTTTAGAAATTAGCAATCTTAAAGAGTGTTGTAATGAGCTTGGCCATTACATTGGCCATACATTGGTCATAACTGGAGAGACAGGATTCATCAGGTATGGACCAGGTACATGTCTCAAGCACAGTGCCAATTTTGATGATTGGTCAAGAGTAGCAGCTAGGAGCTTCCCCCCACCTGCACTGTCCTGGTCACCGGAGCACCTCCCATGACTCTCCAGAGCTTCCTGCTGCCCAGCAAGTAAAGCTTAATGACTGGTACACCGGGGGTGTTCACATATTCATTCTAATTGGCCAGTACCTATGTCCCACAGGTTTTTAAGTATTTAGATCATTGATACCTATCTAGTATTGCAAGGTCAAGTAGAAAGAATAAAGAGCTATAATCCAGCCTGTGGAAATGAACTGATATCTGTATCCCTTAATAGAAATCAAGATAAGCCTAATAGAATTCAAGCAGGTGAGTGTAACAACATTTACTATTTTTAATCTATATAGTCTATTTATTCTTTACGAGGTTACTCCAGATATATTCGATAAGGATTTCCACTTTGAATGGGTAGTATGCACATGGAGAAAATCCAAGTCACGATTTTGGCACCCTTGAACCAGTCAAACACCCTCCAAACCTCTTAGGGTATTATATACGTGACAACTAACTTTAAAAAAAATACAGGGTAGATGGGGTATATTGAAAAGAATGTGGTAGTGGTAGGATGACTCAGCCTATGCTATTTAGAAGAACACTGACATATTTATAAGACCCGCAAAAACTATGCCAGGCCAGTACATGTCCAAGGACCAAAGTATGCTTTCCATAAAACCTAGAAAGTATTCCCAGGCAGTCTGAGATTCCAACTAGTAACATTACTTATGGACTGCAGCCTTTTGCTTTGAAGAGGAATAAAAATGAAGGCTTCTGATGAGACAATAACTATAGATCTGGCCCCTATTGAATGAGTCCATCTTGAGGTTTGAGCTCATGGGCTGGAGCAGCCCAGCAGATGCCATGCACTCACTTCCTCACTGAGTTCACCAGTATTGATTTTGTCGCATGGAAAATGGTAGTTGTGGTTATGTTTGTGTGAGCAGGGCATAGGGAGTTAAAGGACATGTATTCTCTCTTACACTAAGGAGGGTATGAGTAGAGGTATAGTCTATCTCCCATCTCTTTGAGGATGTTCCTTATCCCTAGTGTCTAGCACATAGTGGACAGTTAACAAATATTCACTGAATGAAATATCCTTAGAGACCTGATGTTAGTCTTTTTTTTATATCTCATCCTGCTTCTTCTCCTTGGCATGATTTTCTTTTCATTCTTTTTATGCCAACTCCTTCTCATTCTTTATTTATTTATTCATCAAATATTTCTTGAGTGCTCACTGTAAGCCAGGAACCATGTCAAGCACTGGGGCCCTGCCCTGAACAAGACCTGGCTTAAAGGTCACCACCTCTTTGAAGCATTCCCTCAGTCTCTGATCAGGAGTTGCCCCACATCTAGGTCCCATGTTATCTTTGTTGCTATACTATTTATTACATGGCATTCTAATTGTGTCCGGTTCTGTCTCCCACTCTAAACTGATTTCCTTGAGAGGAATGATTGGATCTTGATTATTGCTGTAGCCACACAGCCATCAAAACATTTGTGCTTGAAGTGGACTGATTGTGAAAATAGCCATGAGTCTTTACTCTTCCCTGCAGCTGCAGCCTTTGCCATGTGATATGACCTTAGAGCTCCTCCCATGAGTAGGTATGAGTAGGTGGATCTTATTTTCTGCTGCCTGGCATCTGGGCTGGCCTTGTAGTTTGCTTTGGCCAACAGAACATGGCAGAAGTGGTAGTATTCCAGTCCTGAGCCTGTATCTCAAGAAAGAACAAGCCCGATCTAGCCTGATGTATGATGAGAGAGACATGGCACAATCACCTTTGCCTCTCCAGCAGGACACAGACAAATGAACATGCCCTACTAAGCTATGTTGAGCTTGGCCCAGATAAGCCAACTGTCCAGCTGATGCATAAACTCATGAACAATAGTAAATTCTTGTTGTTTCAAGCCACTGAGTTTAGGTGCGATCTGCTACATAGCAATAACTGACTGGCACAATGGCGTTTTTTCATTTAATTTTTTCTGTTTCCTCAGAAGGAGCAATAGCAAAGGGTTGTGCATACTCTTGACTAGAAAGGTTAGCATTTTGTTTGGGGGAAAAGCAGTACATTTTATCTTTCTTATAGAGGCTGCCAATCTTAGTTCCTGAAAAAGATCATGAACTCACTGACTGTCAGAGCTGGAATGACCTAGGGTCATTTACCTACCCTAACCCACCTAATTTCTTGAAGAGGAAACTGAGTCAAGAAAAGTGGTGTAACTTACTCAAGGTCACCTAGCCTCTCACCTAGTGCAGATTCAATCACAGTCCATTTTGACATGGTACCAGAGGAGAACTGTCGGCCTCCACATCCATGGCAGATGTCTCACCTCTCAAGCTAGCTTTGATATCTAAAGCCTTTCATTTGTCTTCTTTTTTTAAAAGGTACAGTTGGCACAGAATGTTCATAAACATAGTCAAACTTAATGAGGAATACTATAAGCATCCAAGAAGGGGGTTATCTAATTGCTTCAATTACTAAAGAAATGCAGTATGTGTATTTTCTTCTGTCCCATTTATAATGTTTTGGACACTCACTGTGGGCTAAACTGATGCCAAAAGTTCCCCAACAGACAGATGTGTGTTCATGCATGTCCCCTCAGCTTGAAGCTTATTAGTCTTACAAAATACCAATGTCTCAGCTGACCACACGATTATTTAACTCTGGCTTGGAGGATATGATCACTCCTGAGGCTTGTTTGCTAGAGGAATTTATTTGCTCTGGATCATATGATCTTGAATGACCATAATTAAACAGTACTCAGGCCCAGGAGTTCTTCAAGGAACATTATTTTCCAGCAAGAAAGGCTAATACCTTCATCTAAAAAATATATGTAGGACCTGATACTTTTGTGTTTAGCTCAGTAGAATCTTGTGTAAGCCTTCTTTGCTCAGTAGGTAAAGGAACCACGGATTGGATATTGGTAGGAAATTGCTGAAGATTATGGTTGAAGCATTTGGGTGTTGATACAGTATTTTCCCAATGAAGATCAATAGTGGAGAAACGGAAAAATCCCAAAATTTATAATGATCAATAGCTATGAAAACAAAGTATTGGGTATTGCTCTTCTCTTAATCAAAAATTAAATTGAATCTTATCTCATGATAAGGTAAACTCAACTCTTTTGTTAATTACTGTAATTATTTTCCTCACATTTAGTTTAACAACAGTGACAGTAGAAAACTATCTCCTTAAATTGTCTATTTCCTATTATAAATTACAAATTCATACAATTTTGATAAGTGATTTTATTGTCTCCTTTATACTTGCTTTGGGGCCTTTGGAGACAGATGATTTTTCAGAGAAATGCCTTGATGACCTAAAAATAAAGACTTGAGAAAAAAGTCATATCAAAAGATGAACTATGTGAAGAGACTTCAGGTCTTAGAACTACCTGTCAATCACAAGAAGCCTCATCTTTTCTTTATTCATTTCCCTAGAATGTTATAAACAAAAATAAGGGGTTATTGTGATTGGTTCAGGAGTTGTCAGCCCAGGATTGCTTCAAATGCTTTAGGGCTTAGGTTTTACCCAATGTTACAACACAGCTGACATCTACTCTTCAGGAAGTGAAAAGAAATTTCCAGGTCACGATGAACAACCAAGCCTGGCAACAGAGATTGTTGCTTTGGTATCCAGGCAAATCTTCACCTGCCACCATTAAGACCTCAGACCTCTCTGACTACCACTGTTTCTTTCTTGGGCTTTACAAACCATCCTTTGTTTCCCTCTTCTGGCTCTTTCTGAAACCAAAAGAGCTTGGATAGGAGAAAGAGTCATGAACTCTGTCAGGACCCAAGAGAACATATTATTTGCTAATTTAAACCCTTTATGGTCTGGATAGGCATAATTTCTCTGAAGAGTTGTCTGCTGGCAATATTTTCCTTAAGCACAAATTCTTCACTAAAGTGCTAATCTTCTAAAATGATCTTGTTCTACCAATTTGTGAAGCAGGTGGAGTAAATATGAATGCAAGCTTTACTGCTGTTTTGCCATGAACATCAAAATAAATGAAATTTGTTTATTCATTCATTCATTCATTCATCAAACAGTTATTAGGCATCTGCTATGTACTAAGCATGGTGGTAAGTATTGGGGAAATGAACTTGCCTTCCAGTGCTCACAGACTGGTAAGGGAGGCAAGTACATAAACAGAAGATTGGTAGGGACATATTTTTCAGCTCTTATATTGCATCCCTTTTGGTAAAACTAATTTCTTTGTCTTACATGGTGTTCATGGGAAAATCAAGATACTTTGAAAATCTGTAGATTGGAAAGAATGCCAATAAAAAGGGGGAAGATTTAAGCTAGAGGAGAGTACATGTTGCCACGAGAGAACACAGAGAGTGTTTGACAGTGGGTGTGGGAGAGCTGAAAAAGAAAGCTTGCTGGAAGAGGTGGCTCCTGGGATAAATCTTTATATAAATATGAGTCAGCTTTTAAAGAAGTTCTACAAACACAGAGGATATACTCTTCTCCACGAACCTCTGCCCTTAATGACCACCTGCGCATAGGGTCATTCTGATTACCTGAAACGTCTTTCAGGGTTGTCCATTTTATACTCTGGCAAACCTCTGGAGAGTTTCTGTGCATTGCTCAGCTTGTTGATGCTGGCAAGTCAATGAACTACTGTACCGGCCTCCCCAGATGGAGGTGTAATGTGGTTTGTACTGTGTGCTGTGCCTCATGTTTGTTTATGTTATTTTTACCGATGTTATCTGCTATAAATGCTCTAGTGAAAAACTTGGGTTTTTTTTGTTGTTGTTTCTTCCCTAGTGATTCCAGGAAAATGAGAATTTTACAAATAAGTAACTTACAATTTTCCAACACATAGAAAGCCTAAAAAAGCCTGTTTCTTAATAAACACTTAGACATTTTCATTTGGAAAGTTCTTGTTCTCTAATGAATGACTTTCTTATTGCTCCCAAGTAGTTCTATAATACTTTGTAACAGAACACAAAAGATTGAGAAGATAGGTAATTTTCTTAGTCAAATTGAGACCTTAGAATTTCCGTGATTTTTTTCATGATTTTTCTTGCACATTTTGCACATTTTACACATTTTCCATTTAATACACTCACAAAAGCAGTTCTGGCTTATCTATGAGTAACTAGGCACTACCTTGGCTCAGACATTCCTACATCCATCTATTTTAAGAATTTTAAAGTATCTCTTATCATTTCAGAATTCAGATTCAAAGTCAGGGAAGGAAGAGAGATATTTGTTCTTGGCCTCAGCCACACTCTGAACGATGTGAGGTTGATATGGTAGCTTGGAGAATGAATTTGGGATATGTATAGATTTTATTTTAAAATGACTTACATTTCCCCTTTCATGAACAAGCAAATGGTGGTTTTGCAACCATCTTCCCCAACTAAGAACACATCTATTTTGAAAGGAAAGCTCTCTTAGCTCTCACTGGGTCTTTTTTTTTTTTAATAAAAGTAAAACTGTATCTTACTTGGTTGTGGGAAGATTAGGATACTTTGTTTATAAAACTTCTTGTATATAGAGAAAATCAATAAAAGCATGAGACCATTTGTCTCATGAATTCTTGGAAACTTGGGCACCTAGACAGGAATGGTGAAGCCCAGAATCGAGTCCTGTTTGCAGTTCCTAAGAGGAGCTGGGCAAGCTGAGGGTTCCAGGCTCTTTGGGCCCTGTGAAAAGCTGATGGGAATTCTTTAGGCCATTGATTTTGCTTTCTGCTTGGAGTTTATATTTAAGAAATAACCAAGTAACTCCACAGGGAGACTATAAAGATCACAGAGGCTTTCCTTCTTAGGCAACACTGTTCCATCGCTAGCGCTCTGGTCCTCTTCGCCCAGGAAGTTGCAGCAGAATATATGGCACCTGGGGCCTCTCCTAATACCTTGAGATATTCAAAGTTAATTGTACCTGGGAAACATGGACACATTTTCCTCTTCTCAGTCATCCCTTGAGGACCTGTGCCAGCACCTTGTGGGATGGCACGGAATCTGTGGACCGTTCCTTCTGGCAAAGCTGTGTGTACTAACGTCCTAATAGTTTCTTCCATTTCCTGGCTCTTCTATTTGATTATGGCCCTTCCTCCATGGGCTCTGGTTTTCAATCAAGTTTTTCTCCAGTGAGACGTGCAGAAGGGTCCTTTGGTTTTCTTGTTCGTACTTCTCTTCAACATCACCACGGGGCCATTTCAAACTATCATTTTTAAAGGTCACTTGTTTTGTTCTATCTGCAGTCGAGCCTGACAATGGGTTAATGACACCTGAACAAGCCATGCTAAAATTATGTGCTGTGTGATCAGAACCAACCATTGAGTAAAAGGAGAAAAAAGTAAACAAGCTCTCTTCCAAGAAACCAACACTGAAGATATTAGTTAAAATGTTAAAGTATATTAGCCAATTACATAAAGTCCTTTTATATTGCCTTGCTTCGTTTCAAACATGGCATGGGCTATTTTGTCTGTGAACTCAAGTGGAACAAAAAGCTACAGAATGCAATTTGTGTCAGGAGCTGGAGTACAGAAGGACAACTAATTCTAATTAGTATGAATTCCCCATAGACCAGAGGGAGGCCAAGTGCAGGAACCAATGGCCTAATGCTGTTTCTATCTTGCAACAGGTGGGCCAAGGCCTTCTAAAGGTTGTCATGGCAATAGCTAATGGTAGACCTTTAGCTGGACACCAGTAATTAATTGTGGGCATGTCCAGCCTTTGAGTGTGATATCTTTTAATACATTTCTAAATGAGAAGAAGATTGGCTCTTCTAATTGGTTAGAATTAAAACAGCAGAAGGCTTTGCCAAGAACTACTTCAATATAGTGCATGTCTGATTTCAGCTTCTCAAACTTGAATTCCTGGCCTATCGCTACACAAAGGAGTAAAGGGAAAGGTATTTACTTCTGATAACACCAACTTTCAGTTGAATGTGGACTCAAGAGCAAAATATTCCTGCAATTCCCTTTCAACCATGCTTGAGGCCTTTAAGAAGCATACTGTCAAAATTCTGACAGATGATCAGAAATGTGTATCTGATTTTCCAGTCCTGAACATTTGTAGCCTGCAGGTCAGCTATCACTTAGTAGTGATCTGTGATGACCTTATGTCTGGGAGTGGCCCCTAAGCCTGCTTGGTTGGGGTATTTGTTCAAGAACTGGGTAGGGGTGGAACGGTGTGTGGGCTGAGAGGACTGAAAGAAGACAGCTGCATCATGTGCCCCCTCAGAGGCCCCTGGGTGCCCACTAACATTGGTTAACAGCCCCGAAAACAGACGAGTCTGCACTGGCTGGTTATTGGAAGAACAGGACATGGTCCAGTTTTAACAAAGTGCCTGAGAAGAGAGTAAGAAGAGACAATATTCTCTTCTCTTTGGATTTGAAATTGTGCTGTTGTATATTCTGAAATTATAAAAGAAAGAGAAAGACATAACAGGAATAATAGCTAGCATGTATTGTTTCTAACAGTGTGCAGGCATTGTTGTACACATTTCCTTATTTGGTTCTCCTAGCAAAATTAGGAAATAGGTTCTAGCATTCCTCTAGTTTTTGGATTAGAAGATTGAGGCAAAGAGACATTGACTTGCTCACTGTCTCCCAGATAGTAAGAGACAGAGTCAGGATTTGAAATCAAGCCTGACCTCAAGGCTTGAGCTGTTTGCAAAAGAGAAAACCATTGAAACAGTGAGTTGCGATGTGTTTATTTATTGTAGAATACAACCAAGCCCCCTTTTAAATGATTCAATCCAAAACACATTATCTAATCATTGAACTCTGAGTTCTGAACTCTGAACCATAACCCCATTTATTGAAATGATTTTTTCAAGAGACCTTTTATTAAATGCTTGTATTTCAAATTTGTAGGTCTACTCATTCTTCTTCCTTTTCTGTGGAACATAGTGGGAAATGCAAATAGTTGTTCTAATGGAGGGAGGGAGGGAAGAAGGAAGGAAGGAAGGAAGGAAGGAAGGAAGGAAGGAAGGAAGGAAGGAAGGAAGGAAGGAAGGAGGGAGCTGTCCATCGCCTCTCACTGTGTCAGCCAAAATCACATTTGAAATTTTCCATCCACTTCTCTTTTATGTCTGATTTTAAGAAAAAAAACAAAAAAGCAATGTTTTAATGAAACAATCTCAGATTCAATCCATTTTAAGAAATGGATGTTTTAAAAATATGAGTCCCTAAGCAAAATGATGCTGAATTATATATTTATGAAGATTAACTTGTTTTCATGTATGGTACAACTTTTCCTGGTGAACCATTTCCTTTTGGCTTCACTGGATGAGAAAAATATAAATAGGAGAGTCTTTTTTAGAGATCTTGGTCCTTCAGGTGAACATCTGAGTTTAAAATATTAACTCTTGTCACTCCAGGTCTGAGTGAAAAAGAAGTGTATGAGGAAAAAGAAAACCAAGGCATCTTTAGTTCCCTGGAAAAAAAGAAGTCTTAGCACAGTTCTGTGATGATCTAACCATGATATGTTATTTGGGCAACAGATCCTGCACTGTGTTACAACACGTGTCCTATGTGCTCATGCATATCACCTTTACCAACACATGTGCAAAGCAGAACAGTTTTTTCATTCATTGTAACAGATGGAACATGTCTGGCTGTGAACCACAAAAGGCAAAAGGTTTTAGATAGTGTTACTGCTTTAGCACTGCTCCTTTATCTGGCCCTACTCCTCGGTAAATAAGACAGCTACTGGATTCTCCATGGATTTACTTTCATCAAACAATTGGACTGAAGGGGCTCCAGAGAGTTATGCACCCCCTTCCCCCAGTTCTGTGACTAGAATCATTTTATTAATAAAATGCTTTTAACATGACCTCCCAAGATTTTTGACTCTTATTGCTTGGGTGGCACTAGAGGCTAAAAGGAGGCTCCTTTTAATAACACATTTGCATAAATTGATCTGAAAGATCCCCACGCGATTACATGACTCCAGGGTTGGCCTGTCATCTCAGAAAAGCCCGAGGTACTCATCCCAACGAGATCAAAACTCAAGAATTAACTAGTCTTCATAAAACGAGAACATCTCTAGGAGCAGTAAAACAAATGATTATCATTTCTTTTTGGCGTTGGACTATGCCAAGCTAGAGAAAAACAGAGCTCTCAAACGTTGACAATCTGGTATATTGAAGTATGACCATTATTTTTTATTTTCCACATTTTTGGTCCAAAGACAGTTCTGAGTAATTGATTCCCATAATGAGCTATGGTTCGTTAGTCAATTTAATTTATAATTGAATTGGATGGATGTAACTCTGTGTAAAATTGTCTCTGAAGAATCTGTTTTGTTCGTCTGTTCAACTTCTGACAGGGATGGAAGAAAATCTAAATTATTCCCTCCTGCAAGGGGGAAAAATTCAGAGTCTCAGCCTCCCTGGTGAAATTAAGAGGAAAAAATATTTTTAATAGTTGCCATGCAAAAATATTATGGCTTTCCTACAATTTATACAAGACTGTCAATTAACACATTCATAGCGAGGTTGGTAGATTCAGGCATCTAAGTAAATGCCTGAGGCAAAGACCTTTTCTGAGCACCGAGAAGCATTTCTCATTATTAGAATGAACACCAGGTCTCTCTGCATTTATTTTTATCAGTTATTGACAAAGATGGTCTTATTGCTACATAAATATGCCCAGAAAACAATAGCTCTAATTCTCCAGGTGTTTTGTAATCATCACAACTTGTATTTTCTATACATTTCCAATAATGGTGTAATTTGGGGAACAATTATTAAAATAACCATGTAGTGGTTTTCTTAAGTTTTGAAAAACTGTCAGGAAATTTTTAACTTTAATTGTTAACAACAGGCTTTCATTTCTGCTCAAAAATTTTTTTCTTTTATTCCCCAAGCCCTTCACATTTAAAACTTTTGCATCCATCTTAACACACACTCAAAACAAAGCCATAATTATGTAAAAAGAAATGTTTTACAGTTAATGCCATCTAAGACACTCACCAAGTGCCAAAATGCATAGGATTTTGGTAAAAGGCAATCTGTTCTTTGAGGATAATGCATGCAAACTACTCTTGTGCAAAACCTGAGGCAGGAACAGTATACCGCCTTAGATCACACCTATAGAGCTGACTTTGATACTATGCCCAGAAGTGGGTTACAGGCTGTGATTTGAATGAAGTTTAATCATTTTTAGAAGCGAAGGGCCTTTAGGGTACTCTTGTTCCAGAAGACTTATTATATCTAAGAAAGATGAAGGCATAGGCTTTATTCTTCCTTGTTAATAATAGTAATACAGTAATGATCTCTAATGATGGACTGTTGTGTGAAATAGACTGGGAAGAAAAGCTAGATGAAAACAGCTGTCATTTTATATTGTCAAACCGTGTTCTTAAATGGACAAAGAGATCATGAATTCACATCCCATAATCTGATGGAGAAGACATTATATCCTTGTATGTCCACTGCCATTTGTCTGGGCTTTAATCTAATCCCTTGCAAATGTTAAGAATATATATTTCAGTTAGTTACAATGATATGAATAAATAAGGTCGAATTAAGGTGGGTCAGGATATAAAGTTCAAATGTTACAGTTCCCCAAAGATACATCTTTGCTATTTCTGTCTATGCACATACACACCTGACCATTTTCTCTTCCTGTGACCTTCGTAGGATTTAAACCAGATTTTATTTTTTATAAATTTCCAATATGGACAAAAAAAAAGACATTTCATTTGGAAAAGTGCTGCTCAAATGATCCAGAATTGACTCTGGCTCTTTGCTTCTAAACAAAGCAGGGGTTAGCTGTATCAGGTGGACAAAATCACCAGAGACCACTTAGATTCATAATTGTTGCATTCTTCCTGAAGAATTTTTCAGTAGTATTCATCTTTTATGTAAGTCAGCTATGTAAAATGGACTGAAAGTTGAATCTAACAAAATATTCAAACCCACATAAATCATTCATACATAATGCACAGTTCAATGAGGATGGACTCTGGAGCCTAGATAAGCAGCGTCACAGTAAGTTATGTTCTATGGCAGCAAAATCAGTTGTGATCAATCACCTAGTAACCAGCATAAGTTAAAGTTTTACTTCAGTCCATAAACTCTTTTGAGTGTCCTTTGAAAAGTATTGTTTTTACCTAAAGTAGCCAATCAATGGTGGTGATCAATAAGCATTCATTTCTAACTAACAAGAACAATGGTGAGTGAATTCCTTTAAACATTTTCATAGCAAAGAATGTTGTGTTGATAGTAGATCGTTAACTATGTCAAATTTTAAGCGGGGGTCTTAAACATCTCCTCTAGGAGAACTCTCAAAGACTGCCCCCAGTCTTTAAGACAGCTGTTCTATTTCTAGGATTTCCAGTAAAATCATCAAAACCTTATACATGGATAGGTCCTGCAGTTTCAATTCCATTCCAATAAAGTGTAAATCATTATTTATTGAAAGTTTTGGCTTTCATAAAACTTTATAATGCATCTCATGTGATGAGGTGAAAGCCCTTGTAATGGTACTAATGAATATCAGAGTGGAAAACAGGGGATTCTGTTCGTGGGCCTGTGCTTACTTCGGGATGTGAGATCACGGAAGC
Organism: Manis javanica; assembly: GCF_040802235.1. NCBI lineage: Eukaryota > Metazoa > Chordata > Mammalia > Pholidota > Manidae > Manis > Manis javanica. The sequence goes on from NC_133159.1 coordinate 73,751,667, forward strand.
AGTTTTGCTTCCTGCTCTTGAGATCAGAAGGGAAGATTTGGACACTACTGATGCCAGTCAATCTTCTCTCACTATTCCCTACTTTGCACACTCTCTTTTCAACAATTCCTTTAGGGCAGGGACTATGGCTTCTATTTCATTGTCTTCAGGAGTTGTCAGGATATTTTTTGCACTGGCAAAGATATTATGGGAATATCTGTAGGAGCTACTTCCCCAGCGTCTTAAAGCTTTGACTTAAAAGCACAGGTTACTATTAATTCAGTGACTTGACTTATACTTCATCAGCAATGACTAGGCCTCAATAAGAAATACACAAACACTGGGTGAGCATGTCAGGATCATATTGTCCATTAAATAGCCTTCAGAGGAGTAGCAGGCTCCAGGCTATGAACCAGTGAAGAAAGACAGGGCGAAGAGTGGGATGGACTTTCTGCACCAATGTTGCTCAACCCCCATTTATTGGACTATCTTCAATTATTTTAAAAAACCTTTGAGCATACATCTATGCATATTTGTTTAAAATTATATACCTGTGCCACTACCATCAATTAATATCTTAAGCACAAAACAAGATTTATCACTTATGACAATAAACATAAGCTGCCTTAATTTTTTATTATTATTTTTGGTTGACTTTTCATCATATAAAATTATATCATCTTTATATTAGTTACTAATGTGGTCATTGAAAAGCACATGCTACAAGGATGAGATGTGTCAGTTTGTGCTTACATTACCAATATCACTTTGATCTGTAGTTTTGCAATCTGTGTTCATTTCAATCTGTAGTTTTGCCACAATTTTAAAATGTAAGATCTCCACTTTGTGAAGTTAGTGAAACTAAAGTCAGATAACAGATTCCATAAATCCATTTGTCCATAAATGTTACCCACAATAATTGCGTGTTGTGTGTGCTATTACCCGCTGCCCTCAGAATCCAGTGGTTTCCATATCACTCACGGCTGTTCAACATGCATACACATCAGGGTAGGCATGAGTGTCAGTCTGTATAACAGATACTTGTAAAGCTTATTTTTTAGGTAAATGCAAATGAACAGGCCATCATTTTTCCTGCATATCAAAAGATGTTGTGTACCACCCACTTTGGAGAACACTGCTAGATTACAAGGAAAATACCTCACTATTCTCTGGGTATGAACAGACTTCATCTGACGTGAGTTCTGGAGACATGGAATCCTGCGTTCCCATTTGGGGGAAGGTAGGCTTATACTAGAGTGACTTTTGTTCCCTCTCCCTTTAAGCAATATATCTGGATAGGACTTATTTATCCCTTCATTAGTTCTATGAATATTTACCGGGAACAATCTGTTATCTGGCATTCAGTCTCTCTGTGTGGAATTTGTGGTCTAACAGAGACTATAGAGGAAGAGAATTACAACATTTTGGGGTAAGTACACTGAGGCAGCAAGCACATGTTTTCTGTACACACAAGTCACTGGAATGTGTAAGGGCAGGAAAAGCTCCCCAGAGGAAGTAATATAGGGTTGAGACCTTCAAACTAAGTAGGCCTTGTCCTAAAGTGACAGCCAGCCAGGTGCCTTAGAAGAACTGAAGGAATTACTTGAAGGCTGGTGTGTGGAATGTAAGGTAGTGGAAAATGAGACAATAAGGTTAAAAGAGAAGTTATCTTTAGTAACGTCTTATCTGTTTTGTTATTGAAGTTTAACTTTCTCCTGAGGGCAAAGGAAGGCAAAGGAAAGCCAATTCAACAGAGGACAGCTATGATTCAAGGAAGTCAAGTATGGGGAGTATTTACTATGATGCCTAGCACTTGCTAAGTACTCAGTAAGTGGCAGCTTCGATGAACATTGTCAATATCAATATCATTATCAAGTTTGATTTCTCAATATTATTAACAGCTTGATCTGTGGAGTCATCCTTTTAGTAGCAATTTAGAGAGAAGATTGAAGGTGACAAGACATTTTATCTGCGCTCTTTATTCTTAATTTTTTCTCTTTACTTCCTGATATTTGCTGAGCTCACTTAGTTCTGTGCTTTTCCTTTTTAAAGAATCTTTTATAAAATTTAATTTTATCTATGCTTATTTATTACCAAAATGTACTAAGTGGCAACAGGTCAGAGGGTACCCTGGGGGAAAATAGAAAAGGGTAAGTCTTGGAGAAGTGTTATTGAAGAGCTTTCATCATAGAGAATCATACATCTCATGAGGAAAACATTTCACACTGGACCAGTTAGGTCCACATACCCAATAAATACTTGCTGACTGACGTAGCTTTTCTGTTAACTTGAGGAACCTTCTCACTTTTGAAAGCATGGATGACATACTCTTTCCCATATAAAAATATCTGTTTTTCTCCCCATCTCCTTTGCAGGGTGTGTGTGTGTGTGTGTAAGATATATGTGTGTTTCATGAGTCAATGTCAATGAATGACCAATTCTTTTGGCTTGCCTTGCTGGTACAGTTAAAAAGCTGAATACCTTCTCTTATAAACATTGTATTGAACATATTAGTCTACCATTGTTATATGAGTTCTATGAGTCATATCCCATGGAGGTAAATTCCTTATTGAACACAAAGATTGAACAGTTCTTTAGATTACATAAATTTAAAAAATGTCATTCATGGTGCTGTTGATGATTTTGAAGATAATTTGTCTTTGTGTCACCAACATCCGTGTGGAAAAATTTAGAGATTGTTTTTCTTTGATGCCTTTACGCTGCCATCTTGTTAAAGGGGAATGGCCCTTTCTCCTGTGTGTTAGTCTCGGTTCAAAAACTGTCCAAATGCATACAGATGTGGAGTTTCACATTTCTAGAGGGGAAGATGTGCTATAGAAAATTATCCTAGAAATGGTCATGGGAATCCATAAAGTACCATTTTTAAAGGAACAGGCACTGGCTGTCAAGGGGATGAAGAACTAGATGACATAGCAACGTAGCCGTGTCTTAGGCATTTCATCATGCAGGGGAACAGGTGATTTATTCCCAGTTTTGGATACATGAATACCTGCTGTGCTGAAATTAAACATTGTATGAAACGGGTATTTAGAATGCTTATCAAAGAAAAGATTAAAAACAGTAAATCTCAGGTCCCTGAGGCCCAGACTAAATCTGGAAAGCAGCCTATTCTGCAAAAGACTTCCTACTTCTGAAGACAGCGAACTTCAGCTTGGCCAGGAGAAGACTAACCACAAATACTGTAAGGGAGTCTTTTATTTTTCTTCCTTGCATGAGCAGTACTGATGTCTCAATCCTTTTCTTAACTAAAATAGAATTTATTCCCAAGGGAGAAAAGACACGAGTATGAAAACCCTATCAAAAGAAACGATATTCAAGCAAGAGCTCCTCTTTAATGGATGTAAGGGAAAGCCCACGTGGCAATGTCTGGAGGAACTACCCTGGATGTGGACAGACCATCACCATCTGTCAAAGTGTGTGGTTGTGTGACTCTACCACCTTCACTGACCTAACTGCAGTGAAAGGTGATCTCCCTCCAAATAAATAGCAAAGCAAATATTAGTTCATGATCCTGCTAAACCAGTTGAAAATGCACAAGAAAGGCAAACATCCTTTAAAGTTGGCATTAGAAAGCTAAGGATACATAATTCGGAACAGACAATTTTTTTGTGCATGTTGTCAAGTTATAGCTTATCTTTGACTTTTATGTGTGCTTTTCCTTTTGGGGGCATTTTCATCCAATACTGTTCCAGATTTATATATGTAATATAACCTAGAGAATGATGTAAAGTATGCAATACTGGTACTGTTGGTACTACCCATTTGCAATAATAAAAAGCTAAAAAGACAAAATGTAACGATTATAGTAAACAAAATCCAGTTTCTCATTTCTAACTTTTCATTCTCTAACATTTTTTTTAGTGGGTGTCAGTTGACTGTTTGAAACCCTTTCTCTTTTTACCTTCACTTCCATTTCCCCCTTGTCATTGTATTCCTCTAGGACCCTAACTCCTTGAACATTTCCTCTTGTTTTCATATTTATGATGAGTTCTTAAAGGATTCCTTTTTCTCTTTTAAAGACTCAGTTTTCCATATATTCTTCACCATGGCCTTTTATTTTCTCTCTACAATTACTGAGTGTTTTGGAATCATCACTTTTGGTCCCTTTCTTCTCCTCTTCATATTTGTCCTTTCTCCCGGCTTCAGCTGAAATCTTTTCTTTTCCCCTGCTTTTCTCAATTATACCCTTTTCTCTGCTTCTTTAATCAGTTTCCCCTTCCTCCCTCCATTGCTTTCTTCCTCCATTTTATTCCTTTCTCCTCAGTTTATGTCTCCTTCTTCTTTCCATTTCTTTTCCTTCAAATGTGTGTCATTATAGAGGTTAACCTGGAAATGCTACCAGTATATGTGTTTTTCCTTTGAAATACTGAGCATACAAGAAAAGTGTAAGGAGATAAATAATTCATGAAAAGTATTCTATCAGAAACAAGTGTGTTCTGCATATTAGAACAAGCCTTAGATTTGGACTGATAGAACCTTTTATGAGGGCATGAATACTGGATCACTGAACTGCAGGAGCACTTAGCTTGTAAACATGCCATTTTACCCCAATCTATAAATATCTAAGATTGTTATCAGAATCTACCAACTACCATAAATTCACTAAATTTACTTATACTCACTGAACGTTGTGCTCTGGGAATGTGATGCCTTTCTGTTTGGGCTGCTGATGACCTTCTGGCCTTTAAACATTGTAAGCACATATGGAAGGCAGCTATGTATTAGAGTTGTGAGGTTAGCTCAGATCCAAAGAATGGATATTGGGGATACTTGATTTCAACCCTGGGGGCTAAAATCAGGCCCCACTCAAAGCATTCGCAGTGGAATTGAGCAAATTTCTCTCTTTATTTGGGGTGCAGAAATGAAGACAATCAAGAAGCTAATTCTAACTGCTAAGTTTTAGAATTAAAATAAAGATTTAGTAGGGAGCCCTGAGATTGCTAAATCAAAAAGGAAGTAAAATACTTTCTTGTTTTGTTTTTCTAAATTTAGGTTGGTCTACTGTACTGATTCTTTTTAAAATGTGTATCTTATATTAGGAAGAAAGGAGTTGGTAGTGTGCCTTTATTTCCTACAAAGCATCTACAATTTGTGTGTGTGTGAAGTTTACTTTAAGGAGTCAGACTCACTGTGGTCTCTGGCATTTCCCTTGGTTTACAAATCACTATGTCAGAACTAGTGAGGGGCCTCAGCTGTGAATGCCTCATGGACAGGGACTGTAGTCTTTTCTCTAATTCTTAGCTTGGAGACTGGTACTTACTCAGTACTTGTTATCATCAGTCAGCTTTCACCAGGGCAGGCTACCACCACAGAGGCCTATTCCTCATTGGATACAGCTCTGCTCTGCTCGCTATGACTTTTTCATTTTAGAATCCAGAATCAGAAGCAGCAGGCCCCCCTCTGGGATATGCCATTCTTCTGGCAAAAGGGAAAGAACAGGAGAGAGAAGAAGGAAATACATGTAAAGATCCTTGAAACTTTTACTCAGAATGGATACACCCGACATTCACTCTTACTTCGTGGGTCAAGGCAAGTCACATGACCAAGCCTGATACTAAGTGGGCAGAGTTGAAAGTCACATGACAATAGATTAGACAGAGAATATTCCTACAGGGAGTAGAAAATGAAAACTGGGAACAAATAATTTCCATACATAATAAATGCTATTGAATTGAACTATAATCAGAAGCAGTTAATGACAATATATTCTACTGAGAATGTGTAGACTCATGAGAATTTGAAGAATTATTTTTTCTTTATCTGCCACACCAAGATCTTCCACTTACATAAGGAGTTGAATAGCATCATTAGATTGAATGCTTCGCACTGATTCAACAGACATATAAGTGGTCATGAAATGGTGAACACAGCACAGAAAATATGACACAGGAATGAACTACAAAGTTACTTTTTTAAGAATTTGGAAAAGCTTTCTGATGGAGTACTCAAACCAGAAATTGCTCATCTTCCACCCAAATCTAGGGGAATTTTGAAAAAAAATCTCATTCACTGCAACTACCATGGTGGGAAGAAATAGGATGATTTTGTGGATGGTTCATCCTGAGAAATATGCACCAGCCTTTGCACAGGTAGGTGTGGCAGCTAATCAAAATGTATTGTTACAGCTGAGTGTGGCTGGAAAAGACTGAGGGCCTGAGAGCCTGAATGGTCCCTGACTTCCCTGACAAGGACATTTTATGACCCAGGTGCATCTCTGTCCCAGCTCCTGGCCCACTTTGTGCCTGCGTGGTTGGATTAACCTTTCTTATCCACCAGACTCTACGAGGGCTGGTGCCCTGATGCAGGGTAGGTGCTCAAAATGTTTCTGTTAAATGAATCAATAAATGTTGAGCAGCTGCTGACAGAGAGGCTGAATGTTGTCTATAATTAGCGTATCAGTCTTGATAAGAGGAAATGATTGATCTGGTCTAAACTTTTGTGCACTGTGGCCTGGCATGTGTGATACTGCAAAAGACCGGACATGAGACACCAGGAAAATGAATGGAGATTTAGCTCAGCTTCCAAATATAAAGAAATTTTAGTTCACCCCACGTGCATACTGAAGTTGGATTTGTATCTTAATTGTAGCCTATTGTCTATGGCCATATCTACATTTTAACTTTTATCTTATTCTGTGCCTTTCATTGCATAACATGCAGTTAGCCATTTTAAATTATTCTCCTTTTTATTAAAAATGTTTTTTTGAATTTAAAAAATCTTTTTCAATATGGCTAAGAAATTCTAAAATGGATGAAGCTAAAATGACTTCATTGTCTGTCCTGGTGGTCACAGAGTTGAGATTGCAAGTTAAATAATATCCTTCCCAGAGTCTACCTGCACAAGACCTGAGCCCCTTTGGGTCGTTCCCACCTACACAAACACTGCACACAATAAGCCCTCAATAAATATTTGTTGAATTGAGTAGGAAAGTTAGAGACAGGTCATGGCTATCACATAGAAAGGCTATCTTACATAGGGTCCAGAAATCCCAAGACTGATCACCTGCTGAATATGTCTGAACAAGTCATTAAAACCAGGGGAAATGCAGGAGAGCATTTCTTTCCTACCCCATTACTCTGTGGAAAACATAAATGAAATAGATCATTTACATAACGGCATAATGTGCCTAGATATAACAGATTATTTGCATAACTGCATAATGCCACCAATCAGGGAAAAAACCTTAAATATTTCTGGAATATGAACATACAGAATTATGTAAGGTATGCATATCAACCGATAATCAGAACCTTCTCTTTTTTGTAACTTGTATCCCAACAGTGAGAAACAAAGCCACCGAAATGAATGAACTGTTCCAGCACCATGAAATGAAGCGGGGAGTACTTGTAAGACACGAACCTGCATGATCTGGGTTCAATTTCCCTGAACCAACGTTCTTTTCCTGCAGCATGAGTGATTGATAGGGACCTTTACTCATTAGAATATGAGAGCAAGGCCTTTTGAAAATAATTTTAGGGTGAGTAATGAGGAAGGAAAGACAAGACTGTTCTCTTAGGTATCAAATGCCTTACCTTTCTTGTTAACAATGATTGCCCTTTGAGCGAGCAGGTATAAGGGAAATAAATAGGCAGTGTGGCTTAGTAAGTTTTAATAATTTTTGTTTTTCATAACCAGAGTAGCTATGCTAGATTATATATTTACCTTAGTGCAAAAGTTCTTCAGTGTGTACAACTCCACTGAGTTTATTATAATTTTTAATGTATCTCAGACTCATTTCAGATCCTGATTTCCCAGTACAAACTAGAGTAACAAATATATAATTATTCTCATAAATAACTCAGCACCTTATATTTCAAACAAGTTTCCCCACAAGGCACAAGTGCCCTATATTAAATGATTTTAAGTGTAAATTGATTAAGGTAAAAATTAGTTGTTATTACCTTATGGACATTTGAGTTTTAGTAGCAATTCAAAGCCAGGTCTATCACAAGTAGATTTGTTGCCACCCACAGGTATAATCATCAGGAAAATTAATAATCATGTTCAGTGTGACTGTAAATCATTGTGGTTTAGGCAATTAATTTCTGTAGAAAAATGAAAGATCTATAAGTATTATTCCTGTGCAAACTACATGTTGTGAAAACCCAGATCCAACACAGTCAAATTGCAAATGCAGGGTTTCTAATTTCAGAGTGTGATAATATGGGGTCATCAGAGGGAGGGAAGCTGATGATTCTAAATAAATAATGTGGTAATTTTTAGTGGTTTACAATTATAGTTTTCAGTGCATGCAGTATTCAAAGTCTTTAAACTAGATGCAGTGGAAAGAGTTGCTAGTCTCTAGAAAAGGCAGAGAAACGTACTAGAAAAAGATGGTATTTGAATGAGTCCATCCTCATGGCGGAGACAATATCTAAGCACCCTTGTGTAAACGGTGCTGCTTGAAGAATTGCTTCCATATGCCTTCTCTTATTTTGGTCCGTTTGTTCAGCATGTAAAGCCAGACTGAGGAAATAAAGACCTCTAATAAAACAATGGTAACATTTATTCGTATGTGAATACTTAATGGTGTGCAAGAGAGTCTTCTAGGCACTAATTTTTTTTTCATTTAATTCTCACAATCACTTCTTAAAGTGTGTATGATAATCTGTACTAATAGTTGAGTAAAGAAGCTCAGAATGGTTAAATGACTTGTTCAAGGACAAAAAGCTGAGTTTGTAGACTCACGATTCCCATACAAGTTGACTTCCAAAGTTTATGGCCTCCTGCTGTAACTTTCTGTTTTTTCTTCACTCTTCTCTCCTTTTTTTCCTTTCTCTCATATGTTTCTATTATCTGATTTTCAGACATTTTCCTCTGTCTTTCTGCTTTTCCCTTGTGGATGTTTGTGGCCCCCCCACTGATGTCTATGAGTGTTTCTTAACCAATTAATGGCATCTCAGCTCAAAAGGCTGCTACCTCTCTGTGCATTTCTGGCATTGGTAGGTGCAACAATTTGAAGAATAGTTTATTTCTCTTTTTAGTCATAACTATTCTCTCTTTTTCCAAGCGTGTCCTAGTTTGTACATTCTTTGTCCCATACCATCCCAATTTATTATTATTTCTTTTCTAAGAGATACTAGGTCTGTTTTATTTATGTCCTATATGTCCTAAGATAGGCTCTGTCCTACCTATGGTTTAAAGAAATTATATAGGCAAAATGAGGAGAAAAAGGAAGAAAGGGAGAATGAAAAGGAAGGACAAAAGAAAGAGAGAAAATACTGCAGAATGTTCACTTTAAAAAAGATTGGTCACTTTCTGAAAGATTCACCATAGGCTTCTTTAAACAGAAAACTAATTTAAAACATTGACTACTATTCGGCTTGTATAATTTTTCAAGAAGTCACTGATTGCGTAAAATGAGCCACCTCTGCTTTTAGTTCACTAGCACTTCACACTGTAAAACACAATTTATAGTTAATGTATTTTTAGCAACCCAACTTATTTGACCCTCAGAAAAAAACTACATGGGATGGGTGGGGAAAAGGGCTTATTTCTGTTTTTCAACTGAGGAAGAAACTTAGGCTGAGGAATCCAGTGATTTGCTTATGCCATACACTAAAAAGAGAGAGGAACTCAAACCCAGATATCCAACTCTAAATTACAGGCACAAAGGTTTTTCTTTCAGATTCTTATTCCCTTAGATTAGAAATTAACCGAGCTTCTGTTGAAATTGCTCTGGTTAATATAACCTGGATTCTCCCAGTTATTCAATACTAGGGACACTGGCTGTTATCCCTTACTTTACTAGATTTCCAGACAGCTCTGAAGCCCTTGACATTTCTTCCATGTTTCTAGATACTCTTCTCTCTCTTTTTTCTCCCCCTACATCTCATACCATTATTTATCACTCTCTTTTATTGGTTCACTCTTCTCCTTCACACGTTTAAATGTTAATTTGGTCTTGGCCCCTTTCTCCCATAAGCTTCCTCCTGTACAATCCTCAGTCCTCCTGAAGAGTTAGCAACAGCTCATTGTTGAAGATGGATGTGTATTGAGACCTTTGGTCCAGATTTCTTCCCTTAAGTTCCACATCTATAGTTTCAACTGATAAATGGATATATTCATTGGAATTTAAAACAGGCAACTCAAACTCAAGTATATCCCAAACTAAATTTATCATCTTTCCCACCAAATCAACTTCTCCATTTGCTTCCTACCTGAGTTAACAGTGCCACCAGCTACCAGGTCTGTTAGAAACCAATCCTCATCAAAGGTGAATCGTCAAGTGCTATTGGTTCTGCATTCTAAATATATCTTGTATCTGTTCTCTTTATTTCCTCTATAATTTCAAACAAGAAAGCATCAGGAAAATGGGAGAGCTTAAGATCAGCAGGAAAAATGTCAGTTTGACTCTTGTTTCTTTCCAAAGCAGGGCCCCAATTCAGCCCCCAAAGCTACCCCCTATAGTTCACAACTGTTTATTCTTTTCTTCCCTTTCTTTTCAGCATATAAGCCTCTAAGCATTGTATTATATTTATGAGTTTAGTCATCAAATGTCCCTTCCACGTGAAGCTTCAAGATGTGAGGGACTTTGTCACCTTCACTCCTGAGGGCTGAGATGAGTTTCTCATGGCTGAGAGGAGTTCCTGGCTTATAGTAACTGTGAGAGAAATGTATGTGTATCTGTCAGCATTCTAGCAGAAATGGAAGCCACACTTAAACTGGGTTAAGTTAAGAAGATTTAATAAAGGGAGTGTTTACTAAGGTGTGGATGAAGTTTAGGAAAAGGAACAAAGGGTCACATGGGATCTCCGCCTGGTAAGAGCTGGGAACAGTTACCACCCATTGGCTGAGTGGGTGACGGAGGGGAAAATTGCTTTGAACAATTGCTGGAACTTGGAATAAAAGCTGTGTGAGAGAACCGCCTGACAGGAGCTGTGGCCTGCTGTAGAGGGACGTGGCCAACCTGTGCTGGGAACCAGCCTACCAGGGAAGGGTGGGAAGGAAAAGAACCAGCCTACCAGGGAAGCGTGGGAAGGAAATTGGAGGGCAAGAAGGGTATCTTGCCCTCCAATTTCCTGCTCACGCCCGTATAGTTCTCACCCAGCTGACAGCCAGAAAGCAAGGGAGCACGTGAGTGTGGTCTGCAGTCCACAAAGATCAACATCGCAGGAGACAAAGAAGGGTAGAGAAGGGTGGAGAGGCAAATGCAAGAGCTCAGCATGTGTGTTATAAAAATGAGTGAGTGGTAATCTTATCTTTTTTCCCATACATATGAAAACAGTACATCCCCCAAAACTGCAAGATAACTGCAATTAACAAAAAGTTAGTTTTGATGCAACTCATACCCTATGCAGATACACCTTCTCCGAGAACCACTGCTATACACGGAGGCCCGCAGCACCTTTTTAAAGTGCACATCTGATCACATCAGTGTCCTGCTTAAACTGGCAGTAGGTCTATGTAGCCTGCAGAGTAACTTCCAGGCTCTTTTGCCTGGCATACCAAGTCCATCCCAAATGTGATTCAACCCCATTCCTTTTCTGGGCTTATCCCCTCTTGCCTTGAGCACATTGCCATTACTCACCCAACACTTCCACAAGAAAAAGGAACTCCTCTAGTCCTTTATGCTACCATGCCTTTTTCTTGCTCCTTCTGCCTATAATTTTTCACCTAGATCTTTCCATCTTACATGCCCCTTCTCCTGGATAAGTCATGCTTTTGTTTAAAAATGACTTGAATATAACATCTTTGTTACTTCCTATAATGCCCTATCCTAATTGCATCATTCCCTTTGTTTATTTAAGCCTTAACTTCATTCCAGAGATTCAAGGTAAGGACTACACAGCACCTTCTTCATTTGAACTCTCATAACATTTTGAAATGTCTTTATTTACACTTTCATCCTTCTATTGTATTATTTAAATTTCTGTTACAAGAAAGTCCTTGAGACCAAGGACTCTGGATTTATTTGCAATGAAACTCTGACATTTAGAAAATGCCCAACACACAGTACTTGATGGGCACATAATTGTTTAATGAATAAATGAGTGACAAAAAGGAGCCTAAAGTACCCAGCCATCTAGTAGGACTCCAACTCACTGGTTTCTGAAGTTTTAGAATCCAAAGAATGAAGCAGAATTAAATTGTGTGTTTGTAAAAGCAGAAGTGGAAATGATTCTCCTGATTCTTAGGTGCAAGTATATGGATAAGCAAATTGTTCTTTAATGTTCCTTCATTGTTTGAAAATATAAGTAGCCCAATGGGGCTAAAACACCTACAGAAGAAAATAAATGATGGGTGTAGATTTTAATATAGCACCAAGGCATACCTACTCTCACATATAAGAGACACTCTCAATTATAAATCATTATGCAAAGACTAATGACATCATCAACAGAACTAGTTATCATCACCCAGTAACAGATACACTTAATTCTGAAAAATGTTAAATATTTGCAATGCGGGTGAATCAATAAATATTTCTATTCTTCCTGGCCTTTGTGATTTTCCTCTGTAAGTTTAACATTTTGTAAACTGGTTCACCTTTTGGTGACTGGGTAGAACTCTGAGTTGGGGATGGTGCATAGAAGAAATACTTAGTGAGCTCAGAACATTTGGAGGGCAGAATTGAAGTATTTTACAAAGTTTGGAGCAGCTCAGGTTTTCTCTAGTGTACTCATTTTTCACAATTTTTCTTTTTTATATTTCCTTTGAGATAAAATATATGTACATTGGAATTCACAGGTATCAAGTGTACAATTCTATGAATTTTGACAAATATATACACACATGCAGCAAACATCCTTATCATGAAACAGAACACTTCCAAGAGCCCCCAAATTTCCCTTGTGTTGTCTTCCAATCAATCTTCATCCCCATAGGCAACTGCTATTCTGATCTCTAATACCTTAGATTAGTTTGGTCTATTCTTGAACTTCATAAAAATGGAAGAGTACAGTATGTATTCATTTGTGTCTAGTTAGTGAGTAAACATAATGGTTATGTGATTTGACTCATCTATATTATTATATATATCAGCAGTTTGTTCCTTTTGATTGCTGTGTACAATTGCATTGTATGAATATACCACAATTTGTCTATTTTTCTATGTGATGACATTTGGGTAGTTTATAGTTTTCAGTTATTGTGAGTAAAGCAGCTATAAACATTCATGTATAAGTCTTTTTGCAAACATATGCTTTCATTTCTCTTTGGTAAATCTCTAAGAATGGGATTGCAGGGTAGGTGTATGTTTAACTTAACAAGAACTCCCAAACGTTTCCCCAAAATGATTATATCATTTTATACCCTCATCAGTGATATAACTGAGAATTCCAGTTATACCACTTTCTTGCTAGCATTTAGTGTCATCAGTCTTTTTAATTTTGGCCATTGGAGTGGGTGTGAAGAAGAACCTCACAGATTAAATTTGCATTTCTTTGGTAGCTAGTGAGTGACACTGAACACCTTTCCATGTGCTTACTGGATTTTTTGTGAATTGCTTGATCAAGTCCTTTCTCTCTTTTTTAAATTGAATGCTTTGTCTTATTTTTGAGTTGTAAGAATTCTTTATTATACTGGCTACATGTCCTTCCCCAGATAGAAATGCACACACACACATACACATATGCACAGTGAGAATAGGGTAAGAAAAGAATACTGAGAGAATAAGTTTCTTAATAGAGCCTTTTAATGAGCAGATATTTCTATTTTGGATGAAGTCCAATTTATCATTTTTTTTTCTTTTATGGTTAGTTCTCTTTGTGTCCTCTCTAAAAATTATTTTTTGGAAGTGAAGGTCATGAAGATATTCTCTTACATTTTCTTATAGAAAATTTATAGTTTCAGCCTTCATGGTTAGATTTTTGCTCCATATGACAGGACTGTTTGTGTGTGGTGTGAGGTAGTAGTCAATGCTCATTGCATTTTTTTTTCTATATGGATATTCAGGTGTTCTAGCACTGATTTTTGAAAAGACTTTTCTTTTTCCATGAACGTGCCTTAACACCTTGGTTAAGGCCCTCATTGACCAGGTATGTGTGGGTCTATTTCTATGCTCTCTATTATGTTGCATTGGCCTATTTGTCTATCTTTTCATCAATACCACACTGTCTTGATTATTAAAGCTTTAGAGGAAATCTTTAAACCCATAGGCAATTGGAATCATTCAACTTTGACCTTTCTCAAAATTGCTTTGTCTCTTCTAGGTTCTATTGTCAGGTAAATTTTAGAATCAACTTGTCAATTCCAAAAAGAAAAAAACCTTTTTCTTGCTAATGAAAACATATTTGATTGTGATGTCACTGAATCTATAGATGGTTTGGGGATAATTGATGTCTTAGTAATGCTAATAATATTAATATTCAAAACATTAATATTGATAGCATTGATAATTATATTGAATTTTTTTTTTGAGAGGGCATCTCTCATATTTATTGATCCAATGGTTGTTAACAGCAATAAAATTCTGTATAGGGGACTCAATGCACAATCATTAATCAACCCCAAGCCTAATTCTCAACAGTCTCCAATCTTCTGAAGCATAACGAACAAGTTCTTACATGGTGAACAAATTCTTACATAGTGAATAAGTTCTTACATGGTGAACAGTGCAAGGGCAGTCATCACAGAAACTTTTGGTTTTGATCACACATTATGAACTTTAAACAATCAGGTCAAATATGAATATTCGTTTGATTTTTATACTTGATTTATATGTGAATCCCATATTTCTCCCTTATTTTTATTACTATTATTATTATTATTATTTTTAATAAAATGCTGAAGTGGTAGGTAGATGCAAGATAAAGGTAGAAAACATAGTTTAGTGCTGTAAGAGGGCAAATGTAGATGATCAGGTGTGTGCCTATAGACTAAGTATTAATCAAGCTAGACAAGGGCAGCAAAACATCCACGGATGCAGAAGATTTCTCTCAAAACAGGAGGGGTGAGGTTCTAAGCTTCACCTCTGTTGATCCCTATATTGAATTTTTAAATCTAAGACTATCGTCTTTGTCAGAGTGAGCTGCCATAACAAAATACAATAGACTTGGTGGCTTAAACAATAGAAATGTATTTTCTCCAGGTTTGGAGGCTGGGAAGCCAAAAAACAAGGTGTTGGCTGAAGTTTCTTCCTAGTTTGGCAATAGCTCTGCTATGGCTGTGTCCTCTAGGGTAGAGAGAGCCAGCTTTGGTGTCTCTTTCTCTTCTTACAAGGCACCAACTTTGTCATATTAGGGCCCCACCCTTATAACTTTATTTAATTACCTAATTACCCCATATATGCCCTATTTCTAAATGTCATCACATTGGATGTTAGGGCTTCAATATATGAATTTTGGGAGGACACAACTCAGTCCATAACAACTATGTTATGTGTTTTCATTTACTTAGGTCTTCTTTATATTCACTTAACAATATTTTATAATTTTCAGTATAGTGGTCTTGCACATTTTCTGTTAAATTTAGTCCTAACTAGTTTGGGTTTTAATGTTATTTTCAATGTAATTTTAGATTTTCTTTTCTAGTTTTTTTCTTCTAGTATTCATAAATACAGTTAATTTTCATATATAGTTGACCCTTGAATAATGCAGGGGTTAGGGGCATTGATCTCCCTGCACTTGAAAATCCATGTGTAACTACTGACTCACCAAAAACTTGACTATAAATAGCCTTCTGTTGACTGGAAGCCTTACTGATAGCATAAAGAGTTGATTAACACATTTTATATGTCATATGTATTATGCATTGTGCATTTATAATAAAGTACATTAGAGAAAAGAAAATGTTTTTTCAAGTGTTTTTCAAATGAAATTTCAAATTTTCAAATTTTAGATCTCCACAAAATGTTCCAATACATTCATTGAAAAAGGCTGCATATTAGTGGACCCATGCAATTCAAACCCATGTGGTTCAAGGGTCAACTATATTCCTTCTCTTAAGGGGCATTTTTATATTTGAAGGTAGACTTGGCTGTGAACATTTGACTTAGATAATGTCAAGCAAATGAGGGGGAAAAAAGCATTTGATCTTACAGTTATCTCATTAGAATTAAAATGAAGTAGTCACACAATTTTTAATTCATTAATCCCAGGCACAACGAATGAACACCATTTTCTTTTAGCAAAGTAGGCATTCTTTGCTTTCCCCAGAGTAGCCAGAAGCACCTCTGCCATCCTTTCAGGATGCTTCCTGTTCAGGATCCTGTTTCTGACACTTAGGACAACAAAAAGGCTGTGTTGTAACCAATTACATGTAACTGTCCATGTGGGCAGACATCCAGGCCAGTGGCCTAGCTCTTTAACCAAAGACACCATCATGGTACCACGTTTTTTGTGACAGATTTAGTTTTTAAGCAGCAGAAAGTATGCCAAAATAATCATTTAAGACGTTTCTAATACATTTCTATGTATATAAGCTTTTTGGGCAGCCAGGGCAGGCAGTTATGTTTTTTATTTTTTAAATGGCTTAAATGCAGACTGGATAAACAATGAACCCCAAGGAGAAATTCTTAATAAAGCCCAACAATTCTTTGTAGAAATTTTAACTCTGTGGTCATGGGTATTTCTGATATTCTCACCTTGGGCAAATTTGGGACTCCCTTGTAGAAGAAAGCATTGTTTATAGGTTGTGGATGCTTCAAAGACACTTGGACTTCAAAAGCTTTTTTTTTTGTTTGTTTTGTTTTTTTGGTAGGGGGATATAAACTGTTAGGAGAAAGAGTAAATTTGTCTATTCCAAACAAACCTGAATTGTTTGTCACATACTCTCTAAAATGTAATCAGGTACTTACACTGCAAAGGGAGACCAATGTTAGGAACAATCAGGGTTTTCCTAAATAGAGTCTACACCTCCCTGGGAGATACTGAACAGAGGCCCTGAAGATTCAACCCTTGAGATTTTCATCCATTTAACACTGGGCTGACTTTTCTATTTAGGTGAACTCACCTCAAGTCTTCAAATAAAATACAGCATCCTACTAAATGCTAAGAAATAGAATGTCCCACTAAATACTAAAGAGGTTGCTAATTCTCCACAGTATATTTGTATGATGTGATCCTTGCTGTCATAAAATAATTACAAGGACACATGACAGCAAATTTATTTCAATCTGTGAAATAATATTTCGTGATTCACTTTTCATTCTCAGAGATTTTATTGCTGCTAGATACCTCAGTAAAGAGAATTGCAATAGGCCATCCCTTCAGTTTGGTAATGTTTATTTAGCCTTTTTAGCTTATCCTCTGGAGAAGCTTTTGATTCCGAAGAGACAGGGGACATAAATCCATCAGTGGGGATTTAGGGCAAATTAGATTTAATAACCATGGAGTTTAAATTTTCCACTGTACTTTTTAAATATCCATTCCAGTTTGTTAATATAGCATAGATTAGTTTGAGGATGATTTCAGACTTTCCTGTCGAGAGTTTTACATATGTAAAATCTTCTTAAGGTCAGAAGTTAAGTGTGCATAGTTACAAAGGGCCTTTAACCTCCTAGGATAGGAGTACAATTTTATGGTTTAGGTTAAGAGTTCTTCTGCCAGTTTTTAAGGCTGAAGAATGAACCTTGGACCCAAAGAAAACATGCCTACAGAGTGAGAAACGTGGCTCCTGTTCATATCCCAACAGCAGAGCTGCCACAGCGAAGGCAGAAGATAAAAGTAAGAAAAAGAAAACAAAAAGGCTTCCAACAGACAATTCACACATGTCACAAAAATCCACCCTCCTGTGTCTGAAGTCACACATATGTCTCTGTATTTCTATCTTTAGGCTTATCTTTGCAATATCTTTGATTGCAGAAGCTGTAGAGCTTTTTATTCAAACGGGCATTTGCAAACTATTTCCATTTGCAACACACATCCTTTCAAATCATCCAGATGCCATGAGCTCTTGCTTAGTCCACTAATTTATACGACTTGGAATTGTCAGATTAAAGCCAATTTGACGACCAAATTTCCTTGTAAATGTAATTAGAAATACAAGGCATGAGGCAACCATACGGCAGTTCTATCTGAGTTAAAACTATCTACACATCCTCAAACTTTTACTCCTGTTTATTTGAATCATCCATGTCTTATATTTAGATATGCATTTCATTGTACTGAGCTCTCTGAAAAGATAATGTCAAGTCTATGTGGTTTTTATCAAGGCTTTATAAAGAATGTCACATGACCACTGTGGATGGAAGAAAGCCACATAAGCATTTGCAAGCTGAGTAAATATCTTGTACTTGAGTTTGTATATTAGTGAAGGTACCACTAGCTGATATAGTGCATACCTCCCCGTATCTAAGAGGCTAATCTAATCTTAAAGGGAGTTAATTTCTCTCCTATGGGAAAGCTGTAATGAGCATATATGACGAATGAGGTGGCTTTCCTCCAAGTGGGAGTACAGGGTCCCAGAGTCCTTCCACACTGTGGCTTAACCAACCTCAAATAGTGATTGTTAAGGTCATCATCCTCACTGGCATCAAGCTGGTGGATGTCGCAAGAATATGATGTATAGCAAGTGGGAAGTTTTCACAGGCCAGCCTGGGAGCTGGCATGCATCACTTCTCACAATTCATTAGCTGGGAAGTCCTCACATGGGCACATGTGACTGCAAGGAGGGATGGAAAATGTCACGTCATCTAGCTTTGTGGCCTGGAGAACAGAGAGGGACATCCTAATCATTAAGGAAAGCTGAGCTTATTTTTTTGTTATGTCAGAGTAAGTAACTGAAACTATCTAATGAAAACACTTTAATAGAAAATCTGAGCATCAACATCTCTGTTTGTATGTCACCAGAATTTCAGAGCTGAGGCAATGTAGTTGTGTTTTCTGACTTTCTCAGAAGAATTATTCTTTAAAGAGGTGCTGTGGTTTGATAGAGAAAGCAATAGACCCAAATCCATAAAATCTGAATGTTTTTTCCCATCTGTTACTAATTACTTGAGTGACCTTAGGCAAGTCACTTTCTGGGCTTTATTTTTTCTCACTGGTAAAATTAGAGCATTCAGTTAAATTATTGCTAGGGCTCCTTTCAAATATTAACAGTTTGTGATTCACTGATCTTGTTTTGGTTTCCTATATTATGCTTTATCCATAATTAGAATATTTAATATGTTACATTCTATAACAGAACTATTGTTTTTTTTCTTTCAATATACAGGGCTTTTGTGAGTATCTAATGAAGTTTCTGCCTTCTATTTCTCCCTCTATACACCAAGGCTTTTAAAGATTTACCCTCTTCCAAGTTTCTCACTGCCTATTTTTTGTGAAACAAACATTAACAAAGATACCACTTTTACTGATATCTACTCATTAAATCATTACAATCTTAGGTTTGCAGGATAAACTGGGTCACGAAGCTTACTGGCTGTCATTGATGAGGACAGTGAGTGAGGAACTGATCTTGGGTCTTTTCAATTCCCAGCTGTCAAATTGCCTCTAGACAATAGATGGGATATTATTTAACATTAAAATGTTTCCTGAAGGTCTTTGCTTTCCTATATCCAAAAACGTCATAGAAAACAGATTTTCACAATAAGATTTCTTCCCTTTTTTCTAATATCTTATTTCCGTTACTTCCATGAGAATAAGTGTGTGTGTGTGTGTATTTAAAATAATCTACATGCTTTCCAATTTCTTTCACTCTTGAGCATATTTTTGCAGCTCAAATATTCTCATTAGGGAAATGGATTTCTTTTTTTCAACTTAATTCTTCGAGACTTTCTTTATCCTGACCAATTCTTTACAAAAGCCTATGTTCCTATGTTAATAAATTTACATAGGACAAGATCTGGAAATTCTCCCACTGAGTAGCAAAAGATGATATGCTAGTATGTTTCATTTTCTTGATCAGATTGTACAGAATCATGCTCTGTGGATTTTATAGCATTTTCTGTTTTGCTGGTAGGGAAAAAGCAAAAACGAAGCAAAACAACACAACATAAACATTTAAGGCCCTGTTTTCCTTTTCAGGATAAGTATCATAATAAAAGGCCAGGTCCTCACCCTTCATAGTCCTCTGAGAGTAGATACTTCTTTAATTCCCACTGGGCAAAAGGAATGTGGATCTGGCCAAATACCTGCCTCCACATTATCTCTTTTAATCAGAGAACTTCAAAACACTTTACCAACACAAATTCATTGCCATCACACTTACAAGAAGTAATATTGTCCTCATTTTGTTGATGGGAAAAGTGGAACACTGAGAGTATAAGTGACAAATTCAGAGCGTGTGGTGGAGCATGATTGTACCCAGGGCTCTGGAGAGCCAGGATCCTGCTCTAACAACTCGATAAGACTTCCTCTGAGGCCATGGATGTGGTTCACATGTTCTAAAAAAGATGGTTTATTTTAGTTTTAAGGCACAGAGAGACTGCTGAAGAGACAGAGGGATGACAAAATTTAGTAAGTCTTACTTAGAAGGTTGAATGATGCATGTTGTTAGCACATGGAAAATCTCTCCCACCTGGTACAACCCAAGACACTGAAAAGCTATGAAATTATTAACAAACAGCAAAACAAGAAATGGAAAATATTCATAGGGATTTTGAAAAATAGAAATATCTTGGTCTAAACACTAAATTTAAAATGAAACTATCCCAGCTTCTTTTAAATATACTGTCTTCATTACTGATTCTTGCCAATGAAAACATATTTGGATGAATTCAACTAGACACATTCTCTGTGCATCTCTCTCTTCATCAGTATATTCCCAGTGTAATCTTTGTCATTTGATACTTTCATTTGGCTAAAGTAGTCTTGTGTATTAAGAGAAAATCAAAACATGCCAAACGTGGTGAACTGTTTCAGCTTTGAAAAGATCAGCTTAGGTAAGCATTCCAACAATAAGACATTCATAATCTTCTGCATATGACATGAAGCAACTTTTAATGACTGATTAATAGCTCTGTGATGAAACAATGGTAACAATGAATGTACATGTTTGTTGTATTGACAGATAGGAAAACCATGATTCAAATAAAAATTAACCTCTAATTAATAAACAAGCACATGCTGAAATCAAATATGCCTTAAAGTGCCTCCAGCCCTTAAAGCCAGTGAACATCTAAAGCTTGTTAAGTATTTTTAATTTGACTGAGGAAGCCAGCACTGATTAGATGAGAGAAGGAGGACTGAAGGGTCCTTTGTCTGGAAAGGATGTGCTTTTAAAAAGATGCCCAATAAAATCATGGAAATAAGCAGATTTTCATAAGCCCCAGGCTGAAAAAATTTCTTTTTCCAGGTTAAAGGGAATCAGGCAATCCACCCAAAGAGATATTCCTTGGCTTCTCTTAGTTTTCTTCTCATTCAGAAGTCTGTGTTGATGGGGAAGTTCCGAGTTTGTCTCCTGCAAGACTGGTGTTTGCACTCTTATATTGGGAGAGAAAGTGGGGGAAGTGATGGTTTCAGCCTGGGTGACCGCGATGAAGCATGGAGTGGTGAGGCCCGTGTGAACACTGGAGCTTGAAGGATGTTTATGGAATTTTTCAAATCCACTGGGAAGGAAGAGGATACAGAACACAGCTGTTGGAAGGAGTATAGAATTGTAAACGTTTTAGTAATTGTGTCATGGCCAAATTATATTTCCCTTTGATTTACTTAGTCAAGTTCTACATAGTCAAGAATAACTCAATATGTAACAATGATAAAAATGACAGGAATGGGAATTGGCAATGAATTGTACTGTGTTTTTTGAAAAGCAATGCTTCTCAAAGTGTATTCCCTGGACCAACAGTACTCTGTACCTGGGAACATATTAGAAATGCAGCTCCTTGGGCTGTACCCCAGATCTACTCAAACAGGACCTCTGGGTATGGGGTCCAGTGATCTATACTGTGGAAAGCCTTCCGGATGATTCTGGTCCACACTGAAGACTGAGAACTACTGTTGGAAGAACAAAACAAGACTCCTGTGGTAACTTGACCTTAGAGGAAGGCCAAACCAAATGAGATCTTATTCAGAAGTTTAAGTCTTGGAGCTGAGATGAAAGGTTCTATACTTGTGGTCCCAGAAAAAGTCTTAAACAAAGGTACATTCATTCTAAAAAGTCTTTAAAGCAAATACCAATTTTTGTGTTGAGGGCCTGATTTTGCCACCTGGAAATTTTTCTCAGTGTACACTCTGGGTTTAAGTGGTGATAGGCCAGGAGCTGCCTTAGCCAACTTCCCAGAGTATCTTGTAGAAAAACACACAGGGTCTTTTGCAACTTTTTTCTTGTTGATGCAACAGTGCAAATCTTCCAACCCAACTTACTCTCAATTTGCTTTCTAGCTGTTACTGAAACTGGAATTATACACATGGATTGGATTCCTTGAATACCATAGTAGGCTAACTGGGCATGTTTGAACCTCAGGGCCTCAGGTTTAGCAAATCAGATTTTGTACAGTATTTGGAGATCATCAACTCTTCAAATATTAGAATATGGAGCCCAATGTGAAATCTATGTACTGTAAAAACAGAGAAATTGTGATACAAATTTAAAATTACTTTAAAATTGATCAGTAAACATTGTATCCATTTGTCCATCAGCATATTCTCAGTGTTATCTCTGTCACTTGTGCAGAAAGATGCAGAGAAGAGAGATAAGTAATGACAACACAAGGATAACACTGAGCAGTTGAACAGCCAGTGTGGTACAGGATCTGGAACCGGGCATCAGCCTATGGAGTGACAGGTCAATGGTACCTTGGGGAAGGGACAGTGTGGTGTATGTAGTAGGAAAGGCTGGGGAATCAGGAAAGGGGTGATGTAGTAGAGTATGGCCATTTTGGTGCATACATGTTGCCTTACAGGCTCAAGAGGAGGAAAATACTTACATTAAAAAAAAATAAGACTGTGGGATGAAATCTCAACTCTGTAGGCCTCTATGAGGTGCCTCTTGGATGGGGTCTAAGTGTGGGCTGCGTGGTCTTCACACTTGCCTGCCAGGCTGTGTTTTCTCTTATCAGAGTACTGATTTTATTATATTATAAATATCTGTTTGTCTCTGCCCTCCACTGGACTGTAACTCCTAGACCACAAGAATTCACTACTTCTTTCCTTTTCCTCCCTTCCTTCTTTTATTGCCCTAGCATCTACAGTATCTGATAGAGTAGGTGAACAGTAAATGTTTTTAAATAAATGAATGAGCAGTATAACCAGCCTGGATCTGACTGCTAAGAGCTGATAGTCAATGGACAGGCAAGAGACCCCTCATTCCCATCGTGGGACTGGCTGGCGCCAGGTTCCAGATGAAACCAGGAGGAAAAGAAAACAGCTACCTCAGCACCTCTGCAGAAGACAGAGGCCAGTTACAGAAACCGAGAGAGAATTAGTTATTGTAGGAGCTGGATTCCGGAAATGGCAACTTGTTTGAGATGTCAGGACACTTGAGAAAGGAGTGGGGCTCAGCTCAGGACACAGTACCTGGGGGGAGGAAGCAAAGGGTGGGCAGGACCACAAAACAAAACAAACAAATAACAGAAATCCTCTCTTTTCCTTAGGTGCCGGGCAGAATTTGTAGGAAAGTTAGGTTTAAATAAAGAATAGTCTGGTGGAGTCACAAAGGAACTTGGGGAAAGATGTCCGTGATGCAGGGGCAGACTCTCTGTAAGGGACGGTCACAGAGAGTCTCTAGCAAAGACATTTCAGCTGAAGGCAGACAGAGTCTGGGTGGGAACTAGTCACCTGTTAGTCGTTTGCCTGTAAAACATTGGTTCTCTAAGAAATACTCCTGTTTTGATGTATTTTATTATTTTACAAACAACTGGCCTAAGAGAGAAGTATCACGGGCAATTACTGAGCGCTTGTTGAAAGAATGAATGAACCATGGCAAAGGCTGTGTCCCAAGTCTCCGGGAAGAACCCAGTAGTCTTAGGGCAGGATCCTGTTTCCTCACCAAGCAGCATCCCAAATGCACCAGGCAAGTGAGCCGGAGGAAACAGACGCTGCAGCAGGGCTTCTGATTCTACCAGGAAGCTCTTCGCCAGCTACTAGTCTGATAAAACATAGAAACAGGCTACGAAGAGATATGATGACCCCCATCTGCAGCTATTTTAAAGAAGGGTAAAGACCTCATCAATTCTGAAGAGTTTTCATCTTCTTGGCCTGGCGGCAGGACTCCGGCGCGGGCCATCTGGAACCCAGGCAGCTCCTCAAGGCTCCTCCCAGCACGCTGTGATGCACTTCATGCCTCCGAGTCCTTTACTTTCTCCCCTAACAGCTTCACTTTTAATCCTTGCTCTTTCTCTTCCTTACTTATTGGCCATGTCTCTGACCTTCCTGTTTCTTTCACATAAAGACCCTTCCCTAACATGTGTCCCCAGACCCTTCTTCTCTGGCAGCTACTTTGGGGAATGTGGCTATTGTGCTCGTTGTTTCCCGCCCCCAGCCCCAGCCCCAACCCCAGCTTGCTGCGGCTGCTTGTGCCATGTGTCTCAGACAGCCTGCTCGGCCCAACTGCGGGATGACCCCGGCTTTTGCGTTGGCAGGTGCGGCCCAGAAGGAGCTGGCAGCACAGGAACCAGCCTGCTCTCACCAGGGGTGACCCCACCCAACACGCAGCCTCCCTGGAGGGGCACCTGCCAACCCAGACAATCACTGGAGGCAAAATGCGCTGCTTGCCTTGTTTGCATGCGGAAGTGTAAGTCCCACAGTTGAACAATGGGAATTAAGGGAGAACCTGGGCAATAAGATGTTAATTTCAGTGCTCCTTCATTCTCCTTGAGGACCCCTAGGCCTCCTCTGCTGTCACTCCCCACTCTTAAGAATTCAACGTCAGGAATGTGAATTGGCATAGCCGTTATGGAAGACAGTGGAGGAACCTATGGCAGTTCCTCAAAAAATTAAAAATAGACTTGCCATATGATTTGGCAATCCCACTTCTGTGTATACATCTGAAAGAAATAAATCACTATCTTGAGGAGAAATCTGCACCCCCACGCTCAACTGCAGCATTATTTGTGATGGCCAAGGCCTGGGAACACCCTAAATGTCCATTGTCAGTGGACAAATGGATGAAACAGCTGTGGTATATATATCTACCATGGAATATTATTCAGCTGCAAAAGAAGAAGGAAATACTGCCATATGTGACAAGATGTATAAAACTTGGGAGCATTATGCTAAGTGAAATAAGTCAGCCACAGAAAGACAAATACTGTATAATCTCAGTTACACGTGGAATCTAAATATCCTGAACTCATAGAAACAGAGCAGATTGGTTGTTTCCAGGGATGAGGGAGTGGGAGTAATAGAGAGATGCTGGTCAAAGGGTACAAACTTCCAGTTACACGATAAATGAGTTCTGGGGGTCTGATATACAGCTATGTAACAGTTAACAATAGTATTGCATATTTGAAAGTTGCTATGAAAATGAATTTTAAATGGCCTCACTATTTTAAAAAAGGTAACTATGTGAGGTGATGGAAGTAATCTTATTATAGTAATCATTTTGCTATGTTTCTGTGTATCAAATCATCATGTTGTACACCTTAAGCTTACACAATGTTATATGTCAATTATATCTCAAGAAAGCTAGGAAGAAAAAGAATTCAGTGCCTTCCTGCTTTCTGAGGCACATCAGGCCCACATTCCTCCTCAGCACAGTGGCTTTCCCTCTCAGGACAGCACTTTGTGCCTTGAGCCCCTCCACTCATGACTCCTCTCTTTCCATCCTCACCCAGTGTCCCCTGTCCAAGTCCTCTCTGCACAGTGCCTGCTTTTCACGTGGATTTCTTTGAGAGCTGGAGTCCTGAACCTTTTATCTTTGTGTTCCCCACATAATCTGGCGCCTGGACTTAGAAGGTATCCAATAGGCACGTTTGTTAAATTTGACTTTATTGAAGATACATTGCTGTCCCACACTCAACTTTCATCTCTTCTCTCATTCCTTCTGAGATGTACTAGAAAGATAACTGGCCACAGAGCCAGGACACTCCTACAAGCTGTGAACCCTCGGGCAGGTCACTTCAGACTCTGTTTTCTGATTGCAACACAAGAATTGTAGCAGGTTCAGTTTTATGTATCATGATACTGTTAGGATTAAATGAGAGAATGTGACCGAAAGAGTTTTCTTTTTAGGAGAGCAAGGTACAGGCTTTTATTTAGAGATAAAATGAAAGGACAGAGCTCCTGGCTCATGCCAGGAGGGAATAACAGAGTCCATAGTGGTGCATTGTCTAGGGGTTTTTATAGGCAGATGAGGATTTTTCGGGAACATGAAAAAAGCTTGGGGGTGTGGATTTAGAGATAAAGTAAGAGGAAAGAGCTCCTGGCTTATGCCAGGAGGGAACAAGAAAGCCCAGGAAGAGTTTTATGAATTAGAAAATACTATGTATTTAGAGTACTCATGATAAAATCTGTTTGAATTAATGACTGACAATCACTTAAAATCTTACTTTTCTCAGATAACATGCATGCTTGCATTATGAGAGAGGACGTCATTTTTAAAATCTAATTCTGTTCAGTAAGCAAATATTCACTGTCTTATTATGTGTCATGTAATTTCATATACATTGTGGAGGTTTCAAAAGAGGCATGAGAAATGATTGCTTTCTGAGAAATTATGATGTAACTAGAGGGCACACCTGACTTAAGAGTTTTTGCTTACCTGGGGTTTAATACCTGGTTCAAAGATTTTGGAACTAGACTTCTCAGAGCAGAACAGTTTAAAATTTAAAAGAAAACAAATTGGGAGACCAGCATAGAGTTGACAATTTTTAACTCTCATCTATTCAACAGTTTTAAATTATATTTGGAATTTGTACCTAATATTATGGAAAACTGTAACATTAATAAAAATCTATACAAAGTTAAAACTTGACTCAATTTGAGCTTTATAAAAAATATAACAAGTTGCCCTGATCTTTCTTATTTCACTTTGAGCTACTCTGTGCTTTGTTATGAATCAGGAACCACCACTGGGCAGACAGACCAAGATCAAGAGTTGCCTTCTTGCTCGGATGCTAATTGCTTTTAATTAAGCGGGTATTAGATTTTGCATAAGGCCCAGAAAGTCTCTAGGCTCCATTCCTCTTTGCAAAGCGGAGTGGTGAACTAGAATCTGTGCTGTGCTAGTGGCCATGGAAGCTGATAGCCACACATGGCCATTTGAATTTAAATTAATTTAAATTAAGTAAAATTAAAATTTAATGCCTTAGGGGCACTAGCCACATTTCCAGTGCCCACTAGTCACTTGTGGCTAGGCAATCATATCGGACAGTGCAGATTTAGACCATGTCCAGCATTGCAGAAAGTTCCATGCGTAGTGCCAGAGTAGGTGACCCCCAAAGTTTTAATTTCAAAATTCCAGATTTTTGTAGTTGCACAAGGACTTGCTTAGCTTCTGAGGCACAGTGTGGCCCACCTCTTAGTGAAGTTTTTCAATTGTTTCTTAACCAAATGGTGATGATAATTCTGATTTAATTCTAATGGATGGCAAGGACACCAGTTACTACCTACAAAATACAGTTTCACTGTAAATGCAATATACTTCTGTTAAACCAGAGTCTCAACATTCTGTATCTGATTCTCCTCTATTTGAATATCCACTTTTTCTTATCTATACCAGGTATTTCTTTCTTTCTCTTTTTTTCCTTTTTTTTTCTCTGAGATTAATCTCTCTTAACATTTTCACAATCTTATGGGAAAAACTAATCTAAATGATAAGTAGGTTCTTTTTGCTTCTTCAATCTACCATAAAATTGCCAATGTGTTGCTAAAACCACTATTTTTATAGAACTTGTGTAAACACTGTTTTGGACTCCATCTGTTGAATCAGTCCCAGCAGCTACGTATTGTTGCGAGATGTACCATCTTCGGGGATGTAGATGGGGTACAAACTGAGATGGCTTGGCAACATGCAGTGCCACATAAATTAAGCCATTATTGCTGCCATATAAGGAAAGCCCCAGTGTCATTTCAGCTCCGTGCAAAGTTGAAGATGGGGGGAAAGTACCCAGCACTTACTTTCTGAATCTGAAAACAAAATCATAAAAATCTTAAAATGATGTACAAATTTCCAAATATCAAAAAAAAATGATATGAGAAAGGGAGAAATAAAGAGAACTCAGTGGTGCTGTGACTTAAACTCTATTGTTCAAATAAATGCCAATTTCTGTACATCAACACCTATCTACTCAGTATCTTTCTTAAACTTAATCTTTCTTTGAGCAAGCAAAAGTCATGGAGCCAACGCATTTCTTTTGCACCTTGAAGCAAATATAATAAAACATGAAAAAACTGAATATGTGTGGTTATTATAAATAGGTAGCAGTATCAGCTAACAGAAATGACAAGAATGTCCTGCAAAGTCCAGGGACACAACCCATCCCAGCTTCACAGACTCACAAACTCTGACCTCCAGGCCTGCTCAGACTCTGCTTTCTGTCAGTCAGGTGTTGTGCATATTACTATATTGCCCATGTGCTGTACTTAGAGGAGAGAAACTCCGCCCTTGGAATGGGCTTGTGTCAACATTTTTATTGCACATTCCCATTTTCTGATCATTAAAAAGCTTTCGGCACAGAAGTGACTTTTTGAGCATTCAAACTTTGAAAGGATTCATTTAATGGCTTAAAAATAACACTTGGGCCACACCCATAATTTAAAATGTTCTAGCTGGCTTTGTGGCCTGGGTTTTTTCAAAATGTGTAAACTTAAAATATGAAAGGACTCAGGACTTGGAGCAGTTCCAAAGACTGGTTTTTTTGCGTTTGGTGAGCTGGAATGAGGCTCCTTAATGGTAAGTTTTACTTACAGAAATGAAATTGTAGAAACAATTTAGTTGGAATGTTGTTGAGCTTCAGCTGGAAAAGGGGTCTCTCAATAATATTCTCACAGGGTTATGAGGGAGGAAGGGCTGGGCCTAGGACAGCCACATAATTTCAGCAGCCCAGTGCAAAGTGAAAATTAGGGCCCTGTTAAAAAATTATTAAGAATTTCAAAATGGTGATAGCAGGGCATCAAGCCAAGAGCAGGGCCCTTCTACGTACAGGGCCTGGCACTACTGCATAGGCTGCATTTCCATGAAGCTGGGCCTAACTAGGTCTGCTCTTTCTTTTTTAATTCCTTCTTCCCTCCCTCTTCCTTTCCTCCTTCCCTCCCTCCCTCCCTCCCTCCTTTCCTTCCTTCCTTCCTTCCTTCCTTCCTTCCTTCCTTCCTTCCTTCCTTCCTTCCTTCCTTCCTTCCTTCCTTCCTTCCTGCCTTCCTGCCTTCCTGCCTTCCTGCCTTCCTGCCTTCCTGCCTTCCTTCCTCTCTCTTCTCTTTGTCTTTCATGTTCTCAGGGTATACTAAGGCTTTTGCTCTTTCTAAAGCACTCCTAGTGGGTGCTACTGGCTCCAGTATAATTCACACATGACCGCTGGTACTTCACTAGGTCGTGTCTTCATTCTCTCAGGAAATATGGATATTCCCAACTTTCTTTCGAAGAGCTGTTTAGTGACAAGAATTAAAGACTTAAGAGATGGTGGTTTCTAAAGCTAGTAGAAGGTTTTAATTTCTATTTTCAAATGCGATCTTCAAAACAAGCCCACAAGGATATATAAACTCATACTTTTGACTGAGGAATTGAGACTCCACTATAAGATTGATTTGCATTTTTGGATCTTTCATCATAAACCAGGATCTGAACTCACTCCCTTGACAATTTCATCCTATTTTGAGTGGACATCACAAAGCTTAAACATCAAAAGGGAGGAAAACTTGGACCATAAAATAATGGAAAAACTATTAAATGAGTAATTTTTCATAATGATGGAATTGGACAAAACTAACTCCCTGCAGAGACTTGCAAAGACCATGTTTTTAGGAAACTTGTTCTGCTTTAGGGGACCAGTCCTACAGTCTGGCTGAATCTATGTGATATGAGGTTGTGCTGTAATTGGGCTTGTTTACAACTTGGTAAACAAGAGAGATGGCAGGGGCTAGCCCTGGACTACCACTGAATATGAAGAAAAACTTCAGGGAAGACTAGATAATAGAGATTTGAGGTTTGAGGCTCCTATTTGTTTACTGAAATATTGTGGATCCTTCATTTCTCAGTGCATTCCCTGGGCGGTTAATAATGTGTCACTTCAAAGAAAAGAACAGCTCTTTTTGGTCAATTAAGTTTAGGGAAACAATGACTTTGACAAAGTTAAACAGCTTCCTAACTGCAGGACATCTCAGACCTTTAATAAGCCACTGTGATTGGTGACTCTTCAAGAGAGAATGCAGTTTTCCAAACTTAGTTGACCACAGAGCATCTTACTTCCTTTTATTTTGGTGAAAGAATTTCAAGGCGCTAGTGCTCTACAGAGCCTACTGAGAAGCGAGGCCACCATCACTGATGATGGTCCTGCAGTGGGGTTGAATTGTGGCCCTCAAAAACCTGCAACTTCCTTACTTGGAATAAACCAAGTCTAAATATAGATGTGATTAAGGTAAGGATCTCAAAGTGAGATCATCCTGGACTTAGGGTGGGCCTGAAATCCAATGAGAATGGTGCTCATAAGAGAAAGGAGAAGGAGGTTAGAGAGTTAGAGACACTGGAGAGAAGGCCATGTGAACGCAGAGGTAGAGACTGCAGTTATGTCACCATAAGCCAAGGATGCCAGGAACCATCAGAAGCTGGAAGAGACAAGGGAGAAGTCTCCATTCGAGCCTGTGGACTTGGTGCTTCCAGAGCTGGTCCTTACTGCAGCCCTAAGAAACTAATACAAGTCCCACCAGTAAAACAGAACCCCATGTGCACTCCATCTGGGCACGTGGGAATGTGAGTGGTCTGAGAGGCTTGGGATGGAAGCCTACTTACTGTCAGGCACACCAGAGCTCGGCTGTCCTTGCTGGGACCACTCTGGGGGAACGGGAAGTCGCTCATGAAAGCGTTAGCCTAAGTCCTAGGTAAGTTGAAATGAATGACCCTACAGAGAAGGCCAAAGCCATCAGAAGTCCAAGAGCTGAGGAAAGGGAAATGACATGATGGGACAAAGAGTCATTGGAAGGGCTCCTAACAATGTCACTCCTGTCTGAGGGGATTCTCCCACGGGGCTCTAAGTTGCCTGTGAGGGGAGAGCCCTGAATCTCCCAGCTGTCTCGCCCCTGCCGCCTGACCCTCACATAGGACTGGGAAAATTTCCAAACCTGCTTTGCTTTGTTTCTGACCCTCAAAGCATGTTCGTGGTTTGTTTTTATGCTCTTAGCTGAAGAGGGCATTTCTTTTCTTTGTCTCTCTGTAGCCTTTCCCCTACGCTGTTTTGCCTTAGTCATTTATTTCTGACCTGTAATTGGGCAGCATCGTAAGGGCTTTCTTCAGCTCAGAGCAAGGAGGAATTGTGTTAAATAAACGAAACTAGTCTCTAATTACTTGTGCGCTTATTGTGTATTAGCCCAAGTGGCTAAAACGTCCAAGAAGCTTTGGCTCCCTGGCTTTCACCCTGGAGGTGTGGGGGTTATGGCTGCCTGGGGGGACACTTGAGCCACACTGGGTTTTGTGTCTGCTATCAGCACAAGCTATGCAAGTGGCAGGCTACAACTCATGCACCCCTGGCCCTCCCATTCCAGAGACTAGGAGCCCTGAACCTAACCGGATCCATCCTGCTCAGAAGGCGATTGGAGGCTCCGGCCCAGACTTCAGGAGCACTCTCATCTGGCTGCTTTCAGCACTTGCTTGACACTTAACGACCTGTCTGGAGTCCCTTTCCTCTGTCATACCAGTAGGGGGCATCTTGGCAGGGGCTGAAGTGGGGCTGAGGAGCAGTTCTGGAATCCTCTCCTGGCCTGTCCTCTGCCCCTCCTGCAAGAAAGGAAAGTGAAAGGGAGGCTGCTGCTGAAACAACTTCCTGGTGCCATTGCAAAGAGCAACCCGGCTGGTAGCGGAGAAGGTGATTAAGGGGTGGTGAAAGGGGGACTAGTAGAAATTTCCCCCCTGTGACTGATCCATAAATTTTGGAAACCTTGGTGATCACCCCTGTTAAAAAGGCAAATATATGGGCTGCAAAGAGGTTATTTCAAGTTCATCTTGAGACATGGGGCAGTACTAGAAAACAAACTTCTGACTCCTGATTCCTGTTCTACAACACCATTCCTGGATGAACCAAGTCACACCTGGCCTGTCACCCCACTCATAAATACAAGCATATGAATTCACTTCCAGAATTTCTTTGCCTGCTCCTTCTACTTTAACTAATGTCCACCCCAAACTGAAGTGCAGGAGCAAATCCGTCAGCAGTGAAAGCCTCCGGGGGCTTTGTGCAAGAAAGCAACGCAGCCAAAATACTTCCCAGGTCAAAAAGACCAGAGAAACATCTGGAAAAAAATACTAGAGTGCATAATTAAGATAACAACTCCCAGAAAGGTCTCAGCCTAAGATTTCGAGAGATCCTCTTTTCTGTATCTGTTATATAACCCCTAAAAAGCAAAGCAGGCCTCTTCACCCCAGCATCTACTCCCAGTCATGTGTAACTTCTAACCCTCTGAGTCATTAAGAAAGACAACTGCTTTATAAATCATTCCAGGGTCACTTTCCTATTTTTAATATTTATTTGCTTCTAACATACAAGTATCATAGACTTTGATTTAAGATTTTAATGATAAAAGATTGAATAATTAGCTAGCAGAGCTATCTGAAAACAGATACCCTTTAAGATGCAGTTCTTGTCTTTGTTAAATGGCCAGGAAAACCTGCTCTGGGCTGTTTTTAAGCAGCACAACCTCTCTTTAGGAGGTTCAAAACACATCCTTTGCCCTCCTCAGTCAGCGCTTGTTAAAACCCTGCCACAATGAAACTACCCATATTTAGATCAAACATCCAAGTAAAAATCTGAAGGAATGGAGGCTAATTCAAGAATGTAAGATCCATTAAACTATGCAAGTATGCATGAACTGGAAAAAGTGGATCCCATACACAGTGCCATAGCCCTTAGCTGTTAGCAGGTGTGAGTCAGTCAGTTGTACAATTCATTTGTCTACCTAATTGCACCGAAGATAGGCTTTTACTTTGCCTATAACATCTCTAATGAGTAGGTTTTCAGTTCGATCTAACTAATTAATTCTTGTTAACTTCCTTTGCATTGCTGTTCTTTTAATTTAACCAGAGACAGCTGAGAGTTGCTACTAGTGTTTAGTCTCAACTAGATTACCCCTATTCATTAAGGGCTGTAATTGTTGGTCATACCCTTCCAAGCGGTCATTACAACCTCTGGCTTGCATATTGAATAACAGCAATTTCCTGACTCCAACAGACTCTTGTGTGAAGGAGGAGAAAATGCTAATAAAGAAAGAATAAATGATTCTCAGCTCCATTCAGGGCTGTGTAGATTTCTTTTGCAGCAGAAATTGTACCGAGGTGGTAAAACGGGCTTCTTGCAGGCCCCCTACCTCCACCCTGAGTGAAAACAATAAGAACCAAGTGAAGCATTCGCTGCTACTGTGATTACAGCATCCGTAAAAGTGATTATATGGCTGCTGTGATCAACTTCAATGAAAGCTGCCTGTTAGAGCTTCAATAATTACTCATTTCTGTTAACAGCTTGCTTTCAGTTTAGCACTTTGAGGCCAACGGGGGAAAAGAAAATAGGGGCATTTTAATAAAAGATCCCACTCACGTGACATTTTTTGGGGGTAAGTGCTTGTGTGTGGGCAAAAAAAAAAAATACACACATGTAAGTTTTTTGTCCCTTTCTCAATAGCAGCCCCCTTTCATTTTAAGCTTAGATTCTATTTAACCAGCAAAAACACAAGTTCATACAGGGTTCAATCATGTACTGAATGTTTACTGAAGGAGACACAATAGTTTAAATAAAGTGGTGGTTTTAAATATTTTACCCATTTCTTTAAACAAATTGCCAATCCCTAAAGTCTGTGCTAAACACATTTCAAAAGCAAAATACCACAAGGATCTTTCAAAAAAACCTCTACGTTGAGTGTTTCATCTACTCTCCTACATGCCTCCCTCCTCCCTTGCTTTGGGTGCAATTTATTATTTATTTTCTAAAAGAGGGCAAGTTTGGGAGAATAAAGTTCACTGTAAATGTCTTCAAATATTTGTTCTAAATGTCCTCATTGGAGGAACTAAAGCAAAAGAAGAGACTATTCTGAGCCCAGTGACATCATTCACTTGGGTGGTCAAGTTTTGGAGGTTCTGGGCAAGGTGTGATCGGTGGAAAGGGAAATAAATCAGACCCACCAGATCATGACCCATATACCTCTCACAGGGCTCACTTTCAGCATTTCTGAAAGTAAATAAGTTGCATAAACATAATATTTAAAAAAAACAAAATAGAGAACTTGTTTTCATCAGACAGGAAGTAAGACTGCTAAAGTACTAAACTTTTGAGCTCTATCATCACCTAATAAATCTCCTTTTCTCTCCCACCCCCAAAACCATCACAAAAACAGACAAGATGGAAAATGTTACAAGAAAATTGGATCCTGTTATATTTCCATGTCTTCAGAGTTCAGATAATTTGGGAAGTTCTCAAAATTCAGATGCAGTTTCATACAAAATGTAAACTTTTCTTTGTTTCTCCACAACAAACATCTAAAACATATCAAATTCAAATTTTTGATGCCTTCAAAAAATTGCTTAGGAAAAGACCCAATACACTTTATTTTTTCGCATTTCTCAAATGACTGATTGGTGAGGGAAGTCTACCAATTTTTGGAAAACTAGTATCAAACAAAGGAAGTTGTGTTTTATTAAAAGTAATAATCATACTGACTTTGATTTTACTTAGTTTTCTTTAAAGGACTCAAATTTTACCTATTTTCAGATTTTACTGCATTGTTATATACAACACTTAGATGAGGATAGCTTGTCTTGGCAATAGTCATTCTTCAGGGTATACATGATGATGATCAGCACATGAGCAGATTGCACATTTCTGAACTGACTGATTTAACAGAATAAAAAGACAAGTTGTTCTTCATCTTCCTTCATAGCTGTTCGACTGGTTCAAATGGACTTTTATCTAAACTATGTCTTTCTGGATGACACATCTCACTCTCTTTCCTCACATCACCCTCAACTCAGAGTTGGTTTCAGGGTGAAGCATCTTCCATGGGACTGTGTGTTCATAAGCCAGTTGCCCTTCCCAATGAAGTCTGGCTGTATGCAAAGGGAGGGTGGGATTGGGTGGGAGTGGGAGTGGGCTGGGGACTGGGACCCTAGGTGAGCAGAATGGAGCAGCCAGTGAGATTTTCCCCATTAGTAGTCCAAGGCTCTTGTTTCAATAGAATTCCCAGCTTTCAGTCATAAGAAAGGATATGGGACTCCACAACCAAATATATTGTGCTAATCATATCTTTCTTTATTTCCTTCATATTACCAAGCCATGATTGTCTCATTCTAATTCTATCATATTCTCCATTAGGTTTTTTTCAGTACTTTTATAAAGAGGGAAAGATGAAGCTACATATTTGAGATTCAAATCAAAATAGGACAGTCCCCTTTCAGGTGCTTAAATTATTTGAGAAACAAGAATGTAACTAATATTATTGGAGAATTAAGATTATTTTTATTCACATTTATCTACTTTAAGTTACAACAAACACGAAATAAAGAATTTAGATTTGTTATTAACACCTTGATAAAATACATTCTATGTGAAACATAATCAATGTCATTGAAAGGATTGGGGGTGGGTGTTATTTTGGCTTCCTTTTAAATAGCAATATTCCACTGAAATCTTGAAGAGTTGCCACCAGCATCGGCAAGTCAGGTTTGTACCATACAGGCTAAGAAAATTAGCATGTCTTGTTCTACAAAATGTTGCCCTCTCCAAGCAAGGAAAGAGGTAAGACAAATCTTTGAAGTCAAATGCAAGCAGACTTTGCCAGGTGGTTCTTCCACCAACATTTTTATACCACAGTTGGGCTTTGAGGTGTCTAGTTTAGTGTTTCCTCTGTTTTCTAAACTCTAGTGCTTCTGTCTTCCCTTGTTTATATGAAATAGTACCACCCAGGTGTCTCCAATAAATAGCCAATATTTGATGGGATTCAGGTCTTTCAAGTCAGGATATCAAGGGTGACAAGTGAATTGGTGATGTGCTGACATATTGTATTCTTAAGACATCAAGATTGGCTTCAACTGTTTAGCAGGAGGAGATGATTAAGAAAGACAGGCTTGGTAGGTACTGAGAGAATGAGACATGTTAGTGCTGTAGCTTCTGGCTACCTTATCAAATCAGAGCAGTAGATAAACCTCTGCCTCCCAATCGCCAACTCCACCAAATATGAGGATTTGCCAGTTGTTGGGAGCTGGGGGTGGGGAAGAGACTCTACAAAGATTCAGGAGTGAATCTATTCACAATTAGTCATTTCACTAGCAAACTGAAGGCACTGGAGTTAAATAGTATAATCCTTGCTTAGAGGCAAAAAATTATCTTTTTGATCCTCATTGCTGCCCTGAGAATTGGTGAACTATGGGATGCTCCCAGTTTGAAAAACCTATCACAGTGCTTTATAAAGCTTCCAAAATGCTTTCAATAAATATTTGCTTCCTTTGTTGTGTTGACTTTTTTTACGTTAATCAAAATAACTTATTTTGAAAGAATTACCTTACATGCATTTTTTTTTCTCCTGGAACCCCTAAACTTTATAAGAGAAGGAAGTAGGTTTAAATTAAATTCATCTTGGTTTTAGATTGGCAATAGGGTCCAGGACTTCACCAATCTAGAGAAGGAATAATGTGCCTATTATAAAACTAGACCTTATTTTAGCATTATTTATCTAATTTTTATCATGGCATTCTTGAGTATCGAAAATTGCCAGTGTATTAATGTTCCCAACATTTTATTTAAAATTCCTTTTAAAACTATGGTATCTCTTTTACTCTGTGAAAAAACTTATTTGATTAATATTATCATTTTTTATAGGACTCTCCCTGAACTTCAAGATCTTGCTTTTATCACTGGAGTTTAAGATTGAGAGCTAATGGTAAAGAGTAAATGAATACATTGATGCTATCCATGTCAGTAAAAGTGTGGCAAAGAGAATATACTCATATCCCATTGGTGAGATCATAAATTGGTACTACTTCTTTGGAAAGCAACTAGGAAGAATCTCTCAGAACTTAGAATATGAATATCTTTTGAACCAACAATCCTGCCTCTAAAAAACTATTGTGCAAAAAATATTTGCAAGTATACAAGAAAATGTGTACAAGAATGCTCACTGTAGCATTACTTGCATTGTCAGCAACTCAAATATTCATCAATAGGATGAGACTTTTGTTATATTTTTTAGTTTCTTCCATAGACTGTATCATAGTTTGTTCATACTGGTATTTATATGGGACAAATCTTTGTCTTTTGAAAGTTGGGTTGATTTTTAGAAACAGCTGAAAGTTATTTAGAGACATTTCTGATTAAGGGTAATGAAGGTAGGTATTATAAATTTGTCAAAAATGAGGTGTGACTATAAAAAAGAAAGACAAATTATCTTTTGTGGTTCATAAACTGACCCTGAAGGCAATTCCAAGAGGAGTTTTAAAAGTGTTTTGAGCAAGGACATCATATTAAATAATTATATTATCCTCCTGAGGTGATTGCTTCATTTGAAGGACAAAATTCAGGTATTTGAGCGTGTGTGTGTGTGTGTGTGTGTGTGTGTGTGTGTGTGTGTGTGTGTATGTGTTATACTGAATCATGATTAATTTTCATTCAATGGAAAGGAGGGAAACACTGATCTGAATCTAAGTTTAGGAAGAGCAGATATTCAGATATTCAGTAGGTAGGCCTTGCTACAGTGGTTCTGAATGTTCACAGCTACAATTTGTTCCAGTTGGATCCTATAAATGTCAATAAATAATTGATAAAGATTTTGAATATTATCCCCTACTAGGCTTCTATCAAGCACTAACGCCCACGCAGTAAAGGGAAGGAAGACTGCTGGACTCTTCTGTAGAACACTTACATACCACAGGAAAACTCAGAGGCATGGGTAAGGTCAGGACTAATCCAGAAAAGGGATGCAAAACGTAAACCCAGATCACTATCATGTCTGTTCTTCAGACCCCAATATTGACATTTTCAATATGCTTCAAAGGAGACTTTGATTTCTTACGGTTTTCATTAAGAATTAAAGACATTTGAGAACAACATAAACAGTATAGTTTTCATTATTGGGAAATCAGTCAATGTGTGCTCCATCCCCCATGCACATTGATGTGTGCTGGGGGATGTGGAAAGAGAGATATTATCCTCAAGGAGCTTGCCATCAGGCAGTGCAGGTGTTTCAGTTCTGGTGAGCTATGTAGGGGAAGACTGGTTATTGCCATAATTATTTAGAATGATGTGTTGTTTCTTCCTCACTTACAAATATCCATTCCCTTCCATTATTCATGTATTAATACCAGGCAGAAAAGGGTGCTCAAACATAAAGCTATTTTATCCACAGGACCCATGTAAGTGGTGAGGTATTACCATGATATAAAAATACCAGAAAAAATAAATAAATTCAGACCTGAATTTGAATTCTGGCCCTGGCAGCTACTCATTGTGTTGCCTTGAGGAAAACCCTCAGAAACTTTTTCATTTCTTTTCAACCTCTGTTTCCTTCTCTGTGCAAAATAGACAATATCAAATGAGATAATGCATGTAAAGCACTCTTACAGTTTACTTCTTACAGTTCCAGGTAAAACACAAGTAATCAAAAAGGGCATCTCTTTCAACCCAGTCTAGCTCCTGCTATCACTTACTTTCTTCATTTCCTTAGTATTTGTGTAGGTCCTGCTATGTGCCAGGAAATCTTACCCTTGTCAAGGTAATGGCAGATAATATACTTCACAACCAATTCTACTTCCACACACGTCAATTTTTACCCTTCAAGCTTTTGAGGTTAATTTTCCCCTGCTTTTATCTACATGAAAATATTGTAGTGCTTTTCCTCAGAAGTCACACTTTCTTTAGGGATGGGCCTGGGTTTGGCGTGGACACAGCTGTTGCTGGAGGTCATAGGTCATACACACACGTTGGTGGGGGTGGAGAAGTGAGCTGGCTGCAGGACGCAGACCCAGTAACCAGGTATCCCAAGTTGATAAGTTATAATTGATCCAGGAGCGTCTTTCTATGCTTATCCTGAAGGCCTCATCTATGATCTATTGCTTAATGAAAGAAGAAATTAATTAATTAAGAATATGTGCAAGGAAGCCCAGGGGTTCAATTTTAATGCAAAATAAGTGGATTTCATCTAGTCAAGTGGGCTTAACAGTGTAGTTCAACCCGAGGCAAGGCACCTTTGAAAAGTAAGACCTAGGCCAGAAGGGCCTGCGACTGAAGTCTTTTCTTTTATCATCTACATTGTTTTCTCTGTAGCTAGTTATAGACTTGAAGTCATGGTCTTTAGGTCAGTCACTTCGGGGACCATCAGGATCATTCTGGTTCATGGCCACAGTTTAAATTCTGGACTCCAATTATCCATTTTACAAATCCTGCCGCTGGTCATGATGTCATCATTTCTCTCTGGTAGCCCTTGTCTCACTGCCTCAGTTCTAGTAGTTTTCATAACTGCTTCATTTGCTGACCTACGCACTCCTTGGGATGGTGTAGGTGTATTACTCATTTTTGTTTTTTGTAGAGCTTAGTATACTGTCTAGATGGTCAACAATTACTTACTGAATAAATGAATCAACAAAAGACAAAGAAGAGACAAAAAACTCTCTGGCTCAAGCCAAATCTACTACCACAATTATTAGACAAACCAGTCTTGTGAAAACCAACCAACTTTATTTTCCACAGTGGAAAGGTTCAGGTATCACCTTCATAGATGAAGGATAACTCATCGACATAGAGTTGTTTCTAGGTTTCTGGTTAGTTCTTCTGTTCCCAGGTGAAACTTTCAAAAGCCCCTTTTATGCTGCCTCCTGTTGATAGGGCCCCCAGGTCATTCCCCCCACATAGTGACACCTTCTCATTAGTTTTGCAGAAATGTGAGATTTACAACTTCTGTAGGAGTTTTCCTGTACAGGGTAACAGGGAAGGAAGCTGTAACTTCTTGAATTAGCACAACATATTTGCTTTCCTTCCGGCTGCCATAAATTCGTAGGATGACACAGAATCAACAGTTTCAGATGATTATGCCTAGGTTGTAAATTGTCCTCCAAATTGTTACCTTCTTAGACCTAATCCTATACCTGGAGGACTTAGCTATAGAAACAGTCCTGACCTCTGGCCTTAGAGTCAAGGTTAATTGGAAGTAAGGTCACATGACTTACCACTTCTTTCAAATTATACCTTAGAAATTCCGAGGTTCTTTTTTACAGAAGTATTTGATTTTGTGTGTTTTTTTTAACATAAAACTTTATATTGTAAAGATTTCTATTACAAGAATGCTCAAGATTTCAAAGCCATACTTAGCTCCTTGTAAACTAGGTTCTCTAACAAAGAATTTGCTACTGATTGCTAGCAGCACGTAGGTCACAACTGGTTTTTCAACTCTCCACGATTCAGCAGTCTGAATAATAAAATATGGTGTATTTAGAGCAAACACTTTATTGGCTAATCCAATTATGGTAAAGAATGAAGAAGAAAATACATTTTATTTTTAATTTCAAGGTAGAAAAGTAAACAGACTCTTCAATATCACATTGCTGTGGACATTCAGAATTAAATAGTGGCAGACTTCTGGCTAAATGCTGTGTGTTCCTTGGAGATTACCAAAGGAGATCTTTCTGTATTAGGACACGTTTGAAGGAACTAGGAGAATGAAAGTTCTCCATTCACGTTAATTTGTCAATAAGTGATCCTGAATGATTTACAATGTACATAGGAAAATGTAGAAAATTCCTCAAAACATTGGTTAATTCTATTTCGTCCTAGCTCAGAATCTGATAAGGTAGAAAAAACTTCGTAATAAGCTTTTTGGGGAAGGGCAAATGTTGAAATTGTTGCTTTCCAAAGTGATTTTGGAGAAGTCACAAATCCAGAGAGCACTTCCCCAGTTTTGTCCTGGATGTTAGACAAATATGCAAAGTTTATTGTAAATTTTACAGTCAATCATGAATACTGAACTGGAAAACAAAACAAAATAGTGAGATATAGGTGATATTCTGAACAATTGTGAAAAGCACTTGGGAATATTAATGTCATTCTATAACTCTGGGGGGAAAATCCCAGAGTAAAGTATCTTTGAAACTGAAATCAGTCAAAGGGAGAAATAAAGTGGGAGAAACATGTTTATGTCTTACAAGCAGTCATCCGCATCTCTATCAACCTGTCTGCAGAAGAGGCCCCATCCAACCTCTCTAGTCCAGAGAAGCCCTGCTCACCCTTGTAATTATCTATTGATATGGAGATGACCTACTTGTCTCCACCCCTTGGAAACACCTATGGATACGGAGATGCACTAAAGCCAGGCTAGAGATTCAGGAAATACTGAAATTTTACCCACACATTCCTAAAGAAATTATGTGCTAAGACTATGATAAGTTTTATGTTTACTTCATCTGTCTCTTCAATTTCAAAAAGTAACTTGATGTCAGTAAGAATACACAGGTATTGCTCCTCCACTTGGGGCAGGGTTTAGAGAGCTAGGTTCCCATCAGAGTGACCCAGGTAAGTCACTCCACTTCTCTGAACCTCAGTTGACTTTAGAAAGCCCCCTGTTCAATTTAGGATGGGCCTTAGATAATTATACCCTCTTGCAAGAATTGAAGACATCTGAGGAAGGAAGGAAGGAAGGAAGGAAGGAAGGAAGGAAGGAAGGAAGGAAGGAAGGAAGGAAGGAAGGAAGGAAGGAAGGAAGGAAAGAAAAGAAAAGAAAGAAAAGAAAAAAAAAGAAGAAAAGAAAAGAAAGAAAGAAAGGAAGGAAGGAAGGAAGGAAGGAAGGAAGGAAGGAAGGAAGGAAGGAAGGAAGGAAATTGTTTATTTATGAACTCCCTGGGGCTACATATTACTTATTTCCCCAGCAATGATACTGGGAGGAAAGAGTGACACATGGAACAACTCACCTCTTGAACCCTTGATCTCACCTGAGCTTTCTCATTCCTGTTTGGCAGGGATCCCCGAGGATCCATCTGCTATAACTGGACTTCAAAGGAATAATAATCCAAGGCAAAGCCAAACAGGTTGGGTTCTGATTCTTAACCTCTTAAATGCTGTGGCTTTAAATAAGTTTATTATCCAAAAGAAGGTTTGTTCAGGGTGGCATACAAGCATTTGTCTCCATTGTCTTATGCAGGCAGTTCTGAATCTGACCAAAATATTTATAAATCTTTTCTCCCTCTGTAATGTAGACATTATTAAAATAAAATCTGACTAAATAAGGTCACAATTGGACAACTTTTATTATCACCTGGATTTGTCTCTAAAACAATCTTTTTCTATCTTGGAGAAATAAAGTAGGAAAACTTTAAGTCACCCAAGCTACTTCCTGTTAGAAACCAGAAGGTATCTTTTGCCCTGTTTGCCTCACCTCTTTTTAAGGTGAGAACAGCCATTAGGAAGGGTTTTTACTATTGTCATTATTGCAACCGGGCTACAGTGTAGACAGGACAAACCCAGCATGTTGTGGATAAGATTTTGGTAGAATTCAAACTGTCTGTGTTGTCTCCAGAACATATCCTCCTCTTCTTCCTCCATTGTAGCTGTAGTTTCCATTTTGTGACACATGTGCTTCTTAGGAAACAGGGACCTTTGCTGACTTCAGGATTAGAGCATGTGACCCAGACCCTGCCTGTGAATGCAGTCCCTTGATAAGCCTCAGTGATTCTGGAGGGTCCATGTGATCAAAGCTGATCCAACCAGATGAATATCAGGACTTATTAGAAATGCAGCAATAATGCTCTTTTCCTTCCTGGACCAGAAATAGGGAGCACACAGGCCCAGGAGATTAGTGATATCATTTTAGTACCACAGTAGGGGTCATTTTTAGGTTGAAGTGACATGGAAGCAGAAAGAAAGAAATAGGTACTTACTTGGTGACATTGTTGAGTGACTGGTTGAGGCCTCACTTGATATTGTCCATATTTCTGGATTTTTTTATGAACTTATAAGAGTTCATAAATCCCTTTTTTGTTTAAATCAGTTTGATTTGTATTTTCTTTAAC
Organism: Manis javanica; assembly: GCF_040802235.1. Lineage (NCBI taxonomy): Eukaryota > Metazoa > Chordata > Mammalia > Pholidota > Manidae > Manis > Manis javanica. The sequence continues at coordinate 73,794,603 of NC_133159.1, forward strand.
TGTAATTGAATGCATTCCAATTGATACAGGAAGGCAGAGTGGTTATAGGATAGGAGTGGGGACCAGGAGTCATCCGTGAATTCACCATGAGCGTGACATGAAGTAGGTGTATCTCCCTCACACAAGGGCAGATATCCTAAGTCTTTACTTTCAGACATAAACATGGAGTCTGTGAAAGATCCAACCTCATAAAAATGAGTATAAATATTTCTTGTTTTGGTGTATTGAGATGATTAAAGCCAACATTCTTGTGAGAAAGAAGAGCTCTTCACTGGTGTGTGTGTGTGTATGTGCACAACTACTGATGCAGAATGGGTGGTGAGCTAAAGAAGTATGTGTCATTGGCCTGTACATGTTCCTCACCATGTGAAAATTCCAAGGGACAGCAGAGAGGGAGCTTAGACGGTGACGGCATTGGCTAGAGGCTTAAGATCAAGTAAACGGGGATGAGTTATGCTGTAGAATTGAGTAAAAACTAGAATGTATGGAATAAAAAAATTTTTTTGACTGCATTTAAAGATAAATAGCTATTTAAAACATCTCTTTCACTGGAGAGATTTTTAGAAAGACGAAAAGGTCAAAAGTCATGTCATTTATCAATTATCTAAAACAACCATTTCCCCCTTCTCTGAGGGAATGGTCTGTCTCATCAATTTAAGCAGAGAAAGGCAAAGCCCGAGGCCTGAAAGGAGTCTGAGAAATGAACAGGAGCAATCAGAGGTATGCAGAAATGCAGAAAACTTTGCCTTCGTCGACATTTCTGAAACCTGGTGGGATTGTGCCTATAACCAGAATGCAAGCAGTCCTATCAGGGCATTAGAATTCAAGAAAGCTAATTTGGGGGAATTAAAAAAAATCTAGTGAGTATGGTATTGAAAGAGGGAATAGTAAAACCCAGGAGAATGGCAGGCTGCTGGAGTATCCACCATAATTAAAGCAGATTACAATTGTTCTGAGAAAAGAAGAACGCAAAGAGTAAGAATATCCAACGTGCCTGATCAAGACCGATGGGACTGAGGCTCTGTAATGGCAGGAGGAAATTGGGAGGGAACCCTAGAGAAATTTCACATAATACCTATTCTTTTTTTTTTAAAGAGGAAATGATAATTATGACAAAAACCAGAATGAATAAGCTGAATAAAGTAACTAAGTAGAAGAGGCATTTGTACCTCGTATGGGAGGCAAAGCAAGCAAGGCCACTGATATGAATCCGAGTCAATGAGGTAACATTCTGTTTTTAAACTCTTAAAACGAAGGGCATGAACAAATACTTAAAAAAATCTGACACCTCTGTTAAAGCAGCAAAAAATAATTTTGAACAGGTACACTGACAAATTTGGCAGATCTAGATGGCAGACACAGGATAGCTGTTAAAGAAGACATGACAAATTTAGACCTACTGAGTTTCTCTCTCCATGAGGAGTGGGGAAGGGAGTGTGGGGCATGTTTTCAATCTGTCTGATACTTTCCCTTCCTTTAAGTTTTTTTTTTTTAAAGGAGCTACATCAAAATATTACCTATACTTGCTACCATGATAAAACGGACTGGTCAAGCCATTAATGAAAACTGAGGAATGTTAACAAATGAGCAAACATGTGAAAAAGGGGAAGGTATTGAATAGCTACAAGACTATGGAGATAAGCCTTGAAAATACTCCTTGAAAGGCCTATCAGTACCACCTTCATGATATTTAAAATTGTCCCATTAAATTATCTAATTTAATGTGAGCATAACAGCAGCATCACTCACAGAAATGGCTGTGCAGCGTCTACCACAGATCTACCTGATGGTCTTGAAGAAAGTACATGTTAATCAGCTGCCATCTCATTTGTTGAACATTCATGACATGGCATAGCATTGGTTAACCTTAATGGGCAATTACGCAATCTCACTGGAATCAAGGCAGCACATATATAAAAACAGCTAACAATTTAAAGCAGTAGATGCTAAGTGCACTTCAGCCTCAGGAGGCTAGAGCACAGATGGAACCAAAGTTGAGGACTCAGATGTAGGAGACCATAGAATTCTGGCAGCAGTAGCAAAACAGAATTAGCCAATCCATAGTTTTTTTAAGTAGGAGTTAGGAGACAGCAATGAGTTGATCAGTCTGCCTAGAGTACAAGAACTCAAAAGTGGGTACTGCAATCTCAACAAATATAAGAAATTAATTTAAGATGGATTATAAGCCTGAAAGTGAAATGTACAATGATGGAATTTCTAGGAGAAACATAAGAAAATATCATCTTATTGTTATAATCTTGGGGAAAGGAAATGTTTCTTTAACAGGATACATAAAAACACCAAATGTAAAATAAAGGATTGATAAATTAAACTATTGTGGCCAATTAAAAGATGCATTAAGAGAATAAAAAGGCAAATCACAGACTGAGAGAAGATATTTACATATCTATCTATCTATCTATCTATCTATCTATCTATCTATTTATCTATCTATCTTTTCAAATGTATGTAAAATATCTGGCAAGAATTAGTATCCAGACTATATAGAGCATCTACACATGATAAAAAGACAACTGCTCAATAAAAGAAATGGGCAAAAAACTTGAACAGGCACTTCATAAAAAGTATATCCAAATGAATAATATACATATTCAAAGGTGGTCAATATTATTAGTCAGCAGAGAAAATGAAAGTTAAAATCATAATTAGATACTATTACGTTACCAGAATGGCAAAAACTTAAAGGACTTACAATGCCAAGTGTTAGTAAAGATGTGGAACAAATGGAATGCCTATGTACTACTTGCAGGTTGGAATATAAATTGTTTCAATTACTTTGGAACACAGTTTGCAAGAATATGAATATTAATATAACCTATAACCAAGAAAATCTATTCCTAGCAATATATTCAACAGAAACAAGTGTTTATGTTTACAAAAAGACATATACAAGAATATTCATTGCAATTTTACTAATAATAGAGAAAAAAGGAAACTTTGCCCATTAAAAGATAAATAGGTAAATTGTTATATTCATATGATGTAATATTGTGTGTATTTAAAAAGAACAACTCTACAGTGATATCTAATTATGTTGAGTGAAAGAATAACGTTTGGTGAAGGAAAGTGGACCAAAAAATGTATATACTATAAAATTGCATTTATGTGAAGTTCAGAAAAGTGGAAAATTATGGTGATAATGGCCAGAATAGTGGTAACCTTTGGGGAGCATAGTCTGAGAAGGAATGAGGGAGCTTCCTGGGGAATGGATAATGTTCTGAAGCTTGAGTTCAACAATAGTTTCTTAGACAGATGCATATGTAAAAATGTACTGAGCTGTACACTTAAGATTTGTATACTTTATTGTGTGTAATTAACATTTCAATTTAAAAGGGGGGTAGTGGAAAATAAAGTTGAAGAGGAAATTAAAAAGAATATATATAAAGTGTCTCACATAATAGATAATAATTTTTTTTTTTACATCCCTTCAGGGCATAGGGGTCAGATTGTAGAGTGTGCTAAATGACAGAATGAAGAGTGTGGATTCTGTTTTGTCGGCAATGAGAAGTCTTTGCAGACTTTTTGGGAAAAGTTGATGTTTTAGGAATATTAACTCAGTGAATATATGCAGAAAAAAATTGGAAAAGAGAGAAAAAGAAGGAGGGTAAAGAGATGTATTAGGACACAACTATGAAAATGCAACAAGAGCACAGTCAGTACATGAAAGTCTGTTTTCCAAGCTTAGGGTACAACACCAAATCAATTTTAATTTTCAATCAATTGCTTTAAATTCCATTGGTGTATATTTTCAGGAAGTTCAATATTTCATTTCTGAGGTTTACCGGATTCTGAATTGTTCAAGAATTCTGAAGGATGATATAATTATTCTACACTTCAGCAAGAAGATGTTGCTGTTGAAGACGGGTCATGCTCTTGCAGGGATGCACTGGGGTATGTAGGCCTTCCTGGGGAAATAAAAATAATAGTGGTTTAATTCAGCTTCATTTGCTCAGTCACTTTTTTCTTCAGACCCTAACATTGTTCCAGGGTGGCTGGAGCCACAGGGCCTACCAGGCACAAGTACAGGCTATGTTAGAACCAGTTCTCCAACACAACACTTAGGTGTTTGTGTTGAGCTCAAGTCACCAGCCAGGCTCCACAAAACCACTGGTAGGTTTTGATCTGGGGTCTTTGGGGAACTCTCCTGTCAGCAGTCTGAGGGCAGAGCAACTACAGTCCAGTAAGAGAGTTATCCAGTTCCTTGAATCTCAGAGAACCAGAGGACCTTGACTTCTTATAAAAACTGGTCAACTCCATTTCCAGAACTCTCTACACTACAGGAAACAAAAAAGCAACATCTTTTTCAAGCAACTATAGGGCTTTACCATGGGCCTTTCCCTATGGTGATGAATCTTCATCCTCCCTTCTCACATTCTCTAAACAAGAGGGCTTCCCTTAATTGAAGTCTCTCGCAGTGATGAAAATCTGCCTCAAGTTATTTGATGTTTCCATCTGTGGACAGAGAAGCAGTTGAAACCATTTCTAAAATTCTACCTTATCAGGTAAGAGGGGTGTTATATAAATAGATTTTGAGAAAAAACAAGTGAATGAAAAATCAAATAACCTAACCTGAGCTCATTTGCCATGATTTATTATGATTTATTTTGTGATAAATGATTAAAAATTCTTATGTATCATATGCTAAAACAATAGATGGCATATTTTAGAAGAAGAACAAATTAAACTGGGATTTAGATGCAGCTATTTAATGAGACTATACTAAAAATAACATAAGCAACAAGAATTAATATGTCTAGATAATATAGTGGGATAAAAGTAGACCTGCAGCTGGAAAAACTGAGTTCAAATCCTGGCTCTGCCACTAATTAACTGTGTGACCTTATGTAGTTTATTAATTTCTATGAGTCTCAGTTTTCACATATGAAAAAAAATCCTTCAAAGAGTTGATGTGAGGATTTGATGAGACAATACATATGAAAGCATCTGGCACACAGTCTGTCCTACAGCAAAATATCAGTCAGTGTTTGTAAAGTCAAATCTGACTGAGTAGGAGAAGAAACTCTTTTACGGGTTGGTTTTAAAGTCAGTAATGACTCCTTATTTATTTACCTTTGTTAGTGATTTGGATACAAACCTAATAAAGCTGATAATGAATTATGAGGTTGAACTTGTGGAATATATTGTGGTATGCATTTTTAAAAGAACAAAACTTGCTCCAAATAGGTGATCATTTGCTTAGGCTGACTATAGATACATTGGGTGAGGTGGCAGGAAGTACCTGATACATTAGAAATAGACCAATAGATTTGGGGCTCAGGGCAGGAAACAGAGACCTCTATTTTTCAAAAGGTTGGGCTACCCTATTTGCATTTACCTCAGCATCATAAGGGAAAGGAAAATAGTCTGGATCCAGAGCAGGACAATTCCAAATGAATATTGGGAAGAATTTATCAAGAGGATTAAAGAGATGTTGAATGATGACAGAGATCTAAGCAGTAGCATATGACAAAAGTCTTCAAGTGCTCGGGATGGAGATAAAGAATATCAACCAAACACAGGAAGAACAATAAAATCAACCTGACATAAAATAGCATTATTAGGGAAAAACAATTAAACTTTGGCTTTGTAATACTAAGACTTGATTTTAGGAAACAAAAAAAACCTGACAGTGGGAGCTCCATTTAGGAGTGAGGTAATACAAAATAGAAAAATCACCCATAGAAAGGTAAATAATCATCATCTCCTAGAAGATTTTGAAATTATCTTTATTCTAAATGGACTTCAAATGGGGAGTTATGCCAGTAATTTATAAAGGGATTTTTGATTGGAAACACAAGTGGTTTGTTTTTTTCTTCCTCCCAAATATCATGATAATGATTTGATAAGGTGTCACCAGAAAGCCTGGGTCTTTGGGGAGTGGTGTATGGAATTTTTCATGTACATTCTTTCTAGATCAGATGATCACAATGAAGTACTGTCTACCTGCTCCAAATGTGCATATCTCTCTCATTTATTGTCTGTACATATTAACCAAGAGGAAGGAGTTTCTCTTTTTTTTTTTTTTTTACTTTAATTCTTGGATATCTTAATATACAAGTAGATGTCGCCCGTTTAACATGCTGTCCTGATCAGTCCTTGATATCCTCTTTTCTAATGCTCTTGACCTCCATCCTACCTTGGCTGCTCACTCGCACAGGTAGTCTTGACATTACCTTTACCCACAGCTAACTCCCCTGGAAAACGTAATTTCCATGCATTCAGAATCACTTTTTATCTATGAAATGGACCCTTATCCAATTCCAGCAATCCTTTAACCCTACTGGAATCTCTGATCCACTGATCCTACAAGATTTTCAGCATCTCTCTACCCTTTGATGACCTTACTTCCCCTCCTGGGTAGCTTAAATTCCCTCTTTCATTACTATAATCACTCTTCTGTTCATCCCCTCACCTTTCTCCCCATCTTTAGCCTCTCTCCTATAGTCTTCTTTCATTGTGAAGATACAGTGATTTTCTAGAACTTAAGTGAAGTAAGTCAATTTCTTGCTCAAATACTCCACAGCTTCCCGTTTTTTTCCTTATCAAAAAGTCAATAGCTTCAATGGGAAAGCTAAATTTGGTATTTTCACATTACACCAAGACCCTCAAATGGGAATGAATACTCTTTGCTTGGTAGTTTTCTAGAAGAAGCAAATGAAACTATTTCAGAGGAAACCATCCCCAGTGTAAAGTTTTGTGATTCCCATAAGAACATTTAAATATGAGCCTATAATTAAAAAGGAAAATCTCTAAATAAACAAGAAGACAAGACACCCTGAGTGAGCATCAGCTGAAACAACAAAGATTTATACTCTTACTGACTGCTGCTTTAAATTGGTAGATGTACCATATAAAACAAACATTGTGTAATATTTAAGGAAATTAAAGAAGACATGAAAACAAGTAAATTTCCAAGAGTCTTAAAAATCCCTTGGAGGTTTCTGAAAACAAACAAACAAAAACTATTAAATTTAAGTATAAAAATATTATTGCAATTAGAAATTGATACCTATGGAGAAAGAATTAATAAACTGAAATGTAGATTGAAATAAATTACTAAGAATGCCACCCAGAGAGATAAGAAGATAGAAAATATGAAAGAGGGGTTAAGAGACAGAGGAGACAGAATAAGAAATTCTGAAGAAAAATCTAGTAGGAGTCATAAAGAGAAAATAGAATGAAAGAGTTGTAATAATAATCAAAGAAATAACAGCTCGGAATTTCCTGGAACTGATAAAAGGGATGAAACTATGGATAAAGGAAGCAAAATGTTACCAAGGTGTATGGATAAGAAGACATCCACACTTAGAAATATTATAGTGAATCTGCAGAGTATCAGAAACAAAGAGAAAAATCTTTCTAACAGCCACTGAGAAAAGATCACTTGTAGAGGAATGACAATTTCATTGTCAGCAGACTTTGCATCAGTAATAATGGACACCATAAAATCAGCAAAAAAAAGTACTAAAAGAAAATAGCTAAATACCCAGAATTATATACCTAGCAAATCAACTTTCAAAAAATGAAGAGGACACAAAAAGGTTTTAGGATAAACAAAAGAATGTTTATCATCATATTTCTCATCAGCAAATCTTCATTAAAGGAATTTTTACATATTCTTCAGGGAGAACAGGAATAAGCCCAAGAGAATTGGCTGCAATGTAGGACAAAAAGGTAAACAAACAAGTTATTAAATTCATAGATAATTTTTAAAAATGTTGTCTGTATAAATTAATTTAAAAATATGATTTAATTTATGCAGTTTAAGAGAGGTAAGATTAAAATCCTATGCAATGCTAGCCTGAAAGTCAAGAGTTGGGTGTGTCAGAGTAAAAATATTCTAAGATTTCATTTTATTCAGGCTAAGACAGTATTAAATTTATACAGTATTAAGTTAGCATGCATGGTGAAACTTCTGAGTGACTTTTAAATTATAGAAATAGTATGTATAACTTTTAAACCAGTAAAATGGAAAATGTAATAATAAAACAAACAAAATTAACTCTAAATTACAAAAAAACAAGATATAAGAATAAAAAAGGCAAGGCAAAAACAATAAATAATAGAAAAAATTATAATTATGATTATGTATAATTATACAGACTAAATGTGCTCATTAAATGACAATTTGTCATATTGATGAAAAATAAAATCCATTGATGTATTGTTATTAGATATATTCAAAATTCAAAGATACAGAAAGATTGAAATAAAAAGCATGGAAAAAATAGGCAAATGCTAGTTAACAATAAAAGAGGCTTAGCTGTATTAATATCAAACAAAAAAGACTTTAAGGCAAAAAAGTAAATGTTATTGGGAAGTAAAAGGATTACCTATATAATTATTAGATTTTCAATTTACCAGGAAGGTATAACTATTCCATGTTTGAGTTGACCTAATAAAATAGCCTCACAATATGAAGAGAAATAATTTATAGAGTTAAAGGAGAAATGGACAAATTCCCGTTGCACTGCAAGATTTTAATATACCTTCTCCAGTTATATGGAAATGAAAAGTACACCATTCTTTTAAGTAATTCATGGATCAAAGCAAATATTACAGTTACAATGTAAAATTCACTTATAACTGAGTGATACTGATAATACTGCATATCAAAACTTGTGAGATACAGTTGACAACAGACTGTGAAGGCCATTTATAACCTAAAATGATTATGTTCGGAAGAATAAAAGCTAAAAATTAATGAGGTAAGTATCCAATTTAACAATATAGACCAGTTAGTCTCAAATTTAAGTCTTAGGACTATGTAACATTCTTTAAAATTATCAAGGGTCCCAAAGAGCTTTTATCTATGTGAGTTCTCACTGTAAATATTTATAGAATTAGAAATTAATTTTTGAGACACTTATTAATTCATTAAAAAATAATAAACCCATCATGTTTAACCTTATATTTTAATAGAAAATGTTTTCCCAAACTAAACAGAAGCTGCAAATTGTTTTACATTATTGCAAATTTCTTTAATGTGTAACTTAACAGAAGAGGGCTAGATTCTTGTATCTGCTTCTACATTCATTCTGCTGTGATACATTAGTTTGGTTGAAGTATGTAAAGAATATTTGACCTTATATAGACATGTATTAGAAAAAGGGGAGCATTTTAAGAGACTTTGTATATAATTATGAAAAATTTTCTTTGATACAATGCCAAATATCCCCTAGTGGTAATCTTTTAAAGGGTAGTTGCAATGTGGAATCCAAAACCACATCAATGAGACTTTCATGGCCTGTTAAACTAAGACCTATTGGTATGTGTTGCACTTTGAGTGGATCTTTTACCCATGCATGATTTTGTAATATCATGAATGATAATCTGAAAAATATTGGTACACTGAGTTACAAAGATTTTCTGACTTTTGACATATTTCATTATATTATATGAAAAAAACACACTTGTTAATATCACTACTGAATTCATTGGAACAGTACTGGGAAGCTGTTAAGTTCATGATAACAGATATAATGCTAAATTGTAATTTCACTTTAAATTAACCTTAGCTTTTGCAATGTCAGTTCAATACAATATAGTAAAAAAATAAAATAACATCCTAGTATTATTATGAAAATAATTTTGACCTTACCTCCTGAAAAGTTCTCAGCTCCCCCAACCCAGAAATCTATGGACCACATATTGAAAAAGTTAGGCCAAGAATCAAAGAACTACGAGTCAAGGGCCAAATCTAGCCCCTGTTTTTGTAAGTAAAATTTTATTGGAAAACAGTCATGCCTATATATGTATGTGTTGTCTGGGGCTGCATTAATGCTGCAGTGGTATGAATAGAGTAGCTGCAATAGAAGCCCTGTGACTTACAAAACCTAAAGTATTTACTATCTGGCCCTTTATAGAAATGTTTGTCAACCCTTGAATTTGACTATAACAATAGAATAAATCCAACAGATATATTTGAAAGACATAATGAAGATCAGAGGTTAATGTGAAAAGAAAATAATAGTATAATATAAAGGCTAAGTAAAGACAAATGTTAATTATTTGAGAAGACTAATGAAATACAAAAACCTGTGGCAAAGCTGATTTTAAAACATGAAAGAGGCTTATAATCAATATTAGTAATGATAAAAGGGGGCTAAGATATATGACAGATTTAAAACATGAGATAAATTTGAATAATCTTATGTCTGTACATTTGAAACTATAAACAGAAAAGATAAATATCAAGAAACATCTGAATTGCAAAATCTGACAAAAGAAGAAGAGTCCAAGAAATACTATGATAATTAAAAAAAAAAAAGCCTGGGTTAGTAGTTAAAAGTCTCACCTATAAGACTAGAAACAAGTTTTTCGCAGAAAAATTCTGCAAAATATTCAAAGTACAGTTTCTTACAACTTTAAATTTTTCTAGGAAACAGAAAAAAGGGAATACTGTCCAATTATTATATAAAGCTAGTATTACCTAATTTAAAAAAACAGACAAGAATAGAAGAATGAAGGAAAATATAGTCTATTCCATTTATGAATTTGACAATCCTAAACAAATTATTACAAAACTGCATATAGTACTGTATAAGGAAAATTCAACATGACCAAGTTTAGTTTACCCAAGAATGCAAGGAAAGTTTAAGTTTAAAAGCTTGATCAATGTAATTACTTCAATAAAAAATTAAAGGAGAAAAAACAATATAAATGTTTTTTATCATTTTTAGATGCGGAAAAAACATTTGATAAAATTCAGCACTCATTCATAATTTAAAATCCAAACTTCTTAGCAATCTAGGAGTGAAGGCAACTTCCTAGCAAAACCCAGAATAAACATCAATTCTTAATTGCCAAAAATGAGAAGCATATGATTTAAAATCAGGAAGTAGACAAAGTTATAACCTAGTCTAATTAATATTCTACTGGAAGATCTAGCCAATGAAATAATTTTTTAAAAATTATAATTAAATTAAACTTGAAAAAGAAGAGAGCTGCCATTATTCTCAAATTGTTATTTTCTATGTAGAAAATGCAAAGTAATCTGTAGAGATATTTAGATTTAATATAAAAGTATACTTAGATGGCTGGATATGCAACCAGTATGTAAAAACAAACCATATATCTATACACGGGCAACAAAACAGAAGGCATAGTTAAATATGTAGAGTTTATAATTACAACAAAACATAAGATACCTAGGAATAAGTATAAGAAAAAGTTTCAGAAAAATTTAAAGGTTTAATGAAGTACATAAATCTAATAAGTAGATCCAACAAATGGATCGTGGTAAACCATGATCTTGGGTAAAAAATCCTAATATTGTAAAAATTTCAGTTATTACCAATTTAAATATAACTTACTACATTTTTAAAAATTCCAAAAAGAACTTGATAAGGTGATTCTAAAATTTACATGTAAGAACAAAGGCCCAAGAATTGTCAAGACCCTTCCAAAGAAAAACAACCTAGGATTTTGCCCTTGTATATATCAAGATACACTATCAACATACAGTATTTTAGATAGGTTACTGGCACAGGGATGCTAAAATTGATCAATGCAACTGAAGAGGGAACTCCAAGAGAGATCCACACTTACATGGAAAGGACACAGTTTGCTATAAATGATCACTGTGACATGGATGGCACTGCAGTTTACCTGATAAGGACAGACCACACAGTACATAGTTCTTAGATTATTGTCTGTGTGGACAAAGAATGAAATGAATCACCACCTCAGATTGTTTCGAAAACAAATTCCAGATGGATTAAAACTAAACTAGTCAAGACAGAACTTTAAAACTCTTAGAAGAATATATAACACAATAATTTTCTTACTAAAAAATGAGCCCTGTGACTTACTGTTGTTCATCAAAAAGCACCGTAACTAAAGTGAAAAGTAAACAACAAACTAGAAGATCTTATAATACTTATGCTATGGACCGAATTATGTTCCCATCGCCCCCACCCCCACTTCACATTCATACATTGAAGCCCTAACCACTACTGAGATGGTATTTGGAGACAGGGCCTTTGGGAGGTGATTATGGTTAGGTGAAGTCAGTAGGGTAGAGCCCCTGTGATGGGATTAGTGTGCCTTTATAAGAAAAGAGTCCAGAGAGCCCCCCCCCCTCTCTTTCCCACACTCCCTCCCTCCCCCTTCCACTGAGCCATGTGAAGACACGGTGAGAAGGTGACTGTCTGCAAGCTAGGAAGAGAGTTCTCACCAGAAACTGACCATTTTGGCCCCTGATCTTGGACTTCTAGCCCTGAGAACTGTGAAACAATGATTTTCTGTTGTTTGAGCCCGCCTATGGAGTTTTTTATGAAAGCTCAAACTGACTAATATATCATATATTTAACAATATCTTGAACACATAAAGAATTCTTATAAGTTGGTAAGGGGGAAAAAAAAGTCAACTGAATTAAAAATGGATAAATTATTTGAACAGGCATATCACAAAGAAGAAATACATTAAGGCAAACACCACATGAAAAATACTCAGAATCATTAGCAATGAGAAACAAATAAGACCTTTATGAGATATAATTCATATCCACTAAATAGACAAAAATTAAGAAGTCTGATAATGTTAACTACTAGTAAGGATGTGGCACAATGGACATATTTAGCTCTTCAGTCTAAAAATTGGCATGACTACTATGGAAAAGCCTATTGTGATTCTCAAATCCTATAAGACCTGACAAGCCATCCTATACAAGGCACATCCAACAGCAGGGATTCTAACCTGGGGGTAGTGTAGACTGATGTGCCAAGGAGAAGCCACAAATGTGCTTTAGGATTGCTAAGTGGGGTCAGAGTGGCTGTCTCAAGCCAGTCTCAGGTTGGGTCAGATCAGTCATCTGACAGTGCCATGGTATAAAGAAATGGGAAGCACTGCTGGAGAGAATGTCTAGCATATATACACCAGGAGATGTTTAAGGACGGCATGGCAGCTCACTGGAGAGAGGATGATTAAATAAATTGTGGTGTAGTTATAGGATGGAATACTACACAGCATTGGAAATGGATGAAATCTAGCAGCACACATAAATTTTATCAAATATACTTGAGTGACAAAATCAAGTTGCAAAAAGCTGCATCATTCTAGGACTATTTTTATGAAAGTCCTTACAACTCAAAGCAAAAAATACCATTTTAGGAATATCTGTGTAGTAAAAGAGACAAGAGATATAAATAATAAATATGAAATTCAGGACAGTATACTGAAATTATCTTCGAAATCAAATACACATTTATTGAACATTTACTATGTGGAAAGCATCATGATAATTTTACAGGATACAAAAATGCTAAAACAGTATCTGCTCTCAAAAAATACCTGCTTCTGAAGTCAATGTATATACCTTTGAAAGGTTTACAAGTCATAAACTGTTTCCTTCAGAACTGGCCATTCCCTCTGATGCAAGCATGCTCAGAAACAGTAACATGACTTTCCCCTGGATGAACAGACCCCGGCCTGTGCAGGTCCTGGAACAGTGAGTATTTCCCTCTCTTGTCTGTGACAAACTACACCTTTGCTCTGGACTCCTCTAAGCAGTTGGAAAGCAAAGAATTAATCTATATTTGATTAAAAATAACAGTATAATTGCTGATAATAATCATGATAATGAGAACAGTAACAAAAAAGGAACCCACCTGTGAGCTATTTTGATTCGCATATGGATTTAAACTAAAAATCATCGCAGAAGCTAAGCACAGAGTAATGTATTTTGGCTTTCTTTAGAAAGAGTGATGAACTGTTAATCTAACCATCTAGACACAGATCTGGAAAGATACATGTGGGAAGTAAAAAATAATATATAAGAATTGAGCTTTAAGTCTTTTTTTTTCTTTTAACTGATGTTTTGCCAGGATGTTACGGCCTTCATCAGAAAATGCAAACACAAACTTTTGTCTGGACATCAAAGCATTTTTCAATTCTAGCTTAGGTAATGAAATAAATGTGTAAAGTCACAGATCCAGGGGCTGCTTTCTGTAGCTGGTTGTTTTATCACAACGTTTAAAAAACGATAGCTATGTAGATTTAACTTTAATACCTGGAAAAAAATTTGGAAAGTCTTCAAGAGATTGATTTGCAAACAAGGAGAAGATACTAGCTAATGCTCGGTGTGGCTTCTTCAGAATAAATTCCACCAGATCAATCTGATCTCTTTAGACAGAGTGACATACCTGACAAATGATGGGCCGTGGGTGTTTGAGAAAAAGGAACAAAGATAAAATACATAAGGAGATGTCAATGACTAGGTACATTTAAAACTAACTTCATGTTAGTTTATTCTAGACACATGAGCGCATACTACTTTTCAAAATAATTCTCTTTAGTCCCCTTAAAGGCTTAATTGCCTCATCTATAAAATATGAGGGGTGGATTAGTTGAGTGTTTTTCAAACTGCATGCCATGGCCTTTTTGAGGGTCATTAGATTAACCTAGTAGGTAACAATTAGCAATTTTAAAAATATGAAGTTGAATAGATTAGAGTAGGAATCAAGGGTAAGTACTCATTTGTGTAACTTTTGTTGCAAATGTGTACTCTGTGTGTGTGTGTGGTTACTGGAATATAATAAAAAGTATTTCTTACTGTGAGTTGCAGTCAAAAAAGCTCAAAAGCCACTGAACTTAATAGTATCTAAGATTCATCTGAATTTTTTTTCTCCCCTCAGCAAATACTTATGGCACATACTGTATATTTGTAGTCCCTTCTGGCACTAACATTTCATATTCCTAAGAAAGATCAGGGCACCCAATTAACAACATAGAAATGTTGTAATTATCAGTATGATAGATTAAAATTCTATCTTGTCTATTCCTATACTAATGAAGTACAGCTGAATGACATCACACAGGCATTTAACTTGTGTGGGTTTATCTACACATACTTACTTCAAGTATTTTGGCTCCTAAATGTAAACCAAAAAATTCATTTGGGGCTCTTCTGAAAACAACAGCATCAACAATGGAACAGTAATATTTTCCAGCACCATGAGGGAAACTATTTAGAACTTATTAAGGGTTAGCAAGTAAATCCTAAGCCATACATAGGGTACAAATGAGAGAAATTAGAAATATTACAATTTTGCCTCATCGACTTTAGAAATGCAGCCCTACATGAGTTCAGCCAAACTCCACTGCAAAAGGGAAGCTCGGGGGGTGGGGGGGTGGGTGTGCTTCTCACCTTCCTTCTAGCAGAGATCAATTCTCTCTTTCCTCCTTGTCCTCCTCCTTTTCCTTCCTCTTCTTTCCCTTTCCTCTTTTTTCTTCACCCTTCCCCATTCTTCTTCTTTTTGACCACAGTTGAAGCATAGCCATTTGTATATAATATTAATATTTTGCAATATTTATATAATAAGACTCCATTAAAGAGATAGTATGTAACATACATGTTATTACTACCTTATTGGTAAAGGCTTAGGATAAAAATTTGCAAAAATCATAGAGCAAGCAAGGGACAGAACTCTGACAGACTAAGTTCTGGGGACTGGGAACCCAAGATGCCAACGACTGGAGAACGCTTCTGGTTCTTTCCCTTCGTGCCCACGCCTTCCTTATCCTCTTTTTTATTCGTTTTAATCTGAGAATGTTAAGCTTTGAGTGGTAACTTGGCCAACAGAACTTGATGTCAGAGATTCAGTATTTCTCAGAGATTCAGTATTTCTGAGAATTTCTTGATGGAAGAAACATCTTTTACCATTTGAGCATGGGCTCTAGATGCTGTCGATGCCCAGCAAGACTTGGAAATGTGAATGGAAAATGGAACAAAAGAAATCCTTCAAGCAACACTGAAGATCCATCCCGAATGATGGGAGAAAAACAGGTTTCCACGAAAATCAAAAAATAATAAAACGAAGCCCCAAGGATGAAATAATTCCTTAATCAACAATCACATTGGCTGAAATATGTACTGACACAGGGATTTGCAAAGCAGAAATATGATCCTGAAAAAGATTTAGAGTCCCCTTTCAATTAATAAATCTTGGCTACTGTTGCCAACACTCAGTTTTGTTTTCCAAATGAGGTTTAAAGCTATATTTTGTAAAATTGCAAAATGACAGATACTTAAACTCATCTACCTCAGCCAAGCACTTTCCCTGGGATCTGCTCTGACAGTTTTTTTAACGGCATGCTCGCCATATGTACGTTCTACCCAGGACCACTGGCCAGGGGCGAGCCCATGATGATCAAGAGTAGTTTGCTGTTCACTTCTCATCCTTCAGGCTGAAAAAGTGCCCTTTTCTTAGAGTACATTGCCTCTGGACAGTCCATAGAGTAGGCAGAAAAATAGAACGAATAAAACCCACAAATACCTTGCAATGACTAAAAGTTAGAGCCAGAGTAAAAAGAAACTTAATGGGGAGACCACATTGTGGCTTTTCTTTTGCAAATTCTGAGAAATTTTTTCTCCCTCTAAGAGGCAGGTTCAGAAAGATCTGATTGCCACAAAGTGCAGAGAGCGGTAAAGGAAAGTTTCAGGGTGGGCATCAGAATGTTGGGACTCCTGGAATGATTGAGCAGGTGATATCCATGAACCGGTCCAGAGGACATACATATTCCTCTGGTCTTTAAAGTCTGAGGTCAGACATTTCACAGACGTTGCCACACTGAGTGATTAACAAAACTAAGTTGTAGCTGGTAGACAGCTGGGTGCTTATTGCCTTGTAAGCTCTAGTGGTTTAGGCTTGTCTTTGATTATAGGAGCTGACCTTGGTCCCTACAATAGTTGGGAAACCTGGGGACTGGACAAACTGCAAATAGATTGCACCGAGTTTCCTGTTTTCATTCAGATGTGTACAAATTACCTCAACATGCCCTTTTTTTTCAGAAAACACTAAGGTCTGAAAGAAACTCTTGTTATATTGTTGCCACTTAGGTTTCACTGAGCCTGCATTATCTACTCACAGCTTTAATGACTTCCTGCTGAGAGAGGTTCTGTAGCAGTCTTGGCAGCAGGGCTAAGAATAGCATTAAATGCAAGGTTATCTAGGCATTACACTCACTGTAACATGCAATTAACTCTCCTCTTCCATTTTCATTACACAATTATTCATTAATGTCAATTTAATTTTATGCATTGTTCTACATGACCGAAGGCTGATTACGGGCCTTTTCACTCCAATATCCCAAGTTAACTGGTGCCAGCCGCACTCAGGGCTGCCTAATTGCAATTTAGCCCAGACAATTCCTCCCATTTTTGCCCTCCAGTAATGGAACAACAGATCACGGCCAGGTAAAGATTTTAAGGTGGAAATAAAGCACAAGCTACAAAACACTAAAGTTCAGAAAAGCTTTTTCCCTTTTTTTATTTAATGGAATAAAGACTCACTGGAAAAATTAAATGAAGCGAGATTTTTTCTTTTTTCTTTTTTTTAAATATGATGCTTTTGTGAGCTGTGGTTTAATAGTTTCAACCTAACTACCAAAGTCATGATACACCCCGGGTCTAAGGACCCCACTGGGCTCCTTTAGTTTAGCAAAATCATTATAACACAAAGCTGTACTGTCTGCACCGAGGAATTTTGAATGATAATATGCAATCCACAGGAACACTGGATAGTAGTTTCCACAGATTTCATGGGTTTTCTTGACGTTAATGAATAATTATTTGTTGTCGTTGCTCGTTTAGAACATGAGCCTGTTGTAAGGTTCTGAAATTCAGTTTTTTACAGAAGCAACTGAATGTTTTTTGAAAAGCATCCCTCAGGTGGTAGAAATGAAAAGACTCTTGCTTCTTTCACAAGCTTCCAACTATAGTCTTTCTACTTCAAATCAAAATAAGTTCATTAGGTATCTGCTTTAAACACTAGTGATGTAGACCAAAAGTAACCCAGATCTTCTACGTCCTTGTGTCAAAGTAACGCACACTATTATTGAATCTGCGCAAATAGCTCATCACTAGCTTTTTTAGTTTTACCAGCAGACAATTGCTGGAAATTAAAATTTAAAGAAACATTAAAGAGGAACTTTGGACTGCTTTGTGGTACTGTTGTTAAATCCAGGGGAAGGTGTGTTTCTGCAATAATGAAATCTATTAAAAGTCAGGAAGTAAGACTGTCCTCTCTCATGATGGGTGGCCAGATTCATTTCAAAGAAGGGCTCCTACTAGCTTCTTTGCAAACCTCAGGTAGTCAGAGCATATGCATTGATACATGCTAAGCAGTGAATAATGCCCAGGGCAAGGCCATGAGCCTTTTCTAAAAGGACACTGGAGCAAACAAGGTACAAATAGGCTTTATAACCCTTCCTTTCTTACCACTGTGGGTAAAGCTGTGTCAGTATTTCCATTTGAAACCCCCCTTTTCCAGGGCCTTTATAACTCAGCCATAAAAATTAGTTCCAAGCAAAAAGTTGGCATGCAAAATTTCAGCCTTAGAGTGAACTTTTTATTTTTTCACAAATTTGTCAAAGGGGGGAGAAAAGAAGCCCAGCCCGTTGGCTATTTTTACTTTTTTTTTTAAGACACAAAAATAGAAAACAGAAATGTACTAGTTGTGCACTTTCTTGGAGCTCTTGCAAAAACATTTATAGGCCATTATGAGGCATGAGTGTTCTTGGAATACTCCAGGTTTTCTAGACAGACGATTTTATAAGACTAACATTATCAGTGCTTGTGAAGTGACTTTTCAAAAGTATTTTCTGTTCTCTTTCTTTGCAGTCACATGAACAGATCTGCCTTATAAACGGGCGTGATGGTTCTGATGTATACAACAGTGAGTCGTTGTGGTCTATTAGCTCAATAATCCATGCTCTGAGGTATCCGTCAATATAAATTTAGCCAATAGACCGCAGAAACTGGGAAGAAGCTTCCACAGTTCATGGCGCAATTGCAGTGTGTTCTAACAATCTCTAAATATGTAGGAAAACAGTTGGGCTGGCTCATGAGTTTTCAAACTCCTCTGGACGCAACAGGCCAAGTTCTCGCTCCGCGTAACTCTAGGGAAAAATTAAGTAACTTTAAATAGCAGTGCCCAAAACTTAACATGATTCAGGAAGGGTTGTGCAAATTTGGTGATACAAACTGCCAGTGGTAATAGAATCACACTTGTGGCTAATCGTGACTCACCCCATTGTTCAAGAATACAGAATACAGATGAGGTCTGGGAGGGGCTTGTGATGTTTCAACACAATATAGGCTGTAACAACTCAGTACAAGCAGCTGACAAATTAAGGACAGGGGCAGTGATTTAAAAAAGAGACTCACTTAAACTTTCTAAGCTTCTCATTTTATCAAAAGCATAACGAAAGAGTTTACAGTAGTATTATTATTACTATTATTTGTCTTCAAGTTGCTAGGTTAAGTTACACAGAGCCCATAACCAGTGAACTTATTTCCCCCAGCATTTGATTTTACACTTAATTTATTTGTTACTAATAGCCAACTGCTGTCTAAAGCCCTTTTGATTCATGCTCTGTTTGCTTTCCTTCTTGAGGTTTATGGTCAAGGGACCTAATTTGCTGGCTTCATTATAAACTGCATTTTGGACAAAACATGAACTAATGGGGTTGAATTTAGGCCCTCAACTTTGCCTCAAAGTCAAACTGTGGCTGTATAACAAAGAGATATTTAGTGGTGTCATTGGAGCATTTAGCTTCTTGAAGTTCACCTATGATTAGAAGTTAAATATCTAAAAATCCATTTATTTGCTTAATAACGCTGCCAAATTGAACCCGTCTGTGGTTTCTGCATTACAAAGCCTCTAAAGGACTCTTTGGAGGTACTGTGTATGTGATTACGAACTTAATAGATTTCAACCAGCACCACTCAAATCAAATCATCATTCCTCATGGATCGGGCACCTAACACAGTGATGCCTTGTGTCAGGCCCTGGGGGATGTGCAGCTTCTCATACTCTCCTCTTTGATCAGGCTGGTCATGTTGTAGTTTCATTATTCGAGGCCAGGTCTGCCCTCCACTTTCTCTCCCTTCTCCTTGGTCGAGCTTGCGTTACGTGTTTCCTGGGGCCCACTGCATGGAGTATGCAGTAGGCTGAGCCCTTCCTGCGTACAGTGGCTCACACTGACTGCTCGAAGACATGCCAGACCCAATTCTAAGCATGTTACCTTTAAAAACTCCTAAAATACTCCCAAAATCTTATGAGGTGAATAGTGTCATATTCCCCATTTTACAGATGAGAAAACAAAGGTACACAGATAATGGGCCCCTGACCAAGGTCACAGTCTAGTCAGTGATGTGACTGGGATTCATCCTGAGGCTTCTGTCAAAAAGGCCTGGTCTCTCGACCGCACATCCTCCTGCCTTTCTCCATGTGCACCAGCTGACACTGTGGCAGTGCCTGCTCTTAAGGAATTGATGATCTGGTTGAACTGATGAGCTTTATAGTACACACAGGACACACCTGAGCAATGAGGAACTGTGTATAATCAAGAAGTAAAGGTACAGCACAGATAACAGGTGCTGCAGCATCCTCGATGGCAGCTATTGGTGTATGTTAACATGCTAGGCAGGGAAGGCTTCCTGGAGGAGGTGGGAGTGTTTTTGAGTTCTGAGGGATGTGAAGACCTTGGAAAAGTGGCAAGGAAGTGGGAGTTATTTACACTGTGGGAGGGAGAGGAAGTGGGAAACAGTGTTCCTCCTGGCAGAATAGGCAAACCTGGGCAGGGGACTAGTAGGAAAGTTTGCTTAGGTACATGGGGGACTTAAAGGCAAGGCTGAGAAATAACTCCACCTCAAATACAAAACATTATTATTCGGTTAAGCATATGGCTCAGGAAATCATCATCTTTGAGTCTGTTCAACAATCTAGGAAGTGGAACATGTCCAGAAGAAGGGCCTTGTTGTCTCAGCAGGGAAGAGAGCTCAACATATCCCTCCCTCTGCAGTGCAGCAGCTGCTTCCATGTCTTTCCTGGGGCTTCCGGGGTGGAGGAGGGGTGCAGTCTGAGGTCAGTGAAGTCCCAGGATCAGGAGCACGTGAGCAGCAGTTCATCTGTATTTAGGCAGGGGCTGGTGTTGAAGTTCACCTGGACATTGATGACTCCATCACCAGGTTAAGATTCAGGGAACCCAGCCACCTTCAGTGATTTCCCCCCATCTCCCACAGAAAGTGTTTAGCCAATCTCAGCATCTCTCATAAAACATGGTCCCAGAAGTATATGTGTTCTGAGCAGCCCAAAATGATATCCACCTAACAGCAAGATAGCATGTCATAAAACAGTCAACAGGACTCAGTTGAGTGAGCACTGTATTCCTGGAAAAAGATATCTGCATTTGGAATTCCACTTGAGACATTCGTGTTTGGCTGAATCCTCTCTGCCAACCTGAGGCCCACAGCACTGTAGATTCTCAAAAGTAGCTCTCCTCCCAGAGGCTACAGGTGACCCAGACCTAGGACTTGAATTGAAACATCCCACTACTTGGGCCACACTGGAGATACTTGGCATTTTGGGGAGATGTCTCAACTGTAGTCTTTTAGATTTATAGAGGGATTTTTTTAAAGCATCGTATCAAAAATATTTTCACAAGTCACAAAGATGTAAATTTTTCACTTGTCTCCAAATAATTGAATTTACTATTGGAAGGTACAACCCTTTCATCCAAGGCTGTCCCCTCTCGTTTGACAAATGAGGAGCCCTTAAACCCAGAGAGGGTGAAGGATTAGCCAATACTGCAAACGGACATTACACCTCGCTCTCCTGACTCTCACTCCCTTGCTTCCACTAGCTCACTGTACTCTTCCCTAATTTATCTTTGAGGCCATTCAGATGATTAAGGCTAATTAGAGACAGTTCTCATTGGTATGGATAATTAGCAGAGAGGTACCAGCTTTGAGTCAGAAATTCTAGGCCCCAGTCCAAACTCTTATTACCTGAAAAGACTAGACTGTGTCATTTAACTTTTCTGATCCTCAATTTCTTCATCTGTAAAATGTGTGTAATCATAGTACCTAGTGCCCTAGGCTCTTAAGAACAGCAAAAAAGATACTACCTGGGAACTTGTTTAATGCACCATAAAGCTCTCTGCCAATCTAGTTGTAAAAAAAAGATGGAAATATGATTTTTAAATGTGATGTTTGTATTGATATAGTTTATACCTGTGAATAATGTATTTCCTCCCACTGCCCCCTAAAATAAAAAAATAAAATAAAATAAAATAAATCAAGAAATTGATTTTAGAACAGACTGCATTCCTGCCAATTCTTTATTCTAAATTGAGTGCTCTTGGGAGGTTACAAGGCACAAGAAATGGCACATTCTAGATCATTCCCGCTGAAATACATCCACATGCTAATAGTGGTTGTTTCAGGGAAGTAGGAATGTGGGAAACCTTTCAAAAAAATTCCTTAATCTTTCGATAATTTCGATAATATTTTCCAAACTATTGATAATGAAAATGTATTAGTCTTCTAATTAAGCTAAAAGCATTTATAATATATCTTGCAGTACATTTGTAAAGGTCACCAATTGATAGCAATAACAATTGCTTCCATTTATCCATTGCTTACTATGTGGCATATACTTTACATATATTGCTTTATTAAATAAAAAAGAAATCCTGCCTGCATGATAAATATTATTGTTCCTTTTATAGATGATAATCTGAGGTTCAGGGAGAGGAAATCACTTGCCTAGGATTGAGCAACAAAATCTATGTAATCTCTTTGATGATCCAGAACCCATGTTCTCTCTGCTGGGCTGTGTTCTGCTGTGGTGTGGAAATTGGGATTTGTCAGTGTTCAGCCTTTGTGTTCCCTCTAAGTATCCTAGTTAGACCAGATTGTTGGATGTGAATTAGCAGAGTGGATAGAGGCCTCGTTTATCTTGGATCAGAAGGACTGGGCTCTACCTCTGACTCTGCCAGAGAAGGGCTGGAGGTCGACTCACACAGACCCTTCTCCTCTCTGGAGCCTATGGGTTTTCATCATTAAATGAAGGGCTTGAATTCAATAATGGCTCTCAACCTAGATTTAGCTGCAGGCCTAAGTTGCTTTTCCTTTTCAAAGGAAATTCCAGTTGCCTGGCCCAAGTGTTAGCATCTCCTTGGTCTTAAAGATCTGGAAAAGATGATTCAAGCTTCTCATTGGGGAGGAAGTACAGTTCTTCCCAGGGCCTCACACTGTGTCCCGCTGCCCCTGGGGAGGAGCCAAGACGTTCTGTGCTTCACTGATTGAAGCATAAAATTTAGCTCTTTACCTGAATTTCCACTAAAACAACAGCAGGAATGGTCATGCGAGTCTTTGTGCATAGAGAGGAATTTACTGATTATTTTGGGAAGATGAAGGAATTTACAAACAAATACCTTAGATTTTCTGTTAGAAAATGATGCTAATAGATTTTTGTCCTTTTTTTAAATAAAACCTAGGCTCCATACTGCGGTCATGTAGCCCCTTCATCCCACCCTCCTCCCCCCTTGTCTTCTATCCATCTCTACCCAGCACGAGTTCTATTTCTCATGCAGAGATTAGCCCTCTCTTTAGGCCTTCCAGACTCCAGCTTTCACAAGCTCACTTTCCCTGGGCTTTTCCTAAATAAAGTATCTACCTTGAGGAATTTGTGTGCCAGGTGTTGAGAATTTTTTTTTTAAACAGCATCACATGGTACTCCTCTAATGCTTTCTGTCTGAAGCTGTAGAGGAAGGCCCAGCACCTCACTGTCTGGGGCACCCTGGCACTCAGAGAAACACAGCAGGAGAACTGCTGGACTAGGTCACCTGCAAGGTGGAATCCTCGAAGAACTATTCTCTTCTCTACCTATTCCCAAGGACAGTTGGCCACTTCTCCCTTTGAAGCCCCACTTTGCCCCAAGTAGAAGTTAGGCAGGGCATGTGCTTGCATGTCTTTGTGTAAGCATCTGCCTCACTGACTTGACGGTGGGAGGAGAGGAGGGGCATGTTATTATTATCTCTGCTTGCTAAGCAGGTCATAATGACTGCTTACAGGTGAGAGTACGTGACGATGTGAGTGCACAGTAACAGATTCACCACTAAAGAGAAGTGAGCTAAAAGGGACTGTATAGACAAGAAAGAATGCAACCCCTCTTTGTTGTGCTTGGGGGGAAATGCAAAGGACATCTCCTTTCTGTGCCCCTTTACATGTGTGGTATCTGCAGCATATAGTTGCGCCTGGTGGCGGGGAAGAAGTTCTGCTTGAAAGCTTCATTTGTAAACTTTCTGTTATCAGCCCAGTTGGCCGTTTTGTTTAGATCATTCTGTGAAAGACCATGTTTGGATTAGTTTTGGGCATAAGTAAATGGCAGTTCTTTATTCATTTTGAAATACTCAAATGGCTCACCGAGGTAGCGGTGCAGCTGTTGTGGAACATGTAATGGCATCAGGCACTGAGTTGGGGAGGAATCTGGTGCCAGACGTTTCTGGCAGTGGCTGTAGTTCTAGAGACGCTCCTAGGGAGGAAGCTGTCATTAGTGGCAGAGCTAGGCACAAGGCCCCCACTAGGTGACTTGCTGGAGGAGAATCCAGGATTTCAACACAATGAAGGAGGGAAAGGAGTTTTACTCTTGAGTCACAATCATTAATGATCATTCTTGAAATGCCATTTCAATAATGGAGGGTTCATAACCCAGAGTGATTTTATCTGTAACTTGCATGTTTTGTGTAGCCCTTTCTCCCTGCCCTCTTTTCTTCTCTCCCTCCCTCCTTTTCTCTGGGTCAGATGGTATAAACCAAAGATAATTAAAGAGCTCTACCCTCATGGGCTTCTAGGGGCACCAATGTCCTTTAGCTCTCATATTCTGGAAAGTTTTCTCAAGGAAAGGGTGGTTTGGTCCCCTTATATCTATCATAGTCCTAATTCTTTTTATAATAGAATTGACTGATAAGGAGGATTACTGTGATTATATCTTAGGGTAAGTTACCGAGTTCTCTCTAGGAATCAATAGGAAATCTTCACATTTTCCAGTTACATGCCTTTACTTTTTTTCTCTTTGTTTTTCCATTCTGCCTATACATGAACACATATACAGAAAAATAGGGCTACCAGAAACACAGTCCTGAAGAAGAATGGAGAAACATGAGTAACTTTCTGCATGTCCATGCCAAAGGAAACTTTATAATTAAATAATAAAGCAAGATTAGCTATATGTCAAGTGTTGGCACATACAGAAATGTAAAGGTGTAAATGCACATGGAATAGCCTATAATGCTTACCCATTAAAGGTCAGAGCACCTTCTAATTATTCATACCTCTGAGGGATTTTAACAGAGCTACATGCCACATACACATTTGTGAGACTCAGATGTGCAAGTTCCTGACCATTAGGCACAGCTTTCATGAAGCCCTGGGCAAAACTGTCTTCTCTGTAGAAGGTGTACCATTACAAAGGATATTGACCAGACATTCTGTTACACATTCACTCATTTCTTCCTTCCACAAACATTTTCTGAAGCCTTCTTCTTTGGGGTTTAGGGCCTCCATAAATAATGCCATGCCTCCTTGCCTCATGTTTACAACCATTTACAACCAGAGATGTGCAGGTCAAAATATGAACTTTATTAATTTAAAGCTGATTGGAGAAATAGTAATATAGACCTGTTAACATAATGACCACTCTTTGAGTGATATTGCACAACTTGTTCACTGAGATTCCTGTGGAGTGGAGAATGTAGATTTCCTAAGGCAGACTGACTCCTTCCTGAGAGTTCCATGACCACGGGGCCAGCTTGCTGTATCAGAGTTCTCCAGAGAAACAGAACCACCAACAGGGTGAGTGTATGTGTCTAAGTAGAGGACCTTATGGTAAGGAATCGACTCATGTCGCATGGAGGCGAGAAGTTCCACTCTTTGCAGTTGACCAGCTGGAGACCCCGGAGAGCCACTGGGTAGTAGGAGTCTGAGAACCAACAAGCTTAAGACTCCAGAAGAAAAGAGCCAGTGTTTCAGAATGACTCTGACGGCCAGGGAAAACCAATGCTCCAGCCTGAGTAGGCAGGCAGAGGAGATCTTTTCCACTCAGCCTTTTTGTTCCATTCGGTTCTCAAGTGAGTAAATGAGGCCCACCTACGTGAAGGGGGTGCAATCTGCTTTACTCAGTCTAGAGATTCAATGTTACTCTCATCCAGAAACATTCTCACAGGAACCCAGAATAATGTCTCACCAAATGTCTGGGGACCCGTGGCCCATTCAAGTTGACACTCAAAATTACCCACTGAACTTGCCAGCTAGAGAATTTACCCCATCTTATTGCAGGGGGCCAGCTGGAGGAAAAGCAGTGATTGAGGAGCCAGGTAGAAGCCAAGGGTGCTGCCCTCATTGATATTTCTCCACACGGGAACCTGAGGTGTGGAGAAATAAAGGTTCTTCCTAACAGTAGTCAGTATGTTAGACAATAGCAATATGAAAATGAATATAAGAGAATCCCTGGTATCAAAAGCCACAGGACCAGAATAGAAGCCTTTAAAATATTTGTGTTAATACAATGTAGTGAAAGCTAGCAGAGATAAAGGTGTGTGCAAAAGGCAGGAGATGGCACAGTACTAAATAAGTAATTTGCTTGGTGTGAAAGGCTAACATTTCTTGCATGGTATCATTTGACCTAGTCAGCACATGTTTCGTCTCCCACATACTGTGTTCCAACTGGATTTTACATGTATCCATCAACATGTGTGGGGCGTGGGCAGTGTAGATCCTTCTATGAGTGACCAGGGTGGAGATTCAAGGGATTCCCCAAATGGTGGCTTCTTCAAGGGGCAGAGATACTGGTATATGAGTATATAAGACAGGAATGGGAAGTCCTCTAGCTGTCACCTCCACTATGTCCTAATTATTACCCTGTCAGCTCTGGATCCCTCAGATGCTGGGTTTTAGCTTGGGAATGATATGAATCTTTTCGTTGCTCTTCTTCTTGACTTTCTGCCAGAAGGAGACCAAGGGGAATAAACAACAGTGAAATACTAAGCAGTTGATCTAGTAAATCTGAGGCATTTTAGTCTCATGAGAAGAGCCCAGCTCTTGAGGTCAAAGGATCTGGATTCAGATTCTGGCTCTATTCTTCCTTTTATTTTTTTTTTTGGCTCTTTGATGCTGGGCATGTCTCTAGACCTCTCTGCGATTCTATGAAATGATGATGTTAATACAAGTAGTGATGCTTTATAAACTTAACATTGAGTATGAAATTAGATGACACATGAGGTAGAGCTCTGAAAAAGAGTGTCACCCAATATCGGTTGTTTTCTGATGAGACATTTGGATATTCCCTTTCTCCTGCCACCCTACCTCCTCCCCAGATAATGAATTCTGTACTTTCACTACATGCTCATACCCACCCCCTGTGGAAAATACCTACCAGATGGCCACCAGGGCAGTAAAGCCTCTCAGCCCAACGCACTTTTCAGGCCGATTCATGAGCTGACTCAGATGAACCACCAAGACTCAGTTTGCCCAGAGCGGGGCTGTGTATCAACCTGTATGATACTGCTCACTGAGTCAGGCCTCTGCAAAGACTGCATCGCTTCAGGATAGTTCTGGATCTCTTTTTCCATTGTGGGTTAAAAAAATAAAGCCCAGAGTGATGTGAGAAAAAAATTAAGAACAAACAATATCTAACCTATGTAAAAAATAAGACTGACAGAAACCTCAAGCATCTATGATACCTCAAGACTATTGTAGAGTATCCAGAAAAACGCATCCTTTTTTAGTCCTAACTTCTTCCCCCCCACCAAAATCAAAACATCAAATGGAAAAATAACTCCCCTGTATAAAAGGGGAGGAAGAAAAACATAAAAATCAAGGAAATTGATAAAAAAAATTATAAAAGTTCAACAGATTATGGCATTTCAAATAGACATGCATGCCTCACACATGTATCCAAAAATTATAGGCTCTTAGACTGGAAGAGATCAGGGGTCATCTGGTTAATAACATACATCGAATCGTTACATTGTACACCTTAAATTAATATAGTCTTATATGTCAAATCTCAATACATGAGAAAAAATGTAAAAAAAATTCAATTCCATTTTCTGTAACAAACATGTCTGGAATAGCTTGTGTGTGTCAGCCTTTTATGTCAAAAAAAAAGACATGGGACCTGATTTCAAGGGGAAACACGCACAAACACCTTCAAATGTAATGGCGCTGTGTAATACTTAACCACAGGAATAGAAAATAATGGGTTTGGAGAGAATGGTGAAGAGAGTGCTGAGATATATTAGAGGATTCAGAAGTCATTGAAAGGTTATCAGAGAGAAGGAACTCCATCAGAGTCTTGGAGGGTAAGTGAGAGTCTATGCAAGCCTGCAGGAGAACAGAGGGAAGGATCCCAGGGGAGGGAAAGATCATAAGCTAAGGGAATAAGTGATGACCATTAGAAGCAATCAGAAATGCAGCAGTGCTGCATTTATATGAGGGGAACAATGCTGATTGGGAAGGGAGGCTGGACTTCTAATTTCTGGGGAGTTTAAAAAGCACATTATATAGAGGTTAAGAACATAACCACCTGGGTTCAAGTTCTGGATCTGCCACATACTAGCTATGGGACTTTGGGAAGTTATATGACCTCTCTCTGCTTTCTCATCTGAAAAATGGAGACAATAATATAAAGTATCCATCTCATAGAGTTAATGTGAAGAACAGGTATTACAGGTAAAGCAGTTAGAGTAGTGTATGGTACTAGAAGGTACTCAACAATTATTATTATTGAGCTGATTGCTATGGACTGAAATGTGTCCCTCCTAAATTCATATGTTGAAGCACATGCCCCAAAGTGACTGTATTTGGAGATAGGGCTTTTAGGTGGTAATTCAGACTAAGTAAGGTCATATGGGTGGAATCCAAATTCAATAGGGTTGGTAGCCTTACAAAAAGAGGAAGAGAGAGACCTTTCTTTTTCTCCATGCTCATGAGTGGAAGAAACTATATGAATACTCAGAGAGAAGGTAGCCATCTGCATGCCGGGAAGTGAGCTCTCAGCAGAACCTGACCATGCTGGCTTCCTGATCTCAGACTTCCAGCCTCCAGACTGTGAGGATATAAATTTCTGTAGTTTAGCCACCCAGTCTATGGCATTTGTTATGGCAGCCCAAGCTGATTACATATAGACTAGGGACTGCAAACTCAAATGACTGTGGAGTGACACAAGTAATATAATTAAATGAAACAAGTTGTTCTTAGAAATGTAATAGGATAAGTTTAATGATATAAGCTCAATAATAATCTGACACTGAGGATGTTTGACAGACTCCTGGGTGAGTAGAGCCTGGTGAACAGTAGAATGACAGCCAGATTGAAAGGGAGCAGCCAGGCCTAGGGTTGAGTTGATCCATTATTGTGACAAACTGGACCTAATTTCCCGGACTTCTGACATTCTAAAGAGAAGATAGACTGCATTTTGTTTTTGGGGATGTGGGGGTGTGTGTGGAATTTCTAAATTTTAGAATGTTGACTAAAATATTGTGAGAACACATAAATGGGCTGGCCTACAGACCACTGAGCTGTTCTGTCGAAACTGCTTGAGACCAGTGCTTGAAAAGACCGGCCTGGGGAGAGGAGAGAACAGTGGACAAGGAGATGATTCAGAAGAAAAAGAAATGCCAAGGCAGAAGGTGGCAAGGGACTGAAAGTTCTAGGTGGACCTAAATTCAAACTTATTTTAGCTCTGTAACCTCTAGCTAATATCTGACTTTTCCTGAACCTCAGTTTTTTTCAATAGAAAAATGGTAATGAAAATAATACTGCTCTTTTATGGTTCTTGAAGGACTGAATGGAAAATGTATACACAGTGTCTCGTGAGCACTTGAACATCCTAGTTCTTTTTCTTTTCTCAGTTGAAAGATAAGAGCCTGAACGAAGGAAATAGTGGTAGAATAAGGAGGATGCTATGAAGATGTTACAGATGCATAATGACTAGGATTTGACTGGATGAGGAAGATGGCCCTTGGGAGGGAATGGATAATGAAGCTGGTAGGCTGTGGCTTGTAGGAGAAGATTAATTACTTGTGTTTTAAATAAATTGAACTTGAGGAATGTGGAACATTTGGGTTGAAATGCCCTACTGATGTCCAAGTAAGTGTCTGTGGAGAGCAATTAGGACAGTTTTGGGTGCTATCTTCATTTTAGGAATAGTTCAATCCATGGGAGTGGTAAGGGTTTTCCAAAGAGACCAAGTAGCATGAGAAGAGAATGAGGCCTAAGAAGGCCTCGGGTGTACAAAGATTGAGTGAATGATGGGAAAAAAGCCAGAGGGAGGCCTGTAAGCCAATGAACAAGTAGTATCATCAGCAGAAGAAAAGGGCATTTTAAGAAGAATTATTATAGAAATACGAAGTAGAATGAGAAAAAACTAAAAAAGCTTTGTTTTTTGTACTTTGAAATTTACTAGTGACTTTTAGGAGAGCAATCTGATGAGAAAACTACCCTCAAGTAGTCCAACTTAGCAATACACCAGTGCTGGTAACAAACCATCCACCATCCTCTCTACTTTTCTGACTCTCGATGACTCCAATCCATCAAGGAAACATTAAATTATGTCCAGAACAAAGAAGGTATATTTGTATTTAGGATGAGATATTTCTAGAAAATATGCTGTAAATTCAATCTGATTTTCTTGTAGTGAGAATGATATAGAGGAGGATTATGTTCTTGACACAGGGCCTTGTGCCCAACATTTTATAGGCATAAACACAAACTCCATATTAAATTAATTATAAATGATAACCATGTGTAATATAAAGCCTCTTCAAGTATACATAATTAAACAGGGTAATACAAAAACCAATTGCATAAATTATATTTAATGTGAGGGAATAACATAAATATTAAACAAAGTTATTATTTTATTTCCTGACATTCCTTCTCATTGGCAAGTGATGAGAATTTTGACATTGTAGAATCAGAAGGATTTCATTGGAAAAGTTTTCACAGGCATTTATGAAAAGATTTTGGAGGCTACTGGGTCTGCTCCGTGGCCTTATGAGGAGTTGATAGACTTAAGTTTTTGCTCTCTTCTTTTGCTTATGATAGTTTTTCTAAGTGTTAGAGGCCAAGATGTTGCCTTTTCTGTTACCATCAAGAATAAAGTCTTTCTGCTTTTCTCATTTGCCATCTCACCAGGATTAGCACCCATCACTTTTACCCTGAGGCTGGTTATTCATGAAATGTGGATTTTAAGCCACATATAAACCACATTTTAAAGTGTTGATTCCCCCTTCTTACTAGTCTATTTTATGTCAAAAGAGACTCAAAGCTTTTGCTTAAATGGTAGAAAACTATAGAAATTAAATTTGATCCAAACCTAAGTTTGTGGCAAGTTTTAGTGAATCTCAACAATCATCAGAGAGGTTTCACCGTTTCAATGGAAACTTTAGAGATATTGTGTTCCATGTGATTAACAGAAATGAGATTGCTGTTTTAAAAATTATTGAGAATTTCTCATTTGTAGTAGCAAATATTTATTCATGTTGTGCTGTGGGATTTATAAAATATTTCCTACGTTTTAACTCACTGTACTCTTGCAGTACTCCTTCATATCTGAAAGCAAGGCTGTGATTAATTTTAGTTGCTAGAGGTAAAGATTGAGGGTCGTCAAATTAAATGTCTTTCCATGAGCAGCAGACACAGCTAATAAGGGACAGAGAAGGGACAAGAACCCAGGTCTAATTCCTAAACCTATGCTTTTCCCAAGAAGCTGTCCCTTTTAATGAACAGTCTCCATTTTCCTTGGGACACTGTGCACTTATTCCAATGTACATGTAATTGCTCGAAATATTTTTAGAAAATCTGTTTTTAGGTATGTTTCTCAGTCACATGAGAAAGTTAGTTTCAACTTTATTCACCTTCTCTTGCTACTGAGGGCTCCACGCCCTCCCCTCCCACCCTAAGGGTCAGGGCTGAGCTTTTTGTTGCAATTTGGGAGGGGTCTGCGCATGCGTGAAGTGAGCCACAGGGCCGAACTAAGACTGAGGGGCAGGGAACTCTTGTGAAACTTACTAAGCTGCTGCCAGAATCACTTGGAACACTTTTTTTTTTATCACCGTCTTGCTCTCTCTCCTAATAGATGATCACATGGGTATAGGTATTAGGAATAGCTACACATCAAATTGTAAAAAGTCAAGCACTCCCTTTCCTGTCCCTTCCCTATGAAAGCAGGGCGATGCAGCACAAATATTTCCACTACAATTATTATAATTTTATTTCTACAATTCAGCTTTTATAAAACAATGCTTTATTTCTTCAAAAATTTTACTTATGCAAAATCGTTCATTCCTTTATAATACCAGTAAAGCATTTTTGGGCCAACCTAAAATGACAGACTAAGAGGGGATGTCATTTATTGATGTTAGACACAAGTAGTGGGAGAATGTTTATGACAAACCTGAGTGAATCACCAAATAAGATAATATTGTTCCCATAAACAACATAATATATTATCTTTTCCAAAGGGAAATGATGTTACCAGACTTTTCCCATCTTTACAAAGTTGTTCACATTTTTGAATGATTCTTTTCTTGTTGACATGATGGATTTGCCCTCTTCAGCCATCCGTGCTCTGCTGGACCAAGGTCATGCATTTTCAAAATGGTTGACCCAAGAGCAGTACATTAGGGCACTCATTAGAAATTAAAAGTAAGATTTATTTTTACTGAAACAACCTTTAAATGTTTGTGTTTAGATCCTTCCAGAGAAGGTAAGGGTGAGTGAAGGTGTTTGTGTGAAAATATACAAGGAGACTATCCTCTCCAAGGTGCTGAAGACACCTCCTCTCCGAGATGTGTATGTGTGTTGTGGGAAGGAACTGGGTATGCAGCACCCAGTTTGGAAGGTATAAGAAAGGCTGAACAATATTCAAGAGGGAAAAATGGTGACATTATAGTGGCAACAGGGAAAGGATGAGTCCCTAAGGTGATCAAAATCTGAGATTCTCCATGTGCTTGATCTGATTTGAGCTCAGAAGGGGCCCTTTGAGTGGGCAAGGGGAAGCCCTTCTTGTGAGCTTTGTGCAGGGCCTGAGGCGGTGGCTGCCCCAGTGTTTCAGGACAGAAGCCAAGCCCAGCAGCTGCCACCCTGCTGTTAGTACCCTCTCATGGTCATAGCAGGAATGTTGCCTGTGAGGCAGGGACAGGGGCTACAATCCTGGTAGTTGGGGTGCTCCAAGTAATCCAAACAATTTGGGTACAATGCCTCTTGGAGATAAAGCAATGAAAGGGTTGATCTCTGAATACTTTGTTTTATCCCCCACAGTTATCTATGACACTATCTTTCTAGAAATCCTTTTTAACTACTTTATAGGGATTTCTAAATGTGTTGGCGCCATGACTCACTATACTCTAGGGTCCTTAAGGAATTTCCAGTTTGTTTTACAGGCTCATAACTTCCAAAATTCTTTGGGATTATTTTTAGCTTCTATCTTGCTATAGGTTCACAATCCCTTATCTAAAACTCTTGGCACCAAATGTATTTCAGAGTTCAGATCTCAAGTTTTAGACTAGTAATAATTTAAATTACAGAGCATCCCTAGTAGTACACCCAGTGGCATAAGAAATTTATGTTTCCACAGTAGCAGTAGGAGCAGCACGCTAAGGGGGTAGGTGTGGATCACAAAGACCCTCATGCCAATTTGCATCGGCTTTCACTACCACTGAATTTGTACCACATTTAGACCAAAAACTTTCCACTTTCAGACCTTTTAGGATTTTAAAACTATGAACAAGGGATTGTGAACCTATACTACTGCTGTTAAACATCCCAAAGACCAGGAGATAGTGCCAGGTACAGTGGAAGTCTAAAATGGAGATAATAACATATCCCCATATAGAAGGCTGAATAATGGCCCCTAACAGTAACAGGTCCTCTTTCATGGACCCTGTGACTATTACCTTATATGGAAAAAGATGTGGTGCAATTTAGGATCTCGAGATGGATAAGGTATCCTAGATGGTCCAGGTGGGCCCTAAATGCAATCACATGTGTCTTTTTAAAAGGGAGGCAGAGGGAGATGTAACAAACACAGAAGAGGAAAAGACAGCAAAAAGTAGAGCAGAAAGATTTGACATTGCTGGCCTTGGACATTGAAGTGACAGAGCCACAAGCCAGGAAATGCCTGCAGCCTCTAGAAGCAGGAAGGGGCATAAACAGATTTTCCACCAGAGTCTTGGGAAAGAGCACAGCTCGGCTGGCACTTTGGCTCCAGCCCACTGAGATTGATTTTGGACTTTTGGCCTCGAGAACTGTGAGAATATTGACTTCTGTTGAAGTCACCAAGATTCACTGAGATTATGGTAATTTATTACAGCAGCCATCTCAGTTGAGGGGTATCTTAATGCCCCACCATTCAAGTCATCCAAGGTTGGTCACTCTTTTTGGATCACCTGTCCTTTCCCAGTGACTCGTTAGTTATTTATTTCTCTAAATCTCAGCTTCTTCATTTGTAAAATGAGGATTATAGTACACATTTCACAGGGTTGTTGTAAAAATTAACTTTAAAAAATACATAAAACACTTAACATATCATAAAGTGAGAGATCAATAAAGGCTAGTTTGTTTTTGACAGTACTATGCTCTGAGAACCCCTTTGTAACTTTCCGGGATATATGAATTTACATTTATGTTTGGCTCCATCTATATTGCAGGGAGAGTGGATCAATCAAATCTCAATTTTTCCTTATCTAAAAGGTTTTGCCAGCCCATTTATATTCACCAGTGTCACAATGATGATGCATTTGATGCCTAAGAGTGTTAGATGTCTAAAGGCACACCAATCAGTCCTGGCAGGCTTAGTTTCTATTTTTATCTCAAACATTTTTTCTTTCTCAAAGGCTAGAGTCTTTGAACTTGGTGTCTTCAATCAAATCAGTGCTTCTTTGCCTGACAAATGCTTAAAAATGTGCCCATTTCCAGATTGGTATGCCTGTTGATACTGAGTAAAATGTCTTTTTTCAAAGGGAGAACTACATAGAAGTACAAAAAAGAAAGCTTTAAGGGGCTTGTACTCTTTACAGGGAGACAATTAAAAGTTTCCCCAGCTCACAAAATAAATAAATAAATCAAATAAATAGGATGACAAATGAATTACAAAGCATCCATCAGGAAATAAGTATGGAGAACGGGAGCCAAAGGATGGCACAAAAAGGAAATAAAGAGCATTATTTGAGTGTCTTCTATGGATAGACATGGCACTAGGCAGTCATAGGCTGGTAGGTGTTTATTCTGCTCCAGTCAGAATAAATATTTTTGATAGTTTAGAGTGTCTGCTATAGCTCAACTCATTTGAAAAAGATGGGGTTTATTATTTATGAATATATAACCTTAAGAGGTAACTATTTTTTTAGCATAACATACATGTAAAATACATTATTCATTTAGATAATGTAATTTTGTGGTCTCTAACAAATGTCTTAAAGTTTCCAGGTAACTGGGCAGTGGCCACAACCCCACTGAAAGGCTGGTCTGATGCTAAGGTCACAAGATGTGAGTGGTGCTAAGGCCACGGCTTTTACCTAGTAACACAGTGTCATTTCGTAAAGGAGGAAGCCAAGGCACAGAAGTCTACACCCCCCACCCGGGGATTTCACATCTAGGAGCAGCTGAGCAAAGCAAGACCCAAAGTGCTTGCCTTTCCATTGAGAGCTCTTTTGGTTCCATAATGAGCCCCTGTTGGTTGACTCCTGAACAATTCCTTTCTCAAGTGTGGACTGCAGGCTTTTCAAGGCTGCACTACTGGGAAAGCAAAAGTTGTCCAGAGCTGGTCTAGGAGTTTAGATTCAAATTTAGAACTCAGCTCAACTACTGTAGAGGTATGATCATGAGCAGATTGCTTTCCCTCAATTTGTCTAAGGTTCTCTCATTCAGGAAATGGTTCTCACTCTTCTTTCACAGGACCTATCAAAACTGGCATGATCTACTGTCTGATTCCTGCTCTTGGGTATGGTGGCTATGGGCACAGATATAATTGGGAGCTACACTGCCTGGGTTCATGTTCAAGTCCAGAGTCCACCGTTTACTCACTGTGATGGGCAAGTTACTCAATCTTTCTGTGCCTCAGTTTTCTCATCTATGAAATGAGTCTAATGATAGAAGTTATCACAGATGTAGGGTACAAGAGCTACTCTGTGTAGACCACTTAGAGCAGTACCTAGCACACATTAAGCAATATCTGTATACTTATTCTAGGATTTCCTTATCTGTCTCCTGCACTACTCTATCTCAAGTGCTGACTATCTTCTTTATGGATTCCTGTCTTTCTTTTCAATTTTATTTCATGCTATTCTCCCCCTGACACTAAACTATTTGCATTTCTCATCAAGTTTCCTGTAGTTTCCATGACCTTGTACAGAATTCCCCTACTTGGATATCTTTTCCTTCAGTTTCCAAACAACAACGTGATTAAAAAAAAAAAAAAGACCAAAAATGGAAAAGGGACTAAGAAAAGGAGAGATGCTCTTGGTCTTCTTTAGGAAAAATGGTGACTGAATGCAAAAGGTAGTGCATAGGCTGCATAATGTAAACAGTAAGACTCCCGTTTGTTATTTTTCACGACCTTCTGCAGGTGGATATTTACCTAGTTCACTTAAGCACACTGTTGAGTGTCCCGGGCTAAGGAATAACCAGCATGAACCAAGTGCTGCCATGCCCACTAACTACTCATTCCAGAAATGCTCCCCTGGGTCCTGGAGACATGCTCTTTAATGTCTTGGCAGAATTGAAAGCTTTTCCCCTTCATGTTCCCACTGCACTGCATCTGTGTTTCTATCCCATTGTGTGCTGTGTAGATCAATGTTTAAGGTTTTAAATGTTTTGTGCTTTTTTTTTTTTTTTTATCTCTTAAACACTTTTGAGCTTTGTCAGAGCAGGGATCATGTGCTAGTCATCCCTACACGCTGCTATGTACACACAGCTGATACCTGATGTGCCTGGCAGATGGTCTCAAAACTCTTATTCTTTGGATTCCTGGTTACCAAACCCTTCCTTTCTCTTCTAAATTCTCTGACTCTACTTTTTATTTATTTTTTGCTGCCTCCTTTTTCTTTGCTAAGTCCTTTGGTTCATCTTTCTTATCTTCTTAATACCCATGCTTATCTGAGTGCTCTCCCCTGATCCCATGGCTCCATCCACTCCCTGTAAGCCAACGTCTCCACAATCTACTGTGTCTAGACCTGAGCTCATTCTGCAACCCAGCTGCTGGCCAGGTGTCTTTATTTGGATGGTTCATCCATACCTCAAAGTAGGTCTACTTCTAAAACAGAAAACATCCATCTACTCATCTAAAAATGTTCTTCTAAATCCCATTTTGGATAAATATGCCAGCTGGAAAACTAGACATCCTCATCTCCCTTTCCTCCCACATCTAAGCAGTCATTAAATGGTGAAAATTTAGAATTTATATTTCACATGTTTGATCCCTCCTCAAAATCTCCACTGCCAGTCCATCCGTTCACGCCTCTGCCATCTCTTGTTTGACCTACAACAGCTTCCTAACTTCCTCGTAACAGTGACATTGGAAGAGTGCAGGCCAGATGTTTTACACACTGTTCCTCAATTTGGGTCTCCTTATGTTTTGAGTCAAGTTGTACATTTTTTGGCAGAAATGATACATAAGTAATGTATCCTTCCTTCTCAGTGCCTCACATTAGAAGGCACATAATGTTTCTTTGCAATTAATAAGTAATTTGTGGGAAGATATTCTGAGACCATCTACATATCCTATTTCCTCATCAAATTTTCACCAAGTAGTTTTATTATCCATTAATGATTCTTGCCTGAATCAATTATTACTATCATGGTTGCAAAATGGTAATTTCAAACTCCATTATTCCCTCTACATTTTTTAGTTGATAGTCTACTTTAATTCAATAATATATTTACTAACAGTATAGAGTCATTAATTCTTATTTTATTCAATGAGATAAAATCTCTTAGTGTCATTATTTATTTTGATGTTTAAATTAACCTAGATTTAGCCAGTGGAGGACCCCTCAAGCTGGCTTCTGTATCCTTTTGATATGTGCTCATGTCTTTATTTCTAGAATAAGGAGATATTTTATCACCTTCACTTTTGAGGACTATTTTGACTGGCTATAAAATTATAGATTGTTAGTTGCTTCCTTTCAGTAATTTAAAGATGTCTTTCCATTGTCCTTTGTGCAAAAAAAATTGTTTTTTGTTGCTTAATATTCTTTAAGGTTAATTATGGCTCCTTTTAAGGCAATATGATTTCTTTCCCCCTTTGACTGCTTTTAAGATTTTCTCTTTGTCTTTAATTTTCTCAAATTTTATATGTCATGCTTAGATGTACTTTTTATATATATCCTGCTTGGGCCTTTAAACAATTAATTTGTGGTTGGATGCCTTTCAGTTTTGGAAATTCTCAAGTATTATTCCTTCAAATATTATTTCTGTCTCATGTTCACTGTTCTTTCTTTGTGCATTACAATTACATATTTCAGACATTTCCACTGTGTCCTACATACTGTTTTTACTCTTCTTCCTAACTTCGATATTTTTTCTTTCTGTGTTTCAATATGGACACTTTAAATCTGTATGCATTCTAGTTTATAAACTATGTTTCCTACTCTGTCTAATTTGATATTAAACCCATCTATTGAATTCTTCATTTCAGTTACTGTACTTTTTACAAACTTCATTTGACTTTTTATATAAGTCTGCTGAAATTCTCAATATTTTCCTCTATTTTCTTGAACATAGGTATTTTAATGTCCCTGCCTACTAATTCTAGTATCTCAATCATCTGTAGGTCTGTTTCTGCTTGGCTTTTGGTCAATTGGTTCTTTTTTCTTTCTCTTTTTTTTTAAAACAGGGCTCATATTTTATGGTTGGATGCTGAACATGGTGTATTAATTGCATGAAAAATTATAGAATCTGGTTGTGTTACCTTCCTTCTAAGAGGGTTACGATCTCATCTGGCAGCACAGATTACATGCAGATCACCCTAATCCTATTGAAGATTAATTTTAGTACTCCTTAAATTTTGGGCCTAAGATATGTGTCTCATTGCTTTATTCTAATTTGATATCCCAAGGCCCATTGTTCTAGAAAGTGGAGCTCCTGGTGAGAGGCTTTTGCCTTCTTCTTTCTCTATGTGGAGTAGGGCTGAGGTTTCTTGGCTCTTTGAAGCATTATAAACTGGAAGAGCCAGGTTGATCCAGAAAGAGACCAGAAATTTCCCAACCACTAATCCTGACTAGTTAGAAAAGATTTCTTATTCCAGACAACAGAAGAGTTAGGTCTCATTAAAAGGAAAAAGGCAGCATCCTCATCAGACTGGACTTTACCTCTTTCCCCATCACTGATCCATGTGTTCCATTTGCATTATGAGAGGAGAGACAGAAGAGATTTATACTGAAACGGTAGTCTTAACTGATAGAACTTTTTGTAACCAACAGTGACCAAAGAGTTGGGACATTTGTCTAAAGAATGCTAAAGGGATATTTAAAAATTTTTTATTAAGGTATTATTGATATACACTCTTATGAAGGTTTCACATGAAAAAACAATGTGGTTATTTTTTATATACACACATATTATGGAGTCCC
Organism: Manis javanica; assembly: GCF_040802235.1. NCBI lineage: Eukaryota > Metazoa > Chordata > Mammalia > Pholidota > Manidae > Manis > Manis javanica. The sequence goes on from NC_133159.1 coordinate 73,834,045, forward strand.
CCCCATACCCAATTGCAGTCACTGTCCATCAGTGTAGTAAAATGCCACAGAATCACTACTTGTCTTCTCTGTGCTATACTGTCTTCCCCATGATCTTCCCCACATCATTGTGATAATCATACTACCCCTTAATCCCCTTTGCCTTCCTGTACCTCTCCCCTTTGGTAACCACTAGTCCCTTTTTGGAGTCTGTGAGGCTGCTGCTGTTTTGGTCCTTTATTTTTGCTTTGCTGTTATACTCCACAAATGAGGGAAATCGTTTGGTACTTGTATTTCTCCACCTGCCTTATTTCACTGAGCGTAATATCTTCCAGCTCCATCCATATTGTTGCAAATGGTAGGATTTGTTTCTTTCTTATGGCTGAATAGTATTCCATTATGTATATGTACCACATCTTTATTCATTCATCTACTGATGGACACTTAAGTTGCTTCCATTTCTTGGCTATTGTAAATAGTGCTGCAATAAACATAGGGGAGCGTATGTCTTTTTGAATCTGAGAAACTATATTCTTTGGGTAAATTCCTAGGAGTGGAATACCTGGGTCAAATGGTATTTCTATTTTTAGTTTTTTGAGGAACCTCTATGTTGCTTTCCACAATGGTTGAATGAGCTTACATTCCCACCAGCAGTGTAAAGGGTTCCCCTTTCTCTGCATCCTTGCCAGAATTTGTTGTTCCTAGTCTTTTCTATGTTGGCCATCCTAACTGGTGTGAGGTGATATCTCACTATGGTTTTAATTTGCATTTCCCTGATAATTAGCAATGTAGAGCATCTTTTCATGTGCCTGTTGGCCATCTGAATTTCTTCTTTGGAGAAGTGTCTGTTCATATCCTTGCCCATTTTTAATAGGGTTATTTGCTTTTTGGTTGTTGAGGCATATGAGTTTTTTATATATTTTGGATGTTAACCACTTGTCAGAAATGTTGTTTACAAATATATTCTCCCATACTGTAGGTTCTGTTTTTGTTCTGTTGATGGTGTCCTTTGCTGTACAGAAGCTTTTTAGTTTGATGTAATCCCCATGTGTTCATTTTTGCTTTTGTTTCCCTTGTTGAGGAGATGCATTCAGGAAAAAGTTGCTCATGTTTATATTCAGGAGACTTTTGCCTATATTTTCTTCTAAGAGTTTCATGGTTTCATGACTTACACTCAGGTCTTTGATCCATTTCGAGTTTACTTTTGTATATGGGGTTAGATTCTAAGCGAGTTTCATTCTCTTGCATGTAGCTGTCCAGTTTTGCCAACACCAGTTGTTGAAGAGGCTCTCATTGCTCCACTGTATGTCCATGGCTCATTTATCATATATTAATTGACATATATGGTTGGGTTTATATCTGGGTTCTCTTGCCTGTTCCATTGGTCTATTGTTCTGTTTTTGTGCCAGAACTAAATTGCACTGATTACTGTGACTTTGTAGTAGAGCTTGAAGTTGGGGAGCATAATACCCCCAGCTTTACTCTTCCTTTTCAGAGTTGCTTTGGCTATTCAGGGTCTTTTGTGGTTCCATATGAATTTTAGAAACATTTGCTCTAGTTCATTGAAGAATGCTGTTGGTATTTTGATAGGGATTGCATTGAATCTGTGCATTGCTTTAGGCAGGATGGCCATTGTGACAATATTAATTCTTCCTACCCATGAGCATGGGATGTGTTTCCATTTATTGGTATCTTCTTTAATTTCTCTCATGAGTGTCTTATAGTTTTCAGAGTATAGGTCTTTCACTTCCTTGGTTAGTTTATTCCTAGATATTTTATTCTTTTTGATGCAATTGTGAATGGAATTGTTTTCCTGATTTCTCTTTCTGCTAGTTCATTGATAGTATATAGGCATGCAACAGAGTTCTGTATATTAATTTTATATCCTGCAACTTTGCTGAATTCAGATATAAGATCTAGTAGTCTTGGAGTGGATTCTTTAGGGTTTTTTATGTACAATATCATGTTATCTGCAAATAGTGACAGTTGAACTTCTTGTTTACCAATCTGGATTCTTTTTATTTCTTTGTTTTGTCTGATTTCCATGGTGAGGACCTCCAGAACTATGTTGAATAAAAATGGAGCGAGTAGTGATCCTTGTCTTGTTCCCAATCCTAAAGGAAAGGCTTTCAGCCTCTCGCTGTTCAGTATGATGTTAGCTGTGGGTTTGTCATATATGGCCTTTCTTATGTTGAGGTACTTGCCCTCTATTCCCATTTTGCTGAGAGTTTTTATCATGAATGGATGTTGAATTTTGTCAAATGCTTGTTCAGCATCTATGGAGATGATCATGTGGTTTTTGTTCTTTTTGTTGATGTGGTGGATGATGTGATGGATTTTCTAATATTGTAGCATCCTTGCATTCTTGGAATAAATTTTACTTGATCATGATGAATGATCTTTTTTATGTATTTTTGAATTTGGTTTGCTAATATTTTGTGGAGTATTTTTGCATCTATGTTCATCAGGGATATTGGTCTGTAATTTTGTTTTTTTGTGGTGTCTTTGCCTGGTTTCAGTATTAGAGTGATGCTGGCCTTATAGAATAAGTTTGGAAGTATTCCCTCTTCTTCTACATTTTGGAAAACATTAAGGAGGATTTGGTATTAGGTCTTCACTAAATGTTTGATAAAATTCAGTGGTGAAGCCATCTGGTTCAGGGAATTTTTTCTTACATAGTTTTTGATTACCAATTCAATTTCGTTGCTGGTAATTGGTCTGTTCAGATTTTCTGTTTCTGTGTCAGCCTTGAAAGGTTTTATTTTTCTAAAAAGTTGTCCATTTCTTCTAGGTAAACCAGTTTGTTAGCATATAATTTTTCATAGTATTCTCTAATAATAGTCTGTGGTGTCCATAGTGATTTTTCCTTTCTCATTTCTGATTCTGTTTATGTGTATGGATTTCCTTTTTTTCTTGATAATTCTAGCTAGGTGTTTATCTATTTTGTTCATTTTCTCAAAGAACCAGCTCCTGCTTTCAGTGATTCTTTCTATTGTATTATTCTTCTGAATTTTATTTATTTCTGCTCTAATCTTCATTATGTCCTTCCTTCTACTCACTTTGGGCCTCATTCGTTCTTCTTTTTCTAGTTTCATTGATTTTGAGTTTAGACTGTTCATATGGGATTGTCCTTCTTTCCTGAGGTAGGCCTGTATTGCAATATGCTTCTCTCTTAGCAGAGCCTTTGCTGCATTCCACAGACTTTGTGGTGTTGAATTATTGTTGTCATTTGGCTCCATATATTGCTTGATCTTTTTTTAAATTTTTTCCTTTTGTTATCATTAATCTACAATTACATGAAGAACATTATGTTTACTAGGCTCTCCCCTACCCCAAGTCCCCCCACAAACCCCATTACAGTCACTGTCCATCAGCATAGTAAGATGTTGTAGAATCACTACTTGTCTTCTCTGTGTTGCACAGCCCTCCCCTTTCCCCCACCCCCCACATTATACATACTAATCATAATGCCCCGTTTCTTCTTCCCTGCCCTTATCCCTCCCTACCCTCCAATTCTCCCCAGTCTCTTTCCCTTTGGTAGCTGTTAGTCCATTCTTGGGTTCTGCGATTCTGCTGCTGTTTTGTTCCTTCAGTTTTTCTTTTGTTCTTTTACTCCACAGATGAGTGAAATCATTTGGTACTTGTCTTCCTCCGCTTGGCTTATTTAACTGAGCATAATACCCTCTAGCTCCATCCATGTTGTTGCAAATTGTAGGATTTGTTTTCTTCTTATGGCTGGATAATATTCCATTGTGTATATGTACCACATCTTCTTTATCCATTCATCTACCGATGGGCATTTAGGTTGCTTCCAATTCTTGTCTATTGTAAATAGTGCTGCGATAAACATAGGGATGCATCTGTCTTTCTCAAACTTGATTGCTGCATTCTTAGGGTAAATTCCTAGGAGGGGAATTCCTGGGTCAAATGGTAAGTCTGTTTTAAGCATTTTGATGAACCTCCATACTGTTTCCACAATGGTTGAACTAATTTACATTCCCACCAGCAATGTAGGAGGGTTCCCGTTTCTCCACACCCTCGCCAACATTTGTTCTTTGTCTTTTGGATGGCAGACATCCTTACTGGTGTGAGATGATACCTCATTGTAGTTTTAATTTGCATTTCTCTGATAATTAGTGATGTGGAGCATCTTTTCATGTGCCTGTTGGCCATCTGTATTTCTTTTTTGGAGAACTGTCTGTTCAGTTCCTCTGCCCATTTTTTAATTGGATTATTTGATTTTTGTTTGTTGAGGTGTGTGAGCTCTTTATATATTTTGGATGTCGAGCCTTTATCAGATCTGTCATTTACAAATATATTCTCCCATACTGTAGGGTTCCTTTTTGTTCTATTGATGGTGTCTTTTGCTGTACAGAAGCTTCTCAGCTTAATATAGTCCCACTTGTTCATTTTTGCTGTTGTTCTCCTTGCCCGGGGAGATATGTTCAAGAAGAGGTCACTCATGTTTATGTCTAAGAGGTTTTTGCCTATGTTTTTTTCCACGAGTTTAATGGTTTCATGACTTACATTCAGGTCTTTGATCCATTTTGAATTTACTTTTGTGGATGGGGTTAGACAATGGTCCAGTTTCATTCTCCTACATGTAGCTGTCCAGTTTTGCCAGCACCATCTGTTGAAGAGACTGTCATTTCACCATTGTATGTCCATGGCTCCTTTATCAAATATTAATTGATCATATATGTTTGGGTTAATGTCTGGAGTCTCTAGTCTGTTCCACTGGTCTGTGGCTCTGTTCTTGTTGCAGTACCAAATTGTCTTGATTACTATGGCTTTATAGTAGAGCTTGAAGTTGGGGAGTGAGATCCCCCCCATTTTATTCTTCTTTCTCAGGATTGCTTTGGCTATTCGGGGTCTTTGGTGTTTCCATATGAATTTTTGAACTATTTGTTCCAGTTCATTGAATTCCAGCTCTTGGTAATTTGATAGGGATTGCATCAAATCTTTATATTGCTTTGGGCAGCATGGCCATTTTGACAATATTAATTCTTCCTAACCAAGAGGATGGGATGAGTTTCCATTTGTTAGTGTCCTCTTTAATTTCTCTTAAGAGTGTCTTATAGTTTTCAGGGTATAGGTCTTTCACCTCTTTGTTTAAGTTTATTCCTAGGTATTTTATTCTTTTTGATGCAATTGTGAATGGAGTTGTTCTCCTGATTTCTCTTTCTATTGGTTCTATAGGAAAGCCACAGATTTCTGTGTGTTAATTTTGTATCCTGCAACTTTGCTGTATTCCAATATTAGTTCTCGTAGTTTTAGAGTGGAGTCTTTAGGGTTTTTTATGTATAATATCGTGTCATCTGCAAATAGTGACAGTTTAACTTCTTTACCAATCTGGATTCCTTGCATTTCTCTGTTTTGTCTAATTGCCATGGCTAGGATCTCCAGTACTATGTTAAATAACAGTGGGGAGAGTGGGCATCCCTGTCTTGTTCTCCATCTCAGAGGAAAAGCTTTCATCTTCTTGCTGTTCAGTATGATGTTGGCTGTGGGTTTATCATGTATGGCCTTTATTATGTTGAGGTACTTGCCCTCTATTCCCATTTCATTGAGAGTTTTTATGATGAATGGATGTTGAATTTTGTCAAATGCTTTTTCAGCATCTATGGAGATGATCATGTGGTTTTTGTCTTTCTTTTTGTTGATGTGGTGGATCATGTTGATGGATTTTCGAATGTTGTACCATCCTTGCATCCCTGGGATGAATCCCTCTTGGTCATAGTGTATGATCCTTTTGATATATTTTTGAATTCGGTTTGCTAATATTTTGTTGACTATTTTTGCATCTACGTTCATCAGGGATATTGGTCTGTAGTTTTCTTTTTTGGTGGGGTCTTTGCCTGGTTTTGGTATTAGGGTGATGTTGGCTTCATAGAATGAGTTTGGGAGTATTCCCTCCTCTTCTATTTTTTGGAAAACTTTAAGGAGAATAGGTATTATATCTTCTCTGTATGTCTGATAAAATTCCGAGGTAAATCCATCTGGCCCGGGGGTTTTGTTCTTGGGTAGTTTTTTGATTACCACTTCATTTTCTTTGCTGGTAATTGGTTTGTTTAGATTTTCTGTTTCTTTCTGGGTCAGTCTTGGAAGGTTGTGTTTTTCTAGGAAGTTGTCCATTTCTCCTAGGTTTCCCAGCTTGTTAGCATATAGGTTTTTATAGTACTCTCTAATAATTCTTTGTATTTCTGTGGGGTCTGTCGTGATGTTTCCTTTCTCATTTCTGATTCTGTTGATGTGTGTTGATTCTCTTTTTCTCTTAATAAGTCTGGCTAGAGGCTTATCTATTTTGTTTATTTTCTCAAAGAACCAGCTCTTGGTTTCATTGATTTTTGCTATTGTTTTATTCTTCTCAATTTTGTTTATTTCTTCTCTGGTCTTTATTATGTCCCTCCTTCTGCTGACTTTAGGCCTCATTTGTTCTTCTTTTTCCACTTTTGATAATTGTGACATTAGACTATTCATTTGGATTTGTTCTTCCATCTTTAAATATGCCTGGATTGCTATATACTTTCCTCTTAAGACTGCTTTCGCTGTGTCCCACAGAAGTTGGGGCTTTGTGTTGTTGTCATTCATTTCCATATATTGCTGGATCTCTATTTTAATTTGGTCATTGATCCATTGACTATTTAGGAGCGTGTTGTTAAGCCTCCATGTGTTTGTGAGCCTTTTTGCTTTATTTGTACAATTTATTTCTACTTTTATACCTTTGTGGTCTGAAAAGTTGGTTGGTAGAATTTCAATCTTTTTGGAATTTACTGAGGCTCTTATTGTGGCCTAGTATATGGTCTATTCTGGAGAATGTTCCATGTGCACTTGAGAAGAATGTGTATCCTATTGCTTTTGGGTGTAGAGTTCTATAGATGTCTCTTAGGTCCATCTGTTCTAGTGTGTTGTTCAGTGCCTCTGTGTCCTTACTTATTTTCTGTCTGGTGAATCTGTCCTTTGGAGTGAGTGGTGTGTTGAAATCTCCTAAAATGAATGCATTGCATTCTATTTCCTCCTTTAGTTCTGTTAATATTTGTTTCACATATGCTGGTGCTCCTGTGTTGGGTGCATATATATTTATAATGGTTATATCCTCTTGTTGGACTGAGCCCTTTATCATTATGTAATGTCCTTCTTTATCTCTTGTGACTTTCTCTGTTTTGAAGTCTATTTTATCTGATACTGGTACTGCAACACCTGCTCTTTTCTCCCTATTGTTTGCATGAAATATCTTTTTCCATCCCTTGACTTTTAGTCTGTACATGTCTTTGGGTTTGAGGTGAGTCTCTTATAAGCAGCATATAGATAGATCTTGTTTATTTATCCATTCAGTGACTCTATGTCTTTTGATTGGTGCATTCAGTCCATTTACATTTAGGGTGATTATTGATAGGTATGTACTTATTTCCATTGCAGGCTTTAGATTCATGGTTACCAAAGGTTCAAGGTTACTTTCCTTATGATCTAAGAGTCTAACTTCCTCATTTAGTATGCTGTTACAAACACAGTCTAAAGGTTGTTTTCTATTTCTTCTCCTTTTTCTTCCTCCTTTATTCTTTATATATTAGGTATCAAATTCTGTACTTTTTGTCTATCCCTTGATTGACTTTGGGGATAGTCAATTTAATTTTGCATTTGCCATGCAATCAGCTGCTCCACCCTCCCTACCGTGGTTTTACTACCTCTGGTGACAGCTATCCAACCCTAGGAACACTTCCATCTATAGCAGTCCCTCCAAAATAGACTGCAGAGATGGTTTGTAGGAGGTAAACTCTATCAGCTTTTGCTTATCTGGAAATTGTTTAATCTCTCCTTCAAATTTAAATGATATTCTTGCTGGATAAAGTAATCTTGATTCCAGGCCCTTCTGCTTCATGGCATTAAATATATCATGCCACCCCCTTCTGGCCTGTAAGGTTTCTGCTGAGAAGTCTGATGTTAGCCTGATGGGCTTTCCTTTGTATGTGACCTTATTTCTGCCTCTGGCTGCTTTTAACAGTCTGTCCTTATCCTTGATCTTTCCCATTTAATTACTATGTGTCTTGGTGTTGTCTTCCTTGGGTCCCTTGTGTTGGGACCCAATACATGGGAGATCTGTGGATCTCCATGGCCTGAGAGACTATCTCCTTCCTCAGATTGGGGAAGTTTTCAACAACTACCTCCTTAAAGACACTTTCTATCCCTTTCTCTCTCTCTTCTTCCTCTGGTATCCCTATAATGCGAATATTGTTCCGCTTGAATTGATCACACAGTTCTCTCAATATTCTTTCATTTTTAGAGATCCTTTTTTCTCTCTGTGCCTCAGCTTCTTTGTATTCTTCTTCTCTAGTTTCTATTTCATTTATTATCTCCTCCACCTTATCCAATCTGCTTTTACTACCCTCCATCGTGTTCTTCAACGACTGGATCTCTGACCTGAATTCATTCCTGAATTCTTGGATGTCTTTCTGTACCTCCATTAGAATGTTGATGATTTTCATTTTGAACTCCCTTTCAGGAAGAGTCACAGGTCCATATCATTTAAATCTTTCTTGGGAGTTGTATTAATAATTTTACTCTAGACAAGGTTCCTTTGGTGTTTCATATTTGTATGTGGCACCCTCTAGTGTCCAGAAGCTCTATTCTGGAGCTGCTCAGCCCCTGTAGCAATGTCGGGGGTTGCAGGGGAGCAGTACTGGTGCCTGGGGGGAGAAAAGAGCTGTTCCTTGCCTCCCAGCTGCTGTGCCTGTCTGCACTGCCTGAGCCAGTGGGCCGAAGACACAGGTAGAAGATTTTGTCCCAGAGCAGCCAGATGTGGATCCCTGCTTTCCACAAGCAGCTGGAATCCCAATCTCCCCAGGAACTCTGCCTGTATTAACTTTCCAACCTGGTAGTCATGCTAGTCTCATGAAAGCACCATGAAATGTAGGTTTGTGCTCCCAGCACAGATCTCTGGAGCCCGGTATTCAGCAGTCCCAAGCCTTCCACTCCCTCCCTGCTCCGTTTCTCTTCCTCCTGCTGGTGAGCTGTGGTGGGGGAGGGGCTCAGGTCCCGCGGAGCCACAGCTCTGGTAGTTACCCCCTTCGGTGAGGTCTGTTCTTTTCTTCAGGTGTGTGCAATCTGACACCGTCCTCTTTCCTGTTGCTCTCTCAGGATTAGTTGCGCCAATTAAATTTTCTAATTGTATCCAGTTTTAAGAGGAAGCCTCTTTCTCTCCTCTCATGCCACTGACTTTAATCCCATCCTCTTGATCTTTGTTTTTATTTGGTCATTGATCCATTGATTATTTAGGGGCATATTTTTAAGTCTCCATGTGTTTGTGGGATTTTTTTGTTTTCTTTGCATAATTTATTTCTAGTTTCATACCTTTGTGGTCTTAGAAGCTGGTTGGGACAATTTCAATCTTTTTTAATTTACTGAGGCTCTTTTTGTGGCCTAGTATATGATCTATTCTTGAAAATGTTCTATGTGAATATGAAAAGAACGTGTACCTTTCTGCACTTGGGTGTAGAGTTCTGTATATGTCTGTTAGGTCCATCTGTTCTAATGTGTTGGCCAATGCTTCTTTCTTCTTACTTATATTCTGTCTCATTGATCTGTCCTTTGGAATGAGTGGAGTGTTGAAGTCTCCTAGAATGAATGCATTGCATTCTATTTCTCCTTTTAATTCTGTTAGTCTTTGTTTCACGTATGTAGGTGCTCCTGTGTTGGGAGAATAGATATTTGTAATGGTTATATTCTCTTGTTGGATTGACCCCTTTATCATTATGTAATGTCCTTCTTTGTCTCTTGTGATTTTCTTTGTTTTGAATTCTATTTTGTCTGATTCAAGTACTGCAACTCCAGCTTTTTTCTCCCTATTAGTTGCATGAAATATCTTTTTCCATCCCTTCACTTTTTGTCTCTTATGTCTTTGTGTTTGAAGTGAGTCTCTTGTAGGCAGCATATAGATAGCTCTTGCTTTTTATCCATTCATTGACTCTATGTCTTTTGATTGGTGCATTCAGACCCTTTAGATTTAGGGTGATTATCAATAGGTATGTACTTATTCCCATTGCAGGCTTTAGATTCATGGTTGCAAAAGGTTCAAGGATAACTTCCTTACTATCTAAGAATCTAACTTAACTTACTTCTTCTATGCTACTACAAACACAATCTAAACGTTCTCTTTTTTCTCTTCCCTTTTCTTCCTCCTCCATTCTTTATATATTAGGTATCATATTCTGTATTCTTTATCTATCCCTTGACTGACTCTGGGGGTAGTTGATTTTATTTTGCATTTTCTTAGTAATTAACTGTTCTACTTTCTTTACTGTGGTTTTATTACCTCTGGTAACAGCTATTTAGCCTTAGGAACACTTTCATCTATAGCAGTCCCTCCAAAATACACTGTAGGGATGGTTTGTGGGAGGTAAATTTGCTCAGCTTTTGCTTATCTGGAAATTGTTTAATCCGTTCTTCAAATTTAAATGATAATCTGCTGGATAGAGTTTTCTTGGTTCGAGGCACTTCTGCATCATTGCATTAAATATATCATGCCACTCCCTTCTGGCCTGTAAGGTTTCTGCTGAGAAGTCTCATGATAGCCTGATGGGTTTTCCTTTGTATGTGACCTTTTTTCTCTCTCTGGCTGCTTTTAATATTCTGTCCTTATCCTTTATCTTTGCCATTTTAATTATTATATGTCTTGGTGTTATCTTCCATTGGTCCCTTTTGTTGGGAGATCTGTGCACCTCTATTGCCTGAGAGACTATCTCCTTCCCCAGATTGGGGAAGTTTTCAACAATAACCTCCTCAAAGATACTTTCTATCCCTTTTTCTCTCTCTTCTTCTTCTATACCCCTATAATATGAATATTGTTCTGTTTGAATTGGTCACACAGTTCTCTCAATTTTTTTTCATTCCTGGAGATCCTTTTTTCTCTCTGTGCCTCAACTTGTTTGTATTCCTCTTCTCTAATTTCTGTTTCATTTACCGTCTCCCCCACCATATCTAATCTGATTTTAAAACCTTCCATTGTATTCTGTAATGATTGGATCTCTGACCAGAATTCATTCCTGAGTTCTTGAATATTTTTCTGTACCTCCATGAGCATGTTTACTTTTTATATTGAAATCTCTTTCAGGAAAATTGAAAGGGTCAGTTTCACTTGATCCTCTTTCAGGTGTTTGAGGAATTTTTTGTTTGAACCAGGTTTCTTTGACATTTCATATATGTATGTGGCCCCTCTAGTGCCCAGAAACTCTACTCTCTGGAGCTGCTCAGCCCCTGGAGCAATGTCAGGTGTCGCAAGGGAGTGGTGCTGGTGCCTGGGGTAAGGAAAGAGCTGTTTCCTGCTTCCTGGCTGTTATGCCTGTCTCCATTGCCATAACCAGGTGAGCACACAGGTGTTTGCCTCTATGCTTTGTGTTTGTAGTTGCCGGAGGCGGGGCTTCCCTCTGGCTGGCGTGACACTGGGACAGGGGCTGCCAGTTAGCTAGCCAGTGCCAGCTGGGAGGAACAGGCAATAGGCTGCGTATCACAGTGGGTAAATTGGAGTTGCATATCCAGCCAATGGGATGGAGTGCCTGTAGCTCCTGAAAATTCTCAACCTGCTGGGCAGAGTGAGCCTATACAATTTTGTCTACCTGACCTTCCTTTTGAGCAGTAAGCTCTGTGTGATCCTTGCCCCTTTAGCAGCCCTCTCGCTGTTAGGAAGTCTCTCAGACTGCCTGTCTTTCTTTTGTCCCAGAGCAGCTGGATGTGGGTCCCTGTTTTCCACAAGCAGCTGAAATCTCAGTCTCTCCAGGTATTCTGCCTGTCTTAGCTTTTGATCCCCACTAATCACCAGAGCACCATGCAATGTAGGTTCTTGCTCCCAGAGCACATCTCCAGGGTTAGGTGTTCAGCAGTTCCAGTCCTCCACTCCCTCCCTGCTCCATTTCTCTTCCTCCCGCCAGTGAGATGGGGTGGGGGAAGGGCTTGGGTTCCATCGGATCATGGCTTTGGTACATTACCCTGTTCCGTGAGGTCTGTTCTTTTCTCCAGGTGTATGCAGTCTGGCGCACCCTTCTTTCCTGTTACTCTTTTAGGATTAGTTGTATTAATTATATTTTCATATTATATGTGGTTTTAGGAGGAGACCTCCATCTCACCTCTCGTGCTGCCATCTTTAATCCATTCTGCTGGAGGGATATTTGACAGTAAAAATATCTAGAAGTTCTTGGAAGTGGTAAAATTACTTCATGCTTATCCTCACTGAGTTTATACTTCCCAATAATTCATTGCATGTATATTGATAATAATGAAGTTTATTAAGTATAGTGTTCATTTCTTTCATATCACTGCTTAATTTTCATCTACCTGATCTAACAGATTCTAAAACAGATTGGTTAAATCCCTAAGTACTACAGCTGACTTAGTTATTGTTTTCTGTAGTTCTGCTGATGATTACTTTGTAAATTTTCAGCCTCTTTTGTTAGGTGGGTAAATGTTCGTGATAATTATGCCTTCTTGATATTGTTTATTTCTTGTAAGTAATTTCTTTTCTCTTGTTATTTCTCATTTGTTTGGTATTGACATTTTTAGCCTGGTTTTATTTGTGTTCATTTTTGCCTAGAATAGTTTTTTACATAATTATTTTTAAAATAATTCTCATATTAGGATTTATTTCTTAAGTTTAATATTTTCTATTCACTGTTAATTCCTTTGTCTTTTTCCTGTTTTCCACTGTATAAATCACATTTTATTTTGTTGCTCTGAAGATTACACATTCTATTTTTATTCTCTGAATATCATTAACTTATTTATACCCATAGTTCTCCACAGTTTTTTTCATCAACATCAAAACCTATCAACAGCCATATTTTCCTCTAAACATGACAAGAATTCCAGTGTTCTCTTATTTCCTTTTCTCTGTGCCTGCTTTTGTTCAATGCAAGCTTTCAGAATTTTGACATAGTCTTTGATTTCCTTGAATATCAGTCTATTAGACTTTTAAATCTTTCCCTAATTTGGGGATATTGTCTGCCATCATTTCTTCACCATTTCTTCTTTTACATTTTATTTCTTTTTTTTTATGTGCTTTTGGGATTCCTGTTGGCCAGATTTTGAAATTTTGTTTCAAAGCCCTTACTTTGATTTCTTTCATCATTTTATCAATTCTAAAATACCTCTGGTCAACGAATGCATCTATTCTGCTCTTCAACAATCCAGTCAGTTTTTAAAGTCAACTGTCATATTTTTCATACCCAGTAATTCTAGATGATTTTCCTTTATAAAGTGGTTTGCTCATACTTTGCACTTACATTATCCACTCTTTCTCCTTCTATGAAGACATTTGTTACATTTATTTCAAATTCTTGTTCTGTTTTATTTATTTGACTCTCTTTGGTATAGGCCATTCCAATTCCAATTGTTGTTGATTTTGCTGATGTTTTCCAGGTACCTTATTTTCCTCCTCTGTGAACTCACTCTGATTGTCTTGGGACCCTTAGCTGCTTTTGCTGTTCCCACCAATACATGGGAAGAGGGGCAAAAGTCTAAATCCTGGCCTGTGCTCTCCTGGAGAAGTTGTTTTTAGTTTGATTATTATTTTTTTTCTTTTTTTTGAGGTGGGCATGATGGAAAGCAAGAATGTCTAGAGGTTATTTCTTTTCTGGGTTTAATACATCCTTGTTTATTCCTTTCTGCAAATTTAATGTCATAGAAATTTGGCCCCATCACAGCCTATATAGAGTAGAAGGAATTGGGGAAGGGGAGGAAATGCGTTATAGGGCCAGCCAGCTCCCATGTACTCAGTGACATTGGGTCCCCACCCTTTCCTGCAATCATTCACCTGGTACAGCTCTAGTGCCCCCAGATGGTTCTAAGTATCTAGAGTTTCGTGACCCATAATGGACATAGGGCAGAAAAGATCCATTTAGGGGAGCAAAAAGGGCACAACTAGAAATCTATCACCCATTTAGTCTATGTTTTGGAGTTCATGCCCCTCTTCTGCTCAAGCTAATGTTCCCCTCCCCCTACACTACTACCTACCTCTTCCTCTGTAAGATTTCTCACCACTTTTGAGATTCTTGGGTGGGTGGGAGGCTGAAGTTCTGATACCCATCAACCTCTTTATCATGAATCATCCACATCTGGTTCAGGGAATGGAGACAATGACCTGTGCCCATATGCCGTTATCAGCAGGGCTGAATAAATGATATATTTCTCATTGATAGTACATTATGGCCTATGACTCTCTGTCTCCACTGGAAATATATTTTTTTCAGCAAAATAATTGTAAATGTCCTCAACACAGATAGGATTAATAGTTAATGCAAAACTCAACTTTAAGATCTTTTATAGAAACTTCAGAGTTTTTTTTCCCCTAGGTTTCTATTCAATCCTAATTTTTACCTCAGGGAGAGAAAGGACCTTATGTAAAATATCTTTATTCTCCCCTCCCCCATTTATATTAAATAATGCAAAATTATTTTAATAATGTGATATGAAATCTAGAGACAAATCACTTTGGTCTACAAAAAAGAACCAATTTATTTCATAAATCACATTCTTTTGCTTCTTCCAGCAATTTCCCTTTTCCCTGGGAGGCATATGTTATTGTTTTCTTTCTTTGCCTCTTTGTGTAATTTTAATTTATCATTAAGTAACACTTTGCTTTTTAAGATAAAGAATGCAGTGTGCTTGATGGAGCAGAGCTCCATGGAAAGTTAGTTCACAGCAACAACTGTTTGGAGCTGAGGAGTTTATTAATTTATCAGAACCTTATGTTCCATTTCAGATTTCTCAGAGTAGGAACCAACAATCATCTGCACCTGTTGCCAATTAAAGTATTAATGGTACATCAATCAAAGAAAAATCACTGTGAATGAAGATTACACAAGCTCTTTCCTCATGTCATTTTTTGGAAGTCATCCTTTATTTCAAAAATAAGTGATATCTACAAATCATACCTTTCAATCTGCATTCTCCCCTTTTCCTTGATGATAATTTTTAGTGGCTGAATGCCTTAGACTGTGAGGAAAATGCACTCAAATGCATTTTCCACTGGAGGGAATGACTGTCTCACATTTAAAAAGTAATAATGTTGCTAACATGTGCAGAGTGACAGGACCCTGTTAACATTTTTATGAAGCTCGACAGAAGTTAATTATTGGTTTACAAAAATCAGGGATGCACTAGCTGCTGTTTAAGATAAATGTAATCTTCATGGCCTGAACAGTTTTCTATGTTTACTTATGAGAAGAAATTCATGGTGCTAACACCAGAGAGCCCACTGGGGCAAGTTTGGCTTTTTAGTCCCTTACTTTGAATAGGTCAGTAGTTTTGGGGGGAAGGAAGGGCATGAGGATGCTGGTGACAGAGGGGGCAGAACATATTGAAAGAACACAGGTTTACAGAACCACACAAATAAATCTGTGTTCCAATTTTGGTGGTTCAACTTTTTAGTGTAACCTTACTATAACATTAGTTAGTCACTGTATACAAGTTTTCATACCTATAAAGAAGGGATAAAATGGCTACCTCCAAGGGCCTTGGGAGGAATAGATGAGATAATAATGTGTGGCAGAGTCTAGTACAGTTCCAGGCACAGGTAGGCTCTTTCCCATTTCTTTCCACCACCAGGGGTAGGTATCATGGTATGAGAAGCATCACTACCTCTCTGGGATAATGCAAAGTATGTAGAAATCACTTTCCAGAAATTGGCTGGAGCCTGGGAACAGAACATCTGGAATGGAGAAGACCCTTCCTAGACTTTTCTGCTAAAAAACTGCCCTAAATTTCCCTTACATTTTCTCCTCTTGACCCCTATAGTTCTTAGTATCTATATCACTGAATCACTTAAAAGATATTTATCACCTCCACTACCTAGTTGTCTCATGGAGGTAGAAATGGCAGAGACTCTGCACCATAGTGGGTAAGACTATAGTCTTTGGGAACCATATAGGCCTGGGGCCAAATCCAGTCTCTGCTACTCTTAAGCTGTGTCATCATGGATGAATTTACCAGGCTTTCTGCTGCTTCAGATTCCAACTCTGCAAAGTGGATATTAACACTGACCCCACAGTATGGTCCAAAAGAGTTAGTGCGATGTGGATGCACACCCCTGCACAGTGCCTAATAACCAGTGGCTGTTTTTTGTTATTTACTGGATGGAACCAGCATGGACAGTTCCACCAGATCTTAGGGTTTCTGCACGTATGGCAGGCTTTACAGGCAAGGCATCAAGTCTAGCAGAAACATGTAAAAGCCAGCAGAAAAATTTAAGGCAGGGGTTGTTTGCTCTCTAGCCTAATTTATAAGACTCACAGATGATGTAGTGACATTTGTCCTTTGAGGCAGGGACAGAACATGCTAGGATTAAGCCCACCTGACGTCCTTACTGTGACCTTCAGGGGCATCAGGTGCATTATATCCCAGTGACAATGTAAGCCCCAGGGCACATGTTGGGTTTCCCTACTGTGTTCTCACATGTGTCCAGCACAAAGTTTTATGCACGGTTCAATTAATATGTATTGATCAACAGACAGATTTTCTTTTCCAGTAACCCAGGGTATCAAGTTATCTCAAAAGTTTCCATGTAATGCTTGGAATATAATTTAAAAGTAAAAAAATCCACCATAATATAATAAATATACAAATATCATCTCAAGTATTTTGGATGGCAAAAGTTGGGTAAGAGAAGAGAGTCAAAATAAGGGATTTCAGTGCTAAAATGGTTTGAAATTACTGTTTTAAAGCATGGCTACAATTTACTATCTTCTGTTGTAGTGTACTCAAACACACATTTTTTCACCTCCATTTTTTCCTTCATAGAGCTGCCTTTTGACCATTCATTGTGGTGTAATGAATTTGCATAATACTCCAGGCTTCCTTCCTACCTCTCCTCTGCCCAGCCTTGAGGATGGGCGTAGCTAATCAGTGCAGTGCACCTCATCCCAAGGCAACAGACTGGTCCGTGGGGTGGGCACATGAGCAGAACAAGGCCATCCAAGCTGTTTGATGTAGGGCTGGCATGCTTTAAGTCATTTTTTTCTCTGGAGTTTCTAAGCCAAGGCTTCTAGAGACTATTCTTCACTGGGTGGAATCCTTTCTGCAGTAGAAGCACAGGAGGCACCAATTAGCAAAGAGAAGAGAGAAGCAAAGGGAGCGTGGAAGGGTCCTGTATGCAGAGAATGCCTGGTTTCGGCCCCTGGGCCTCTGCTGATGGAGTCCTTTCTTCACTTTGGAAAGGCACACAGCATCTTTTCCAGCCTTGCAAGTGAATACAATCTTTTTTTTTGTAGCTCATTTGCGTTGGACATCTTGTTTCTTGCAATGGAAAGACTGTAACACATGCAGCTGTGGTTCTGAAACACTCTCTTCAGAGCTCCTACCATCTTTTATGCCAATGTTGGCAACAGGGGTATTTTTAATTATGGAAATCTCTGTGTTACATAAAACATGCATCTGACATTCATTTTTTAGCACACTCTAAGTATAACCTTGGCGCTCTTGACATTTTGGACCAAATAACTGCACTGTGCAGGATATTAACATTATCCCAGGCCTCTACTCACCTAGTGCTGGTAGTACCACTCCTCCATGAGAAAGAAAAATGTCAAAACTGTCTGCAGATACAGCCCAGTTTCAGTGGGGGTGGGGTGGGTGGAGGGGGAGGGCAAAATCTCCCCTGTTAAGAACCACTGGTATATACAGAGCATAAGCTCCATGAGGGCAGGTTTTCTTCTTACCTTTTTCCAGGTATGCACCTCCAGGACCTAATACATTGCATGCCTCACAGTAGGTGCTCAGTATTCACTCATTCAATGAGAAAATAAGTGGGCTCTTAGTAAACAGAGGACATTGTTGCAGATACAGCCAGAATCAAAAACAAGGAAAAGACCAAAGAAGGCATATGTCTAGTCTCCTAATTTTATGACCCAGGGTTGAACACAAAACAGAACAAAACAAATGGCACACATTATCTGACAAACTAAGAATCTCATGTCTCTTAATGAGGGGGGTACAGAGTTGGGTCAGAAAGAAGGGAAAATGCTGGTTTTACAAATTCTCCTTAAAGCACCAAGGTTTCTACATCTTCTTTTTTTAAAAATCTTTCCTATTTAAATTGAACAACAGTGCTCCCAACAGTGAAGACTGATTTGGGACCTGAATAGTTAAATTAGAACCTGGGTGAATGTCTCAGAAGGAAGAGCATGTCTGTTGTAATTTTGCTTCTAGTCTCTAAAAATGACACATGCTTTTTGAATTGTCTGATTTCCACACCTCCACCGGGTAGTTTTCCCATCAGGATTAAATGATCAGCACAGAGAAGAGCCACCCCTAGATTTTATCTTCTTCTTTTTATTGTAACTCAGTAAAAAAATATGTGAGTTAGAGAATTTAGTTTTACAATAAGTTTTCCTATATTGAGGACACCTGATATATGAAAATACACATACATATTCTTGGCAATACTAGTGTAGCAATCATGAAATGACTGAAACTTACACGACCCAGTCACGTGGTATTGGACACAAACCACATCTACTTCATCCAAACAGAGCGACGATTACACAGACTGTAAATCGCCAGAACAACAACATCCTCTCATGAGAAGAGAAATAACCCAGAGCTGTTTCCCAACTGCCTAGTCACACTCTCTCCACTTCCTCCACTTGCACTGCACCTGAGAACCATAAGATTATCATTGATTGAAACCTTTGTAAATCCTTATGTTCTTAAAAAGCATGACTTTCTTTTCAGTTTCATCACCAGTCCCAAACAATTAGTTTACTTTTCAGCTGTGTTGCACACTGAGTGGCTTTGTTTATTTGTTCCTTGCAGGGAGTGGAGAGCAATACAGCCTAGAGGAGAGGAGATCTTGGGTGGTCAGCCAGGCCCTCCACCAGCTGAATGATTCAGTCTCCGCCTCAGCCGCTGGAACAGGTCATCGGATTTCATGCCTCAATAATATTTAAATCACCGTGTTGTTGGGAGGCAGGATCATGTGGTCAAAGACGCTGACTTCAGAGTTTGATAAGCCTGGGTTTGCAGATTTACTAACTGAGGGCCCTTGGGCAACTGACATAACTGCTCTGAGTCTGTTTACATTATAGTGCTCAAAAGGGGTACCATTGTGATTAAATTCACTTGGGGTCACTCACAAATAATGAAAACCATGAATGGGAAAGCCACAAATGCAAAGATACATAATGCGATTTTAGGGTTCAGATGGCACTAATAGAACGCTATTAACTATTCCAGGTTTCAAATGTTTTCGTACTTCTGGATTGATCTGGGGACCAAGTTAGGCTGTGCTGTAGGTGGGGGTAAATACCTAGATTTCCTGGTTCAGATCTTACCTCTTAGATGGCTGGACTCAGAATTCAGATCTCCAAGGAAGCTGAGAGGGAGTTTGTGACTATCTTCCATTTGTACTTGCTTTTGGTTTAGGCCAGCCCAGAACCGCTCTGGTCTTCCTTATTTTGCCGTTGGGGATAATAAAATCACTCCATTTAAATGAAGGCAACTAGTATTCTACTGAAAGCTGTAAAATGGTGGCCAGTAAATTCCCATCATAATCAGTTAATGAACACACATGCCTAAACTATATAAGCAACGTTACTTTTGTCGGTAATATATGTGCCAACTAAATAGGCAAGTTGCTGAGACATCTGAAATCTGAAATTGAGAAATCTGAAATCAAGAAATCGGAAGATTTCTTACTAAGATGGTCCAATATGTCAACTTGTATTGGAAAGCTCAAGTTAAAGCCTTACATTGAAAGGAAATACATGTTGAAACATAGACAATACTATAGTGATCTGTCTTAAGAGTATTTGAACTACCTTTCCAAAGTACTAGAATGCTTTAGTTAATTACCAACCTGCTTATGATGCTATGCTCAATGCTATGCAAACTGAAGTAAATTTGGTCTCTGGCCTCAAGAGGATTTTAATCTCTAATATACACCACTGATGCAGATAAAGTTCGTATTACACTAGGGAGAAACATTAATAGAATGAACAACATAGAGGCTCCCGATTTTATTATTTTCATTTTCAGATGACTAGGTTTGTAAATAATTGTAACCTGGATAGGTCAGCAGACTTTGTGGAACAATAAAGAAAGATTAAGCATGCTAATTTCCAAATACTTTTCAATATGTCCGCTCCAACACATCCTGGGTCACTATCATATTTTGCCTGAGTTACTGTAACATCCTTCTAACTGATCTCCAATCTTGCTCCTTGTGGCAAATCATTTTCTCAAGCAGAGTCAAGGAATTTTCAAAAGAGGGTGCATGATTGGTTCATTTCCCTACTTCACACCCTTCAAGGCCTCCCCAGTGTTCTTATGAAAGTCAAACACTGGGCTTATCAGGCCCTGTGGGAATCTAGGTTTTGTTTACCTTTTGAAGCCATTTCATCCCTTGCAAAATATGCCAAAGCCTCTAACTCAGCTGGCCAATGCCTATTTATCACCCAGGTCCCCATTTCGGCATTTCTACTGCTGGGATACTTTTTCTGACTTTTGAATTTGGGTTAGCTGGCCTTTTAAATACTACCATTGCTCTCTGTAATCACCTCTCTCATAATTCTGTAGGGGTACAATTATTTACATATTTGAATCTCTGCTAATTTCTAAGTTTCATGTGGACAGGGCAGTAGATTTCCTATTTACCATGTAGCCCTAACATTTGATAAAAATGTAGCACCTAAAAGAAGTGTACATACATAGTAAACGTTTTGCTGAATTAGGGAATTCTGTTTATACTGGTTTCGTTGCTCTTTGCACTGGCATCCATATTGACCCCCAGGACAGCTCTCTCTGTCCAAAAGGACTTGCTGTGATGATGGAAATATTCTGTATTTCTGCTCGACTAATACAATAACTCTGGGCCACTTATGGCCATTGAACACTGGAAAGGTGGCTGGTGACACTAAACAACTTGTTTTTCATAATAATTGGATTTAAATAGCTACTGTGGACAGCCATTTTGGATAGCACAGTTGCATAAGAACTTTATTAGATTCATATGCAGCCAAACTTTTTCAGGAAATAGGTCAAGAGCTGTCTTTTCCAACAGTTGCCACTAACCACATGTGGCTATTTAAATTGGAATTAATTAAAATAAGTAAAAGTTAAATATTTAGTTTTTTAATCATGCTAGCCACATTTCAAGTGCTCAAAAACCAGATACAGCCAGTGACTACCACATGGGGCATCACGGAAAGTTTCCATTAGCACAGAAAGAGCTAATGAACAGCACTTGTCTGGAGCATGGCTCACCTGACCAGAGACAAAGATGCAGTTCTTGCCTATGGGGTGGGCTGTCACCACCATCCTCCTATTTGGTCCTGACCGTAGGAAGACTTGGCTAGAGAACTGTGGTCATAGCGCCACTAACTGGCTGATAATATCCAACTATTGCCCACTTTATATGAATAGGATATTGATCTCTAGGTCCCAGAGTAACGATAAATTAGGGACACTGATGAGAACAAATAGCTGATATCCACCAGGGAAGACCAAGCTGACTCATGCAGGCGTTCACATGCGCGAGTGTCAGGGCCAATTTCAATGCTCCAAACTCAGACTGCTTATTTATTTCTGGACATGTCAACCAGCAGGGTTGCACTGACCTCTTGGCCTTTCACTGCTACCTGATTCCCAGGAGATAACCTCTTCCTAGAACATCTCTCTTCTCCGTTTTCTTGTGTTCAGCTCTGAGACTGGCACCTTTCCTCCCACACGATGCAGTTATTGGCAGCTACTCCAGTCTTTGTTGCCTCCAGAATGGATAACCTCAAAGCATCCCTGCAAGTCCACCCAGAAGCTTCTGCTGCCTCATGTGGCACCATCCCTATGCCTCAGGGCAGTGGGCACAGCTTTCAAGGCCATAAGTGGCCAAGAACACCCTGTGCCAAGAACACCTGCTCTGCACAGTTGGCTCTGCACCATTTGCCCAGGCTACCTTGTCACTTGCTGTGATGTTCAAGGTGCAGTCCTGAATACCTGTTCTTGAAATTGCTACTTCGAAGATGTCTCCTCCTCCTCAACACCATCACAGCAAGGGGATGCTGAGCAGCTAAGAATGGTCCCAAGCAGGGGATTAAAGTCAGGCCATTTTCTGAGGAATTTCCTTCCCCTCTTGGTTTGACAAAGCCAACTTTTCTGTGTTCAGGGATGCAGCGGGAAAACCATCTGTTTAGTTAGGCTTCTGCCATGAAGAGTGGTCTTAGGGAGTGGATTTTTAAATAGTGTTTTTCTGCTCTCCTCATACACATTTTAAACATTTAAAACACATTAATATAAATGATTTAATTATAAGCTTTCAATTTCTAATTACCCTTTAATTTTTTTTAAAGTTAACTTTCTCATCCATTTTGTGACTCTCCCCCCTGAAAAGTCAACGGTTCCTTCATTCAGCACATCACCACTTCACAATCCTAATTTGGTAAGTTTTGGCCCGGAGAAGGACTGTGCTTGAGTTGTTTTACTTCTTCTGTTTACTTCCTTTCATCATGCCCACTCCACCCAGTGTTTTAAGACCTAAACCATTCCAAAGTTCTTTTAAAAAACACTTAAATATTATCCCCTCCTTAAAAATGTCTTGTCAGATTTCTTCCTCTTGTTTGCTTCAGAAAGTGGTGCTTTGATTGTCCATTAGAGAGTTGTTTACATTTCTCCAAAAGCTCCATTTAGTTTCCTTGACAAGGTGGAATAAGTGACTGGCTGTGATGGATAGAGGCACCTGTCCTAATGGCTGCTCACACTGTGCCCACCAGTGCAGGTTACATTGATAAATTGACAACAGTTGGGACATGCTCTGCTAGCAGCAAGAATGAGGCTACGAGGACAAACACAGGCGGTTAGACAGTCTGCTTTAATATTCCTGGAAAAGGTGAATAGCCTCCAAATCTAACACCCCAACAGCTGTAGTGAGGAATAAGTGCACAGGCAGAATGTCTTTGTTACCTTGACACTATCTCTGCTAGTTAGTCTAGAATTATATTTACTGTAAAAGATTCCTCCATCTTCCAGTTTCTATGCATGCAGTCTTTGAGTTGGGTGCTCTAATGAAAACTGCGTGGTAAGATTTTAACTTGACATTGTCTTATATTTATTTGAGTTTTTGAATTCCTTCATTGAAGGCTTTTCTTTTTCCTCTTATAAGAGAAACAACAGGAAGGACAACAAAATGCTGCCTATTAGCTATGGGTTGATTATCAGGAAAATGTAGGGAGCAGCCTTAGTCAAGGCTGAGGTGTTAATGATCTGGAATAAGGAGCTCAGGAGGTTCCAAATTTCCAGCACTGAAGAGGTGCCTGTCTATGACCACACCCCCGCAGCCGGGGGTCTTAGAAGGTGTGCACTTCCCCATCCAGCTTTCCCTTTCATTTTCTTTCTTCCTCTCCATGGGTATCCTGTTGCCTTTAATAAGAGAGCACAGCAGCGAGTCCCAGCAGCAGAATCTCCCCATGTGGACAGAGGAGCCGATGCAGGCATGTGGCTGTTCGGGCAGATCCATGATTTTGCAGCCTCCCTTCACAATGTCCTTCGTCTCAGATAAGTTGGGAGCATCAGGGCAAAGTGGCGGGCGGGTCCGCTGACACAGGGGGACCAAGGGCGGCAGCCGCAGCAGCAATCTCGACACAGCCTCTTGCTTCATCCATTACATGCTTATCTTAACTGAAGACTAATCTAAAGGAACAAATGACCACAGAGAAAATGCTCCAACTTAATACAAAGTCATAAAAAAAAATCAGAGAGAGAGAGAGAGGGAGGGAGAGAGAGAATGCAGGAGCAAAAGATGCATGGACATCATAATGCTTTCCTGAGCTTCGCTTTTAAATGGCCTAGTTACTGATTTTATGATAAGACACAGTTTGCCTTTATGATTTGCATGGGTAATGAAGCAATTAGCAGCCATCACATATAAAACATGCTAGTCCTTCATTAGACCCCAAACAAAATGACATAACACAAGATGTATAGTGCGGCAAGGTTCAAGTGACGTGCTCCGTCTATTCACTTGGTATGGAGTTTCGCGGGGAGCCCGACCGCTGCACGCATCACATTAGAAGGCTAGACTATGGTTGGTTTGATGGGAAATTCTGACTGGCTGGCAGTCGCCTCCACTCCCCACCCCCTAACTGCTACTAAATTTCATTTCAAGTTATAATTATTGACATTGGAAACAGCTACTCGGATCACAACAACAAAGCAGCAATTATGCAGGATCTGGTGTTTCTCATGCAAATTACAGCAATAAAATACAGGAAAATCCGGCCCACTTACAGACCAGTCTTTGTCTTTAGAGAACACAGTCTCAACTATTTGGTTAACTAAATTAAAATGTAAATCTTGGCTGGCTTTTCTTCTTAGATAGCGATATGAAACAGTTTCGAAAAGACAGAAAAGCTTAAGGGACCACATTTCAAACAACTTGTCAGGAACATATTTTTTTAATGAATTAGGGCTGAAAAGCTTAACTGTCTATAACAATCAAGGATTCTAAAATGGTGTTCAGACAGGAAAAGTATAAGGGAAGAGAGAGTCCTGTGTATCTACCCCATGTATGTTTGTTTATAAAGGAACTTCGGAGTCTCGAAAGATGCACAGTAGCAGAGTCCCTTGCCTTTCCACAAGTAAAGCCATCTCTCTTATTCCCAGTTGGAGTAATGTGTATAATGAAACATATAACCTAGAGGAGATTAGTGAGCATTAAAACTGAATTCTTTTACTTTATTAGAGTTGCTTTCCTTCCTGTCTTTGTCTCTTCCTCCATACAAAACCTGAGCCTGTGAAAGTGTCACAGTGAGGGAGGGCGAAATTAAAAAGTCAACCACGGTGGCATTAGCATTAAGGAGCTGTGAAAGCAGTCACTCTGAGCCACATGGAGTTTTGCACAGGACCAGAAACAATGATTTGAATCTATAGAGAAGTGGTATGGTTTCCCATTCCATTATCATAACTGCTTTTAAAAAACAAAACTAAATTAAACAAAGCACCCCTCAACCGGCATAAAAAAGGGTTGGATCCACAAGGCCGTAATCAGTACTCAGAAGACGACATCAAAGAAAAGAAGAAAAGCCACGGCTTGTGTCCCTGGCTGGGATTCAGCTAACAACACATTTGCTTTGAAAGCCATACCTCTGAGTTTGACCACGAGTAAACTGACCAGTGTGAAGCTGTGACAATGGAGTATACTGGCATATAATTTATGTATTTAATTTTTTATACAGGGAAAAGAAATTGCATGATCACATCTCATTTATAACAAATCTGATCTTAAAAAGGCAATAATTTTACAAATGCACTTTTGCATTAAAAACACTGTTATCATAAGCATGGAGCAAACACTGTGTGGGCAGTCACTCTGACTTATAGCAGCTCGGTACAGCTAGTGCAAGATAACCAAGAGTAATGGTTTTTGATAATCAGGCCACACTATTAATATAACATGAACCACAAGTGCTTTTGTACTGCAGCCCTGGTTAAACTAGCAAATCTCATTGGAATATAAAGAAGGGGTGGGGAGTCATATTTCCGTTTTCTGTTGCTTCTGCACTCAACAGTCCGCCTCATGGTGCTGTCTTAGGTGTTTCGTGTGGCAGCACTGAAGACTGTCTCCCGTCAGAACTTCTGTCCTTTCTGCTCAGTTCAAGCTCAATGACTACCTGCTAGGTCAGAATTCAGGCCCATGAAATGCAGCAGATGGATTTCAAATAGCAGTTCTGTTGGCTGGGGTAAAACTGGTGGAATACACGGAGGCCCATAGCAAGCTGGGTTTCTGCTGGTCTCTCACTGGTCTGTGGCTGCTGAAATATTGCTGGGTGTAAAGGGGCTCACTTTGGCCAATGTGAGCAAAGGGGAATGCTGCGCCTTCATTGTAAATGTTAATGTGAAGGAAAATATGAGAGAAGCACTTGTGGTGGTAAGAGTCAGGCAACATAATCATAACAAGTAAAACCAGGCTTAAGCATGTCACTACAATGTTTATTCATATGGTGACATTTACGGTAACTTTCCTCTAAAAGGCAATAGTTTCCTTGGATTTTAACAACCCAGAAACCATTATGAAATATCTTTGGACTCATGATGTGTATCTATGTCAAATAGCCTTCCACTTACCCAGGGAATGTGCACTGGGGGTGAACCAGATCTTTGAAATCAATGCTTAAGCTATTTCTGTAAATTTGAGGAGGATATACTAAGTAAAGAAATGTGTATTTTCTGAATTGCACAATGAGGAGAGATGGTTACAACAGGCTGAATAAAAAGCTGAGGCTCTGTGAGACTGAGTGCCATGCTCAGTCATTTGAGAAGCTCCTTCAGGGCCATGTTTTCCATAGAACTTTCCCTAATAATGCAAATCGGTGAATCTCTAAACCCCTCCAACCATAGTGGCAGAGATGAAGGTGAATGTCTACAGTGTTTTAATTGTGATGCTCTTGTGGCAATTGCCAGATACTGGCTTACATTGCTATTCATTCATTGGTTCATTCATTCATTTACCAAGCATTTACTGAGTACTTAATATGTGTCAGCCAATGGACTATGTGTGGAGGAGTGGGATGAAATAAGTCTTCTTTAAGAAGATCAACTTGGTAAGAAAGAAGAGACAAGTACACAGTTGATTATAAAACTTGGTAGAACATGACAGGACAAGTCCTTTGAAGCTGTAGTAGGAAAGATTACACTAAACAAGATAGAATTAATGAAAATTTTGATGCATTAATCTGAGCCTTGAAAAATTTGTAGGCTTTGCATGCATGTTTTATCTTCCTATTTTGTAAATTAGTGGAGATAAGTCACTATGTCTAATTTACATTTATATATGTTACTATGTTGAGCAGAATGTTTGTTCTATAGATGCATTACATTAATCAATACTATCTATACAGCATTTACTTTGCCTCAGTCATTGTTATAAATTCATGTTATTTTATTTAATCCTTGTAGCATCTCCTGAAGTAGGATCCAAATTATTCCCATTTTACAGAGGAAGCTGAGGCACTAAGAGGTTAACCATGTTACCAAGGTCACAGCTATTAAATGCAATAATTGTATTGGAGCCAGTCTCCAATGTGATGAACACACAGCAGTCTGCTCTGACCACAGAGACTACATTCTTCACCCATACACTCTAACTGCCTGTGGTCAATAAACATTGTTTAAATTTTGAATAAGCTAGCAGTACTTTCTCAGCAGTTATAATGGGATTTCATTTACCACTGCAGAATTTCTTGAGAACACTTAGCTCAGGAAACAAAACAAAAATCATCAGGGTGCATAAAAATTGGTTTATGATTAAATTATTAACCTCTGCAGAAAGCGTAGCACTTGTCCATAATATATTTTTCTCTAGAAAGCCTTCAGCTTGTGGATCATCTAGGAGGGTCTTGACTTACACTGGTATTTTTTGAAAATAGTTTATGCAGCTTGATGAATACACAGCATCATCGCTCTTGGCATCCAGTCCAGCATTTATCCTTCATTCTCACCACACAATGTAATGATACACATTCAGACAGGAAACTTGGATTCGACGAACCTGAGTCTCAACACCCTTGAGCACCATGTCCTACATGAAGTACAGAAAAATCCTTGTCAGTGGGGAGTCACTGACATCTTGCTCAGAATATGATCTTGTCTGTACAAATAGAACGTCTAAGTGGCATAGATCCTAGGGACTTGGGCCAACTGGGTAGAGAATAAGCAATGGTGCCGCATATGCAAGGAAGTGAGCCATATACAGACACCCATTCAGCTGGAGAAGTGAGGAGCTCACGGTGCTTGGGTGGAGCAACTATCTGCCTTTCAGTGGGGTCAGCCTCTGCTTAAACCCTTTCTCCACAATACAGCTAAACTTCTCTGTTTCAAAGAATAAGTTGTGAGAAAAAAATGCACACAAAACTAACAGATACATTTATTCTTCTCAAAACTGGCAAAGAGCAAAAAAGCGAGAACACCCAGTTTGTTAAGGTTGCTGAAGAAAGGCTTTTCTTGTACATCACTGCATGGAGTACAAAAAAATTGTGTTCTTGGTAATTTGGAAACTTTTTCATAGAGCTGTAAAATGCCATGCCAAAGGTACACCTAATTTCATGGCTAGCAATTCATCATAAGAAAATAATTAACTATGAACATAAAAATTTGTAGCCAATGATGTACATCTAAAATTATTTAAAATATTAAAAAAGTACAAATAGCCTAAATGTTCATCAACAGAGAAACAAATAAATAAATTCTAGTACATCTACAAAATAAAATTCAAAATAAGACAGATTATATATAGTATAAATAAATTTAGTACATCTATAAAATAAAATGCAAAAAAGAATATAAAAGTGTACATAAAATATTCTCTTAATTTAAGATGATGAAAATACACCGCAGAATAAACAGATATAAGTGGGTGTGTTAAAATTATGACACATTTTATTTTTCTTCTTTATTCACTTCACCTATCTTTCCAAATTTCATATCAGGAACATGGATTGTTTTTATATTGTGAATATGAAGAAAATACGGAGCAGTATTTAGAAGGCTGTGGATATGCTAAAGACCCATCCAGAAGGACCCTAGCCCTTCTCCATTAGGACAGATTGTCCCTTTTCTTCCCAATGTCTGGTCTCAATTGCTGAAATCAGTAGTGCTTTTTCTTCACCCTTCCAGAGTAAATTCTAGAAGAGGCAGGACTTTCTGATGGTGATGAGAGAGCAGCCATTAGAAGAGCTTGGAAAAGGACTGAGCATTTGGAATGTATTTCTCAGAGAAAAGTATAAGCAAGGAGATTTGGAAAACTTGTTAGAAAACTGCAGATTTTCTTCCTGCCTGAGTTAAACAAATCTATTTGTTTTCTGGGTGGGTTAATTTTTGGACTGTGGATATAGACCTACAATATAGATAGCTTTTTACTTTATAAGTGATAATGCCTAATTTTAACAAGTCAAATATTATTAATAGATTTCAGTTCAAAGTTTTCAAGATAGGAGGAAGAGAGGGAACAGTATTTAAAGCAGACATGAACACTCCTTGCCTTGGACTTCCTTAGGTAAGTATTAATTTTTACATGGCCACAATAGAATAATGGTGGCAGATATTAATTACTATACCATTGGCCTGTAATGACAAAATGCTGGCCTATTTCATAAATGCTTCTTTTTATTTTAAACATATGAATCAAATAATTCTGATACTCCCAGCTATTTCCAAGACAGTGTCACTCACTCTCAATTATATTCCTATTCAGATGATTCTGTAAAATTTAATTCCCTTGTTTTCACTCTTGACATTCATTTATTGAGTATTTACTGAATTTCTATTGTGTAACAAGAAACAAGAAATTTTATTCCTTAATTTTTTCCCCAATCTCTTAGGGTTATTTTAACCTGATACTAATTATTTTTCTCTTATTCTTACATCCAGCACTCCAAATGGTATGTAGCATGTTTATTTTTTAAATTAAAGTGAACTAAAATAAATTTTTGAGAATTTCATTATATCCCTTGAGATAATTGGAAACATCAAATAACATACCACAGAAGAAAACTTGCCTTTATATCCATGTGTGTGTGCTTAATATTGAAGGTAAGCCTTACAGATAATCAGGTAGACAATACATAATCAGGAAAACCACAAAAAATGTTAATAGTCATTAAAAATGTTAAATGTGAGGGCGGAGCCAAGATGGCGGCGTGAGTAGAGCAGTGGAAATCTCCTCCCAAAAACACATAGAGCTATGAAAATATAACAAAGAAAAATCTTCCTAAAATAGAGACCACAGGACACAGGACAACATCCAGACCACATCCACGCCTGCAAGAACCCAGCGCCTTGTGAAGGGGGTAAGATACAAGCCCCAGCCCGGTGGGACCCGAGCGCCCCTCCCCCCGGCTCCCGGCGGGTGGAGAGAAACCGGAGCGGTTTTTTTTTTTTTTTTGGCGAGCGCTTTTTGGAAGCCTTAGAGGGACGGGCCCCCGTTGCTGGGGAGGCAGGGTGGCGGGACCGGTGAGGAGGTGCCTGGGAACGGCGCCGGAGGACAAAGAATATCCCGCGTTTCTCCCTGCGAGACCTGGGGGCGGGTGCCTGAGACCGGTGCCTGAGGACGGAGGAGGTCGCGCGTTTTTCCCCTTTTTTTTTCTCTTTTTGGTGAGCGCTTTTTGGAAGCCTTGAAGGGACGGGGACTCCAGTGCTAGGGAGGCACGGTGGCGGGACTGGTGAGCGGGTGGCTGGGACCGGCGCCTGAGGACAAAAAATATCCCCCGTTTTTCCCTGCGGGACCGGTGGGTGGGTGCCTGAGACCGGCACTTGAGGACAGAGGAAATCGCGCGTTTTTCCCCTTTTTTTTTTCTCTTTTCTGCGAGTGCTTTTTGGAAGCCTAAAAGGGACAGGGACCCCGGTGCTAGGGAGGCAGGGCGGCGGGACTGGTGAGCGGGTGCCTGGGACCGGCACCTGAGGACAAAGAATATCCCGCATTTTTCCCTGTGGGACCGGTGGGTGGGTGCCTGAGACCAGCACCTGAGGACGGAAGAAATCGCGCGTTTTTCCCCTTTTTTTTCTCTCTTTTTGCCGAGTGCTTTTTGGAAGCCTTGAAGGGACAGGGACCCCGGTGCTAGGGAGGCAGGGCGGCGGGACTGGTGAGCGGGTGCGTGGGACCAGTGCCTGAGGACAAAGAATATTGAGCGTTCCTTCCCTGCGGGACCGGTGGGTGGGTGCTTTTTGGAAGCCTTGAAAGGACAGGGACCCTGGTGCTAGGGAGACAGGGCAGCAGGACCAGTGAGCGGGTGCCTGGGACCGGCACCTGAGGACAAAAAAAAAAAAAAAAATCGCTTGTTTTTTCCTTTTTTTTTTCTCTTTGTTTCTGTTCCCTCTCTCATTGTTGCTGCTGTTGTTTTGGTTTGGAGAGTGCTTTTTGGAAATCTTAAAGGGGCAGGACAGGTCACTTAGACCAGAAGCAGGGAATCTGGGGATCTCTGGGCACTCTAACCCCCTGGGCAGCAGGGAGCACAGAGGCCCCTTACAGAGATAAATAGTCTCCTGGCTGCTCCCCCTCCAACGGGGCTCCACCATTTTGGAGGAACAGCCCCAGCCAGGCCAAGCCCACAGCAACAGCGGAGATAAACCCCAAAGCAACTGGGCAGGAAGCAGAAGCCCTGTCTGCGCACAGCTGCCCAGCACAAGCCACTAGAGGTCGCTATTCTCCCAGGAAAAGGCTACAAACCAACAAGAAGGGAAGCTCTTCCAGCGGTCACTCGTACCAGCTCTGCAAACTATCTCTATCACCATGAAAAGGCAAAACTACAGGCAGACAAAGATCACAGAGACAACACCTGAGAAGGAGACAGACCTAACTAGTCTTCCTGAAAAAGAATTCAAAATAAAAATCATGAACATGCTGACAGAGATGCAGAAAAAAATGCAAGAGCAATGGGATGAGATGCAGAGAAAAATGCAAGAGCAGTGGGATGAAGTCCGGAAGGAGATCACAGATGTCAGGAAAGAGATCACAGAAGTGAAACAATCCATGGAAGGATTTATAAGCAGAATGGATAAGATGCAAGAGGCCATTGAAGGAATAGAAGCCAGAGAACAGGAACGTATAGAAGCTGACATAGAGAGAGATAAAAGGATCTCCAGAAATGAAACAACACTAAGAGAAATATGTGACCAATACAAAAGGAAAAACATTCGTATTATAGGGATACCAGAAGAGGAAGAAAGAGGAAAAGGGATAAAAAGTGTCTTTGAAGAAATAATTGCTGAAAACTTCCCCAAACTGGGGGAGGAAATAATCGAACAGACCATGGAATTATACAGAACCCCCAACAGAAAGGATCCAAGGAGGACAACACCAAGACACATAATAATTAAAATGGCAAGGATCAAGGACAAGGAAAGAGTTTTAAAGGCAGCTAGAGAGAAAAAGGTCACCTATAAAGGAAAACCAATCAGGCTAACATCAGACTTCTCAACAGAAACCCTACAGGCCAGAAGAGAATGGCATGATATACTTAATGCAATGAAACAGAAGGGCCTTGAACCAAGGATACTGTATCCAGCACGACTATCATTTAAATATGATGGTGGGATCAAACAATTCCCAGACAAGCAAAAGCTGAGGGAATTTGCTTCCCACAAACCACCTCTACAGGGCATCCTACAGGGACTGCTCTAGATGGGAGCACCCCTAAAAAGAGCACAGAACAAAACACACAACATATGAAGAATGGAGGAGGAGGAATAAGAAGGGAGAGAAGAAAAGACTCTCCAGACAGTGTATATAACAGCTCAATAAGCGAGCTAAGTTAGGCAGTAAGATACTAAAGAAGCTAACCTTGAACCTTTGGTAACCACGAATCTAAAGCCTGCAATGGCAATAAGTACATATATTTCAATAGTCACCCTAAATGTAAATGGACTTAATGCACCAATCAAAAGACATAGAGTAATAGAATGGATAAAAAAGCAAGACCCATCTATATGCTGCTTACAAGAAACTCACCTTAAACCCAAAGATAAGCATAGACTAAAAGTCAAGGGATGGAAAAACATATTTCAGGCAAACAACAGTGAGAAGAAAGCAGGGGTTGCAGTACTAATATCAGACAAAATAGACTTCAAAACAAAGAAAGTAACAAGAGATAAAGAAGGCCACTACATAATGATAAAGGGCTTAGTCCAACAAGAGGATATAACCATTCTAAATATATATGCACCCAATACAGGAGCACCAGCATATGTGAAGCAAATACTAACAGAACTAAAGAGGGAAATAGACTGCAATACATTCATTGTAGGAGACTTCAACACACCACTCACCCCAAAGGATAGATCCACCGGGCAGAAAATAAGTAAAGACACACAGGCACTGAACAACACACTAGAACAGATGGACCTAATAGACATCTATAGAACTTTACATCCAAAAGCAACAGGATATACATTCTTCTCAAGTGCACATGGAACATTCTCCAGAATAGACCACATACTAGCTCACAAAAAGAGCCTCAGTAAATTCCACAATATTGAAATTCTACCAACCAATTTTTCAGACCACAAAGGTATGAAAGTAGAAATAAATTCTACAAAGAAAACAAAAAGGCTCACAAACACATGGAGGCTTAACAACATGCTACTAAATAATCAATGGATCAATGAACAAATCAAAATAGAGATCAAGGAATATATAGAAACAAATGACAACAACAACACTAAGCCCCAACTTCTGTGGGATGCAGCGAAAGCAGTCTTAAGAGGAAAGTATATAGCAATCCAGGCACACTTGAAGAAGGAAGAACAATCCCAAATGAATAGTCTAACATCACACTATTAAAACTGGAAAAAGAAGAACAAATGAGGCCTAAAGTCAGCAGAAGGAGGGACATAATAAAGATCAGAGAAGAAATAAACAAAATTGAGAAGAATAAAACAATAGCAAAAATCAACAAAACCAAGAGCTGGTTCTTTGAGAAAATAAACAAAATAGATAAGCCTCTAGCCCAACTTATTAAGAGAAAAAGAGAGTCAACACAAATCAACATAATCAGAAATGAGAATGGAAAAATCACGACAGACTCCACAGAAATACAAAGAATTATTAAAGACTACTATGAAAACCTATATGCCAACAAGCTGGAAAACCTAGAAGAAATGGACAACTTCCTAGAAAAATACAACCTCCCAAGACTGACCAAGGAAGAAACACAAAAGTTAAACAAACCAATTACAAGCAAAGAAATTGAAACAGTAATCAAAAAACTACCCAAGAACAAAACCCCGGGGCCGGACGGATTTACCTCGGAATTTTATCAGACACACAGAGAAGACATAATACCCATTCTCCTTAAAGTGTTCCACAAAATAGAAGAAGAGGGAATACTCCCAAACTCATTCTATGAAGCCAACATCACCCTAATACCAAAACCAGGAAAAGACCCCACCAAAAAAGAAAATTACAGACCAATATCCCTGATGAATGTAGATGCAAAAATACTCAATAAAATATTAGCAAACAGAATTCAACAGTATATCAAAAGGATCATACACCATGACCAAGTGGGGTTCATCCC
Source organism: Manis javanica (assembly GCF_040802235.1). NCBI lineage: Eukaryota > Metazoa > Chordata > Mammalia > Pholidota > Manidae > Manis > Manis javanica. Next base: position 73,868,058 of record NC_133159.1, read on the forward strand.
AGGGATGCAAGGATGGTACAACATTCGAAAATCCATCAACATCATCCACCACATCAACAAAAAGAAAGACAAAAACCACATGATCATCTCCATAGATGCTGAAAAAGCATTTGACAAAATTCAACATCCATTCATGATAAAAACTCTCAGCAAAATGGGAATAGAGGGCAAGTACCTCAACATAATAAAGGCCATATATGATAAACCCACAGCCAGCATTATACTGAACAGCGAGAAGCTGAAAGCATTTCCACTGAGATCGGGAACCAGACAGGGATGCCCACTCTCCCCACTGTTATTTAACATAGTACTGGAGGTCCTAGCCACGGCAATCAGACAAAACAAAGAAATACAAGGAATCCAGATTGGTAAAGAAGAAGTTAAACTGTCACTATTTGCAGATGATATGATACTGTACATAAAAAACCCTAAAGACTCCACTCCAAAACTACTAGAACTGATATCGGAATACAGCAAAGTTGCAGGATACAAAATCAACACACAGAAATCTGTAGCTTTCCTATACACTAACAACGAATCAATAGAAAGAGAAATCAGGAAAACAATTCCATTCACCATTGCATCAAAAAGAATAAAATACCTAGGAATAAACCTAACCAAGGAAGTGAAAGACTTATACTCTGAAAACTACAAGTCACTCTTAAGAGAAATTAAAGGGGACACTAATAAATGGAAACTCATCCCATGCTCATGGCTAGGAAGAATTAATGTCGTCAAAATGGCCATCCTGCCGAAAGCAATATACAAATTTGATGCAATCCCTCTCAAATTACCAGCAACATTCTTCAATGAATTGGAACAAATAATTCAAAAATTCATATGGAAACACCAAAGACCCCGAATAGCCAAAGCAATCCTGAAAAAGAAGAATAAAGTAGGGGAGATCTCACTCCCCAACTTCAAGCTCTACTACAAAGCCATAGTAATCAAGACAATTTGGTACTGGCACAAGAACAGAGCCACAGACCAGTGGAACAGATTAGAGACCCCAGAAATTAACCCAAACATATATGGTCAATTAATATTTGATAAAGGAGCCATGGACATACAATGGCAAAATGACAGTCTCTTCAACAGATGGTGCTGGCAAAACTGGACAGCTACATGTAGGAGAATGAAACTGGACCATTGTCTAACCCCATATACAAAGGTAAACTCAAAATGGATCAAAGACCTGAATGTAAGTCACAAAACCATTAAACTCTTGGAAAAAAACATAGGCAAAAACCTCTTAGATATAAACATGAGTGATCTCTTCTTGAACATATCTCCCCGGGCAAGGAAAACAACAGCAAAAATGAGCAAGTGGGACTACATTAAGCTGAAAAGCTTCTGTACAGCGAAAGACACCATCAATAGAACAAAAAGGAACCCTACAGTATGGGAGAATATATTTGAAAATGACAGATCTGATAAAGGCTTGACGTCCAGAATATATAAAGAGCTCACACGCCTCAACAAACAAAAAACAAATAACCCAATTAAAAAATGGGCAGAGGAACTGAACAGACAGTTCTCCAAAAAAGAAATACAGATGGCCAAGAGACACATGAAAAGATGCTCCACATCGCTAATTATCAGAGAAATGCAAATTAAAACTACAATGAGGTATCACCTCACACCAGTAAGGATAGCTGCCATCCAAAAGACAAACAACAACAAATGTTGGCGAGGCTGTGGAGAAAGGGGAACCCTCCTACACTGCTGGTGGGAATGTAAATTAGTTCAACCATTGTGGAAAGCAGTATGGAAGTGCATCAAAATGCTCAAAACAGACCTACCATTTGACCCAGGAATTCCACTCCTAGGAATTTACCCTAAGAACGCAGCAATCAAGTTTGAGAAAGACAGATGCACTCCTATGTTTATCGCAGCACTATTTACAATAGCCAAGAATTGGAAGCAACCTAAATGTCCATCTGTAGATGAATGGATAAAGAAGATGTGGTACATATACACAATGGAATACTACTCAGCCATAAGAAGTGGAAAAATCCAACCATTTGCAGCAACATGGATGGAGCTGGAGAGTATTATGCTCAGTGAAATAAGCCAAGCGGAGAAAGAGAAATACCAAATGATTTCACTCATCTGAGGAGTATAGGAACAAAGGAAAAACTGAAGGAACAAAACAGCAGCAGAATTACAGAACCCAAAAATGGACTAACAGGTACCAAAGGGAAAGGAACTGGGGAGGATGGGTGGGCAGGGAGGGATAAGGGGGGGGAAGAAGAAGGGGGGTATTAAGATTAGCATGCATGGGGGGGAGGGAGAAAGGGGAGGGTGGGCTGCACAACACAGAGAGGACAAGTAGTGACTCTACCACATTTTGCTAAGCTGATGGACAGTAACCGTAATGTGGTTGTTAGGGGGGACCTGATATAGGGGAGAGCATAGTAAACATAGTATTCTTCAGGTAAGTGTAGATTAAAAATTAAAAAAAAAAAAAAGAAAGAAAGAAAGAAAAGGGGGATTACTCCTTAACAGGATAAAACTATTGGTAAATCAAAGATCAACGCATGCTTTAAATATCCTTAATGTTGATCACTTAAAGGGTGTCAGATGATCAGCTATGGAGGTACTCTTTTCTGATAATATTCCTTTCTCTTAATTAAAAAAAAAAAAAAAAAGCAGTTACTGTGTGCTGACCTCCAATGAGTTCTGCACAGTGGTATAGAGGGCATGTCAAAGTGTGGGCAAAGGGTCTGTTTGTTTCTACGCAGAAGATCAAGGCCTAGCTTGGATACCCAGAAAATGAACTAAGATACGATATGAGGAGGAGCTTCCGGCATCAGCACTCTCTGGAGGACTCGTGCCGGGGGATGATCATCAAAAAGCCTCCACAGGGATCTGGACGATGCTGCGGTTGTGGCTGCATCTAGCCCACCGTTTCCTGGACTTGCCACTGGAATGAGGAGGGAGATGTCTAGGCTGGCATGTGCATACAGTGAGACAACGAATTTGACTGGATCTGTACTGTTGGAACTCAACCAGGAGTTGGGAGGGGTGCAAGTTGTAGCACCCCAAAACCTCATGACTATAGACTATCTATGGTTAAAAGAACATATGGGATGTGAACAGATCCCAGAAATGGGCTGCTTTAATTTGTCTGATGGTTCAAGTACAGTTGGACAATATCCATCATATCATAGATAAATTTTCACAAATGCCTAGGGTGCCTAAATGGTTTTCTTGGCTTCACTGGAGATGGCTGGTAATTATAGATTTGCTTTGTTTATGTCACCGTATTCCTATTATGTTAATATGTGTGTGCAAATTAGTTAGTAGTTTAAAACCTATACATACTTAAGGTACTATACAAGAAGATATGTCAAAGAAATAATCAATCCTCCCAAGTTTCCTTCATATACTACATCTATAGCTTTTCTTCTTCCTTCCTAATTACAAACCTTAAATAGAATTCGTGCCTCATATCGAATTTACCGAGTATCATAATTCCTCCAGGTGGTAAAGATACCTCGAGACAAGTGCTGGGCATAGAAGCCACAGGGCATAAATCTGCAAAGAAGTAAAAAGCTAACCTTTGCAAACAATATGGCTTCTCTCTCACTTACCAACTTTACATTTCCCTGTATGGCCCCGGAAGATGACTGGTTAGCCAGAGACGGGTAAGATTCCTCAAGGGAGGAACAACCTAAGACAGGCACAGTCGCAGGGGGGCCATCAGGTGAGAATTTGGGGATCAACAGAGGTGAGGCTCAGAACCTCACCCCCCCTGCTTTGAGAGAAATCTTCTGCATCCGTGGATGTCTTGCTGCCCTTGTCTAGCCTGGATTAATACTTAGTCCATAGGCACACACCTGATCATCTGATCATCTATATTTGCCTTCTTACAGCACTAAACTATGTTTTCTACCTTTATCTTGCATCTACCTACCACTTCAGCATTTTATTAAAAATAAAAATAATAATAATAATAGGAGAAATGTGGGATCAACATATAAATCAAGTACAAAAATCAAATGAATATTCATATTTGACCTGATGGTTTATAGGTCATATTGCATGATCAAAACCGAAAGTTTCTGTGATGAATGCCCTTGTACTGTTCACCATGTAAGAATTTATTCACTCTGTAAGAATTCGTTCACCATGTAAGAACTTGTTCGTTATGCTTCAGAAGATTGGAGACTGACGAGAATTAGGCTTGAGATGGATTAATGATTGTACATTGAGCATTGACCCCCCTATACTGAATTTTATTGTTGTTAACAACCATTTGATCAATAAATATGAGAGATGCCCTCTCAAAAAAAAAAAAAAAAAAAAAAATGTTAAATGTAACTGACAATGTCATTTTCATATAATAATTTGGAGTAAAATTGAAATATTTTAGTGTGTTTGACTTTGATATTTGGGCAGCAATAACAAAAAGTTCACATTAAGTATACTTATGTCTCTAATTGCACTAAAAAGATTTAAGAAAATCAACTCTGTTATTTAAGGTAATGTAATTAAGTCTATAATTTAATTAAACAAAAATAAATTGATGATTTAAAATAATAAGGGACATAATGATATCATGGTACAGTCTATTAGAGCAGTCCTGCCAAAGAAAAATGCCTTAATATCACAGAAAACTAAAACTGGAATCAGCTTTCTGTAATTCCATCGCCTCATTTTAAAGATAAGGGAATAAGAGTATACACAAGTTAAGGAACTTGTCCAAAACTCTATAGCTAGCTAGTGGTGAGTCCAGCATAAAGTCCAAGTTTTCAGACTTCTTTCTTGGTCACCTTGTCTCAGTCTGCATGAGGCAAATTGCTCTGCTAAAACTCTAATCTGTTGTGTAAATGGTTTCTTTGGTAGCTTTGCTAGTAGCAGACCAATCCACCTTTAAGAAAGCTCAATGTCAAAAAAAAAAAAAGGAAAGAACAAGGGAGAAATCATTAACAAGTGTTAAGTAATGTAGGTAAATGAAAATTAATATTTACTGTGAAAAAGAACAACAGTAGTGTGTAGTATAAAATACATGTAGAATTAAAATACATGGGGAATAACACACATAGCAGAAAGGGCAAAGGAAGTAAATATGTAACATCAGCATTATCCCGGAAAGAATGAAAACATGAATTTATATTGGACCATAATAAAATACAGATGTGTACTTTAATCTCTAGGGTAACCATTCAAAATCATGATAAAATATTAACCAGGAAACTAATAGAGAGACAAAAGGGATGATTAAATATAACTATTAATTTATAAGAAAGGAAAAAAACATACCTAAAGCAGAAGGAACAAACAGAAAATAAGTAGTGACATTATAGCTATGAAATTATAAATATCATTAATTATATTTAATGCAAATTGCCTAATATTTCCAATTCAAAAAGATTGTCAGGTTGGATGAAAAACAATAACCAACTATATGTTGCTTACATGAGACATTTCTTAAATGTAATTACACAGAAAACTTAAAGTAAAAGGATAGATGAAGGAATAATGCAAATCCTAACCAAAGAAAGCAGGTGTATAATAAATCCAGTCAAAGGAAGGTTTGTAGATATAAGCAGTAGCATTTCTATGATTTCAAAATGATAAGAGATCAAACTGCTGGGTATATATAATAATCTTTGTGAGCTCCTAATAACATAGTTTCAAAATGTACAAGTCAAAAACTGACAAAAACAAAAGTATAAGTAGACATACCTACAGCCATTGTTAAAAGAGTACAACACATGTCATTATTTCATAAAGCAGCCACAATTCAATAAAGATATAAAATATCTGAATCTAACAATGACAATACACATTCTATTCAAGTGCCTGTGGAATATTTACCAAAATCAAGCATATCCTGGATCAAAAAACAAGTCTCAAATTTTGGAAGACTGAGATCTCTCCAAGTACATTCAGAAAATCATTTGAATGAAATGATAATGAAAATATAACATATCCAAACTAATCATGCTAAGGCTGTGATAAGAGGAAAATTTATAGCTTTAAATGGATATACTAGAAAAAAAGAAAGGCTGAAAGTAACAAAAGGAGAATTGATTTCAAGAAATGGGGGAAGAACACTTAACAAATGAAAGTCAAAAAGAAGTACAAGAAAGAAACTATTAATGATAAAATCAGAAAATAATGAAAAAAAACCCCGACTTTATATGGAAAAAAATCAGAAAAGCCAAAAGTCTGTACCTTGAAAGAGCTGACAAATTGATAGGTTGATGAAGAGGAAGAGAAAAGAAACTAGATACTAATACTGGAACTGAAAAATGGGATATAGCTACAATCCTAGAGACATACTGAACATATACCAAGAGCATAATGTGAAAAACTTTATGCCAATAAACTTGAAAATTTAACAGAAATAGACAAATTTCTAGAATAACACTTTTCAAAACAAATATAATAATAAACAGAAAATTTGAATCATTAATATACACATTAAATAAGTTGAATCCTTAATAAGAACTCCCCCACAGAAACATCTTTAATCCCAGTTGGCTTCACCAGTGAATTCTTCCAAATATTTTTAAAAAATCCCACCAATCTTATACAAATTGTCTGAAAGAATAGAACTGAAAATGTTTTCCAGTTGACTTTTGAAAGGCCAGGATAAACTTGATGTTGAAACCTATCAAGGACTTTAAAAGGAAGGTCTGTTTCTCATAAAACATCTCTCCAAAAATCCTAAAACAACATACTATAAAATAGAATCTAGTGATATATTAAAATAACAAATGCATTAATGAAGCCAAGTTTATCCCAAGAATGCAAGGTTGGTTTAACATTAAAAAATTAATCAATGAATCACCCATATTAATAGAATAAAGAAGAAAAATAATATGATTACTTTAATGGTAAAAAAAAGGATAAAATTTAACATGCATTCATGACTGTAAAAATGTTCGGTAAACTAAGAATGGAACAGAATTTACTTAAGCTGATACAGGTTATTTAATTTTTTAAAATTCTTGACTATACAACTTTAAAGACTGCTGGAGAATTAGGCTTCTTTTAAAAAAGTCTAATTACCCAGAACAGTTTCTGGGAAATTATGGATCATCAAGGATCACCAGTTAAGAATTTTAAAACAGGTTAACAAGTGTCCAAGTCAGTTATTAATCCTCCAGAATTACCCTATACTGTTATCATTACCACATTAAAGTTTGTGATTTCTTACATTTTTCCCAGGAAACTTTTTGAGTTATTTTAAAGAATTAACCTTTCTTCTTTCTTGTGTAAAAATATCTGAGACATATGCCATTTACTTTGAACGTTTGTATATTCTTCTAAGTGCACTTAACAAATTATTAAGAATTACATAAAGACAAAACTTTTTATCAGTGATTAGAAAATAAAGCCAAACTACTGGCTCTTGAGTAGAAAATATAATTCGAAGTTTGAGGAAAATAAGAGACATCCAGGGCCCCATGAGGGGTGCATTCAGAATAGATATGTCACTTAAAGGTTTATAGTTTCTGAGAGGCAGACAATACACCTGAAGAAATTTATTGCTTAAAGAAATACTAAGAAAGGAACAACAGAACTGTTCTTATAAACCTAAAAGCAAAATTCTACTACCATCCTTCTAATTATGGTTAGATTATAGAGAATTATAATAAAGAAAAGAAAGACATATTACCCACGTAGGTTGATCTTTTTCTGTAACTTGACATTAGAGTAGAGGACTTTTATTTTCTTTAACTCCCTTGAAACCGAACCCTGGGTTACATATCAGCTGATAAGTAAATCAGTGTGAAGTGGACCACTCTCCGGAACTATGGGCATATTTTTTCACACAGTAAATTACCAAACTTGGCATGTAATGAGGAAGAACCTTCCTTAAAACATAAGGACTCTTGTAAAAATCCACTGTCTGGGAAGAGTTGAAGGATATGGTCTAATGTGGAGTCAAATTAATGTAGAACAGATATTAGTTTATTTACTGCATGCAGGTAGTCTGTAGATACCCCGAGATGGGCATCTGAGGAGAAAAATGACTCATAAGGAAATTTCGCATGGAACAGTTTAGGAATAATTGTCAAACCTGGCTGAATATTTGCATGTATGGAAAGATTTCTTCTGGTGGTTGCCCTGTCTGATTGAGTTAATATCAGTAGAGAGGACTGCACAAAATAGATTTAGAAGAATAATTGTTTTAGTCCTCAGTCTCTGCTTATGACAGAGGTAGTGACAAGAACCATTAGTAGCTGGTCTCCCACAGGAGCCGCTTATACATGATTTCTAAGATTTACCCTGAAGGCTGTTTATGCCTACAGCATAGCCTGACTCTCCAGGAGGAGGTGTGTTCGTTTTAGGCTCTACTATATACCCAGAGCCTAAAAAGTGCCTGGCACACAATAGATGCTTAACAACTTTACTGGGAATAAATGACACTGGCACTCAGGAAACAGTGGGTATGGTTGCATCTGCTTTGCTTTTGACACTTGTATAAATCAAAATAAAACTTTATATAGAAGTATTCCCCACTGTTATCTTTTATTTTTTCTTAATAGTTAATAAACTCTTGATATTCAGATGTTAATTTATGGAGATATATGTATACATATATATCAGAAAGATAGAATATATATATATATATTCATAGATTTTATATATGTATATATAAAATCTGTGATTACTCGTGATAGTAGTTCCTAGAAAAGCCACTCTGAGTCATGCATCCACCCTCCATGTTCTGAAAATGGGGCTAAATAAGGAATCAGGGGTCTTTATCACCTACTGTGTCCCCATCATATTAAAGAAAATTAAGGTCCTTCACTCTCTGAACTTATGTGACATGGCCAGAGTACTTTGTGGTCTCAAAAGCACCCAATCCTTCTGGGAAAAATTTCATTTTCTTTAGCCTACAGTGTAAAATATGTATGTTGTTTTAACGAATGTTGAAAATTCTGATTTCCCTAATGGCTTAGAATTTGTCTGAAGGAGCTAGGAAATAATGTGCTACAAAAATATATTGCCTGTTCATTCTTGTAGCAGTAGAAAAATATAGGAAAAATGTCAATTTAGTGTCCATATGGAAATCCATATTTATTCACACTATTATGACCATAAAGGAGCTATTATACTCTTGGAGATAAAATTGACTCTCAACAAATTGTTTCAAATAAGGATAATGTACTAACTTTTGCCTGCCTTGAAAGTTTTGTTATTTTTTTTCTTAGAGGTTAAAGACACCAAGGCCTTGAAAAATGTTAACAAACAAAGCATATGAGATGTAAATAGTCACGGGAGAGATTTACTGTTCACCAGTGAAAAGTAATTCTTACACATCTATGATGTCTCTTCTGGGCTATTTTTAAAGGGAATTTAGCCATAAGTTAGACATGATTTCTGTGCTCAAGGAATTCAGACTCTGGTGGAGACAGTATGATGGAGAAACCCGTGAGAAATTCTTGAATGATATAATTGATCTGTCTGACATGTATCAGTCCGTTAACTTGTCAAAAAGCTATTTCTCTCTTTGTCTTTTGCATACTATGTTTTTCCTTATCAAGCAAGGCATTTAGGCCACTATAAAGATGACTTCCTTTGAGTTTTATCACTTTTTAGTCCGTGTGTTTTGTTTTCTTGTATAGCTAATTCTCATCTAGTTGGATCTTGAGGGCAGTTATGCCAGCATTTACTATCATGACTTTTGTCATTGCTTCTCCACATAGTGTCCACAATGAACCTTTTGAATACATCTTTCATGCTTGGTGGCCTTTGCATATTCTTTTTCCTCTGCCTGGAACTCTCTCTTCTCACTGTATTTGCTTGAATAATTACTATTCATTTTTCAGGTCTCAGATATAATTTCCTCCATTTGGCATGAATCTATGAGACCTTCTTAGGTTCTTTAAGAGCTCTTTGCTCCTAGGCTTACTGTATTTCATTTAGCTATTTACTTATGCATCACTCTAACTAGAATGTAAGCTCCTTGAGAGTAAAGAATACGGTCTACCCCTCTTTCAAGCTCATATTCCCTCTTTGTACTGATGTATGCTACTGTACATGTATGTATATATTAAGAGACTATACAGCAGAGGTTAAGGAGAGACTGGCCTCTCTAACCAGTCTGCCTAGGTTAGAATCTCAGCTCTGCCACTTACTAGCAATGTGATCTTTCATTTTTCCATGCTTCAGTTGTACCATCTATAAATCAGAGATGACAATAACACCGAAGGATTGTTATGGAATGGTAAATAATTTAATAAATGTAAAGGGCTTAGTACCTAGTAGCTGCTAGATAAATACTTGCTATGAAAATCATAAATATTCAGTGAATGAATGAATTAATCATTAACCAACCTCAGTATTACATTCACCTAATTTAAGTGCTTGACATTCCCCTTCCACTTTGGATACCATCCTCCTTCTCCTTCCCAGCCTTATACTCTTTCCCTATTCAGTCACTTTATAAAATTCCAAATATCTGCATTCCAGTTGATGCATCCCTTCAATCCTCAATTGATCATGGAGTCAAGAGGAAAAAGTCTGAGCATCAGAGGAATTTGATCTCTCCGTGCTGGTGCACCTTTCTTCGGATATGGCAAGTGCTCAGGCCTGTGGTTACCACCAACCTGCAGATCATACTGTTGAGATAACATGGCTACCGGGGACTGAGGTGGGAGCGGGCTGGGGGTGCTCCGTGCCATCACCCCATTGCTCCTCCTCCAGGAATGGAGTTCGGAAGTACGTCACAGACAAAAGTGAAGTTCTTATCCACAGAAAGTGTCCCTGCTTTACTGGAGTTTGGTGATAAAATGAACCAGCTTAGGTTAATTACTTTCCTCTCTTTGTTTCCCCTCATGTGCTCTCTTCTCTTTCTTTCCATGGTGTGGTAGGACTAGTCCTAAAGACTTCTCTTGATCAAGGAACACCTCCACCCCACAGGAATAACAGATGACGGGGTAGGTCCTTGGGGAAGAAATATGACCCCTGCTCAGGGATCCCCCACTGCTGGGTTCACCGAGGGGAGCAGTAGACTACGAGAGACTACGAGAGAGCAGTAGACCGAATGACCAAATGGGATATAGGCTGCAGCCCTAGGTATATTTGCTTACAATACTTTTTATGGTTACATTCTTCAGGAATCTGGTCGAATGGTAGGGTAGATAGGATTTAATCACTAAGAGATTGTGTTTCAGGCCATATACTTTTAAAACTAACAACACTAAACTTTCATCAGAAGAAGAGACATTTTAAAAAAGAATACAAAGGATGAGGAATTTTCAAGAGAGAAGAATTTATTTAGGGTTTATAATGAACATTGCATGTTATAGAATTTCTTTTGTATTTGCTTTGAAATTGACAAAAAATGAAATAAAATGTCACTGCAGCTACTAATGATGGAGGTCAATCTTAAAATTAAATTAGTAGAGAAAAGAGTCACTTTTGACAATTAGATAAAATATTACTTCTACTGGAAGATTTAGTTAATGGAAATAACATAGTAATCAAAATGCAATTTAAAATAACTTAAAATTTCTATGTTAAAAAATTTTTAAATTCTATTTCTAAGTAATGTGTTAAGAAATAGTAGGTTTGGAAAAAATTCAATATTTAGTAAAAATAAAAATAGTACATAAAATGTGTAGAACATAGCTAAAGTGATCCAAAGAAGAAAAAAGATAGCCTTAGATTCTTATAAGAAAGACCATTATTGAATTATTTTTCTGTTCAAGAAGTTAGAGAATACACAACAGGATAAAACAAAGAAAGAAGGGAGAAGATGTTAAAAAAATCAGGGCAGAAATCAATAAAATAAAAGATACAAAAGAAAGAATTTTAAAATACTGGTGATCCTTTGATGATATTAAAATATAGTAAAAAATTTGGCAAAATTGGTTGGAGAGAAATGAGGGTGGTGAAAAATATAAAATATTTAGAATAAAAGCTAAGGTATATCTATAAAAAGCACAAATTTAATAAGGAAATGGTGTGAGATATATGGATACATTTGAAAAATTAGATGGGATAGAAAAATTTCTAGAAAACCAAAATTTACCACAACAACTCACTCAAAAACTAATAAAAAATTCTGAATAGGCCTGGAAACAAAAAATAAATTAGATAAATAGTTAAAAATTCTGCCACAATAAACACACCAGACCCAAATGATTGTAAAGATAGTCTCTCATAAACATTCAAGGGACAGATAACCCCAATCAAAAATAAACTGTTCTAGGAAGAAAATAAAAGTGAGTAATTCTTACTTAGCTTTATTAGGTTATGATAACTTTAAACTCTAATCCAGGCAATAACATTGTGAGAAGGAAATATTATGAGACAATCTCACTTATGAATATAGATTAAAAATCATAAATAAAAGGAGATATTTGTACACCACATTCACAACATCATTTTTCACAATGGTGAAAATGGCCAAAAGGTGGAAGCAATGCAAGTGTCCACTGATGGATGAACAGATAAATAAGATGTGGTGTGTATGCATACAAATGTATACATCTATAATGGAATATTATTCAGCCTTAAAAAGGAAGGAAATTATGACCTATACTACAGCATAATGAACCCATGAACCTTAAGGACATTATGCTAAATGAAATAGGACAGACACAAAAGGACAAGTACAGTATGCTGCTTCTTATGTACGGTACCTAGAGTAGTCAAGTTCATAGAGACAGAAAATAGAATGGTGACTGCTGAGGGCTTGGGTGTAGAGGGAAATGGGAAGTTGCTTAACAAGTATAGAGGTTCAGTTCTGTGAGATGAAAAGTTTCTGGAGGTTGATTGTACAACATTGTTATGATATTTAACATACTGAATTGTACACTTTAAAATTGTTAAGATAGTAAAATTTGTTATGTGCATTTTATCACAACTTCTAAAAACAAAATAAAACAAATTATAAATAAAATATATCCAACAATATTTTTAAATAAATTCATCATGCTTAGTTTGATATATCTCAGGAATGCAAAGTTGACTTAATATTAAGAAATCTTTGAGGAAACTCACTACATTAACAAACTAAAGGAGAAAAATACATGAAGCCACTCACCAGATACAGAAAAAGAATGTAATGAAATTCAGGACTTCTTTCTGATAAAAGTCATAACAACCTTAGAAATAGGAAATTCTTCAAAATGAAAAAAGAAATATTGCTAAATCTGAAGCAAACATCATACTTAATGGTTACATATTTTTTAAATTTCAGAGACAAGAGAGTTTGAACACTAACACCACTTGCATTCACTTTTGTGCTGGAAATCTTAGCTATGTCTATTACATAAGATGAGGAAATTTTTAAAAATAAATTAAAAATAAGGAAGGAAAAAGTTTATAATTCATTAATGACATGATTTTTTTTAAAAAAGGAAACAAAGAGCATATACTAACAAGGTTTAGGACTTCAAAGAGACTTCAACAAAGTTTTTTGGATAAATGATAAAAATAGAAAATGCAATGCAAACTGTAAGTCAGTAACAATTAGACAAATATTTAGAGAAGAGATTCCAGCAAAAATTTTGAGAAGTGAGAACTTGAAACAAATTTAAAACTTTAAGGAGAGCTCAAAAAATGGAGAGACCATGCTCATGGATTGGAAGACTTATAATTATATAATACAATTTCTCCTAAATTTATGAAGTCTAATCAAAATTTGAGTAGAGCTTTTATGTAATCTGACAGGTTATTACAAAATTATTATGGAAATTCAAAGAGCTAAGATGATTTAGAAGAATAAGAATAACATGAAACTATACTATATATCAAGAAGCATTATTATTATAATTGTACTTAAAATAATTCAGTGTAATATTAAGTCAGGAATAGATAATTGGACCATTAGAACAGAAGCAATTGGATGTGTTCTCCAGGAGAGATTCATACAAAACATACAAAACTATAATGTATGACTGGAGTGGCACTATAAATTTATGGTTCGCATGTTAATGCCAGTTAACCATATGGGGGAAAAATTGAATCCCCACTTCATACCAAACACAGATCCATTCCTAATGAATTAGTGACCTAACTATGAAACCACAACTTAAAAACATTTAGAAGAAATTAGGAAATAATGCAATAATAAAGACATAAGGAAGAAATAAAAAATATTAACATTAAAAACTTCTGTCCAGCAAATAATCTATAACAAGAAAAGAGAAATACAGAATGGGTAGCATATTTGCAATATGTAAATGGAAGCATTATTACCCCAAATACATGAAAACTTCCAAAAGATCAATGAGAACAAGACAAGCATCACAATGCAAAAATGAGCAGGTGATAAGAATAGGCAAAAAAGAGAAACAGAATGGCTGAAAAACAACAAACTGAGTGACTGAACAACTAAGTTGCTCAACTTTCTTAGTAGTCATGAAATATAAGTTTAATCTGTAATAGTATGAAATTTCCCACAAACCAGATCTGCAAAATCTAGAAGTATGAAAATACCAAGAGTTAATAAAATAACACAGCCATGTTGGAGACCAGTTTGGCAGAGCAATAAAACAGAAAACAAGCATTATCGTATGAACTAGCAATTACATCCCTATGTACAGCTTGGAGGGATTCTACCCTGTGTGGGTAGCATTCACATACAAGAATGCTCATATATGAATAGAATGGAAGCTTCCTAAGTATAGGAGTTTGGTTTTATCCATTGATATATCCCAGAACCCTAGGACAGAGCCTGGCACCTAGTAAATAAATAAATAAGTATTGTTTTTAAATGCATCTAAAGTAAATACAATTAAAGAATGAAAAACAAAACAAGAATGAAAGTCAGTTCTGTGAAGCTGAAGGAAATTTGAACATTTGGTTTAACTACTCCACTTTTACATCTTTCTGGTAAGCCAATCTAGAGTTTGCTCAGCCTGTGTGCTGACTACTTCAGCATTTATTTGTCCTTCTTATCCCAAAGGCCATACTTCCTATTGTCACAGAATGGCTTGGGGATGGCCTTTTGCTTCCCCAACTCAGTGTAAATGACCCATGGTAATTTTATAAATCTATATAAAACATATATAAAATACATAATATATATAATAAATAATGTGTGTGTATCATATTAACTTTCATCAAGTTTCATTTGAAAGATAAAAAAGGCCCTGAGATTGTCACATTTTGAAATGTCATCCTTTCAAAATATGATGGTGTCACCATGTAAGTAAGGTCCTCCAGCATTCAGCAGAGGAGCTCTGATGCCTTGAGAGATAGGCCCATCTCCAGTTCCTTCCTCCAGCAAAGAGCAAAGGGTTCTCAGGCAGCTCTAGACACTAGCAACAGAGGTTAACTTGAGGCATCAAAATGAGAAGACTTATGTAGATTAAGTTGTATTATTTTGTTTAACATGAGATAAAAATGGGCCTGTGTACAAAAATGTTTTCACTAGTCATTTTGGAGATCAAAGATTTCATTTCTTAAGAGCTCAAACTTCACATCTTTCAGCAAGGACTTACTTTGAACCCTGTTTAATGATGCTGTAGAAGACTTTTTTCTCTTGAACTCCAGCTAAAAGACTTGTAAAAAAAAATGTTGTTTCAACATTGGAGCACTTTAAATGACTGACTCTCACCACAATGTATAAAAAGTATAGTTCAGACTTGGCAGGGCGAACTAAATAAATAGTGATGATAAGTGACCTATCTAACAATGTAGCCGTCGTGTCTTGTCATTAACACAAT
Organism: Manis javanica; assembly: GCF_040802235.1. Classification (NCBI taxonomy): domain Eukaryota; kingdom Metazoa; phylum Chordata; class Mammalia; order Pholidota; family Manidae; genus Manis; species Manis javanica. Next base: position 73,883,708 of record NC_133159.1, read on the forward strand.
TATGTCAGCCAGTCAATCAGCACATTGCCTTGACTTTAAAGCCATGGACTGAATACATGCTTTTAAAGTTGGAGGGAGCAGAGAGAGAGAGAGAAGAGCTATCACATGTAAGCCAGCAATGTGACTTCACAGTTATTTGGGGCTTTTTAAGAAAAACAAGGTTATACATTTACAAAGCACTTTGTTATTGGAAGTAATGTTAAAATTATTCTTATGAGTTCAATAACCTCTGTAATCACTTTCTGGCAATTCCAGATGGAAAGAGGGACTCAGGTTGCAGCTTTCTGTTCACCTATGAGACGTTGATTTACTATCCTAACCGATAATTAGTGGGATTCCTTTCAGTTTCAAGTGGCGATGAATAGCACAGAGGTGAGTCTGGAGTCTCAGAATGGCAATATTCTTCTGAGAGCTCTCCCACATGTTCCAGGCTGAAAAACCTCTGTCCTCATAAATGGCAGGAGACAGCACCTGCCAGCTGAATACCAGCCATGACAAAAAGCAGAGGGACTGGGCCACAGAAAAGAGGACACATCTAAGAATGCCTTGTGATATTTTTCTTCTGTTTAGAGGAGAAGAGTACTTCTCTTTTATGGTGCTCACCCAGTCTGTACCAATCTGCTTGTATCATTAGTTGGAGTGACCAATTTCATTCACTGACAAAACTGACATGCCACAAAAATCACTTGAGTTTAAAACAGGTTCTGCAGGCTGGTGGAGAGGGCAAGTGCTTTTAAAATTTAGTGAAGAAGGTTGACCATCAGAGTTAGAACAATAAATACTATTTTGACACCTAAGTGGGGGCAGCACCCTAGCTTGATTAGATTGGCTTTTATCACAGTTGTTCTAGAATGTGGGCTACTTCTACATGTAACAGCCATTTTACATGGTTATATCAGAAAGCATTTATAATCATCTTTAGGGCCCATTTCTTGAGGGAGCTGTATTTGCTCCATTTTACAGAGGAGCAAACTGAGGTGCATGAAGATGAAGTAACTCACGCTCCCATTATCCATGTCAGAAAGAGGATTCAAATTCACTTTTCTCACACGAAATCCTGACATGGTACTGCCTCCTAAGATGTGCGTTAATTTAATTTTTGTTCCATTGTTTGCTGTATTTTCACTTCTACAGTTTTTGCTTCCATCCTCCATAAGCAACCAAAAGTTCGAAAGAACCTTTGTACATGTTCCCTTAGGTAGCCTCTTCTTAAAACCCTGGTAGCAGGCAGTAACGATGATTCCCCTGGGCCCCAGAACTCCATGTTGTTCTTAGTTTGCTTTATTTCCTGCATGCTACTTTTTACCACCTGACATAGTATAGATTATGCATTATTCATTTGTTTGCCTGTTAATGTCTGCCTCCCCTTCTGGAATATAACCTTTTTGAAAGCAGGGGTTTTATGCTGGGTTCACTGCTGTTTTCTCAGTGCTTGGAGCAGTGCCCCTTTTGTCATGATTGTTCATGAAAGAATGAACGGATGTTCCAATTTTATAGTGGGGTGCTTAAGACCCAAAAAAATCTTGCTCACAGCTCACACAAAACATTAAGTGGGGGAGCTGAATTTTGAACCCAAGTCTGAGGGCTACCCAGTTCCCTTTGTACTGAGGGATTGTACCCCATCCTCTTTGCACACAATCTTCAAAACAAGTTATCTGCTCACTTACAAACTGACATATACCAGCTTTATAGTTTGGGGATAGATCAAAATCAAGAAAGAAAAATTTGGTGCTATTTACTGGTTTCAGGAAATTGGTTTGAATATTCTAGTAAGAAAGAGACATCAAATTTTGGTAGGAAGTGAATCACTTGGTTATTTCCTAAACAATTCTGAGTCTTCAGGAATAATTTAACGACTAGCATGATGTCAATGAGTATCAATTTTAAATACTGTGGGGGCAGGGTGAGGTGGGGACAACTTTCTATGATATTAAATATAAAACTATTAATTCCCTCTTCCCACTCCAATGAACACCATATTATTTTTCACTTCTTCCTAACATTGGATGGCAGCTTGTTTAAATAAGACAAGACAGAACTATGCTTATTGAAATTATAAACTGTTTTGGGTGGAAATCAGTGAGGCATATCTCAAGGTATGTGAACACTTAACACAAGAGTCAAGCATTTGGTCTTTACATTGGATGTATATGAAAATCATCAACAATTTAATGGACAAAGGAGGTTTGCCCAGCAAGAAAAATAAAGTTGAGAATGTTTGCCAAGGAGCTGAAACAGAAAGAGAAGAGAGAAAGGGACGTACCACTTACCAACCCACACAACATGTGAGGAAGTCTGCTCAGCTGTCAGAATTATCATATCCATTTTACAGATGAAAATGAGGCTTATAATAGCTAAAAAAACTTGCTCAGGATAGTTCATAAGAGGTACAATAAGCATTCCAATCCACATATTTTGGTTTCAAATGTAAAGTTGCTAACAGATAATATGGTGGCCAGGAAGGTTTTGAAAATCCACTTTCTTTAGAGCCCATAGCCTGGGAGACTGGACTGAACAAGAGAAGAGATCCAGATTTTGCAGCTAATTACTTCTAAAGTACCTACAGTCTCGGTTTCCTCTTATGTAATGTGGGGGTTGTAATACCTAGCTTATGGGTTTGCTGTAAAAATGAAAAGAAATAGAGGCAGGCTGATGATGCTCAACACACCGTGGAGCAATCAGAATTCCCCTTTGTTTTCATCTGTAACACCCTTTCAACATTTTTTGGTGTGAGTTGAGGAGGAGAGGGTAGTGCTGGCCAAATATATTCAATCATGAGACTCCAACAAGAGATGATGCATAGTGACACATTTTAACTGAAAGGTGGCAGGAACTTCCTCAAATTTCACATCAGGCAATTTTCTAAAGAGTAAGCAAAATTGGCAAAGAAATGTACCCTTGCTGGCATGGGAAAAAGAAAATGCATGAATTTGAGGGAAATAAAACCCCCCCAACCTGGCAAACATGTTCTGTCAACTGTTATAGTCTCAAGGAATGTCAGCTTCGATAACTCTGGGAGGCCAAAAAAAAGACAGCCTAATGAAGTACCTAGATCTGAAGGTTATTCCACATGTGCAACAATGACTAGCCTATTTTTTTTAAGAATTCTTATGTAAGTGACATTATACAATATGTTTATGTATATTTTCTCCTTACAATAGCTTTTTCCAGTTATATATCATGCCCATTTTACAGACAGGAAACATGAGCCTGTAGAAGTTAAAGAATTTGCCCAACATTGTTCTGCAAAAATAGACTCAAAATCTGGACTCTCTCTGCCTTTAAAGCTGCTGCATGTCACCATGAAATTAAAATTAAACTTAATTTTGCCCATAGAGGACGTGCTCTGATGGCTTACTATCATCCCAATTTGTGGCTGGCGACTGCAGTTTTCCCAGAGGAACAGCGCATAGCTGGCCTTGTGCAGAGAGAATGAAGAACTATGTTTTTGCAGTAGTTTGCCCAGGGTTGGTCAACAGTGATGTGCACAACTCTGAGGCAGCACCTTCCCAGTTCCCCATTTGAATAGGTTATTTCCAAATGTCAGAAGGATGAGGGACAACCCTGCAGTTGGGAGATGCGTATATAACTAATGGCCTGGACCGCTCAGAAAGGTTAAGGATGTAAACCGGAGAGAGAGCTAACTAAGCAACCATTAACAGGGATGTACTGACAATTCCTAAGCTCTGGAGGTCTGCAGGTATCAAGGAGAGAGGTTTTCTAAGGAAGAGTAAGAAAAGCTATAACAAAAATAAGGTATAATGGTATAATATTTGCTCTTCAAACTGCATTGAATAAAATTAAGAAAAACTTAGAACAAATGTCAAGAAAAACTGCCACCCTGACAGAATTAATATCAGCCCAAATGTGGAGGATGTCAGGCCCTGCCTGGCTCGGGCTCTGCTATGCCCTGTGTAGCAAGACTGTGTCCACACTTTCTCCATGGGGTGTAGCCCTACTTGGCCCCTGAGTTGGGGCCTGCGGCCACGGTTGCACTGGGCAGATGCCCTCACAGAGAGGGTTGGGGTGGCAGATTCTGTGTTACATGCCTCCATTTCTTACGAATGGCTGCTTGCCTGATCTAGACCAGGTTTCCTCTTTTCACTCCTGTCCTAGGTACTGGTTATCTATCTTGTCTCCTGAGCCTGAACCTTATTTCCCCAAGCTGTTTGGTTATCCCTAAGCATAGGGACTATAGTTTTGTTCTCTATAACAAAAGACCCACACGTCAGGTAAGCATCAGCCTATTCAAGTTAATCGACCACTATTGGATTTTCGTTGTCAATCTTCATCTTCCTGTTAGGAAACCCACACCTTTCATTTGACTTTCTTCAGATCTGAATTATCGTCTGCAGCATCTTGATCTATCCCAAAGATTTCATGCTTCATGTACTAGGCCGGATTTCCTTCCAGCATCTTCAGCTAAGTATGGCCCCAACGCAAATGGTTCCCATTCTGTGTTGTGGATCTATTTCCAAGCCTTGGACAAGGTAATATAATTTGGGATGTTTAGCCATGACTATAGAGGCTGAATGGAAGAGTTTTTTGGAAGGCCTTCTCAACTTGAGCCGAGGCTTAAAGAATAAGTTGAGGGTGGGAGAGGAGAAGACTGACAGAAATGCATTTCAAATAGAGGGAATGACAAAGGAATAGAAGCATGACATGGCATTAAGCTACAGGTAGTTAAGTGTGGCAGGAGGTTGACATATGAGATGAGGAATGGAAGGAGCCAGTGCTGGAGAAGTAGGGGACAGAATAGAAGGAATGTCTATGTCATGCTAAAGAGCTTGGACTTTGTCTTGAAGGCATGAGGAAAACACTGAAAGATTTTAATTGGGTTAATTAATTTGATATACAGGTATAGATATTTTAGAACTGTGATTTAGGTGAATAGAGTGGGAGGTGGGGGTTGATAGCATAGACAGAGAAACTAGGTAGAGGACTACGACAGTGCTCTAGACAGGGGTTGATATAAAACTCAAGTAAATGACAGTTAGAAAAAAAAGGGAAGAGTGATTAAAAGGAATGGGAGGAATTTTTTTGAGCTGGAATTGATTAGACCTGGGGGCTTATTAGATATTGAAAGTGAGAAAGAGGGAGGAATCTAGCACCAGTCCTAATTTCTAGATTAGACAAGGGACACATCCTGCTTGTAGACAAGCAGAAAACCAGATACTGGATTCCCCTAGGGATGTGGGCTTGGTAAGACCCAGGGATGAGCCGCAGGACTGAAAAAAGTGAAATTGAAGGCAGGGCGGGCACTGCTACCGAAGCCTCAGCCCGTAGCGGCTGAGCAGGAAGAGAGGAGCCACATGCAGGAGGGCAGGCCCGACACCAGAAGATTGTGCATGGAGAGGACAAGTAGGAGAGGTTCTCTGAGCTACTCTGATACTTAATTTATGGGCCAGGGAAGAAAAGATGAATAATTAAATCTCGGGCAAGCTGAGTATGAAGTGTACTGGCCACCCCAGTGGAGATGTTCGGCAGACAGTTGGATTTATGGTGTGGCACAAGGAGCAAGTTATCAGCATGTAGGCAGGATCTAGTCCACGGGGACAGATCCTGGGCTATCTGAGGTAGCCCTAGATGAATGTGCTCTTCTGAGGGTAGTTACCCATACTTGTACCCTCTTTCTTGTTGTCCCCTATGACATACTAATACATACTTATTCTCTCTCACTGTTCCCTTGACATTAGAAACTCCTTTGACTTCTGCTTGTTACACTGATCCACTCACAGCTTCTGCAGTCCTCTTTGAGCTTCCCTTTGCTGTTCTGATCTCTTCTATGCCTCCCCTGTGAGTCTTCAATTATCTCTCAGCTTTTCTGAGTCCCTCAAATCCCTTAAATCGCAGCTGTGAAACACACACTATTCTTAGTAGGCATGCCCCTTTTGAAGTCAATGGGAATTTACAAACAACAGCAATAAAAAATAAACACTATCCATCTGCCATAAAACATTGATGCAATTTAGGAAAAAACTAGGAGTGGTAGTTTTTTAACTACAGTATCTTATCTATCTTTCTTTAGAGTAAGGCCTTGTGAAGATTTTGGATCATATTTTCTTTCTAATCATTTCAACATTTTAATTTTAATCTAGATTTTTCTCCATTAAAAAGGGGTCTCAAATCAACCACTCAATATAATGTCAAGAATCTCACATATACACACACATTCCAAATCAGATTTCATAACTAGTAACTTGGGGTAGAGAGAAATCAATTTCTGCATGCATTTTGAGCAACAGAATTTCATCCAATTTTATTACAAATGGCTGTAAAAGGTCACAAGAAGCCACGCATGGAATCATGAGGTTGACTCTTCCTTTAATGTACTTTTATTAAAGATACTTGTAAAATCATGCATCACATTTGAAGACTCAGATATCTATTAATTATAAATTTAAACTTGTTTTGTGTGTTGTGGAACAAAGAATTACTTTTAACTCATGTTTATAAAAGACAGAATAGGATACTGGAAAGGCCCTGAGCTTTGGAGGCAGGGATACCTGTCTTTTAATTCTACTTTTGCTAAATTCTTTGGAAGCATAGTGGTGTGTGAGTGTGTGAGTGTGTGTGTGTGTGTGTGTGTGTGTGTGTGTGTGTGTGTGTGTGTGTGTCAAGTATTATCCCAATCTCCACTGCATATCTGATTGCTAATCCTTAAACACTATAAAGTATTATTATCCTTATTTTGAAGATAAGAAAACCGAGGTCAAAAGAGGCTAAGTGTCTCACACAGCTGCAAAGTAAACAGTAGCTTGTGGATTCAAACTCAGGTTTCATGTGCTCAGAGGGCAGTCTTTTCTTTATATGCCACTACATTTTTTTTGATAAATGGCCTCTTTTACTAATAAGCTATGTTAAAGACTTAATTTTGCTAAGCCTCAGTAGCCTAATCTTAAAATAGGGAAAATTATTCATATAATAGAATTTGTATATAGAATTGCTATGGGGATACAATGAAGAAGTGCATATAATTAAATGCTTGGCATATAGTAAGTGCTTAAAAAATGTATTTACTTTTTGGTAGCTCAGAATCTTGGAAGTGAAATATCTTAGTTTTTGTCAGTGGAACATAGGAAAAGCAGATAAGCCATGGAAACCCTCTCATACTCTTTCCATGTGAAAACAGATTTCAGTTTCTCAAAATAGATACTCTTTGTCTAGAGTTTTCTAGCTGATTCTAGAAGGAAGCCATCAAGTGTTCATTCACTCTATAGTAAATGTTACTAAAGTTCTTTCTATACTCTTCTTTTAACTAATAGTTCAAGAATATGTTTAGTTAACTTGTGCCCCTGTTTATCACTATGTTGCATCATCAAAAATCAGTAAGGAACATTAATTATCAAATGTGCCAGTTTTGTGACCATTAAGTACCTCACTCATTAGGTTCTGTTTTGGAAATTGCATGAGCATCTTTATGGAAAAAACCACAACATGATTGGCACTGCTTAGTTGCAGCACAATGTAAAGCAAAATCACTTATGTAATTCACCTCTTTTATTATCATTATAACACAAAACAACAAAATGAACATTTCTCTTTGCAAACATAACTTAAAAAAAAAAATCACAACCTCAGCCTCCAAACACACAACTTGTTTGAAGGGAAAATTACAATCTTCATATAAAAAACTTCATAGATTAAAAAAAAAAGGTATAGCTTGAAGATTAACCTATAATTTTGTTTTGTGTTTAAGCTCCTTTTTTGAATGGTAAAGCTTGTCTACACCTATAATCATCCTTCCTCATTGTGCTTGTTGGAATGTGGGCAAAACTGGTCTCTGTTGACAGGTTTTATATCATATCGTCCTTAAAGGCACTGAGTTTTTTTTTTCCTTTGGTTAGCATGAAAATCTGATATACTTCAACTGTGAAGGAAAAAAAATAAAAAAGAGAAAAAAGTAAATTAAAACTATGTTTAAAATATATGATATAGCCTAACCTTTTCTCCATTAGGGAAACTACAGCTGCAAAAAAGATTAAACACAAATTTGCTTTGCTTTTAAACCTACTTAAGAAGTACCTATCCTATCTGTCCATATAAATTCCAATGGAAAACATGATGACATGCAATTACTAATCTCAATGTACACAGCTATGCCTCGGGGACTTGGTGGTTCATATTTTTACTGTTCTGTAATCAAATACAAAACTAATGAGTAAAAATATGCTTCCCCCAATAAATTTTCAGCACCTGGACAAGTGTCTGACAGGGAAATGGAGGATGCGCACACAAAATTCATTCTGCAAAGCTATTAAAGTGTTATACTTGCCAACAAGTGTTCATTAAACAAGAATGAAGGATCTTTATGCCAGTTTCTTACCAAAGGCTTTTTAATATTTTAATGGAGAGTAAAGACTATTTATCTGAACTCTGATCAGTTAACGTTCAGATCTGTTATGAAGAAACAAGGAGTCCTTTATAATACCTTTCATAAAAATCCACTTTGCAATGCTTCAAATAAAGACTAAGGACTGTAAAAGATTATGCTGCATATAAACAAAATCAGTATCATTTTGAAATTATATGGCTATCCGTGGAACTCCTTAGTACATTAGAATCATGCTGTATTTTTATTTAAAAAGTGGTTAACGAAATCCAGTATACAAATGGAAATTGGGATTAGAAGTGGCATCTCAGCCACGTGACTTTATCCAGGCCCCAGAAATCAACCAGCACAGTTAATGGGGCAGAATAGGGGAGCAGGAGGTTCATCTGCCATTCAGAACTGGGGAAAGAAAGAAAATGGAAGAAAATGGAAGGGAAGGGAAGGAATGGGGAACAAAGAGAAGGAATGGAAAGAGGAGGGAAAGGAAGGAAAGAGAAAAGAAAAGAGAAGAGGAGAGGACAGGAGAAGCTGCATCAATGTGCACTGCTGGGAACTACTTTTCAAACCAGAATTCAAATAACTAACTCTACCTAAGAGTCTAAGTATATGAACATAAAACAAAAATGATGTGAAATAAAAGCAGTCTCCTAGGGCTTATCATACAGTACCTCTGAAATAGTATTTTAGTGCCAGGTTGCCATTCACATTAATTTTCATCATTAAATTCTACCATAGATAATTCATACATATATACATACATATGTGTTCAGTCATACATAAATTTATGCCTACATGGATGCACACAGACACATATTACACACACACACATATTTAAATCTGAGTGTCAAAGCAGACAATGACTGCAGAGGCAGAGATCTAGACCTTGGATATCAGATACAGTGACAGTTTTCAGGGCTTTATCCCCTGTTCTTGAGTTTGCATATGCTGAGCTCACCATGGTGCCTGCCCAGGAGGTAACCAAGCAGATAAAAGAGAGCAGGAGTCAGGCCTGCTCAGACTCAAATTTTTCTTCCAAAGAAAGAGAATAATAATAATAATCATAATGCTTAAGCTAGCACTTATTAGGCATCAGTATGTATCAGGCAGTGTTCTAAGAGGTTTACATTTATTTTCCTATGTGATCCTCAGAATAACCCAATGAGGGAGATACTATTGTAAACTTAATTTTACTGATGAGGAAAATGAACCTCAGAATGACTATACCTCTTGTTCTTTCTTGGAAGAGGTGGGATACAAATCCAGGCAGTCTGAATCCAGGCAGTTAAACTAGACATTTAACCAAAAACATTAGGAACAAGAGTTAACACAGATGACACCTAATTTGTATTCCTTGTTTCTGGATTACCAAAGTGGCTGAGAGCCACAGGGGAGGGGCCATTCACTGTGGAACTGAACCCCATAAAAGGCAGAGGTTAGGATCATCGGGGCCACTCATTTCCTTGTGATGTTGCATTATATAACTGCTGGGTTTATGCTTGGGTAAATTAAGAAAATACTGAACAGCTAGAGAAAAGCTGGAAAAAAAAGTGAATACTTTTTGGATATTTTGAGCTCCTTAGATAAAATATGAAAATGCTGGTAGAAGATATTACAGCACTCCTGATAAATTCCCACCTGCCAATGTGTCTATAGAAATGCTCAAGTGAAACCAAAGATATGGTACAGAACTTAACCTCTCAGTGTGCTGGAATCTGCCTGTTGAATATCTTTGCTAATCATATGTAGGGAATTGGAGCATATTTTTGCTAAATGTGAGAACAATATCATAATTACTGATTGGTTCCTTTTGTTTGACTTGCTTTTCAAGAGTTTAACACAAATTCTAAGACAATTTTAAGAGCTCTCATTTGGAGGTTTGAGTTTCCAGTAAAGTCTTGCTCACAGTGAGACTATGGGAAGTCAGCTTTGGGTATAGTTATCTTTATCTTTGGTCCCAGAAGGGGAGAGTGAGTTCAAGCAGTCTTTTTTTTTAAATGAGAGAAGAGAGAGGGGTCAGGATTTGGATGAATGAATTTGACATTCAGGCCAACGACCTGTCTAGGTCATGGGGAAAACACATTTAGAGGCCTGGACTTCAGTTTTTAAAGAAAACTTGTTTACCTCAGTTACCAATCGGAGAAGGCAGTCAGGGTCTGTGTTCACAAAATCTTTCAGGTGTTAATAGTGAGGTACAGTGAGGCCCCAAACTTCACATCCCCCTGCAAACCATCTGAAGCCGATATGATCTCCTATAACTCACAGGCAGATTGCTTTCAGTATGAAAACCCAGCAGGAACTTTAGCACTGATGCCTGTGACTAAAAGGTTCTGATCTTCCTTCTTGTAAAAGGACATATCTGAATTTAAAAACCCATGGGGAGAAATAATGACTAACAATTTTGGAAAGCCCCACTAGCATGGAAATACCGGTAAGGAAGGGAAGAGTGGCTGAATGTGACTTTTTTGGTAAACATATAGATATACACTGTGGAATGAGAAAAATGGATTTCAATGTTATTTATTTAACTTATTTAACAAACACAGAGTGTGCTTGCTATGTGCCAGGCACTGTTCTAAGTGCTTAACAAATATTAACTCGTTGAACTTTCTTTTTTTGAAGCAGTACAAAGCTTGAGAGATTGTTTTATTCTGAAACCTGGAACAGAGATAAGGTTGTCTGTACATTAAAATGTCTTGCCTTATAAGGAAGCATTTGACTGCACTAGATTAAACTCATAAAAGCTAATGAAGAGTCCTCCTTAATACACACATTTCTTTTTTCCTGTTTGGACTTGAAGTGACAACATTACAGAAACACCCTGCAGGTTTTTATCTAAATAGCATTCTATAAAACAATGTCCTCTTGTCAGTCACCACTAATTCAGCACAGTCAAACCATAAATCTGTCCGAAGGCCAGCAAAGTGCTTAACTTGGCACATCACTAATAAAATTAGGAATGCGGGTTTATTACATGAACCTTAAGTAGGTTTGGCCAAGATATTAAGATTTTTGCTTATGGCAACCATGGCTAATGTGGATTGGTATTTTCATTATAACACACCCCACAGCTCTTCCCAGGAACGTCTCAGGTTTCCAAATCTGAGAGTCGTCTTCCCCCTCTCACACTCCCCAGCCGCTGTGTCAGGCGGAACCCCCATCTCTAAAGTCGCCCGCACTTCAGGGTGCTCAGGAATGGTGAAGACTTTTCAATAATGCTAATTCTTCTGAATAAAATTAGAGCAAATTAATTAATACTTCTATTAACGTAACCTGATTTCACTTTGTTCAAGAACAGAAGCACTTACAGGCTTTTAACATGTGCTCAGAAATATCATTTCAGCTCAGGGCAATTTTGAGAAGTGATTTATAAGCAGTTGCAAATGTTTCTAAAATGGTTAAGATTTGAGAAAGCTGAATATATGTTAACCAAGTTGTCCTGCGGTCTTGGGTGTTTTATTTTTTAAGTTATGAAAGAACAATAAATATATCCTCTCTCCTGAGCCAACATTTACTGTGATGGCCTGTATTTGCATAGCGATTTAGTTTGCAGAGTAGGCTTCTACGCTTCCCTGTGTCTGATCTCATACGACCTTATGAAGTGGATGGTGTCGGTTATTATTATCCTTAATTTCCGGAAGAGGACACAGAGCAAGGACCAGTACAGAAATTGGGAATCTGTTCTCTACCTGTATCAAGAATGCCTCCCAATATAACACCTCACATGTGTGAATATTTAGTCTTACAGAATGTTACCATGTCTGCCTAGCAATGTTGTGCATGTGTATGTGTACATTCACATGCATACTTTATCTTTTTTTGTCTTAATATGTCTTTTATCCCTGATCCAACGGCTGTTTGAATCTTCCTTCCCCAATAACACTTTCTTCCTTTGACTTTCCTTCTTTACCAATCCTGTTGAGATTTCCCATATTGGCGACTTGCTTTATGGTGGCTGCATTATGAGATTTGAAATGCAGCTGTGCAGAGGGGGATGGGAAGCTCTCCTTAGCATGCCACAATCTCAAAAACCTATAGATGGGCAAAGTCACTAAAGTTCACTTCATGAAAAATACAACACACCACAGAAAGCAAGTATGATTGATGCCCACAGAGCAAACTGTTTATCAGACAAGCACATTTTGCAAACTTTGACATAAATTGTTAAGTTGCCTTATCACTCAGACACTGTAAGTCTAGCATCTTTATAGGAACTTCTCCAAAACTCTTTAATGACCTCTAAAAAGCTTTATCTTATCATGATCTGATTTGCTACTACAATAAATCATTTACAAATAGTTTAAAAGAAAAACTAGTATTAGAAATATGAAGCCATTTTCCAAATATAAGAAGGCTTTAGCACTTGCCTGGTTATTGTGCTGTTGTAAAGGCATGAGAAAGCACTCAAAATGCTCACTACTAGAAGGTTCTACAGGAATAAGAATGCTGCAGCCTATCTGGATCTAATTGGAGGCTAATTATACATCACGCAGGCACTTTCATTTCCTTCATTCCTGCTTTCTGACTTTTATCACTTACAGCAGGGGTGGCAGTAAAAAAAACGAAGTGAAATTGTTTAATTTCTAGTATTTCTGATATTTAAAATTAACATGATATCAGGAGGTGGTACATATGGTTGATATTCAGGCCACTAATATTTAAAATGTGGCTCTGTCTTATATAATCCATTTTGACTCAATCAAATCACTTAAATTACATTTATTAAGCACCTAAGATAAGCCAGATAGTGTGCTAGGTATTAGGGATATGAAATGAATGAGATATACCTGACCTCAAGGGATCTTAAATTCTGATAAAACATAACTACTCGACACATTGTCTTCTTCCCTTTGAAAATAACAGAGATGGTCCAAGTAATTTTTAAGTCTTTTCTAATTTCTGTGTGTATGATATTGATAATGTTTTTGTTAAATCTTACCCATTTGTTACTTCTCATATATTTTCTACCCTTCACCCAACTCTTTGCCCTGGGAGAGTTCTTTTGCCCTCTGGCTTTTGTGATCTCTAGTCAATGGGAAGTCCCTGTGGTGGATCAGAAGGAAGGACAGAGAAGTCAGAATATTTGTTCTTCTGGCTCATGGGTTTGCAGGGATGACTTGGACTCACTGTGTCACTCTATGGAAGGGTTTTGGTTTTCTCGAGGTGGCTCTCTCTGTTTGACTCTCTCTGTCAGGGTCCTGGTAGCTGACCTCTCCCATTCCTTTGGGCAGGGATATGACCAGAGCACCACTGTCACTAGCCCCAGAGAACTGCACTGTCCCTTCCTTATACCCATCTACCTGTCCACTGCTTTTTAAATAGTCCCTTTGCAAATTGCCTTCAAATCTACCTAATTTGAGGGTGCCATCTGTTTTCTGCCAGGGCCCTGATTGATATACTATATTTCTTTTGTCCAGTGCATGAAATTGCTTTTTCAAATCTTGAGAAGTCAATGTAAGGTAGGAATTCTGAGGAGGGATTGGAGGAAATACTCATTCCTTTAAGAGTTTAGCCATTTTCTTGGGTATAGGAAAGTCACCTTAACATTTAATTTAATGGGATGACAGGTGGAATATGGTGAGAGAATGAGGAGCCATAGAGATCTGGCTAGGCTGACCTACATTTCCCAGAATTCCCTTTTCTATCTATGTGTTATGGGGTTAAGGTGGCCACAAGAAACATTCTGCATGACAATTGGATGATGGGAGTAAAGGAGCAGCCATACCTGTTTTATATTCTCAAAAGATCAGGGCAGGGTCACCAAGTAATTTTGCAGTTGATACACTTTGTCACTTACAGGTTGGCTTACTTCATTGGTATAGGATAGCAGCTGGGCCTGCAATAGCTGTCTTCCTCTGGATTCTCTGTCAGCTTCTCCAACTCCTGGGCCAGGTGTTAAGCTCAATGATGAGGGGAACTAACTTCTGCTGCAAGACATGATCATCACCACAGTTGTGGGTACTGAGAAATGATGTGGGGTCTCATGCAGAGAACTGCTATGTGGGCTCCAACTGCATCGGTGGGTTCTGGCTTGACCTGGCTCAACTACACAGCATGTCTATCTTCATTCTCAGCTCCCTGCCCCTAGGGCTTCAAGCCATAGCATATATTGTAAAGAAAAGAACATTATAGAGACTGTTTAGCTCCATGTATATATTTAGTATATATGTATAGGGTGTATATTTTATATACATACATACATATATATATATATATATACACACACATTAGTGCCTATTTTCATGAATTTTAAGTGTATATATATACTTTGTAAAGTATATACCCATTATGTCCATCTATCTAGTTATCTACCTATCCCAGGGGTTATGCTTCTCTGACCAAATCCTGACTTTAATAATCTAAACTTTGGTTATATCCCCTTTAAATTGGATCTGTTCTTCATATGGCCAGCCAAGAACACATCAGCCAAAACCAAATATCATTCCAAAAGCTAAGAAATACTTCTTTCTAAAATAGTTCATTTGTTCAATGGCCATTAAAAAATAGTTAAGTTTTTTTTAACTGGGAAACTATTAAAAATACCTGAGAGAGGCTAATGAACATGCCCATTGGCTTGTTACCCTGAAACCTACTCTGGAGAGTCCACAGAAGGAAGACAGAGGTTAATGGATCTAAGAACAGAAACTGTGAGAAGCCCCTGGAAAGGCAGAAAGAGTTTGGGTCATGGTGTCTATGCATTGGGGAATGTAAAGATGAGCAGGTCAGGATGGACAAAAATCTGTGTAATAATGAAAGGCTAGGCTGGGCATGAGATTCTTAGATGTATTTGTTACCCATTCCAAAATCACCATGAGGCAGAAAAACATTCATACCATTCCAGTCCAGTGCCAGCTAAGTGATAGGTTGATATTAGGATGGTACAGAGGTCTGGCTGGATTGGAGAGTGGAAGGCCACAGATGTATCTATTATTCTCATTCTGAATAATAATGAACTATTTGAGGTGTAGAAGAACTATGAAAGACCAAATACTGAAACTATGCTTTTTACATATGAAGTAGAATTAATGGGCCAAAGAGAATAATAATTTAAAATAAGCATAGTAAATATTCTCAGATAGGTAAATTGGGATATTGACAACATGAAACAATTACAAGTTATAAAGAGGAATCAACACAAATCTGGGGAATATATAGTAGACAAAAGGAAAAAACTCTGTAGATATGTAAAATGACAGGTACATCTAAAAAAAAAGTGAGTTGGACGATCAGGCCAAGAGTTTCTCTCAGAAGACAAAAGGGAAGCATAAAAGAAAAGTCACAAGATATGGAGGATAGAAGATGAAATGTCAAGATAAATGGGTAATAGAAGACCCAGAAGGAGATGTAAAAGAAAATGAGAGAGGAAATACATGATAAAATATCTAAAAACTTCCCAGAAATAAGCCATATATGATTAAAAAGACTCATATATGATTAAAAAGACTAAAACTAGAAAGATAACAGGGAAAATAAAATATGTACTTGGACATATGACAGTAAAGTGTAAGAATGTCAAAGACAAAAACAAAGCCTGAAATCTGCCAGAGAGAAAGAGCATATCAGCAGAAAAGAAGAAGAATTTGATTGACATCAGACTATCCTGGGCAGAGAAAAAGTGGTCAGGAAAATAGGGCGCTATAAAGATTTGTGCTCTGTATCTACTGGAATATTGTCAGGTTCAAAGAATCATGAAAGCTACATTTTACTCTCATCTTCATGTGGCTGTATGAATGCAGGGCCCCAGCTTCAGCTGGAGTGAAGGTTGCACACTGGCAGCCATTGCTCAGGTATTGGCTTCCTGACTCAGTTGGTTTGATGGCATGGGGTTTATTTGTCAGAGCTTCTTCATCTCCTTACACCTAGGGCTTGCCTGGGACACAGTAAATATTCCAATAAATGCTTCCTGAATTTGTTGTACTGTTCTAATAGTCCATGATATTTCTTCTCTATTGAAAATTTGATCAATTAAGCTGACTCAACAAATTTACTCAATAAAATGTGAAAACTGAGTAAACCAAACATATTCTGTCAATAAATATTTACTATGTAAAACACAAAGCACTAGGGCCTATGAGAATATCAAAATGGATGAAGCACAGCTCCTGGAAAGAAAATGTGGGAGGCTACCATATGCAAAAAGTTAAGGTACAAAACATTTTAAGTATCAATTACCTACAGGGGAAGGAGAGGCCTGATTCAGGAATTCCTAGGAAAGAGGCATGCATCACTGTCATTTAATATGATCAGAGAAGGACCATGGAAAGAATGGCATGTGGTTTTGGGTTCTGAAGAAAGGACAATATTTAATGAATTGGTGCTTGGATGCTAGGTGGAGAAATAGCAGAGCCTGAAGAAAGTATTCTGAAAACTACAGAAGCCATGTGCAGATGGAAGTGAGAGTTCACGAGGATCATGGGAGATAAACCTGGAATGACTGGCTAAATCCAGGTTGTGGACAATTTCGAAGAAAAGCCAAGGAACTGAACTGAATGTAGTGGGTATGAAGACCACTGGAATTTTGTGAGCCAGAGTAGGGTGTGGTAAAAGCCACACAATTGAATGAAGATTAATTTTGCACCAATAAAAAGTATATATTGGTTGGAGAAATACTAGTGAAAGAAACAACACTGTTCAAATCTGAATGGAGAAGTAATTAGATCCCAAACTAGGAAGACAACAATAGACAAGGAAAGGCCAAATGGGATGGTGACTACTTGGCAATTGTTTGGGTATAGGTTGAAGAAAAAGAAAGGTATGGAGAAGGCTGGTAGGTGTTTCTGAAAAGCATCCACAATTTTGGTGGTATAAGGTATTTGTGTCTAATCTTGGTTTCAGTAAATGGGAAAGATGACTATATATGTATACACATACATATACATATGCATATATAATGTGTGTGTGTATATATGCATGTGTGTGTATATATTTCATTTGAGAATTAAAACATGAAGTCTTTCATGAAAACCTGTTCCCAGATCTTTATGACCAAAAAGGATTTTACCAAAAATTCCAGGTATTTTGAATTTTTGTCTTTCTTCTTCAGCTGTCAGATAATGACAGAAAAGCCAATCCAGTTTGATTATTTTGAATTAATTACCTTTAACAAAATTTAACATTTTGAAAGTATAAAAACAGTAAAAATTTGCCTTGAGTTCCCACATCTCCCAGGCGTTTGGATTTGTGAAAACTGAGAAGACCAAGAGGGGAAAAATCTTGTTTTACAAGTGAAAAACTCACAGTGAGCAATACAAAGTAAATTTACTTCAATTTAATATGGATAATCATATGCAGGTCTAGAGTCTTTATGTTTTACAGCTTTCCTTAATTCCACATTTTCCTCTGGCAGACAGTACAGACATAAACCATTTCATCACAGTGGTTAGGGGTTTTTTTCCTTAAAGAAAAAGAAAGGGAAAACATTTCCTTCCTAATAGAGTTTATTCTCCAAATTCTCAGCTATATTATTTACAATGATATGTTCCGTATCAGGGTCACAAAACCATGTGTTGACATGTCTAACTGAGAATAACCTGAGAAACGTGCAATGGAGGGAGCAATGCTACAAACAGAGGGCTGCATTTTTTCAAGGCCTCATCTTAAGGCTCAGTGTTACTGATAAAATGGTCATTTTACTACCAAATATTTGCCATGCAGCATTTAAATCACATCAGATCCCAGCTCTTTGTTCTCAAGAAGCAAATGTATGACTCCCCTTAGTATTTAACATCTGTCTTGCCTTCCTTAAGCATCACCATATTTAATGTACATATGGTGGGGTGCGGTCTGGGTGTGCTCATACACCTGCACATATATGTACACAAAGAGTCTACTGTGTGTCACAACCACTCCGATTATCAAAAGTTAATGGACTCTGAAACTGATACAATTCCAATATTGTAGCTCATAAAAATCAGAGTGATATTTTATTTGTGACCTACATCATTCACATTTAAGAATGTGAACACACTTCTTCATTTCATATCCATAACTGCTTCATTCATTGTTTTGGATGATATCTTTTTTTAACTGGGGTGAGATACACATAATATAAAATTTGACATCTTCACCATTTTTAAGTTCAGTAGTGTTAAGTACATTCCTATTGCCAAACAAACCCCCAGAACTCTTTTTATCTTGCAAAACTGAAACTCTTAACCCATTAAATAACTCCCCATTTCCCTCTCTCCTCAGCCACTGGCAACCGGCATTTTGCTTTCTGTGTCTATGAAGTTGACTAAGTACCACACAAGAGGAGTCGCACAGCATTAGCTTTTAGTGGCAGACTTATTTCACTTAGCATAATGTCCTCTAGGTTCATCTATACTATTGTATGTGTCAGAATTTCCCTACTTTTTAAGGCTGAATAATCCATTGTATGTATGTACCATGTTTTGTTAGTCCATTTATCTATTGATGAACACTTGAGTTACCTCCACATTTTGGCTATTGTGAATAATGCTGCTATGACCCTGAGCATACAAATATCTGTTCGAGTCCCTCCTTGCTTTCAATTCTTTTGGTTATATATCTGAATGTGGAATTGCTGGATCATGTGGTAGTTCTACTTTTAATTTTTTGAGGAACTGTCATACTGTTTTCCATAGCAGCTGCACCATTTTAAATTTCCACCAACAGTGCACATCCTTGCCAACACTTGCTGTTATCTGGGCTTTTCCTTTTTCTTTTTTTGGTAGTGGCCATCCTAGTATAGGTATGATGTGGTATATCATGGGTGGTTTTGCTTTGTATTTCCATACTGACTGGTGACGTTGGGCATCTTTACACATGCTTATGGCCTGATTTATACCTTTTGACTTATTGGCCAGAACAAGTACAAATTTCCTAAATTTTCCAAGACTGGAGTGGCAATCAACAATTACTTATTATGTCCTCAAGACTACAAACAAGAGGTTTTTAAAAATAGAAAAAGTAGGGGAGTTGAAGAGAAGTCTGTCTGCAGGATTCTGATGGAAAGTACCAAATGTGTGTATGAAAGACAATAACTCTCCTGAGACCTCAGATTCCTTGAGGAGAGAAATAACTTTTTTTTATCTCTGCAATCCAGACAGCTTATGCAGTGTCTTTCATAAATTTCTTTTTAACAAATGAATAAACTCATTCTTTCTGTGTGTGATCTTTGGGTAGGAAAAAAAAAATCTGCAGAGAAGACATTTTAATGCCTTTTCCAAGCGATGAGCTTCAGCATGGATCAACATACACTGCACTCCTGGAAGGCTTCTGAAAACAGTTGCCTTTGAAGAGGTGTGAATTTCCCTTACTTTCCCTAAAAGGGTGTTAACTTCAAAAGGCGACCTGGTGAGTGTTAAAAAATTAACACATTTAAGTCAGTAGCCAAAACACCACCCCCGGATCTGTGAACCTGAAATTGAACTGGTAGACTGAGCTGACTGACTCTGGTTTGGATGCCAAAAAAGTCATCACTCAGCACTAATCTAGACCAACGAAAATTTGTTCTTCCCATAGGTTGGGGAAAGGGAAAGACCTGGAGGATGGCGATGCTAGCAGGGCATAAAAACAGAAGACAGCTAGTTATAAACTCTTCTAGACCCTTCTAACCCCTTAAACTTGCTTTAAAAGCTACTTTATTGCAGAGAATGTGCACTTTAGCTGGCCGTCATAAAAAGAAACCTCTTTTTATTAACAGTGGAATTGTTTATTTGTGGAGAAAATTGACTGAAATATTTTTGCTAGGCCCCTTCCCTTCTCTTCTCTCCCTGTTTCTCATTCAGACAGGACACAAATATAGACTCTTTTCCCCTCCAGTTCCCTGTCATTTTATATGGCATCCACCAATATGTTACTGGGCCCCCTCTTTTCTCTGCAGTGCCTATTCCTAAATGATCTCAACTACTAGATTCTGTTCAACAGCAGTGCAGCGTATGCAGAAATACTACTGTCAGCCCGCAAATCTCTGACCTTAATGCTAAAAGGATCTCCCTCTGAGGGCATCTGGAGCCACCTTTCTGCCTCTGGGCATGACTGCACTTAGCTGATGCCATTACAAAGGCTTTAATGCCACATAGAGGCAAGACATCAGAGTATGGTGCAAAGAAAGAAAGCTGCTGTGTAACAGAAGTACTGAAACTTAAAAAAATAAATAAAGGTTTCTGAAAGAGTTGGAGATCAAGAGGTCATGACCCAGGCTACAGTTTTGCTACAACTTTAAAGCAGTCAACAGTGTATTAGTGTTTCTAAAAAGGAAGGAACTGGTTGTTGAGTGGTCTGTTTAGTCCCTGCTATAGAACTGTGACACCTACAGGCACTTATTACAGCCAGTTCCTATGGTCCACCACTTGCTTTGCCTAAGCTAAGATGCATATCTACAAGCTATCTGCCTTCATTCACCAGGTCAGTCATTCTTTCATTCAACAAAGATTTATTAGGTACTAACAACATGTCAGGCACTTTGCTAGGTGCCAAGGATAGAGGATAAATATGATCTATGAACTAAATTAAAGGTCTCACATTCTAGCAGGGAAAGGCACCTCTCAACATGAACCACTATGCAGAATGATAAATACAGCAAGAGCAGCACCTTAGGTGCTACTGAAGCAAATGGAGGGAGAGAGACACTGTTTCTTGGTAAGTCAGTGACAAAGCTTTTTGGAGCTTTTTCTCCATCATTTTATGATGTCTCCTGGTCTGTTTCTCCATCAGCATTCTCAGTGACCCATGGGCCTCTTGCATTCTCCACCTCTTCCACTGCTCTGGGTTGGGAGCCAAGGAGCGAGACAATGTAGGGATGTGAGGGCTATGTGCTTTGTATTATTGAATTTGTTAGTATGTATTAATATTTTTTGAGTTTTTACAACATGCCAGGCACTTTTCTAAGCACTATCTATAAATGAATTTTGCTATTATAGACCTTGCAGTAGGTCCTATTTTCAATCACCCTTCAGCAGATGAGGAATCTATTGTAAAAAGGGGTTATATACCTTCCCAAGGGAGCAAGCTCAGAGGTGGGGAAGCCCGTATTTGAAGCCGGGTATTTGGCTGCAGGTTTACAGGCTCAGGAGTCATGAATGTAGCGATTAGCATAATAAGATGACCTAGAAGACTCATGCACAGTCCTAAGAGCAGCAGGCCAAGCCAGGACGCTGAGGGATATGCATAGTTAGTGTGTGGGCCCAGGTGGAAATGACAGCAAAGGATGGTGCCTGTAGAAGTAGAGAAGATGAGGGAGAGCTAGAGGACAGCGGTGTCCTACAAGCCCAGGCTGGAGAGAGATTCAGGAGGACCCAAACGCAGGAAGCTCTGCGTCAAGGAGAGCACAGAAATGGGGTAGGAGCAGGAGGCAGAAAACCTCCCCACGTCCTAGCTGTTACATGTTCACATTCTTAACCCTCTGAGCCCTGTTTTCCTCATTTTAAAACAGTGATAATTTTTATGTACCATTGAAGTTAATGTTATAAGGCTCATGGCAGAGTAATTTTTGTGGCCATCTTGAATACAGTATAAGATATTGACTATGTGAAGAATGTGTCCATGGTTGTACCACTCCTCCCAATACTGATCAGTTCAAAGGCTAATAAAAAGCGCCCTTAACATTCCTAATTTTTACTGTAAGTGTCTGTGTAACAGAGTGTATTTTTTCCCCCTTATAACTTCTATGATAAAGCTAATATGATATTATCAATTCATATGGCAATTAATACTCTAAATTATTAATTCATATATCATTGATTAACAGTTTTGAGTGTTATCATACTAAGTTTTGAGTAAAGTTTTGAGTTACTATATTCAAACCAAGAATATGTTCAACTTACAATTTCTTCATAAAAGAACTTAAAATCGAAACAATAAATCTACCTATAACAAATATAGTACAAGAGCTCTCAACTAAGGGTGGCCACCCCTACTGCTAGGGGACATTTAGGAGTGTCTGAAGATATTTCTGGTTCTTACAGCTGAGAAGGTGCTCCTGGCAGCTAGTAGGTAGAGATCAGGAATGCAGCTAAACACCCTACAATACGCAGGATGGTGACCTTTTCCCACTTCAACAAGAAATTATGCAGCCCAAAGTGTTAATAGTGTGAAGGTTGAGAAATGCTGCTCTAGGGCAAAGAAATAGGAGCTGTAACAGTGCTTTGGAAAAGATGACACAAAGGAAGAAGTGATAACATATTTCCTGGGAAAATCAGAAGGTGACTTGTGGCCTTAATAAGTACATTTGGATCTTGCACAATACATGCCAAAGCCAATTCCCTTTTCACTGAAAGTTTTTAATTGCCATTGCATGTTTAAGCAGCCATACCTACTACTTAGAGCATTCGGCACAACTCACTTGTATGCATGAAGTTCTTTTGAGCCAGGACTTAGATTATACTATATCTGTAAGTTAGTTCACTAGTATCTAATTATTTATATACCAAGAAAATCATAACTACTGTAGGTATTTTGAAAAGAGAGAATTTAATACAAGGAGTTTGTTATTCAGATGATGGAAGAGTGGAGAAGCCAAAAAGGGGATAATAAGGCAATCCAGAGATTAGCAACAACAGGAAGCTGTTACCATCCTGAAGCCTGGAGGAATAACCAACAAAAGCTGATGTTACAGGCTAAAAGCTGGTAAAAACCAGTTGGGGTTGGAACCATGAAGAGGGCAGCCAGTCAAATGCTGAAATCAGGGAGAGAGATCTGTTAGGTAGGAGCTGGAGCAGTGGAGCAAATACTGGCCATAGCCAGAGATGCTACCTTACAAGGTATCAGAGGAGAAATGCCATAACTGTTCCCCTAGTCTCTTCTGCCAACCTTCAGGCTTCTTTCCATTAGCTGAAACTACTCCATAACTACTTGGCAAGGGAATGTGGGAATAGTAGTTCCCTGTGATACAGATCAGTGCAGGGGGAAGGTGGGGAATGAGTTGTAAGCACACATCTGGCACTCATACCATTGCTAAGATAATAAAGGAATATCTATCCCTCAAAGAACGAAAGGTGCATTAAGCTTAATTACATTTTAAATAAATACCTTTTGCTCAAATTATAAGTAATCAGAATGACTGAGGCATCTTTAGGTTTGTGCTGAATGACAAAGAACCTTTCTGAAGTTTGCTCTGTAGGACATCTGAGACTTAATTTCCTTGTAGTTCTAAAAAAAGTGAATATACAAAGCATTTGCCACTGAGCTGAATCACCACTTGACTGAAGAAAACCCAGCCTTGTAAGTACATATAAGAGTATAGTGAAGTGTTCAAGTAAAAGCAGATCAATAAGATGTTAGTGTCTATAAATTTGATTAAATATGGTTGCCATAATTACTTATATTCTACTGGAGATTGTTGATATTGAAGTATTCATGTCTGGGTGCTTGTAGCTATGAGGTTTCATAGGGAAGCAAAAGTTTTCGTAATTTGAAAATATTCTCTTAGCCATTCTGATGTGAAAAAGTAAGGAGTCAGCAAGTCAGTATTAGTGTAAGAAAACTATCTGCACGAACCGACCAGCTGACCAAGTGATGACTGGGGGTTGGTTAGATAAGGCCCAGGCACCTAAGAGCTAAGTATTTATTTTTCTATGGGATTTATCTATTTAAGGTGGAAATTCAGTTAAGTCTATAATTTCTTATGGTCTCGCTCAACTCTTAACTCTTCATTTCCTCTTTAAAGTTGTGAGTTAAAAATTAATTCAGATATTATTAAGACACCAGAACTGGGTGAGCCCAATCACATTTATTAGTTTGGTTTTCTGACAGGAAGTAGCCTATTTTTGATAAACTAGATAAACAGACTTAAAGAATTGAAGGTCTGACCAGAAATAGCCCTGTTTGGTTGAGCCAGATAAATCAACACTTAAATTTCAGACCACACAAGCACACACATATGTACACAAATCAACATAAAGTTTGGATTCCACTTTCCTATGTGTGGGTAAAATTGCAATATTTCCAGAATCTCTTGTCTGGCCTTAGTGCATCTCCATATCAATAGGTGTTTCCAAGGGGTGGAGAGAAATAGTCCATCTCCATATTAATAGGTGATTATAAGGGTGGGTGGAGTGAGGGTAAATCTGAACCAGAGAAGTTTGGTGGGACCCCTTTTCTGCAGCTGGGTTACGAGAGACTTGGGTGAGCAGAAGCAGATGACTTCTTGTAGCAATAAATGCTCACTTTATTTCTCACTTTGACTGATTTCGGTTTCAAAGATTATTAGCCCCAGGTTGGCAACATATTTTTTCCCCCAGGAGTTACACCTGGCAGTAGTCAGCAGGACCTCTGACCCTGAAATCTGTCTTTATGGGTGCGACACTTGGGCTGGCTGCTCCTAGGGATGGTGAGAAGATCCCCAGAAAACCCCGGTGGATGGTGGGGAGGCCCCAGTGGCTGCAGTAGGGGAGGGTGCAGCTTCACCCGGGTGCTCCTATCTATGGGGCTTCCACTTGGGGAGACCCTAGTGGGAAATTTGTCTGGGGTAAAGCATTTCCTAGAGGGGTGGGCCATTCCCCAGAATTGGGGAAGGGTGGAGACACTGGAGGCTGTGAAATTAGCCCTCTGTGAGATAGAACACTGCTTAGAGGCCCTGAGTGGCTGGGTAGCAGCTGGGATTGTGGGATGTTTGTTTCTCGAGATAGTGGAAAGGGTTACCTAGAAGAGAGACACACTTTGGTATCACCTGGAGGAGCTGGGCAATGACCTATGGGATGCCCTTAGGAAAGAGAGACAGTTATTGAGAAGAGGGGACACACACCTGGAAGTTTCCTTGGCAGCAGCAAGGGAGGAGGCAGCAGGAGAAACCACACTGCAGGACATCATGGGGGAGGGGAAGGAAAGAGGGCACCTTCAGCCTGAAGATGGTAGAGCAGATGTTGGGAGAGGATAAGTTGTTGGAGTCAAGGGCAGAACTGTTGAGGAGGCCACTGCCTGAGGCACCAGCCTCTCCCATATTAAATGCCCACCAAGTTGTAATTAAGAAAGTAAAAATGCTACACCTCAGGCTCCTCAGTGGGAGGAGCCACCTCCTCCTGGGTTGCGGAGCCCTCCATGCTCCATCCCTATACTCAAGATGAGCTGGTGGACATGAGCATCGGTTTTGGCAGAAACTGTCGGAACATTTGCTACATGGCTTTTGCATCTCTGGGATATGGGGGTGGAAAATACTGCTCTGTCATGTTCTAAAATGGGTAGGTTGGCTCCCCTGATGACTCACCCTTCCCTCCGGCAGTGGTTGCAAAGTGCCCATCACATTTGAGGGAATCAGGCAGCTTCTGAACTGGCTGACAGCAGCCATCAGGGCAGTTTGGTCAATTCAGGGTGATTACCATTTTACCCACACTATGCCATGCTGCACACAGATTTAAGTACACACATGCCAAATTTCTTTATAAATTTTCTCAATAGGGTACCAATCACAAAAAATATGTATCTAAGTCCAGTAGCATTAAGACTTTCTATTTCAATAAAAACGTTTGTTAAATAAATCTAGCCTAATTTCTCTAAAGTCCAGATCCCATGGTTATTTGCGTAATTTATAAATCCTATTCCAAAACTTTTCTGAAGAGTTGAGTCCTCTTAGAATTCCCTTCCAGCTTCTCAAACAAGAAATGCCAGGCAACCAGCTAAATTACAAAATGAGAATCCAAAGAAAACAGGCAGTCCTACAAATATATCTCCATTCCTTCCACCCTAGTCTGTTGGATTAGGCAGTGCTAATAGTGTTTTATTTTCTTTCAAAAGGTGCAGAGAAAATATCCAAACTATTATAAGACCAGTCCTCCATGGGGAGTGGGAGGGTAGGCTCATTCCAGAAGGCTCTTTTTAAAAGATTCTTGAGGCTTGTGAAAATGCTATTTCTAAAAATTAGAAAACAGAGGAAACAAAAGACTACAACTGAGCATCCGATTCAAATGGAATTAAACTGTGAAAGGCTCCAGGGAACAAGGAAAATCCAGTTAAGCTTTGTTTTTCTGTAAATATATCAATCATTCTTACAATATTTATTGAAAGGCAATAAAGGGTGGGGTTAAGAGCTTGGGCTTTGGAGTCAGATGTATATAGAGTCAAGTCCTGGTTCTGCCACTTACTAACTGTGAGATCTTGGGTTACTTGCAAGCATCTCTGAACCTCTCTTTTATTGGTTATAAGTGAGCGTACTATGGTACCTGCTTTATAGGACTGTGAGGATTAAATCAAGAAATGCATATGGTGTACTTAACATTGTTTTGGCACCATGTAAGCATTAATTAGCTATATGCAAATAATTAAATCTGCTTCATTAATTGCTGCACATAGTAGGCAATTAATGTGCCCCATGTGCAGGCAATTAATATTCAGGCAATTAATCAAAAAAGTACCCAGTATCTTGGAGTTTTATTATAGTTAAAGGAATAGGAAATCAACAAACCTACATACAGAAAAGCATATGTATCTAGTAGTCCCCCCAAAACTTAAAGCAATGTAAAGGGACAGAAGGAGAGGGAGCTGGGCAATGTTGTTTCTTTATATAAGGAGTTCAGGGAAAGCCTCTATGATGACTTGACATTTAACCAAAGACCCTAAAAATGTGGGGAACGAAGACATGTAGGAGTCAAGCTTTTCAGGCAGAGGGAATACTGGAAAGGCTTCAAGGCAGGGGGGTGCAGTGGTATGCGGGACAAACCACATGGACGTCAATGTGGGTATAGCAGAGGCAGATCCAAAAGGAGGCAGGGCGAGAACAAGGAGGTCATTGTAGGTTGTTTGTGAGGAGTCGGAATTTGATACTGAGTGAGATAGAAGTCAAGGAGGGTTCTGAGCAAGAAGTGACATGAGCTGACTTGGGTGTTAAAAGGATCACTTGGTGCCTGAGTAGAGAATGACCTTCAAGGGAAAAGAAAAAATGCAGGGAGTCCAGTTTAGAGTGTTTTGTAATAGTCCAGGGAGGAATGGGAGGTGGTATGAAATGGTAAGATTCTAGATGTATTTTGAAGGAAGATCTAAAAGAATTTGCTATTGAATTTGATGTAGGGTATGAGAGGAAGAGAGAAGTCAATGACGAGGGCAAAGTTTTTAGTCTGAATATGAAAAATATAGGGGCTACTTAATTGGATGTGTAGCACATCTTGAGTGTGAAGTGCTGGTGCAAATAATGTACATTGCCTCTCTCAGTACCCTTCCAATGTCCTCTCCTTTTTTTACTTTGAATTGGAAAATGAAAAACTAAAGACTCCAATTTCCAACCTCCATGTGACAGAGTTCTGGCTAGTAAGATGAAAGGAGATGTGCCTGGCTATTTAACTCCCTGGAAAGAAAGAAGACAAAACAAAGCCTAGCCTCATGAGGAGAAGCCTTCTTCCTCTGTACTTTTTGGCTTTGCCAACTTCTTGGAATGCAGAACAGAGACAAGTTGAAACCGTCATTCATAATGATGAGAACCAAATATACATCATAAAGATGGTGAGCTAGAAGACAGAAGGTGAGAGGATTCCTGATGTCACCATTGGGCAACAATATCTGCCCTCAACTGAGTGATATAAATAAGCTTGTCATATCAATCAAATGTTCTGTAATTCAGATCAGAAAGCATTCTTAATGAATACAAATGTATATTGGACATCTAAGTGGAGGCAATGAGTACACAGTTTGACTTATAATCTGAAGATCAGAGAAGTTAGGTCTGAAGATATATAACAGGACATTATCAGCATGTAGATGGTATTTGAAACTGTGGGGACAACTGGATAAGCTCACAGGGAGAGTGAGTGTGGAGAATGAAGGCAAGAGCTCTGAGGGATGATCCTATAGCACTTTGGAATCAGAGGTTAGAAAGAGAGAAGAATTAGAGAAGGAGATGGAAAAGTCATGGCCAGTAGGAGAGAAACTGACCCATGTGGTGTCCTAGCAGCCACGTGAAGAATGTCTTTTAAGGAAGGACTGATCAGCTATGTCTGATGCTAAGAGAGATGAATGAAATAAAATGCATCAGTAGACTTGAAAACATGGAGGTCACTGACCTTCCAAGAACATTTTCAATTCAGGAACTTGAATGCAGGAGCCAGAATTCTTACTGTATTTATTGTGCTAAGACTCTGATTGGAGCTATGCTTATCAGAAACAATCTGGTAGGCTCTCTTTTCATTAAGACAAAGAACCAGCCAGTCAACCAACTGAGCAAACAAAAGAACCATGTGTCTTGATTTAACATCAATAAGTAAGGGAAAAGATGACTATCATTTTCTCTAAGTAATAATAACATTTTTGTCTTCTTATCTATCTATATACCTTGTGGAAATGTTAAGAAGAGGATGGAATTGAGAGAAGAACTGAGGTCCAGTTCTTCCCTCCACTTCTAACTGTGCCATATCCTGAATCGGTTATTGACTCTACCTGGTCTCACTTCCCACATCTCTATATTAAATTGAACTTGGATTACCCTCCAATTCTAATCTCCTATATTTCTAGGCTAATTAATAGATATTCCAATTTATTGTACTCTAAATAGCACCTAGCAAGTTGTGGGCAGTCAAGAAATATACGGTTAATGAAAAGTGAACATACATGTTAGGACATTGATGCAAGGCTAGGTGACTTGCCTAGTCAGAGCTGGCAGGTACAAAAGCCAAGGTTCCGTCTTCCAACCCCAAGGTTAATGATGAATTTTGTCTGGATTTCCAGATTTAAAATGTTAAATCTTTCTGTCCATAAAAATGCCTCTTTTTTCACATTTACAGTTACATGGACACCAGCCAAGTAAAATAGCCAAGTCTCCTGGACTAATTGGTCTGGACTTCAGAGACCTTCAAAAGATTATACACACCTCACATATACTGAGACAACTGATTTGGATACTACAGTTATGGTTTGAAATAGCTCAGAGTGTTTCTTTCATTAAAAGGCAAGAACAAAGTCATTCAAAGAGTAGAGGAAATCTTCTTATTTTTATTTTTGGAAGGTTTATTTGTTTGATTCCTCAAAGTAAAAATGCCCCAAATTCCCACAAAAGCAGAAACATAGTTGAGCTGCATGGATCTGTCTTGAGTATGCAAATATCCCAGCCCACTCTTATGTCAGCTTGAAAGATAATGTCATGCAGAAAATTAAAACCATCTGATGAAATCGTGTTATGAAATGTGGCTTGAGAGAGCAGCTTTTTGTGTGTTATAATTTGATGTATTTTT
Source organism: Manis javanica (assembly GCF_040802235.1). Lineage (NCBI taxonomy): Eukaryota > Metazoa > Chordata > Mammalia > Pholidota > Manidae > Manis > Manis javanica. The sequence continues at coordinate 73,913,147 of NC_133159.1, forward strand.
GCACCAAAACTCAAATGAACAGGCAAAGAACCTCAATTAATGAAAAAATTGAAAATTTCAGACAAATTTACAAGGTGTTTACTGAGGAGAAAAGGGAGGGGTACATCTTAATACTGTCTTCTTGTAACAACCTTGATTTTATGTTATTTGTCTAAGGAACCGACTGCCTCAGCTTTTCATTTAGAGTTTTGAATTTAATCTGATGGCAGTTTGGATATAATAATGATGCATTTATTGTTAATTTCCTTAAAGCCTTACTATCTAACAATGTAGACCATTATCACCCCAAATGCCTTCTGTGTTTGTAGGGATTTCCATATTCCACGGTGCACAGAAGCTGACTCCAAAGCAAGGCTTAAGAGAAATATATGAGAAGCAAGAATATATTTACTTAGTAACTAGCTGGTCTTTTTTTTCCCTCTATGTCTGCAGACCTGTTTTCCAGAAGATGGGAAGGAGACTTGACAGGACTTTATTGGTTCATAAATTAACTTGGTAGATTTACAATCATTACTTGGAATGCCAGGAACTCTTTTTAGGAACTTATTTTCAAGAGAGAAAAAAAAACATATTTAACTCAGAATATGAAACTGGCACTGCAATCTGCCTGGAAGAAGGTGGGTTAGTTTGTTTTTCACCTATGGTCCTGATCCCATCTGCCACTGACACAGTTATTTTTGGCCAAAGGGAATATTTAAACAGATATTCATGATTACATTCTCTTTCCAGAGTAAAAGAATAAACAATAAACCATCATTAACCATGCGATCATTGAGATGTAGTCGGTCAAATTTGTTGGCTTCTTTAGGAGACTATAATGAAGTGGAGAAGGTCAAATGAGCACTATGCCAGAGCCTAAAATATCCATTACTTCCTGCTAACCTGAAAGTCTAATCCAGGAGTGAAGAAAGATAGGCTAATATCTGTGTGACCTTCACCTCCCAACTCCTGCCCAAAGATGTAAATAAGCCAACTTTTGGAGATAAATGGCCCCATCCTGAGAGGTATTTTCCTAAGTGAGTAAGTGAAGGAGTTTCTACATTGACAAGTGGTGGGAAGGAATTTCTACTTGCATCTGTTGGATCAAAACTCCTTATCTGTTTATCTTGTCTCGTCCATGCCCAGAAAAGCGCTACACAGAGGTCTCCAGCCCTGTCAGAAGGATACAGAAGGACAAATATTTAAGTTCAGAGCCTTGAGCTCTGTGGAAAAATATAGGCTGCTAGTGAAGGGACTGCCCATTTGGCCAAAGCAAACTTGAGCCCCACATGTTGCTGCGATCCAGACAGGCAAATCAGATTTTTTTTTTCAAGTAAGATGAGAGCTAATTATAGGAAGCAGAGAGTGGGTAAAATAGCTCCTTGTTCAGAAGCAACCAGATTATTTTCCTGAGATGAAGAGCAAATATTTTGTTTAAATAGCAAGCAATTTTCTATAAAAGTGCTACTGCTTGGAAATGCTCTTTATGATTTATTGCTGCCTTTTAACCTGAAAAAATATTAATAACTGAGAAGCCCTTGTTGCTATCTTTATTATGCTTAAATCCAAATAGCCATAATATTCTAACTGGTGTGGCCACATTATTTTTCTTTCATGAATACAGCCTGGGTTTATTAACAGAGACCAGAAAATAAAAACAGAGGCGACTTTCCAGGCTTCAGCTTTACCTGGGATACCGGGGCAGCACCTAGGCAGTCAGCCTGTGTGCGGAGCAGCAGGGCTGAGGCCACGCGGAGAATCCCTCTGCATCCCCCCTTTTCTACCAGATAGAGCGCTATCTCTCAGTATGGATTTGCATCACCCTTCAGCTGTTCCTTCTGGCAAAGTCAGAACCCAGAACAGAATCTCCGTGAAAAAGAAACCAGTAAATTAGGTCTCTTTGTGAGCAATTCACCTTTAGTTCTATTCTCCTTCCCGGTTAAGATTCTTTATTTACTTCACCAAGAGATTTCTGCTGACAAGTCCATCCATTTACCACTAGCCTAGATAAAATGATAATAAGCAAAATGTCCAAGAATGTATTCATGGGACCTTCCCCATTCCCACTCCTTCCTGTTCTCCTTTTTCACCATGATGGTAAAGTAAAGAATCATTGGAGCTAAAAAGTTTAAAACTGACACATTGGTGAAGACTTTTAGTTTAGTTAATCACACTTTATGACGATGTTTATATAGTGGATATTTATAATGATATATATATATATATATGCACACACACACATATAAATATTACACTAAAAGTTGGGGCAGTCAGAAAGAGGGCAGTATCTTTCCACTCCTGCCACTTATGTTCCTGATCTGTTTAGGCTGACAATCATGTCTCCAGGATGGGGAGTTGGATGGAGGCCCACTGGGGGAAAGGAAATTTTCCATTTTATGCTTATGGATGATTCCCAGAGGAATCTTTTGTTTCAAAGTACCTTTTGAGTCCTTTGGGTGAAAGGCAAAGGCTGAGCAGTCTATCTTGCACATATACTCCAATGGAGACACCTATAATATAAAACAGAGATCCCCCGAGGGCACCATTATACATTTATTATAAAGCAAAGATTAAAACAATTTTATGGAAATTAAAGATAATATGGAACATTTGTCTCTTTCTCAGTCAAAGAGTAACATGAAGCAGTTCAACAAACAGCTCCAGGCAGTTCCATGCAAGATGATGGAGCTGCTAGGACAGAGGGCACATGCAGGGCGGCTGCAGACCGCGAGGTGTGGGTTTGTCACTACTGCATCTTGCTGATGCTTGGCAACTGTGCTTTGGTGAAAAACGATAGCCCTGCAAAATCAGAGCAATGGGCCAGTTGAAGGGTACTTAGGCGGTTTGCCCTCCTGAAATCTATCTCATCAGGACATGATGCAAGTAGCAGGGTGGGGACCAGGAGGGGTGCTGAGCAGAGTTTTTATGTTTTGTCTGTTGTGGAGTGTGTGTGTGTTTTCTTTCTACTTGATTCACATGCCCACTGGAAAAAAAATTTACAAAGCACTTGAGATTTGCAAAAACTCCAAGCTGGTAGCATTTCCATTTTATATATAATAGAATCCTGTTGCCAAAAGAAGTAGGTGTCAGAGGACAGTAAAACATCTGTGTTAAGCAAGAGATGAACCCTACTTCATTTGCATTCAGGGGTCTGCTTTGACCTCTAGCACACCAAATTTATGGCAAAAGGAGGGCTTTTAAATTGAGTTTGTTTTATTTTGATCCTCTGTCTAGATATTCCTTTCATACCTCCCAGGCAGTAGCTCTCGTGGGTAAGCTTATATTTTTGTTAATAAAAAATGCAATTGGTGCTAATCTAGACGTCTGTCGTGGTCGTTCAAGCTTCCCAATGTTAATAACCACTCCCTAAGAAAGGATCATCAAATGAGGTCAGACTACGTGGTTTTGTGGTCAAGGCAGTGAGCCATATTCTGAAATGTCTGCTTTTCTTTCCCTGGTCCACTGCTGGATGACTATGTGACATTTATAAGTTAATTGTTTTCTTTCAGTCTTGGTTTCTTCAGCTGTAACAGGCTACTCTTTATTTACTTATTTAACATTGGTCTAGGAATGGCAATAATTTATGGATTGAACTAGTTAAGATACTGGGCTTTTGATCTGACTGACCTGGGCAGGAATCTTTCCTCATTACTCACTAGCTCTGTGACTTAGGATAACTTATCCCATCAATAACTCATGTGTCTGTACATTTTAGGTATTGTGAAGATTAACTGAGATAATATATGGATAGTATATTAAGACACTGATTGGCACATAGCACTCAAGAAATGTACAGATTTTATAAATAATAATAATAGCTAGAGGTTCTTAGGACTCCACACAATTAACTAAAGAGGAATCATTATCATGCAATTATTATTCATAAATAATAACAGCAACATTTATATACAGATTTTTATGAGCTCTACACAGCAATGAATTTTAATGCCAGATCACAAGCACCATACTTCACTTTTCATTTTAAACTATATGACTTTTTCATATAGTGGCATAATGTAGTACAGACGCTTGAAACACCTCCAATTTTAATTCCCCTCCTACCCCCTCTGTCCTCACCTCCTGCTTTGTGCTCGCTAATGAAAAGTAAAGGTTAAGGGCAATCTGCTTGAGGCTAAAGCTTACTAGACAGACCAGGCTAGCTGATGGAGCAGGGCTCAGAGAGTGACGTGAACAGGAAGGGAGACATGGAGAAGCTTATGAAACACACAGAAGGTGTCTGCACTTTCATATTAAAAATACACTAGGGGGGAAAAACTCAGCACCAAAAAGAGCAGGAAAAAAATATTTTCAAGCGTTTTTCCTTTGCTTCCTTTCTTCCTTCTATTAGGAACTATTTTTCCCCAAATGCATGGATGTACTCAGTACATAAATACAAGGGCCCTCTTGATAGATTTCATTAAAAATAATAAGTGTAAAAGAGACCTGCTTTATAATAACAAAAAACACTAAAGCCAGTGGTCCCTCGGTAACAATACATGTTGGGGGGCATTAAAGGGGACAAGGCCTTCATTTTTACTTACTAGCATCCATCCTGCATTGTCATTGCTTAATTATGGTTTCTGGAATATTTGGCAAAAAAGGAATCAGAAGTTATTTTCAGACACATATGAATGTACAAGCAAACATTAAAGTTGTTTCTTATCTGTTAATGAGGTTAAGACCTATTCCTTTAAAGGAATCACAAATAAATTCTTGGGTATATTTTGCCTTTTAAATATTCTGAATATATGAATCCATCAGGATTTGGGGATTAGGTAACTGCTGTCTACACAAAAAATCTGCAAAATTTTTCATTACTTTTTTATTAGTTGGCAGCAAATACTCTAACTGAACTTTTATGAAGCTATAAACATAAAGGACCTTCTGATACTGGTATGATGATAATTCTAAATTTCCTCTTTGCAGCTGTGGTTGATCCCCTCTATTTGGTACAATCTATTTTTTTGTGACTTCACAGAAGAAAGTTGGCTCACTACTGTGTTGCCTTCGAGCACTTTCTCGGGAAGTTCTTGAATTAAATCCACATGGAAACCCAATTCCCCTCTCCACCTTTCCCTTAAGGTGGCTATAAAATGTCAGTCGAAAGCGAAGCTGTTTATTTTACTTAGGGTTGGATTCTGTTAGTAAATGAGTTTCTGGTGGGGCTTATGTGCAAACCACATCTTTCAATCAGATTCTTTACATTACTAAATGTGTATTAAATAGTGCCATAAATATTAATTTAAAATTCAGAAGTTCAGATTTCACCTAAATCCAAGTGAATAAGCAGGGAGACAAAGTGTTTAACAAGTTCTAGATTCATATTCTAGCTCCACTAGCAAAGCATTGTGTAACGTGGGTATGGAGTAGGCCAGAAGGGCAATTGTGCTGTCTTCCCAATAAGCAGACTGCCCTCCTGGGGGAGGTCTGCGGGTCATCTTTAGCACAACAGCTTGAGAGCTCTCCAGAGTGTGGCAATTCTTGCAGGGCAGACGGCTCTTCTCATGGAATCCCAGAGATGGTATTTGCTATGGCAGGCCCTGGGTGCTGAGTCACAGCTAATGCTTCACGGGTTGGGACAATTTTCAAATATGGCGGAACAAGGCAGGGACCTGGGAGGTGCCAGGGAAAGAGGATACTAGGAAGTGGATTAATCTGAAATAATGTGGTTTCTCTTGGCTGCGCTTCAGGGGTAGCTTTTATAAAACCAAGCTGTTCCCAGGGTCTAATGGACAAGAGGCCCTCAGTGGCCCCTCAGTACCCCCATCCAGCTCTCCCTGGCTATACTCTGAAGAGGACTGTGCAAAGCACCAAGACAGCGGGCTGCTGCTAATAGCGTATGTTCAGAGACAACATGAAGACAAAGACTTCTGTTGCATTTTCCTTTTCATGTGACCTGGTTTAATTCTGGAGATATCCTTTCTCTTACTAAATTCAGGGTAGTTTAAAGAGAAGGGTAGTGACATCAGGAGAAATTGCAGGATGTATGGTACAAACTATATACTCTCCATTTTATTTATTTATTTATTTTCATTTTCCTATAGACCTGAGCCTATTCTTCCTACATAAGGCTGTAAAAGTCTACCATTTGTTTCACGGCTTTGAAGGACAGGATACCCTTTGGTATTTTTTGGTATTTTGCTTCTGCTTAAATTTAAAAAATTCTTGAGGCCAGAGTATGGTATTCAATAGTTCCCCATCTTTTCTTTTGGGAAAATTCATTTAATTTTGATACAGAGTCTCAAGATCTTCCATATGTTTGTTTTAAAATATGTATTATTAGTCACATTCATTTCTCTAGTCCTTTGAAAATACATTGAAAAATGATAAATGTATCTGTACGAAATGTAATACTATTTGAGGAAATCCTTGATTTTAGCTTCACTTACCTCTGATATGAATTCTGCGGATGCCTAGGAGCCTGGAGCTCACATATTGGCAACCACTGAACTCCCTGAAGGGAGGTGGCTGCTGGAAGGCATTCGCTATGGTCTTAAGCGCAAGGATATTAATAGAATGGATCTTTTGGTATTGTCTGGGACCTACTTGCTAGCATCACCTTATTCCCCCAGTGTTTAAAAATAGAGCCTGCTTGGATTAGAAGGCAAACCCCAGAGGAGAACCGATGTGTAATGGTAATCATGCCTCTCGACCATGTGGACAATCCTACCGTTTTTGTATCATTAGTTTGCAGGTTGGTGGTGTTTTTCACATCAGTGATATTCCTCCACTCCATTCCCCCTCAGTGGAGAGGATCAGGAGAGGATCAAGCTCAACATTCTGATAAGTAAGGTGAAAGCCGGTTACGCACAGTGGTATTTTTCCTTCTACGCAATGCTACAAGGCTTATATTTGAATGATGCGTTTGATGCGTTTGACTCAATTACGTATCTTGGAGATATACCGGGAAATAAGTAGAAGGTAGTGGTTAACTGAATGGGCCTTGGAGTCATATCTGGGCTAAAATAAATATTTCAATACTTACATGCTATATGAGCCTGGGCAAGTAACTCTCTCCAAGTCTCAGTTTTATCATCCCTAAAGGAGCAATAATATTTATATATTTATACCCATAAGTTAGTGATTATTAAATAATAAAATTATGTAAAGACTTAGTACACTTGATGGTACATAGGTGCACTCAAAAAGTGTAGGAACAATTGTAAGTACTTTGTGACAGTCTAGAAGTAATATTTAGAATTTAATTCCTTTGAGGTATTTCTCCTTAAAATCAGTTGGCTCCATCTTCATCGTGCAGGGCCTTCAGTGGCAGTCAGTCACACGTGTTGCTCAGGACATGGGAACAAAGAGGATCACGGCAGGGCTCTGGCTGACCTGACAAACCTGACTGAGGCCAGTGGGGGACGGGCGAGACATGGTGAGGGAAATGGGAGGGAAAGAAAAGATGAGAAAATGAAAGAAAAAACATATTGGGGGCTGCTGGGTGAATACTTCAAATCCCTGCAGCAGGGCATTAAGTTGGAAAGCCATAAGCCTGAGACCTACAACTGAGTTAATAGTGGCAACGTCTCAGTACCTGAACTGTCCTTGGGAGCTGGGACAGAGACCGTGTGCCTTCACATTTAGGCCTGTGGGTTTTATATGGTTGTGGCATTACCACTTAATAAAAATGATACCACAACTAACTGTAATAATGATAACTATAGGAGTTGGGTTCTTGCCATGTGACAGGCTTGCAGACATGTATTAGTATACTTAATATTCATGACATCTCTATGGAGCAGGTAATGTTTTATCATTGCCGTTTTACAGGTGAGAAGATTATGGCTCAGGAAAATTATATAACTTGTCCCTAGTAATGCAGGGAGTAAATGGTAGAGTTTAGACAAACCCAGGTCTTTGTCACTTCTGAATCAGAGTTCTTAAAATAGTTAATATGTAGAGCTGCATAGGCTGCACACTGAACAATTCCTGGTGTTGGCCTTCATTCAGAATACATGAATGGGATAACTCTGGAGCTGTGCAATGTAGAGACCCTAGTTGTTAATTTCTACTCTGCAGTTAAAATTCAATGCTGGAGCATCCCTTTAGATGAGCATGAAAAGCCTTCCCTCTTAGTGTCTTCAATCAATAGAGGATTCCTTGGCTCTCTAGCTTTTCCTGTGCACTTTTCACAAAAAGTACATGTTTCAAATGTAGGTAAAAGCTAAACAAGTCAAGAGCACTACCAATGATCCTACTCAAGATAAAATAATGTTATTGAATAACTTTAAATAATTTCTTGACTTTACTAGTTTAAATCAGAGTCATTTCTTAAGTTTGTGCTCCTGTATTAATTTAAGGTAGAAGGAAAAAATCTTTTTTCAAATAATTCTTAACACTCAGGACCACCATCACTGAACTGACAGACCATATGATCTTTGTTCAAATGCTGTGATCTCTGAAAACCAATAGCATTCATTGCTGGTTGTCTATCCAGTTTAATGAAATCTTGCTTTAGACTGTATCTGTCTTTTCTGAATCCTGAGGTCAGGATAGTTTTTGGCACAAGGCGGCCCAGGTTCAAGTTTCAAGAATCTGGTTGAAGTCTAAGAACATTAAAAAATGAAAAATTTGTTATATGGCCAAAGCTAAAGTCAGGTGGAATCTAGCAGCTGCAGTGATAGAGTCACTGTATGAACAATTGGACAGGGAAGAGAAGCACCAGTTATTTCCCTATGAGACAGGAAGAAACTAGAAGAGAATCAGTTTTCTTAGCTGCCCAGTTCCTTCCTCATCACTGCCATTATTATGCTTAGGATTATTGTTGGCATTTGATTCGACAGCAATCACTTCACTTATAGAAATGATTCCAGCTTTTTTCTTTTGACTCATTAAACCCTAATAGCAGTAAGCTTTCTCCTAGCTGCTTTCCCATATTTTGTTCTTCTGTCATGGCCTCCTCTTCCATCCTCTCCTGCATTGCTTTGTCCCTTTCCTTGTAATGGCTTACAGGGCCTTTCTTTACACATATGTGTCATCAGCTTCTCAAACTCCACTATATTCCTTTCCTCCAAAAATTTTGGAGAGTATTGTTTTTCCATTAGAGCAGAACACCAGAACACTGAGAGCAGTTTAGTATTCCAAAATTCCATAAACAGCCCGAGCGATTGCTCAGCTTTAAACGACCTCCACACATCATTTTAGCAAATGGAAATGCATTAAATGGTTCCAACAGGTGTATGATTATAAAAAGAATGTCAAATTTTTGTGGAAATTAATACTGGAATACAGGTTCTACTATTACTGCATAGCAGCAAATGGTTTAAGTAGTATAATAATATAGCAGGCTCAGAGAGCCAATTAATCCATTACAGGAAAATTCCATTTATTTAAAAAAAAATAAAGTGATTTTAGCTTTAAAGAGGAACTGCAGACAACAATTCTAAGTAGAATTAATCTTAGCAAGTTATACACTATTTTGTGGATAATTTAAAATCCAGTTACAGAAGGCAAAGAAGGGTATCAAGAAAAGATAATTGCTATTTTCAATCAAATGTGCTTTTTTTGTATACCAAGTATGTACTAAAGTATATACAAAAATTTTATATCACCAACACTAATTATTTGGCATCTTACTGGCAGCCACAATTGAATAAAAAGTGGAGGTATGTAAGTGCAAAACAAGTTCTTGGCTTCGTTTCTTCATCCCAACATACTTCAGGGTTTTATTTATGGCCAAATTAAAGCCAAATGTCAAATCTGGGCCCCTCAGAACAAAATCTTAATAATTAACTGGCAAAACTGAACATGATCGCTTCTGACACACCTACACTGGTAATTATTGCTTTGAGGCCATTTACTAATGAAATTAATGTATTCATTGCCCTAACAAATTAGCATAACTCATACATAATGCCCCACATTTCAAGACCTTGCTAGAAAAACAACACTTAATACTGCAGAAAGAAATAGCAAGGGCATTACGTGGAGACAGTAGTCATTGAATTACTACATGTTAAAAACCACAATAGCTAACTGTTCGTTACAAGGCAAAATGTAAACACAATGTGGGTATTAAAGCCATTAATAGTGTAGTCAAGAGTGTACAATTGATGATTATCTTTGCACTTCAAATAAGCAGATATTACAATAGCAGTAACCATGGAATCTAATTAACTGGCTACTTTTAGAGCTACAAAGTATGAAAAGAATGCTCCGCAGACAGCCTCTTCTTTCCCACCACTTTGATAAAGGATATTGTTCAGCTGTTGCCACTTCTCTACTTTCTTACAAAATGAACTCGATGGCATGCTAATTAAATCCTGTCCACCCTCCAACCCCAGCAGCAAGAGGGTTAAAAAATGGAAGGTAAATTGTTTCAGTATCCATATGTTATCCTTAAAGGGGAAACTGTGAAGATTATCCTTGTATAAGCTGAATGCTTTCACATAAGAGGTGGTCTTGAATTTATTCTCTACATGCTTTTCACTTCAAATGACAAAAAGATCATTGTTAAGTCCAGCAGGGTAGTAATAAAACAAAGTGGAAAAAAAAAAAGATTCGGCCAATTGTGACATCTTCCTGAGCATACAAGCATAGTGAAGGATGGTGGAATTTTCATTACCCCAGTGCTACACTCACTTTTAGGGAATTGTACCCCCAAATAATCACATGCTTAATTGGGATGTAAAGTCAGAGTTTGGGTTTGACTTCTGCTTGATGAGAAAATGATGTATGTTACAAAAAGAACTGCATTCACAGTGCCTTCAATTCACAAGTTGGCCCCTGCACCATAACTAGGAATATGCATTTCATCAAAATTCAAGGCATAATAACAGAGAGAACTCAAAGAAGTGATTTGAAGGCTCAAATTTTCATGGAAGGCAATAAACTTGGAGATCATAGAATTTAATTCTCTCACTTTGTAAATAGGGAAATAAACATTTTGGACATTTCAGCAACTTGTCCAAGGTTTCATAATTAGTAGATGTAGTCAGCCAAAGTCTGGATTTTCTGATTTCAGTTCTGAAGCTCCTTTCACTACACTGATGAAAAAGTGACTGTATGAGTTCTAAGGAAAGAAATTGTAAGTGTCCTCTTGCTTTATTTAATGGGAAAAACAACCAGTAAGTATATCTTAGAATCAGGGACTTCTGCAATTTCATTCACATTTGTTTTTGCATTGCGGAGACCAAGACTTAAGGTTGCTTACAGATTATTGTGAAAGTCAAATCAAATCGAGACAGAACCGGACAAAGTGATGAGAGTACTGTCTTCTGTTAGACCCACTACGTAATTGTCATTTGGTCTGTGAACTGATTTCTATTTAATTTGCACACATAAAGTCTTGTGCTTTTATAATTTCCACAGCTCACTACATCTACACAGTAGGTCTGTCTTACTCCTTCTGCCTATGATTTCTTCTTCCCTTCTTTCTCTCCTTCCTTCTTCTTCCTTCCATCTTCCTTCCCATCTTTCTATCCTTCTACCCTCTCTCAATAGCCTGCAAAAATGGCCAGATGGATGACAAATGGTAATAAAAACTTCAGCTCATTACCCTGCACCCGTAGCTCCCCTATTCTCTCATTTGCGGTACACGTTGGCGAGATGGAGATTGGGGGAAGTTTGGAGATGGGCCACATCTAACGCTGTGTTCTCTCTCTTCCCTTCTGAAGCCAAGAGGAAAGGTATTAAAAAGGCGACATGACAGACAACAACAGGCACATTTAGTTATGCATCTAGGTCTTTGAGTAGAAAAGGCAGCATTTACAGGAGACAAGTGAGGAAGGCCTTGCAACAGATATGAACACTTGAGTATAACAAATGTGCTTTTTTATGTATAGAATATGGACTTGAACCAAATGAAATGTTGGCTAAAGCTCAGTTCTAAGAATATTTCAATACTCTAAGAATATTTTGGGTTTAGTCAATTTAGAAATCATGTAGATCTGATACTAGTTTTAACTTACAGTCATTACTACTATTAATTAAAAAATAACATTGGTAGTAGCTACCAGAGTATTGAGTGATATGTGCTAGGCAATGTATGCTAAGAATTTTATGTAGGTCACCTCATATCACCCTCAGCAGAACTGAGGTAGGCGTCACTTTTAGTATTATCCTCATTTTAACCCTCTGAGGGTCAGAGAGTTTTAATAATAACAACAATAAAGATTATATTAAGAATAGTAGTTAAATATTATACACTTTTTATATGATGAACCCTATTCTATATGTTTATATTTAATCTCATGTAATCTTCACAACAATCCCATAAAGTGGGTATGATTATCCCCATTTTACAAAGCAGGAAATAAAGGAACAGAGAGGTTATGTAATGAGTTAGAAGATACACATGTGTAAGTGGTAAAGCCAAGTGAATTTTGTCATCCTGAATCTAGAGTTCACACTACTAACCATAATATTCACTACCCCAAAATGACTTGCTCAGATAATACACAGAAAAGGCAAGATTTAGAGACAAATCTGTCAGACTACCATGTCCCTCTCTTCTCCCTTTGTTTACACACCAAGGCTGTTCTGCCTCAAGGCCTTTGCTAATGGTTTCTCCTCTACCTAGGGCTCTGTTCCCCTGATTTTCCTCAGGGCTGACCCCTCACTTTGCAGTCCTGTGTGGATCCAGCCCATTCTCAGAGAGGCCTCCTTCGAACACTTGATCTGAGTGTGTTGTCCAGATATTCCTCATCACACCAGCTTACCTCTTTGGTGGCATTTATCACCATATATATGTATGACATTATGTGCTTAATTATGTGTTGATTTCTTATTATCTGACTCCTCAACTCTTAGCTCCACAAAGGCAAGAACTGTGAGCATTTTCTTCACTGGTGGACCTCAGAACTTCTTTTAATGCTTTGCAGAGAGTAGGTGCTCAAAAGTGCTTGTTGAGTGAAAAGAAAGGTGAATATACCCAAGCTCTGTGCTATAACTGTGACCCTCCCTGGTTCACTATGTGACTATCTGTGGTATTACAGGTCATGGCATAGGTTTAGAAACAAACAAAACTGTTTGCTTCAGTGCTGAGCAGGTTTTACTTTAGCACCAGAGTTTGTCTCAGGTTCCTGTTATCAAAAGCCTATGAAAAGAAAGAAGCTAAGGATACAACTTTACACCCTACTCTTACAGGCACTGTTGCTGATTTTTTTGTTCCTAAGTTAGTTTTTTTATCCCCTGCTTATTTAGACCTTCAAAAGTTGCATTATAATTGACATTTTCATTTTGCTATATGCCAATATAGCTAACATATTGCTTGGGCAATAGCTACAGAAATAACCATCAGAAGCAGGAACCATGACTAGGAAATTCACTACAGAAAAATCTGGAAAGTTGATCATCTTTTCCTTAATTTCTATGACAATGAACTATTCTTTCATTTAAAAGAAAATGTGCCCCATCAGGGAAGACAATGTAGCCCAGAGAAGACAAGTAGGGACTCTGTGGCATCTTACTACACTGATGCACAGTGACTGCAATGGGATACTGGGGGAGACTTGATAATAAGGGTGAATGTACTAACCACATTGTTTTTCTTGTGAAACCTTCATAAGATTGTATATCAATGATATCTTATTTAAAAAAAAGAAAGAAAATGTGCCCCAGTTTTCTCTTTAGAGTTCATGTGTCTATACCATACTGAGAGAAAACAGCTCCAGTTTGCGTGTGAGTCTGGGTAGGAATGAAATCAATAGTGTTTTTTTAATGTGGATCTTATTAGGAGACGTGTCAGTGCATGGAGAAAGGGAATGGCAGTGTAGGCCTATGACTGAAAGTCTTTCCTTAAATCACCTAACAGTTTCTGGACTGCAGAGATGAGCACAGGAAAGAAGAGGGTAAGTAGGCTACATGGGTCAGTCAGCAAAGGTATTTTTGTTGTTAAAAAAAAAAAAGCAAAATGGGAAAACATAGACGATATGAATGAACAGGAATTAAAGCCTATGGAGCTCTTTCATCTCAAGAATGGGCCTCCACACTCTCACTATTACTTATTAATAAGCACTTAATGCCTGCCAGCCACTACCAAGTATTAGACATATTTTAACTCACTAAATCCTTAAGTCAAGTAATTTTTGTGACCTATATTTTACTAATGAGGAAACTGAAACACAAAGAATTTAGTGACCAGGCCAGGGCCACTGAGTAATTAAATTCCATATCCAGGATTCAAACTCCAGTCTGACTTCTACCAAAATCCTTGCCTCCTAGAATCACACATTCTTTTTGGAAGAAATTTTCTCAGAGGATCTCAGGCAGGGTGAGTTCTTACTGAAGAAAGTTCCCCATTGTGAAGGTAAGGAGGAGGCTGGCAGAGGAATAGCCATCTCCCTTCAATCAAACACGGCCATTTGCAGCCCAGTTAGATTAGGACAGAGAGGTAGAGAGAGGGATTTGCATGTGCGTTTGTTTAAGAACGGCCTATAAAATCATGCTGAGAAGGAAAAACAGATTTGAAAGAGAAACATAGTTTTATATGTTTCATAACATGGCACAGAATTTGAGGGGGAAAAAGCCATTCCTAATGACTCCAAAGTTAAAAGGATGGGATAAGGAGGGAGCCCAGCAAAGGTCTGTAAACCATAAGTCATTGTGATGGTCATTCAAATCCACTGTGGTTTAGATAATGACCCTGATCTATAATGCCAATGTTCATGTATGTGTCTACAGCCTAGTGTGACCCACTTACCCTGCAAGATGGGCAGTGGTAGTGCTGACCACTAGCACAAAACTCATAATAAGTGGGGTTTCCCATCCCTCAGGCCACACACAGACATGCCCTCACATCCCCTGCACTTTGATACTTGATATTTTAGGACAATGTGATATCAGTGTCAAAAAATTGATGGGGCTAAGACTGTGGCCTAGAACATGGAATTTTAACATCAAGACTCTAGAAGCAAGGATCCCCGAGTATTCCCTGGTGGCCTTTACTCCTATGGCTCTACAGTTCTATATATGTGTGGTTGCATGGTGAAGGAGGTTAAGAACTAGGAGAGTCCTGCTTATGCAGAAGCCTGAGCTTGTCACCCCTCTGCCTAGTGGCGGGCTATGGGGGCTGTGTGTGGAAACTGACTAAGCCTCACCTGAGGTTGGGTTGAAGCTTGAGTGCCCTGCATCAAGTGGCTGTGATTCCTGACATTCAGTGGCTGTTCATAGACCTCTCGGTCTTAGATTCGTACTACAGCAGTGACTAAAAATCTGGTTCTCTCAGGGACTCCATGGTCTCGTCAGGCCAGAGCCTCAAGGAATGCCACATGGCGGGGGTGGGGGTGGGGAGTCTAAATACCCAGGGACTGGAAAAAGACGCAGATGGGTGAAGCTTACAAGAAACATTATTAAGAGGCAATCAATCTTCTGGTGACATGCTGGCCAGAGCACAGGGCTGGAGTACGATGGCCGTAGGGGTTAGCGCTGGGACAGCCAGCCAGTGTGGCAGCCTGCCTCTCCTTGCAACTGAAGGGTAAGCTGTGTCTGAAGAAGGAACTCTGGGTGACCTCAGGGAGCGATGCATGTGGCCTGGTCTAGGACACCCGTGAGAACGTTCTGTTATGTTTATAAACTTTACAAAGTTAGGCTCACAGTTATATAACCCCTATGTGGTGCCATAGTTAATGGAGAGCTGGAAGTTAGAAAAACAGCCGTCATGTTTTGCCTGTGCGAGTCTTTTCTACATACATAAGAGTTAAGTTCCGTGCTAATTTGCTGATGTGATGCAGGTTGCAATCTCTCTAGCACTAGCCACAGGTCAAGTCAATCTTCTATTTCAGGAAACTCATAGCAATTGAATTAATATACAACCATATTAGAGTCATTTCAAAGAAGGAATGCTAATGAGTGACTGAAATTTGCGGCTTAATCCAAAAGCAGAGCAAGATCATTCCATAAAAATAGCTATAATAATAATTTGTTGACTCAATAGCTTACCCTGGTTTTTATTTTTCATGCCTCAATCTGTAATACCAAATGCCTGTTTTAAAATATGCCACCATTCCATCTCCTCCTCCCACAACTGCTACATGCTTCCCTACTTAGAGTTTATCAGCCTTTTTCAATAGCTTTTTAATTCTTGTCTTTATCTTTTCACCTTTATATCCGTCTCCCACCACAACACTGTGCATACACACAGTGCCTAAATGTTGCTTAGGAAGCACTCAATATGTGTTGAGTAAATGCAACGAATTGGCACAGCCATTTGCTGATAAAAGATCACTCTTTCACCTGCAGCAGAACCTGGAGGTCCAAGTCAATATTTAATTAAAGAACTAATAGTTGTGTTAAACCTAATGAATTGTTGTATCTACAAATGTCATAACATTTATCTCTTAGGAGATCACAAAGGAACTCTGATCGCTGAGGAAGTACTTGGATCAGTAAACTCTTTGGAGAACTAGAAAAATTTTAGTGTCAGTTGGATGAATAAAACATTATATAAAGTAATACATGGCTGTACCATATCCTTTCACTAAAAATATTCCATTTCATAAACACATTGGGAGGGAAACAATGTAATTGTGATATTCAAATATATTCAAGACAACAATATGTTCTTTTCTTTAGTTTTCTCAGAGGACAAAGTATTCACCAAAAATCACTTGTTGGAATTCTTAAAATACTGAAATGATAATATTAAAAAATATTTCCATTAATTATCAACATTTTTCAGAGGTAGTATTTTAAGAATTTAGTTCTTTTGATCAAGTTTTCTACCTAGATCCTTTAGGTCTAGGCATTCCTTAAAACAGAAAAAGTGAAATAAACCTCTTTTTTTTTATGAGACATAGAAAACTGGTTACACGATGAATAAAACTCATAAAAGAAAATAAAATACCAAATATCAAATTGAACAAGATAAGAATTATGATGTTATTTCACCTTTTATCATCTTAGATATGAAAATTTAAAAATCTTCCATTTTCCTTTGAAAGAAAAATAAGCATATAAAATGTCAACAAGGCTTCTCTTAAATTTTTAACAGACTCATAAAAAAGTAAACTGCAAAAAAACTTGAGACACATTTTGCATATGATTTCCATAAAGTTGTTTCACTTCCGGAAAACTCAGAATAGTACTGCACATGTTCTGTACCGCACAGTGTGGGAAAGAGTGCCAATGCAGAGAATTGCAGATTTCAGAGTTTTTCTATCAAAAATAATGTGTTTTATATCTTCATAATTGAGTATCTTCTCAGATTTTCCAATCTCAAGTTTTGTGGAACATATCACTAAATCCTGAAAGAGAACATGGTGTTTTCCATAATATTTTATGTCCAATTTCCCCTAAAGGTGTACCTGTTGTTAACTTCTCTGGTCTTTAGGACTGTGGCTGCCCACTCAGTTTTCTGTATGAGGAGGTAACAGTGCTCATAGTAGGATCAAACAACCATGTTTTATCCTGGTACAGATACAGCCATTTAATCAAGAAGTAACAAAATCCAGGTTTACATCAAATGTAAGAGGCTGGGGGCATATCATGCTCTTCTATAAACTCACAATAACGTGTTATTTTATTTAACCCACTCCTCAAAGCCTCTTTGGGAAAATCTATTTCCACTTTTCTGAGAAGACCAGTGGGTGAACAGAGGCAAGTTACAAATTTAAAATACAGCCAGAAAACAACAATCCTTTTTCATCCCAGGAAACCCTAAACCAACAACCTTTCCTCCAATCAAGCCCCCAAATTTCCTTGCTACTCAGATTTAAATACATATTTCTTACAAATATTTTGGGTGTATTGTGCACTTACACATAAATGACTGAGATGATGATCATGTACCTTGTAAATGCTATGTAATTCCCCATGGTTTTAATAAATGTTACATATAATTAATCTACATATAAGGAAATTCTTATTTTTAGGTATAGTTATTACAGCTATTTCATCTGTGAGCAATTATTGTACTTCTGCAAGTCCGACACAGGGTTGTTTCCAGGCATGGAAAACCAGGATTTTGCTTTGGAAAGGTGGCTGTCTCCCCCTCCTTACCCTGCCCCCTATTTGGGCCAGGTTGGTAGACTCTTATTCACTGTAAGCGACGTCTCACAGATGCATCACTGTCTCCTGAATGGCACAAGTGGGTGAGGGTGAATCTATGCAGAATTCTGAGGGTAGCTGGTGAGAGCATGTTAACTGATTAAGTTCAGCTATGGGAAACACCCAATTAGAAAGGATTAAGAAAATAGGAAAGCCAAGAAACAATATATTTTGGTGGAAAATATGGCTATTGAAAAGAAATGGAGGTCAAATATAGAAAAATCTTAAAAATGTATTCTTTGGTAAGACAGGCCAAAGACAGAAGTGGCTGTGTGTGACTGTGCCTGGCTCCCTGCCTAATGATGACCCCGAGTATTAACACTGTATGAACAACACTAACAGATAGAGTGCGTTAGCTGTACTCTCTCTACAGCCAAGTACTGACTCAGGGGACAATGCCTTTCATATGTGAATGCATGGGTTATAAATCATTTGTTTCCCATTAACGGAGCTCATCTTTGAACAAATCATGGTAAGAAGAACGGTTGTGTTTCTCACTTCAGAGATATGATTCTTCATCATGATCTCTCTGCCTGAGCAGAATCCTGAGAGAAGAATTTGTTTTCAGTGAGAAAAATAGTTTAAAAATTATATGTACCAGAAAGATAAATATAAAATGTATTAGCAAGCATCCTACATTCCCCCCCGGGAAAGCAGATGAAAATAACACATCTGAAAGGGTAATGGAAAGTGTACACTGTATTATTTAAAAATCTGGTTTGTATTTGATAATTGGCATCTTCTTTGCATTTGTATTTGTCCCTTTATGGATACAATCTTCAAAAGTCTTCCAGCCAGCAGGGCCTGAAATGGTAACCCTTGAAAATACCTTGGACAATGAGGTCATAGAGGCCCTCAGGCTTGGGGTGCTCTTTGAAACTTCAGAAATACTTAAGGTTCATGGTGTTGCACCATCATCCTAAATAGAACCTGTATCTCATCAGGCATGGGTGGCTTTTTTAAAAAGTAGCCATGACATAAAAGAAGCAAATTAATGTGTTCCAAGAGCATGACCTCCAAAAATAAAGTCAAAGTATGTGTGGAAGAGGTATGTGAAGGGGTTGACACTTCCTTCTAGTTCTACACCCTTATAATGAGTGGGACTTTAATGCCAAAAAAAGGGAGCTCCTCCCTGAAATAAAGACAGACAAAGTGTACCGTCAAAGTAAGCTACCTATAGGAGGCTTCAATGAATACAGGTCAACTACAAACATTGGCAGTAATAGGAGAGCATGATTTTTCTGCTTGGAGAAATATGTTTCCTTTATATCTTAGTGGAAAATTTTGAATCATCATGCAATTTTTTAAAAAGTGTGTAAGAAAACCTAAGAATATTTTTCAGAAATTAAATACGGTAAAGAGATAACTTTAATATTGCAAACCATTATCCATCTTGTGAGGTATCTGTTTTGCTCGTATGTATGTTATCTTCAAATCACAATTGCTTTTACAATTTACTTTTCCGGTCTTTAAGGGATAAAATTTATTTTTTGAACAGCGTTTTTGTGTGACTACCACTATTTATTATTTAATTAAAGATTTTTAATTGACTAATTAAAAATTTTGAACAAAATTGTAATTGTATTTTACTTTTTAACATCTCTATACACATACACACATGAATAAACCCATGACAAACAAGTTATTCCAGAATGTTGTGGAAATTTCCTTAGGGCCTTCCCTAGCACCCCAGTAGAAAAGATCTCTCCCTCCAGAAGTTCCCTAACATTAATCATCTGAGTTCTCATGACTCTGAGCCCACAGTCTTCCATCAGTATTATTTGTGTGCATGACTGGTTACCACAGAAAACCATAAGCTCTCAGAAGGCCTCATTCTGCAGGCCTCTACTGTTTTGAGACCTAAACCGCAGAACAGCAATTAATAAAGTGTGATGAATGAATAAATAAATGTGGATAACTTTTCCTTCTAAGGGATATCAGATTAGTCTCATAATTTCCTTAAGTAGCATTTAGTTTCAGGACAGTAAGCTGAGGTTTTAAAATTAATAGCAGCTAAAGTAACTGTAGCTAAAATAGACAGGAATGGTCTAACAGAAACCATCAGTCTAAATAGGAGGTGCCTGTTGGCTCTACCAAGACTTAATACTAATTTACTTTTTAGTTATTTTTTAAATTAAAAAAATGGGACATAAACATCAAAAAAAAAAGGAATTGTTAAGTAGATTAAGATGTGCTCATATAATTAACTATCTCACACCAACTAAAAAAATCCTCTTTTGAGGATTTGTAATGACTTGGGGAAAAGTTTATATTATGCTTTGTGGACGTCAAAAAAAGCAGAATGTATAATTGAGAATATAGTTCAATTTTGTTATAAAAAAGAAACAGAAGAAGGGGGAAGAAACACGTATAATTGAAATCTCTTTTTAGGAGCATTTGGGGTAAGTTTAATTCTTCATACATTTCTAGAGTTTCTAAAATTTCTACAACAAGCACATAGTAGCTTTATAATTGAAAAGTTACAGAATTGTGGGGAGAGGGTGAATGTGAATGACAAAGAAAGTAAAAACTACAACAAGCAAAATAATAAAAACCATAACAATCAATCTGGTTCTCATTATGGAGACTCTGAAGGAGATAATGTCCAGGCCATAGCCATAGAGGTGTTACAGAAAATCAAAAATATTAAAATGTTTTTATTATTTCTTTTAAAATTACTACCCAACGTCCTCTAGCTGCAGAGGCACATTTTAGCATTCACATTCAAATGTTCTAAAATTAGTTGCCCTATATTTCTTTCTTTTTTAATCCAAAAACTGTTAATAAACTTTATAATACCCTCTTATAAGAGATATTATACAAATCTGAATTGCCATATGTAATTCTCAATTCTCTCTTGGCCTACCTGACTGACCACCTGCTTCTCTCACTGCCTTCTTTCTTTCTCTGTATTACAACTGTATACCTATTATGCACTAGGTATTGTGCTTGGGGCAAGTGATACTGTTTAAATGTGATACGGTTCTTTTCCTCAAGTTGCCAACAGCTTGATGAGTTGCAGACAGTGTTAGAAAGAGGAACTGTTTCAATAAAGTGTGAGGAACCCTGTGATGGGGTGGTTGGATGCAGAGTGCTGTGAGGTGTGTGGAGGAGCACCAAACCCAGAGAGGGCTTCCCAGAGGGACATTTGAGCAGAGAATTAGCCATGTTTGAGAGGCAGTGAGGTGAAGACTGAGTCCCAAGAAGAGGGAGCAGTGAGGCAGACAGAAGACGAACAGAGAGAAAGAGGGTAAGAGAGTCTCAGAGAGAAACGCAAAGACAGACAGACTGACAGAGACACAGGGAAGAAGACACAGAGAGCAAGTCATGAGGGAACTGGCAGTGGTTCAGCCTAACTGGGATGTAGCTGAAGAAAGGCAAGAGCTGGGGTCTACGCGGGAAGCAAGGACCTGATTATGCAGTGGCCTTCGCGGCCGTGGGTGCCTCATTAAGGACTGAGAGATGAATCCTGAAGGATTGAGGTACACTGTAGGAGTTTTAAGCATGTGGTTTAGTTTCAGAAAGACTACAATGAATTCTGCATGGAGAATGAATTGCTTTATGTCTCTAATCATCATGCAACTCTTAATTTGTCACCCTTTTGTCCGTTTTATTTCAACCAGGGTAACCCTACTTAGTCTTCCAGATAGAAGTGGTCACTTCCTCCTCTGCCTCTCTGCACTTTGCCTGTACACAGAATGTGGCTCAGCTTTATTTTGCCCATGTAAAGGTGTTCTGTCTTCCCTGGTGACAGTGCAGTGCTCTGCAGGAGGAAGGACAGGGCTTTGGACTCGGGCAGAATAGACTGTATCTTGCTCCGCCATCTACTTACTATGTGGCCTTGGACAAATTTTTAACACTCATAAAATCTGTTTCCTCAAAAAAACCAACACCGATCTCATACACATTTTGCAAGAATTGGATGAAAGAAATCTATATAAAATGCTTGGCCTGTGGTAGGTGCTCAGTGCTTATGGTGCCCCCTTCCTCCATGATTGATTTTTCTCCAGTGTTTCCACAGCATCTGGTGAAATGTCTGCACATAATACGATCTGAAGGCATGGTTGCTGAATGAATGGAGATAATGTTCAATGGACTAAAATCTCCCAAGTCAGGTATTTGTTCTTCGTTAAGTTTGGACAAATGTTTGTCTGATTTCTCTTAAGTTCTTCTTAATAGTGGATGTTGCAATCCCCTATCTTTGGGATTGAAAGACATATTTTCCCTGCTACTATGAGTGCTGTCAGCACTTCAAGCAGACAGCCTATGGCTATGCCCCTCCTCTGAAGTTGCCTTGATTGCAAGAACTGACCTCACCCCAGATCATACCTATTCCCAGGGTCAGTGTGAGTATACCCAGAGGTGAAAGTGTGGTTGACTTACCCAACTTTGATGGTCAGCTCTGTACCAGAGATCCCAGGAGCTTGGCTGAAGCCTTTGTTGAGACTGCACTATAGCCCAACCTCTCCTTCTACTGAATCCTACTGCTTTCCTTTCCTTTCCTTTCTTTCCAAAAAGCTGGTCCCATACCAGCTGTTCACATATCCTTGCCTGAGAATATGCTCAGAGTACACGCTAAGGGCAAACATATCTGTGACCCCTCTGAAGTTAGATTTCCAAACCTTTTCCTTTATGAAAACTCCTTTCAAAAGTTTTAGAATGTCATATGTATTTTTAAGTGATTGGCCATGTTTATTAAGCCTCCTGTAATGTAGGAACATGTCTATGAATGTTTCATGGTATGCTCCTGTGAAACTGTAATTTTTCAGTGAATCCCCCTATTTTCCAGTTCTCCAGGGACAAATAAAACTTTCCTAGTCAGAGTTGGAGGTAAGCATACTCCAAGGGAACAGTTTCCTCCTATATTTTAAAATAGTATAATTTATAACATGAAATTAAAAACAACATAAATTAGTAATTAAAACCCAGCATTCGAATTTAATGAACCAGAAGTTTCATTGCATTATTGTTTTGTTCCACAGGACCAGTCTTTTTGGTACACGACTAGAAAGTTCTTCTTTATTAATAAATAAGTACATAAAAAAATTAAAAATGCCCTCTCTGCAATTATGTTGATGTCTCATAGCAGTGCAAATTCAATAATTTAAAATGTTATTTTCTTAGCATATTCACAACCACGATAGATAAGAAGGTGAAATGTGTGTCTTTTTAGTTTAAACTCCTATTAAGTGCAGCATAGCAAAGCACTTGCTCCCTAGTGGCACGTGAGAAGCACTTCCTGGGAAAATTGTTATTGGATTACAGTTCTGGCAGCATAAAATGTGAAAAAGAACATTTGACATCCAGAAAGTGACCAGTGATCAGACAGGTGCAACACCTACATAAGATTTAAGTTCATTGTAGGACGTCTTGTCTATTTAGAACAAAAGTGACACCTGAGATCTTAATCTAGTTCATTCATTAATATTTCACAATGCTTTATCTATTGTCATTTGGGATATACAACAGATGCAAGAATCCTTTTACAGCTATTTAAAAATTCTGAAGACCTGGTAGAGGCATTTCCCTGAGTGTTCATCCTTATCTAGCCATCATGGTCTCTAAGAGATCTTATTTGCCCCTGAAGAATGTAGGTCTATGCATGGAATGTCACTGTTATGTGCAAGATATGTCATTTCCTAAATCATTTTCTTAACATTTTTCACTTAAACAGCCAGCCCACCTGCAGTCTATATGTTTCCTGGTTTTTTTTTCTCACCAGCTTTGGTCTTTACTTTGGTTTTTCTCCATACAGGCCCCTTCAGCTTGTTTGCATTTTCAGGCAGATAGTAAACTCTGTGAGGGCAAGGATCCTATTTTATCTTAATCCCAGCTGTACTCTCAACACATTGTCCAGTTTCTGACCTAAAGCAAGTGCAGAATGCCTATCTGTTGACTAGATTAATATATGGGTGTATATCTGGCTTCTACCATTATTTCTCAGGCTAGTGTTTCTCTTTTAACATTGTGTATATACAGACTAATAAATGTACAGATTCTTTTTAATCCCACAATCCATGGACCCTCCCACACCTACTACCCCTTGGATGTTTCTGTCATGAATTCAAACTAAAATTAGATAATTTGATGACCTTTATATCTTTTCAATATTCAAATATAATATAAATGTTTAAAAGAAGGATGGGAAAGAATGTCCAGATTTAACAATGTGAGAGAGACCAGGTATCTTAAACAATTATCCTGCTATAAAAATTCTACATAAAATATATGCTAAGTTTTAAAAATGTTTAACTGAGTAGTCAAGGAGATAGAGGATATCCTTTGGGGCCAAACGTGTGAGAGCAAGAATCCAGAGTATTAAGGACTTTGAACCCCCAACAAAAACAAACAAAAACAAATACTGTTAGCCAACTGCTATTCCTGGGGGATCTGAAGTTCAGTCTTGATGAATTTGAGAGACAAAGACAGGAAGCAAATCTTAGAGACTATCCAATTTGGGGATTCTGATAGGATAATACCACATATAGCTAAGATCATAAAAATCTTCACTGTAGGGGATGGATGAATAAGAAAACTCATCTTATAGAGGACCAGCAGAGAAATTTATGTCTCAGTAGAGGAAAAATTTTTTCTGTTAATTATAAGCCAGCCTTCACTCAAGCTGGTAGTCCATACATATTCATACGGCTTGCCTTAGCCTCCAAAAATTAAAACTTGGAAATTATATTAACATATATTCTGGTTTGGAAGTAATTATAAAGGACAACTCCTTGAACCTAGGACCTAAGGCATTTCCCCAGATAAAGTTCTATAAAAGATAGAATTGGACAAATGGTACAAAATAAAACAGAGGAATTTATCCAAGTACACTGGTAGTCATAATACCTTGAAATAAACTAAACACCCCAGTTAAAAGACAAATTTTGGGAGTAAAAACAAAAATGGAATGACAGAATTAAAAAAAAAACTTTTATATACTGCTTAAAAGAAAAATATATAAAATATAAGACTAAAAAGTGCTTAAAATAAAGAAATACTAACCAAAAAATAATTGTAATGTAATAATAAAATAATTTGATTATTTCAAAATAGACTCAATATTAAAAGCATTATTAGATATTGAAAGGGCCATTATGTAATTTGAAAAGACTATAGCTGGAAGATAAGAAGTTTTAAATTTGTTTATTCCTATTAACACAGCCTAAAACATATATAGATCAAAAATAGAAAGAACTACATGAAGAAACTGATAAATAAGCTTTCATTGGGAGATATTTTAACACAACTTTTCAACAATTGCTAGATTGAGCAGACAAAAGTAAGAATACAAATTTGAAAACTTCACATAACAAATTGAAATACTTGTATAAAACACAGCTTCTAGCAAATGAATTTGAAAATTGACTACTCATGAGACCATAAAGCAGGTCTTGATGAAACTCAAAATACTTCTAAATATATAATAAGTCAAGGATTAAATCATAATGGAAATTAGAAAATACTTAGCACAGAATAATAATAAAATTACAATATACAATAGATACGAAAACTTGAGAATGTGGCTAAAATGGTCCTTACAAGAAGAATTATAGCTCTAACATTGTATCATCAGAAAAACATTAAGGTTCAAAATTAATTTGCTATGTATGAGAACATGCACCAAGAATAAACCCTAAGAAAATAGAATAAAGGAAAGAAGATAGAAGCAGAAATTAATGTAATAGAAAAAAACAGAAAAAAGAACATGAACAAAACCTAAGATTAGTTGTTCAAAAAGATTATAAAATTCATAAAACTCACACAAGATTGACCAAATAATTGTAAAAATTTTCAATATTTGAAAGTAAAAGAGGTCATTACAACAAAAGCTATAGAGGTAAAAGAAGAAAAGAATGTCATGAACTACTTTCTGCCAATAAATTTGAAAATATCTATGAAGGATATATTCATAGGAAAATATAACCAAATTTGAGTCAAGGGAAAAAAGAAAGAGAAAGAAAGTCCTTTAACTATTATAGCAATTAAAATGGAGGTTAAAATTTTCCCACCAAGAAAATTTAAAGCAAGTAGTTTTACAGAACAATTACACTAAAAATTCAAGGAACACCTAATTCCATATATAAAATCTGGCAAAGAATAGAAGAGAAAAAACAAGCTGCAAGTCATTTTATGAGATTTTTAGTGCAAACTGAAAACGAACACTAGACAAGGATTCTCTGAGAGGCAAATCATTAGATAATCTCACACATGAGCATAGATGCAAATATCCCAAAACAAAAGCAACAGACAGAATCTCACCGTGTATAACAAAGAAAATATATCAAATCCATTGTAGGTTTATCACAGAGATGCAAGTGTGACTTAACATTAGAAACTCCATTAATGTATATTTTACCATATTTAGCATATTAAAGGGAAAGAAAATAAAATCTTCTGAAAGTGCAGAAGCATTTGATAACATATACATTTTATTCATGAATAAAATTCTTAACAATATAAAAATACAAGGTACTTTTCTTAAATTGATAAAGAGTATCTGCAAAAATATCCTATTACAATCATGATAATTAAAAGTAACACTTTAAAATATTTCCTTTGAAATCAGTTACCGGATAAGATACCAGCCATCAACACTTCCATTCATCATCATAGTTGAGGCTCTTAACAGTGCAGTAAAACCAAAAAAAAAAGAAACAAACAAAAAAAACCCCATAAAAGACATAAGGATTATAGAAGAAGAAAAAATTGTATTAAGAATATAGTAGTATACAAAGATCTACAAAGAATATTCCCAGGAAACTACTGGAAAATTATTAGAATTAATAAGAAGGTTTACAAAATGCCAGATATTAAAAGAGCTGTTTCCATTTCATTTTCTCTATACCAGTAATAATTAAAAATATATAATTTTAAAGGCTATTATTTATAATATGTATAAAATATAAGGGATTAAGCAAAAATCAACAGAAGACATGCAAGAACTTTACAGGACAAGATTTAATATTTATTCAAAAGACATTATAAGACCAAAAAATGTAGAGGTGTATGTGGGTAAAATTACAATATTTCCAGAATCTGTCACCTGGCCTTAGTGTATCTCCGTGTTTCCATTGGGTGGAGAGAAGTAGTCTACCTCCATATCAATAGGTGATTACAAGGGTTGGGGGAATGAGGGTATATCTGGACTGGAGATGTTTGGTGGGGTCCCATTTTGCAGCCTATTTGCCAGAGACACACAGTCGAGCAGAAGTGGACAATTGCTTGTAGGCAATAAATGAGTTTCTCTCACTTTATTTCTCCCTTTGACTGATTTCAGCTTCAAAGGTAATTTGTCTTGGACTGGAAACTTATTCACCATCCCCCCACCTGTGAGGTACACCTGGTAGTAGTTGGCAGGACCTCTGAACCTGAAATCTATCTTCATGGGTGTGAAGCTTGGGTGGGCTGCCCCTAGGGACAGTGGAGAGGTCCCAGTGGCTGCTGCAGTAGATGGTGCGGTTTCACCCGGGAGCATTCTATCCATGAGGTTTCTACTTGGGGAGCCCCTACTGGGAAATTGGTCTAGGGTAAAGCACCTTGTAGAGGGGTGGGGCCTCCCCCAGAATTGAGGAAGGGTGGAGACACTGGAACCTGTGGAATTAGCCATCCATGAGATAGAAGACTGTTTAGAGGCCCTGAGTGGCTGTGTAGCAGCTGGGATTGTGGGCTGTCTGTTTCTCAAGATAGTAGAAAGAGCTTTTGAGGAGAAAGACACACTTCAGCATCTTCTGGAGGAGCTGGGCAATGACCTATGGAATGCCCTTAAGGAAGAGAGTCAGATCGTGTTCCTGGAAGATCCGTTACTGGCCAGGGAGGAAGCTGCAGGATAATCCACGTTGTAGAAGGCCATGGGGGAAGGGGAGAAAAGAGCGGTGTCTTCAGTCCTGCTTGTGGGAGGATGAGGGGGTGGAGCCTAAGGCAGAACTGTTACTGAGGCCACCACTTGAGGCACCAGCCCCTCCTGTACTAAAGGCCCACCCAGTTGTAATTAAGAAAGTAAAAACGCAACCGCAGGCTCCTTAGAGGGAGCAGCCACCTCCTCCCCAGGTTGTGGAACACTCCATGCTCCACCTGTACACCCAGGATGAGCTGGTGGACATGAGTGTCTGGTTTTGGCAGAAGCCATTGGAACCTCTGCCTATATGGCTTTTGCATCTTTGGGATATAGAGGTGGAAAACATTGTTATGTTGGGTTTTGAAACGGGTGTCCTGGCTTCCCTAACAACTCACCCATCCCTTCAGCAGTGGTTGCAAAGTGCATGTTACACCTCAGGGAATCAGGCACTTCTGGATTGGCTGACAGCAGCCCTCAGGGCAGTTTGGCCTAATCAGGGTGATTTACCATACTTACCCACTAGCTGGAAAATGTATGCAGAGCTCCAGCAGATGTTACAGAAGCTGGGCATGAAAAATATCATCTAAAATATGTACCCTCAGAGCCCCAATGAGTAGTTGTTTGCAGAATGAGAAACCTGGTGCTCCATACAGCACCCCATCTCTCTTTGGATCCCTAGTGACTATTCTTGTCCTCCACAAAGGACAACCCATAAATGAGGCTACTTGTACTTTAGCAAATCCAGGGGAGGTTGAAACAATAAGAGCACAGAGGTAAGTATGGGCTACAGGTGAAAAGAGAGGTACAAAGGTCCCTGTGCAAGTCTTGAGGACCCAGATGTGGATTGATTTGATAAAGGCCAGGGTAGTGAAAGAAAAATTTGATGGGCAGCCCAGTAGGATCTTGTTAGAACTCTGGCACCAATTAAAGCCAGTGCAGCAGTCCCAGACACTGAGGTCCAGGACATGGAAGCCAGAGGCAAAGCCCCATGTCCAGCCCATGTCCCTGCAAGACTTTCTGGGGGACAGTACTCAGGCTCCCCCTGGGCCCTCACCCCCACAGGAGGATGGGCATCACAGTTTGACTTGGGTGATGTCAAGGCTTCCACCTTGTGGAACATGGTGGGGACTGTGGGCCACATGTAGAATTAGCAATTCATTGGTCCTTCATGAATGTACAATGTGTTCTGGTGCTGGTGGACACAGGAGCTGAAAGGTCTCTGATTTATGGCAACCCTGAGCATTTTCCTGGGATGCCTGCTGTGATAGATGGCTATGGTAATTAGAGTGAAGAAAGCCCAAATCTCATTGGGAATAGGTGTTAGCCCACAAAGGAGTGTACTGTGTACATTTCTTCAATCCCTGAATGTATTTTGGGGTAACCTACAGAGCCTGTGGTTACGGACCATGCATGTGAGTTCAGACTGAGGATATGTGTGGCAAAGGCAGCTCTGAGGGACATGTTAGCACCTGCCTGTAGCTCTTCCTGTACCTCAGTGAGTGACAAATACTAAGCAGTATAAATTGCCTGGAGGGCACAAGGAAATTGGAGAAACTCTACAGGAGTTGGAAAAGGTGGGCATCATAAAACCACTCATAGTTCTTTTAATTCCCCAGTGTGGCCAGTGAAAAAGCCAGACAGACCCCCGTGTGTGACCATGGATTACAGGGAATTGAATAAAGTCACACCCCCTTTGCATGCTGCTTTATAGCAGCCCTTATGGACACTCTCAGCCATGGACTAATTATGTTATCATTATGTTGTAGTTCTTGCTAATGCTTTCTTTTCTATTGACATAGCACAAGAAAGTCAGGAGCAGTGCCTTCACATGGGAAGGCCAGAAGTAGACATTCACTGTCCTTCCACAGGGATACCTCCACAGTCTCACCATTTGTCACAGACTTGTAGCCCAGGACTTGGCCACATGGAAGAAACCACAAATGGTGCTGCTGTACTACTACATTGATGATATTATGCTCATGTCTGATTCTTTTATAGATTTGGAAGGGAAAGTTCCTAGACTGCTGCAACATCTACAGGGGAAAGGTTGGTCTGTGAACAATACCAAGCTTCAGGGACCTGGTTTGCCTTTAAAGTTCTTGGGTTTTGATTGGTTGGGTAAAACTAAAGTTATTCCAGAAGCAATCATAGACAAGGTCCAAGCTGTCCCTATCCCTACCACTGTGGCAGTATTACAAGAGATTTTGGGTCTTTTGGGCCAGTACGAGTGTTTATCCCACACTTGGCACAAATTCTGAAGCCCTTAACCAGTTGGTATGAAAGGGCATTGGGTGGGACTGGGATGAAATGTGCAGCTGCTTTCACTGCTGCTAAGCAAGCAGTCAAGGCCCTAAAGGCCTTGAGTGTAATGGACTCATCAAGGTCCTGTGAGCTACATGTTCATGTAACCAAAGATGATTATGGATGGGGTCTTTGGCAACAGCTTGAATGGACATGCCAACGTATTGGATTTTATGGAAATGAGCAGGGGTCAGGTACACCTTGATAGAAAAGCAATAAGGTGTGGTGTACCATGCCTTGCTGGCTATGGAGCCCATCACTGGGACAGCTCTGACCAAGGTAATAAGCACCTATCACATTGCGGGGTGGGTGCAAGACTGGACCCAAAGGCTGCGAAGTGGGGTGGCACAGACACCTGCACTGGTCAAATGGGGCTCATACTTACAGCAGTATAGCACCCTCTTCAATAGCTCCTTAAGTGGATAACTCCAATGTTTATTGGGGCCAGTGACATATACCAGTGGAAAGTAGGAAGAATTTGCTTTTGAGCCATTGGTAGCCAAGAGTTCTTATCAGGAGGGAAAAGCCCCTATACCTGAAGATGCTTGGTATACAGACGGCTCCAGTCATGGGGAGTCCCCAAAGTGGAGGGCTGTGGCTTTCCATCCTAAGACTAAGACAATATGGAGAGAAGTTGGAGAGGGTAAGAGTAGTCAATGGGCTGAGTTGCAGGAAGTATGGGTCATGATCACCCAGGAGCCTTCCCCCATAATTGTCTGCACTGACAACTGGGCTGTCTATTGGGGCTTGACCCTGTGGCTACCATCATGGTACCATGCCAACTGGATGGTTGGTCACCAGCCCCTTTAAGGGCAAGAGTTGTAGCAAGACCTATTGGCCTCTGTTCAGAATAAGACTGTTACTGTATATCATGTGACTGGCCATTAGCCTTTGGCATCCCCTGGGAATGATGAAGCAGACACATTGGCCCAGGGGCACTGGCTAGAAGGAAAGCCTGCCTCTGATATAACCCAATGGTTACATCAGCATTTGTTGCATGCAGGGCAAAAGACAATGTGGGCTGTAGCCTGTTGGTGGGCTTGCTGTTGACCTTTGAAGAAGTCAGCAGAGCCCAGAAGGAATGCGTTGTGTGCTCTAAGAGGGACTTACACCAAGTCCCGCAGCAACATGGGACAATAAAAAAGGGGCCGATACTCCTTGTCAGGTGGCAGATATTGGGCCTCTGCCCATATCAGGATATCGGTATGCCATGACTTCTGTGACATGGCTACTGGCCTATTGGTTGCTTTTCTTGTACATCATGCAGATCAGCAAACCACCAAAAGGGGCCTAGAATGTTTCTTTGCAGCCTATGGCTGGCTGCAGGTGATTGACAGCGATCAAGTCACCCCCACTTTACTGGTCGTGTGTTAGAAGAATGGGTGCAGCAATTAGGAATAAAATGAAAGTTTCATGTACCATATAATTCTACTGAGGCAGGCATGATAGAGAGGTACAATAGTTTGCTGAAATATGTCCCAAAGTCAGACACCAATAGTCTATGGGCTGGTCAGTTCATTTATGGACAGTGCTATGGTGTATGAATGAGAAGCCCCAAAAAGGAGCCTTGAGCCCTGTGGACATGCTAACACACATTGCTGCTTCTCTTATATAACTCTCTGTGCAAACCAAAGAGGAGTTATTGAAACCAAAATATGACCAGCCTAGTAACATCCTGCTGCCGGCCCCAACAGCATTAAACCCTGGAGACTGTTGAGTGGACATGGCCCTGGACATTCTGACATATGGACCAGCGATGGCTAGTCCGTCTTGCACCTTGGGGAAAAGGCCTGGAACTTTGCCTCCTGTGTGTTCCTGGAGTAACAGCAGATTGGCCCCTAAAGATCACAGTAGTATACCAAAAATATCTGGGAGGTAAGAGCATCTTATGGGGATGTTTTGTTTTATCTGTATGGCCAGTGCATATACCTCCTGGGCACAGCTGTCACGTGATTATTGCTCTGAGCTCCGTGCCTGTTCAGCTGCTAATCACCTGTGGGATGGGTGAGCTATGGACTTAATCTGCACAGTACTTTGAACCTAGCTGAATCCTCCAGCTTGAGGTTTATTGATTTTATTGCTGTTGTTATTGTATGTTATTAGTCTGGTTACAGTGCTCCAGTTTTCTCACACAGGGGTCATTGCAGAAGATGGGGAATGAGTAGATTGTGAGGCAAGATTTCTGAAGCAGTGGGCTGGGGGTAAAATTGCAATATTTCCAGAATCTCTTGCCTGACCTTAGTGCATCTCCATATCAATAGGTATTTCCAAGGGGTGGAGAGAAGTAGCCATCTCCATGTCAATAGGTGATTACAAGTGGGAGGGAAGGCATATCTGTACTGGAGAGGTTGGGTGGGGTCCATTTTTGTAGCTGTGTACAGAGAGTCAAGGGCAAGCAGAAGTGGACAACTGTTTGTAAGGAATAAACAGTTTCTCACACTTTATTTCTCCATTTGACTCATTTCAGCTTCCAAGGTAATTTGCCCTGGGCTGGGAACTTACTTCCCCCATCCCCCACCCTCTGGAGTTACAGCATACTATATTCAAGGATAAGAAGGTTTAATATCATATAGATATCAATCCTCCCAAATTTGCTTTTTAGATTCAGTGCAATGCTAACCAAGTTTCCAAGGCTTCTTTTTTTTCTACATGTGCAGAGGGTGAGTATGTTCATTCTGAAATTTATATGGAAAATTAAGAGAACAAAAACAGCCTAAGATGTTCCTACAAAAGTTGGAGGGACTAGCAGTGCCATATGTCAACACTTAATAGAACTAAAGTAATGAAGATATTATGGTACTGGTCAGAAAAAGACAGATAGGTTAGTAGATTTAATAGAAAGCCCAGATACAGACCAAACTGTATATGAAATTTGATATATAAAAAATTGGTCATGTCATCCAGTGGGGAAAGCATGGGCAGCTCAATTAATTAATTTGGGATTAATCATTATAAATATGCAAAAATCCAACCTCACAAAATATACAATTTTTCATTGCCTAATGGTTTAAAAGTGGAGAACATAACATAAAAGGTTTTGGAAGAAGGTTTAGGAGAACCTTTTCATGGCCTTGTGATAGGAAAGGCTTTCTTAAACTAGACCTTCGAAAGGGCAAACATACAGATAAAGACTGTTAAACTTCTCTTCATTCAAATTTATAATCTTTCTTCAAAAGTTAGCATAAAGAGAATAAAAAGTCAAGCCACAAAATGGGAGAAGATATTCACAATATATATAAATGAGAAAAGAATGATATCTAGAATATAAAAAGAAAAAATCAATATAAAGGTACATAACTCAATATTAAAATGCTCAAAAGATTTTACTAGCATTCTAGGTAAGAGGAAACATGCATAGTCCTAAGATATTCAATTCATTAGTCATCAGATAAATGAAAATTAAAGCTATTATATAATGCAATTACCTATCCAACAGATTTTAAATGACATAAAAGCCTGACAATATCAAATGTCTTCAAGGGCATCGAAAATAAGAACTTGTATACAGTTTGGTAGGAGTATAAGTTGATATAAATATTTTAAAAAACAATTTTATGTAATTTTGGAAATCAATTCCCCTCCTAGGCAGGGATTCTCAAAGTGTGATCTGAAAACTTTTTCAGAATGTCTTCAAGGTCCTCCCATTTCCCACTACATATTTGTACATGATCATATGTTTTCCAAGTACATCAACTAAACCTACAAACTCAACAGATTGAATGGAGAACAGGTATAGGAATCTGGTTGTTTTCCTTTAAGGCAGACATTAAAAGATTTTTTTAAAATTATGAAATAATGTCACTCATTTCATTTATTTATTTTCATTTAAAAATAGTTAATTTTTTGTAAAAATGTTATTAATGATAATATGCAATGGGATTATTATTTTTTGCTATTTGAAATTTGTCACTTTTAAATTGATGTATAACTGAGATATACTATACAGGCATACCTCATTTTATTGCATTTTGCATTACTGGTTTGCACATATTGCATTTTTTATAAATTGAAAGTTTGTGGCAACTCTGTGTCAAGAAAGTCTATTGATGCCATTTTCTGACAACATTTGTGGCACTTTACATCTCTGTCACATTCTGCTAATTCTCACAATATTTCAAACATTTGCATTATTATATTTGTCATAGTGATCTGTGATTCAACTCATTGAATACTCAGGTCATGATTAGCATTTTTAGCAATAAAGAATTTTTTAATTAAGTTATATACATTGTTTTTAAGGCATACAGCTATTGCCCACTTAATAGACTACAATATACTGTAACCATAACTTTTATATGCACTGTGAAACAAAAAATTCATTTGACTTGCTTTATTGCAATATTTCTTTTATTGCAGTGGTCTGGAACCAAACCTGCAATATCTCTGAGGCATGACTGTATTATTTAAAGGTATACAGAATAATGATTGGACATTTGTATACATTCTGAAATGATCACACTTTAAGCCTATTTATCATCTGCCATCTTAAAAAGTTACATTTTTTTCTTGTGATGAGAAGTTCTAAAAATTACTTTCTTAGCAGCTTTCAACTTTGCAATACAATGTTGTTGACTATAACCCACACTCTGTACATTACAACCCCGTAACTTACTTATTTTATAAGTAGAAGTTGGTACCTTTTGATCTCCTTCACCCATTTTACCTACCTTCCAACCTCTGTCCCCTCTGGCAACCACCTATCTGTTCTCTGTACCATGAATTTTGTTCTGTTTGTTCATTTGTTTTGTTTTCTAGATTCCAAATGTAAGTGAAATCATATGGTATTTGTCTTTGATGTTGAGACATAATACTTTCAAGGTCCATCTATGATGTGTTATAAATGGCAAGATTTCTTTGTTTATAGCTGAGTGGTATTCCATTTTTTATATGCATGCACACACATATATATATATATATATAATCACATATATGTGTAAATATGTACACCAGATCTTTATCCATTTCATCCATAGATGAATATTTAGGTTGTTTTATCATAACTATTGTCCATATAGCTTTTCAAATTAGTGGCTTAGTTTTCTTTGTATAAATAAACAGAGGTAGAATTTCTGGATTCTACCTGGTAGTTTTCTTTTAAAATCTTTGAGGAAATTACATACTGTTTAACATAGCGGTTGAGCCAATTTCCATTTTCATCAACAGGGAATGAGTGTTCCCATTTCCATTTTCATCAACAGGGAATGAGTGTTCCCATTTCTCTACATGGTTATTTTTTGTCTTTTTGATAAGTCATATTGATGTGTGCAAGGTGACATCTCATTGTAGTTTTGGTTTTCATTTCTATGATGATTAGTGATGTTGTGCCTACAGGCCATCTCTTTGTCTTTGGAAAAATGTTTATTCAGCTCTTCTGTCTATTTTCAATCAGATTTTTTTGTAGTTGGTATTTAGTTTTATGAGTTCTTTACATATTTTGGATAATAATCCTTTATTGGATGTATGATTAGAAAATATATTCTCTCATTCACTGGGCTGCTTTTTTATTTTGTTGATGGTGTCCTTTGCTATGTACAAGCATTTTAGTTTGATGTAGTCCCATTTGTTTATTTTTGCTTTTGTGGCCATTGCTTCTGGAGTCAGATCCAAAAAGCTATGACCAATGTCAAAGTGCTTACCACCTATGTTTTCTTCTAGGAATTTTATGGTTCTGGTCTTACATTCAAGTCTTTAACCACTGAGTTAATTTTTGTGTATGGTGAAGATAGTGGTCCAGTTTTACTCTTTTGCATGTAGCTGTCCAGTTTTACAAGTACCATTCACTGGAGACTGCCTTCCTCCATTGTATATTCTTACCTTTGTCATAAATTACTGACCATATATGTTGAGTTTATTTCTGGATCTCCATTCTGTTCCATTGATCTATGTGCCTGTGTCTATGTTAATAGCATCCTGTTTTGAGTACTATAGCTTTATTGTATAGTTTGAAATTGAGCATGATGCCTCCATCTTTGTTCTTTATCTGAATTCCTTTGGCTGTTTGGGACCTTTTGCAGTTCCATAGAGATTTTAGAATTGTTTGTCCTATTTCAGTGAAATATGCCATTAGAATTTTTATTGGAATTGCATTGAATCTGCATATTGTTTTAGGTAACATGGACAATTTAACAATATTAATTCTTCTAATCTATGAGCATGGACAATCTTCTCATTTATTTGCAGTTTCTTTGATTTCCTTCATTAAAATCATATCGTTTTCAGGTTTTTTGCCTCCATAGTTATATTTATTCCTAGGTTTGTTGTTGTTGTTGTTGTTGATGATGATATTGTAAAGGGGATTGTTTTCTTAATTTCACTTTTTGATAGTTGATTGTTGGTGTATAAAATGCAACAGATTCTTGTATATTGATTTTGTATCCTAAAATTTTACTGAAATGGTTCTAATAGATTTTTGGTGGAGCCTCTAAGGTTTTCTACATATAAGATCATATTGTCTGCAAATAGTGACAATTTTACTTCTCCCTTTCCAATTTGGATGCCTTTTATTTCTTTCTTTGTGACTAGTGCTCTGGCTGGGACCTCCACTACTATGTTGAATAAAAGTGGTGAGATCAGCATCATTGTCTTATTCCTGATATTAATGCAAAAGCTTTCAGCTTTTTACTGTTGTGTAGGGTGTTACCTATAGGCTTGTTATATATGGCCTTTGTTATGTTGAGGTATATTCTATCTATACCCACTTTACTGACACTTTTTTTTATCATAAATAGATGTTGAATTTTGTCAGTTGCTTTTTCTGCATCTATTGACAAGATCATATGATATTTATCCTTTATTATGTTAATGTGGTATATTATGTTAATTGATATGTTGATGTTGAAACATCCTTACATCCCTCATAAATCTCATTTGACCATGGTATATGATTCTTCTAACGTATTGTTGAATTTGCTTTGCTAATTTTTTTGAGGATTTTTGTATCTGTGTTCATCAGGGATATTGGGCTGTAAATTTCTTTTGGTGGTGTCCTTATCTGGCTTTGGTATCAGGGTGATGCTGGCTTTCTAAAATGAGTTTGGAAGAGTTTACTCCTCTTCAGTTTTGGGGAGGATTTTGAGGAGGACAAGACAGATATTAAATATTTTCTTGAATATTTGGTAGAACTTACCAGTGAAGCCATCTGATCCTGGACTTTTGTTAATTGGGGATTTTTTGAAGAGTGACTCAATCTTCTTAATATTAATTGGTCTATTCAGATTTTCAATTTCTTCAAGATTCATTCTTGGATGATTTGTATATTTCTAGGAACTTATCCATTTCTCTAGATTGTTCAACATGTTGGTGGATAATTGCTCATGGAAGTCTCTTATGATCCTTTGTATTTCTGTAGTGTTAGTTGTAACTTCATCTAACTGCAGGTTTGTTGATTTCTTTTAATCTTTCGAAGAACCAGCTCTTAGTTTCATTTATCTTTCCTGTTGTTTTTTTAGTCTCTGTTTTATTTATTTTTGTTCTAATCTTTATTATTTCCTTCCTCTACTAGTTTTGGGCTTCATTTGTTCTTTTCTTTTTAGGTCAGATTTTTCAATGTAAAGTTTGATTATTTATTTGAGATTTTTCTTGTTTCTTGAGGAAGGCCTGTGTCACTATGAAGTTGCCTCTTCGAACTGGCTTTCACTGCATCCCATGGATTTTAATGTTGTGTTTCCATCTTCATTTTTCTCAAAGTATTTTTTATTTCTTCTTTGATCTCATTGCTTTTCAAAACCAGGAGTTTTGGGGGCTTATCTTTTTGGTGCAGGTCCCAAGGGTTGGAATGCCTGATGTGGGGCACAAACCCCTTACTCCTCAGAGAGAAGTTCTATATTTTTGAGATCCCTTCTGCTTTGTGTCACCATGCTAAGGATGAGATTGTTGGCAAGACAGTGTCTCTGTCTCTCCTACCAGATTTGATGTGGTCATTTTATCCTTTACTGTGGAAGAATTTGTTCAGGTAATTTTCATATCTTTTTAGAAGGAATTTTTCCATATGTAGCTGTAGTATTGTTAAGTGTGTGGGAAGAGATGAGTTCAGGATCTTCTTATGCTATTTTGAACCATCTCCACTTATTATTTTTAAATGAATGAATAAACATTTAAAAATTTCTGAATTTTAATTTCTAATACTATAGACATCCATAGATATAATTCACATAAAGCAAAGGTCTTAGGAATCCTCAGTAATTTTCAAGAGTGAAAATGAGGCATGAGACCAGAAAGTTGGAGCATTTCTATACTAAACACTTTTGTAAGTATAAATTAGAAGACTTGTAGAAAATGATCATAGCCACTTGTTTGCAGTAGAAAACAAAACAAAAACAAACAAAAACATTTAGACAACCCCAAATTGACAAATGGATAAAAAATTGTTGCATATTTATGCAGAGGAATGCTATCTCTCTCTCTATCTATCTATCTATCTATCTATCTATCTATCTATACAGACATACACACACATATACATAGATACATATATATAGTGAAAGTATATGAAATTTATCCAAGAGCATTAAAATAGATGAGCTTCAGAAACATGTTAGATGAAAAAAGCAAATCTTATACATGTAGTATGAATTAGTGGATCTAAAGAACACAATAAAATCCTTATATAATATATTGTTTAAGGAGAAGTACATGTCTGGAAAACCTATGAAGAAATATAGGGAAATACAGTACCTAAAATTTAGTATAGTGATTAACTCTAGGAAATAAGAAAAGTACAGAGAAACTTCAAAAATGTGTTCTATTCATTCAGCTGTATGGTAGGTTATATGAGCACTTATTTTTAGTTTTTAAGCCTTATCCATATATTACAAACCTTCTGTGCATGTAATATTTAATTAGAACAATTTTAATTTAAAATAGGCATCTCAATAAAGGAGAAGGGGAAAAAGAAGGACAAAGAAGGGAGGCAGTATTTCCTGACCTTTAATGAAGGCTAAATCAATCTATTAAATGTATCTCCTCCAATTTTAAGCAACTCTTCTTTGCTGAGGGGAGATAACCTTTTGGGGAAAGATATTACCTGTTCAGTGTTATATTCCTAAAATAGCTGTTAAAACACCTACTTTAGAACTTTTTCAGATAAAGAGGCACATTTATAATGAAAGCAATGCTGAGCAGCTTTCTGTTTAGGATTGGCCCAATCCTATATACAATTTATAGAACTGTACAGGTTATTGGGATCAGAGGAAATGGTCTCAAAAAAGGGTTTAGAGTGTTTGTTTGAAACTATGAAGTCCCTTCCTCGGGACAGTCTGCCTCCTGCCACTCACTCAAGTCCTTAGGTGGGGCAAACAAATCAGCCTTTCACCCTGAGTCCACTGACATTGCTGCCATCTCCTGAAAATACTCATGACTGGGTGACCATGTCCTCTAAAGGGAAATGTAGGACAGAGACAAGTGCAGAAGCCTGGGTGCAGGACTTTTCCTTACTTCCTAATTGGAACAAGGGAGTTTTTTACCACCCTTTACATGGTTGCTTTGTACTCTCATAATTATATAATTAGCAACTTTGGCACCTATTTTGCCACTTTTTAATTGTGTTGCTAAATTATACTTGGAAAAAACAAAGAAATATACCTAGGAAAAGGAAAATGGGAAAATAAGGGGGAAAAAGTTTTAAATTGCACAGCTTAGACTTATGCTTGTGCCAGCAACTATTCTTAACAGTAACTTGTTACCAGCAGTGCTTGAGACAGACACTTCCTGTTACAATGTCATCATTTTGCATATCAGGAATCAAACATTTAGTGAAATGATAGACCCCTTCAGAGTTTGTGAGATAGCTGCAGAGTGTCAGCTCATTCTCTAGTTTACTTTCTCAAATGTGGACATACCTGTAGCACAATGATTTATTGAAAATTTGATGTGGTAGAATAAACACCATGAAAATTAACTGTACTTATGGGTTTACCATGAAATACTGGGAAACTTTATTTTTTTAAAGAGGGGCAACCAAGACTTTAGATTTTGTGACTTTAGCCTCCCTTTCCTCAAGCGGAAGGTCTTTGCTTTGTAAGACTTAAGTCTCTTTGAAAATAGAAGAAAGAGAAGACAAATAGCTCAACCACAGAGATTTCTGACATGCTTAATATATGAAGATTTAAGATGGGACAGGAACACTAAGCATAGAGGCCTTAGAAGTCATGTAGAAGTCTCCAGGGACAGGACATGAGAAAAGTAGAGCCATGAGCTAAGGATTTACTGTCCTTGGTCTGGCATGGATATTACATATCTCAACAGTGACCATGGTGGATTTAAAGCAATAGGATAAAAGACATCCACAATTTCTTAAATTCTTGGATTGCTTAGCTCCAGGAGTCTAACACAATTGGAAAACACAGATAAAACTCATAAAATTAACTGAGGTTGGATTTCTCACCAACTCTACTGAGTGGGCGAGGTGGTAAGACAGAAGGGCAAAAGTTAGATTTAATCTGATTTTAGAAATAACATGTCACAAAGTACATAATGTCTTACAGAATCCAAGTGGGCTGGGAGTCCAGTGGATTGAGATCATTTCAACATGGGACATAAGAGTCAAATGGTTAAAATTATGGTCTTGGAGAGTCTGGTTCTGGTTCTACCTTGTATCTATGCAATCTTTATAAACTACATTTTCTTCACTTATAAAAAGGGGAGTCCAATATGGCTTTCCACTAATAGGGCTTTTGGGATGATTCCATGTAGTAGCTACATAAAGTGCTCATCTTAGTGCTTCACATATTAATGAATGCTCAAAACTATTAGCTATCATTTTAATTATAATGCTTGTTATTCTGAAACCCTGGTTTACTAACCTATGCATAGAGGAATGTATAAATGGCCATTTTCCTGCCTAGGCTTCTAGAAAGGCTTATATATTTGAACAAGAAAAAAATACATGAAAGAAAGTTCCCCGAAATAATTTCAATGTCTACCATTTATTAATCATCTAAAGTGGACCAGATCTATGGTAATTTCTCTCATCTATGTGATCCCACAAAATTTTTCACCAACCCTGAAAGATAAAGTATACAGATTTGGAAACTGAAGACTTAAAAAAAGTTAAGTGTCTGCCATGTCCACAGTGCATAAATGGTTAAGCCTGTCCTGAAACATATTTACTTTGTGCTCTTATACTTTTAGAAGAATTATAATATTAAATTTTCCTTCCTGATGTTTGTTTCATTAATGATAGTTACCAAATGCCAAGTAACTTTTCTGTGCCTGGAACTAGACTGGGATTTAACTTAAATTTCATCATTTGCATCTCATGATACCCCAATGTGATAGATACTGTATCTCCATTTTACAGATGAAGAAAACATTAAGATGCAGAGTCACAGTGCAATGCAAGAGTTGTAGATAAAAATGTAAGCCATTTGAATTCAAAGATTTTTTTGTCCCCACTGAACCCTCTGCTATTTGATTCACTGTCTTATATGACCCAGGTATCCCACTCCTAGGTTTCTAGAAATGAAAATGTACATCTGCCTAGATTTTAACATTATTCACAATATTAAGATCAACATTATCACTATAGTCAAAAATTGGAAACTACCTTACTGCCCATCAACTGGTGAATGGATACACAAAGTGTGGTATATCTATCAAACCTTGGCCATATCTATATGATGGAATACTACTTGGCAGTAAAAAGGAACATACTTCTGAAATATTTTATGACAGGGACAAACCTTAAAAGCATTATGCTAAGTGAAAGAAGCAAATATTGGAAGCCACATATTATATGATCCTACTTATATCATATGTCCAGAAAAGATATACATATATACAGATAGAAAGTACATATGTTTGCCTGGGGCAAGGAGTAAGAATGGAGAATAACAGTAAATGAGCATGACATTTTATTGGGGTGATGAAAATGTTCTAAAGCTGATGTGTGCTGATGATTATAGAACTTGTTTAAATTAACAAAACTCATTGCAATGTGCACTTGAATTAGGTGAATTATGTGATATGTATAATCTGTATCACTATAGTCGCTAAAAAAGCATTGTGAAAAATATACAGTATTTGATAGGCTTTAAAATATTTTACATTTTGTTTTGTTGGGTGTTTTTTCTTGTTATCCTAACTTGTTATGGTTTTAAGTATGGTACAATAATATTTTCAACACCTGTGAGTCATTTCAATTAATAAATTAAAATGCTTTTGGAAGTTATATGTGTTCCTATTATAATAAGTAATCATTACCTACTATTATTCAAAATAACTTTATTAATCAAAGCAGTATGGTACTGACATAAAAACAGACACATAGATCAATAGAGCAGAGTGGAGAGTCCAGAAATTAACCCACACTTATATGATCAATTAACCTACAACAAAAAAGGCAAGAATAGACAATGGAAAAAAGACAGTCTCTTTAATAACTGGTGTTGGGAAAACTGGACAGCTACATGCAAAAGAAAGACACTTGACCAATTTATTATACTATCTACAAAAATAAACTCAAAATTAAAGACCTAAATGTAAGACCTGAAACCACAAATCTTCTAAAAGAAAATGTAAGCTCTTGGACATTGGTCTTAGAAATATTTTTGGATTTGTCTCCCTAGGAAAGGGCAACAAAAGCAAAGTAAGTGGGACTACATCAAACAAATAAGCTTTTGTAGAGCAAAGGAAACCATCAACAGAGCAAAAAGGCAACCTCTTGAATGGAAGAAGATATTTGCAAACGATATATCTGATAATTCAAAAAGCTGATATTCAAAAAGTATAAAGAACTCATACACCTCAACACACACACACACAAATCCAGTTAAAAAATGGGCAGAGGACCTGAATTGATGTTTTTCCAAGGAAGACTGCAGACCGCTAACAGACATGAAAATATGATTAGTATCATTAGTCATGAGAGAAATGCAAATCAAAACCACAATGAGAAATCACCTCATAC
Source organism: Manis javanica (assembly GCF_040802235.1). Lineage (NCBI taxonomy): Eukaryota > Metazoa > Chordata > Mammalia > Pholidota > Manidae > Manis > Manis javanica. Next base: position 73,956,154 of record NC_133159.1, read on the forward strand.
TTGTCAGAATGGCTATTATCAAAATGACAAGAAATAACAAGTATTGGTGAAGATGAAAAGGGAATCATCCTACACTGTCGGTGAGAATGTAAATTGGTGCAGCCACTGCAGAAAGCATATGGAGGTTCCTCAAAAAACTAAAATTAGAACTACCATACGATCCAGCAATTCCACTTCTGGATATTTATCTTAAGGAAACAAAAACACTAATTCAAAAAGACATATGCACCCCTATGTTCATTGTAGCATTATTTACAAAGTAAAGATATGCAAGAATCTAAATATCCCTCACTAGATTAATAGATAAAGAAGATGTGGTATTTATATATAATGGAATACTACTCTGCCATAAACATGAATGAAAGCTTGCCATTTGTGAGAACATGGATGGACCTAATGTGTTTTATGCTAAATGAAATAAGTCAGAGAAAGGCAATTACTGTGTGGTTTCACTTATATGTGGAATCAGAAAAACAAAGTAAAAAAATAAACAAGACAAAACAGAAACAGACTCATAAACACAGAAAATAAACTGGTGGTTGCCAGAAGAGATGGGGTGGGAGAATGAGAGAAATAGGTGAGGAGGATTAAGAAGTAGAAATGTCTGTTTAAAAAACAAATAAGTCACAGGGATGTAAAGTATAGTTTAGGGAATATAGTCAATAACATTGTAATAACTTTGTATGGTGACAGATGGTAACTAGACTTATGCTGGTGAGCATTCCACAGTGAATATAAATCTCAAATCTCTATGTTGTACACATGAAACTAATATAATATTGTATGCCAACTATATCCCAATGAAAGTAAATAATATGAAAATAACTTTATTAATGATATCTTGTGCTTCAATAATTCTAGTTTACTTCAAAAAGAATAGTATTCTAAAGATGAGACTCTGAAGAAGATACTGAGGGCCTCTTCCTTACCTTTAACTATATTCTACTCCCACTCTCAGACTGTAGACAACTTTCAAATGGATCACTGATAATGTAGGGGAAAACTTACAACTTTCTGTCCCCCCACACTTGATCCACATTTTATTAATGATGAAAGGAGAGACAGGAGAGTGGAAGGGGGAGAGAAATTGAAAGCAAAGAATAAACAAATGCTTGGAAAGAAGATTCTGTGTGTGTGTGTGTGTGTGTGAGAGAGAGAGAGAGAGAGAGAGAGAGAGATAGAAAGAGAGAGAGAGGGAGTTTCTTTCAATCCTAATGTGGCTTTCGGCATTGAAAACAAAACCTATTGACAGATCTTGAGCTCATTTGCTCAACTGGGTAGTAATTTTAATGTATTTCACAGGAATTCTGTGAAATCTGCTGTTCATAGATTAGCATGGCTCTTTGAGATAGATGACTCGGGAAGAGAGCCCATTGTAGCTCTGTGGAGGAGGAAAAAAGAGAACAACATTGCACATAATTTGTTGCATTTTTCTTTATTATCTTAAGATTTTGGATATCCTTTCATGAAAATAGATTAGAACTTCTTTTTTAATAGTCTTCAACTGGGGGATAGGACCAAGGATGATAATTCAGCCTACGAGTACCACTATTGTCCCTGTCTGCTCTAACCAGGCAGGGCCTCTGCTGTTGCTAACTGTTTTGAACACAATCTGTGAACCTACGCATCCAAGAGACTTCCAGTCCTGAAACCTCATGAGGACAGGTGGCGTGGCCTTCATTCTTTCTGTAGCAAATGGCTAATACCGAGAGTAGGCACTCCACAAATTTGTGTGAAAAACTGAATGAATCACCTGGGGAATCTGAATACTCCATGAGAAAGTGTGCACACAGCTTAAGGTTGAAGGGGTGCCTTAGTTCAGAAGTGCACCATTACTATGCTGTAAATCATCCTAAAATAATTTTCTTAACTTATGGGAATAGAACTTAGCTGCTGCTTCTGAAGTTAAAGTGTCAGGTCGAGCCAGACCTTCCTTACAGCCCCATGTGCGCACTCTGGTCACCCTGTTCAGTTGGAAGGCTTGAAATCTCTGCTTCTGTTACTTTTCCTGAAAATATGTCATTCAGTCACTGGTCAATTGGAGTTAAAGTTCAGGGAACAAGAGGACAAATTTGACTTACTTTTAAGCACAGTATCATAGTTAGTTTTAATCCTTTATCTATACTAAATGTAAAAAGAGCTAAAAGAATCCTATTTCAACAGCTGACTAGAATAAGTCGTTCCTCTTGCTTCTTCCGGCAAGTTCTGTCCAATCTTTCTGTTACAGAAATAATAGAGATAATAAAGTGTACCAAGGAAAGGAACAGATTCATGTGTGTCTCGTAGGTATGTACAGTGTGTGTGTGTGTGTGTGTGTGTGTGTGTGTGTGTGTGTGTGTTTGTGTGTGGTGTCGGGAGGGATAAGGAATCACCAACATTGAAACAGATTCTTGATATTATTCCAAAATGAAACCTAAATTAAATTCCACACCAACGAAGACATTTACATCCATAGGACCAACTGGGTAAAATTAAAGCTTGAACTCAATAGATATTAAATAACAATAATAAAATAATTGGAGGCTTTAGATTTTAACAAGGAGTCATTAGTTGCTCTTTCTATCAATATAATGGGCTATAAAGATGAGCTCTTGCCTAGTTATAGTTATTAAGGACCACTTTCTTTTTTTCTAAAAATACAATGCCTAAAGATGCTCTATTGAGATTCCAATTTGGTTCATGACATTCTGACACCTTGGATGAGAAAAGCCAACAGGGAAATTCTGCATTTTATTTTTTAAGACCTGACCCTGACCTGGCCTTGCCATGTCACATCTCAAAGATTTGTCTCCTTATCACTTTTATATAGGCCTCAAAGAAAATTTGCCTGGATGAATGCCACTTTCTTGTCTTGACATTCAACATGCAGTAAGTGGGCAAAAGATTATGGTTGGAGAAAGCAGGAAATATACAAGTAAAAGTTTAAGGCCCAAACTGGTATTCTAGGTCAAAGACTCTTGCATTCTTTGCTGGTTGAAACACACCTAGAGAAGTGATGAACAGACTAAAGTGTTTCCCAGAGAATGAGAAAAATGGTAAGAGGTTTAACAAACATGATACATATAAAAAAAAATTTAAGCCCAGGTCAAACTCAACATGTATGGGACTCAAGCAACTGATAAATGTGAGCAAAGTGGCCAGGTAGAAAGAACAATTTTTATCTCCATAAAGAATTATTTTCTCTTATTTTTCTTGAAAATGAAGAACTCTCAACCCTTCTTTCATCATCCATCCTTGGAGAAAGAATGGGTCCAAAATATCAATTTTTGTCTTAAGAAAAATAAAAGCATAAGCAGGATGGTGAGTCACTGAGGGGACCCATATGTAACAGAGCAGTGGCTACTTGACTGATTTATGCTACGTAGGAATGTGGGTCAAGATAGAGAGCATCACTATCAATAGAAGATAGGGCTCCAACTTCCCAACTTTTACATATTAGCTATATATTAAAAAGAAAAGCACTTCTGTGAGGGCCAATATTGTGCAAATGGAGTAAATTTGGGAGAAATTTGGCTGTAGGCATCTATGGCATCTTGGAAAAATGGACTATAAAAGAGAAAATTCAGAGCTAGTGACATGACAGAGGACCTAGAGTAGACTTATCCTGTATCACTTTAGAAGAGAGAAGTAGCCCCAGTGGGTGAAAGTTTCCAAAAGGAATATTTAATGCCTCTAGAAGAAAAATAGTCCACAAAGTCAAACTTCTATGAGTGAAATGGGATGGCTCACAATAGTGACAAGCAGCACCCTGTGACGGTTAATGTTATGTGCTAATTTGACTAGATTAAGGGATGTCCAGATAGCTGGTAAAACTTTATTTTGGTGTGCATCTGTGAGAATATCTCTGGAAGAGAGTAGCATTTGCATAAGTAGAAGAGTAAAGATCACCCTCACCAATGTGGGTGGGCGTCATCCAATTCTTTCAGGGCCTCAATAGGGCAAAAGGCAGAGGAAGGGTGAATTTGTTCTCTCTGCTTGAACTGAGACATCCATCTTCTGCTGTTGGGCATTGGCCTCTGGATTCTTGGGTTTTCAGACTCACCAGGACTCACACCATCAGCCCCGGAGTCTCAGACCTTTGGACTTTGGACTCAGTTTGGTGACTGGTTTTCCTGGTTCTTCAGCTTGCAGAGAGCAGATTGTGGGATTTCTCAGCCCATCACCTGGTCAGAATGGACACCCAGTCAATCAGAGAGGATGTCCATTGGGAACAACCAGTAGAGACAAACTGATGAGCACTGGCTGGGTATCAGCCCTGCAAGCCAGAAACCTGGCCCTTTGTCTTATTCACTCGTGGAAAGCTAGAAACTTAATTGTTAGGTTCTCGAATGTCCAAGCTCATTTATTTCACCATACATATGTGATTGTAGACTTCTATAGCAACACTTTAAATACAATATCCTGCAAACTCACTACCACTACTATATTTTTATCTGAGCATGTTATAGGGCTGAGCTGATGCCCGCCCCCCACCCCATCCCCCACCAAACAGCTGTTCCAACTCTGAAAATGTAGACTAAGTTTTGTTTGGGGCACATACACAGGGCCATCCTAGGGTTCTCTATGTCCAGTCCAAGGGATGCTAGTTTAGAAAAGTAAGCCTTCTATTTTCTCTCAGTGGGTCCAGAGTGTTCTGTACCTTTTAAAGTGCTTTGCTAGGACTTAAGTCAATGCTCTAATTGTGGGAAAGAGGGAAGAACATGAGAAACCAATGCCAAGACTGAATGGAGAAAGCTGCTACTTCTCATGAGCAAAGAGTTACATAAATCACTCAGCCCTGCTGCCTGTACTAATGTTGAACCACATAAGGCAAATGAGTGCATCCCTTCTCCCTCCACCCTCAACATTTGGGTTACCACAGTTTCTTTTTAATTTTGGAAAACCAATAGGATACTTATGGGTAATATATAGAGGAAGAGATCTGTGGCTCCAAGAGAGCTAAGGTGGAAAATTCTTCTCACTAGCAGATGATTCATTTGGGGCCATTAATATCAATTGAGATGTTGTCAACATATGCTCTCTATTTACCAAAACTCTCACCAACCAGGCTCAAGACTACGTTGCAGACAGGGCTAGACATCAGAATTGAAGGGCATTTAACATTCTCTATTTCATCTTCTTTGAAAATAAGTTTAGGTTTTAGAAAATTGAATCATTGTTAACCAGAGTTTCATAAAATTTGCCCCTCAGACCACATACATCAGAATCCCCTGTTTTTAACATGGAAGATTCAAAGTTCTCAAACAAAACTTTTGGATCTATCAGAGAAAATAAAAATGTTTGTTTTCCTAACTCTCAGCATATTACTTAGTCTATAGTAAGTGTTCAATAAGTTTGTTGAATAACATGACTTAGTAATTAATGAGATCCTGGAATAGATGAGTTGGGTGGGATTAAATTAACCAGAGATTTGTTCTATCTTCCTTCCCACTGATCTTTAGTTGGTAGAATAAAATTCTTAGAAAAGCACAAGTCAAACATTTTCCACACTTCCTTTTAGATTTCCAAATTTCTATCACGTTAGTAATGTCTAAGAGATGAAGTTAGTCTTGGAGCAGTTCTATGCTGGCTAAAACCCAAAAGAACCTAAAAGGTCTGGAGTTAAATCTTAAGTCTCAGACAAGTAGGAAAATATTCAATATCTGATAAAGAGTGGGGGAAAGCAAGTCTGTGGAAGAAATACAGAAGTAAAAGTGTGAAATGAAGAGGAGGGCAACTAACAAGTGCATTTGTCACAGGCGTGCACACAACTACCATGGGTAACCAGCCAAGCCTGGCCACTGAATGAGTAGATGGTGTCCAACATGGTATGGTTTGGGTGTCAAAAACCCCTGAGAAACTCTCTTCCACCAGCCTTTTTCACTGAAGCACTTAAAATCAAAGTATTATCCAAATATCTAACCAGAAATTCCTATCCTAGGTCTGACAAACCTGGAGCTTACTCAGTTTAATGTGAAATGCTGGGTTAAATCAAATTTTTTCTATCACATGCCCTTTCAGAATCTTCCTACTTCACTGAGCATGTTAACACACCTCCAAGAACCAGCAAGTTTTTTTGTATGTATGGAGACAACAGAGGTTGATTTACTCAATTAAGAAGCACAAGAAGGGTTATACCAGGAAGGCTGATAAGGCAGTAAGGGAACGCGAAATACCAAAAAACATGAGTTAGCCAGCACCTGTTTTCATGAATTTCTATGGTTTTATATAATTTCTTTAGTTTTTATACAAGCAAATGACATTGCTTATATGCCTGGGAGGCAGCATGCGATACTGAACCAAGCCCTTGTTCTGAGCTTCTTAAATTCGAGCTACCAAAGCCTGTTTGTCCCCTTGGAGAAAAAATGACAGAAAAGAAAAAAGGAGACTTGCTGGCTCTTGGGGTGTGTTGACAACAAATCCCCCTAAAGACAACAATGGACTATAAAGAAACTGATCATGTGTTATCTAGAAAAAGATTACTTAATAAAAGGTCCCATTCCCTATGAGAAGGCCTGTGTTGGTTTTTCTCTTCCTGTATTTCCTTTCTCTTGCAGAGCTCCACAGTTTGACTCCTCCAGGTCATTATACACATGAAGAGAGCCAAGGAAATTTGACATTTGCTGTGGGCAATAATGCATTTGAAGGGTTTGGAACACACCCTTGGTGGGTCCTCGCCTCCACACATACACAGAGAAGCACGCCAAATGGAAAAAGATCCAAGGGTGGGTCATGTGCAGGCGCACTGACTTAAAAGCTCTTTAATTTTTTTGAAAAGAAGAGCCAAAATGTGTCTGTTTTAGTTCTGTGTTTCATCTGATGAAAATCCAAGAACACGACCTGGATCATAAAACACGTAAAACACATGAGCACTGGAGGGTTAGAGAACTGGAGGAACACCTTCAGGAAGCACATGTGCACTGATAAGGGTGCCAAACTACCTCCAGCCCCTAGCTCTGGCCCTTCCCTCCATTCATGAGGAAGGCAGAGGAGGATTGCCCCTCCACACCACACCATGCATGAGCATTTTTATTCCCTCCTTAGCATTGCTCAAACTTCCTCTGGTCTGACCAGGCCTGGCAGGGCTTGCCTTCAGGCTCAGCAAACCCACTGTGCCCTGCTTTTCTTTCTACCTTCCCCTTGTACTATGTGCATTTCCTGTGTAAGGAAAGGCTCATCTAGATGATTCTAAACTAGGTTTGAAGGAAACGAAGCAGGATCTTGTCTATCTGAATGGATGTTGTCATCCTCCACAGTCCTTTATGAACTCTTCTCTCAGTACAGCTCCTGACAATTCACTTTTCTCCCAAAGCTTTCTTCTTCTCTTAAAGTAATTACTGAGCTGAACTGTTTTGACTGTCATACATGTAATACATGCATATGGAAGGCTTAGCTGTTTGAGAATGACATAAGTTCATTAGAAAATCTGGAATTGAACTTCAGCCAATTTTTCCCTTAAAACTCTTACTGAGTGGGGCTAGCACTCTGACTTATGAGAAAAGAACACGCATTTAGAAAATCGATGTTCTCAGCAACAAAGTTCATTGAATTAAGTATTATACAAGCAAATGAAAGTAACATTTATGGAGCATCTACTACATGCCAGATATTTTCACACACCTGATCCTTGTCTCTTTACTGAAACTCTCAGGAAGGTATTTTCTACCTCTTCTCAGATAAGAACACTGAGGCTTGGAGTAAGTGGTAACTGAAGTTAGTATGCAGATACCATTCCATGTCATTCATGCTCCCACAATTTGGGCCTCTAGTAAAGGGTAAATCTATTATCCAGGGTGTCACTGACATTGCAGCTTGTACTCTTAATCCCTACCTCTAAAGGCTTCTTATTTAAGCTCCCTCAGTGGGTTCCCATCACCCACAGGATGAGGTCTCTTTTTGACTTGGCCTTTACTTGCCTCCCAAACCTCACTGGGTACCATTTGCCTAGTCTAGAACCACACACAACTCTGTGTGGTTTCCTGAACAGGAAATGCTCCATAGGATCAAGTGGCTATTCTTTCTAGCAAATACCATACACACCCAGAAAATTCTTCTTCTTCAGCAGTCAGCTCATGTGCTATTCACCCTTTCAAGATCTGCCCTGACCTCTTCACCACTAGGCAATTAGATCATTCCTGTACTGAGTCTCTGTGTTCACATATGTACCTACATTGTCCAGGAGACTATGATTCTTCCAGGACACCTTTTCAATAACAGCATTCTCAGGGCCTGGCACAGTAAGATGCATAGTAAGATCTCAATAAAAAGTTGTTGAGTAAATATATGACTTTATACTAGAAAGCCCAAAATACTGACTTCTGTCAACCTTTCAAGTTCAAGGGGGTGTCATATCATGCTTCATAACATTGATTATTTACTTGGTTTTCCTATTCTTCCCAACTCTTTTTTTCTATTTTGTCAGTTTTGTCATCAGCCAGCAATTCCAGTTAGTACTGATCTCATTATTTTTGTCTCTGTGGCCTAAGTACACTTCCTAACATGCTTCTCTTATGCACTGGGCTCCCTTTTCAGCTTCCCTGACATGTGCTGTTTTCAGTTCTTCACCCTTCCTTTCATGGCAGACGTGAACAACCAACACTGGTTCGGCAACAATTAGATTCTCCCCCTAACTCGCCAGTTTTAACAATGCCAGCAAAAAACAATCCAACAGAAAGAAAAACAAAGTGGTTCACGCAGATTATTTGTAGCAAGAGATATAAGAAACAGTCATTCCCAGCTGGAAACAAGGGTTCCCAGTTTTGGGCCCCTCACCTTATAGCCCCAGGTGAACAGGGACTCTTGGTGAGCCAACAAGGGCTCCAGAACCAAAGCACGCATAGCATCACGGCCCATCTCGTCGCCTTCCCAGCAGATAAAACATGCTTTTGCCTCTAATTAAAAAGATTAATAAAGGAATAGGACACATCAGGTTCACATCAATCATTGCCCATGTGGTTCTTATTACTGTAATTAAAAGCTATCTTTCCCAAATTTCAGGATGAAAGTGCCATGATCTACAATTGAAAACACATTGAAAGTTTCACATTTTCCAACTTCATTCATTTTCCTTCTTTACAAAGAGTGGCAGAGCAATATTCTTTTGGCTGATAGGTTTAGAGGTGTCCTTAATAGCAATCTATCAGCAAAAATGCACTTTTTTATTTCTTGCAACATCCTGAAAGAGGTGAATTTCCCTTTTGTATTCAAAATGAATGATTGCTTATTTTTATAATGCCTATGCTGCCTTTTCTTTTTGTTCAGCTATCAGTGCCCTTGAAAATTCTGATCTGAAAGGTATTTTTAATGACAAGTTAAAAATTTACCAAAGGCTCCACAATCATGCATAGGCTAGAGCAAGACAGGCTTAATGCTTGAAGAATTTATATCTCTCAGTATGCATCAATTTCCCCAAACTGACACAAAGTCCCAACATGCACTGGACCCCAGGTTCATCTGGAAATGTGTGTGATTCTGGGGACACTGAAACCTTTTATACAATCTGAAGGAGTGGAGTCAACCCCGGGTCAATTTCTGGGGGATTAGCAATTCAATTTCAATGCAATCAAATTTTATTAAGAACCCACAGGTCAACCAGGCACTATGGGCTTACAAGTTTATTAAGCCCCAGCCAGGGTGGAAAGGGCTGGAGATCTAGAAAGCGGTTCAGAAAGTTCATAGTTTATATCCTCTTTGTGGCTATGAGGTCTCCAGGCAAAAAGGATTCTCCTAGAAGGCCAGTTGATTCTCAAGTTTCCTGGCTTTCCTTCACCAGTATATATCCCTCCCCCTTCCTGCAACCCCTTTTCCCAACTCTCCCACACCCTGCTCCCACAGGTCGAAACACACCAGCATTGCATTTTCTCGAGGCTCTCAGCCTTCCAACCCAGGGCTCTGTCTTCCCTCTGGTTCTCTTATCTGTGTCAGAGCAGGGGGCTTGTAACAATCTTTGCACATCTCACATCTGCACAGTTCAAAGTAGGAGCCTGCAGCCTCAGTGTTTTTCCTTATCTATCAAGGCTTTCCTGTGCAAACAAGGGCCTCAGCAGCTTCATCTACATGGCTCCCTCACAGCTCCACTTAACACACTTTGAGACAGGGCTGGCTGCCTCTACATTCTAGTTTCTTACTTCTAAGAAAAAGTGCATACAACTCCAATATACAGCAATCCATAAATTAGAACTTTGTTTTTAGCTTATTAAAATCTAACCCCGCCAGGGCACATTGCATTGAACCAAAGTCCTTGTCCTTAAGAACTTAATGGCCTATTCTAAGACATTCAAATCTCTGTAGAGCCGCATTCCTAGATTGAAATAACTTCCTTTCCTAAAATCTTAGGGCACACAGTGTTTCCACCATTATCATGATACTAAACGCAATGCTCTTTGTGTCTTGGCTTTTTTGCCCCATTCCTACTCACCGAGCCTGTGAGTCTCTAGAGGCTGGGAGATCTGTCTTCTCTCCTTTTGGTCCCCAGCACTTCCCATAATGTCCTCACACTGCAAGTGCTCAAAGAATGTTTGTAAAGATGATGCCTTTTAGAGATTCTCACAGTGGGTAGAGTCAGAGTGTCACAGAATTAGGCCCAGCAGGTGGAAAGCATGCACATGGAAATGCTTGTAGTTATGGATAATTAATACCCTCTGCCATGCCTGCCTGTGTCAGAGGCTATCATCTTGGCCCCCCTTGGATTTCTCAAAAGCTGATCATCTGGGCTCAGGTCCTCTCTTGCCTGGGCCAGTGCAGTCAGGCAATGGGGCAAGGATGGGGCCAAGATTTCTTTGGGAGAGAAAGGATCTCCTTTTACCTGTTCAGTGTTTAGAAAAGTACAATGCAGACAGCAGTCAGCTGCACTTACAGGATAGCATCTGGGAGCACATAGGGCATGGCCCTGACCCCAGGATGGAGGGCCAAACATTGGAATAGAGCACAGTATCTGTTCAGCTCAGAACTAGGAGTTCCTAGTTTGGGTCCAGGCTATAAGGAAGGATTGATCTACATACTGAATGCAAAGGCAGAGGCCAAATATGCAGAATGAGAGGAAAAACATACAAGAGACTCTCTAAGTGCCAAAAAACATAGAAGAGACTCCATAGTGTCAAGTGTTGAAAATACTCAGAGTGCCTTCTCAAAAGCAGTCAGTTTGTGTTAGCTTGTCACTCACGGGTACCTCTGTAGTTCCTTACTGAGGGACTCGCCTCTACTGAAAGTTAGATTTTCCAAGGGAGAGCCATACATTTAAAATACTGTAGATCTGCAAACATTTTCAATGAAATCAAATGAAAACATATCATTTGAGACCACAGATGTTTTGCACGTTTTCCTTTGTTCCTTTTGGATAGTTTTCTGACTTATGTTTGGTTTCATCACTTTTTAAGACCAGAAAACATTATCGGTGGGACAGCTAGAGCACCAGTCCAACAGAACACTCAAAAACAAGCAACAGAAGCACTTTGTTTGGGTTGCCGATCCTTTTTTTACTTTTCCATATGTTGGTCTACATGGAGCTTGTGATAAGGCAGAATGTCTGTCACCCCGACAGCTAGTCTGGAGGCTCTTGTAGAAAAAAAAAATACAGCACAGCTCATTGGTTGGAAATGGAAATGGACATTTGGATGAAATGTTTTGTAGGTAAGGGGTTTGCTTTCCAACTAGTCTGCAAAATCCTTGAGACAGAGCCATGTACCTATCATCCATAATGCATGGTTTATTTTTAGTATACATTTACATACAAAGTTGATGCTAAGTCCTTGATGAACACTTCTTTCCAAAAAAAGTTTACTGGCTGTTGCAGAGATACAGTCTCCATTTAAATCGCATCCGTTGTGTTTTGCCTTGGTGGCGGGCCATGAATTTTAAAAACAGATTCTTCTAACCTCTTGAAAAAGTATCCCACTCTCAAAAACCAAGAGCAATCTAACAATGCTTTATTCTATGTCCTCTATGGCCAAAGCTGCATATCCTTTTATCCCTTTCACCCTTTGATCATTAGATAAGTGACATCTACAGCTATGTATAACTTTTAATGTTATGTATAAAAAGCAGATACATACTGAAGACGTGCTATAATTCAGGATTCATAGATCGTAATACAGATGCAAGAGGCAAAAGAGATGGGAACTTAGGGTGGAATCTGCAAGAAATTCCTCTTGTTGAAATGATAGTAAAAATAAATAAGGGGAGGAGTAATCATTGATCTATTGCCATTACTTGCCATGTTTCAAAATGAAGTTAGTTCTAGAGAGGGCTAGGGTAGGCTCACAGATTCCATTCCAATTTGTAGAATTCCTATAAAGCCTAGGCTTACTTTGGACTGAAACAAAAGATTCCTAGTGGATCCCAGGACCACATCAGAAATTCAACACCAAGTCAAAACTGCTCATTGAGAGGTCAGAGAATTCTGGGCCAGCCTGAGCACACGCTGTCCATACGGGGGCAATGTCTTTCCCTGAAAGAATTTCCATACTTGTTCTGGTCTCTTCAAGACTGGTTTTGTAGAGCTGAGCTAGAATAGACCAGCCTCCAGCATTTGAGAGAAACTGGGAGAAATATTTCATATAATCATCCTCGTCTTGGCCATTTAAAATAACCTCTGAATTGTTGAACCCATGTTTAGAGAAATGTATGGGATGGGCTACCTACAGTTAGGCACTTGAAGAAATGTTACAGAATCTGTGGCGAATACTGCAAGGTATTTAGATTCTTAGGTAGTTTTTCTAAGTTTTACAATAGCCCAGAATTTGGTCTAAGTTAGAACAAGAAAGCCACATAGGAACAATATTTCTTTTAAATTACTCCATGCTATAAGATTACATGGGGAGCAGATGAAGGTGGAATAATAGAGTTCAAAATATTGTATTTCAAGAACAAGAAATAGTGTTTAGCAGGCTGTTTGAACATTTTGAGCATGTCTAAAAGCAAAAAACAAGAGCCTCGCCTAAAGATTAAACATTAGGAGCAGATTATTTGTTCAGTCCCCTGTTTCGTGTTGCACAAAGAAACAATAAATAAGGGTGCTGGATTTGCTACATAGAATGCATTCTGCTTTATGAATATAGATGCAAATGTGGGGTGGTAATCATCAGTGTTTATCATTTTACTATCATGATATAGTCTGTAGCTTGGAGGAAAACGGCCTTAGAAAAATGGGCCTCTTCAGCTTCCCCATTCTCCCCAAGAGAAACCAGAGGACCAAACCAGGCTTTTCCTTGAGCTTTCTAGTCAGAGCATCAATAACCAAGCGTCCAGTAGTGAAGGGCCCTCAAAGCAAACTCATCCCGGCCTGGGCAATGTGAACCCTCATCATTTTGGTGATGCTGTTTTGAGAGAGACTTGCTATGTGCAGCCCATGTTTCATTTCCTGCTGGTCTGCTGTGACTCATTTGAACAGACCAGGGACAGCTCCTGAGACGCAAGTGTTTCCCTTCATTCATTGAAATGGGACCTTCAAGAGCTAGAAATTCTACTGGTTTCCTCCCTTCCTTGCTGAAAGTGGTAGCTGGATAGTGCACAGCATAAAATAATGCTGAGAAAATTGGAAGCAGGTTTACTTAATACTGCTTTTTTCATCCTGCTTTTCTCTTTCTGCCAATTCCTGAGTAGAAGCTTTTCTTATGGTTCAAACAAGCCATAACTACAACGACTGCTATTTGTTACACACTGTACTAAATACTTGATCATACATCAACCAACTTAAACATTATAGAGACCCTATGTAGTATTTTACAAATAAACAGTGGCACAGAGAGGTTTAGTAATTTGCATGAGGTCACACAGTTAATGAATGGAACCCAAGCTGTTAATCACTCTGATATAATTTATTTTCATGAGTCACATGAGTGTTAGCTTACAAACTGTAGACTCTCAAATTTATCCTTTTATTCCTTCTTCTGCTATCTATCACTATAGACTCTTAACTATATACCATTTTTATCTCCTTATTCTGTACAATGATTTTTTGAAAATTAAATTTGTTTTGCTTTCAGAGTTGTTCTCAATGTCTTGGATAGACAATATCATCTGCTACTCCTATGAGAAACTGACAGAGAATGTTTGGTGAACAGAGGCTGACTTTCTACCCACAGGAGATCATCTGTGATTTTATATTACAATTTTGAGTTATTTTTCCCAAAGTGGCACCCCTAATTCTATTTCAGGCCCAAAAGTTCCAGACCCACCTTTGCTGTGGAAAACAACTGCTTGGGAAGTATAGAGAGGCAGACAATAGTAGGAAGAAAATATATTGTGTGTACTATAAGTCAACAAAAAAGAAAAAGAACATAAAAGAGGAAATGATATTGAAGCACCTCAATTTAAAGAATAAAGAGAAAAGAAAACTAGCTAGAATGAAAGAAATATATAACAGAAAGGGCCCAGATCAACAACTAATGAAAAGCATAAGGCGAGATTCATTCATTACTCCTTTAACAAACATGCATTGAGCACCTACTACCTTCTAGAACTGGGATACAACAGGAAACAAGCAGAGAAACTCCTTGTCCTCCTTGTATATAGTTTTGGAGGAAAGACAGATATGAACCAAATAATACTGAGTTCGAAGAATGTTTTAAAAGTTCTGCAAAAATGTTTTTGCATCTGAAAACTGAAGATCTAGTAGGAGTTGGACAACAAATAATAGAAACTGCATGAAAAATTCCAGAACAGATCTTAATAATGCCCTTTATCTCCTTATATTCAGGCTAGCTTGTTCATCAAGAAGATCATTGAGTTTCCACCATATTTGACTGTTCTATTTTTATAATCACTTCCACAGAATACTTTGAAGTCTGTGGATCATACCTGCGATAACTTAGAACAGAAAATGATGGTGTGTCTGTGTATTTTTTTCTTCTGCCATTGAAATGTCTGATGTATTTGGGAGTGCAATAAGCAAACACAGATGTGAATGAAGAAAAATAACGGAAGGAAGTAAAGACAGAAAACTGAAGTGGAAAGGCCGTGCAGCAGATTTCACAAATGATTTGAGCACAAAAGGTCAGAGCATATCAGCCCTATGGTTAGGCTCCCACACACATATCGTATTACAGGAAATACATAATAGAGAAGAATTTAATAGGTGCACAGAAGGGTGACCAAGATAAAAGTCTTGGTATGGGGGTGGAGCCAAGATGGCGGTGTGAGTACAGCAGCGGAAATCTCCTCCCAAAACCACATATATCTATGAAAATGTAACAAAGACAACTCTTCCTAGAATAAAGATGAGAGGACACAGGACAACATCCAGACCACATCCACAACTGCGAGAACTCAGCGCCTCGCAAAAGGGGGTAAGATACAAGCTCCAGCCCCGCGGGACCTGAGCACCTCTCCCCCAAGCTCCCGGCAGGAGGAGAGGAGTCAGAGTGGGAGGTAGAGGGAGCCCAGGACTGCTTAAAACCCAGCCCCAGCCATCCGGACCAGAGTGAAGACACAGTGCATGCGCGGGGCCTGGATACTAGGGAAACAGGGCAGCAAGAATGGTGAACGGGTACCAGAGGCCTGTGCCAAAGGACAACAGAAAAGCAAGCGGCCATTTTATTTTTTATTGTTGTTGTTGTTTTGTTGTGGTGAGTGCTTTTTGGAAGTTTTAAAGGGACAGGGACCCCAATACTAGGGAAACAGGGGAGCAAGAACAGTGAGCAGGTGCCTGAGGCTGGCGCTGGAGAAAAAAGAAAAACGAGCGGCCATTTTTTTATTTGTTTGTTTGTTTTTGTATTGTTTTATTTTTGTGGTCATTGTTTTGTTTTGGCGGGTGCTTTTTGGAAGTCTTAAAGGATCAGGGCAGGACACTTAGTCCAGAGGTAGGGAATCCTGACATCTCTGGGCACTTTAATCCCGTGGGCTGCAGGGAACACAGAGGCCCCTTACGGAGATAAACAGCCTCCTGGCCACTCCCCCTCCAAACCGACACCACCACTTTGGAGCAGCCGCCCGAGCCAGGCCACGCCCACAGCAACAGCGGACGTAAACTCTATAACAGCTGGGCAGGAAGCAGAAGACGTGTCTGCACGCAGCTACCCAGCACAAGCCACTAGAGGTCGCTGTTCACCCAGGAGGGGAAGGCCACAAACCATCAAGAAGGGTAGTTCTTCCAGCTGTCAGTTGTCCCAGCTCTGTAAACTATTCCTATCACTATGAAAAGACAAAATTACAGGCAAACCAAGATCACAGAGACACCAGAGAAGGAAACAGACCTAACCAGTCTTCCTGACAAAGAATTCAAAATAAAAATCATAAACATGCTGACAGAGATGCAGAGAAATACGCAAGAGAAATGGGATGAAGTCCCGAGGGAGATCACAGATGCCAGAAAGGAGATTACAGAAATGAAACAAACTCTGGAAGGATTTATAAGCACAATGAATAAGATGCAAGAGGCCATTGATGGAATTGAAACCAGAGAACAGGAACTCATAGAAGCTGACATAGTGAGAGATAAAAGGATCTCCAGGAATGAAACAATATTAAGAGAACTGCGTGACCAATCCAAAAGGAACAATATCCATATTATAGGGGTAGCAGAAGAAGAAGAAGACAGAGGAAAAGGGATGGAAAGTATCTTGGAAGAAATAATTGCTGAAAACTTCCCCAAACTAGGGGAGGAAATAATCTTACAGACCACGGAAATACAAAGAACCCTCAACAGAAAGGAACCAAGGAGGACAACACCAAGACACATAATAATTAAAATGGCAAAGATACAGGACAAGGAAAGAGTTTTAAAGGCAGCTAGAGACAAAAAGGTCACCTATAAAGGAAAACCCATCAGGCTAACATCAGACTTCTCAACAGAAACCCTAAAGGCCAGAAGAGAATGGCAATTATATATTTAATGCAATGAAACAGAAGGGCCTTGAACCAAGGATACTGTATCCAGCACGACTATCATTTAAATATGATGGTGGGATTAAACAATTCCCAGACAAACAAAAGCTGAGGGAATTTGCCTCACACAAACCACCTCTACAGGGCATCTTACAGGGACTGCTCTAGATGGGAGCACTTCTAGGAAGAGCACAGAACAAAACACCCATCATATGAAGAATGGAGGAGGAGGAATAAGAAGGGAGAGAAGAAAAGAATCTCCAGACAATATATATAATGGCTCAATAAGCGAGCTAAGTTAGGCAGTAAGATACTAAAGAGGCTAACCTTGAACCTTTGGTAACCATGAATTTAAAGCCTGCAATGGCAATAAGTACATATCTTTCAATAGTCACCCTAAATGTAAATGGACTGAATGCAACAATGAAAAGACAGAGAGTAATAGAATGGATAAAAAAGCAAGACCCATCTATATGCTGCTTACAAGAAACTCACCTCAAACCCAAAGACATGTACAGACTAAAAGTCAAGGGATGGAAAAACATATTTCAGGCAAACAACAGGGAGAAGAAAGCAGGGGTTGCAGTACTAATATCAGACAAAATAGACTTCAAAACAAAGAAAGTAACAAGAGATAAAGAAGGACACTACATAATGATAAAGGGCTCAGTCCAACAAGAGGATATAACCATTCTAAATATATATGCACCCAACACAGGAGCACCAGCATATGTGAAACAAATATTAACAGAACTACAGGGGGAAATAGACTGCAATGCATTCATTTTAGGAGACTTCAACACACCACACACCCCAAAGGATAGATCCACTGGGCAGAAAATAAGTAAGGACATGGAAGCACTGAACAACACAGTAGAGCAGAAGGACCTAATAGACATCTATAGAACTCTACATCCAAAAGCAACAGGATATACATTCTTCTTGAGTGCACATGGATCATTCTCCAGAATAGACCACATACTAGCCCACAAAAAGAGCCTCAGCAAAATCCAAAATATTGAAATTCTACCAACCAATTTTTCAGACCACAAAGGTATAAAACTATAGATAAATTCTACAAAGAAAACAAAAAGGCTCACAAACACATGGAGGCTTAACAACATGCTCCAAAATAATCAATGGCTCAATGAACAAATTAAAATAGAGATCAAGGAATATATAGAAACAAATGACAACAAAAACACAAAGCCCTATCATTTGTGGACGCAGCTTACACAGTCTTAAGAGGAAAGTACATACCAATCCAGGCACACTTGAAGAAGGAAGAACAATCCCAAATGAATAGTCTAAAATCACAATTATTGAAATTGGAAAAAGAAGAACAAATGAGGCCTAAAGTCAGCAGAAGGAGGGACATAATAAAGATCCGAGAAGAAATAAACAAAATTGAGAAGAATAAAACAATAGCAAAAATCAATGAAACCAAGAGCTGTTTCTTTGAGAAAATAAACAAAATAGATAAGCCTCTAGCCAAACTTATTAAGAGAAAAAGAGAATCAACAAAAATCAACAGAATCAGAAAGGAGAATGTAAAAATCACAACAGACTCCACAGAAATACAAAGAATTATTAAAGACTACTATGAAAACCTATATGCCAACAAGCTGGAAAACCTAGAAGAAATGGACAACTTCCTAGAAAAATACAACCTTCCAAGACTGACTGAGGAAGAAACACAAAAGTTAAACAAACCTATTATGAGCAAAAAATTGAAACGGTAATCAAAAAACTACCCAAGAACAAAACACCCGGGCCGGACAGATTTACCTCGGAATTTTATCAGACACACAGAGATGACATAATACCCATTCTCCTTAAAGTTTTCCAAAAAATTGAAGAGGAGGGAATACTCCCAAACTCATTCTATGAAGCCAACATCACCCTAATACCAAAACCAGGCAAAGACCCCACCAAAAAAGAAAACTAACGACCAATATCGCTGATGAATGTAGATGCAAAAATACTCAATAAAATATTAGCAAACCGAATTCAAAAATACATCAAAAGGATCATATACCATGACCAAGTGGGATTCATCCCAGGGATGCAAGGATGGTACAACATTCGAAAATCCATCAACATGATCCACCACATCAACAAAAAGAAAAACCACATGATCATGTCCATAGATGCTGAAAAAGCATTTGACAAAATTCAACATCCATTCATGATAAAAACTCTCAGCAAAATGGGAATAGAGAGCAAGTACCTCAACATATTAAAGGCCATATATCATAAACCCACAGGCAACACTATACTGAACAGCAAGAAGCTGAAGGCTTTTCCTCTGAGATCGGGAACTAGACAGGGATGCCCACTCTCCCCACTGCTATTCAACATAGTTCTGGAGGTCCTAGCCACAGCTATCAGACAAAACAAAGAAATACAAGGAATCCAGATTGGTAAAGAAGAAGTTAGACTGTCACTATTTGCAGATGATATGATACTGTACATAAAAATCCCTAAAGACTCCACCCCAAAACTACTAGAACTGATATCAGAATACAGCAAAGTTGGAGGATACAAAATTAACACCAGAAATCTGTAGCTTTCCTATACACTAACAATGAACCAATAGAAAGAGAAATCAGGAAAATAATTCCATTCACAATTGCATCAAAAAGAATAAAATACCTAAGGAATAAATCTAACCAAAGAAGTGAATGAACTATACTCTGAAAACTACAAGTCACTTTTAAGAGAAATTAAAGGGGATACTAACAGATGGAAACTGATCCCATGCTCGTGGCTAGGAAGAATTAATATCGTCAAAATGGCCATCCTGCCCAAAGCAATATACACATTTGATGCAATCCTTATGAAACTACCAGCAACATTCTTCAATGAACTGGAACAAATCAAAAATTCATATGGAAACACCAAAGACCCTGAATAGCCAAAGCAATCTTGAGAAAGAAGAATAAAGTAGGGGGGATCTCATTTTCCAACTTCAAGCTCTACTACAAAGCCACAGTAATCAAGACAATTTGGTACTGGCACAAGAACAGAGCCACAGACCAGTGGAACAGACTAGAAACTCCAGACATTAATCCAAACATATATGGTCAACTAATATTCGATAAAGGAGCTATGGACATACAATGGCAAAATGACAGTCTCTTCAACAGATGGTGCTGGCAAAACTGGACAGCTACATGTAGGAGAATGAAACTGGACCATTGTCTAACCCCATATACAAAAGTAAATTCAAAATGGATAAAAGACCTGAATGTAAGTCATGAAACCATTAAACTTGTGGAAAAAAACATAGGCAAAAACCTCTTAGACATGAACATGAGTGACCTCTTCTTGAACATATCTCCCCGGGCAAGAAAACAACAGCAAAAATGAACAAGTGGGACTATATCAAGCTGAAAAACTTCTGTTCAGCAAAAGACACCATCAATAGAACAAAAAGGAACCCTACAGTATGGGAGAATATATTTGAAAATGACAGATCCGATAAAGGCTTGACATCCAAAATATATAAAGAGCTCACATGCCTCAAAAAACAAAAATCAAATAATCCAATTAAAAAATGGGCAGAGGAACTGAACAGACAGTTCTCCAAAAAGAAATACAGATGGCCAACAGACACATGAACAGATGCTCCACATCACTAATTATCAGAGAAATGCAAATTAAAACTACAATGAGGTATCACCTCACACCAGTAAGGATGGCTGCCATCCAAAAGACAAACAACAGCAAATGTTGGTGAGGGTGTGGAGAAAGGGGAACCCTCCTACACTGCTGGTGGGAATGTAAATTAGTTCAACCATTGTGGAAAACAGTATGGAGGTTCATCAAAATGGTCAAAACAGATTTACTATTTGACCCAGGAATTCCCCTCCTAGGAATTTACCCTAAGAATGCAGCAATCAAGTTTGAGAAAGACAGATGCACCCCTATGTTTATCGCAGCACTATTTACAATAGCCAAGAATTGGAAGCAACCTAAATGTCCATCGGTAGATGAATGGATAAAGAAGATGTGGTACATATACACAATGGAATACTACTCAGCCATAAGAAGAGGGCAAATCCTACCATTTGCAGCAACATGGATGGAGCTGGAGGGTATTATGCTCAGTGAAATAAGTCAAGCGGAGAAAGACAAATACTAAATGATTTCACTCATCTGTGGAGTATAAGAACAAAGGAAAAACTGAAGGAACAAAACAGCAGCAGAATCACAGAATCCAAGAATGGACTAATAGAGGATCAAAGCCTAATTTGGCTACCCAGAAAATGAACTAAGATACGATATGAAGAAGAACTTCCAACATCAGCACTCTCTGGAAGAGTCATACCAGAAGATGATCATCAAAAAACCTCAACAAAGATCCAGGCGATGCTGCAGTTGTAGCTGCATCCATCCCATCGGTTCCTGGACATGCCATTGGAATGAAGAAGGAGATATTTAAGCTGGCCTGTGCTTTCAGTAAAACAAATTTGACTGGATCTCTACTGTTGGAACTCAACCAAGAATTAGGAGAAGTACAAGTTGTAGTGCTCCAAAATCTTACAACTACAGACTATCTACTGTTAAAAGAACATATGGGATGTGAACAGTTCCCAGGAATGGGTTGTTTTGATTTGTCTGATTTCTCTCAGACTGTTCAAATACAGTTGGACAATATCCATCATATCAAAGACAAATTTTCACAAATGCCTGGGGTGCCTAACTGGTTTTCTTGGCTTCACTGGAGATGGCTGGTAATTATAGATCTGCTTTGGTTATGTAACTGTATTCCTATTATGTTAATGTGTGTGTGCAATTTAATTAGTAGTTTAAAACCTATACATGCTTAAGTTACCCTACAAGAAGATATGTCAAAGAAATAATCAATCCTCCCATGTTTTCTTCCATCTGCTACCTCTATAGCTTTTCTTCTTCCTTCCTAATTTCAACCCTTAAGTAGAATTCGTGCCTCATATCGAATTTACCGAGTATCATAATTTCTCCAAGTGGTAAAGATACCTCAAGACAAATGCTGGGCATAGAAGCCACAGGGCATAAATCTGCAAAGAAGTAAAAAGCTAACCTTTTCAAACAATATGGCTTCTCTCTCACTTACCAACTTTACATCTCCCTGTATGGCCCCGGAAGATGACTGGTTAGCCAGAGATGGGTAAGATTCCTCAAGGGAGGAACAACCTCAGACAGGCACAGTTGCAGGGGGGCCATCAGGTGAGAAATTGGGGATCAGCAGTGGTGAGGCTTAGAGCCTCACCCCCCCTGTTTTGAGAGAAATCTTCTGCATCCGTGGATGTTTTAATGCCCTTGTTTAGCTTGGATTAACACATAGTCTACAGGCACACACCTGATCATCTACATTTGCTCTCTTACAACACTAAACTATGTTTTCTACCTTTATCTTGCATCTACCTACCACTTCAGCATTTTATTAAGAAAATAATAACAATAATAATAAAGGGAGAAATGTGGGATCCACATATAAATCAAGTATAAAAATTAAATGAATATTCATATTTGACCTGATTGTTTATAGTTCATAATGCGTGATCAAAACCGAAATTTTCTGTGATGACTGCTCTTGTACTATTCACCATGTAAGAACTTATTCACTATGTAAGAATTTGTTCACCATGTAAGAACTTGTTCGTTATGCTTCAGAAGATTAGAGACTGATGAGAATTAGGCTTGGGGTGGATTAATGATTGTGCATTGAGCATTGACTTCCCTATATAGAATTTTATTGTTGTTAACAACCATTTGATCAATAAATATGAGAGATGCCCCTCTCAAAAAATAAAAAAAAAATAAAAAAATAAAAAATGAAACAGAAACTTGGTGTGTGGCCAAAACAGTCCCCTGACCTAATTATTAGCACCTTTCTAGGGCAACTTTGACCATATAAGCCAGCAATGCCATTTTTAAGTAACCTAGAATTTTAATGAGAACAAATCTTTTTAATAATAAAGATAAGACTATTGGTGTGATAAAAAAAAAAAAATCTTGGTATGCAGCAGGGTTAGTAACTGTGTACTGTGGAAGGAAGAGATGGATGTGGGGCAGAAAGTGGCATTCCTCGTCCTGACCCTCAGAAGGCCTGCAGTTACATGGCTGGAAAGAAAGATAGATGCAAGACCCAAAACACCAACATAAAGGCCTTGGAACTGGTGTTGTTCCATGAGGAGTGATTTGGGAAGTGATTACCCAAGTCACCAGAGATGCTGTCCGTGTGCCTATATGAACCAAGAGTGGGCTGACACACTAAGGCTTTAATGTGCATGCAACCTGACAGTGAGAGAGGAAAGAAAGAGTTCTCCTTGGTGCCTCACAGGATGCCTTTTTCTATTTTGGAGAGTGAAGTCAAGGATGTATACAGAGCAGTCAGCAACAGTACCAACTCTTCAGGGCTCACAAAAAATGTCACCAATTGACAAATGGGTATGAAAGCTGGAGAGTCAAATGGGGACATAGAACGTAAACTGGGCCAGTTTCTCTTATAAGATCAACAAGCAATTTATAATGAAATCAACGAAAATATCTTGCTACTTAGCAGAGATTAATTTTCCTATGCTCTGAAAAGAAGATTTTTTTTCTGTGGTACAGCTAAAAGAATTGCATAGAACTCCCAGAAATTCCTGCTGACTCACCAACTGACCCTCTTACCGCCTTTCTGCTCCTTTTCCCTGTATAATTGTCCTATTTCTTAGACAATGCTGAGGAGCTCTTTCCAGCAGCTCTCTGTTAAGGAATCCTCCTCAACATCCTCTCTCAGGACTACGGGAGGGGCGCTACAGCATCACTGCTCTGGGTAATATTCCTTACTGTGAAATACTGCCTTGCCATTTGGGTCTCCATTCATTCACCAAATACGGGCTTTGTGCTGTCTGCATACCATGCACTGTGTTTAGAGCTGGACATAAAATAACAAATGATATTAAGGAGAAACTGTTCTTGATTACCATTGATTCAGGCGTGAGTCAGATCTGCAAAAGATGACCCTCCCACCCTATCCCAGCACCATGGGCTTTCTGGTTATCTCAAGGACCATTTAACGACTCTCCAAACAAAAACTTGTTTCAGTTTTAAACAAGTGCTTCTACCTGTCTGCCCTTTGCAGGGGGTGGGGGGTACTAGGTGAGGTCATCAGTGAATACTGTAGCACATTCTAAGCTCACACACAGTGTAAGTGGCAGCCAATTCTTATCCCAGTCTAAGCTGCTTTGTTTCTACCTTTGCCAAGCTGGCCAGCTACTGTAACTCTGGTTCTGACAGATGGATACGCAACTAACCCAGGGCTGGAAGGCTGGCAGGGTATACAGCAAACCAGGTATAGGGAAAAGAGCTTCATCAATGCATGTCACGCAATTTAAAAAAAACATAATGTGTATCTAAAAAAATAATAATCCTTCTAATTTGTGTTTGTAGTTGTTTTCCTTTTTTGAAGAAGCTCCTTCACCCTCACTGTATTAAAGCATTAAGGCCCACAATACCTGGACCTGCTCTTGCTGGACAGACATGTATTCTTCATTCTTGGCTCTGTTTTTCTAGTTTTGAAAACTTGGGCTGGTCACTTGATGTATTTATTTATTGCTGTTGCTATTATAATTACAGTAGAAGTTATAATTATTATTTTAGCTCATATTTCCTTAAAACAAGCATAAAAATACTTTCAAGACATGGTGGTAATGAGCTTTAAAGGTTGTTTATGGAAAAGTATTTGGCAAGTTAAAAATACATCAAGCTATTATTTAAAAGCCATGAGCCCACCTTACGTTAGTTTGGAATTTCATCTATTGCTTCAGCCTCAAAAGTCACTCAAAAGTGGGGCTTATATTGTTGTTTGACTCTGGAATTCTTGTTTATTTCTTAATGTGCTGAATCCCTGACTCAATACCTAATCCCAAGCTCCTTCAAGTGAACATTGATTATTTACCTCTTTATGGATCTCATAACCCTAGTACTGAAACACTGTATGTAAGTGCTTAATAAATGTTTGTGGATTTGTTCAATTGGCTTGGATTCTAAAAGTTTGTATGCTAGTCATCTATCCATCCATCTACCCATCTATCCATCTACCTGTCCATCATCCATTTAATAATTGCCTAGTAAGTGCCTAAAGTATGCTGCTGTGGAAGCCCAGAATGCAAACAGATGAAAGTGAGGCTGCTCTGGTTGAAGTAGGTTAGAGGACCCGGAGCCCAGCCTGCTGGCTGCTTCTTGGCAGCGTTTCAGGCTGGCAGCCATGGATGGGAGTGGGTGAAGTATGGACATCACTATCCCTAGACCAGCACTCTGCCTGGTGCTGGTGATAAAACAATAATACCATGCAGTGCCTCCCCTCCAAAAGCTGACATGGTCCTGGGGAAGACCAAGTGGTAAAGAGACAAATCATAACAACCTCGCCTGAAGGAGTTAAGAGAAGCAATGAGAGGGGATATCTTTGGAGGTAGGCTTTGGAGAAGGAGGGGGCAATCCAGCAGGCATAAAAAGTAAGGGAGCACTCCCAGGATAGGCAGTAACATCCACTAGGCACGGAGATGTGAAAGCATATGCTTATGAAGAAGAGCGGGGTCTTCTGCTGCTCTGGTACACATGGAGATGGAACAGAAGCATCGGCAGCAAAGAGATCCTGCAGAATTTGACTGAGTCCTTACCCTGAATTTTGTTCTTTATTCTAATGAGCACCCACTGCAGGTTTTCAATGGGATGACATGATCAGCCTTGCATTTCAAAAACAATATAGAAACACTCCACTGATTCTGAACTTCCAGAACTGGGCTCCTATATCTAGATTCCAAAATGATTTGCTGCTTTATATATGATTATTATGGATTTCTTTAGGATGATTCATAGAAGTTACTATTACAGATTCAGCCCCTCTAATCCTAATTAATCTGAAATAGGAAGCTTCAACAGTGTTGAGGAAAGAGAAAGAAAGCGTATTTTAAACAACTCCTTCAAGTTTTCAAAAAAAGTAAGAATTCTGGGACACAACGTTTGTTCTCTTTCTCTAACTGTGCATTTCTTCTAAACCATTTTCTGTGATTTCTCCATTGATTAAAGTTCAGACTTCACTGTGGGAACCCTTGAGTTGTAGCCAAACATAGATTATTCTTTGGATAATACTGTGCACAGTAAGGTGGAATATGCCTACTTTTGTGTATCTAAAAATGATTAAGAAGTTCTGTCCTGAATGTGAAATCCAGAATGAAATGATACGCATTAGGCACAAAGCAAAGAAGTAAAGTACCACCTGGGAAGGAAAAAATATGGGTTTCAACATGGGCATATCTGTAGGTCTATCAAAAATATAATAAGGCAGAAAAAAATGTTTGGATTCAGATCTTTGTCTCTGAACTGTCCAGAATGTGGGTGCCAGTCAAGTGTGGGGAATCAAGCATGTCCCTGGGCAGGTCCTTTATTAGAATGAGGTCCCTAAAGAGCAGAAATTTTAATGATTAACCTCAAGATGGGGCCCCACATTAAGGGTTCATATATGTAAGTTCTTTTTGATCCTCAGATAAGCTGTTTTCTCTCCCAGTACTCCCTCAGTAACTCCAAGACTATTTTTTTTTTTCAGTTGAGGTCTGAGGTAGGGGATGGGTGTGTGTGTGTGTGTGTGTGTGTGTGTGTGTGTTTGGAGAGGAAGGGAATGAGGGCTCCTCTATACCTGGGAAAATGCTAATTCCTGTTTTTAAGAAAATAGGCTAAGAAAAGGCTCAAGGGAGTCTAGGACATCAAAGAACTCTTTTGAAACAAATTTTTTGATGATTTAAATGAAAATGAGGCAGACATATGTGGATTAAATTTTCCCTTTAAAGCAGCCTGAGGTTTAAAGATTAAGGGGGGAGAGACAGAGGTAAAATGTACTGGGGGTTTATTACCAAAGTTTCAACTAACCTGACACCTAGTGCATTAACCCATGATGTGTCTGTGTGCATCCCAACACACATGTTCATGCTCACACACACACACTCACACACATGTGTGCCATGTGCCCGTGAAGCCTTCCTTTCACAACTGATGATTTATGCAGCTTGCCAGGAGAGAAGTAGGCCATGCCAGCCTTGAAAACACTTTAGTGTGGCTGTTTTTCCTCATGAAGGACATGTTGTCCTGTAATTATTCTGTCATTTCTTAAAAGGTGAAATCCTTAACAGGTTTGTGCTTTATGTGTTGCTGTGAATGTTCCTGTCAGAGCAAGTCTGACCAAGTTGGAATCCCCACTCCACATCTCCTTTATGAGGAACAAAGAGGAACTGAATATTTTTAAATGTGTTAAAGAATTTGGAAGAAAGAATTATTAGTCAGGGAGGACATAGATAAAATACAGAAGAATTGCAAACAACATTCCTGTTCCCTCTTTGGGCTCTCAAAACACCTACAAAGTACTTTCTGTTGTTAACTTATTTTTCCTTTCTCTCTCTATCAACAAATAAGCATAATTTTCTGTGTGTGACAACAGAATCGCGTAAGGTAAAAAAAATTGCTAATGTTTAACTCAGAGACAAATTGAAAAGCATACAACTCCAGCTAATGTGATTGTTAAAGTTATGCTTTAAAGTCGGAATCTAAAGGAGATGCTGGCATTGATCAGGTTAATTATTTGTTTTCTGTGCTACTGAAAAAGTGTGCAAGATTAGCAAATTAAGAAAAGTTTAGATCCTTAAATAATCAGGAATTTCACCATTTCAAAGATCAAATGCAATAGTAATGCAACCTATTTTTTTTTCCGTATCAAAATTAATCTTTCGGTTTGAAAGGTCCCAAACTGTGAAATGTTATAGGGCATTTTGGGGCCAAGTCAGAATGAACAGTTAGCAGACTTATCATCAACTTAAGAATGATGTTCTAATTTCATGAAATATAAAAAACCTTGTCTTCTCTGAGTCCACAGGAAAGCCAGATCAATAGGTGAAATGTCTGTGCACTATATGGCTTTGTGTGATTATGAAAGCAGAAGGCTAACCTCTGTGTATGATACAGGCAGTTATTCATGATGAGTTCGCAAGGATAGGCCCCCTTTGGAGGATCTGAAACTGTAATTATTAGACACAACTACCCATTCGTTCAGACCCAGCCCACACCAACACTGCCCAATCATTCTTTCAGCCGTGTGCCATCTGTGAGGCCACTTTAATAACCAAGCTCAACTTCTTGTCCCCTAACCTTAATGTTTTTGCACAGAAACATGTGTTAACTTGAACTTTTGAAAATATAACTCAACACAATTATGGAAGTCGAAGTTGAGATTCAATCCGTGCATAACTGCTCACAGTGTTACTTATGTCTGGAGTTCTTTCTGACTTATTTGTGGCATCAAGTGTGTTGGTCTGTGTTCTTGCCAAAATGGCAGTTGCAGGTTTTGATTCTTACCCCTGGATAGTGACTGCCAAGCTGAATTCCCCAGGTTAATGTCGCTTCCTCCTAATTAACACTGCCACTGACTTGTTTTAGGTCCTTGTTATATTTTGTTAACACTATTGCAATAGGTCCTGACATGGCATGAGATCAGTTGTGTTCACTGTAGAATGGAGGTGTGTTGAGACAGATCTAGGTAGGCAAACATGCCCGCTAGGTCTCTATTATTATGACAGACTTAGTACCTTCAAGAAAAACAAAGATTCAGGGAAGACAGAAGCAAAAAAGGGAGCTGGGCTCAATAAAGAAGGGCTAATGTTAGAAAAAGAGGTAATTCTGAGGATAACAGCATATCTGCAGTCAGAATGCCCTCCAGATAGCCTCACAGACTTTTGTCTGAGTCTCAGGTAGCTGTAGATGAAAATCTGTTCATCCACTTTGGTGCTGACAGGATATTGGAAGGATAGCCCTAGGCAATGTTGATTTCAGCACCTTCTGCAGCCAGAAGAAGTGTCCTCTGTAAAGACCTCAGTTCCATCAGTGGTCTTGGTGTAGATGCCAGTGTGTGGCGACAGGAACATCAGCCTTTGCCTCTTGACTGTACATGAACAACAAAACAGCCCCTTTGGACATGGACAACCACGGGGGACATGACCACAGAAAGTTAGTGTTCTCACGCATCCATTCACACTGATCCCAGCTAATATTTACTGAGTCCCTACTATATTCCAAGAACTAGAGGTTATAGTAGTAAAATAGATACAGCAGTAAAAACAACATATCTGCCTTTTTGACCAACATACAGTGAGAAATGTATTTTCTATCCCAATTTCTATCCCAACTGAGTTCACACACACATCATGACATTGAAATAAGGTTTTATGAAACAACTAACATTTGCCATGTGATGCACACTGATATTTTCTATATTCAACATTTTTTCTATTATATTGTATCCTACATTCTTTTATTTAAAAAAATATGCTGATTCATCCTGTTTAATTGGTTTATGGACCACTAACGTATTCTGAACTACAGTATCAAAAACACTTTTCTAATCGGAATTGCAACTGCTCCGTCTAAGGTGTATTAAGCATTTACTACATGCTAGCCACTGCTCCAAGGACTTTACATATACATTTACTTAGCCTTCATAACTTACCTGCATTCTCTCAGCTGGTAAATAGAGGAGGCATGATTTAGTTCTAGGCAGTCCTGCTTCAGATCCTACAGATTTAAGTAGGAAGAAGGGAAATTGTGAATATCACAGAAAAAAACAAAGAGACTAGACCTTGTAGAATACATCTTTGTAGATTCTCAGCTCTATTTAGGAAAAATAATTTAGTGTGAGCGGCCTGTGAATTGTCAGGGAAATAATGCCTAGTGACTGTTAATGCCAACCTATTTTTACCTTCAGGTTTTATGGCCTGGAAAACACAAGTGATGTTTCACTCCATCCCTGCTTCTGCTAGAGTTGAATGCTTTTAGTACAAACCTGATGCTTTCATCCCCCAACCTGAGATCTTTCAGTGGACCTCCAGGGTCTAGTTGATGAAATCCACTTGCTTTGCATGGGGTGTGTGCCCCATTCTGCCCCACCCCTGACTATCAACTGGTAGTCAGCCTCAGTTCTCATCACTCTCAACAAGCATCTGCACTACAACCAGGCCTTAGTATTTGACAGTCACCAAATATACAACAGCCTTTCCTGCCTCTGTGCTTTTGTATGTGTTGTTACTCTGTGCCCATGCTTTTCTCCCTGCCAAGGATTTGCTTCTCATCTTCATTTACTGTTAAATTAGTTCAGAAGCAATGCTATGTGGAATACCATGACAGTGGAAAAGGATTCTGTACATCCATGGATGATTGTTTTGGCAGAAGCATTGTGTGCAGAGAAGGCAAATCCATACTCAGAGTAGATGCCCATTCCAGTAAGAACAAAGCATTGCCTTTCCCATGACAGAAGCAGACCAGTGCAATCAACTAGGACAATGGTGCCATATCAGGGACTCTCTGTTGGTCTTTAATGCTGGCATATTGGGCACTCAGCAGTGGCTGAAGCTATGAAGTCTATGTTGCTGATCCCCTGAATAACCTCTATCCCTGTCACCATGGCCACTTGGTTCATGAGCTCTTGGACAATGACGGGGTGGCTGGGGAATAAGGCTGACTGATATCCACAGGCTGGGTTATTCAATCCACTGGTTATTAAAATCCTCCTCTGCTAAAGTCACCCTTTGGTGAGCATTCACACAGGGCACAAATATCTTTACATTTCACATACATGTAGAGAGATCTATACACATACCTCTTCCCCCAGTTTCCTTGTTGCCAATTCTCTAGTCATGCTCCTTCTAAGTCCCTAACCATCCAACCAAGCTATCGGCCATAGTCATGAACCTATATAGGCACCTTATCTCTTGCCATTTTTCCTTTCAGTGCACATCCAGGTGTCCTGCTCAAAGTTCTGCCCACTGTTAGGATTTCCTTTTACCACTGTCCTTCATGGGTGTCCCAGAAAGGGACTGTAGTACTACAGCTGTTTGCTTTTGGGTGATGCCTGAATATATCATGTGCAAACATCTGACAGTCACCAAATATAAACCAGGCCTGAGCTTTCTTTTCCCCAGTCAACTGGTCTTAGGAAGTACATGAATATATATATATTGAATATATAAGTATATATATTGTAAGTATATATATTCAGTATATATTCATATAAATATATGAATACATATATACACACACACAATAATTTATATACATATATAAATTTCTACATATTAATGACAAAAGGGGAACATTACTTATATCTTACTGATAGTATAACTCATAATAATAGCATGGTAACAGTTATTTAAAAATAGTGTTTATTGTATGCCAAACAATGAGACACATTCTTTATTTTTACATATATTAGCTGCTTAATAGTTATTAAAAAACCCTATGGTTATTATATTCACCATTAAACAGATGAGACAACCAGGATGTAAAGAGATCTCTTGACCAACTTCCCCAAAGTAGTGTAACAGAGAGGTGGGATTTCTGTCTGAGTCGAAATCTCACACTCATGGCCACCAGATGAAGCTTCATAAAGGAAGGTAGCAAATGAACAGCTCAATTCCACCTCCAAAAGAACTCTGTGAGTTTATATTTTTACTTTAGTTATCCATCCACAACTTCTGAGGTATAAACAATAAAAAATGCTGGATTGTATGACCTTAGGAAAGTCATTTAAACTTGCTCATCCTTAATAACTTATGTGTAAATGAGTTAAATTAAACATTACTGTAACTTAATTAAGAGTTACTGGCAAGTCTTATATATTCAAGCATTTTGTAAATTGAAACGTTGAATCTAAATGTAAAATGCAACCTGCTTTCTTTGTGATATCAGTATCACAAGGGCTGAAGGGAAGTTAAAAATAGTAAGTACAGGCATACCTTGGAGTTATTGTGGGTTCAGTCCCAGACCACCACAATAAAGCAGATACTGCAATAAAGTGAGTCAAATGAATTTTTTATTTCACAGTGTATTTAGAAATTATAGTTACACTATACTCTAGTCTATTAAGTGTGCAATACCATTATGTCTAAAAACAATGAACATACCTTAATTAAAAAATGTTTTATTGTTAAAAAATACTAACCATCATCTGAGCTTTTGGTGAGCTGTAATCTTTTTTGCTGGTGGCAAGTCTTGCCTCAGTGTTGATAGGTCCTGGCCAGGGTGGTGGTTGCTGAAGGTTGGGGTGGCTGTGGCAATTTCTTAAAATCAGACAACAATGACGTTTGCTGCTTATTGATTAACTCTTCTCTTTGTAGCATGAGATGCTGTTTGATAGTATTTTACCCACAGAATTTCTTTCAAAATTGGACTCAATCCTCTCAAACCTGCCACTGCTTTATCAATTGAGTTTATGTAATATTCTAAATGCTTTGTTGTCATTTCAACAGTCTTCACAGCATCTTCACCAGGAGTAGATTCCATCTCAAGAAACCACTGTCTTTGAGAAGCAACTCCTCATCTCGTCAAATTTTACCAAGAGATTGCAGCAATCCAGTAACAGCTTCAGGCTCCACTTCTAATTTTAGTTCTCTTGTTGTTTGTACCACTTCTGCAGTTATTTGCTCCACTGAGGTCTTCAGTCATTAAAGTCATCCATGATGGCTGGAATCAATTTCTTCCAAACTTTGTTAATGTTCATATTTTAACTTCTTCCCATGAATTGCAAATGTTCTTAAGGGAACCTATAATGGTGACCCCATTCCCAAAAGTTTTCAATTTACTTTGCCCAGATCCATCAGAAGCTATAACCTTATGAAATGTTATTTCTTAAATAATAATAAGACTTGAAAGTTGAAATTTCTCCTTGATCCATGGGCTGCAAAAGGAATGTTGTATTAGCATCCATGAGTCTTGTTTATCCTCATCAGAGTCCTTTGGTGACCAAGTGCATTGTCGATTAACTGTATTATTGAAAGGAATCTTTTTTTGAGAACAGTAAGTCTCAACAGTGGGCTTAAAATATTCAGTAAACCATGTTGTAAACAAATGAGCTGTCAACCAGGCTTTGTTGTTTCATTTATAAGTGCAGACAGAGTAGATATAGTGTAATTCTTAAGGGTCCTGGGAGTTTGGGGAGGGTAAATGAGCACTGACTTCAACTCAAAATCACCAGCTGCATAGCCCCTATGAGATGACCTTTGAAGCTTGGAAGCCAGCATTGCCTTCTCCTCTCTAGCTATGGAAGTCCTAGATGGCATCTTCTTCCACTTGAAGGCTGTTTTGTCTACATTGAAAATGTGTTGTTCACTGTAGCCATCTTCAGTAATTATCCTAGCCAGATCCTCTGGATAACTTGCTTCACCTTCTACATCAGCATTTGCTGCTTAACCTGGTACTTTTTTGTTTTGGAGATGGCTCCATTCCTTAAACCTCATGAACCTACCTTGGCTAGCTTCAAACTTTTCTTCCACAGCTTCCTCACCTCTTTCACTCATCATAGAATGAAAGAGAGTAAGGGCATTACTCTGGCTGAAGCTTTGGCTTATGGGAATGTTGTGGCTGGTTTGATCATCTATCCAGACAACTTAAAACTTTCTTCCTATTTGCAATAAGGCTATTTCACTTTCTTATCATTTGTGTGTTCACTGAAGTAACACTTTTAATTTCCTTCAAGAACTTTTCCTTTGTACTCACAACTTGGCTAACTGTTTGGCACAAGAAGCCTAGCTTTC
This sequence comes from Manis javanica, assembly GCF_040802235.1. NCBI lineage: Eukaryota > Metazoa > Chordata > Mammalia > Pholidota > Manidae > Manis > Manis javanica. The sequence continues at coordinate 73,989,555 of NC_133159.1, forward strand.
AGCTTATCTTGGCTTTTGACATGCCTTTCTCACTAAGCTTAATCATTTCTAGCTTTTAACTGAGAGTGAGAGACACATGACTCTTCACTTAAACACTTAGGAGCCATTGTAGGTTATTAATTGGCCTATTTCAATATTTCTATGTCCCAGGGAGAAAGAGAGGGATTAGAGGCACAGCTGCTTGGTGAAGCAGTCAGAACACACACAACATTTTTTATTAAGTTCACTGTCTTATGTGAGCATGGTTTGTGGCACCCCAAAACAATAGTAACATCAAAGATCACTGATCACCATAACAGATATAATAACAATGAAATATTGTGGGGATCACCAAAGTGTGACACTGAGACATGAAGTGCGCAAATGCTGTTGGAAAATGTTCCCAACAGACTTGTTCAATGCAGGGTTGCTACAAACCTTCCATTTGTTAAAAAATGCAATTCTGCAAAATGAAGTGAAGCACAGTAAAATGTGGTATGCCTAAGCCATTCTGAAAATTCTCTACCCCAAGAATTATTACCCAATTATGAAATATAAAATCAAAAGAAACCAATTTCAGAAAATCATTAATTCCTGAAATCAACTGAGGGAATAGTTAAAAAGATCTCTGTTTGAAAGGCAAGAAAGTGAGCAACTATAAAGACAAACTGAATAGTGTTACCCCAAGTCATTTAATCTCCTCAAGCCACATTTCCTCCTTTACAAAACTATAGAGTTGGGCTAAATAATCTCTATGTTACAGGCTTAACGTTCTACCAGTTGAAACCTTTATGACCCTTTAGCAGTGATCACTACCTTCCACTTTATTCTGACTAGACTGGAGGATCTTAAAAATTCTTTCATCCAATAGATCTGCATGCATTTTCACCTGAGAAACTCTAAAGATAGTATGCCTTTCGTCTGCTTTTCTGAATTGAATGAGCTCTCAGCTTTGTAAAATGTATCTTTCATTGACTTCAATAAAAGCCACTTAATCTTGGGAAATTAATTGAGAGATTTTGAGTTTGAATGTCTCTGGTATTATTGGTGTATAGAAAATCTTGTTATTTAAATCTCACTTTTGTGTGTTACATTGTAATTTTTAAGAGATCATCATAGCAATCTCCTATTTCTGTTAACTCTCTCTGAAAAACCAAGTGGGTTTGTTTCTTAGATTGCTAATAAGTTTATCCAGTCAGCTAAATTATCACATATATGGACTACAGTTTAATGCAACTCATTTTATTTGATTAAGGCAAGAAACATACAAAGAGTTCCATTTTGGGAATAAAAACTGTCAGGGTGAATCACTCGGAATGCAGTTCAACATGAAGTGCCATAAATTACACTGAAATTTCTTTGTGTAGGTATTCAGCTCTGCATGCTTTTATTGATAAAGCAGCAGTCCCTCTCTCCACCCCCACACACTTTTTTAATGAGGACTAACTATTACCCTGGAAAAGAACTTGATTTCTATTAGCTGACAACAGCACTCATACAAACAACTCTTTTCATCTTCTATTAATTTTACCAGAAAAAGTATCCCCCCCTAAGGAAGTCTGCCTGAAACCCTCAGGAGAATGTCACCTGTCGTGTGTCCTTTTTGTGTCTCTTGAAGGAGTGGCTTGAGAAAGTAAGTCGTTCCACTCAAGTTAAAAGCAGGAACTAAGGTGAAAGAAAAGTGTTCTCAGATACAATGTGACAAACGCACTGTTCCAAAAGATGCTTTTTCAAACAAAAGTCTGGCAGAGCTCAGGAATCAGAACAGAAGGTAACAGAGTTCTACCAGGCAGTACTTGAAACTCGCAAAGTATGCTGGATGATTCCCCACACACTTCTCCCCAACTGGGCATGCGTTTTGGCAGTCTTCTGCTTAGGTTCTGCCATTTGATTTCAAGAACTTGCTAGAGTATACAAATGTACAAAAAAATCAAGGCTTTAACATTCCATAAGCTTGAATAGAATCTTCAGTAGTGACCAGCTGCATTCCAGAGACCTGCCTGAAAGCTTGGACGAAACCTCTACCCAAGCAGAGAGGAAAAAGCCTCATTCCCTTTGCATTAGTCACTCTGTAAAAGATTAATCCTAATGAGCTACTTTCTACAAAAAGGCACACCCAGTTTGCATTACATACCTATGATTTCTCAATATTTAGGCCAAAATGTGTACACTCAGTTGTTGATAGATATCATCTTTCCAGAAACCATTAACCATGGTATTAACTGTAATAACTTAGTGAGGTTAAGGAACGAGGCCAAGCCGGGGGTAGCTCGGAGCTGCTGGGGAAGCAGTCATTTAAATCGCTGTAAAAGAACACATTGATAGAACTTGTGTTTCTAAAAACAGAACACGAAGAAAACCCAACCCACTATCTTTTTGTTTAATCTGTTCTACATTGCCATCCCTTCTCTGCCTTGGCCAGGTCAGTTTTCAGCAGGTAGTGCGGCTCACTTAATTGATTTCATCAGTTAATGGCAGTCACTGTGATGGAGTTTGAAGTTTTAGACTCAAGAGATCAGCGTGGGGACAGAAGTTCCTGAGACCTTTGCCAGACCCTGGGAGGGCACCCCCCACAGGACTGCTGTGCTGCCCCCGGCGAGGGCGGCGGCCGTTCACCGCCTCTGCCCCGTGACACAGCTTCCCTGGTGGTCAGGCCTGCAGCTGTGACCACATTTTAGGCAGTAAGCTAGCCATCCCCTTCCAGTGCCATTCGGCAGTTAAATTTCAATCACAGTCCATGGCTGCTTTGCCTTAAGAAAAGGAGCTTTTAAATCTTATTTTTTTCACCTATCTCTTGGGACTTTCTTGATGATTGAGATTTAGAAGACAAAAAGGTAAAGAAACCAGAAGAGACACAACATGGGAGATAAAACAGAGAGAGAGATGTGAAGCAGAGACAAGCATAAATCCAGTCAGTGATAGGATTAAACTGGAATTTAAATGTAATAAATTTAAGAATAAATGTTAATTTTACTGATCCATATGTATAACTATATGTATATCACAGTACTCAGTGATACTGAATTAATAAGCAGGTCATGACACAATCTCTTACCTTAAAAGACTTACATTTTAGTGGGGGAAAGCAATCAATAATACTTATTAACATTACTTTTGTCGTTTGTGCCAAACTTTGAATAAAACACATTACAGACTGTATCACTTTTGATTCTCTCCATACTGTGTGATTAAGTACTATTAGCATTCCCATTTTGTATATTAGGAATTTGAGGCTTAGAAAAAGTCAGTGAATATGCCTAAGATAACAGAACCACTAGATGTGATTCAGAATCGAACATGTATCTTTTAGACTCAGGAATCACGTTCCTTAGGATTAAGACACAGTGATTCACCAAGGGTATAATGAGTAATATCAGCAAATTGTAGTAAAAGCTAAAACAGAGGCAGGAAAAAGTTCTTTGGGAGAACAAAGGAGGGAATCATTAATTTTAAGTAGTTACATTAGGAGGTTGCTTGCCCATCCATGGCTATTTCGATGCCTTTAAGATGTTACCAAGAGTCTTCAGTGGCAGTTTAAGGTATTTGTGTGTTGTTCCAAGAACTGAGATGCCCTCTCACCTTTCTGATTCAAGGTAAAAGCCTCAGGCTCTTTGAACATAATACCCAGCATGCCTTGTTTTGTGGAAAGTACCAGGGCAATGAATGTATTTTTGCATCTGAAGTGAATAGCCCACAAAATCAAAGAACAGGAACTAAAATAATGCCCTGCTGGGACCACAAGACATGCAGAAGCAGCCCCAGCAGTCCCGTTGTGAGTGTACAGTCTTCCTTTCTCTGTGAGAATGTAAATTCTATGAAGTTTGGGACATTCCTATTTTTTTTTGAGGGGGTTATTATTTTTTTATTAAGATACCATTGATACACAATCTTATGCTCAGATTTCACATGAGCAACATTGTGGTTACTACATTCCCCCTATTATGAAGTCCCCACCATATACCCCATTACAGTCACTGTCCATCATCATAGTAAGCTTCTCTGTGTTTTACTTCCTTCCCTGTGCCCCCCCTATATTATATGTGTTAATCATAATGTCCCTTATTCCCCTTCTCCCTCCCTTCCCACCCATCCTCCCCAGTCCCTTTTCCCTTTGGTAACTGTTAGTCCATTCTTGGGTACTGTGAGTCTGCTGCTGTTTTGTTCCTTCAGTTTTTCTTTGTTCTTTTGCTCCACAGATGAGTGAAATCATTTGGTACTTGTCTTTTTCCGCCTGGCTTATTTCACTGAGCATAGTACCCTCTAGCTCCATCCATGTTGTTGCAAATGGTAGAATTTGTTTTCTTAAGGCTGAATAATATTCCATTGTGTATATGTACCACATCTCTTTTATCTATTCATCTGCTGATGGACACTTAGGTTGCTTCCATTTCTTGGCTATGGTAAATAGTGCTGCGATAAACATAGGGGTGCATATATCTTTTTCAAACTGGGCTCCTGCATTCTTAAGGTAAATCCTTAGGAGTAGAATTCTTGGGTCAAATGGTATTTCTATTTTTAGTTTTTTTTTAAATTTTATTTTGGTATCATTAATCTACAGTTACATGAAGGACATTATGTTTACTAGGCTCCCCCCTTCACCAAGTCCCCACACATCCCCATTCACAGTCACTGTCCATTAACATAGTAAGATGCTGTAAAATCACTACTTGTCTTCTCTGTGTTGCACAGCCCTCCCTGTGCCTCCCCACACACTATACATGCTAATCGTAATGCCCCCTTTCTTTTTTCCCCACTCTTCTCCCTCCCTTCCCACCTGTCCTCCCCGGTGCCTTTCCCTTTGGTAACTATTAGTCCATTCTTGGGTTCTGTGCTTCTGCTGCTGTTTTGTTCCTTCAGTTTTCTTTTGTTCTTATACTCCACATATGAGTGAAATCATTTGGTACTTGTCTTTCTCCGCCTGGCTTATTTCACTGAGCATAATACCCTCTAGCTCCATCCATGTTGTTGCGAATGGTAGGATTTGTTTTTTCTTATGGCTGAGTAATATTCCATTGTGTATATGTACCACATCTTCTTGATCCATTCATCTACTGATGGACATTTAGGTTGCTTCCATACCTTGGCTATTGTAAATAGTGCAGCTATAAACATAGGGGTCATCTGTCTTTTTCAAACTGGAGTGCTGCATTCTTGGGGTAAATTCCTAGAAGTGGAATTCCTGGGTCAAATGGTATTTCTATTTTGAGCATTTTGAGGAACTTCCATACTGCTTTCCACAATGGTTGAACTAATTTACATTCCCACCAGCAGTGTAGGAGGGTTCCCCTTTCTCCACAACCTTGCCAACATTTGTTGTTGTTTGTCTTTTGGATGGTAGCCATCCTTACTGGTGTGAGATGATATCTCATTGTGGTTTTAATTTGCATTTCTCTGATGACAAACAATGTGGAGCATCTTTTCATGTGTCTGTTGGCCATCTGAATTTCTTCTTTAGAGAACTGTCTATTCAGCTCCTCTGCCTATTTTTTAATTGGATTATTTGCTTTTTGTTTGTTGAGGTGTGTGAGATCTTTATATATTTTGGATGTCAACCCTTTAACGGATCTGTCATTTACGAATATATTCTCCCATACTGTAGGATACCTTTTTGTTCTATTGATGGTGTCCTTTGCTGTACAGAAGCTTTTCAGCTTGATATAGTCCCATTTGTTCATTTTTGCATTTGTTTCCCTTGCCCAGGGAGATATGTTCAAGAAGAGGTCACTCATGTTTATGTCTAAGAGATTTTTGCCTATGTTTTTTTCTAAGAGTTTTATGGTTTCATGACTTACATTCAAGTCTTTGATCCATTTCAAATTTACTTTTGTGTATGGGGTTAGACAGTGATCCAGTTTCATTCTCTTACATGTAGCTGTCCAGTTTTGCCAGCACCATCTGTTTAAGAGACTGTCATTTCCCCATTGTATGTCCATGGCCCCTTTATCGAATATTAGTTGACCATATATGTTTGGGTTAATGTTTGAAGTCTCTATTCTGTTCCATTGGTCTGTGTCTCTGTTCTTGTGCCAGTACCAAATTGTCTTGATTACTGTTGCTTTGTAGTAGAGCTTGAAGTTGGGGAGTGAGATCTCCCCCCCACTTTTTTCTTCCTTCTCAGGATTACTTTAGCTATTATTATTTAGGTCTTTGGTGTTTCCATATAAATTTTTGAACTATTTGTTCCAGTTCATTGAAGAATGCTGTTGGTAGTTTGATAGGGATTGCATTGAATCTGTATATTGCTTTGGGTAGGATGGCCACTTTGACGATATTAATTCTTCCTAGCCAGGAGCATGGGATGAGTTTCCATTTGTTAGTGACCTCTTTAATTTCTCTTAAGAGTGTCTTATAGTTTTCAGGGTATAGGTCTTTCACTTCCTTGGTTAGGTTTATTCCTAGGTATTGTATTCTTTTTGATGCTATTGTGAATGGAATTGTCTTCCTGATTTCTCTTTCTATTAGTTTATTGTTAGTGTATAGGAAAGCCACAGATTTCTGTGTGCTAATTTTGTATCCTGCAACTTTGCTGAATTCTGATATTAGCTCTAGTAGTTTTGGAGTGGAGTCTTTAGGGTTTTTTATGTACAAGATCATGTCATCTGCAAGTAGTGACAGTTTAACTTCTTCTTTACCAATCTGGATTCTTTGTATTTCTCTGCTTTTTCTAATTGCCGTGGCTAGGACCTCTAGTACTATGTTGAATAACAGTGGGGAGAGTGGGCATCCCTGTCTTGTTCATGATCTCAGAGGAAAAGCTTTCAGCTTCTCGCTCTTCAGTATGATGTTGGCTGTGGGTTTATCATATATGGCCTTTATTATGTTGAGGTACTTGCCCTCTATACCCATTTTGTTGAGAGTTTTTATCATGAATGGATGTTGAATTTTATCGAATGCTTTTTCAGCATCTATGGAGATGATCATGTGGTTTTTGTCTTTCTTTTTGTTGATGTGGTGGATCATGTTGATGGATTTTCAAATGTTGTACCATCCTTGCATCCCTGGGATGAATCCCTCTTGGTTATGGTGTATGATCCTTTTGATGTATTTTTGAATTCGGTTTGCTAATATTTTGTTGAGTATTTTTTCATCTACGTTCATCAGGGATATTGGTCTGTAGTTTTCTTTTTTGGTGGGGTCTTTGCCTGGTTTTGGTATTAGGGTGATGTTGGCTTCATAGAATGAGTTTGGGAGTATTCCCTCCTCTCCTATTTTTTGGAAAACTTTAAGAAGAATGGGTATTATGTCTTCTCTGTATGTCTGATAAAATTCCGAGGTAAATCCATCTGGCCCGGGGGTTTTGTTCTTTGGTAGTTTTTTGATTGCCGCTTCAATTTCGTTGCTGGTAATTGTTCTGTTTAGATTTCCTGTTTCTTTCTCGGTCAGTCTTGGAAGGTTGTATTTTTCTAGGAAGTTGTCCATTTCTCCTAGGTTTCCCAGCTTGTTAGCATATAGGTTTTCATAGTACGCTCTTGTAATTTTTTGTATTTCTGTGGGGTCCATCGTGATTTTTCCTTTCTCATTTCTGATACTGTTGCATTTGTGTTGACTCTTTTCCTTTTAATAAGTCTGGCTAGAGGCTTATCTATTTTGTTTATTTTCTTGAAGAACCAGCTCTTGGTTTCATTGATTTTTGCTATTGTTTTATTCTTCTCAATTTTATTTATTTCTTCTCGGATCTTTATTATGTCCCTCCTTCTACTGACCTTAGGCCTCATTTGTTTTTCTTTTTCTAATTTTGGTAATTGTGACATTAGACCATTCATTTGGGATTGTTCTTCCTTCTTTAAATATGCCTGGATTGCTATATACTTTCCCCTTAAGACTGCTTTTGCTGTATCCCACAGTAGTTGGGGTTTTGTGTTGTTGTTTGTTTCCATATATTGCTGGATCTCCATTTTGATTTGGTCACTGATCCATTGATTATTTAGGAGCATGTTGTTAAGCCTCCTAGTGTTTGTGAGCCTTTTTGCTTTCTTTGTACAATTTATTTCTAGTTTTATGCCTTTGTGGTCTAAAAAGTTGGTTGGTAGGGTTTCAGTCTTTTGGAATTTACTGAGGCTTTTTTTGTGGCCTGGTATGTGGTCTATTCTGGAGAATGTTCCATGTGCACTTGAGAAGAATGTGTATCCTGTTGCTTTTGGGTGTAGATCTCTATAGATCATTATATAATGTCCTTCTTTATCTTTTGTTACTTTCTTTATTTTGAAGTCTATTTTGTCTGACACTAGTATTGCAACACCTGCTTTTTGCTCTCTATTGTTTGCATGAAATATCTTTTTCCATCCCTTGACTTTAAGTCTGTGCATGTCTTTGGGTTTGAGGTGAGTCTCTTGTAAGCAGCATATGGATAGGTCTTGCTTTTTTATCCATTCTATTACTCTGTGTCTTTTGATTGGTGCATTCAGTCCATTTACATTTAGGGTGATTATTGAAAGGTATGTACTTATTGCCATTGCAGGCTTTAAGTTTGTGGTTACCAAAGGTTCAAGGTTAGCTTCTTTACTATCTTACTGTCTAACTTAACTTGCTTATTAAGCTATTATAAACACGGTCTGGTGATTCTTTATTTCTCTCCCTTCTTATTCCTACTCCTCCCTTCTTCATATGTTGGATGTTTTATTCTGTGCTCTTTTTAGGAGTGCTCCAATCTAGAGCAGTCCCTGTAAGATGCCCTGTAGAGGTGGTTTGTGGGAGGCAAATTCCCTCAATTTTTGCTTGTCTGAGAATTATTTAATCCCTCTTTCATATTTAAATGATAATCATGCTGGATACAATATTCTTGGTTCGAGGCCCTTCTGTTTCATTGCATTAAGTATATCCTGCCATTCTCTTCTGGCCTGTAGGGTTTCTGTTGAGAAGTCTGATGATAGCCTGATGGGTTTTCCATTGTAGGTTTTTTTTTCTCTCTGGCTGCCTTTAATACTTTGTCCTTGTCTTTGATCTTTGCCATTTTAATTATTATGTGTCTTGGTGTTGCCCTCCTTGGAGCCCTTCTCATGAGAGTTCTGTGTACCTCTGTGGTCTGAGAGGCCATTTCCTCCCCTAGTTTGGGTAAGTTTTCAGCAATTATTTCTTCAAAGACACTTTCTATCCCTTTTTCTCTCTCTTCTTCTTCTGGTACCCCTATAATGCGAATATTGTTCCATTTTGATTGGTCACACAGTTCTCTTAAAATTCTTTCATTCCTGGAGATCCTTTTATCTCTCTCTGCATCAGCTTCTCTGCATTCCTGTTCTCTGTTTTCTAGTCCATTAATGGTCTCTTGCATCTCGTCCATTCTGTTTTGAAGTCCTTCCAGTGCTTGTTTTATTTCTGTATTCTCCCTCCTTAGTTCTTGCATATCTCTCTGCAAGTCCATCAGCATGGTTATGACTTTTTTTAAAATTCTTTTTCAGGAAGGCTGGTTAAATCTATTTCCCCAGGTTCCTTCTCAGGGGAAGATGTAGAAGATGTCAATGCTGTCTGGGTTAGTCTTGTCTGGATCAAATCTTTTTTGCCTTTTCATGTTGATAGGTGCAGTGGAGTGCTATTGACGAATCTATCAGCTGGGAGAGTTAAGCCTCTTTCCACTTGCCTCCCGACCTTTCTTTACTGGGACAACTGCGATCCCTACTGGCTTGTGTTGGGCAATTGCGTGTAGACTGAGTCTTTGTATCTTGCCCGACTGGTATGGAGGAAGCTCCCTTGCTGAGGGCGTGGCCAGCCTCAGGCCGCTGCTCTGCTATGGCGGGGCCCTGGAGGGGTAATGGATGGGGGGCTGTTTGGCTGTTTACCTCTATGAGGGGTCTCAGAGCTGTTGCCCAGGGGGTTAGTGTGCCCAGAGTTCCCTGGAATTTCCAGCTGCTGGACTGTGACCTGGGATGCTTCCATCCAGCAGTGGGGTCCCTGTCCCTTTAAGACTTTCAAAATGTAATTGCTTTTCTTTGTCACAGGGGCGCCGCCTTCGGGACCTGCTCACAGGTCCTACTGTCCTGCTTCCCTAGTTTCCAGCACCCCACACATGCACTGTGTCTGCGCTCTGGTGCAGATGGCTAGGGCTGGGTGTTTAGCAGTCCCTCTCCCTCCCCGCTCTGACTCCTCTCCTCCCACCAGGAGCTGGGGTGAGGGGCGCTCGGGTCCCACCAGGCTGCGGCTTGTATCTTACCCCTTTCACCAGGTGCTGGGTTCTCGCAGGTGTGGATGTAATGTGGCTGTTGTCCTGTGTCTTCTGGTCTCTCTTTTTTTAGGATTAGTTGTATTTGTTGTATTTTCAAAAATATATATGTTTTTGGGTGGAGATTCCCACTGTCCTACTCATGCCGCTATCTTGGTTCTGCCCCACATTCCTATTTTTTTACCTTGTACATTGCACAATGTCAGCAGCTAAAATGGTACTCTGTAAATGTTATCCAATAAGTTAATGGGTTTAAATAACTTTAGTGGACTGACCTTGATCATAGATTCTCCTAGGCAACATGATCCATTTTTCTGCTCACCATTCCATCTTGTATCTCAAACCATCCTTTTAAGTTTGTTTCTTTAACTTGAAGTATATCTTTAACTGAAGTTCTACTTACAATAAATTCAGTTTTTATTTGTTAAAAATATTTTACTTTTTCTTCATTATTGAATAATTATTAGTTATATATAGTTAGTTCCATCTTTGGAAGCAATCATCTGCTTTCATCTTTGATGTCTGACTACTGACCCCTTTCAAGTCCCACCATTTGCCTGTCTCCTTCTGTCACACATCAGGGAAAGCTGGGGAAAAAGCCTTTATGCTTCCCTCTTTTAGCGCCAAAAGGAAGTTCAAACCATACAATCTCTGCTCCACAAGAGAGAACTCTCACGCATACTCAGCCCCTGCTCTCAAATTATCAGACTGCTTGGGAACCTACCTTTCTCTTCCCAGAAATCTTCATTATGTAAGTGATAAACCTTTTCATATACTCTTGGTGTATGTGCGACATTGTTAATTTCAATATCTGAATCACATTTTGGATAAGGAAAGATCCATTCTATTTTTGAAGAGTGACCACAACAATTGGTGCAGTAAGCAAGGTATCTAGGCAAGGACTGCCACCGCTGGGGGTATTTCTTTTCTTGCTTTGACTTGCTAAATGGCACTGCTGCCTCTGGATTGGCTTTTTCTTTTGGATGTGTTGCTGCCTTCTGGAAAGTTTATGCTTTGAACTGTGTTTCTTTGTACTGCTTTTGCTGAGTCCTACTGAAACTAAGTTCAAAGTTTTGATAATTGGCATTTAAGGACAGGCATATGGGATTGAGGCCCTCTGTAAGTGGCCTTGAGTTGTGTGCTTAGCAAAAACATGTCTGTATGTTTGAATTGTTTGTCTTGATTCTAGCATAAGCCACAACTAATGCTAGGATAAGAGGGGATGGCTCTTACCTTGTGACTGCTGATTTTGTGTCTCAACCAGGTCCTGGTTCTCATCCTGTAGATCTGCCAGGGGAGAGGTGGATGCCCTGTGCAAGACACAGGCACATTGAGTGATCACTCATATGGAGGAAAAACACTCTCCATGTGGCATTCTGATGTCCACACTCTTAAAAGCAGATTTCTCACTAGGATCCTACAAAATGACTTTGCTGCTGAATCTAATTATGTCTCTGCACCCTACCAATAACCTGCCACACTCACACCAAAAAAGGACCCTGATACTAAGAATTATAGGGATAGTACCCATGATACTCCCTCTGGCACAGCCAAGTGGTTAATTCAACCACTGTAGGGGAAGCCCCTAATCCTGATGATGCTAACATGAAACTTTCTTGAGGAAGAAACTTATAAATATAAGCAAGGTGGGGAGCACTTCCCCAGAGTAAATTCAGTAAACACAAGAACAAAAAGCCCTGAATTTTTAAAATCCTGAATATAGGGTAAGGAAACCAAAATTAATACTAAGGTCTACATATTAACCCAATGAGAAATCCAAATTGACTAAAAGAAATCATACTACAAAAAGACAAAAAGAGGCTGATTGGTTTTTGTGCCTCCCTAATATAGGTTCTAAATTAGCTATAGCATATACTAAGATATGTCAACTGGTAAACCTCCATGGCCTTAATCAATACTGGGGATCAAATTACAATTACACTTGGATATTCCATTTAATTTAAACAAGGTACCAACTGTAATCTTAGGGGAATTATTGAACGTAAAGCAGTATATAAACGGGCATGACACATATTAAGCGCTGGAACTATTGCCTTGCTTAAGTCTCATACAGCCTTATCACCCAGTGCCCTAAAATACTCTGTGATGGGCACAAATACTCTGACCTGATGTTAAATAAATTAAAATTAAATAAAGTCTTTGATACTCACACTTGGCTTAATAAAAAGGTCTGATGAACATTCTCATCTTCGAGGATTGAAATTTATTATATGAGACCTAGAGAAGCAGCAATTGTCTCACTGATTTTCTATTTAAAATTCCAATTTGGTCTGTTTTTAACCTGGAAAGAATAAACAGCACATCATAATGGATTACTGCGTCCATAATGCTATGGCCCTCACATTCAATATTATTGAAATCATTGACTCCATACAATCAGAAACTCATAAGTACTTTTCAGTCATAGATTCAGTTAAATCTGTTCTGTGCCTGTTTCAGTCGTCTCTCAGTCACATTTTGCCTTCACCTTTGAGGGAACACAATACACCCTTATCTGGTTATTCAGGTACCCATGTTTGGTAGGGGCAGAAAGTGCAAACCATGTAAGCTCTGGCTCATTCAAAGAAACCTTCACTTCAACCCCTAACTCTGTAGCCATTAGATAATTTCCTTTTTATACTCTCTCAAAACACTTTCAAAACTGCTTGGGAGTCTGCTTTCTATTTAAAGCCTCATTCTGTGATTAATCAAAGTTTTCTTACCCTCTTGGTGTTTGTCTGGCACCCTCAGTCATAATATCTAAACTAGTGTTGCCATTGATAATTCTGTCCATATAAGTTTATTTCAAAGGTGTTTCTTTTCTTTGGCTGCTATTACAAGCTATTTAAAAATTTGGTGTTCTGAAGTTTCACTATTGTGCGTCTAAATGTGAATTCAATTGTATTTATCATGTTTGATATTACTTGTACTTTCTGAATCTGATAATTTATGTTCATATCAATTTTGGAACAATTTCTCAAATATCATTTCAGTATTGTCTCTACTCCATTCTTTCTGTACTCTTCTTCTGAATTTCTTTGGACTGTATGTTTTATTTTATTATTTGATTCTCTATGTTTCTTGAATTCTCTTCAATATTATCCTTTTCTTTATCTTTCTATACTGCATTATAAGTAATCTCCAAAGATCTATCTTCCTGTTTCCTAATTCTCTCTTTAGCTAGATCTTATCCTTTATTTAAATAAATCATTAGTTTCATGTCTTCAATAACTACATGTAAAAATTTTACATATTCTATTTCTATCTTTTTAATAGCTGACTAGTCTTTTTATATAGTATTTTATTTTTGTACCATGTCCTTATTACCTTTCAAGGTAGTCATGTTAGACATAATTGTTTTATAGTACCTGAACTTCTTATGTGGGAGTAGGATGTATATATATATATATATATAGTGCTTTGTTTCTTGTTTGAGATAACTCTTGGTTAATTGGCTTCTAATGTGTTTTGGAAATTCTGAACTGTGGGCTCATTTTGAATAGATTTATCTGTTAGAATCATATTTAGCCTGTTCAGGGTCTATCCCTCCATAATCATTTTGTGTTTGCTTTTACACAGTATCCTGGCTTGGGCCTATGATGTGTAATTCTCTTAGTTTGAGGCAGTCCTTGCTCACACTGATATTATAAATTTGAAAGCACACCTGCCTATAGGAAAATATGAGTTTATAAATTCTCAAGTGTGTAATATTTTCCTCCACTTAGAGCTTATGTTCATACAGAAAACTATTCTTATCATTGTCCTATACTATCTGGTTCCAGATTAACAAATGAGTTCTTAGTTCTAACTGTTTTCCTTATTATGGCTTCCAGGCTTTACCTCTTATTCTTTGGTTGCTGACACTAGTAACCCCTTCCTACTAGCACTTCCTACCAGCCCACTGTGTTGCTTGCCAATTAATTTCCTATGTATTTTTGAACCATGGGATTTTCCCTGACTTTCTTATGAGCTGGCTTATGTAGTTAACAAGATATGTGTTATTTGTTTTTTCTAAAATTTCTGTCATTGCTTAGAAGTGGAAGGCCTCAAAAAGACATTTCCTATTTTTGTTCTCCAGTATGTACTTAGTGTAATTTGAAACTGGAGAGCACTAGAATGTCAAACATGTCGAATTTCACAGGTGTTTGGATACACTTGAAATAAAGAAGTGGTAATTCTTAGTCTATACCCTTTATGCCACACATTAATCTATACCTTTATGCCACAAATCGCTCTGATGCAAGATGGAGAGTAGCTGTGTTGTGTTGGCATAAGTATATGCTTATTCATAAAAATGCATATTTATTTGTGTACATAAATGGATACAGACATAGATATTCACTTTGGAAATCACTGCTTGTCAGCTTCTGATTCTGTCTTATCCAGCTGTTTCTTAATTACTTCTCCTGAGGGGTGAAACTCACTATAGTCACTATAGTATAGGACACTATATTACAGTAGGTAATATTTCTTTCTCTCACAACCCCAGTGCAGTAGAATATGATCACCCCAGCCCTAGCCACTGTGTTTCTATGTTTTATACGCTACTGATTCGATCAAGGGCCCAGTGTTCCTATAATAACCATTGAGCTTCTGAGTTAATGCTTTTTTCCCATGTTCCTTGGCAGAGTTTTTCATTAGTTTCTGCCCACTGTATTGAAAATCTTAATCTGAAAAACCCTAGCTCTGAATCTGATTCTGCTCCACTTTATTCTAGTCAGTGTCTCACTGTGAAAACAGAACACCTGTCCCCAGTTGCTGATAAGATGATAGAGATACTGCAACCCTCATCAGACCTCTTGAAGAACTCTCTGAAGTACAGTCCACTTTGGTTGCTCTACCTATGTAAGTTGTGCATTGACCTGGGGCCCTGGGGCTCCTCCTCTTGGGAAACATGGTATGTCTTATTTTCTAAGTTTTTGCGCTAGCCATATTCTTGAGACACCATGCCTTGCATATTTTTTCCCTATTCATGAGTATATCATTAATGCTTACAACCAAGTTTCCAGACAAGTCATTATCAACTATTTGCATAAGGCAAATACAAACTGTAATCCCTATGAGTAGTTAAGTATATATATATATATTCTTTTCATTTCATAAACAAAACACACTACATAGAAGATGAGCTGCCAAAATATTCTTTGAGGCTAATAATTTTGATATTTATTTGCACGATTGCCTTAGCTATTAATCCTTAAAATAGAGATTCTTCTTTATCTCTAAATTTTTATTTCTACAATAATACAATAGATCATGCTTTCCATAACTGTTCCTCTTATGAGCATTCAATTTCTATTCTCTCACCAATAAACTTGAAGTAATGATGCAAATTCTGTAATAAAATTGGCCCCTTGAAATGTACAATCTCAAAACACAGATATTCTCAATACTTCAGTAATAGGACAAAACCCTTATTTCAGTCCTCTATGAGTGTTGGACAAGGTGAGAAAAACAGCTCATAAAATTAGTAGCTAAGGGAATAGGGCAATTAGAATAAGAACATGGTGCCAACAAAGGTTTTAAAGAGAATGAGGGATGTGTTGTGAGAGAGAAGAGGGATGGTAATGAAAAATGGAAGGAAATGATAAAGGAACTATTTGGAGAAAGGGAAGAAGACATGGTTTGCAAAGAAAGGCTGAAAAGGATTGGGAAACATTTTCAATTACCAAGACAAAGGAACTGGGCAAACACTTCTAGAATGGTAGAAAAGAACGCAGACCCTACTTGAGAGAATCAAGTCCCTTTTTTTTTCGGGAGGATGGTGTTCGGGGGTAGGATTTGGAGGCGTCTTCTGGCACACATTTATTCAACTGAATCTTGTAAAATTTATTTCTGGAATTTAGAATTGGAAAGTTGGATGTAACAGAATATTTAAGTAAAAAAAAAACTTATGTAAAATATACCAATAGCAAAAATATGAAGTCAAGTCTTATATAACTTCTAAAACATTAATCTTATTTTTCCCCAGGAAATGATTATAATTCCATCCATAACCATAAGAAAGATTAATTTGAAATTTAAAAAATCTTCATATGCATGAATTACTCTTAATAATATGAAGATAGAATGTGTTTTGTGGGAGTCAGAAATAAAAATAAAATATATGAAAGAATGACATCAAGTAGAAAACCAGCCTAGGCTGATTTTAAAAAGTATTAATAGCTACTAAACAGTCCACATAAGAGAAACATATACCTTAACGTATTTGTCATATTCAAATGTATCAGTTGTATTTAATATATTTTAAAATCACCGTATGTGCTTTATAAATGTAATTCAGAAAAACTTTGCTAATTTTCACTTCCCTAATCTACAAACCCCCAATTCTCACAAATAACCCTGCAGTCTCACTTTACTTCTCAGTGAAGATTTAATAGCTGAGAGATTCTATCATGTTCTCATATTACTAAGACTTCATTATTTTTACATGCCACACTACAGGATATTTACTAATATATGATTAAGTATTATCATAAATAATTAAAATGCAACTACACTAGACAAAATGAAAGAACAAAGTGTATTTTATGTCACAGTCAACTTGTGTATATGTTGACCAGAGTGAGCTAAGCACATATTTTAAAAATAAAAAATCAATTTCTAAGAGAAACCTTAGTCAGACTGCAGTGCGCCTACTTCTCATTAGTGTGAGTTAACTCCCACCTGTCAATTAAATCAGGTAATCGTTATATCATTATTACTGTTAAACTGAAAAAAGTTAAATAGCAATAAAGCTTTGTTTTTGTGCTGGCCTTTTCCACACAGCCACGCCTTCCATTCCTAGCTGATTTGATATTTGCAGCACTTTTTCCCCCTCCTTCCCTTGTCTCACACACTCTGAGGTAAGAATTTACTGTCCTATTAATTGATCATCATATATTTAGAAGTGCATATCATGTGGTCACCACCATCTGGACAAGGTTCAGGATATGTAAATGTAATTAAGAGTCTTTGCCTTCAAGGAGTTTTCAACAGAATTTGAGAAACAAAATTAGCAAAGAAGCAAAAAAAAAAAAAAACAGAGTGAGCAGTACCAGAACACATATAACTGCATCTTAAATTGTGTGGTCATCACTACTCCTGGTGCTACATGTTAGCACACTCTGAGTCCAGAAAACTTCCCAGATTCTGTGAGTGTGCGATGGTGTTGGTCATATGTGCTCTGCTAGCATCTTACATTTATTCTGTCAAAAGTTACCCATTTACGTAGCAATAATGGAATCCATTTGATGTAAGGTAACATCTCTCATTAGGTCACATGTGTCTTGAGAACAGGGACTGAATTTTGTTCATAGCACTGTTTCCCCTCTCCTGGAGTGCTGGGCACTGAAACCAGTGGGAAGCAGAGGACCAGCTGAGGTGGGAGATGCAGAAGTGGCTGAACCTACATGGCCTTTTACAGAGGTTGGCCTTCAGCCCCAGAGCAATGAGAAATCAACAAAGGCTTTGAAGCAGGCAAAATGGCATGAACAGATTTAAGTTTTGAAAAGAGCCCTCTATCCTCAGTATATTGAAGAGTGGAGTAAAAATGAATGCAGGGAATTCAGATAATCTGAAATAAAACATTTAGTTAAGTAAGGAGGGATAGCCAAAACTAACATGTGTTTGTGGTATCATTTACCCAAATTTGATTAATAGCCAGGTTTTCTTGGCCGGTAACATGGAAGTGTGGTTATTGCGCTGTTGTTATGAATCATCTCATTATTTCTGAAGGTAAACAACTTAAATTGCATTACTCTCACTTTTGATAATCTTTGATAGTCTGGAGTATGTACTGTGTTAGAAGTTTGTTCAGATATTGAAGCAAATTAAAGTTGATACAGAAATACAGTAAAAAAATTTACTTACTCTCTTAGCAGGTGGCTCTGCTGAGATTTTCCAAATAGAACATTTTGTTTTCTAAATCTATTGTTAGTTGCTAATCTTGCTAGGTGTGCAGTCCAAATTGCTGTGTTTTATGTAACAATTTGCCATCCCCTTTGTTGGGGAATATGAAGTTGTCCAATCAATTGTCTAAATGTGCAAAGAAAGAAAATTAGTTTGAGCCTTTAGGATTCCCATGGTAAACTGGGATTACTTTGTGTTTCTAGATGAGGCTCTGGGCTGGAGGGAAGTAATGGGATAGCATGGCATTTTCACGGGTTGCAGCTAATTCCACCAGATCCTAGCAGAAACAATGATTTTCTCCTCATGTTACTCTCCCTGCTTTCAACCTTTCAATGGCTCTCCATCGCTCTTTGGATCACTTCCAAAGCTTTAATAGGGTCTGCCAAACTCTGCATGGACTGGATGCCTCCTACCGACCACTCCCGCTTCATTTCACACCTTTCTCCCCAGGTGTTCAGGTGCACACGTCTTCTTTAAATTCCTTAAATGTGCCCTTCTTCCTCTGACAAAGGGTGTTTG
Organism: Manis javanica; assembly: GCF_040802235.1. Lineage (NCBI taxonomy): Eukaryota > Metazoa > Chordata > Mammalia > Pholidota > Manidae > Manis > Manis javanica. The sequence goes on from NC_133159.1 coordinate 74,008,096, forward strand.
ACCTCATTCTCACTCTGCTTGGAGTGCTCCCTACCTCATTCCCATTCCCACCTCCAACTTTGGCTGCTTAATTGATTCCTACAGTTTCTTTAAATCTTACTTCAATAATTACCTTTTTCAGGCAAGCCTTCTCTGAGACCCTCTGCCCTCTACCTCTATGCCGGACTAGGTAGAACTGACTCATTTCATGCCCACATAGCACTGTGTAATTATCCTTCACAGCATCTACACTTGTACTTTTAATTAATTTATTTACATTATTTGATGGATGACTCCCTCTCATCAAACTGTGAGCTCTGTGGGGATAGTATGTCTATTTTTGTGCAATGTTATATGCCCAAAAGTTAGCACAGTACCCGGCACATAGTAGGTGCTAAATAAATATTTTTTATTAAACAATTAAGTGAATGAATAGATCATTCTGATAATAATATATTTCCTAATTTTTTCCCACTCTGTGGTCTCATAACTGTTTGCTGGAGCTTGGATTTTTCTCTCTATTCCAGGTTGGTATAATTGTACATACTCTCATTGCCTTATGATTAGCAGGTGAGGGGATGATACTCGCCATGGCAGAGGCTTAGTTCTAAACAGTCCTGCATAAACTCAGAGGGGAAATCACTTCAGCTCCCCATTGTGGTCTCTTGCAACTGAGAAGAGACAGTAAAACAAACATGCAAAAGGGCTAAGAGGCCCTGAAGAGACCGCGTGTGTACTAGACCTCTTGGTTCTTTCTTTGTCATTTAAAAGGGATACACTGGATATTACAATCTTGTGTTTTATTTTTCTAGATAAAAGGCAAGTTTTAAAGGGAGTTGGTCTCAAGTAAAACATAGTAACTGCCCTGAAAACCATGGACAATAAGACCCTCATAAATTCACTTAAGAGTTCATCTTTCAGGGCTTTTCCATTGGGATTTCTAGAAACATCAATAGCATGGATGCACCTCGTAACTTTGGAGACGCACCATTTGTTTTTCTTCCTTCCTCTAGTGCATATGTGTGACTCCTATCAACCTTATAAAGAGGAATTACTGAAGGGTAAATGTAACCTTCATCTAATTTTGTATTTCCTCTTAAATCCATTTGTACTCTTTTTTATGTACAAGTGGCAGAGTGGCAGTGGGGGCAGAAAGATTTGGGGCAGACCGTCACTGGGAAATGGGAGAAAGCAACAGGCAATTATAAAGGAGGGACAATTTAAGTCGTGACTTGTCCCACTATTCGATCTGTGAGTCAGAGTTCCCGCAGCTCCTCTGGCTTCTGGCTGTCACACACACAGCCAGGAGGCCACGACCATGGGGTCCCAGGGGAAGCAGAGGGACTGACTCCAGCAGCATCAGCTGTAGGAATGCAAACATGCTCTCAGGGATGGAAGCTGCCACGCCAGCCAGCGATCTTTGGGGAGGCTTGTTTTTGGTCCTCTTTAAAGATGCAATAAAATGGGAGAAAGTAGTTTGAAGCCTCCTTTGAACAATTTTATTGTCTATTCCCTTTGCCACAAGAGGGTAAAATTGATAAACTGCTAAATAATCAACTATTGTATATTTCATTTGAAAACTTTAAAATTTTAAATGCTCACTTTATGGCCCTGATAAAGCAAGACAGGGACTCCATGCTGGCTTCACTGCACTCCTCAGGGTGGTGGGGGGATTTGGTTTCATAGCACACTGAGGGACTGTCACTGGCCTGGATTCCACACCCAGCCCATGACTCATGGACTGGAGAAAGTACCTACTCCTGGGAAGCAAGCGTTTCACGGATTTCCAGAGAAGAGGCTGGGTGCAAGACAGAAGTGGAATCTAGTCCTTCAGTGTCAACTAGAGGAATAAATACTATTTTACTGGGAAAGAACTGACAGATGGAAGTGAATCCCAGATTGGGGTGGAAGGAACTCAATAACATAATTATTTAACACTTTGAAATATTCATATGTTTTTGGAAGGAAGGGACTGGGTGTTACACGTTTGTATCTCCAGTGTTTTGTACAATGTTCAGCATATAGTAGGTGCTCAATGAATACTTGCTTGATGAATGAATAAATGAAAAAGCAAACTGAGTAAAGCCCAAGTACAACTGTCCTCTATATTCCTCTATATTAGTTTTTTAGGATTGTTGTAATTGCCACATACTGTGTGACCTGAATGACATAAATTCATTCTCACAGTTTTGGAGGCTGTATGTCTGCAATCAAGGTATCAGCAAGTCAGGAAGTGCTCACTCCCTCTGAAGCAGCAATAGAAGGATCTGTCCCCAGCCTGTCTCCTAACTTCTGGTAGTTCCCTAGTTTGTGACAGTGTAACACCAAATTTAATATGGCATTTTCCCTGTACACATGGTCTCCAAATTTCTCCTTTTTACAAGGACACAAGCCATTATGGGTTAGGGGCCCACCCTACGCCAGTATGACTTCATCTTAATTTAACTAATTACATCTGCAATAACTGTTTCCAAGTGGAGGTTAGGACTTCAACATATGACTCTGGGGGGGACACAAGTCAACCCATAATCTCTTCTTTTTTTTATATTATGGATACACTTAGAAGTTGGACTTCATTATAAAAATATTCAAAGAGCACTCATTTGTTAGGTACTTTCCTGGATGTCACAAGATATGTGTTCTGGACTCAGCTCAGCCATAAACTGCTGTGTGAACATAAACAAGAATTCCATTTGTGTTAATGAGAAGACTGGGATATAACATCTTGAAGATGCTTTTTAGTTAAAATGTGTTATTACTTTTCCAACCATCCATTTGAAGAACAACTCTTACAGCTCCTTGCTTATTGCTGCACATTTAGGTTAGACTTTGAGAATTCCCCAACAATTGAGTTCAGTAATGTTTCTTTAAAGAATTCAAGAGTTTTGTTCTCTTACTTCAAGAAGACAATGTCCTGAATTCATGAAGTCAGGACAATGTTTGCTTCTCTTACTGCTGAGTTCCAATAGCTAACATAGTGCCTGGCACTCAGTAGTAGTAAACACTCAATAAATATATGTTGGATAAATATTGAATGAATGAATGTACTTATTTCAGTATTATTTCTATAAATTTGTCAGCTATGTTCTACTGCACATATGTTTAAATCTTTCTTCCTTACTATTCATATTTGCCTATAACTACCAATCCCAGTGTAACTCAGAGCTCAGAAGTCTCATGTTGAATGTTCACAAATCAATGGCTGTCTATACATAAAATAATCTGAAGATATCTAAGGGATTACATGGAATATTTGGGGCATTGTGAAGCAATCAAGATGTAGGAAATAGTCATTGTATGAAAAACAGCAGGAAATATCAGTGCAATCTGGTGGAGAAAATCAGCACCTCTGTGAGGATTTTTCTTAATAAATCTTACAGTCTATATTTTTTTACATATTTAAGATTATCTCACCTAATAGGAGAAGCATGTACACATAAAATAAAGAGCACAGTAGAAAGTTTAGAGTTTAGGAAGCATTAATGTTTGTGCTACCTCGATATTTGGCTACAATGGATCATATGATACTCTAAAGGAGGTGCATGTAAAGATCAAGAATAGTTTACTCTGCAATAGTAAAAATTATAAATATTGTCTTGAATTTTCATTATTTAAGACCCTGAAGAGAGGTGGTCTTTTATACCATCTTTAGAGCTTTGACTTTATTTCCTTATTTTCAAAGCTTGAGATTTAAACTTGTCCCAGCAAGGTGGAAGAAGAGGTGTTATTTCTGAGGCAACTGTGTCACCTCTGACTAAGCCAAGAGGCCCTTACTGCCCCACCAACAGCAGGACTTTCATAGGAGGACATAATCGGCTAAGAGCAATAGCAAGCAAACTTACAATGTAATTTAATTTAAAAAATATTTTAATAATTAGAGAGAGAATTTTAAGTTAGGGGAATAGGATCTAAAGAATAGTCCTCCATCTATTTCCACCTAACTCAAGTAACTCCTTGTTAGTCAGACTGCGATAAGCCATTAGCCTGGAATGGGGGAACTGTCTGAAAAATCCTACAGGCTGCAGAGATGCCCTCACCTTACTGAACAGTAAAGGGGACAGGACTCTTCCAGTGACAACGTTAGAAAATTCTATCTAGTTTAATTTTTCTTCTACATCCTGGTTCCATTTATGAGACTGCTCAGTTCTCAGGGCTGCAGTTGAAATCAGGAAAGCCTTTCTGCCAAAGAAGAAAAGATTTCCATTTGACAGAAATACTGTTCAGAGTGATTGATTTAAAAGTGCTGAACTCATATTCAGAGTCTGAAATCCAGGAACTGCCAGCTGAGCTGGGATTCAAAATTACAAGGATGAAGTGAGTTTCTGAGTTGTGATGCATTAAGCAGTGGGGGCAATTGCTTTTCTCACCTATCTCACAAGGGATGGAGGAAGGGAGACATTTAAGAATTAAGAAAAAAAAATGAGGACTGTTGAGTTACTGCATCTTGCTCTGCTAGAGGCAGAATCACACTTTGCATTTAGTAGGGAAACTTTGGGGAGGAAATATAATACATCTTCTGGTAAGTATGAATTGTTTGAAAGGGGAGTTGAAGAAGACAAAATAAATAATAGAGGAAGAAAACCATATAGACTAGTCATTTTGCCAAAGCTGGACTTACTAAATACGTAGGTGTCTGAGAGCATAATGGACCTATTTAAAACAAGCAAAGCATTTCCAGGGTGTGAACTAAAAGGAGTTGGTCTCCTGGAAAAAATATCTTTTGAATATTTTCAAGAAACGGTAAGCACGAACAGTGATGCTAGGAGATTAAGACATATAACGTTAACTTACTCTTTTAATTTGTGTACTGCGGTTTTTAACAGATGTATTTATCAGTGGTTTGTTGTCTCTCCTTTTTTTTTTCTAACACAAGCCAAGCTATTTCCTTGCATGCCATTTTAAATAAAAATATTTTTAAAGGGGACACGATGTTAAGGGAGATGTATAAATAAGACAAGTGCTAATTACGGTGTCTAAAAAGAATGTCTTTTTCCTGTAAATCTCAGCACAACTGCTTACACAAGGAAGGAGAGATCTCTGTTCTGGAGCCGCACTTTCTATCAAGTCACAGAGCAAACGTAAATCTGGGCAATAAAGGATCAGAAGGTACTGTACTGTGTAACTTGTACAATGCTCATTTAAGAAATTAATGAACAAATAAATAATCCCTGATGGACGAGCTGGCAAAAACATATCTCCCCAAAATGCCTTTCTCTTTAGCTGGGGGAGAATGGCACAGAAATGACATCTCTTTGAACAGTGTGCTTGGTCTCAAAGAGATTAATGCTTGGAAAGCAATCGTAGTGCCTGATCTGAGAGCCTTGACATAGGCCGGACCCCTGTGGCTGTCAGTGAGGGGTTCTTTCTGTGCTGAAGATGCAGAGTCAAGCTATTCTATCACCTTGTGGTCACCAAGCCACCAACGCATGTGAAATTCTCAGAGACCTAAGTATTGATTTGTATCCACAGACAGAAGTTTGTGGATCATTTGGAAAAGAAGTAACATTACAAGCTAAAAAAATCTGTAAAGAAAGATGACTTTTCTTAAAGATGTGTTCAAAGAATGATAATGTCAGCTGCTGGTTGGGGTAGTATAGTTCTAAGTGAGTTCTGTTGAGCTAACTTAACAATGACCACCACTGCTGTAGTGACTCCCACTTCTTGGGCAGACGTGTATGATGGCTCTAAAGCCCCCACAGTGTATCTAAATTGTGTGGTGTGCTTTTAAGGTTCTGATTAATATGAGTTTCTCATTCATCATCATGTCCCACCACATCCAAATGGAAGTATCTCTACTTTTTCATTGTATGATCTCTGGCCTTTCCCAGCCTCATTATTATTTTCCTGTTTTCCTTATTTTCCAAAGGTTTGTTCATACGGCTTCTTCCTTAGCCTTATACTCACCCTCCTCTCCAAGTATACATTCCCAACCCTTCCTACAAGGCACAAAGTAAGCCCCCACCTCTCAGTGAAGCTTTCCCATCTGCTCTATTCCATTATGATTTCTCCAGTCTTTGAGTTTTTGGTTTTAGACTTGATAGCACACTGAATAAATTTTCTTATAACTGTCTCACTTCTGTTCATACTACCTTCCAAAGTAGGCCTGAGCCTTTTGAGGTCACAGGAAGTTTTATACAAAGCCATTGAATGTCATGCAGGCAATTTGAAACAGTGCAACTTAAAATATTAATAACACTTCACTTTAAGCACAAAATTTGAAATAATCATTTTAATTTATAATTTTAAAAAATCATCAAGAATCTTGATTTAAACGATTTCTGCTTTAGCCTTATAACAGCTTCTTTTTCATTGCTAAAGAGAAATATTCTCCTTTTGTCAATATTATCTGAGTCATGCTTTTATTTTTCTGAAATAAAATTTCTGTTAAGTCATTTTGGTAACTACCTTGTGGTTATTTTAATTTCAATATCATTGTAATTTAAAAGTTATAGTCTAGTAAACATTAATCCAATCATTTGTCACATTAAAGCTTATAATCAATGCTAAAGAAACATGCCCCAAATAAATCACTTTGAATTCGAAGTTAGATTTGATAAGAACATACTAAAAAAGCTCAATAGCTACCATGATATACTATGAATTATGCAGGACAAAGTCCTCTCTGTGAAATCCTAGAGACAGTACGGTGAACAAAAAAAGATCAACATTAAAAAAAAATACATTATAGAATTCTTAAAAATTGTGAAATAATCCAGTCAAAAATGATTTTAAAATGTAGCTGTAAGATCGATACTCCTAAACTGCCCCAAAGCTATAATGGCTATAGATGGATGAGTGAATTCTGGCTTGCAATCCTGTGCTTCGTGTTTATTGCATTAATTATGTAAATTCTGAATTCTGAAGTCTCATATACACCTTTACTTATTATATTGTTCTCTATAGCATAAGGATACTAGATAAACTATGAAATGCCCAGTTAAATTTTAATTCAGACACATAAGAGAAATCATTGATATAAGTTTTCCCTAAATATTTCATGAGATCTGCTTATAATAAAAGAACATATTCATTGTTTATCTGAGTGTCAATTTTAATCAGTTGTCCTCTATTTTGGAAACTAGCTGGATGGTTTGAAGTAATTCAAACCCAATGTGCAAAAACCTAGCTTAGACAATGTTTAATTTGAGTCATCTGGTATAACATCTCACCTAAAACAGTTTATTTACTACATCTTTCTCAGATGATTCTTGATTTAACACAGTGGTATAGTTTATTCCACTATAGGATAGCTCTAATAATTTTAAAACAAACAAAATCATCAAACCTTCCCCAAACTTTCTGGCCTCCAAACAATAAAAATGTGTCTACTCTCCAAATAATAAAAAATGTGTCTACTCACTAGTTCAGAAGATATTTCTAGAATATCAAAAGACAACTATATTGTTCCATTCTCTAATCCCTACTTTTATCTCTTCAATGCTTTGTTTTCTTTTCTGTAGACTGAAAATATTACCATTTCTTTAAGATATTTCTCATAATGTTGTAGTTTCCAAAGCCTTTACTAGTTCTAGTAATTATTTTCATATATCATCATGGTTTGACTTTGTATAGGAGTACTCTTAAAGAATACAGTTGGATCAGGATGTCTCTTTTTCTCTGTTTGTTTTTCTCACCCTCTCTCTCCACCATTACCACAACTGACCTGGGCACATAGTAGATATGCATCATCTTCCCTAAGCCCTTCATGGATTCTTTCCAGTCAGAATCACTATCTTGTCTGCATCCAAATGCATTGTGTACTTTTCCTTAGGCACTAATCACATGTCCAACAAATATTTTTATTGAGCCACTGCTCTAGGCTTGAGAGACTAATAATAAACAAAATAAACCAAGACCCCGCTTTCATATAGTTTTCATTCAAGTGGCAGAAGAGAAGTAGTAACCTAAACATTATATAGCTTATCTGATGGTGATGAATAATCTGAAGACAAATAAAGCAGGATAAAGGGACTGGGGGTGGCAGTGGCAGTGTGTAGGGGGAAGCTATTCTGCAGAAGCTGGTCAGGGAAGGCCACCTCAGTAGAGTTACATTTTAACAGACACTCAAGGAGTTAAGATTGTGAGCCATGCAGATTTCTAGGGCAATCATAATCAGGTAAAGGGAAACACAGAGATAACAGCCTGAGGTAGGAGCATGTTTATTGTGAGAGGCAAGAATGCCAGTGTGCCTATAATGGAGATAGCAAGATGGGAGGAAAAGAGGGGAGAAGAAAAAAGTAGCTTATGGCTGTATTCAGGTTACTTCTGAGCAAATCATACTTGGAATGCAAAACAATAAACCCCTTATAGGGCAAGGACCATATGTGGGGAAATAAAAATACTGTTTAGATATGAGAGTGATCTGCCTGGGACATTTCTCTCTCCATGGATTACAGCTTTGACTTGGCAGTAGAAAAGGCTGGGAGTTGTTTTTCTTTTCCTCACTACTCCACTTGATTTCCTTCTAAAGATGAAATCTTGAATGATTAGAGTGGGCTTCTGCATCTCGGAGAGATGTCCTTTGGCTGAAGTCACATCAGCAGGTGCATTTTCTGGCTAGAACAGCCAAAGGAATTATCGCTCCAGTGTCACAGGTAGTCTTTGTATCTTTGACAGTACCCAGAATTCTACCTAACACATAGTCAGTTAGAAACAAATATTTGCTAAACTGAGTTATTGAGCCACTCACTCTATGTTTCTTTACTTCCATTCATTAGCTTGATGCTCTTTGGTAACTTCAAAAATCTCATCAGTTCAGTAAAGATGGGTATTTCCTGACTCATGTCATTTCACATGATTCATTTTGATGACCTCTTCTTCCAGATGTGACATTTCCCCAAGATTCTTCCAAATTTGTGATTCAAATTGTACCAAGTGGTCATCATGAACAACCACCAGTAATTCTCTAATGCAGTGAGTTTTTTACTACACAGTTAATGGATAACTCCACTGTATTAATTTTTTCTGGCATCTTCTGCCATTACCAGTTGGCAGAGTTTGACCACAGAAACAAATAATATCTTGGCCACAAAATCTGGGGTTTTTTTTGTGCACGGCTGCAAAATTCAAAGTTCTAAGTGCCTGTACCAAAGTCATTGTCCATGACCCATGAAGGATCTTTTTCTTCTCTTGCCAAGGCGCCTATTGAATACTCATATTCTTTCCTGTAAATTCCAGTCTCCTAACCTTTGAACAGGAAGTCTCTTCTTTCTTCTGTTGCCTATCCACTCTTCTCCAGTGAAACTTCTTTCAATGTCTTCCTTCTACAGGCACCTATTTCTTCTCTGTATATTGTAGAAGTTCAATAATAAAGAATGAGTGACTAGTTTGTATGTCACGCTGATTCACTTCTTTATTTAAAATTTACTCAAGCACCACTTCCTGGCAGACACCTATTTTGATGAATTACCTCTCCAAAGCTATCATCATTAACACACTTAACTCATATTTGGCAAATATGCTTAAAGTTACAAACACAGAGATGAAGTAGGGTAGAGTGATGAGGGAGTGAATTAATCAGAAAATGCTCCAGTAAGTGAGGCCAGTGAATGTCCCATTCAAATTTAAACTCATATTGTGAGTCACAAAATCTCTATTTCCTAAAAGTTTCCTGGTCCATCCCACATGACAAATGTTCAGCAGGTACCTTTTAAAGGCCACCATGTCTATAATCCACAAAGCTCTTTCTCTTTTAGTAACATTAGTAAAAGAAAACACATTTATTCTCCTTGCTAAGCTTAAAACAACAGGCAAAGCGAGGTAAGGTTTCTTCTTGCCCGGCCCTACCTCTCTTTCTGTCAGCTCTTGTCTTAATCACACTGTGGATCAAAATTAGGATGAGCAGACAGTTAACTTCCAGTACAAATGGAGAGTGCCAGGTTGGGATTTGAGGGGCTCACAGCTGTTCCCCAGTGGACAGTCTTTTCATTACTGGAAACATGGTTTTCATATGTATTTTATTCTTCTGCCCCACATGGATGTTCCCAAAAACCATCCTGTGGTTCTTCTCCTTTCTGTGTTTTCCCCTAAATTCTACTATGGCAGTCTGGGCACACCTCCAACATCAGTAAATGAAAACATCTCCTGTAGCCCTGCTTCAGCCTTGCATACCAGCAGTTAACTGCTGTCTTTCCTGTCCCACATCCAAACGTTAGCATATACAATATCAATAAGCTGTTCCTTTCATCTTTCCAACACTGTGGAGGTGTTTATATCTGTGTGGGACATTTAAGCAATTCCAGCCAATGGGCTTTTTCATCGGGCTGGGCCCCAGGCAGACAGCAGCTTCAATTGGAAACAGGAACTGAAAGTGCTCTTGGTGAAACTCTGCCTCTTCCCAAATCTAGCTGTCTAACTCAATGCCTGACCTTCTGTAAAGAGGTCACCCTCAGAATTATAGAGAAGTTTGATAAGCTGGAATATATGAATTTATTGGCCTTAAAAAGAAAAGAGGAAACTTTATTATGGATTTCTATGCTTTCTGGAAAACTTTTTTTTATAATTAAAAACATCTGGAAGGCATTTTGATATATCATAAACAAGAGGAAATCCAAAGCACGTGACTTCTAAGAAAATGATGCAAATAGAATTCCTTGCCAAAATTTACTGTAATCTGTTTTTCTTTTTTTCCGGGGTGGGAATCTGGAGGTGGGGGATTCAAGAAAGGAGGGCAAATGAGAATAACATTGAGAATTCTGCAGAGAAACAGTTATTTCAAAATTAGTCTCCTGCTATTTTTGGCGAGCATTAGAAGACATTACACATTGGCAAAACCTCTGAAATATACTTAGTTTCTTTTTAAAAATTAGTCATTTTACTGGTAAATTTCTTTCTGAAATGGATAAATAATTAAATAAACACAAACTAAATTAGGAGGTTGTAATAAAAAGAAGAACCAGAAAGGAGATAGTTTCCAGGGTGAACTGAGGTAAGGAGCACACTACTTACTTAATATTTTATTCTTCCTTTCTATACCCATCTTTTATTTGGATTATAGTATAATAAGATTACATGGTGTTCTAATAGATATCACACAAAATTGATGCCTGTATACAACATTTCAAATGTTTTCAAATTTTTCTTTCATCAAATAGGGCATCAGCTAACTTTCAATATAAATGATGAGTTTTGAAGACTTTCTTCTTGAGTTAACCCTGGAGACAGATGGAAAATATTCATCAATCTCAAAAATTGAGTTGTCCTAACAGTTTGGGTGACACATCTCTCTCTTAGAGACACACACACACTCACCCCTCTGTAAAACAGACCTAAGAATAACAGTGTGGCCAATGGTTACCTTATTTGGCTTCCAATTTTGGGATGTACATATAATCATTCTGTGAAAATACCAGTGTGCTTGTATTTTTCAAGTATATAAAGAGTTTATAAGAACTCATTGAACTGCTGTAAATCTGTCATTACACAAAGTATGTGAAATAATCAGTATTTTATAAGATACAGGAACTTTTTATTTTCCTGGATAAATTCCAGATTTGGTATGTCGAAAAACATTTGAACTAAAAGGAAGTTAAACCTGTGTTCAAATTGTAGCTCTGTACTTTTATAGCAATGACCTGTCTGAATGTCAAGTTCTTTGCCTTTGAAACAGAAAATTTTACCCATATTTTCTAAGTATTAAATGAGTTAATACTTGCATGTGAAGAATCTGGCACAGTTTCTGGGATATAATATAACAATTATTGTTGGTATTAACTTTATTACTATCCATATAATTCTATTTAAAAAAAACAGCTGGTGGCAAGACTTTTTATTTCCTTATTGTTCTCATTCTCTCTTCCATGGGCACTATTTTGCTTTGCCGTCTTTCTGCTTAAGAAGTTGATCAATTGACTAAATGATTAACTCCTTCCTTAGTCACATTTTACTCTGTGTGGTTCTCCTAGGTCCTGAGGCCGACACGATAGAAGCTTTAGATGTGGTCCTAACATCCAAGAAGTTCTAGGTCTATATAGGGAAACAGTTAACTACAAAGCATCCATTCATTTAATGCCAGACATTGTGAGAGATGCTAAAGATAAGAAATGAGTGAAACATGCTTCTTGCTTGTCTAGAAGAGGGAGCTCAAGGCTGCGTTTGTCTCTCCAAGTCCAGGGAGAGACATAAACAGCTGGTCAACTGAGAGGGAGGGCATCAATTTTGATTGTGGGGGTTGAAGTGTGAGTCAGACGTCAAGGTATTATCATTGACGTAATGTGGAATATTGAAATGAATTCCACAAATACCAGTATTTAGAGTCTGATTTAAAAATATCTGCAAGAATAAAACTTGTGTACAGAAAATGTTATGAATTAGCTAAGTCAACTAGGGAGCATATAAACTTTAGGAAGTTTACATTTTCCAAATTGTTGGAGCTAGCAATTTTGGATTTGAGGGTGAGGAGCAAGATATTCAAAGAGGGCAGGCACTGAAACCAGAGAGACTTGGTTCTATATTCCAACTTTGTAATTTTCTGATGTGAAGCATGAAGCAAATTACATAGCCATCCTTAAATTTGATTTCCCTACCTGGAAAATAAAAATTATATACATTCAGAATTGTTGTGAGGATTAGTATTAATCTATGTTAAGAATTTGGTAAATGGGTAGCATTCAATGAAAGGTGTCTATTATTATTGGTCATTATTATCATGTGACTTATTTATAAACACTTTCCCTGCAATGAAAATGTAATTCATATTATTTATGTTTGTACATGTTTCTCCTGTATTTGTAGCTAGTATTCGGTCATTGACAATGGAAATACATTCCTTCCATATTAAAGAAAAAAACAAAACCTGTTATCTACCATTATTTGCATTGAAAGTTTTATCTTAGACTAATATAAAAAAAAGAATCATTTAAAACCCACATCTGAGGTAGATGATAATGGATTATATTTACCACTCTTCTGATTTGTCTGTCCTTAATAGGAGCACAAAACAACAGCCTTTATAATACTCAACTACAGATTAGGTGAGTGAGAGCAAAGTTTTATTACAAAAGAAATTCAAGGCTAATTTGCATTGACTGGTTTAAACAATAGTCTACCTACCACACTAATCTGAGAAAATATTGCAGAGACAGAAATGGAAGGGACTAGGCTCAGATAATGTTTTTTCTTTTTACATTTATCTTTCAGAATCACAATATCTTGAAATAAGTTGTCTTATGGGTTTATGGCCCTTACTAATTTATTTTAACACTAAATACAAAAAAAAAATGTTTATGGAATCTACACTTTGGAACAAGCTTCTATAAACCCAAATCCAATCATTGTTAGCTACACAAGAGGCATGAAGAACATAAAAACCTTCCATGAGAGAGCTGTTTTGTAGACCAGAGATTTCATCATAAATATTGCTATGTGGAATATAGTGTAGCAAAAATTAAAGTAATGAACTCCAGATTAAATATTAATATTCTGAAAACATATGCTGAATTAAGAGAAAGATATGGGGAATCAAAATCATATGTACTGTATATATAGAGAGGATATTAATATAGAGAGAATAATTAATAGAATATTAATAGTAATTCCAATTCTGTGAAAGTCTGACATGTTTTCTGTTACCTTTATGGGATTCAAAAGTGTCTTTTTCTCATTTTGGATCTTGGCCTATTGTGGTATTTTTTATATTTCAGTATCTTCTCATATGGTTTACCAATTTGTATTATCAACTGGTTTGTGTACATACATTGTGAAGAGATATTTAGGTTTTATCAAAGCTAATATCAAAGGGAAACCTCTCAGCCTAATGCTAAGCAATAAACAAACAAAACAAAAACAAACTCACAAACTCCCCAGAATTAGAACAAGGTAAATATATTTAGAACAAGATAAATGTGCTCAATGATTATTAAACATAACCTTGTGCACTTAAGGATGTCAGCCATCATCTAACAGAGAAATTAAGGTAAAAATAAACTTAGAGATGTTACTCACACTGCCCATATTAAAGTATTACTACTGTAAGAGGTCATCAGTAAATTTTAAAAGAGCCCAATTACTCTTTCTCTGTGCTTAGTTACTGATGCTATCTGCCAAGCCATAGCCAAACTCTGTAAATAAATAAACCAGTTAAAACCATTGGGTAAAAGTCCTTAATCTACAACACATTGATTTTGTAGTTTGGAAAGCACCAATTTGAAAAATAAGCTTTTGCAAAATAATAATAGGGACAGTATTCATTACTCTACTTATGGTGTTAAAAAAAAGAAAGAACATAAGCAGTGTGGATCATTAATATAACAGAGTAATATTGACTCAAACAGGGTGCTTGTGTTATTCTGGAGAATAAAACAGACTTGGTCTCTGTCCTCATAGAGCTTATAGTCCAGTGTGATATCCTTAAATATCCTTCCTTTCACATGCAGGGAAGATGGATACTAACTAGTCATCCAACCATATAATTCTGCCTGGAATGTAAAGAACAAGGGTGGCATGGTGGGAAATGATATCGGACAGGTAAGAAATCTAGAGTCTTGGCCATAAGCTTCATCTTTATTGTAGCTCTCAATTTTCCAATGAATAATACTACAAATGAGAGAAACTTTCTGATTTCTCCCTGGATTATAACATGTTATGAAAAGTGAGAAAGAACTTTGCCGTATAAATCCTCGGTGTTTTCATGCATATCAGTTTATTCAGCATCTTCTGGTTATATGCCTGTTCCACTCAAGAGGAAATGCATGATAGTCTGGCCCAGTTTAGAAAATGGAATGCAGTGTATTCACTAGAAATCTTAATAAAAGCAGAGAATTATAATGATAATGTGATTATTGAAGTAAAATTCTAGGAGATTGACCCTCAAATGATGAGAAAATAATTTCAACTGGAAAAGTGGGCATTGGACTGAACTTCGACATATCAGAAAGACTTAAATGGATGGAAATTGCCAAGGGGGATTCCAGGAGGAAGAGAAGTAGGCACAGAGTCAAAGAGGCCCCCCATTTGTCAGTTAGATAACAAATCCCCCACATTTTCCTAAGTATTGATGATCCAGACCCACATTGGGAGCTCAGGGCCCTGAGGTATGTCACAGGAACACAAAGAGACAGGTTGGAGTGGGATTAGGAGACAGAGTTTGACTGATCTTGACTGAAAATTAATTGACAACTTCAGCAAGCAAGGAAAATCACCAGAAACTTTTAACTATGATCACAACTTATTCTTAGGAAGATTAATTTAGCAGCATTTTGCCTTGTTGGTTAGGGATAAGGGAAAGCCTGAAAATAATCTGACAAGGTAATTGGCCAGGAATCATGAAAATGGTAAACTTTGGGGTGATCTAAACATCAGAGGACTTGATAGTTGAATGGATTTACCGGGATAAGGAAAAGAAAATAGTCTGAAATTACTCCCAAGTTCAAGCTCAGCTGACTGGGACAGTAATATGACAGTAATTAGTAGTGTGCTAGAAAATTTTCAGCAATTAACTTCAAGAAAGAAAGAAGAAAGAGAAAAGAAAAAGAAAACAAAGCCTTGATCTGTAGGATTTTCCTTTATCTGTGGCCCACCATGGCCAGTCTTGGAGATGGGGAGAAGAGACATACAGTGAGCCCTCACATACGGCTAAGAGCCCGCTCCAGTACATGACTACCAGTGATGGACAAAGAGCGAAAAGGAGGGGATCTGAACTTCAGCATGGACACATTGAACTTGAAGTGATCAGTTGGAATATCTAAATGGCAATGTTCAGCAAACAATTGGAACTATTGCATTATAGTCCAGTGGAGAAGTCAGTTGGAAATAAATGTGTGTGTGCATGTGTGTATGAGTTGTATGCATAAAAATGATATTAAAGGTAAGTAAGACTAGGAAGAGGATTCCCAGAGAAAAAAATAGAGATAATGACAGAATCCTAGAAATCATCTGTTTTTGACAGAAAGAGAAGGAAGAAAAAGAATATTCTGAAGGGGAAGGAAGCAAAGCAGAAGAGCATTCCATTCCAGGAACCAAGGAAAAAGCATTTTAAGATGGCTTTGATTAAAGTGCTAATGGTGGCAGGGAGATCAAGGGTAATTAAATTGAAATAAAAGTCTTTAAGACAGGTCTCTTTAGGCCACTGGAACCCTGCAGGAGTTGGTTTCACCAGAGGTGTGAGTTGAGACAATTTTAACAGTGTATATCTTCTCATTTTCTCAATATATTTGGCAGTGAAAAGAATGAGAAAAGATGAAAAGGTAGCATAGTTTTTTTTCTTTCTTTGTGCAATTATTATTTCAGTGAAAATTTAGCTGCAACATTAGATGAAAAACAAACTCTTACAAGCCTCACCAGCAGGAAAAATGGCTTTACTCCAATGTCAAATCTTGCAAGCCCCACCAGGGCTGACCCTTGGGCTGCCCATTACTTCCTCTGAGCCCCACTTAGACACCCTGGGAGAAGAAAGGTTCTCGAGGACAGCTGTGACCAAGCAAACAGAAGCAGTGGAATGAGCCAACATCAATCCCATGAAGGGGAAGAATATGACAAAGCATTTGCTTTATGAAAAATATGGGGGTGGGAAGAACAGGGAAGCAATGCCAAGAACAGATATCTGAAAAAATACATTTTTCTAGAATGACTTGTGTTGTTCAGCCAATTTAAAGCTTAAAATAACAAAATTGTTCTCTGAACCCACTATTCTTATTTACCAGGTTGTTGCCCATGTTGTTTTCTTTTTGCCTGGGAGAGATGATTTCCTCATTTCCACATTTGCAGATTCTACCCAAAATGTGAGGAGTAGCCCATTTCACTTCCTCTTTAATGTCTCTTTAACTCACATTATTTTCGGTACTGCTCAGAAATCCTACAATGTGTGATTGGAAGAGTTGTGATCTTGTCTTTTCTTTTGGTAAATCTCTCTTCTCCATATAATGAATGCACAGGTACAGGCTGATTAATAAAGTCTTAACTGATGCTTGTTGAATTAGACTGAAAATTTTGAAAAACAAATTTTCATTGAAATCTTTATGGGGTGTACCACATGGAAGCTATTGTGTAGCTGAAGATAAACTATAGCCTATCTTTGTTTAAAAACACTTTGTTTTTAAATGTAGGTTCTGGAGAAAAGGAATGGTTCCCCCAAGAAATGAACTTGGAAACAACTAGAAGATAAAAGTAATTTATCAATATCATCACTTTCAACTCTAACACGGATTAGACTTTTTGAAATAAATTAACTGGCCCTCCCCCTCTTCTGCCAGAGGCATCCATTATCCCAGGCAGGATTTGGATTATTAAAGCAGGAATACAAAGAGGAAAACAAAGTCAGTGTTCAAGTAATATCATTGTTTTTTGTTTTTTGTCAGTGTGTAGTGAGGCAAAAGTCTTAGGATCAGGGTTTGTGGCAAAAGACAAGGTTTCTAATTTCCAAGAGCTACTTACATCTACAAAATAAACCATGGAGGTATGAAAATATGCCTTAGTATAGAGGAAAAAGAATTTGATGTGAGGAAAGCTCAATTTCAACCAAAAAAAAGCAAAAGCTATAGTAGTGATAATGACTCTGGGAGAACTCAAGGGAGGAGGTGAGAATCCAGATGAAGTGTCCTATCTTTCCCCTCAGTAAGATGCAAGAAGAAGCAGGGTCAGAAAATTCTTTGTACTTGATATTTCAGCTGCAGCTCAGGAAAATTACACATCTCTAAAGAAAACACCTCGGTTCAGCATAATAACCATAGAAAGCCACCTAAAGATGATTTTAGGATGTCATTTAGAAATTGTTGACCTAGAAGTATTCATTCAGAGTGAAGTCCTGAGAAGAACTGTCAAACTACGGCTTATATGAACATCAGTGTAACATCTACAGAGGAGCAAGGGCTATATGGCATACTGAAACTGAGAGGCAGTGGGAGTGTGGAAAAGACCCAGAAGTTTCCTTAGGAATCTAGGAGGCACAGGAAGTTGGCTGAATTGATAAACAATGGAACTTCTACCAGACCACCATAGTGAGACTAGGAGCTGATGAAAGGAAGCCAACCAGAGACTCTGCAGTATTGGTAACAGCTGAAGCAGGCTTGAAAGACTAGTGAAAGCTTAGCATTTCCTTGAAATTTGCCAGCCTGAATTTCAGCAATGGTTTCATGTTCATCATCCCACCCCCAAATAAAAGCAATATCAACAACAGTTTGGTGGGCACAAGTGCCAGATGCCTAGTGACTAAAGAGACTAGACTGGCTTTATCACATCATAGAACAACAAAGGTATGAGGTCAGTGTGAAGACCTCTTTCCTGTGTGCAAGGAGGATGGAGAAGCTTTTCCTTGAATCTAGACACCATCTTGAGAAATAGGAAAGGAAGGAGAGAACTATCACAAAGAAGCAAGACTTTGAATTGATTGAATACCCAAAAGACTGTTTAAATACACAATTCTGAGATTCCTTTACTTACCAAGTTTAAGTTTGTATTCCCTAAAATCCAATGGAATGGAAGGTTTGAACGTTTTTATTACTCATAGCAAATGAGAACAACATTTCTTTTTGCACATTTTGAATAACAGACTATATATTTTGGGACACAAACTAATAGGAGAGTAACAAAAATGTTGGAAACACGTTTTTGTGGAAACCATTTTTAAGTTGCCATGATATTTTTTTGCCCTTTCTAATC
Organism: Manis javanica; assembly: GCF_040802235.1. Classification (NCBI taxonomy): domain Eukaryota; kingdom Metazoa; phylum Chordata; class Mammalia; order Pholidota; family Manidae; genus Manis; species Manis javanica. Next base: position 74,026,666 of record NC_133159.1, read on the forward strand.
TTACAGTGAAAAGTAGAGAAAGAAAATAATAGAAGACAAGGCAATTTTTCCTTTGTACAAGGCTAGGTAGTGAGACCTGAATGCCAGTGGTAAAGCAAGGCACAGTCTTATATCCCAGAACTTGAGCTATTAACATAGGTGCTGCTCCTAGGAAACTAAGCATAGACCACATTTTCAACATTTGAAGCATCACAAATGAAAGGAAGAAATTATTTTTTCTAAAACAAAGTAGTATTAAATAAAGTAGATTAGGGTAAAGCTTATTTATTGACAAAGGTATGGTATCTAGAAAGCTGTGTTCATTTAAATCTTGCTCTAAAATTCTATCCTTTTAATAGATTGTGGAAATGTAAAAACATACCAATGTTTTAGTCTTACTTTTTTTAACAAATGTTTCATTTTTAAAGGAATAGCTTAGCTGAGGGAAAACACTATCTGAAAACCAGAAATTTATAACTGTACCATGCTTTGTAGAACGGGTACATATGTAGGACACCTCATAAGCCAGACATCACCAATAACCTCTTAATAGTTATCCAGACTAGAGATGTAGTTTCACGGAGGAGCCCCAAAGCTGTGAGGTGGCAACAGATATAACATTAGTAAAGACATGATTTTGTAGGTAATCTGTATAGGGTATTTGATATTGTACAAGCTGAAGAATCCTTGTCAATTGGAATTATTTTCTAAATATAAAAATAAGGCTGCTTGAAACAATTGCTTTCTGACTTAAACATTTCAGTTTGTTAAAGACAAAATTTGGGTAGCGCTACTAGAAAATGTATTTTATTGCATAGTGCCTTTCAATGCTCTTAAAAAGTCATTCATATTTTTTGGCATATTATTTTCTGTAAGACAAAAGTTGTCATTTCATAGTTCTGCAAATATTACGTAATGCCACAAAATATTTTAATTTTAACAATAAAAACATTAAAATAACTTGGTAATTGTATATTCATCTTTGAAATATTCTCCCTTCCAATCTACATTTTTTTCCCCATAAAAACACCGAAAAGAATTTTGAAGATTAAACTTCCCCACAGTTCACCTTGGGTGAAGAAATATTTTAAAAGTAAAATGTGGAACATTAAAGAAGACATAAATGAGCAACTTGCATTTGGAAACATATTCCCTTAACTAGTAAACAAGAGAAAAAATAAAACTAAGATTTCAAATTTTTGCCCATTAAATTTGGTAGAAAAATTTCTGGTTTTGTTTTAATTGTTAAACCTTGCCATTGTGTAGTGAGGAGGAACTCCCATCCACGGTTGGCAGAAGCATAATTTGGTTTAATGTTTCTCTAAAGCACTTTGATAATATGTATGAAATGTCTACAAATATTCATACAAATGTTCAAGACCTCCATACCTGAGAAGCTAACTTAAAGATAGAGAGGTTCAAACCTTATCATCAAATACTTATTACAAGAGAAGAAATGGAAATAATCTAAATATACAAAGATAAGAAACTAATTAAATAAAAAACAGGACTCATTGCTTCCCTCTGTTAGGAGATGGCAATATGGGTTCCTGAGTTCAGTTTTCCACAGGCAACATCAAACTTGACCCAAGGGCCATTCATTCTTGAGTTAATCCATTTATTAATGGTAGAGTAGGCTGTTGAATAAGAATGTTTTCAAACACATATAAAGCAAAAGTAAAATGCTCACCATAATTTTTTTTTTGGTTGATTGCATGTATTTGGGTGGGACGGGGAGAGAAATAGTCCAAAATGCTAAAGAGGTTATTTCTCAGTGTTAAAATAATGTGTAGTTTTGTCTTATTTTATTCTTTAACTTTTCTGAATTAAAAAGAAATTCTACCATGGAAGTTCATTAGTTCTAAAATTAAAAAAATAATAAATTAGTAAAACTGAAGACAAAATAGATCCAAAAACATTACACCTATTATATTTTACAGATAAAACTCATTTCCCAAATTTACCTATTTGTATACAATATTCTATTAAATATTTCATAAAAATAGAAATTAAGTCCAGACATCTTCAAAAAATGAAGTTAGACATCAGCCCCAAATCATGAATAAGAAGAATATTTCACATTTTTATAGTAATCCACATATACATGAATTATAAGCCTTTTCTTCCTCAACCTGTTTTCATTAGAGAATCAGAGTCGGAGCTGAAAGGTATCTTAGAAGCCAGCCAATTGAACTTCTTATGAAATGCAGATTTCCAGGTCCTGCCTGAGACCTCTTCAACCAGAGTATCAGGAGGTGGAGCCCAAGAATATACATTTTCATGGACTTTCTAATTGGTTCTTGGACATCTGGGTGGATAGAAGGGGCCCTGCTGGGAAGGAATGAGCCGTTCTTAGTTGCTTGCTTTGGTTTGGAGATGGCAATATGAAATCCTGTATCCAGTACTCTAGTGGTCAACATCAAATGTGATCTGAGGGCTATTTCATCCCAACATTGCTCCTCTTGTTGAACTATCATTCACTCAGCATTCAGTATTTACTGTGTCAGGCACTATGCCAGTGGTGAGAAACCAAAACATGAGATAGATGTGGTCTTTGCTGCTGAGGAGCTCAGTGCCCAGCAGAGCATCATGTGGTTGTCCAAGCTGAGAATCACATTCTTTGTTACCTTGTTTTATAAGGTAATATCAGTTGGAAAAAGTTCCTATCATGAGAATAGATGCTAGGGTTTATTTTTCTAAGAACTGGCACTGGTGATTACAACCAATCCTTGCCCCTTGTCTATTATGGGAATTAATCCCAGTTAAGTGTCTCCTCATAGTTGGCCTGGATGACTTTCAGGTCCTTTACACATCTTTGTATTATTTACTGAGATAAAATTCACGTAACATAAAGTTAACATTTTAAACTGAATAATTCAGTGCCACTGAGAACATTCATAATGTTGTGTAATGACCACCTCTATGTAGTTTCAAAACATTTTTGTGACCTCAAAAGGAAACCCTATACCCATTAAGCAGTCACTTCCCATCTATCTTCAACTCTATGAATATTTTTAATAGTTTCTTTTCTGTTGAACTTTTCACATTTCTTCACTCCGTGCCCAATCTTTTTAATACTAAGAGATTTTTTGTCTCCATCAGCATCTATTCTGTTCATTGTTCTATATTGTAGGCAGCTGATATAATTTCATTTTTTTTATTTCTATAATGATCACTTAAACTCTGGACTATCTGATATAATAAATCAGTTTTATGATAGCTATAATATAAGTTATTTTTAATTATAAAAGTGATATATTTGTGTTGTGAACATTTAAATAATATTTACATAAAGGGAAAAGTGAGAGTCTCTCATAAGTTTCCCCACATTTTACCAGAGTAACTACTGGTAATAATTTACTGTGTAGACTACAGATTATTTTTGATTCAGTTACATGCATATACCCCTTCTCAAAATTATATCATTATATCAATAATCAGAGTTTTTACCATTCGTTCATTAATTTTGTTTTGTTTATTCACTCATTCTTTCAACCAATATTTATTGGATGCTTATTAGATGCCAAGAATTCTTCTAGGAAACGAGGATACTGGGGTAAATAAATATCTGTGTCAGCATCTGTTAAGCCATTATTTGAAATAAATATACATCATTCATTCATCTAGATGTACTGTAATTTAGCACAATTAATTTAACCATACTTTTACTGATGGGCAGCAAAAATTCTTTCAACCAACATTTATTGAATATTTACCAGGTACCACAGTCTTGTGCAGACTGAGATGAAAAGCAACATTTGTTTCTTGTTTTTATAACTGAAATACAAGTTAAGTAGTGTTCAGGTGCACTTTTACAGTATTAAGATAACTTCTCTTCATACTGTATTAAGTATTAAGATAAGCTATGGCTAAAGCTGACTCAATCATTCCAACTATGTACTCAGGGAGTACATTCATTCCCTCCTAAAAGATTGTACAGCAGAAGAAATAATCAAAATAATTAAAACCTTCCTGGCAAGGGTACTAACCTTTCATTCAAATGGTCATGTAACCAATGAAAACAAATAAAATATATAAAAAATGGATGCCCACTAGTTTAGGTATACAACCACGGTATGCACTGTAGAAATATCCAATCTTCAGTTCAGTAGAATCCTTTCTGCACCTTTTCTGTGGTTTGTTTGTTTTGTTTTGTGGGACATGGGCAATATTTTTGCTTTCCATTTACATATTTGGCTATGTGAAAACCCCAGGGAATGAATCATTCTGGATAGTTGAAAATTTTAATCATTTTTGATGGAAATCTTTCTAAAATGGATTTCACACTTCCCTGCCTTCTTAAACAGAGTGGATTGAATGTAATTAATCTTTTTTTGATGACTTGGTTTTATCATTATGAACATTAATGACTGTACTGCACTATCTAGAGACGATGTCCCCAACACTGGTTGTGGTATGCAGGATGGCCTGTGGCCCTATTGCTCTTTCTGAAAATATTTGTGTTGAGGTTCTATTTTTCCCTTACTCATAGACACTTAGTTGCTACTCTCACTGCTAACAGTGAAGCAGCACAGTGTAGATAGGCTTAGGAGGAAGAGAAAACTGTGTTCAAATCCCATTTCTTGATTCAGAAGCCAATTACTCTTTAACCTCAGTTTATTCATTCCTAAAATAATCACAGCAACTCACCTAACAGAAATGTAATAAAGATTAAATAATAGGTCTTTTGTATAGTAAAAAATAAACCAATCTTAGTTCCTGTTTCCTATCAGGGTGCTTGCTGATGGAAAGCATTTTTTTCTGACCATATTACAGTTTCTGTACTGCTGTGGAACTAATAGCTGGGTTGTGGAGTTGAAAAGTTTGCATGCAAATTCAGATTAATGAGGTATTTTGGGGTAAGACACCAAGAACTCTCAGTTTTATTCCATATAGACTGTGACATCGACATTAGGTGTTGAGACATACTAGTTATTTCCTAACTCCTAACTATGTAAAAATACTTCTGCATTCATAAAATTCAGTTCTGGAGAGGAATATGCAACTTGGTATTTTGAAGTCCACACATAATGTATTAAATCAGTCTGAATATTCTCTTCTAGGTTATGAACTTGGTCATTTCCAGGAAAATTATTATTTTTAAAATTTAATCAGCTATACTTACCAAAGACCTACAACATACTAGGTATATTTCTAGGTTCTAGAGATAAATCAGTGAAAAAAAAATTAAAATATCCATATATACCTTCCATTTTATACAGACAGAAAATAAAACACATAGATAATGCTGTATCATTTTATAAGTCCAGGAAAAGGGATATATAAAGCCAGGAGTCATGAGAGAGACTCAGTTTTAAACACAATGATTAATGGAGACCCCCATGGAGAAGATGATATTTGACGAAAAGCTTAAAGGAATGAACCATAGATATATCTTGCTGAAAGACTCTTTCAAGAAGAAGGAATAGTAAATATAAAAAAAGGCCAGAGAGTACCAGTTGTGTTCATGGAATAGCAGAGAATGGAAGAGATTAATTATGTCAGATGGCTATAAGAGCTAAAGACAGAAATCAAGCACAAAAGTGTAATAGGAGAGTCTGGGATGAGGTGGTGGGTGGTGTTAATGTGAAACTTTAAATAGTTAAGATGACACACTTGAAAAATGACTGATATTGGCAAGGGAGCAGGACACACAGGTTTTTGAGGCTAAAGCCTTCCAGGCAGAAGGAATAACAAGTATCCTAAAGCACAGTGTGTTTGCTGGCTCAACAAACAGCAAGGAGAGCTACGAACTAAAAAGGAGTAACCCGCAGGGTGAGTAGTTGTAAATGATGTTAAAGGAATCATGGAAGCAAGATTAAATACCAGCTGAGGCTATTATAAAAAATTAACTTTACTACAGGTAAAATTGGGAGCCATTGCAGGATTCTTAGCAGAAGAGTGACCTCCTCCTTCCCCCACCCCACCTCCTCCTCCTTCTCCTTCTTCTTTTGCCATAACTATTATAGGAATCATTCTGATTACTGGATTAAGAATAGAATGTATGTAGATAAGGTACAGATCAGGAAGAATAGTTAAAAAGCTATTGCAATAATACAGGAAATACATGATGATGGTTTTCATGAGGTTACTTGTGAAGGAGATGGAAAGATGTGATTGTGTTCTGTATATATTAAAAGCATAGCCTATAGCCCATTGCTCATACAATATCAGAGAATGAAGGAGATAAAATTAAGAACCAAAGTATTAAACTGAGGGAATAAAAGGAAAGATATGCTTTCATAGAGGTTATTTCAGCTAAAAATAAGTAACAGGAACCAGAGTTACCTTTCTATGTGAAACAACTGAAAAACTGGATGGAATACATGAAACAAGATACATGACATCAATAATGAAGGATACCAGTTCTTGACAGAGAAGAAATAAATAAGATGAATCATACATCTGCCCTTACTTACTATCTAGAAAGTTTCTACTTTGTAGTAAAGAGAGGACAAACTTGGATGAATCCCAGGGGTCTCCATGAGTTGAGGAAACAAAACTGGGGTTCTAGAGAAGCCAAAGAAGCAGGAGTTTCTAAAGATGAGTAATAAAGAAGAAAGACCTGCATAAAAGAAATTCCAGGAGCCCCCAGAGGATCTTTCTCTATATTTAGCTGAGTACTGATTGCCACAAATATGTAAGGAAGGTATTGATAGCTAGGAAAGGAACCACTAGAAAAAATTAAACAGAACAATGCCTGAAGCTCACACAGAAAAGAATATTGTCTGTTGCCAGTAAAATTCCCAGGGAAGTACAATTCCCAGTGAAGAGAAAAATTAATTAATCAAGAAATACCACAGATGATGCAATTAATAGAACAAGAGCATTAAATGGTTGTAATTGTATTCTATATGTCCAAAAAGCATAGAGGGGAAATTGAACACATTAAATATAGAGAAAGAAGATGTAAGAAAGACACAAATATAACTTCTCAGGAAGAAAAGACAATGTTGAGATGAACAACAACACTGGATTGGATTAATAGCGTATTGGACATTTCAGAAAAGATAGTTAACTTGAAGATATAGAAACAGAAATTATCCAAATAAAACTCAGGGGAGGAGCCAGGATGGCAGCATGAGTAGAGAAGTGGAAATCTCCTCCCAAAACCACATATATCTATGAAAATATAGCAAAGACAACTCTTTCTAGAATAAAGACCAGAGGACACAGGACAACATCCAGACCACATCAACACCTGCAAGAACCCAGCGCCTCCCAAAGGAGGTAACATACAAACCCCGGCCAAGCGGGTCCCAAGTACCCCTCCCACCCCAGCGCTCGGCGGGAGGAGAGAGGTCTGAGCGGGAGGAAGAAGGAGCCCAGGACTGCTGAGCACCCAGCCCCAGCCATCTGGACCAGAGCGCAGACACAGTGCAGCAAGACCGGTGAGCGGGTGCCTGAGGCCAATGCCAGAGGACAAAAGAAAAGTGAGTGGCCATCTATTTTTTGTTGTTGTTGTTGTTGTTTTGTTGTGATGAGTGCTTTTTGGAAGTCTTAGAGGGACAGGGACCCCAATACTAGGGAAACAGAGCAGCAAGACCAGCAAGTGGGAATCGGAGACCAGCGCCAGAGAACAAAAGAAATGCAAGCGGCCACCTTTTTTTCTTTTTTCCTTTTTTTTTTTTTTGTTGTTGTTTTGTTTTGGCGAGCGTTTTTTGGAAGTCTTAAAGGGATAGGAACCCAAATACTAGGAAAACAGGGCAGCAAGTCTGGAGAGCGGGTGTCCGAGGCTGGCGATGGAGAATAAAGAAAAATGAGTGGCCATTTTTTAATTTTGTTTAATTTTGTTTAATTTTTTAATTTTTCTGTTTTTTTGTTTTTGTGGTAGTTGTTTTGTTTTGGTGGGTGCTTTTAGGAAGTTTAAAAGGGGCAGGGTGGGACACTTAGTCCAGAGGTAGGGAATCCGGGAATCTCTGGGCACTCTAATCCCCTGGGCTGCAGGGAACACGGAGACCCCTGACGGAGATAAATAGCCTCCTGGCCGCTCCCCCTGCAGCCCGACTCCACCACTTTGGAGCAGCTGCCCGAGCCAGGCCACACCCACAACAACAGCGGAGATAAACTTCATAGCAGCCGGGCAGGAAGCAGAAGCCCTGTCTGTGCACAGCTACCCAGCACAAGCCACTAGAGATCACTATTCTCCCAGGAGAGGAAGCCCACAAACCAACAAGAAGGGAAGTTCTTCTAGCCGACACTAGTCCCAGCTCTGCAAACTATTCCTATTACCATGAAAAGACAAAATTACAGGCAAACCAAGATCACAGAGACACCAGAGAAGGAGACAGACCTAACCAGTCTTCCTGACAAAGAATTCAAAATAAAAATCATAAACATGCTGGCAGGGATGCAGAGAAATACACAAGAGAAATGGGATGAAGTCTGGAGGGAGATTACAGGTGCCAGAAAGGAGATCACAGAAATGAAACAAACTCTGGAAGGATTTATAAGCAGAATGGATAAGATGCAAGAGGCCATTGATGGAATTGAACCAGAGAACAGGAGCGCATAGAAGCTGACATAGAGAGAGATAAAAGGATCTCCAGGAATGAAACACTATTAATAGAACTGCGTGACCAATCCAAAAGGAACAATATCCGTATTATAGGGGTACCAGAAGAAGAAGAGAGAGGAAAAGGGATAGAAAGTATCTTGGAAGAAATAATTGCTGAAAACTACCCCAAACTGGCAGAGGAAATAATCTTACAGACCACAGAAATACACAGAACTCCCAACAGAAAGGAACCAAGGAGGGCAACACCAAGATACATAATAATTAAAATGGCAAAGATCCAGGACAAGGAAAGAGTTTTAAAGGCAGCTAGAGAGAAAAAGGTCACCTATAAAGGAAAACCCATCAGGCTAACATCAGACTTCTCGACAGAAACCCTACAGGCCAGAAGAGAATGGCATGATATATTTAATGCAATGAAACAGAAGGGCCTTGAACCAAGGATACTGTATCCAGCACGACTATCATTTAAATATGATGGTGGGATTAAAAAATTCCCAGACAAGCAAAAGCTGAGGAAATTTGCTTCCGACAAACCACCTCTACAGGGCATCTTACAGGGACTGCTCTAGATGGGAGCACTCCTAGGAAGAGCACAGAACAAAACACCCAATATATGAAGAATGGAGGAGGAGGAATAAGAAGGGAGAGAAGAAAAGAATCTCCAGACAGTGTATATAACAGCTTAATAAGTGAACTAAATTAGGCGGTAAGATACTAAACAGGCTAACTTTGAACCTTTGGTAAACACGAATTTAAAGCCTGCAATGGCAGTAAGTACAGATTTTTCAATAGTCACCCTAAATGTAAATGGACTGAATGCAACAATCAAAAGACACAGAGTAATGGAATAGATAAAAAAGCAAGACCCATCTATATGCTGCTTACAAGAAACTCATTTCAAACCCAAAGACATGTACAGACTAAAAGTCAAGGGATGGAAAAACATATTTCAGGCAAACAACAGGGAGAAGAAAGCAGGGGTTGCAGTACTAATATCAGACAAAATAGACTTCAAAACAAAGAAAGTAACAAGAGATAAAGAAGGACACTACATAATGATAAAGGGCTCAGTCCAACAAGAGGACATAACCGTTCTAAATATATATACACGCAACACAGGAGCAGCAGCATATGTGAAACAAATACTAACAGAATTAAAGGGGGCAATAGACTGCAATGCATTCATTTTAGGAGACTTCAACACACCACTCACCCCAAAGGATACATCCACCGGGCAGAAAATAAGTAAGGACACAGAAGCACTGAACAACACAGTAGAGCAGATGGAGCTAACAGACATCTATAGAACTCTACATCCAAAAGCAACAGGATATACATTCTCCTCAAGTGCACATGGAACATTCTCCAGAATAGACCACATACTAGCCCACAAAAGGAGCCTCAGCAAAATCCAAAATATTGAAATTCTACCAACCAATTTTTCAGACCACAAAGGTATAAAACTAGAAATAAATTCTACAAAGAAAACAAAAAGGCTCACAAACACATGGAGGCTTAACAACATGCTCCAAAATAATCAATGGATCAACGAACAAATTAAAATAGAGATCAAGGAATATATAGAAACAAATGACAACAACAACACAAAGCCCCAACTTCTGTGGAATGCAGCTCAAGCAGTCTTAAGAGGAAAGTATATAGCGACCCAGGTGCACTTGAAGAAGGAAGAACAATCCCAAATGAATAGTCTAACATCACAATTATCAAAATTGGAAAAAGAAGAACAAATGAGGCCTAAAGTCAGCAGAAGGAGGGACATAATAAAGATAAGAGAAGAAATAAACAAAATTGAGAAAAATAAAACAATAGCAAAAATCAATGAAACCAAGATCTGGTTCTTTGAGAAAATAAACAAAATAGATAAGCCTCTAGCCAAACTTATTAAGAGAAAAAGAGAATCAACACAAATCAACAGAATCAGAAATGAGAATGGAAAAATCACAACAGACTCCACAGAAATACAAAGAATTATTAAAGACTACTATGAAACCCTATATGCCAACAAGCTGGAAAACCTAGAAGAAATGGACAACTTCCTAGAAAAATACAACCTTCCAAGACTGACCAAGGAAGAAACACAAAAGTTAAACAAATCAATTACGAGCAAAGAAATTGAAACGGTAATCAAAAAACTACTCAAGAACAAAACACCCGGGCGGGACAGATTTACCTCGGAATTTTATCAGACACACAGAGAAGACATAATACCCATTCTCCTTAAAGTTTTCCAAAAAATAGAAGAGGAGGGAACACTCCCAAACTCATTCTATGAAGCCAACATCACCCTAATACCAAAACCAGGCAAAGACCCCACCAAAAAAGAAAATTACAGACCAATATCCCTGATGAATGTAGATGCAAAAATACTTAATAAAATATTAGCAAACCGAATTCAAAAGTATATCAAAAGGATCGTATACCATGACCAAGAGGGATTCATCCCAGGGATGCAAGGATGGCACAACATTCGAAAATCCATCAACATGATCCACCACATCAACAAAAAGAAAGACAAAAACCACATGATCATGTCCATAGATGCTGAAAAAGCATTTGACAAAATTCAACATCCATTCATGATAAAAACTCTCAGCAAAATGGGAATAGAGGGAAAGCACCTCAATATATTAAAGGCCATATATCATAAACCCACAGCCAACACTATACTGAACAGCAAGAAGCTGAAGGCTTTTCCTCTGAGATCGGGAACTAGACAGGGATACCCACTCTCCCCACTGCTATTCAACATAGTACTGGAGGTCTTAGCCAGGGCAATCAGACAAAACAAAGAAATACAAGGAATCCAGATTGGTAAAGAAGAAGTTAAATCATCACTATTTGCAGATGACATGATATTGTACATAAAAATCCCTAAAGACTCCTCCCCAAAACTACTAGAACTGATATCAGAATACAGCAAAGTTGCAGGATACAAAATTAACACACAGAAATCTGTAGCTTTCCTATACACTAACAATGAACCAATAGAAAGAGAAATCAGGAAAACAATTCCATTCACAATTGCATCAAAAAGAATAAAATACCTAGGAATAAATCTAACCAAAGAAGTGAATGACCTATACTCTGAAAACTACAAGCCACTCTTAAGAGAAATAAAAGAGGACACTAACAAATGGAAACTCATACCATGCTCGTGGCTAGGAAGAATCAATATCATCAAAATGGCCATCCTGCCCAAAGCAATATACAGATTTGATGCAATCTCTATCAAATTACCAGCAACATTCTTCAATGAACTGGAACAAACAATTCAAAAATTCATATGGAAACACCAAAGACCCCGAAGAGCCAAAGCAATAATGAGAAAGAAGAATAAAGAAGGGGGGTCTCACTCCCCAACTTCAAGCTCTACTATAAAGCCATAGTAATCAAGACAATTTGGTACTGGCACAAGAACAGAGCCACAGACCAGTGGAACAGACTGGAGACTCCATATTAACCCAAACATATATGATCAATTAATATTTGATAAAGGAGCCATGGACATACAATGGTGAAATGACAGTCTCTTCAACAGATGGTGCTGGCAACACTGGACAGCTACATGTAGGAGAATGAAACTGGACCATTGTCTAACCCCATATACAAAAGTAAATTCAAAATGGATCAAAGGCCTGAATGTAAGTCATGAAACCATTAAACTCATGGAAAAAAACATAGGCAAAATCCTCTTAGACATAAACATGAGTGACCTCTTCTTGAACATATCTCCCCAGGCAAGGAAAACAACAGCAAAAATGAACAAGTGGGACTACATTAAGCTGAAAAGCTTCTGTACAGCAAAAGACACCATCAATAGAACAAAAAGGAACCCTACAGTATGGGAGAATATATTTATAAATGACAGATCTGATAAAGGCTCGACATCCAAAATATATAAAGAGCTCACACACCTCAACAAACAAAAATCAAATAATCCAATTAAAAAATGGGCAGAGGAACTGAACAGACAGTTCTCCAAAAAAGAAATACAGATGGCCAACAGGCACATGAAAAGATGCTCCACATCACTAATTATCAGAGAAATGCAAATTAAAACTACAATGAGGTATCACCTCACACCAGTAAGGATGGCTGCCATCCAAAAGACAAACAACAACAAATGTTGGCGAGGCTTTGGAGAAAGGGGAACCCTCCTACACTGCTGATGGGAATGTAAATTAGTTCAACCATTGTGGAAACAGTATGGAGGTTCATCAAAATGCTTAAAACAGACTTACCATTTCACCCAGCTATTCCCCTCCTAGGAATTTACCCTAAGAATGCAGCAATCAAGTTTGAGAAAGACAGATACACCCCTATGTTTATCGCAGCACTATTTACAATAGCCAAGAATTGGAAGCAACCTAAATGTCCATCGGTAGATGAATGGATAAAGAAGATGTGGTACATATATACAATGGAATACTACTCAGCCATAAGAAGAGGGCAAATCTTACCATTTGCAGCAACATGGATGGACCGGGAGGGTATGATGCTCAGTGAAATAAGCCAAGCAGAGAAAGAGAAATACCAAATGATTTCACTCATCTGTGGAGTATAAGAACAAATGAAAAACTGAAGGAACAAAACAGCAGTGGAATCACAGAACCCAGGAATGGACTAACAGGTACCAAAGGGAAAGGGACTGGGGAGGATGGGTGGGTAGGGAGGGATAAGGTGGGGGAAGAAGAAGAGGGGTATTAAGATTAGCATGCATAGGGGGGTGGGAGAAAGGGCAGGGCTGTACGACACAGAGAGGACAAGTAGTGATTCTACAACATTTTGCTATGCTGATGGACAGTGACTGTAAAGGGGTTTATAGGGGGGACCTGGTATAGGGGAGAGCCTAGTAAACATAATATTCTTCATGTAAGTGTAGATTAAAGATTTAAAAAAAAGAAAGAAAGAAAGAAAAGGGGGATTACTCCTTGATAGGATAAAACTAATGTTAAATCAACGATTAACACATGCTTTAAGTATCCTTAATTTTGATTACTTAAAGGGTGTCAGATGATCGGCTACGGAGGTACACTTTTCTGATAATATTCCTTTCTCTTAAAAAAAAAAAAAGCAGTTCCTGTGTGGTGACGTCCAGTGAGTTTTACACAATGGTATAAAGGGCATATAAAAGTGTAGTCACAGGGTCTGTTTGTGTTTATACAGAGGATCAAAGCCTAATTTGGCTACCCAGAAAATGAACTAAGATATGATATAAAGAAGAACTTCCAACATCAGCACTCTCTGGAAGAGTCATACAAGAAGATGATCATCAAAAAACCTCAACAAAGATCCAGGCGATGCTGCAGTCATAGCTGCATTCATCCCACTGGTTCCTGGACTTGCCATTGGAATGAAGAAGGAGATATCTAAGCTGGCCTGTGCATACAGTAAAACAACAAATTTGACTGGATCTATACTGTTGGGACTCAACCAAGAATTAGGAGAAGTGCAAGTTGTAGTGCTCCAAAATCTTACAACTACAGACTATCTACTGTTAAAAGAACATATGGGATGTGAACAGTTCCCAGGAATGGGTTGTTTTAATTTGTCTGATTTCTCTCAGACTGTTCAAGTACAGTTGGACAATATCCATTATATCATAGACAAATTTTCACAAACGCCTATGGTGCCTAACTGGTTTTCTTGGCTTCACTGGAGATGGCTGGTAATTATAGATCTGCTTTGGTTATGTAACTGTATTCCTATTATGTTAATGTGTGTGTGCAATTTAATTAGTTGTTTAAAACCTATACATGCTTATGTTACTCTACAAGAAGATATGTCAAAGAAATAATCATCTTCCCATGTTTTCTTCTGTCTGCTACTTCTATCACTTTTCTTCTTCCTTCCTAATTACAACCCTTTAGTAGAATTCGTGCCTCATATCAAATTTACCGAGTATCATAATTCTTCCAAATGGTAAAGATACCTCAAGACAAATGCTGGGCATAGAAGCCACAGGGCATAAATCTGCAAAGAAGTAAAAAGCTAACCTTTTCAAACAATATGGCTTCTCTCTCACTTACCAACTTTACGTTTCCCTGTATGGCCCCAAAAGATGACTGGTTAGCCAGAGACGGGTAAGATTCCTCAAGGGAGGAACAACCTAAGACAGGAACAGTCACAGGGGGGCCATAAGGTGAGAAATTGGGGATCAACAGAGGGGAGGCTTAGAACCTCACCCCCCCCCCCAATTTTGAGAGAAATCTTCTGCATCCATGGATGTTTTGTTGCCCTTGACTAGCTTGGATTAATACTTAGTCTATAGGCACACACCTGATCATCTACATTTGCAGTCTTATAGCACTAAATTATGTTTTCTACCTTTATCTTGCATCTACCTACCACTTCAGCATTTTATCAAAATAATAATAATAATAAGGGAGAAATGTGGGATTCACATATAAATCAAGTTAAAAATCAAACGAATAATCATATCTGACTTGATTGTTTATAGTTCATGATGCGTGATCAAAACTGAAAGTTTCTGTGATATGACTGCCCTTGCACTGTTCACCATGTAAGAACTTATTCACTATGTAAGAACTTCTTCACCATGTAGGAACTTGTTCATTATGCTTCAGAAGATTGGAGACTGTTGAGAAATAGGCTTGGGGTTGATTAATGACTGTGCATTGAGTCCCCTATACAGAATTCTAATGTTGTTAACAACCATTTGATCAATAAATATGAGAGATGCCCTCTCAAAAAATAAAATAAAATAAAAAATGCAAAAAGGCATATATTCTGTGCTAGAACCAATCAAAAGAAATTTAGAGTGGCCATTATTATTATTAGATAAAGTAGAATTATAAAGCAAAGTCTATTGCCATGGATAAAGAAGTATAATTCATAATGAGATATGAATGAAATCATCAAGAGATCATAATGATCCTAAATGGTTATGCATTTAATAACAGAATTTCAAAATACATATACAAAATCTATAGAACTGCAAGGAGAAATAGACAAACATATATTTACAAAAATATATTCTAACACTCCTCTCTCAATAATTGATAAACAAAGAAGGAGAAGTCTGAGAAGACATATTTGAACAAGACATCAACCATCTAGCTCTAGTTGATATTTAAAAAACACCACCCACCCCAAATCAGATTATTTGTATTCTGACATTTCTTTTTCCTAGTATGCACAGGGTATTTACCAAAATAAGTAATATATTAAGCAATAAAACTAATCTCAATAAATTTGAACAATTCAGTGCACATTTTCTCATTATAAAGTAATTGCATGCCATGTAAATAGACATCAATAGCAGGAAGATCTCTGGGAAATCCCCAAATATTTGCAACTAATTCAAAGAATTCTGAATAATCCATGGGTCATGTAAAAAATAAATATGGAATTTAAAAGTTTTGAAATCAGTGAACATGAAAACACACATAAAATTTGTGGGATGAAATGAGAGTTATGTTTGGAGAGAAATTTCTATCACTAAACATCTACATTAGAAATAAAGGTCTCAACCAATAGGCTCAGCTTAAGAAAGTAGAGAAAAAAAAGGAAGTTAAATAAAAGTAAGCAGAATAAAGGGATAATGAAGGTCAGAGCAGTAATCAGTTAACAGTTAAAAATAGAGATAATCAATGAGCCCAAAAGATGGTTGCTTGAGCAAATCACTAAAATGATAGATCTCTAACTAAATGATTAGGAAAAAACCCCACTAAAATACAAATTAGTAATATCACGAATGAGAGAGAAGACATCAGTACAAATTCCACAGATACTAACAGGATTATAAGGGAATATTATAAGTCTGACAATTCAGATGAAATATATAAATTTCTCCCAATTCATAAACTACAAAAATTCTCAGAAAGAAATAGATAATTTGCATAGCTCTCTATATAGTAAGTAAATTTTATGCAGTTAAAAACTTACAAAGAAAACTACAAACCCAGATGTCTTCATTGGAGCACTTAGGAAGAAATAACACCAATTCAACACAAAACTCCTTCAGAAAACTGAGAAGCAGGGAATACTTCCTAAATTATGTTGTGAAGCCAGCATTATTTAGATATTAACACCAGATACCAGGGAAACAAGTAAATACACAATAAATCAACTACAGACCCACCCATATGCCTCAAGCAACATAAATGCAAAAATTCTTCATTAATTTTGATGAATTCAATCCAACAATATGTAAAAAGCAAATATGTCTTGACCAACTGAGGTTTATGCAGTGATACAAGACTGGTTTAACATTGGAAAATCAATCAATGTAATTTACCATATTAACAGACTAAAAATAAGAAATCATATAATTATCTCAGTAGACACAGGAAGGCATTGGACAGAATCCAACATCTATTTGTAATAAAAGGTATCTGTAAATAGAAATTTATGGGGACTTACTCAAATTGTTAAATAATGTCTATGAAAACACTGTAATTTCATAATTCATAATGGTGAAAGACTGAATGCTTTCCCCATAAGATCAGAAACATGGAAAGAATGTATACTATTATTACTTCTGTTCAAAACTGGAGGCTCTAGATGGCAAAATAAGAAGAGAAAAAAAAGACATGTAGATTAGATCGGAAACAGTAAAAACTCCTTACCACATATGATAAAATTGTCTGTTATCTACCTATAAAATCCATTAGTTAAAGTTTCAGGACAGAAGATCAATACACAATCAGTGTTTTTTTAAATGCTAACATCAAGCAATTAAAATCGAAATTAAAAATCAGTACCACTTATAAAAGCATAAAAATATGAAATACTTAGGTAAATACATATATATGTATATGTATATAAAAATATGTAAATGACCCACATCTTGAGAACCAGAAAACATTGCTGAAGAAGACTATGCATATAAATGAAGAGATATGGGTTCATAGAAAAAATACTAAACCTTGTTAAGATATTCATGCATCTCAGATTGACCTAGAGATGCAACACAATTCCTGGAAAATTTTTCAGTGTTGAAATTAACAAGATGATTCTAAAACTCATATAGAAATTCCATGAACCTAAAAAAACTAGAACAACTTTGAAGAAGAATAAAGTTGGAGGACTTATTCTACCTGATTTCAAGATGTTTTATAAAGATCTAATAGTCAAGACATAGACAAATGTAGTAATGGAACAGAACAGAATTCAGAAATAGACCCATCCTTATATGATCAATTGATTTTTGACAAAGGTGCAAGATAATTCAGTGGAGAAAAGATAATCTTTTCAACAAATAGAGCTGAAATAATTGGATATCTACACGTCAAAAAATTAATTTCAGTCTATACCTTGCACTATGGCAACATTAACTCAAAATAGACCATAGACATAAATATGAAATGTACAATGCTAGAAAAAAATAGGAGAAAATATTTGTGCTCTTCAGTTATGAAAAGATTGCTTAGATACATTAAATAAGCAGTCTATAAAATAAAAATAATGATAAATTGAACTTAACCGAAGTTAAGAACTTCTCTGATTTGAAAGAAAGAACTAAAAACGAGACAGACTGAGAGAAAATGCAACGCAGTAATAAGGACCCAAACAGTATAGCAAAATATGAGCAAAAAACTTAGATAGATATTCCACCAAAGAAGATATATATGGATAGAAAATAAACATATGAGCTATGCTCAACATCATTATTCAGTAGGATATGAAAATTAGGACCAAAATGATATACCTCTAAACCCCTTTTAGAATATTTAAAATTAAATTCTTTATCTACCAAGTGTTGGCAAGCATGTGAAAGAACAGAATACTGCTAATGGGAATGTAAAATGCTACAACTTCAGAGAACTATTTGATAGTTTTTTTAAAAGTTAAATATACTAATATATGACCCAGCCATTCTACTTCTATGTCTTTATCCAAGACAAATGAAAGATGTGACTATATAAAACACACAAATTTTCATAGCAGTTTTATTTGTAATAGCTAAAAACTGGAAACAACCCAAATGTCCATCAACCGGTGAATGGATAAATTGTGGTATATCCATACAAGCTGTATTGCTAAAGAATACTACTTAGCAGTAAAAATAAGTAAGCTACTAATGTATGTAAAAAAACATGGATTAATAACATAATTATGCTGTACCAAAAAAGCCAGATTACCCCCCTTCAAAAAAAGAATAGATATTATATGATTTAATTTATGTAAGATTGTAGAAAATGCAGACTAATATACACTGAGGAAAACATGTAAATGGTTGCTGGGGACAAAAGGGGGTAGGGAATAGAAATGGGTGTGAGGGTTTGCATTTGGTCAAAAGAAAACTTTTCAAGGTGTTATATAAAACTGTACTGTGGAGATGGTTTCATACATATGTCAAAAAATATATATGTATATATATATATGTCAAAACTGGTCATATTTAACTTTAAATGTGTTTAGTTTATTGTGTATTGCTTATACTTCAATACAGCTATTAAAAAATTTAATTAAATTAAATTAATGAAAAAGGTGTTACTGAGAAAGGTAATTCCAAACTTTACTTGATGAGAGAGATTTTAGGTCAAGAAATTAGGCAAATAATCTAAAATTTCTTATTTTTAATTTAATAGCCACTAATAAAATGTTTACTTTATGTTAGGTACTCTTCTAAATACATTACAAATATTAACTTATTTAGTCCCTGTGAAAATTCTGTTTTTTGGGTAGGCATTATCCATACCCATGTTACATATGAAGAGATTGAGGCATGGAGACTGACACTGTAAAAGCAGAGCTTGGATCTCAACCCAGGAGGTACCTGGGTTGCACTTGTGTTTAATCTTCAGGGATGCACTTGTGTTTAATCTTGCTTGTAAGGAGACAGTTTATTTTGATTACTTCACAGATTCAGTAACTGTACTATTGGATTCTACTTTCATTTTCCTACCATCCACATTTCTTGAACAGATTTTTGCACATAGGTTGGGTTCTTTACTATCTTTGCTCAATACTTCAGCACATACTAAGCATTGCTTTCATTAACATGCACTGTTCTGCCCACCAGAACTCTGTCTCCCTATTCCTCACTTCTTTTCCAAATTGTTTTCATTCTACCAAGCACAAACCTTCATATTTTGAAATAAGTAATAGAAATATGTGACCTATCTTTATTTCCAACCAAATATATTTGTCCCATTGTAAAGTTTCTATGACATTTATTACCCATATGAAACTACTGAACACTTGATTGCCCATTGCTTATAGTGATTCTTGTTTACAGAATGTGAATTTTGGGTCGACAATTACATTATAGGTCTTTGACATCAGAATTCAGATCCTTACCTTGTGCCACACCTAAGCAGAAAACGTATTTTTGACACATAATTTCCAACTTCTCCATACTCGCAGAATACATGCTCCACTTGAAAAATAGAATCATATTGTCTTTTTTAAAGTCTTCGTATAGAATAAGTAGCTCAGAATAGGAGAGCTGGCAATCCATTTTTCCCCTCTCATTATCTCCAAGTTTCACGTTGGATACATAACAAGAGTTATCCATTCATGCATGAAGAATAGAGGCTAAAGGAATTGCATCTGAATTGTGAAAATGGTGCACTTCGTGTGGTTAGGGCACATTCCGCAATATTTTTCTTCCTTAAAGAATGTGACATTTGTGTCAGCTGGTGAAGAGTGGGGGACCCTCTAGGTATGGATAAAAATCATTAAGCTAGTTTAGCAGGGAACACCAGGATCCACATCTTACCCAGCCCTTCCTTCTCAAATAGTTGTTATTAAATCTCCAAGTTCTAAAACAAGTCACTCCCATTTTTTCATTACATGTTTCATATAATTTATTGTACATAATAAATAGTTTGCAAGAGTTGGGTTTATGAATAGCTTGAAACAGGTTTTCCATGTCCAAATCAAGCTGCCATAGTAACCATTTTTCATTTCTGCCAAACGTATGGTCTTTTCGTTTTTTTCTTCCTTGAAATATGTTGTTTAAAAAAATCTCAAATTATTCAAGAAAGTTGATCAGGTTTCATTAAATAATGACTTCATTGTTAGCAAATGCTCATTTCAATCTCTTATTAAATGACTCCTTCTTGCATTATGAGCATCAAACTGAAAATAAAAATATATAGCTTTAAGTTTTGATTTAATGATACTTATCATAAAAATAAATTAAAATACATTTTTGTTCTCTTCCCACTTCCCCCTAAAATAATCTGCTTTTTCAAACAATAGAAAAGGAGAAAGGCTGGGTTAAGTTTCTACTAGATAGCTCCATGTAGAAAGTCCAGGAGGACATTAGTCTGCTGGGTATTTATATTCATACCTCCTCACAGAGCTTCTAATTTCTTTGGCAAGAAATATTTTTTGAAAGGTTGTGTCCATAGGTGTTTTTCCAATTGCTCGGGATTATAATATTTTGACTTTTCAAGTAACTAGATCCAAAGTCAGAACCCTCAAGTAACCAGTATCTCCTAGATAAACTTACAAGTTCCAAAAGACAACTCAACTCAAAGGCTTTCAAAGCTACACTCAACAGCCATTTACTTCAAATGCTTGAAGATTACCTTCAGAAGTCACTGTGCTATGTGCCTGGTATAGCAGAGTTGTACAGTGTTATGGAGGTACAAATGTGACAGAGGTTGAAAGAGTGGTTGTGTTTGGCAAGCAGAGAAAGATCTGTTTTTATGGAGACTCTTTTTATGTTATTGATTAATCTACTTTCAAGGTTTTCTTAAATTATGATTTAAAATTTTTTATCCTCCCAACCTCTATTAATTAGTACTTAGCTTAGAGAAGCAAAACTAACTACTAATTAGTCCAGGTTTATTCTGTAACTCAGTGGCACCATGAGTTGTATACATCTTTACCATTGCCTATTAAGTTTTTTGCTTTAAAGTACTTTTCAAAAACCATATTTTTCACTATATACTCTAGATTCTTAAATATCTAATTTTATTTCCTTCACATGTTCTTCAATTTATTCAAAAAATATTTGACAAGTGGCTTCTCTCTGCAAGAGCATATAGGTTCCATGGAGCCATATATTCAAGAGTAAAATCTGTACCCTATCATGAAGGATGAAAATAAAGTTGAAATAAACATAAAAGTTGGATCCAGATTGTGTAACACATTTAATGAGAAGGCAGAGTTTTGACTACACTACCCCTATTACACCTAGTAGTGTGTCACTTTTATCAGTACAATGACTACTACTAACAACAGTCTAAAAGCATTTTTTTGTAAGTTTCAGGAACCAATTAGAGCTAGTTTAACTTAGAAAACGGTTGTGGGGATTTCCTGAGAGGACCCAGCATATCTCATGGAATCCAAGGAAAAGATCAACCATCAGCCTTGATAACATTAGGAAGTAGGGAACCTGGACCTGTGGAACCTGAACTGCAAGAGTTTTTGAACCTTGTCTCTTGATTGCTGCCACTAAAGGGAAATAACATCTAGTTCCCAGTGTAAGGCTCTTGATTTGTAATCAAAAAGTCTGGGAGAGCAAATCTCATTATTCCAGCTTGAGTCCATTCCCAACTAGCCATGGTTAAGTGGACAGAGTCAAGTATTATAGTCATTGTAGTTGAGGCTTATTCCTGAATGTTTGGGGTGAGGGGTGACAATTCCTGGAAAAGGGGAAATCACAGTGAGGTAGTTAGTAAAAAAATCCCTCCTATAACTACCACTAGCATTCTCTGGATTAGGCACTGTATGAAGTACTTTTCATGTATCAGTTTAAATAATCACCAGGAAGACTAATGCAGTAAATACCACTGCTATTCTCATTTGAAGTATAAAAATATGAGATTTTAAATGGGTAACAGCCACTAAGTAGTGGAGCTATGATCTAAAGTCTATGTTTTCTGGCTGCACAACCTATAGTTTTTTCCTCATCATGATATTGTCAATCCAACAGCTTTACATGTAGGTTGAGTCTGGTGCTTCTGTCCCCATAAGCTTTCTGTTCTCCATTCTTTGTTTTGAATATATGATGAGCTTACTGATTGAAAGAATCGCTAAACGAGTTTATAAATATTTGGTTAACTAGTGCTCCCAAAGTATGACCTTTGCTTGTCATGTTCTAACACGAGAAGGGAAGGGAAGGTGTTCTGGGTATACATATGTATGCTTTCTCATGCACTTTATGTAATATATGTTATGTAGACACAGGTGAACTAATACCACGTGTACTGTATTCTAGAGAAAATGCATTTCAGAATATAATAGTTTTGTTTCTGTGTTTGTTTTTGTATGTTTGTGTGTGTGTGTGTGTGTGTGTGTGTGAAACACACCACCAGTTGTCATACTGTTTCTATGGGAAATTCTAAACATTTGACTTAGAAATGAAGTGTGATTACATATTAAGTGTCAGCCGGTCAGTTACTGCTTATAGACTATTACTTGTGGACACAGTCACCATGGTAGAAAAAAGATATTCATTTCTGTAATGAATAAACTTTAACTTGAAAATGGGAAATAATATCCATCTCTTCCCCATTCAGAGGAACAGAAATCCCTTGCAATCTCTTGGAGGTGGAGGGAGAACTCTGAAGTTGGGTAAGATAAATCCAGACCAGTAATAAGTTATAACTTATCTGTGTATGTTTGCATAGGAGAGGTAATATTTTAGGTCTGGCTTTCTTACTTTTGAAACAAAGCCCAGTTCATTATCCCAGCCGGGGTGGGTGGCAGTGGGAGGAAAGTGAAGGGAGTGGAAAAGTTTTGGCCAACACTGCTTATTCATATTCTCACAGTTTTACTAAGTCCTAAATTCACCAGTCGAAACTTTCTATGAGGAAAGTCACACTACATTTAAATAGTACAATAAAATGGAAGGAAATCACCATCAGAGTTAGCATATAAAACCTTTAATAAGGAATCATGAGCTTTTCCTGTGCAGTGGACCTGTTCTTGATAATAAACCCTTCACAAAAGTGCTACAGTTTATTGACTTTCTTTTGGGCTGACTATAGGAAATGAATTCTTCAGTGAAATGAGCAAGTCTGGTCTTAGATGAAGGCGAGCACCCCACCCTTGCAGTGGGACTCTCAATAATGGGAGGATGAGCTGGACTCCCTGGTTTGTATAAGTTTTGGACTGTAAAAAACCTGAATGTCTGCCTCTATTGGTCATGATGTCTTCATAAACATTGGCAAAAGACTTAAGGAAGAGCAAATAATGCAAAAATATCCAAACCTACACTGATGAATGAATTCATCAGGAAACGACTAATTTGAAAATTCTGATAATAAAAATAGGAGCCAGTGAGAAATTAAATTATCTCTACTCTATCAGAGAGGGAAACACATGCAGACCTTACCATTTTCAATTCAGTTTAAATATAGCCTAACCATAGTCCAGATTACTTTTGATGATGATAGAGAATGTATTTTTGACTAATTTACCTGGCTTACATTTCCAAGAAGATTCTGGCACAAAAAGGAGACATGGAGTCTGAGGGCGTGCATAGATCATATCTAACTGGCTTTGGTGCTAAATGGCTCAGGCAGAAGCGTGAGGCACCCCCACTTGCCTGACGAGAGCTGGAAGGAACAGCATGCAAATGCCGACATTCTCTCACTTTCCAAACCGACACAGACATTCTGCTAAAGGACAGGAGAAGGGGAGCACAGGGAGAGAGGGAGGGAGAGGTCAAAGAAGAGAGCAGGGAAATAAAGGGACAGAAAGCAAGGTGAAATTCACTATGGACACTGGATATTAAATTAAGGTGACATGATATGGGACTATCCTTCCTTCCCCACACACAATTTTTGGGATGTTTAGAAAATGATTATTTTTTAAGAGAAGGAGAGAAGCTTTCTGGAAAGCTAAAAACATCTCCAAAGAATTGGCTAACAACTTCCTTCATACAAAGTCAAGTTTGAGAGATACAAATAGTCATGGGAGGAATATCTTATGGAACAAAATATTTATTCTTGTTTCACTTATGAAGATATCAAGAAAGAAAATAGTCTCTAGAGGAAATCATGCCTGTGAAATATATTTTAAGATCAAAGTTTACCTGACACATAAACAAACTCACTAACAATAGACATGAAATTCTGTTTGAAAAGCACTGATTTTTCTTTTTCCTTTATCAATTTGGACCTTTTGTCTTCTACAAAGTATATGTGATACTATAACTATGTGATCTTTTTTACCTGCTAAAGCTTGAAACTTGTAATATGATCAGAGAATTTAAGCCCCTCTGGAACACTAGATACTTACTTTCCTTGACATACTTCTGATAATTTTTTGAAACAATGAAATTTATCTCATACTAAATGCCATCAATCTTCCCATTTATATATGCAATGCATTCTAAATTTCTGAAAAAAACCTTCAATAGTATAACTCATTTTTTTGTGGCTCAATTTTTCTTCAGTTGATGAGAAAATCAGAAATACATTATTCTTACTAACTTGAGCTGAATGAAAGTCTTCACTTAATGTAACTTAATTATATACAGAAAGTATGTAATAAAACAATGACCTCTATTATAAATCATAAGTAGCAATCAAAATAATGATCCAATCAGATAATAAGTTTGATTATGTGTAGAATTTCACTTTCCTTAGGTATGTTATTACTCCCAGACAGGATGGAAACAAAAGGACTTGGCTGGAAATAGGCTCTCTCTTGATCACATGCCTAGTACAGTTCTCTGTGCCCAGTGGGTTCTCAATAAATATTCAGTGATGATTATAATGAGTCTTCTGGAAACACTGCAATGTGCAGGTATGCATAGATCTGAGATTAGAAAAAATTTTGTCAGTGCAATGGATTGTGTCAAAAGAGAAAGAATTCTATATCCAATATCAATCATGTAAACTGTGGAACCAGACAAACACAACTGCTGTATGGCTTTTCTTTCAGTTTCATTTTTTCCTGGCCACCCCACATACTAAACATGAGACCCACTGAACACATTTGTCACTTGATTAAATTATTCAGGGGTAAGGCAGAAAGCACACTTTTTTGGAAGTTGCCAAATGTTTCTGGAAGGTGAAGCTTGTTTTCTGAATCAGGTCCTTGACTTCTGACTATTCTCTTCCAGAGACTCATTCTATGCAGCACCGTATTTCAGAAGGCCGTGGGATTACTGTCATTGTCCCAGATTTTAGGTCATTCTGAAGTCCTAAAACAAAGTTGTAAGTGCTCTAAGTATTTACATATGGAAACAAATATTAAATTAAAAAAGTCATCTGTGAAACGTGGCTCTGATTATTTGCAGGTTGTGATTGTGTCTGGGAGAAGTAAATAATAAGCCAGTGCAACAATGGGCCAGTTACTGTGATCTATTGATGCAGCCTAATAACGTCACCATTAGGAAATGTGAACCTATGTACCCAAAGAGAAAAGGGAAGAAGAGATGGTTAGATTGCTCGGGCCTGAAAGCTGGAAGTCAATCTTAACTCTTCAGTCTTCTTTACCTCTACTCCTCTCCATGTGATCTGTAGCCAAATTTTCTCTACTGTCTGAAACTAACTTGAAGTCTTTCTACTTCTCTCTAGCCTGCTGTCACCTTTACTTATTATGTAGAATATGCAATAAACGTGTAATTTGCTGCCTACATGTCTTCAACTTTTCCATGCATTTGCCTCTGTGTGGTCTGAGTCAATTTTCTTAAGTATCTGGACATAGTATACTTACTTAGTAGGAGACATTATGCAAGGCATTGCAGTAGGCACTTTACATACACACACACACACACATATACATATACACACCCACACATGTATGTATATATACATACATTTTTCCTTATTTGATTGTCTCAAAACCCCAATTTGGTAAATATAATCATATTACTTCACCATTGTTTCTGTAAAAACATGATGAAGTTAGTGGCTTAGAAGAATAGTGTTGGGAAAGCAGCCATGGTGGGTCCTGCCGCCAGCCCCTGTGATGGCCCAGGCAGTGTCCTGGGCATGGGACGTTTTCTTATACAGAGACAAGTGCCAAGCAGCTCAGGCTGTCCTTCCTTGTTAGGAGAAATCCTATCCTATTCTGAGTACACAGTGACTTCCTTGTACTGCTTCAGCAGGACATCGTGTGGCACCTGGCAGTCCACTAGCACATTTGCCTTCTGGGGAAGGAAACAGAGTTTTCACCTTCAGGACAAGAGGGGTCCCTGAAATTTGCTGCCCTCAGTGGGCAATCAGGAAGGTCCCACTGGGCACGGGAGACCAGCACACAGGGAAGACATTTCCTTTGCTGCACCTTTTCTCCTTCCTGTGATTAAAACCTTCTTCAGCCAGTGCCTTGGTGCCTCTGAGCCCATAGGTGATACAGTGAGCCGGTATCCGCAGGCTCCTACTGCTGGTGGTTGGCAATCTTATGCTCTCGGCCATCGTCCATGAGGTGGGTGCTCCCCACTTGGAAATGGTAGCAGGATCTTCCTGCTCAACAAGCAGGAAAGCATTCTCTTTCAGTTCTGGAGACCAGAAGTTTGAAATAGTTTAAGGGGCTAAAACTGAAGTGTTAGTTGGTAGGGTCATTTCCTTCTGGAGGATATCCCTCCAGGGGATAATCCATTCCTTACCTCTCCCAGCTTTCAGTGGATGTCAGCATTCCTTGGTTTGTGGCTACATATGTCCAACCTCTGCTTCTTTGTCAGATTGCCTTCTCCTCTGCTGTAGACAAATCTCTCTCTCTTATCAGGACACTTGTGATTATAGTTAGAGCCTGCCTGATAATCTAAAATAATCTCTCTATCTCAGGATCGTTAATTCAATTGCATCTTTTTCCATATAAGGTAGTGTTCACAGGTTCCAGGAATTAGGACTTGCATATCATTGTGCCACTCTTCAGCCTAGCACAACAGTTCTTTCTTTTCACAGACAACAATAGCTTCAGCACATTAAGTAATTTGTACATCCAGGAAGTAGCAAAGTTGGTATAAATCCAAGACTTTCTGACACCAGAATCAGTCTTCATGTATCATGAAGAAACTAGATGTGGTAAGATTGAAGGAGAAAAATGGAAAAGGGACAAAGAGACATCATAATTATCTCCAAATATATGGAAGAACCATCCCCATGAGAAAAAAAATAGCTAATCATGATAGTTAACATATATTTAGAATTACACATGCCAAGAGGTGTTCTAAGCTACCTTACAAGTATGAACTCATTTAATCTTTGCAACAACCCTGTGAGATAATTTTTATTATTATTGGTGGTCAGTTTAATTGTTAAAAATTACACAGTAAGTTATGGAGTTGGTATTTGAACACTTGCTATTTGGCTTCAGGTCCTGTAGTCCTAAGTCTCCCCTAGATAGATCTGATCTCATCCTCTAAATTCTGGCATGAATAGCTTAAAACAATAGAAGAAAGCTGAAGAAGACATATTTTTAGTTCAGTATTAGAAGAATCATTAACAGTTGTTCAAAAATGAAATGGGATTCCTTTTGAGACAGAGAAATCCCCAACACTGGGAATGTCAAAAGTAAAGACTGTATGACTGTCTCTCTGAGATAGTGAACTTGGTGACAATGAATTGAGGGTTACTGGTAGTTCAATGATAGCCATGCATTAGGAAGGTTAATCTAGGACTGGGTCCTCATAGAAGGGAATGGGGAGATAGTAGTTTGAGGAGAAACCATGTAGGAAATTATTTTAATAGTCTCAGTAAACAGTTGATATAGAACTTAAAGATATGATTGTGGGACTAAAAATAAAAGGATTAATTGACTGATCTTTGACAAAGGAACGAAAGGCAATAAAATAAAGAAAAGATCATCTTTTTAACAAAGGAGCTGGTACAACTGATGAAAGAAAAAGAAAGAAAGAAAGCAAGGAAGCAAGAAAGCAAGAAAGAGAGAGAGAGAAAGAGAGAGAGAGAGAGAGAAAGAGAGAGAGAGAGAGAGAGAGAGAGAGAGGGAGGGAGGGAGGGAGGGAAGGAAGGAAGGACGAAGGGAGGCGTTATACCTTCCACAAAAATTAACTAAAAATAGATCATAGACCAAATGTAAAATGCAAAATAATCATATTCCTAGAAGATAACATAGGTGAAAAATCCAGGCAACCTTGGATATGGCAATGAGTTTTTAGATCCAACATCAAAGACATGGTCTATGAGAAAAGTAATTGATAAGCTGGACTTCACTGAAATTAAAAATGTCAGCTGTGTGAAAGAGTCAAGAGAATATGAAGACAAGCCACAAACTGGGAGAAAATGTTTGCCAAAGGCATACCTGTTAGTCAAAAAGTACAAAAAGCTCTTAAAATTCAACAATTCAAAAATAAACAACTCAATAAAACATGAGCAAAATACCACAGGGGTGGAGGGAGAGGTATAAATAGGTAGAGCAGTGAAACTATTCTGTATGATGCCATGGTGAATATATGTCATTACACTTATCAAAATCCAGAGACTGTACAACAGCGAGAGTGAACCCTAATGTAAACTTGGGCTTTAGGTGATAATGATGTATCAGTGTAAGTCCATCAATTGTAACCAAAACAAAGGGAAAGGGATTTAAGAGAAGCATTGCAGAAGCAACATTCTGAGTTTTAGTCTAGTCAAGGGATTGGACATGTGGTAGTGATGTAGATGAAAGAATCAGAGGTTTATACTTTAATGCTGGACAGATGGTGGTATAATTGGGAAAAATAGAGATGTCTAAAGGTAATATTTTTTAAGAGATAATCTCAGTTTAGATAAATGGAATTTAAGGAGCAAGCGTGATAACTAAATAATCATTGTAATTTACAGACTAGAATTTGAGACGATGCCTAGGTCTACAGGTAATGATTTGACTATAATTTTTTCAGATAAATAGCAATTCTTTGAAGCAATTAGCTTTCACTTTCATTTCATTTCACAGGCATTATCTTATTTAATTCTTAGAGTAACTCTATAAAGTAGATATTCTTGTTCCATTTCATAGATAAGAAGACTTAGGCTAAGAGAGGTTAAGTAACTTGCTTAAGGTCACATATCAAATCAGCGGTGGAGCATGGAGCTGTCTGATTTCAGAGCCCATACTCTTAATAACTTTATTAAACTATCGTAAGAATACCTGTGATCATCCTGGGCAGTACTTCTCAAATGTTGCTTCCTGAGTGAAAAGGGTTGGAAAATTAGGGAGAGTATAGGTATCTTTCGAGTAACACTGAAAAAGGAAATTTCTTTTCTTAAGAATACATCCTAATATTGAACTAATAAAAATAATGTTTTCTCCTCCCCAGTGTCAAGTGAAATTTATAATCTAAGGAGATATGCCTTTGCTTTTATTCTTAGCAGACTGTCATACACTCTGGGGCTGGAAGAGGAAGTCTCTGACTGAGAAACATAGGCTACAGTAGAACGTGGAGAGCTGGGGACAGAGCCTATATATGCAATGTTTGTGAAACAAAAGGAAGAGGGACTTAAATAGAAGAGCTGTTAGAGAAGTGGGGGCCAAATTGGCACCCTTAGAGCATAACATAAGAACAAAGGTAGATGGGTATTTCCATATTGTCAAATGCTGTAAGGAAATACCTAAAAGGTTGAGAAATTACAAAGAAAGTATTTATATTTAGCAATAAGTAACTTTCAAAGGTGGAGTTTAAATGAGGTGAAATTGCAAGAGGATAAGTTAAACAAGTTGGTGCTGAGAAATGAGATGAGCAATCAGTGAATACTCTTAGTTTGCCAGGTTCGTAGAAGGAAATAAATATGCTGGTTCAGGTGAAACCAAAAACACTGCATCAGTTGAGGTGTTTCTGTTTACAACACAAATCAGTTCTGTAGAACTTAAGCAAAAAAGAGATTTAATAAAATGAATAGGGTAATAAAATGATATAGGGAAAGAAAAGCTAAAGAATCAGGCCTTGGGAAGTACAGGAATCAGATCAGTTCTCAGAGAAACTAGTAAATGCAAACTAGTAACAATGCCATCAGGTCTACCGGGTCCAGCCCACTTTCATTCGTTGGGTTTCTATGGCCTTAGATATAAATTTCAGGGAAAACATCCGACTGGCCTACTTTTGGTCACATGATCACCCTTGGCCAGGGAAGGACAATGTCCTTGAATTACAGTTTATCGACCAAGGAAAAGTTAGTTCTTCAAAGAAAGTCTGGTAAACGATTCCCAAAAGGCAAAACTATAGCTGAGCTCTAGAAAATACAGGCAGTTCTTGCTTTGCACTGTGCAATTTTAGCTTAGCTGGAACACACGCATACTGGCACTGATGCTTCACTTTGCACAATTCTGTGGTAAATGACATTGGACCTCAGACACCATAGAATGCTGCAGTGAGGAACAGGTACTAGCATGAACCAATTTTAGTTAACAAGTCACCCTGCAAAGCAAGGCCTGCCTGCATATGTGACTAAGAATGATTATAAAGGATAAGAGACTTCAAAGATAGATTTGTAGAACAAAAATAGATTATAGTAAAAAGACCTTAGAGATCATTGAATACAGCCCTTTCTTACTATAGCAAAGAAAATGGAGGCCAGGGGAAGCACACTGACTTACCCAAAGTTTCTTTCTTAGACAAACAACAATTATAACAGCAAAAGAAGGACAAAGAAGAGGAATGGTTCCCAAGCTGGCTACAACTTAACAGGGAAAGCGATCTGTGGGAAGTAAGTTTTGAGCTAGGGTTTGAAGGACTCCTGAAATGTGTTTCCTCAGGTGTAAATTGAGGAGGGCTGATCTAAAACTCTAAGAGCCTTTTCAGCTCTGACATGCTATGATTCTGAGCAATATGTACTAAAATTAGCAAGTCATATACAGAGAATAGTTAGCAGGGTGGCTTGATTGGAGCAAAGAGGCATGTTAAGGAATAACGACAGCTCCAGGAGGGTCAGCTGATGGATGTCTGGCTGGGAGTTCAGGGTTAATACTCCTCTGAGTGGCTTAGGGGAATATGCTATTCCCAACTGCTACAGTATGCCTGTATGTGTGAATCAATGAACCAATACACTTGTTAAAACAATAGCACTCGTTATCTTCCCATGGAATGGGCTTGAACCATTCCTGGGAAAAGTTGTCCTACAGGACTATAATAGCTGAGGTTCCCTGTGGTCGTATTAGCTGAAGCAGCTATAATATTTTATTCTGATTCTCCTAGAGTATATGTGACTTCCAGTGGATGTGCACAGTCCCTAAGGCCAGGGCCGAGGGATACACAGAATGAATATACAGGGATATAATGAGGGATATACAGACTGAAGAGTGAATATAACGCATTCCAGTAACTATATGACAACCCTGCTCATAGGCGCTGAGCAGGGTTTGCTGAGTGTTTTATCCCCTAGTGGAAACATTTACTTTTCATATGTATAGAAGTTAGATGGTAGGAAAAAGAGAAAATTGCCCAAATTCTTATGGCTCTTGTTATTTTTTATCTTTTCACAAACCCATACGCTTTTTATCAGATTTCCAAATTAATGGATAAGGAAATATATTCAGTTCTTTCACCGAAGTCCAGTTGTATTTGATATCTTAGTCCATCAGAAAACCAGCATGCTCTGCTGGCTTCTCTGCCTGGCCTCTTCCTGATCCGCTTTTACCACCCCTCTCTCATTTTGTTCTTTCTTGGCCTTCTTGAGTGTTTGCCTCTGTTCCCTCTACCCACCACTCACCGTCTGCGCTGCTGTAGGGCCATTACTCTGAGCTAATTAAGATGTGCTACCTTCCCCTCCTCCTCTCCATCTTGGGCAGCTTACCCCCACCTCCACTATATTTTTATAAATGGAATGGGGGTATTTCTCTGTCCATAGCTGCCACATGGGCTCATTCCAAATCACAGTGACTGGAAATTATACATTAAAGCTGGGGCAAGCCTGTAGTAGATGAAGGGAGAGAGTATTTCTCGTCTAGGCTGTCCACCCTCTCCGTAACACTCTCATACTGTAGACTGGGCAACACTTGCTATCATGTTAGCAGCTCTCCTACATTCACCGTTTTCTTCAGTCTATTTACTGACTTCAGATGAAACCAAATTTTATCCTCCAGATGCCTAGTAGAGTCCACCACTATTCACTGCACACTAATAGGGACAAAGATCTTTTCCCTTCTTCCCTTCTAGGTTCTTTGGCTGGTCTAATAATTAAATTGATATAAGACAGATTAGCAGGAGAAAAAGAAACAAATTTCCTATGTGTGGGAGCCCCATAAAAACATGAGACCCAAAGGTAGCCAAGTTATTGAGACTCCTATATACCATCCTGACCTGAGGAAGAGGGTAGTGGTTTGGGGACACAAAGGCAAGAAGGCCATTCACAGGAAGGCAGAGGAGATGTTTAGAAAACAGATGTCCTGTTACACAGATAAGTGTGTTAGGCAAAAAGGCAGCTCTGATCACAGCTCCCTTCCTGGAATGGGCCCCCTTTCTAATGTAAATTTAGACAGTTGAATGGGAGGTAAAAAAGAGCTTTTCCTGAATCTGCTGGGTTTTGATTGCCTTTAGCTTAAAATAATCCTTATGTCAAAGAGACATATTTTAGGGATGCAAAATCTGCTCCCCTTCTCTAGCACTTCACTGCTTTGCCCAGCTCTTTTCCCATAATCATCCTCATAAACCTCTTCTTCCTCCCTCCCTTCAACCTCCCTCATTTTTTTCAACATCCACATCATAAGCTATAAAAAATGTTCCCATTGTTAAGTTTTTATTTAGATACTCTCCCTTTTCTGGATGACATAGCACCTGTCTTCATCATCAATGGTTATCATTCTCAAAAATGTAAACATCTAAACAGATTATATCCTGACCTCAAATTTCTTCTGTTCCTATAAACTCTAATGATCCCCAAGTATAGTCCCTACCTCCATTTCTAGGCTTCCCTTCTCTAAATTTCACTTCCTTCTTTTCCACTTTCCAGTCTCCTTTCAAATGTAAATCATTATCTTACCATCCTTCCCTTCCCCCTACCAAAACCCTCCACTGACTTTTCATTGCACTTGAAATAAAATGCATATTTCTTACAACTTGCTCTAGGAATGGGTCTGGTTTTGCATCCCTCTCTGATATCAGCACACACAGTCATCTCCCTCCCTCACTTTCTGCAACACAGGCCTTCCCTCTCCTCGTAGAACAAGGCGACCTCAGATACCTGCATGACTGAAGCGTAATGTCACCTCCTCAGAGAAGACTTCTCTGACACCCTGTTCGAAGAAACTCCTTAATTTAACTTTGTCACATCTGTTCATAGCACACTCCGAAATGTTTTTTACATTTATTTCTCAGCTTGCTGACTCCTCAGGGCGACAGGTTGCTGGTCTGTTCCGTTTGCTGCTGTATCTCCTGGGGGGTATTATAAAGATCAATAGTCTTTGCTTTTTGGGAGTTTGCAGTCAAGAAGGCAAATTGGCCAAGAAGCAGGTAATTATAATGCCAAGCAATCATCCTGAAGCAGAGCAATATCGTTATGAAGAATATAGACTGTGACCAGGCTGTTCTGGATTGAGTCTCAGTTTTCCCACTTCTGGCTGTGTAATTAGGTAGGTTACTTCCCAGGTTGGGCTCAGTCAGTTCCTAATCATTAATTGGGAAAACAAAAGTATCTATCTTACAGGGTTGTAGTAAGGGTTATAAATGAGTTAATCTTATGCAAAGTACTTAGAGCCTGGAATGTAGTGAACATTTCAGTAGTGGGAGGTATTATTAGTTATCAAATTTGTCTTTTCTTCCTTATTCCAGGCCTCCCAACCCTGGTCTGCAAGTCAGTTTCTCTTTCCTGGACCACTGAAATAGCCCTGACCTTAGTCTTGAAATTTCTTCCCTAACCCACTTTATATATTGTTTACACACTGGTCCTTTTTAAAAAACACTTCAGTGGCTTCCCGTAACTTTGGATAAAGTCCAGCTCATGAATGTGGCTGACAAAGCCCTTCATGATCTGATCTCTGCTTTCTTCACTAGATTTTTTTATTCTCACTTGCTATCCACTCAGCCCACACATATTTTATGCCCTAGAAATGCCAAATTTACTGTCTCTTCACCATATCCTGCTATTACTTTTCCTTATGTCTTTGCCCATGCTGTGTCTTCAGCACAGAATATCCTTTTCCTATATTATCTTTGATCTATTAATCTTTTAGGATCTAGCTTTGAGTTTTACCCTTCAAGTGTACAGTGACTCCCAAAGGTCAAATGGAAAGATTCTGAAGATTCTGTATATACTATTATGATCAAATCGAACACAGTGCCCTATCCTCTATGTCTGATTCCCTGAATTCTTTGAGGGCAGGTCCTATTTCTTGTCCATTTTCATATGCTTAGTGACAAGACTGGAATACAGAACATTTTTTTTATTATTCAATTATTGTCATAACAATGCTATGTAACAAACAATCCCACATTTTAGTGGCTGGATATCTGCTTCTTATCATGATAGAGAAACAAGTACCAGACTTAAAATTTCATCATAATTATTAGGAATTTTGACAAAAATAGATGAAGTAACTGTTTTTAGACATTGGACAGTAGGCAGTGAAGAACTGTCCCGTGGGCACAGAGAAGGAAACTAAACAGAGTCCAGAAAATTGGTCAATGGAAACAGACTCAGAGATGACAGACAAGATAGCACTAGCAGACACTGATGTTGACACAACTATTATGCTATGTAAACTATGGAAACAAAGGCAAGTAGAAAATCTGCCAGAAATGAACTTCTAGGAAGAAAAATACAAATCTGAAATAAAAGTTTTACTTTATGAGATTAATAATAAATATAACACTGCAGGTGAAACTAAATGATCAGTAATTTCTCAATTATGCAAATAAAAAAAGGCAAAAAGAGAAAAAAATGACTGAAAAAAGAACATCTTCAGTACTCTATGGAACATTATGAAGTGGTTCAAAATATGTGTAACTGGGTGCTAGAAGGGGAACAGAAAAAATTTGAAGACATAATGGCCAAAACTTTTACAAACTTGCTGAAAACTATAAAGCTATATTCTCAAAAGCTCAATACAAGCCCAAAGCAGTATATGCACACCCCCACCCCCAACACACACAGAAAGAGGGAGAGAGTAATGAGAGCAAGATGGAATCATATTGAAGAAAGTAAGCATAAAGATAAAATCTTAAAAATAGAGAAAAAAGATATATTTCATAGAGGTACAAAGATATGTACTAAAGGCTTCTTATAATACATTATGAAGAAGAAAATGGAGTTGCATCTTTAAAGTGCTAAAAACACTTTAAACCTAGAATTCTATACTTTACATATGAAAATGCCTTTGTTTAAAAAGGAGGTCAAATAAAAGTTCTTATAGATAAAAACAGAGTAACTAAAGCTCAACAATAAGAAAACAAAATGATTGGACAAGACCTCATCAGACACTAAAGAAGATATGCTGATAACAAAGAAACATATAAAAAGATTCTCTACTTCATATGTCATTAAATATATGCAAATTAAAACAGCAATGAGATGCTACTCTACACTTATTAGCATGGCCAAAATCTGAAACACTGACAACACTAAATGCTGACTAGGACATAGAGCAATAGGAACTCTCATTTGTTACTGATGAGAATGAAATATGGTATAGCCATTTTGGAAGAGAGCTGGTAGTTTCTTACAAGATTAAACATACCCTTCTCATGCAATATAACAATTGCATTCCTTGGTATTTATTGAAAGGAGTTGAAAATTTATGTCCACATAAAAACCTGCACATAGATGTTAAAAGTAGCTTTGTTCATAATTACCAAAACTTGGAGGAAGCAAAGATATCTTTCAGTAGCTGAATGGATAAATAAATGATGGCACATCCAGTCAATAAAATATTATTCAGTGTTATAAAGAAATGAGCTATCAAGCCATGAGAAGACCTGGAAGAAATTTATACAGGTATTACTTAGTGAAAGAAGCCAATCTATAAGGCTACACACTGTATGATTCCAACTGCAAGACATTCTGGGAAAGGAAAAGCTAAGGAGACAGTAAAAATACTGCTGGTTGCCAAGGAGTGGGGGTTGGGAGGCATGATCAGGAGGAGCATAGAGGATTTTTAGGGTGGTGAAAATATTACACATGATAACATAATGATGGGTACATGTCATTACACATTCCCCAAACCCATACAATGTACAACACCAAGAACAGATTCTAATATAAACTATGGATTTTGGGTGATCATGATGTGTCATTGTAGGTTCATCAATTATAAAAAACATACTGCTCTGGCGGAGGATATAGTTAATGGGGGAGGCTATGCATACGTGGGTGCGGTGGGCATATGGGAAATTTCTGTACGTTCGCCTCAGTTTTGTTGCCTTAAACTTCTCTAAAAAAATAATGTTTTAATAAAATCAAAAGGTAAAAACATCCGGGAGTATTTGTTACCAACAGACATGAACTACAAGTAATGCTAAATGAAGTTCAGCAAAGAAAGTTTATCAAATGGAAACTTAGATCTCAGCAAGGCATAAGAAATACAAGACATTAAATTATAAGTATGTGGGTGAACACAGCAAACTTTCTAATGTTTAAAATTCTTGAAAAGACAATTGACTGTTTAAAACAAACATAATAGAAATGTATTATAGGGTGTATCAATACTGTTTTAATACTCCTATATTATCCATGAAGAGTAGGGTGATCCATCTCATACCTATGTATATCTGGGACTCTCCTGGTTTAGCACTGAAAGTCCCATATCGTGAGGACCTCCCTAGACTTGGCAAACAGGGATGGTTCACCATCCTAACTACAAAAGCCACTGTGATAAGTAAGCTCCAAATTGTAAGATCTAAAACAACCACTAAAAAGAAAACAAGAAGTATGGCTAATGAGCCAATAGCAGAGGTAAAATGTGCTACTAAATATTTAATCCACAAAAAGGCAGGAAAAGAGTCAAGAAGGAACAAAGAACAGATACTATAAACAGAAAAAAAAGTGTTTAAACCTGATCATATCAGTAGTCACATTAATTGTAAATAGTCTGAATCATCCAGTTAAAAGACAGAAATTACCAGACTAGATAATTAAAGACCTAGTTCTATGTTGTTAGTGAGAAACCCATTTTAAATATAAAAACACAGCTAACTTAAAAGCAAAAAGAAGGAAAAATTGTATCATTCAAACTCTTACAACTGGAGTGACTATAATTAATATCAGATAAAATATATTTCAGAACAAGGGCTATTACCTGGAATTTGATGATATTAAAGCAATCAGTCCACAAAAGAGACAAAACAGTCCTAAATACACACGCATTTCATAACAGGGCTTCAAAAGCATGAGGCAAAATCTGAATATATTGAAACGACAAATATTCTTACAGCAAATTGACAGAAATTCAATAAGAATACAGAAGAGTTGAACTACACTCTACAATTTGATGTAATTGACATTGATGGAATACTCCAACATGAGCAGAATATACAATTTTTTCAAGTTTACACAGTCACCTGGACTGTATTGTAAGTCAAAAACAGATTTCCAAAATTTAAAATAGAATTGAAATTCTACAGTGTGTGTTGTCTAAGCAAAAAGGAATTATATGAGACACTATTAAACAGAAATTTATCTGAAAAGATCCTCAAATATTTGGCAATAAAACAACATGGCTCTAAATAACCCATGGAAGAAGGAAGAAATCATGAGGAAAATTAGAAAATATTTTGAAATGAAAGAAAACTAAAATACAACATACCAAAATCATGGGAGCAGCTGAATTTGCTTGGAGCAAATTTTATAGCTTTACTTGCTTATTGGAAAAGATAAAAATTCTAAAATCAGTGATCTAAGTTCCCACATTGAGAAACTGAAAAAAAAGCAAATTAGAGTAAGTAGAAAGATGAAAATAGTAATGAAGAGGAGAAACTGATGAAATAGGAAAACACTGAGTGATCCAACAAAACCAAATCTTGTTTTGTTAAGAAAAGTCATAAAAATTGATCAACTT
Source organism: Manis javanica (assembly GCF_040802235.1). Classification (NCBI taxonomy): domain Eukaryota; kingdom Metazoa; phylum Chordata; class Mammalia; order Pholidota; family Manidae; genus Manis; species Manis javanica. Next base: position 74,064,986 of record NC_133159.1, read on the forward strand.
CTAGCTAGACCGATAAAAAAGAGAGAAGAGAGAAACTACCAGCATCCAGAATGAAATAGAGGGCATCATTATGACTCTTACAGAGATTAGAGTGATGGAGAATATTATGAAAAACTACACCAATAAGTTTGCCAATTTAGATTAAATGGACCAATTCTTGGAAAGACACAAATTACTAAAACTTACTAAACAAATCTCATGGCAATTGGGTCTGTTACAATCCCTCCCATGTAGTGATTTTTGACAAAGTCACCAATGACCTCACTGCTGGTGAATGCAATGAACCGCTCAGTACTTCTCTGTTTGATAGTACTGAACACTTCTTGATGATAAGACTTCCTTACCTATTTTGGTGACATAATGCTCTCTTTTGATTTATTCCTACCTCTAGGGCTACTGTTTATCCTTGTCTACTTCATGGATTAATTTTCTTTTGTCCACACCTCAAATATCTGGGCTCTCTGATCTCACTCTAAAACCTCCCTCTGGGTGATCGCATTTATTTTCAAGACTTCACTACCCTCTCTAGAAGGATGGATCCCATGTTTGTGACTCCATCAGCCCGTTGGGCATCGGCACCCAAGTGTACGACAAGCACCACAAACTCAACGTGTCCAGACTGAACCTTTCATCCTGGTGTTTCCTTTATCAGCAAATGAAGGAATCATCTCCACAATTTCCTTATTTTCCCAAGCCTGGAAATCAAGAGTTAACCTTCACTGCCTCATCACTCACTCTCACCTTCATCACTTAACTAGTCACCAAGACATATGGATTCCACCTGACTAGCTTTTTGCATTATTACCTTCTGAGTTTTGGGCATATTTCTTCTTAGTTTACTGAAATAGCCCCCTACCATTTTCTCTTACACTATTTTTCTCTACTCTAATGTATCCTCCACATGTTGCCAGAGTGTTATTTCAAAAAGAAATCTGATCATTCTCCTTAAAACCCTTTTTACTGCCCTTTATAATTTGGAGAAAGACCCAACCCTATTGCAGTGTGCAATGTCCTTTATAATTGGATCCTTGTTTTTCTCTCACACCTTATTAGCTTTTGTTTAATCTCTACAATTTACCTTCTTTTCATACTGAACTCCCTCCTTGCAGTTTCATTCATTCATTCCCCCACCTCCTCCTCTTGAGTTCTCCACCTGGATGCTTTCTCAGCCAAGACAGTTTTTCCCACCCACCTCAGGCCTTACCAGTCCAAGACAGTGTCTCTCCTAAGTGCTCTTACGCCACTCTCTTACTATGACTTAAATAATACTTATTAGAGTTTGGGAAAATATTGAAAACAAATAATGAAATTTTTAAAAGCTAAGTCACAACTCTTACAGACAGAAGAAATAGAAACATTAACACACTCAACAGGTCAAGCTTGGTTAAATGTAGATTACAGAGGAAGATAATAGCAACAAATATAATTGATGGATTTTAACATACATAGAGAAATGAAAGAAAGAAGAAAAGAAAAGGGAAGGATTGTTTCCAGTAACATCACTAGCAGCAGTAGAATGAAATTAAGCAAAATGAATGCAGGCTGCTTCTCTGCAGGAAAAATCTCAGTGGTTAGATCCATGGGTCTGTGGTATGGTCTCCTTGGAAGGGGTGATAAGTCCCATCATTTAGGTCTTTTTATACTGAAACTATCTAGCACTTGAAACACAAACTGGGAAAAGGGAAAAATATTTTAAAGGGACTGAGATCTCTGGGGTTTGACAAATTTTTCCTCTTTCTAATTTTTATATGGCATTAATTTCTGTGAGGCATCCCCAGAAAGCCAGGTTCTGGTGAGCTGGAGCTATTACAGTCAAATACATAAAGCTTGCCACAAATCTTCTCATTCCCCAGGTCTGGAGCTTTGATTCAGTTTTGTGTCTGGAAAGATTCAGTCCATGGTTCATGGACACCGGAAGTGTCTTCAAACTGCAGTCTGCTGATGGGAGGACTGAAGACTTCCTATTCTCCAGGCATGGTGCAGAGCCCTTAATGTGATTCAAGGGCAGCTGAATTGAGCATTCAGGAGCCAAAGGGTGCAATTACTCAAAAAGTTTGAGTGATTGACCATTAGAAATTTTTTTACTTTAAGAATGTATTATTAAAAAAAAAATTAAATTAGTTCAAATTTTGAGTTTACTTGTTTGCTGCCTTACATAGGCAGCTGCTTGGAAGTATTTGATACTAAAGAATTATGGCATGTGCCAAAAGGGCTTTAGAATTGGGGTCTAAGCTGTGATCTACTTCAACAGTAAACCCTGACAAAACCGTTATTACTGGTCTGTTAATGACTTCCTGGGGGCAGTCCTACTTCCCAGGTCAAGGACAAGCAAGAGCAAGGTCATCTGCCCTTGGCCAAGCCTTTTTCCCCTGAAGAATAATGCCTCTACTGTTTCTCTCTCTTTCTTTTTGCTCGCTCTCTCTTTGCTAAAAAATCATACCCTAAAAGAGTGACCAGAAAGTCATGTCTCAAAACAGCAAGACTAAAATTAAAAGAAGTTCTTAACAATCATTTAAAAATATGCAAGAAAGAAATAGCACACCACAGCCCACAGCTCTACCAGATAGAAGCATGAAGTGAGGAAAAGAGTTCGACAGCTTGAAAACACGTTGCCACAATGAATGATATAAAGGAGAAGGCAGAGGCTGCACACGGAGACTTTAACCCCAACTCCCACATGTGGAAACATCTGTTCGAATTGTGGCTACACCTGTTGCCCTGTTTAGAACACAGAGACAGATCTCAGTGTGAGAGAGATGCTTATCATCACCTCCCTCATGTAGACTTCCTAAAGGTCTTGGTAGCTAGGTCCATTTTAGTATTGGTAATTTTTTTTAAAGAGCCACTTAGCTTGCCTAGGTGGAAAATTCACTAGGATTTTGAGCCTGGAGGTCAGTTAAATCTCTTTCAAACTGTTTTCACTAAGTAAAAACCTAATACTTAAGAAAAAACAACAGCAACAATGCATTGAATTAAAGGTGAATTAAGGAAAGCAATAAAAAATTACTGTAACAGAGGCTGTTTCATTATTAAGGGCTACTTTTGAATTCTCGTATTCTAAACAAAGGAAAACTTTCAACATTTACGTTAACTGTATTATTTTAGATGACAAATGTGATTTTTCTCTGCATCAACTTACTTGTGAGATCATTTGCAAATGGTGCACTAGCTGCCTTCAGGCTGTGACTTAAACCTTTTTGCATAAAGTAGCCAGATAAATATAAGACATCTGGTTAAATTTAAATTTGGGTGAACAATGAATAATTTTTAGTGTAAGTATGTTCCATGTAATATTTGGGACATTTTTATTTGCTAAATTCAGAAACCCTACTGTTACACTATAAATGTTTTTAAATAATTGGAATCATTCTGCCTTCATAAAGAAAGGAGATTTAGACAGTTTATGCATGTAATACATTTGACACAAACCGAATTAACTGCAAAAATATATGATTCTATTGGAAGAAAATGAAGACTTTCTTTATACGGGTCCTGTGTTTCAGGGTCTTCACACAGTCGACAAAGCCTTTTAGCAGCAGAGGCCTGAGCACATCCCGAGAGAGGGAGATTCAGATTCCTTAGGCCTACATGGGGATTGGCATCTAAGGGGATTCTAGGGCACAATTACTATTGGTCATAATTTTCAAAATCTTTTGTCTGTTTATAGTGTGTACAGCATTGTTAATTACTAAAAATTCCCTTTCAAACTTTTCCAACATTTATGATTACATCTTAGAATATGGCCAGAGGAATCTAATTTAGACAGGTAAAACTGATTCACTCGCTTAATCATCCTAGTAAGGATTCATTCACCTTCTCGTCCTCTAAAACACTGAGCTTTCTTTTTAAGTTTTTAATTCAGCAAACATTATCCTACCTGCTGCTTCCTTCGGGATTTCTGCATGGTTTACTCTAATTACTCTCGATGCCAGACCTTGTGTGCTATGAACAACTTCAAAGAAAAAAACTAGAAAAGGAACAGTGTGATGTTTCTTTTTTCTTTTTTAAGACACTGTATCAAGGAGACAAGATAGCATTTTGTTCTCATAATGTGATGGACAAATCATAGGGATAATCTATTAGGATGATGGATGGTATAAATTTTAATATGAATCATCAACCGTAGTGAATTTCTCCTAGAATGTCTTTGAAACTGAACTGCTTCTGTTTGGTCCAAATTTAATAGTCAGGTCTCTAAGTTTAAAACTTCTCTGGATATAAAAATTTGATTAATTTTAATTATATTCATTGTAAGAACCAGTAAAATCTTGGTTTCAGAGCAGTTGTTTCAGGAGGAAGTTCCTGAAAATGAATCCCATTTCCTGCCTCAAGGCAGGTATCTTACCTCCAATGTCTTTTTACCCTAATGCTCAGATAAAATGCTATTTCCCTAGTTTCCATTTTTCTATTTTTTTTTACATGAAGATGAATTAGCCCAAAGAAATTATTTTTGTTTTGTTGGGCTTTGTTTTGCCATTGACTCTTTATTTTCTTAAAATATATTTTATTTAAAACATTTTCTCATGTGTGTGCCATGGTCCACATCTCTTGCCTTTGTAGACCATGATTCTTATTCCCAAAAACTGTCTGTTATTGAGCAGGCAAGTCAAAACAAAGTAACAAGAAATGAAGACTGCTTTGCTAGTCATATGTATAAAGTGCTTTGGGGGCAAAAAAAATGGGACAACTAACTCATAAGTGCCATTTCATAATTCTAATTAAAATAAAATGTTCATAGAATTCTAAAGCTAGAAAGTACCCTTCCTACTGGTTAATATTAAACAGACCTAGTTCCACAATTTGACTGTTACTTCTTAGCCTAGGACATTTTAAAAATCACTTAACCTCCCTGAACTTCAGTTACTTCTGCAAATATGTATATTAATACTTATAAGGTTTCAGGCTGTAAGAAATAAATTAACAAGCTAGTTCCTGGTCCCCACCACTACTGCCACAACTACTGTTGGCTCACATTCATCCTTGAGCTGTGGCAGACACCTTGCGCATATTGTTCAAATAAACCACATTACCACCCCCCGAGGTTCCTGTTATTCACGTTCCCATATCACAGGTGAGGAAATTACATTGAAATTTCTCCTTTTATAGATGAAAGATCAGAGGGTAAGACACTGGAGGAAGTCACAGCCGGTAGAAAAATGTAAGATTAGGACTCTGAGTAAGTTCAGTACAGCATATCGCTACCTATTTTAATATTGAAAACTGAATGTTAAATTGTAAAATGTTATTATAACTTTTAAAACCAGGAAATTTAAGATTCTTGGCTTGCCTTAAATCAATCCCCCAAATTAAATTAACCTGAGGTAAATTGAGGGTTGTCCTCTTTCTGGAGAGTGACTGAGGCAGCATCTATGAACATCCATATCACAAGTGATTTCTGTGATCCTGGAAAGAAAGGTCCTTTCCTGCATTCAGGTAGCTTAACATCCTATTTCCCCATCTGTGTATCACAGAATGATGAAGCCTTCAGAGACTCAAGGGCGCTAGGATCTTACCCTGACCTAACCCCATGTATTACAAAAGCTCAAAGTGTCGCCAACAGTCCAAACAGTTGATTGGTGTTCAGAATATTCTTTAACAAGAAAATTAAATTCAAATTACTACATTTCCCAAACTGCCTATAAAGCAATTATATTTTAGGCTTTCAATTGGACTCATCTAACAATTTAATTCTCTTACTATCTCACCCAATGTTAGCATCAAAGAAGTTGAAAAATATATTCAGACTTCATTGTCACTTAGGAAAGGGGAAAAGTATCTGAAAACAAATTCTTCTTTCACTAGAAAAATAATATTTATCCAGAAGTGACACTGCAGCACTGAAGAAAAGAAAAACAAAGATACCAGATTACAATACCCTGTGTTTTCACTTATCTGTTTATGTTCCATTATTATTATAATTGCGTCCCTACAATGTAACTTATACTGTGCTGGTCACTATATTTGGGAAGTTTAATTAAATTCTCACAAACAACTCTGCATGATAGGCAATCTTATTTCCATTTTGCAGATAAGGAATCTGTACCTCTAAAAGCTTAAATAATGTGCCTAAGGTCTCCCAACTTATTTGTGGCAGTCAGGAACACAACTCAGGATTTGCTGAGACTCCAAAGCTGGTGTTCTTTTTACATTAGTTGGCCTCTAAAAAGGCAGAGGGTTTAAGCTCTACCTGAAAGAGAAAACACATAACTTGGGATGAGAACAAGGTATAACTGGGCCTGGAATCAAATCCAGATCTCTAAATACTTTTGCTCAGTGACTGGGGCATTAGCCCCCATCATGTGGTTTGGAAGGAAAAAGCAGCATACAAAACAAGAAGGTGGCAGAAAGGCCTTGCCAAGAGTGACAACAGGTTCTCCAAAGCCATGATCATCTGGAACAGACCTTCACTGCGGTCTGTATTATAGTACCTGTATCTCGTCTTCCACTTCATAAATCAGTAGTATAATATATGAATGTACCTGATACCATATACCACCTCTCCTAATTTTGCCCAGAGTATAAAGAGTTGTTCATTTTGTCCTCGGTTGGTGATGGAAATAACATTGTTCTTCTCTCTGGTTTTTGAGAAACCATGTCCACTCCCCATCAAATATATTCTCACTGAAAGACATGGTAATGTTCACATTTGAGTCAGCCATAGAAAGAGTTTGATGTATTCTTAGGTCAACTTAAAAATGTATAGGTCAGAATAGAGGTGGTGTCATGGTTAACCATGATGAAGCAGGCATATCTATGTTTATATGATGTCTTTAAAAATGATGCAACTACATTTCATGCTTCCCAGAAAGATTTTTAAAGAAAATGGAGGGAGAGAGAAAATTCAGCCTGAGTCACTGATTTTATATTTTGTGGAGTAGGATTAAATTATCTAAAATATTGCATAAGGAGGATCACCTAGGAACTACTGTTCATAGGAGGACTTTTTAAATTCTCCACCCAAAGTCCCAAATATTTTAAACTCCAGAAATTCAGTGGAGATGCCAAAAGGTCTTTAAGCAAAGAAGAAGTAGAAATCAATGCTAGAATTATTATTTTCAACAAGGTATTCACAGCTATAATAAAGTTATTGCAACCGGACCTGAGAATGTAAAGTCAGTTAATGGACTTTATTTAGACAACATCAGATAAGGGCATTAGTAATAACTGTTATCTTGATGGATTACCTTAAAATCAAGAAAATGTTTCCCCAAACATGAGTTGTTGTGAATCCCTTTCCCTTTTATCTTTTAGTAGGCAAAAGATTGCAACCTCCTATTATGAAATAGCATCATAAAATGCAGAGCACAGCCACCCTGACTACAACTACCTTTCTCCTCTGCTGAGACAGACAAACAAGCAGTAAATGCTTTTTGAGCTCCTGGCGTGCAAATAAATTCCTACCTATGTCCCCAGTAGGACTGGGAGATTGAAAGACTCAAGGGAGAGAATAGCTGAGTCTAGGAGAATTTAACATGGCAATTAGCAACCCTTTGGCTTTGCTAGACCACACAGCACAAGACAGGATACAAGCAACCAAAAATCTTTCCAACAGAGCAGATGATAAATTGGTTGGGTCCCAGGGGTTGCTGGACCTAGTTTCTATCCAAAGGCAGGACTGGATGGTGTGGAAATGTATGTAGCAAGGTCAGAAAATGAAACACGGAGCTCTAAATTCCCAAGGAGAGTGCATTTGCTAACTTCTCAATCTATGTGCCCTTTCCCCTCATTTTGGAAGGCACTGAATAACATCACATAATCTGTATTTTCTTCTGTAGCATAACAAATAGCTTCCAAATTATCAAGTATATAAAACATAGTAATCATTATCCCCAGTGAGTCTCTCCTGAAAAAGTTAGAAACCTGAAAGGTAAGTTTTAAATTAAAATATGTAAAGAATTCAGGAGATTTTTTTTTTCCTTAAGCAGAAGGAGGGTGTGTGGAGGAAGAGGAATCTTAATCCTCTTTCTGTACTCAATGCCAATAGTTGCTTTTAGGCATCATATTAACCATCGGATTATGGTTCATAGCAACTTTAGCACCACATTGAAATTTACTCTTTATACTAATTTTTTAGAGCCTTTGTTTCCTCATCAGAAAAAAATGAGGCTAATATTATTATCTATTTAAAAGGTTGCTGTGAAGATTAAATTAGTTAATATATGTAAAATACTAAAAGAGTGTCTATCACCGAGAAAGTTCTCAGTATGGGTTAGCATTAATGATAATAATGATGAAGAAGATGATAATGGCCAAAATGATAATGATAATCATGTTTAAAAGGCATTCTAGCTAGATTTCCTAACCCCTAGAGCAAGGACCATATATGCCTTGTTTATACCTAAACCCCAGCATCTAAAACGCTGACTGAAGAGCAATTCATATTTATTGATTGACAGAATGAATGATTACATGATTTTCTTAATGCTGATTTCCACACTTGTTACTATTGATTTAACTTAATTATGAGGATTATTAGCAGTCATTAAAAAGGAAGTGGGAAATGGATTTAGGAAAATCAATGTCATCAGTATACATTTATTGAAGAACTACTATGTGAAGCACACAGTGCTTGGAATATCAATTTGCAATGGACATAAAAAGGAAACAAAATGCAGAGGTAGCCTAATATGGGGATAATTTTCTAACTGGCATTATAAGAAGTCATGTGAGAATTCCACAGATATTTCAATTCTATTTTTCGCAAATGTCAAATATTCTTAAAAATGTCACTGTCGAGGGTCCCTCCTCCTTCTCTCTCTCCCTTCCCTCCTTCCTTCCTTCCTCCCTCCCTCCCTCCCTCTCTTCCTTCCTTCCTTCCTTTCTTCCTTCCTTTCTTTCTTTTGTTCTTTCTCCTCTCTTTCTCTCCCTCTCTTACTCTCCCAAATGTCCTCAAAGGCTACATCCTCACAGGTCCTAAGCCAAAATAAAAAGAAAGCCTTTGAAATTGGCCCTTGAGAATTTCCATTAAAACTCTGAGCCAATTCTACATGTGGGTTCCATAGCTTTGGCCAAGTAACATTGCTAATCGATCAACTGATCAGGACTTCGGGATTGAAGGAAGGGTTTCTCTCTATTTAGTTCCTCTTCTCTTCAGAGCCTAAAGTGATATTCAGTGGGTTATCCAGCAACATTGATATAAAAATTGAAGAGTAGTTTATCAGGCTCTTTACCTTTTGTAATACTTTGTCCCCACTGCCTTTCTTTATCCTCCACTGGCATTTCAAAATATACAATCACCAATTTGGGAAACATTTAGGAAGGTAAAGGCCAGTCATGGATGGGTGAGCACTGTTTGGTTCAAATTTAATAGTCTGGTGTCCACATTTAGCGCTCACTTGAACTTGTAAAATCTTAGCTCAGTGCAATAGTTCAGAAGGAAGTGCCTGAAAATGAATCACATTTCCCGTCCTAATCTACACATTGTTCGAAATTTAATGACCAGTTTTTCTCTCTCCCTGACAAAAGGCCATTTGCCTAGCCTTGTTGTTCACAAAGCCAACTAATTTGCACTTGTTTTGTGCTGTGTTACATTTGTTTGCTTTTGAGGTTGCTTCATTCTGTCATGGATACTTGATTCTATCATCCTCTGATTTGCTTGACAGACATTTATTAATTGATACTTTGGGCTAGGTACTCAGGGACACAGACTAAAACTAAACAGGATCCCTGTCATTCAAAGGCTTTCCTGGTAACCCTCCATATAAAACCGCTGTCTTCCTGGGCCTTCGTACCCCATCTCCTTTATTTATCTTGCTCTAGATGTCTTCATATCACATACCTAACATGTTAGATATTTATTCATAGCTTTTTGTCTTTTCCACTATACTGTATGACTGGGACAGTACTTGACTCAGTAGGGACACAAAACATATCTGCTGAATTAATTAATGAATATTAGAGGAACACTTTAACATGCATTATAATATTAGGCCTGAGGGCTAGTCACAGAGGCGTTTGCTTTGTGTTCAATCATAGAACTGCACACTTTTGATCTGTGGGATTTTTGTTTATGCATTACACTTCACAATAAAGGTTAAAAAAAAAAGTCCCAAACCTCTTTTAGGCTTAAAAATCACATTGAATCACATTCCTCTATCCTCTCTCCCCTATTAGGACAAAGTCAAAATGCACTAGTTGAATAAAATCTCTACATTTTATGTTGTCAAAGCTTAATCTGGGAAATGACTGTCTACTATCTAGCTTGTCATTTACAACTGAAGTTTTATTGAGTGCCTACTCTGTCCATCTCTCACTATGTAAAAGTAAGTTTAAAGGGCATACAATTTTTTAGAATATGATAATTCCTCACAGACCAGGGGACATAAAGAACAATAGACTAAGCAATCTAACTTCTCAGGCCCTGAAAACCTTTATAGAGCTGTAGATTTTGGAGGTAACCACTTGGATGAGAGAGTCAAAGCCTTTACCTGGTTCACAGAGGAAGGTTGGGTAGACCAAATACTTAGTAAGATAGATCTTTTTCCAGACTGAAGTGGGTATAAAACTATATCCAAATTCATTGTAAAAAATCACAGATGCAACAAAAAATCCCAATTTGGCTTCAGTATTTAAAATAAATTCATTTGATGAGTGTGTTTTGCTTTTTAGAACCATAAATCTGTTTCATAGATAAAATGTGGCTGGCAAGGATGGTGGGGATTCAGCATGGAGAGGGTACATGCTTTTGGCATTCTTGTCATTGTGCCCCCCCCACAATGTGTCTCAGCAAGAGGTGACCACTGGCAGCAGACACTGCCTGCACGCCTGTGAGCCCATGCCAGTAGTTAGTGCCTGGGACTATGGTTATACTTGGTAAACACGTTAGGGTCAGTTGCATTAAATAAATATTTTTATTGCTTATGAAAGCCAATATTTTAGAGACTAAAGAAAATAATTATGTCCTACTTAAGGGAGGTTTATTTCAGATCCTAGCTAGGGTCCCAGTGTGGCCACTGCTTACATTTTTCAAAATTGATTTTCTACCATATAAACAGTTAGTCAGAAGTTACATGTGACATTTCCTCCCAGTAACAATGATACAGTGTCTTTGAAACATTTCCTGGTATTTCTCATTTTTTCTTCTTTCTGTGATGCTTATTTCTTTCACATATTTTCTCCAGGAGAACTTGTGCCAGGGTTCTACCATACTAACTACTGCCCTGTGTTGTAACCCTGAGAAATGCAGAATCAGGAAACTTTATAAGCAGAATTGGAATCACTCCTTGGAAATGAAGGCTTTGCATGCATTAGTCTCCCCTCAATAAGTGTTATTCACTTGCATGTACAAAGCGTTAAGGCCTACACTAATCGGTTCTTGCTATATTGCTCCCCAAGGCAAACTTGGGAAGGAGAAGTTGGTCTTTAAAGTTTATCCAAGCTCCCTTCCTCTATCCTCTCTCCCTTATTAGGAACGCTAACTATCTGCTCCTTCCCTGAGGCCCCAGTGCACCCACCTGCTTCCCTGGGCCTGGAAGTCTGCCTAGGCCCTCCCCCCATGGCAGGACCTCACAGTACAAATCTGTCCTGCTTCCTCAAAGCTCACCTGCCTGTGTTTTCATCCATATGACCTCTGCCTCCTAGTTCCCAAAGTAGCTACGACAAGGACTAAGCAAAGTTGTTAATAACTGACAAAGGACCTATAGATGTTTTTAGACCAGACATCAATGGTCTTAGAGAGGGAAGGCCTCAGTTCCAGGCTCCAGCTCTCCCAGGAAGGGTCTGGTTGGCAGATCTCATAGTTTATAAGCCTTGGTTTTCTCACCTATAAAGTGGGGTTGACAATATATGTCCTCCAGTGTTATGAGACTCAAATTAGGTGAAGTACGTGACTTTTCTTGCCAACTATTAGCTTTGGAACAGTACAATATTGTTCTAATTGAGATTGGGGGAGAAATGTAATCCTTTACTCTCAGCAGGAACATTGTCGCCTGCTCCACCAGGGTGCAGGGCTCTTCTCAAGGAGCAGAGAATGGTTAGTTTTCCCAAATCAAGAAACAGGTACTCAATTTCTCAATCCGAACCCCACCCCCCAGTCCTCTGCTCTCAATCTTTTCATTCATAAATGCTTTGGCTCCAACAGACCTTCAGTGTGAAAACTCCCCAAGAAACTCAACCCTCCCTGGGCACGTGACTTCCCATGGAGGATCCGCGCACATACAAGGAGAGCATTTATAACCCTGCAGTGAGAACCATGCCTCTGCTCCAGAACTGCAGCCCCACTGAATAAATTCAGAGCAAGTGGTACTTGAGAGGGATGGAACATACCTGAAACCCATTAGGAACCTCTGGCAAGACAGGCCAAGTGTAACCGAATATTGTGTGGCAAAGCGTGACACCTATGGGGAGCTAGTTGTCAGTGGAGCCCTCTCCTTACGAAGTTCTCAGGGACACGGGGGTCAGAGGGAGTCTACTCAGATGTGTCTGTGCCATTATTTCCTAAGTGCTTCCAAAATGTGCAAGTGTACAATTTGAGATGCTAAAGAGGAGCAGAAAAAGGAAAAGATGTATTCCAAAAGTGAATATGCTGAAAACCCACACATTGCCCAGTCTTTGCATTAGTACAACTAGATGTCATGTTAGGCCTCTGAAGAGTAGGAAACTGAAACAAATCTTCATTCCAGAAGCCTCAGGTCAGTCAAGAAGGTTACATGGCCAGTGCTGAAGAATTCTGCAAGGCATTCTAATGGTGGTGGGTTTTCTGGTCTCCCCTCATTTGGAATTGGCTCAGAGCTTGAATTAAAATGGAGTCTCAATGAAAAATCTCCAAGGGCCAATTTCAGTAGGAAAAATACTTTCAATGATTTTTATTGGCTTAGGGCATTGCTGCGGGTACACCTAGTCATGTCTTGATATGATTCTAGTCTTTAAAAAAGTCTGAATGCCTCAAATCTCTAATTTAAAACTTCTTTCCATTCATTAAATTTAAAACACACTAGTATAATTGCACTATTTAAATTTACCATGAAAGAAAATTCACAGAAATAGGGGATCTTGCATGTCCTGCATGTCAATAAAATGATTACTTATTGATACATTTATTGAATTGGTTACAATCAGTCTGTTTAACATCACATAAATCTGTTGCCATTTTATGGTGGTTAGCATCAGACAATGAAAATATTGTGAGTAAAATTCTCTCCTTAGTTCCAAGGATTGTCAAAAGACTTCCTAGCCAACTGTTTGAATTACCGTGGTTCCTAGAAAATTTTATTTGAGAGGTATGTGAGCAGGGCAGCTGCCTCTGTTTTTCTAGCCTTACTGTGGCTTCAGAGCAGGAGCTCATGGGCTCATTTGAAAATTCTTTTAGTGTTTTCATCCTAGCTCATGGCATCACATTATATTTTGGTGTATAGAAAGCACAGTATGTGAGGAGGATAATATCATATCAAAAAGAACCCTGGAGATAGCTGTAAAGTATACCAGTTAGCAACTCGGCAGAGAACCTTCCATCAGACAACCTGAAGTGAGGTTTCTTTGTTCGTTAAAGTGACCTACATGAACCATTATTGCTATTTGGCTCTGAATTATTAAAAATCAGTAGCAAGATTTAGCACATCTCTAACTCCAGGCTCTCCTGTTCTTCAAGATAAAAACAGTCTCTCTTTGTGCTAGTTAGAAAACATATGTGAACGTACTAGCACTCAGCTTCTCGTGATAACCTTGTTAGTGTCTATATAACTGCATGTAACCACTCAGCATGACATCCTTTTCCATTTCTCTTTATGAATAATTTTGTTATACCTCATCCATTTTCTAGTGCTCTTTATTACAGCATGCTACTACATTTATTAGAGTTCCCATCAGAGGATTCTTCTTGTTATCCTTAATAGTGCCATGTACTGCCCTCTCTTGACTGTAAGCCTGGCACTGTTCAAAGCACATTTATTAGTTTATGACCCTTACATTTTAAATTCCTGCCAAGAACTTCCTAGGTGAAGAGTAAGTTTGCAATAAATATTCATACACACATACACACACACAACACCACTGCCATCACGACAACTTCTATTAGAATTGCAACAAGTATCTGCCTTTTAGCACACAGACATTAGAAAACTCATGGGTTAGTAACTTCTTCATTTAAACCCATTACCATGCACTTCAGCAAGCTCTAAGTAGTAGGAGCTTTCATCTGATTCTAGAACACATACTAGGTCTCTAAGCTTCGAGCTGAATTGGGGGCCTGTTGGTTTTGGTGCAACACTGTTGTCCTGGGTTTTTATTGCGTGGACCACCTCACCCTGACTACAGGCAAAAATAGGCTGAGAGTAAATAGAAGCCTCAGTTATTGATGATTTCTCAATAGCCTAATACAAAACCCTTTTCAGGTGGGCCAGATTAGGTGGCTGCTTGATACTGGGGATTGTCTCTCTGGGTCCCTGAGAAGATGACCTTTGAGACATGGCCATCAGGATACAGAGAGATGGAAAATGAGTGTGTAGCATGTCCTTCTGTTGTTCAGTCACCTTTATCTGAATACAAGCTTCTTCTCCCAAGGAGCAGAGGGGTCACCCTGTGTCTGTCTTCTGTTCTTCAGAGGGAGGAGTGAGGAAGTTGTAAAGGGCAGAGCCTTGCCAATGGGAGCAAGAAGAGAAGAGTGCACACGAGAGGGGGAAGCTCAGAGAAGACCATCACTACCACACAAAGAAGACCTTTCAGCAGCGGAATTGGCCAACTGTACATTCACGTATAACCATAAAATCACTAAAAGCTTCCACCATTTTCACTTCAAGCGGATTTACTCCTTTTTTCTTCAAACAATAAAATACATTGTTACAGGAAGATATTCAGTGTGGAGATGCCAAATATCTTATAATTTTTGGAGTTCACAGAGCCGTTTATTATGCAGCTGTTTCCTTAGAGTCCTAATGGATAGCAAGAGGCAGCCATTGACTATAATAATGACACTCAATCCTGAGGGGGGAAACCCAATGGGCTTCATTCATGATTAGGTTCTACTTTGGTTCTGAGATGCGTGTTTCCCACCGTCAAGTCCAGGGAATGCTATACATATCATCGAGAGCAGTCCTTGGTCAGAGAGGAGGCATATCCTCTCTGCCTCCTGTGATTATTAACTTTAGTATTATTCTACACTAAACCTTCTGCTGCTTTTTTTCCCCCACTTTGCTGTTGACTTCTAGAATTTACATGCTGTTTGCTTTCTAGGAGGACTTAGGCCTACCAGCCTTTGCTACTGTTACTACCATGTCACAATTACAAATGGATGTGGCAGATTTAAAGACAAAATATCTAGAGGTGGAAGGAGCTTGAAATTGAATTCATCCCAGTAAATTATTTTGTACTTTTATACAGTGACTGTGAGAATGGTGGCAGTTTTTTCTTTTTTCTTTTTTTTTCTTGGTCATCCACAAAAAAACAAACAACACTTCATATCCCTTTTCCCCTTCACTACCCATCTGCTTCCTGATATTGAGTTTTCTACAACTGCATCCGTAAATACTAATTGTACAGTATGTTCCATTTTCAGCAGACTGGAGGTGGTTTCGTGTCTAGTTAAGAGAATTGCCTACCAATCCCTGCAATTCTGAAGACATGAATTCCGGAGGATGCTTAAAGATAAAGCTTCAGTGATGTCTTAGTAAAGTTTGACAATGGTATTTGAAGTACAAGAAAAAGAACAGGCTCATGAAGTCTTAGTGTAAGGAGACCTTTTTAACTCGAATAATAGCATCTAAAAGAGGGCCAAATAAAGTAGGCCTAAGACATGACAATATGAGCTACAGAATCAAGAGAGGTATTAGTAAGCAGAAATTCAAGAAAATTGAAAACCCTCCAGCAGTTCCCTCATGCTGGTGAGAAAAGAAGCTGGAAGAAGAGAGGCATAAATGTCAACATGAAAAGCCTCGTCTTAAGAAGGAAGAGTAGCCAATGGGACGAGAGGCTGGGCTTACACGTGGAGTCGAAAGTCAGCAGAAGAACTCATCCGTGAGTCAGCATGAAGTAAAGAAGACCAAGTGCAGGTGCTTTGGCTTTTCATGTATTTTATTCAGTCTAGGGACTGTTGGTAGGGGAAGAAGAATGGTAAAGAGAATAAGGAGGAAAATAGTCCATTTTTTACTACCCCAAAAATCTCAGTCAGTTACCCCTACAAAATTGTTCAATATATTGAGGATGAAACTGATTGCTATTTGATTACCACTGATTTGTACATAATACAAAATTTGCAGTAAACGTCCCAGGTGCACATGAATTCTTGCTTAGATAAACACTAGGGGCCACAGGTGTTGCCTCTGGAGCTACCCATGGGCAGCATCTGCATGCGACTCAGCTGTCCTTCATCCCTTGTCCCTCACTTTGCAAGCCCACCTCTAATCAGAAAACTATGGTTTGCTTGCTCTTACTCTGTTTTGCACCCATATTCCTTCATTCATTTCTTGACAGTATTTTTAATTCAATAAACCATTTTTCTTCCCCTTGGTGAGATTAAGTGCTTGTAATTACAGATCTCATATTTGGTCAAATGGTTAAGATTCTTCCTGAACGATCTTTTCTCCTAATGCATAATTCACTGCTAGACCTGTCCAGGACAGAACTTGGGGCCTAGGAAAAATTAAGTCCAAATCGTAGGTTTACTATTTGTCCTTAATTTAGAGAGATTGCTTACTTTACCTTTTTGAGCAGACTTGGAGGCAAGTTAACTACAATTAGATAAAATTTTGAATCCCTGCTGATGACTGTAAAATTTCTCCTTTAACTCCTTGCATGTGTCACTGATGGTAGATAAGTAGAATGAATCAGTGAAGGTGGCTTCTTAGCATTCTTGTTGCTATGCTCTTTATAAGTTTTATTTAGCTTCTTTACCTTTTCTACCACAACAGACAGGAACCATTACTGCTGTATTTTTCTCTACATTAGGATTTACCTGTACTCACCAAACTTTAAATCCTAAAGTTCTTGTAATATGCCACTTTTTCTATCCCAAGCTTTATAGAGTGTTGTAAGTCTTTTTCCCAAAAAAGTTATGAAAAGAGATTTCCTTAAAAGAAATGCAAATTTACTGTATTCTAAATGTTTATCTTCAGATTTTGTGGTTAGTTATTAATAGTTCTCTAATTCCTAGATATTAATATGTATGTATAAGTAACAATCATTCTTCTACTCATCAGTACTTGCATTGCTGGTTCTATCTTCAATCATTGAAACAGTCACTGAAAGGCTAACCTTTGGTTTTCCTGACTGTATTGCTACCATTTTCCTTTAGCCCTTGACATTCTGGGAATTGCCTTCTACCAATGCAATTCAAGCACTGAAAGTAAATGGAGTTCACACTACAGTTTCCATTTTGGGTTTACCCACACATGCTGTTGGTTAAAATTCCTAATAAAGATTGCCCTATCTGATCACAAAGAACAGCAGAAGGCTATGGGAAGGTTCATGGATCTTAAGGATGGCAATATTTCAGTGTAAATACCAGCTTGCAATATATAGCTATATTATTCATGTGAAAGTTTACATGATTAAATGCAAGCATATTGATAAGTGAACTTCATGGATTTCTTGTTATGAAAGTCTTTTATATTACTTGAATCACATAGAATAGTCTAAACAGAAACAGGTTGTTTGCTTAATGGTCTGTGAAACTAGGACCAATGATTGCACTTGTAATTTCTGGCACTAAAACTTTCAAACATTTAATAAAATCATCACATTGCTAAAATTTCTTCTCTTGCCTTTGTGGCCTGTTATGGCTCAGAGATTTAGGTTCAGTAATGTAATCAATAGTGTTATGAGGAGATTGTGGCTTTCTTTTCAAGTATATATTACACAGAGAAATTCAGGGAACCCCTCTCTCAGCTAATATGGAAAAAGGATGTCAGCAATGACAACCCCTTTTGACTCCCTGTAACTCCACTCAAAATATTCTTTCACTACTTAACTCACTGATTTCCAAATTGTTGAGCATTCGTTCCTACCTTCATAAAATTCAAGATACCAAAACCCAACCTTCTTTATATGTATTTTATTAATTATAGTATCTCATGTTCTCTGAGTATATTAAAATATATACATGAGATATAAATTTATAAGAATGAGATGAACAAAATAGACATTAATTTTAGCATTTGAGGTTTATTGCTATGATAGTGGATTATATATCCTTATTTCAAGTAGTTTTATTTGATTTTTTTACTTATTTTGAAAAAATATTGTAAGATCCAAATAAATCTTCATTGTTTTTTTCTGTAGAGTTTATTCTGTGATTGGAAATGTCAGCTCTATAGGTTTCTTCTACTCATCAGTGCTTGCATTGCTGATACTATCTTCAATCAGCACTATTTCTTTGCTGGGAAGTTCATGAACCACTTTTCCATTTTAGGAGAGTTAGTTTAGTTAAATCTGATAAAATAAACTGAGAATACACATCACTGGTCCTACATTAGCTAGAATATACCACAATATACGTAAACAAACAAATGAGTTGAAGGCAAATTTGTTAACCATTTTACCTTACAGAATTTTAACCCTAGTTCCAGGGACCCTTAGATGACACATGGTCCTCTGAAACATGGACCGCATGAGGGCCATTTTAACCTGTTATTAAACCTTAGTAAACGTTAACTCTATTCTTATTATTCGTATGGACAGTAAACAAGCACATAGAAGTTGCATTATTTTCTTGTACCTCAATGGATCCTCTTGTACAATGGATCATGTCTATACATGGAGGCTTCTGTCCTAATTGATAAACTTGAAATTTGGTCTCATATGTGTTTCTTTTTTTTTTTTTAAGGTGATCTTAATGTTAAGGTCTCCTTTCATCCTTTTAGTTTGGGGGTATAAAAAATTGTTTGTGTGTGTGGGCAGGGCCCCTCACTGGAGGCAGAGACAACTTTAGGACAATTTCTCAGAGAAATCTAACTCTTTAGAGGCTCATACCATTTCTAATTTTTAGTTATTTCTCTGGATGATTTTATAAACTCTGAAGAACACAAATATACCATGAGCCTAAATTTCTCTTCTGAGCTACAAACCCACATGTGTAATAACCACCTATTGGACAGCTCCACAGCTCCACATGAAACTCCTACTTTTCCAAAATTGAACTTATGTTTTTGATTAATGGTTTTACCATCCATCCTTTGCCCAAATAAAAAACATTGACCTTTCCTTCTTTGCTTGCCTCAATCCTGTCAGAGATTCCTTTTATTCTACCTCTCAAAATCTCTCCAAGCTGCCACCATTGACCCTGCCTTAGTTAATACTTTTGTTGTTTCTACCTAAATGACAGGAATTTGCTGGCTGATTTCCTCCAGTCTTACTAACATCCAAAAAATCGTTATGCTATTTCTGGAGTAATCTTTTTAAGAGACAAAATCTTTTAAGACACAAAAATTATGTCATTCCATTTTAATAACTCCACATTAATGGTCCCCACATTGGTTTGACTGCAAGATTTAAGAGTTTCCTTCTCAAGAGCTCGAAGACTTTCCAAGATTGCTGCCCTTATCTCCTGCTTTCCCGTTGACACTCTTCTTTCACACCATAGGCTCTCATCATTCCAAACTATTTGAATGGACTGGATGCACCATGGCTTTCTACAAATCCATTGATTCTAGGCTCTTCTCTCTGCCTAGAAGGTCCTCCAACCTGCATTTATGCTTATCTGTAAAAGTCCTACTAACTTGAAAATCTAAATTTTTTATCTCCAAATTCTGTAGGCAGAATTGCCATTTTCTACCCCAAGTGTATATCTTTCACTTCACTTTAATTGATTTATGTATTTCCTCTCCCAGTTTATGGTGAGTACCTTCTTAGCAGGAGTTATTTCTTATCTATGTTAGTAGACTCCAGCGCAAAACGTGGCATACAGCAGCAAAACATTTCATTGGCATTGTATATCAGGAACTGTTCTAGGTGCTGAGGATTCAGGAGTGCACAAACAGACAAAAATCTCTGTGTTCTTGCAGCATACACTGTAAATTAGAGGGAGTGTTACCATATATTATAATCTATATAACAATACACTATAGTTCATATCACATTGACTTAAGAGAATTGCCCCAAATAGTAAAAATTACTTGGGAGTCACCAAGCTGACCATAGACTGAAAATTAATTCTTCTTTCTAACAAGAAAACTTATATCTTATAATTGTATCAAGGAAAACTCTTACTCCCTGAATTCAATTTACATGGCATTCAATTTATTTTAATGAATAACAAATATTTATATAAAATGAACATTATCCTCCAAATAACTTTTTGATAATGCTTAATAACCTGCACCTTTGTAGCATAATTTCTGTGATGTATAATACCTGGTAAATAGGAAGTATTCAGTAGTTATTTGCAAATATAACTAAATAATGATGACCAATTAACCTGTTTCAAGAATGTACATGATTTTCATAAGTTCCCTTCAGGTAATAAAGTTATATTACAGATTGAACAAATTGGAGCCAATGTTAGGTTCACCATATGCATTTCAGGTAACACTCAATGTTCTACTTCAGCTTTTATAAAGCATAGGTCCACAGGCCTGATTCTATTAGCTTTGACAATTTCAAAAGTTCGGCCAGAAATAATAACAATAAATTACTATGTGCCAGATACTGTATGAAGTGTTTTCTTTCCCAGTTTTATTGACATAATGTATGAATTGTCTTATTGAATCTTCACAACAACTTCATGAGCTAGGTTTTCCTATTCTTCCCATTTTATAGATGAGGACACTGAAACTTGTTAAAGATTAATAATCTTTCTATTATAACACTGTAGATAAACACCAGGGAAAGAATTTGAAGTCAGGAATTTTTGGCCATGAAATGCCCTGGTTCCACCCTCTGCTCTCCTGCAACTCATGCACAACACTGATGTTGAAGAAGAAGCCTCAAAGGTTAAAATCGCCAAGTGCTGTCTGCAAACGCCTGTAATGCACTGGGATGAAGGGATGTTCACAAATAACACACAATAAAGGGAGGAAGTGGAGAAGGGAAGAAATGCTAAATGGGACCTGAACATGGAAGTTATCAGTCTTCAGCCTCAAAAAGTTTCAAATAAGAACTTGTCATTGGCTCAGGAAAAATGAAGAGGAAATGGTACCACACTGATTATTGTGGAAATTGTTTATGGGAAAATACATGAGAGCTACTTTCTGTCTCTGCTTCATGTCAGGTTTTTTTTCAGGCAGACATGCTCAATGTTAAAGTGTCCTGATGGTGTTTGGGACAGCAGAGTAGCCTGGATGGAATGGCCAGAAACACATCACTGCAAGTTGAGATGAATAGATTTAGTATAAACTGATCTATCAGGTTAGCTCTAGTCACCAAGCATGGTCTTAATAAATAAGACTTAGTCAATCAGGTTTTGAAAGAGTATTGAATTTGGATTTGGTGAGTTTAGGACAGAATGAGGTAAATGGATATCAGAGGGAAAGACTGGGGAGGAGGATGATAGGGAGACGGATGAAAGGAGAAGCAGAAACAAATTCCATCTTTCTATTCTGTACGGCTATTTTCATGACTTCTCACCTTACTGACTCCTTAATGTATGTATACCTCACAAATGAGTTCCTCATGATGAGCAAGGGCAGGGGGCTTGGAGGCAGACCTTTGCTCAAATCTAGGTTCCATTTCTTACTAGCTCTGCAAGTTTTTCTTATCTCAACATTAGTTTTCACTTATTTTAAGTGGGAATAAGAATATTTATCTCTCAAAGTTGTGAGGATCAAAGAGCTAATGTATAATTTCCCCACTATAGGACATAGCAGGCAGTCAGTAAATTTCAATTCTCTTTCTTCTTACCCAGTAATTTCACTACAAGAATAAATGTGCAACCCATAAACAGATTCACACACAGTCATAGCACACACATACACACACCACACAAATCATGGATTAGAGGAGAAAAAAGGAAACCAGACACCATTCAAATGTGGAAAATAGAAGCATTATGCTCTGACTCGGTTTCTTTCTATATGTTGTACTAAAACTTTACAGTGGTCTTTAGAAAAGAGATTGACATTCAACAGTCATAGAGCTCAAAGGGCAGCTTCTTAAAAAAGTCAGACTGCCAAAATTCCACTAGGGAAGTGCCCTGTCCACCCGCTAAGCTGATTCTTATCTTTAAGAAAACTTGTTTAAAAGAAACTTCAGATTTTCTGAAGAGTCAACCATACCTAATCTTAAGTGTCAAGACCCTTTGGGAAGTAAGATCTGAGACCAACATCTGCTTGAGACTCAAGTTAACCTAGATCAAAACCATGATCTTTGTTAGAGATGCTACCTTGTAGTCCAAAGTGCATCCTCTGTCCCACCTGGGATCCAGCTTTGCATCTCCCTTAAGTACAACATTTCACAGTGCTGCTTCTTGCCCTACACTCCCATGTCACTTTCTGACTACATGTGATGCATAATGACTACAGTAATTGTGTTTTATGTTCGCCTCTACACAGCTCAAAATACTACTTCATTATCAGTCAGGATGTCTGGACAAGAGTTTAGAGAATTAAGCCAGCTCTCTAAGATAATACTAAATAGCAAACACATAGTTCTTTCATGTGCTCAGCACAGTTCTAAATGTATATCATAAGTTAATTCATTCATTACTCCCCAAAACCTTATAAGGCAGTTACTGTTATTATCCCTATTGTGAAAATAAGGAATTTTAGGGACAGAGAGGTCAAGTAATTTGCTTGAAGTGAAATAGCTGGTAAATGCAGAAGCTGTTTTGTGTTCTAATCTATGCTGCCATATATCACCATTCTTCATGGCACTTAGAACACTTTTTGCAAAACAAGGCAGCTTCTTTCCAGTGTCAAAAAATTTCCTAGCATGATGAAATTCTTGTTCTGTTCCACCCTTATCCCAACTCCTGGAAGATGGACAAACAACTTCTTTTACAATATGGAGAAGTATTATTGTAAAATTTACTGCCAGGTTGAGCCCTTGCATGCCACACTAAATTTTTATGACAGTTATAAACACCTAAAAAATCTAAGTCTACCATGAGACTACTTATAAATCCTAATAATAACTCTCTGACTGAGGAGCATCATAAAAGAGGAGAGTGGCTAAAGTCAAGTAAGCAAGAACAAAGGTTTGGATGATATCTTCAGTTTGATGTTTGGCTCTTTTTTCAAGATATTAGGAGAAGGGGGAGGTGAGGAGAGGTAGGAGAAAATGGAGGCTTCCCATAGGAGCCCCACTAGATCTAATTTGCTGAACTCCAGTTTTCTTTTAAGTAAAATGGTATTCAGTACATTGTAACGTCCTTTGAAATTCCATCTTACTAAATCCGCTCAGGATTTAGGAGGCCAATTTAATAAGTGATTGGAGAATTCCCACTTTCTGAGTGCTGCCTCAGGAGTTATTCCCCTGTTGTGTGTTTCTTTTTAAGTATTGGAAGGCCTGGGGAAATACTAAACAGTATTACAAAAATGAATTATACAAGCTATGACTTTAAAGTAATGAGACTAATTCTACAGGCCACACCTGAAAATCAATGCTATTGCCATAATCATACTTGGGTTTTCAGTCAAAAAGGCACAAAACACAATCAGTGAGATTAGGGAGCAAAACAGGATTAGAAGAACACAGATCAAATTCAGAATAGTGGTTACCTCTGAGATTAAAGGGGATTCTAGTTTCCTCTCTCAGGTTCTAATTTTTTAAGTAAGGTAAGTTCATATGTTTTTAAAATAAATAATCTAATACTCTCTGTCTGAAGAATGGCTAAACCAACTCCCCAAATTTGTTGTTCAACCTTTTTTCATGAGTTTTTAAAGAAGGAGATTTCATGCTTTCAAAGTAACCGTTCCAAGATTTCAATTCTCTGGCAGGACTGCCTGCTCACATTACTTCCATTTTAGCACTGGCATAATTATCATTACTAATTAGAAACAGAATAACCGTTTGCTGTGAGTGGGATCTCACTGGTTTCTTTGATGTAGGAATCGAACCCTGTCACACTTCTCCCTAAGCTTCATTTGTTGATATATTCAGTCAGGCTCTCCATAAACTTGTTTTATCATTCATTCATTTCTTTTAGTTGATTGATAACACTATCGCTCCCTGGAGTAAACCCAACGTTTGGGTTCCATATACATTCTGAGATAGCCAAGAAGAAAATTCATTTTCTCTCCTTAGAGGAAAAAAAGCAAAGAGAATCCATTTATTCCTAAACTAGAATTTGTCACTCTAAGCAAGGGCTACTAGATGACAGTGGGGAGAAGTGTGTCTTCAGGCAAAAATAATCTCTCCATTGGCCTGACTCCTGGAAGAAATTAGATATATACCATAGAATGCCTAATGTTAAAAAATGTTTATCTTGGTAAAGACTCAGGGAAAAGTATATTTTAATTTTACCCACAGTAAAAATATTGGTCAACATCAAATTAAAAGTAAAAAATAATACTCCTCCTTGTCTGTTCCTCTCCTCACAAAAAAATATCTCAACCTCCTATAAAGTCTTTAAAAACAAAATAACATGTATTTATGTGTTTTTTCTACTAACCTTCTATTGGTATTTATAATGTGGCATAGAAAGACTTTTAAGAGGGGAAAACGGCAAGTTATAACACATGCCCGTGTGCTTAGCTCTGAGCTTGCAGAGGGTTCCCACTCACACGTGGTGCTCCCTCACCAGGCGCGTAGAAACAGAAGAGCAAGGGGAAAATAGAACTTATGGTTCTCCAGAATGACTCCAATGCAGTAAAACAGCTTTTCAGAAAGCATGAGGGAAAATAAACCTGTAGTCCTTCTCATTGGTGCAGATGGGTATCTAAGTATATACTCACATACACAATTATTGACAATAAAATGCAAGTGTGATGAATCATAACCATTGATAAGAACTTCTCGAGCCTTCTTGGATAGGCTACTAACAGTATGAAGTAGAAGAAAAATCCCTGTGGAAGGACTGGGATGAGACATTCTTGGCTCTTTAGTAAATAGTGAAATTAACTGAGAATGCCTCATATGACTGCACCCTGAGGCCAAGTGCTATTCAAACATTAACATTTCAACCCAGGAAATGAAGGTATAAAAACCGGCTTCAATCCCTCCACCAGCCTGCTCCTCTAATCTGTGTTTGTAGGGGGAGCATGTGTGCATTAGCAAATAAGACATAGTGGGAAAATTAACTCCTAAAAAAAAAAAGTTAACTCCTTAAAAAAAAATTCAAATGGGCATGTTTGTAAATATGACTGTAAGTTGAATTTTTTTAACCAGTGGATTTTAAGAATATTAAGAAATAAAATGTTTATCATTAACAGAGGTCAGAGGTATAAGAAAAAAAATGCCCAGGTAATATTAACATGTCTCTAATACTTAAGCACTTGTGATATTGTAGCAACTCTTACAGTTATTTGTGTAAATGATTGATCAGCTTCTAAATGCTAATCTCCTGGAGGACATGTGTGGACAATTTAGAAAGAGTAGGGATTTTGGAGCTTTATTCAGCTTCATTTACTAGCTATATGTCTCTGGTCAAGTCATCTAATTTCTGGGGTCTTATTTTCTTTATCTGCAAAATGGAGATAATAAGATTTACTTCACATAATTATGGAACATGGACATAATACATTATTAATCTGGAACAAAGTAGGTCTTCAATAACTGGTAGATAACTTTAATTTGTATCATTGGTAAAATGAATGCCATTATTAAAAGAGCTTTACCTTCTCTTGGGAGTAAAGAGAAGAAAGGACATGGCATCTATTCAACTCCCAGTACATGCCAGGAATTTCAGTTTGCACTTTATATATGTTATCCCATGAAATTGTCCCAGTTATCTTAAGAAGTAGGTATTCTTAGCTCTGTTTAAAGATGAGTCGACTGAGACTGAATAAGATTAGACATCCTCCTTAAAGTCACCCAGCTATAAATGTCAAAGTATCACAGAATGAGGATTTCTGGAATGTTGCTTGTTCGTCATTGCTTTGCTAATTGAGACCTTGTATCTTTCCAAATTCATTTTGAACCATAAGATGGTGTCAGGTGTACTATCCATGACCATAAAATTCCAGTTCTCACTTAAGTTGTCTTCTGGCAAAACTTTGCAAAGAGCTGCAAATACTGCTTAGCACTTTTGTGATGATGTCCAGAAATCTTAGTAATGCAGAGCTTGGAATTTCAACTTCAGTGTTTCATAGATCTTCACTATAAAGAAAGAGTTTATTTTTCTTCATCATGGTAAAAGAGAAGACCTTGCATTTTCAAGGTTCAAAATAGACCCTTCCATTTCCTGCATTTCCTTCAAATCGCCTTGGGTGACAGTTGATCAAGTATTCTATACTACGTCAAAACTGTTTGTGGAAAGGCTCCAGGAAACTATAAATTTCAAAACATGTAGGCTTGTTGTCTTCAGAGTACAATAGCTAATAAAGTCATAAGGGCATTAAAGTCTCATTTTTACCTTGCGGGCTCCCAACTTGCAAAAACCACAGATACACACACATTCCCAGACAGAAAGTTACACGTATCTCTGGGATTTGCCAGATCACTGGAACATTTGTATTTTCAAAGGTTTGAAGAGATTGAGGTTCTATTCAAAAGGACTAATGCCAGAATTGTCTGAGTGACTGAAAGACAATGCATGGTGCACAATTGTGTTGTCACTGGATGTTTCAGAACTACTTGAGTGAGTCATCATAAAATGTGCCGAGTAGAGCACCTCTCATTAAAGCGCCTCAATAAATAGTTGCTAAACGAATGAATAAATTATTTCGAGATTTAAACATATCACAATTATCTTTCTCCTTTAAAATATATAAAAACAACATTTGGTTAAAGTGGACAGATAAATCGTACTAAACGCCTGCTTTCAAAATGACCAAGTTTATTCTCGCTTAACTAATTCCTACAGAAACCATTCTTAAAATTTATGCACAGAATGTGCACAAGTGTATGACAACAACAAAACAGGAAGCATACATAGAACTACTCCTATGTATTTATAAACATCTTAATCTAGGTAACAATTGTTATTTCATGTTCTAACCATAAAAAAGGGAAAGTATAGAGAGCTCTATGAGCTCAGTATTTATTCATTTCTGAGCAAAATTAAGTCATTTGGAAAGCCATGTTTACTTTAACAGGAATACAAAGATTAATATTTTTTGTCTTATTGAGGGCCACTTGTTTAGCATGTTATCTCTATGGAGAATTCCAGATCGTTATGAAGCTGGTAAGTGAGAATGGCCAGACATTTTGGCAAGTCATTTAACATTTCATTCATGTGCTATCTTTATTACAATTCCTCCTTGCCCTCAAAATAAAGTCCAAATTTCATAGCACGGCATTCAAGGCTTTGATAATCAGGCCTTATATTTTAATATCAGCGAAAGCTCTTTGATTTCCATCAACAGACACTGACATGGCTTGCTTAATCAAAAATCAAATTTCTCAGAAGGATGTACAGCGCTGACAGGTTGGAAAAGAAAGCTGCAGAACCAGATTCAGAGCTGGGAGGAAGTGGGCTGTTCCAAAGGGTCTCAAAATTAGAAACTGCTTGGCTGTTCTTTGTGGGAATGCTTCTGTAAACACAAGGATCTCAGCAGTTTCCAATCTTTTTGCCATTCTTTTTGTCCTTAGGCTAAAAGAAAGCAGGGCATCCTGTTAGTCCCGCCCAGTTGTATCAATGGGGAGGATCCAAATAAAATCAGATGTAAATTGCCCTGAGAAAGGAAAATGAATGCATGCAGTCAATTACGAACAATTGTCCACCTCTCTCCTTCAACTTATTTTTTCCCCCTCTCTCTTTTCTTCATCCACACAGAATAATTTGCAACCATGAATCTCCAAATGATCTCATTCCTCTGTGCCTTTATACATCTTTTCCTCTACTAACCGCCCCCCCACCCCATTCCTTTTCTGCCACATAATTCTAACCCAGCCTCCCTGTCTCACCTTCTCCTCTGCAAGGCTCTCATTCCTCAGCGGGGTTTGGTGGCCTTCCTCAGTCTTTCCATAGCATTCCCTGTTCCCTTCCACCATCCCTCTCACCACGGGTACTATCTTAAGTGCTGAATTCTCTACCTCCCCTTCTCAGGCCTGTCCCTAAATTTTGCCTGGAGCTGTCCACTCTTCATTTTCTGCCGCCTTCTCTTTCTTACACCTTGTGAGCCTTTCTGGCTGGTACCTATCAGGCCTGGGGAGGAGGGAGCCTGTGGAAGGAGCCCCACGCAAGCCCAAGGAGGACTTCTGAGCTCTGCATCTGCGGTACCTGGTGTGTGACCTAAAAGGGAGGGTGACTCAGATTCTGGGCAAGGTCATCTCCTTTCCATGGCCCCATGAGAAGAACAGTCAGAGGGCAGTAGGGTCTCTAAAACTTGGTGTCCAGGGCAAGGGGCCTGGTTACCTAGGTTTAAGGGCAATACTGCCTCAACTAGGCTGGGAGTTCCTTGAGAGGAAACTAAGTTTAGTTTTGTAGATCAGCAATTCCTGTGGGTCATGCATAAGTAGTGTCCTGCATAAAAACCAAATGAAGTAATTTATGAACCCCAGTTTTCTCTGCAAAATGGAGATAATATTATCTGCCCTGTCCATTTTGCCATTTTCCATGGCTGATATGAAAGAAAGGAAGTATTGATGGAAGGGTGGTTTAAAAGGAATTAAGTTTTTAAAGACTGTTTCTACCACTTCTCAAGCAGACTTACATTTTGTTGCCTTCCCAAAATAAGAAATAGCAAAATGTTTTATCAAATCAAATAGAATAGAGTTCAGATAAATATCCAACTCTCAGCCCAGAATCTTAAGAATTAGGTTATGATTATTATGAACAATAATATAAACAGAATCATTAGTATTTTTAATTCCCATGACTTATACTTTCCCCTCTCCTATTTAAAACATGCTAGGAAATCTATAATAAAGAACCTTAAACAGGAAGAATAGAAGCACCAACTGGCATAGGGTGTTGATTATTTTTAAGATACTTAGGTTCATGCAAGATAATTATTTTATTATACCAGTCTCAGGCTGAATTGTGAGTATGATTATAACACACTTTTCTTTTCTGGATATTTACATATGTAGGAAAGATTATCATCTGAGCTGTGAAATAACCTGGTAAAGTGGGAAGGATAACTAGGATTTAGTGCACATAGGTTCTACTCCTGAGAGCTGTGTTCATTCATTCATTTATTCATTCATTATTCATCCAGTGTGGAACAGTTATTGAGCACCTATCCTGTTGTAGAAGTTGTAGAGGGTGATGGGGATAAAACAATAGAATGACATGAGATCTGCCCGCAAGGAAGTTTCAGTCTGGTGAGGAAGATAAAAGTAAGCCATACAGTGGAGAAAAGGCCACAATGGTAAATAATATAGACATAAACATTTTCTCTACTCTTTTTAAACCCTGAGGATTCCGAAACTGCCACAATTACAAAACTGATGATAAAGAGAAATCAGCACATCTAATTCATTCTTATTATGTTCTATATTTGCTTAATTTTCAGTTTTTTTATACTACTCATTAAATTTGTCAACAGATTGGTTGAGTAATTACCATGTAACATGGTGAAAATGAATGTAGCTTACTCAGCAAGGCTGACACTGTCCTGCGGGACAGGGACACTGCATTTTCATTCACTCCACTTACTACTTAGATCAGTGTCATTCAGACTCATTTCATAAGTGTCACTTGATAAATCAGATGTCTGCATTTAGGTCTTACCTATGCAACCAAGCTTCCTATTACATAGACAAAACCTTTGAATACTACATGCCTGCTATAAGAAACGTGTAGTTAACAGAAGCGGAGCTCACACTCACTTTCACCCCCACCTGGAGCTCACACTTATGTCAGTGAGTTACAAACATAGGTTGAGGGAAAAATGATGTCTCACTGATTTCTCAAGGTAGATTAAAAATAACATGACTCTTGACGGTAAATCAAATTTGACTATTAAAACCCACAACAACTAAGGAATACTAGCTTTATGGTAATCAACAATTTTCACAACTGTCTGATGCCATGTTGAGAAAACTGTAGCAGAAGGACCTAAAGAATTCCAAAGAAGAAAAAAATAACAGCCTTTTTAAAAAGTATTGACTCTGATACCCCAACCCTTGATACTCAACACCTGAAATGATCATGGACCACGAAGGGCCTTTTGTCAGATTGTATATGTAATATTTTCTGAGTTCCTGGTACAAGTCTGTATTTGTTTAACATCAGTAGTGCATTTACTTCCCTCCCTCCAGTCAGGCGGATTGCATGCACCAGCTGTTTACACATCTTCAGGAGGAAGAAGGGGAGTGACTAGCTCGCTCTGCACATTGTCTCATGTCAGAAAAGTTTCCAAGTCACTGAGGGATGTGTGAGACCACAGAGGTGAAGGAAAGTTCGGTGTTTAGTATTTCCCTTTCTGTCTTCTTACATTAAAAGTACTGGTCACAGGCTCAACCAGGCACTCATTTCAGGGGGCAACTACACTTCCCTGTTCCCTGATGACCAGACTGTGTGGCTGTCAGTTGTTAAAACAGTAATAACTCCAAAACTTCTGTAACCTCCCCACACTGTCTAGGGTATGACTTAATGAGCAACCATTCTTTGGAGCTTTTGTTTCAGCAGCTAAAAAGGTTTCCCCAGGAGAAGAGAAAGGAAAGGGAGAAAACCTGCTGATGGGAAAGAGAAACTAAGCATGTAAACAATATGAAAATTATACAATGGTGTAAGTAGGGTCACCCTTAACAATGACGCACTGGATGGTCCTCAGAGTCTTTGGCCCACAGTGTTCTCCTTATGAGTCCCAGTGACAGATCTTTGCAGCCCCTGCTGTGAGATGGGTCACTTGTGAAGACACTGCTTTCATTGCTTAGATGACAGAGACAAACTGTGATTTAAACACTTAATTTCAGTTGTAGTTTCAAAAGTCACTTTACAGAGCAAGATATGTACTAGGGATGAAATAACAGAGGTGTAAGAAATAGGAACAGAAAGCTGTACACCTTTTGGAGAACTCAGAAAACCAGTTTACCCAGACTCCACTCAGGGAGCCTCAGCTGTTCAGAAGGCACTGCACATGGATGTGCAAACATGATTATAACCCACACACTGTGCTTAAGGAGTTTCACAAGCAAGTGCTAACTTACACTGCACATTCACTTTACAAAAGGCACTCGTAAATATTAGCTGTGATCCTCTCTGCAGTGCTGTAAAGTGGAGTGGGCACATAGGGAAATAGACTCTTCTAGTATAAGCAGTGTTTCCCAAGGATGTGGGAGTAAAGTGTGGAGGAGCCGTGTTTGTCTTCAGATGCCAGCTCCTGGGCTCTTTATGCTTACAATTAATAGGTGACTGAGTGGTTTATACCTAGCAAGAGAGAGAGAAAAAAAACATAAGTATTGAGCAACCCATAACCTTGGATACAATATCCTAGAAATATACTCTCATACTTTGGTTTTCTGTTTTAATCCATCCACAAACACATATGACTATCCTTTGAATGGTTACTTCCTTGCCCCAAATGTTGGCCAATTAGAAATGAATACTTATATCCATTATATCATCGTAATATCATTATACTAGTTTTATTAAGAAGGGAAGATTTCTTCAGATTCATCCTTATGCTTAATTTTGCTCTAATAATTAAAGTGATTGGATCTTACTTGAACTTCCTAAATTTCTTTTACTTTTTTATAATAAAATATATAGGACTCTAATTGTGAATTTTCAGAAACATGTTCCTGTTGATGGTAATGAAAATCTAAGAAAAAGAAGCACACAGGATCACAGACACATACGCACACACACACACACAACAGGCCCAGAACGCCTTCCTAATGTCATTCTTCCACCATCTGGGCACTAGCGGTGGCAACTTGCCACCAAATGCACCAAATGGCAGAGGGTAAATCATAGTTCTCCTTGCTTTCCATTTGGTATGTTTGTACTCACAACCTTGATAGCAATAAGTAAACCTTCTGTTTCTTTTTCAAAAATTTTATAGAATGCTCTCGTGTCCTTTTCTTCCCCTATTCCTCCCCCACTGCAATTCAGCTCACTCAGAAAATGCTATAAAGTTTCAGAGAAGAGGTTTGCTCAAAGCAACTACCAATAAAGTGCATGTACATAAATAACTTAGCCTGACTTTTTGTTTAATGTCCAAGATGATTGGAACAGATTGTATCATGAACTACTTTCCCTTTGGCTAATTAAATAGCAGTCCCCACTTACCATAAAGCATATTCTTATTAAAACAAGTATCTATAGTCACTCTGCTGGATAAATTACTCCCAAGTAAGTGCCATAAAGCCCATTACATTCCTGCTTTAGGAATGGAGCAAGTCCAAACAGACAATCAAAGGATTTCACTGGGATTATTTTAGATTAGAAAAGTTAAGGACGACATGCGGCACTGACAGGATCGTAAAGGCATAAAGGATGAATTAGCTCTTCCATACCAAACAAAGTGCACTGGTGATATCACAGCATATCCAAAAGTAAAAACAAATTCCTACTGTATTAACCTCCGCCAAAATGGAAATCTGTTTATGCAGAAATAAAAATGTCATGAACAACTGTTATCTCCTGTGCAAATCAAAATGACTGTTTTGATAATAATAATAAAAAAAAACTTTCAGGCCAACAACTAGGGAAATGTGCCATAGGAAAAAGATATCTTCATTTCAGAAAATTGCTTTTTACATTTAATAGGAAAGGTTATGTTATGATTTGTCATATTAGTGAACTGTTATTGCATAACCATATTTTTATTGCAATATATGACCTGCTAAATGATGTCTTTTTTTTTTAAGGGAAAAAATTTCATAGAACAGATTCTATGGGAGTTTTTCTTGCTGCCAGTTGTTAAATCTTTCAAAAACTGTCAGCAGCCTCAGAAATCAAGTTCAAAATACCATAACCAACATGAGTAGGGGTATAGGCTAGTCTATTTTTAAATTGTAATACAAAACTACCAGAGAAATACCTAAACACAAAAGATTATTTAAAACGAGATCATCTTATCTAGCTTGTCAATGTAAAGGACAAAGTCAGTGAAGTGAAATTTAACCCACCACTTCTATAAATATCACTAGACATTTGAGAGCTAAGTAATTTTTTTTAGGTTAATTTTTCCTTAAATTCATTATGCCCCAGAACCTTCACACACTCACTCTCACAGACCCTGTCCATGTTGGACATAGGATATAGGACACTGACCACCCAAGATGGCCAACAGGCTCAGTTTCCTCCCTTGCTTCACTCAAGCAAGCGCTTCTACTGGAGGTTGAGTGGTTGGGAGAGCCATTGAACTCTGCCCTGGAAACTTTGCAGAAAAGGAGCCCTATGTGTTTCTACAAATGCCATTTTGGATTTACCCTGTGTTTGCGAGCTTGATTCACCATACTGCTTCTGAATGGTTAAGACTCTTTGGCATCACAATCAGCAGGACCAGCTGGGATCCCCTCAGAATATTCCAAGCTTATGATAGTGAGCTAGTTATCTGATGGAAACAGAGGTGGGACATTTGGGGGAATCTTCCAGTTTAAGCCACTGCTGCTGTCATAGTCTCCAAGTGGAAGGAGTAAAGAAATGAAGGTCTATGCTGTCATTTCTTAAGGTACTGCCAGCCTTTGCCCTCATCTCGTGGGTGTGCTCACTTTTCACTGCCACTGACAGATAGATGTTACAGCCTGTCATTCACTCCACACATTTTTTAAGAGTATAATATGTGGCAGCTGGAGACAAAAGTGAACGAGACAGGAGAAGTTCTTACTCTCAAGCAACTTTAAGTCTAGTAAAGGAGACAAATATTAAATAAGTATTCAAAGAGATTGGATATTTTTTTTGGAATCTGCAAAAATGTAAAAATGGAGGTGTGGATAAAGTGAAAGGTTCCTATGGCCAGAATTCTCATCTGGCCCAGGTCGGTTAGCTCACTACACATGTGTGGGCAATATGTTGCTATTGGCTCTATATAAAGAGCTCCAACCAGTGCTCTGGGTGACACGGTGGCATGGCTGCAAGGCTGCAGGAGAGCAGAGATGAGACTGGAGTGGTGGCAGCGCCGAGGACAGAGACTGACACTGCTATGGGGGTGGAGAGACCCAGAGGCAGAGACTGGTTTGCTGCATGCATACTTGCTCCGAGTGGATGGGATTCTAGTGATTGACCTGCCACCAGGGGAATAAAGTTGGGTATAAACCCTACCATCCCAAGACCATTCCATTGTCATTTTTCAGTCTCACTGAATACATACTGAACTTGTCTGGGGCTGAAACCCATTGGCAAGACAGGAGGAAATTCTTACCACATTTTTCCTTTTTAAAAATGACACAAATATATTCATGCGGCAAAAGGCCTAAACAATGTTATACTGTGAAAATTCCCCTTCCTTCACCTGCAATTTACATTTTACCTATAGGTAAATACTGCACTTATATTTAAAAGTAACACCTAGTGCATTACCTATCTATGAATTTATATGTATTCACACATGCAGACTTATTGTACTTTTTCAAATATATGATGTTGTAAATATAAATATTATGCAACTGCAATTTATATATTAGGACATTTTCCATGTAAATATATAGACACACCATTTATTGCAATGATTAAATTACCATATATGGACACAACATAAATTTGTAACTATTCCTCTCTTGGTGGGTGTACTAGTTACCTGTGGTCACTGTGACAAATAACACAAAGTGGATGGTTTAAAACAAACAGAAACTTATTGTTTCACAATTCTGGACATCAGAAGTCTGCAATCAGCATCACTGAGCTGATATCAAGATGCTGGCAGGGCTCTAATCCCTCCAAGAGGGAGAGGCTTTAGGGAAGAACCCCTTCCTTACCTCTTTCAGCTTTTGATGGCTGCTGACATTCCTTGACTTGAGGCCACATCACTCCAGTTTTCAACAGCATCTTCAAATCTCTCTCTGCTCCATCTTCACTGGCTTCTGCTCTGTGTGTGCCAAACCTTTCTCCGCCTCTCTCATAAAGACCCTTGTGATTGCATTAAGAGCCCATCTGATTAATCTGAGATAATCTCCTTATCACAAGATCTTTGACTTAATGACATCTTAATTTATAAGTTAAATGTATATTATAGTCCTCTTTTTGTCATATGCCTTGCCTGAGGGTTTCAGCCTTGGGAAAGTTCAGTATGGATTCAGTGAGTCCAAGAAATGACAATGGAACATTATGGGGGTAAAAGGGTTTATACCCAGCTTTATTCTCCCAGTGGTAGGTCCAGCACTAGAATCACATCTGCATCCAACAGTCTGCAGGCAGTAATCCTCCTCCATCTCTGCCTCCACCCAGAGTGCTGGGCAGAGCTCTTTGTACAGTGACTTAGTCAATAATAGCTTATTGCTTATGGGTATGGAAGCATTAGCCTAGCAGCAGGCCAACAACATCATCAGGTAGTTTAGGGTCAGGTGCAGATCTTAGCCATAGGAACTTACATTTTCCCCATATCATAGCAAGTAACAGTCACAGGTTCCAGACATTAGACATTGGTAACTTTGGGGGTTATTGTTTAGCCTATTAGAGTGGATATTTAGGTTGTATCTTTTTTTGTAATGCAAATAATGCAGCAATTATGATCATTGAAACTTATATTTGTGCATACATGTAAATATTTTGGTAGGTGAGATTCCTAAAAGTGAAATTACAGAATCAAAGAGTACATGTAATAAAATATTGTTAAATAATGCCAAGGTATTCTACAAAAAATTGTACCCCATCACTGTATACTCCCCAAAATACTTTGTGGAGTGCTCATTTTTCCACATTTTTATCAACATTACATATGTTTTTCTTTGTTCTTATCAATTTAAAAAGTGAAAACTGGAAACTTGTCATTGTTGACTTAAATTTTCTTCATTATTAGTAGGTTTAAAAAATTCCTGTTTGTGAAATTTTCATTCTTAGTTCATTTTTTACTTTTCTCCTTGATTTTTCAGGGATTATTTATATGTTAATATTGATGGTTAATATTTTAAATATTATGCTACAAGTATATTTACCAATCTATTACTTGTCTTTATTGGCTTATTGAAATAAATTACAATTCATGTTATAACTACCAATATTTTCCTTTGTATATTTCCAGTTTTGCATCTTGTTTAGAAATACCTTGCTCATCCTATATAAATGAAAATATTCTTCCAAATTTTATTCACTTTTTTTATTGTCAGGAATTTAAGTTTTGTGCGTAGTGTAAGGTATAAGTCTAGCTTTATTTGTTCTTTCCAGTGGAAAGCCAAGTATTTAAAAATAATTTATCTGCTGTCCCACTAACTTGAAATACTATCTTTATTATATACTAGGTTCTCAAATACAGCCAGATCAGTTTTTGAGCTATATATCATTGATCTATTTTTGCTATTTCTGAGAGTTTTATGAGGATAGAAATTTTGTCTATTTCTCTATTCTGTACTCCAGTGGTATACAGGGTACATATAAATGTGTATGTGCATATATATATATATGCATGCAAGTATTTAGTTAAGAAGTTACCAGATAAAACACGGGACTTTCAGTTAAAACTGAATTTCAAGTAAATAATGAATAATTTTCTAATATAACTGTATTCCAAATATTTAATGGAAAATACTTATGCAAAAAAATCATTCATTGTTACTCAAATATGTACTTAATTGTCATCCTATATTTTTATCTTTTGAATCTAATAACCCTATAGTCAGTATACATCGAGTTCGTGAATGAACACCCTATTGTAATTTTGTAATTGTATTTGTTACATTTTGTAAATATATTTGTTATCCAGACAAATATATATTGTTAGCCAGACAAAATTCCTTCTCGTTGTTCTTTTGTAAAAGTTTTATGGCCGTTTTAAGATCCTTTCTGCATACATTTCAAATCATTTATATCACCAAGTATTTTTATTGGGATTGCATTGAATTTGCCAGTAGTCTTCATTTTACTTTCTTTATTATTATTTTTGATACTCAGCTGTGTTGAAAAAGAGGATGAATAAGTAAATAAATAAACAACTCACCATTTCAATATCATGCTTAATAGGTAAATACTATAGGCATTATC
The DNA here is from genome assembly GCF_040802235.1 of Manis javanica. NCBI lineage: Eukaryota > Metazoa > Chordata > Mammalia > Pholidota > Manidae > Manis > Manis javanica. Next base: position 74,101,977 of record NC_133159.1, read on the forward strand.
ATTGGATAAAAAACAAGGCAAGAAAGAAAACTATCACCACTGGAAGGGTAAAGAAACGAAAGGTAAAAACACTGGGACAAGGAAATCATTTGCCTATGATACAATTCCTTACCTATAAATTCCTACTTAGAAAACCCAAAAGAATCAATGAAGCATATTCAGATTAATATGAACTAGTCTAGTAACTGGATCATTTGCAAAATAAATATACAAAAAGCAACCTTTATATAGTTCAGTAAAAACCAGTTAGAAATTATGGTGAAACAAATCTCTAATTCTTAATAGGAAACAAAAATATAAAATGCCTAGAAATAAACTTAACAAAGTATGTGCAGAGTTTATATTAAAAAAAAACAGAAATAGACAATTTCACTAAGAGACACAGGAAGTCTTGAATATATGAAGTGATTTGTCATATTCCTGGATAAGAAGTTTTAATATTGAAAATGATATTTTTATCAAAATTACTCTTAAGTTTATTATAATATTTATTACACAGCGTAAAATTTGATATGTCTTTTATAAGTTTGAAAAATCTCAAACATATCCTGTACTTATAATGAAATTTCATGACTATCTCTTCCCAAGTCTGTGGAATATTATGGTATCTCTTATATCTCTTGCTATTAACTTAAAATGTATATAACCTGAAATGATAATAAATTGTTTGATCGTTATCTCTACATGTCAAAAAATGGTTCTATGAATACCCAGAGTCAATAAAATGTGTCAGTGAAAAAAAATGATCAAGATTAATTGGGAAAAAAAATAGCACTAATAACTGAAAATTAAAGAAGTTGGGGTACTTGTATTAGCTGATATGAAAGAATAAAATAAAGTTGTAAAAATCACAATAGCTGTTTGATATAACAGGCAGAATATGGGGCTGAATGGAAAATGCACAGAACTACTAAAAAAGTACACAGCACTATACTCTTAACAGCCTTCACCACTTTCTGCCCTACCACTGAGGTAGAAGTCTTTCTCCAGGGAATCTTTCCTGTAAGAGCCTGTTTCAGAATGGCAGACATGTGATTCTATCTTCCTTCCCTCTCATGTTTCCCTTTAGTGCAGGATATGTATATATACACATATATACCACATAGTGCTAGTAAAACCAAACAAGGGAGTAAGAATAGACCAGAAAAAGAATGAGGAAAGCCTGGAAGTTAGAAAGCAGATGGTGTTGGATTGACCAGGAAAACACAACAGGGAAAACTGCAGCTCTAAATAGTAGAGGTAAGAGTTGTTTGTCCCTTCTGAGGAAATGTCAAGTGTAGGGCCATATATTTCAAGAATAAAGGAGTGGGAATGGGTAAACATCAAGGGAATTAGTTGAATTCAGAATGACTGAGCAGTTTGTCCCTCATCCCCACCAATTTCTCTGCGAAGCAAGGGAGAACTTTAACTTTTCTCTGTTCCTCCCTTGATTCTTAACAATTCCTTTTTCGTGGATTCATAGTTTAAAAACCTGTATGTGCCCTTTAGGTCATTTTAAACCAACCAAGATGTACAAATAGAGTTCTGGAAACAAGTTGTTAAAAGAATTCCTCCATGTTATTTGTTAGCCATTAATGATTCCAAAGTGACCTCTTCAGCCGTATTGAAGAAATTAAGAGTAAAATCCTTTTAAAATTTAATTAACTATAATCTGTGTTACAGCCACATCAAAACTGCTAAGTTTTGGAAATGTGGGTACATCTTGATCCAGCATTATCCAGGAGGATGAATACACTCTTGACTCCGGTGAATTACACATTGTTATGGTCTGCTCCACTTGTGATGATTCATCTGTCACCTGACCATTTACCTGATGGCAATAACCTTTAAGATAATCCAACTTCGTTCTTCATTGAATATACTTCCTACATAGACTTTCCTATGAGAAAGACAATTCCACACAGCTAATAGAGGTATTTTTATCAAATACATCTACTGTTTTAAATGAGCAGATGGGCATTGTAAGATACAAATCCATCTATTGTGAGTGTGTTCGACAACAATGAGTGCTCATCCCTAATTTGCTCTGCTCACCCCAGCTGAAATTTACAGGTGAATTGATTACATTGTGTTCTTTGTGTTTGAAACCTGGTATTCATGTTAACCCCATTAAATAATCATCTGACTTTTCAGGATGTACTTATTGAATGGCTGCATTGTAACACAGAGACCACAAAACCTTAACTAGTCTGTGAGCTTCTCTCATAATTTAGTTTTGGTTTCTCTTCCTCTCACCCTCCTGTCCTACCCTATTCCTGTTCTCTGTGACAACTCACCCTCCCTTCCACTACCCAAATGTGAAATTGTCATTTGGCCAACATAGCTGCCAAAAATTGCTTCTAACATCAGTACTCTCGTACTCTCCCATGACTAGGGCTTCTGTTTTCATTGTTATTAATTTCTAAATATCTGCTTATCTGAAAGTAGGGACTCTATTTTTATCATTCAACTCAGAAATGCAGCATATATCTGCTTGGGCTTATTATTTCGCTCCACATTTGCTCTTTGGATAGATTCTGTAGTGTCTCATTTTAGCATAGGATGTGATAGACAACTGTAAATTTTAAACATGGAAGTACCACTTTACCACACAAGAAGCTGGAGAAAAGAGTGAAAGAAGCCATCTGGGACAGGAGCCCATAGCCCCACATTGCTGTGTCTCTGGCATATCTTGGCTCTTAATAAAAGAGTTCTTATGCACCATTCTGCTTATCTGTGTGTTCACAGGTGTGTGAAAGACTGTCCTCTGCAGAATAAAACACCCTGTGGCACCATGACAATAAAAAGTGGTGACTCTCATCTATCTTTGCCCGAGGAAGAGAAGGCTTGAGAACACATAGAAATAGAACATGGAAGAGAAAGAAGAGGCCACAAGCGAAGTTTAAATTGTTTCCAGTTTGGGTCAGCAGAAGGGGTATGCCCCACACAGAGCTAGGAGGCAGTGACCTTGCAATCTAGCAAGCGCAGCTACGGAGGCGGCAAGAAGATCCCGTACAAGGCCCTGGTTGGCATAGATGTAGCTGTGACCTAAATTAAGGAAGCAAAGCCACATTAAAAAAGCAAGATAAGAACCTAATCGCATCTTTCTGGAAAAGAGAGAGAAAGATATTGTTAATAGAATAGATTGGGGAGAAAGGACAAAAGTACAAAGAAATATTCTGAAATTCAGCAGACAAATTCCCTTTAAATACAAAATTGAGGAATCCCATTCTAAGGGATAAAAGTGGGCCAGGGGCCTGGAAGTTCATTTGCTTTGCTTCTGTATGAGCTTTATCCTCTCTGGCATAAAAAACATCCTGCTAAACAGGATGAGGTCTTTTTTTTTAAGCATAAGAAAAATGTTATCTTAATAAAGTTTACTTTTAATGGTCCAAACTATTCCTAAGTGTTCTCTGTATTAAAAGATGAATTGAATTCAATGGATTCTGGACTGAAACTCAGGGTTCTTTTCTCATGTTTAGCAAACTAATGTCACTTTCAGAGTGGAGCAAAACAAGGGTAAAAAGGTAAGGCAAAAAGTCTTCTTCATAATGTTTCCAATCTAATTGTCGGTGCCAACACATTGTTGCCTGAATTTCATTCTAACTGCCTAGAGGAAGAATGTCCTGTGACCAGAAAGCTGGGGAGGCCTGGAGGATGCTGTCATTTAAGAGAACAGTGGACACCTAAGCAGAGACGACCAAAAGTTGGGCCTGATTTGAAACAACGTAGCTTCTCTTCAGGTGTAAACCCCTGGTAGGCCAGCTATTAGACAGGACCCCATAGCCCCAGTATTGATTTTCAAAGAAGTCAGCAATTCAGATATGGGGGAAAACAGACATTCTCAGACACACAAAATAAACTGTCACATATTGAAGGGCATTGATTTATTTGTACCTAGAATGCTTATGCTTTTGAATGGAGCATTCTGAGTATGAGAGGGAGGTCCATCGCATAAACAGTGGGGTGTGATGGTTTCCACTACAGCAGTGTGAGGTTTATACTGTACTGAAGAGGGTGCAAAAGAAAAAGGTCTGTCCATGTGCAGAGTGGACACATTTTACTAGGTTTCTTCCTCTCCACAATTTTACCTTCCAAGCTTGAATTTATAGGCTTAGTTTTCATTGTGTAATTACGGGCTTTAATACCAGAGAGGAGAGTAACTTTGGTTTTTAGAGTATGTTTGGTGTTTATTCAAGGGAAACAATCTCCAATGCAGTTTCATTTTCTTTTCATTTTCACAGAGAGGTGGGGGAGGACGGATGCTGATGTTTATAGAGTTTAAGGGTCTGGCAGCACTGGGAACTGCAGACCTGTGTTTATCCAGAGTCCAGTTTCAGTCCGGAGGGTGCCAATGCAAACTTCTCTGGACGACCAGGCCAAAAATGTCAGCCTGTCTTAGAGGAGCAGCCTTTCCAGGCAGGGAGAGGTCTGCAGCGCTAGCTCAGTTTGAGACTGAGCTATGGAGAAAGCGCAAGCACTAAGCCATGCTGTCTCAAGCACAGCAGTTTAAAAATATGCTTTTTATCAGATTTTCCTCATATTTTGCCTCATATTTTTTATCACAGCAAGAGCCTGCCATCACCAGCTAAGCTGATTGACTGTGTCCTCCACTAGCATCCGCCTTTCATATTCAGGTCTTCAGGAAAGCTCTATCCGGTTCACTTACACACTTGCTGGGGTCTCTCTACTCAGCCACTATTACTACAGTTACAGCATCTGTCCCCCAACTGGGAAGAAAGCTATAGCTCATCAGGATCACCTGCATATCTCCTAACCATGGGTGCCATCAGAAATGCAATACTGTCAGCACTTTCTTTCCATTCTTGAGACATTAAGTCTCCACAGCCTTTGGGGTGTTTCATTCTAACAGCTGGAAATTCCTGATTTTCAATACAATTTGCTTCTTCCTCCTCATATTGCTTAGTCTCAGGGCCAACTTTGTAAGGCAGTTTTTAATGAACCCATGGCCAGTGTATTAACTATGTTAGTTGAGTTTTTCCATAAAGCTTAGCTAATATAACATGATTGTTTTCTTAGGCACCCTATGGGGAATAAAGAACGTAAAGGGTAGAAAAAGTGAGGGTGTGCAATTGATATAGTTGGAATATTACCAAATTTATCCACCTTTCAGGAGCCCCCACCCAACAGCAAGCTGATAGCCTTCGTGTTAGCTGAGCTTTCTAAAATAAGGAGCTCATCTATGGGCTGGAGCCAAGAGGACTCAATCTTCAAGTATAAGTCTTGGGGAAAAGCTGCCATGCTGGGGAAAATTAGCTCTTAGTAACTAGCACAAACCAACTTTGAAGTTGAATTCCATGCGTGTCGCTTTCTATCTTAGAATTCTTGTCACTGCAAAAGTGTCTAAGAAGATCACCACAAATCCATCTGTAATGTTAACCAAATGCAATAAAAAGAATAATAGAGCTGTATTTCTGTAACTTGTGTTGTCTGTGGCATACGTCCAGTGCCTAGTATGCAGCAGATTCTCAGTTGTGGGAAATGTTTCTGGTTATTCCTGTGTGAGATCACTACTCGTTCTGTGAGAGCTGGCAAATATGTGTCCATAGCCAGCGCAGTTAGTTAAGCTCAAACCTTTTAAACTGTGAAGTGAGAAAACAGTATTGAAAATTTAAAAAAATAAATAAATAACAAATAAAACACTGATAAAAAAAAACTTATCAACTAGTTAAAATCCCAGACTGAATTTGAGTTTCAGTTCCAGACATTTACTACCTGAATGTTGTATGTGGGATGTCGCTACAATGTTGAGTAAGTGTCCTGCTGTTTTGTGTTTTGTGGCTCAGTTTTCTCATCTATATAATTGGATATAGTGATGATATTTACTCATTTTATTAGAATGAAAATTGATTGAATTGATATCTGTAAAAGGTTAGTGCTTGGTCCATAATGAGTGCACTCAGATAGCATTTGTTAAATAAAATACTCCTGAGATGTGGTCGCTGGTCAGAGGACATTATTCCCTTGTCACATCTGAAAGCACCAAAGATGAGAAGCACACATATATTGCAAGGAAGAACTAAATCCATCAACTATAAAATATTCCAGGAACATGGTAAGTATTCACATTAAAACTAACTATTGGAAACTAAGCATTTATAGCCTTGCCAATGATTATGAATTTAAAGAACTGAATATAGTTTAAAGCCAAGCTGATAAAAGTTTTGAATTCCAACTCAGACATCTACACACTGTGTGACTAAAATTTCTACCTTCTAGTTTCCTCATCTGAAAAATGTTTTTTTATAGTACCTTTGACTATAAGTTATGGTGAGGACTAAAAAAGTGCTTAGCACTGTGTCTGACATATAGTAATTATATAATATGGAGAATTTGTTTTTTCAATTAGGAGGCCATAAAACATCTGGGGCCATGAAATTCCAGTATCTTGTCTAGTTATTAAGAAATAAGGTTTTCAGAGCATAAAACCCAGAAATTTAAAAAACCCAAACAATAAAAACTAAGTTTAAGTAATAACCAGTCTTAAATTTTGCTTTTCTTTTGTAGTGTATTTTGGGACTCACAGATATCAAGCTATGGCACTTATGAAAAGGAAAGCTTTTTTCCCTTTTACATCAACATTCAAAAAAAGAGAAGTAGTAAACATAATATGAATGATGACAGTTGCTCATGGTTAGCCAAGTTCTGTATATTTTTCAGGTATTAGTAAAAAAAATATATATAAAAACTAGAAATTATTGGGTAAGCATCCATAGCATTCTAAAAAGGTATGAAATAATTACAAATTTCTAAAATTTAATCTGAAGTTTATATTTTTATTTCAGTTCTTCCAATACATTTATTTCCAAGTCACACAAGTTCCATTTCCAGGCAAAATTGATTTGACTCCACCTTCCTTCAAACTCCTCACATATTTGGAATTCAAAGTCATATAATCTTTGAGACAGAAGATGCATCAGCTAGTCATATCTCCCCTTGAAGAAAATAAGGCTCAGAGAGGCAGAAGTCACCAACCCAATGCCACAAAGATGGTCAGAGGCAAAGGTAGGTTTAGAATCTAGAATTCCCAGTGTTCCGCCCACTTAATAAAGTGGAATAAAAAAATTTTGGAAAGTTGCTGGAGAAGTGACAACAGCTCTCATTTTTAGTTTTGGGGTTTTTTTGTAGTTTGCATGTGTAAAACTGTTTATTTCCTTTCAGATACCACATCTACAGCTCTGGGACCTGTCACCAAGTGAATAATGGTGCCTAGGTGATGGTCATCTGTGTAAGTGAAAAGTCTTCCTGTTAGACTGAGTATTCAATGTTTCCATTTGTGTGTCTGTGTATGTAATTTGTATGTGTATATATATATATATATATATATATATATATATATATACACATATCCATATGCATATAAGTATACACAACTTTGGCTATTTTAACTTTTTACTATTTTTAACTCACTAAAATTATATTTATACATAAAGTGAAACTTAAATATAATGTTTAAGTGAAAATAAATACAATCATCAATTGTTAATACTCCCAACTAAATCCAACATTGGGCTTCTGCTCAAATAGAAAACAAGATTCACAATAATTTTTAACTTAATCTAGGAGGTCATAGCTATTTAGTAGCAATTGGGAACCTTCAGATAACATTATTTAATCTTTCCATGGGATTCTATTGATTTCTGCTTGTAACTCATCACAAATAAGGTATGACATTCCCTTGTCAGAACTATCAAACAACTTCCTTACTGTCTAAGTTCCCAGCTCTGCTATCATTTTGAAAACGGACAACTGATTTGGTAAAAAAAATAAATGTATAAAGAGGTTTAGTCCTTACAACAACCCTGTAATATAGGTTCTACTATTATTTCCATTTTGCCCTTGAGGAGACTAAGGCACAGAAAGCTTAAGTAATTTGTTCAGTAAGTAACAGAGCTGAGATTTGAATCCACACAATAGGGCTTCAGAGTCCACATTCTTAATCACAATACTGACAATCTATTTAATAATCCAGACAGTTCCCTCTAAAAGAGAAGGTTCTGTTCTTTTCCACCTGAAATGTGGTAGAAAAGCCAATTGTTTGGCATCCCTATCTTTCCCTAGCTCATCCCTAAACTAACTTCATACTCAGAGAGTAAGCTCATATTCTGTTTAATAAATTATTCATTACTTCATATCATATATTATTAATATTATAAATCTTATAATACATGTAGGCAAAATACCATGGAATTTCAAAGTATGTATATCAACTACACATGTAGTTTTGTCAAGGATATCTTACATTACCACTACACTTTGGATAAGTACTCAGGTTTTTAAAATTATTTTGAAAGTTGAGGCAATTAATGATGATGCATTAAAAAATTATAACACTTGAGCAAAAAATAACAAAGAGAAAATACTGTATTATAAAACTAAATATACAGAAAGGTTGCTGTAAAACATGCATAAGAAAATGCATAATCATTGTGGTGCAGTATTAAGGTATAAAAACCAAAGAGCATATTATAATTGCTATCATAGTTATTACTTACATAGAAAAATCATACTTTTACTTTCTTCCCATTTTGTTAGCTCCCAGAATCTATAAGCATCATGATTGTCAGCAGATTCTCCTAACATATATAATTAGATCCTGGTTACCTACTCACATTAACATGAATATCAGAAGATGATTTCCCAAACTAAACAACTAGTATCTAGGGTTCCTCTACTTGAAGAGTTTGCTGTAACCCAGAAACAATGCTCTGTGCATATTGCTCTTCCTAATGTCCTTCTAGATCCCATACTATATGCTCCAAAAATGAAGTTGCTTCTGACCCAGATTGTAAGAGCATCCAAGGGCTATGTTCCCAAAGCCTAAGGACAGGGAGATTCTAGACCATCAGTTTTAGAAATGGGAGCTTTAGACAAATGCCAGCATCTCCCCTATACTAGTTCAATCACTACCCTGCAGGACTGATAGGATTGAATGTGTGTTGATTGAAGTTTGATGGAGAGGACAACATGAGAATGAGCATCCCATAGCCTTGCAGAAAGTAGATGTCAGCCACATGTGGAAAGTGGCAGTAGGGAGGAGAGAAAGCCGACAGCTATGAAAGGGAGAAGAGAAGGATTGAGAAAAGCAATGGTTGGCATCAAATCCAGAAAGGGAGAAATGGGCTGGGGAGGATTTGGGAAAAGTGTGTTCAGACCAGGGAGGATGGACTCTATGTCTCTGGTCTCTCCTGCAAAAAGCTGAAGATCTTCAGGACAACAGGTTTCCTCTCGCCTCCAGAAATCTTTCAGTGAGGGTCAACTCTTTCACAGATAGGGGGATGGCAAATCTGACATCATTGCTAAGTGGGATTATTGCTCTTAGATTCTCTCTGCAACATGAAGGGATAAAAAGAAGTGACAAACTCCAACTCTTTGTTGGTAGCTTATGTTAATAATCTTCACCTCCAGCGGGAGCCTGATGGGTACAAATATCAGAAATATCTAAAACTCTAAACCCCTCTTGCTTTAAATCCAATGTACACAAAAATTGCTTCCCTTATTTGCTTATGAAATGCATCATGTAATATTAGAGAATAGGCTTAAACTGCCATTGCTCTTGGTAGCAGTACCATATAATTTTTATTCATACTAAATGGTTGAGCCCTCTTGCACCTGAATTTCAGTAGATATGGGTGCAAAGGGAGAGAACTGAGCCACTGAAAGAGGTGTAAGGAGATATCTGAAAATATACACTGGATAACTTAAAGAAAGCTTGGCTAATCTATGCTTCCACCCTAGAATTTGGCAAAACAAGCCACAACCATAATCAGGAGGAAAGAACAGCAGGCAAGGACTCTGGAGTTCACTCATCCTCCATGACTACTGGTTTCCTCATTAGTAAAATCAGGGAGTTTTAATAGAAGACTTCTAAAATCCATTTAAGTTTTAATATCATAAGTTTCTATGATTTTTAAACATTTTTAAGCTAACAGAATTATTTCTCCAAAAAAATCTGACACAAGAAATAAATAAAAGCACTATTCTGATTAAAGATGAGGTTGGTAAGCCCAAACCCTGTGTGCTGAGCTTCTTCATCTCCTCAGAGTCCCAGCACTTACGGAGCCCAGGGCAAAAGTGCAAATGGAGACCATACATCTAAATCTTTAAATTGAACCCTTACAAATGAAACTAAACAATCATTATGTAAAACATATTCTATCCTCCTACTTTGCAAATATATATTCATAATGATCAACATGTTCAAATATAGACTTCTTGGGCTTCTCAGAGTTTGTGATGGAAAATTCTGGAATGATGTAGACCAGCTCCTGGCCCCCTTGCCTGATATCCTGCCTACAGTCTTTTCTTACTGACTCATTTTCTTACATTCCCAGTATCACCCTCCACAGTGGGACTTCACGTGCATTCTGTGGGCACCAAGCCTACAGTTAAAAACATTATTCACCATCTCTGCAAATTGGCCTTGTGGTACAGACCTTGATGGTAAAGCTTTGGGAAGAGGACTGTTCAGATTCAGACCATTTCAGCAAAGAAATACAGAGCCTGGGCTACCTAGATAATCTAGAGAGCAGGTACAGGCTCCTGGTGGATACACCTGCATCATCCCGAGAGACCTCAGGCTGTAGCACACAGGGATCATTACAGCCACGGAAAGGTGCTCTGAAGTGCAGGACCTTGACTCAAAGCCTCTCTTGCCCAAATCTAGGTGATACCAACTAGACAGAGTTAGAAAACTATCCATGTGGGTCAATGAGGAGTTTCTTTTGAATGTAGCTTGGTGGAATATTTAGTGGACACTACAGGTCTTCATAATCAATCCATTGCCTATTCCACTGTGTCAGTTCTATTGAGTGTCCACATTGCCTGTCTGCTGGCTCCACAATAGCAATGAAGCAATTAATTCCTTAAAATAAATGATACATATATACAGGCATATCTCAGAGATATTGTAGGTTCAGTGTCAGACCACTGCAATAAAGCACATATTGCAATAAAATAAGTCAAATGAATTTGTGGTTTTCTTAACAAACAAAAGTTATATTTATACTATACTGTAGTCTATTAAGTGTGCAATAACATTATACCTAAATAACAATGCATATGCTTTAATTAAAAAATCCTTTATTGCTAAAAATGTTAACCAACATCTGAGCTTTGATGAATTGTATTCCCCTTGAGAGCAGAAGGTCTTGCCTCAGTGTTCATGCCCACTGACTGATTGGTGTGATGGTTGCTGAAGGCTGGGGTGGCTGTGGCATTTTCTTAAAATAAGAGAACAATGGAATCTTCCATTAATTATTGTTCATTGCACAAACGATTTCTCTGTAGCATGTGATGCTGTTTAACAGCATTTTACCCACAGTAGAATTTCTTTCAAAATTGGACTCAATCTTCTCAAATTCTGCCACTGCCTTATCAATTAATCTTAGGTAATATTCTAAATCCTTTATTGTTATTTCCAAGTTTTCACTGTGTCTTCCTGTGGAATTTAAAGAAACTATTGTCTGCTCATCTATAAGAAGCAACTGTCTCATCCATTCAAATTTTATCTTGATATTGCAACAATTCAGTCACATCCTCAGGCTCCACTTCTAATTCTAGCTCTCTTATTTCTACTACATCTACACTTCCTTTCTCCACTGAAATCTTGAACCCCTCAAAGTCATCCATGAGGGCTGGAATCAACTTTTTCCAATTCCTGCTACTGGTGATAGCTTGACCTCTTCCCATGAATCACAAATGTTCCTAATGGCAATCTAGAACAGTCAACCCTTTCCAGAAGATTTTCAGTTCACTTTGCCTGAATCCATCAGAGGTATCACTATCTGTGGCAGCTATAGCCTTAACAAAACCTATTTCTTAAATAAGAAGACCTGAAAGTCAAAATGTCTCCTTGATCCACGGGCTGCAGAATGGATGTTGTGCTAGCAGGCATGGAAACAGCATTAATCTCATTACACATCTCCATCAGAGCTCTTGGGTGACTAGGTGCATTGTCAGTGAGCAGTAATATTTGGAAAGGAATATTTTTTTTCTGAGCAGTAGATCTCAACAATGGGCTTAATATATTCAGTAACCATGTCATAAGCAGGTGTACTGTCTTCCAGGCTTTGTATTTCCATTAATAAAGTAAGTTTAGCATAATCCTTAAGGGCCCTAGGATATTTGGAATGGTCAGCAAGCAATGGCTTCAACTTCAAGTCATCAGCTTCATTAGCCTCTATATCAAGAGAGCCAGTCTCTCTTTTGAAGCTTTAAAGCCAGGCATTGCCTTCTTCTCCCTAGCTATGAAAAGCCTACATGGCATCTTCTTCTAGTTGAAAGATGTTTCATCTACACTGAAAGTCTGTTGTTTAGTGTAGCCACTTCTTTAATTATCTCAGCAAGACCTTCTGGATAACTTACCGCATCTCCTGTATCAGTACCTGGTGCTTCACCTGCCCTTTGATGTTACAGAGATGGCTTCTTTCTTTAAACTTTATGAACAAACTTCTACTAGCTTCCAACATTTCTTCCACAGCTTCCTCTCCTCTCTCAGCCTTCCTAGAAGTTGGGGCCTTGCTCTGCATTAGGCTTTGGCTTAAGGGAATGTTGTGACTGGTTTGATCTTCTATTCAGATGACTAAACCTTTCTCCATATCAGCAAAAGGTTGTTTAACTTTCTTATCATCCATGTGTTCCCTGGAGCAGCGCTTGTGATGTCCTTCAAGAACTCTGACCTTGCACTCAGAACATGGTCCCTCCTCACTCCTAATCGAAGAGGACAGACTGACCACTCCTCCTTTCACTCGGACACTTAAAGCCACTGTCAGGGTGTTAATTGGCCTGATTTCAACATTGCTGTGTCTCAGGGAATGGGGAGGCCTGAGAGAGACTCGGGAACAGCTGGTGTGAGCAGTCAGAACACCCAACATTTATCCATTATGTTTGCTGTCCTACCTGAGCACTGTTCATGACACCCCAAAACAAAAACAATAGTAACATCAAGGTCAAAGATCACAGGTCACCATAAAAAATTTTAATAATAATAAAACAGTTTGAATATTGTAAGAATTACCAAAATGTGACACAGAGACATGAAGTGAGCAAATGCTCTCAGATGAATGGAGCCAATAGACTTGCTCAATGCAGAGTTGCCATAAACTTTCAGTTTGCAAAAAACACAGTATCTGTGAAGCACAATAAAATGAGGTATGCCTATGTATTTATCAGACCTTCTGTTTGGCAGTTACATTGTATTACTAGGGGCTAGTTTCTGACTTCTCTGACCGTTCATCACTTTATCAGTATTATTAGAATAATAACAGCAACCTCTCATCTGGTGAAAGACTGAAATGAGATAGTATGGCAAGTACATCCTACTGAGTTTGACACAGAATAACAACTTAAAAAAAAGTAACAACCACGGCTTATTATTCTTATTACCATTAACATTGGAACAAAAACTATCAAGCTGAAAGTTAGTTAACATAGGAACATCAAAATATTCATTCACTGTAATACAGTAACATGGGCTTTGGACTCAGGCCAGAGGTGTTCCTGTGTTTGCTCAATCACCTACTTCATCTGAAATCTTGGGCTAGTTACTAAACTTCTCTGTGCTCCAGGTTTCTCATTTATAAAATCTCTTGTGGAATTTTAATGAGAAAAAACAAGATGATGTATGTGCAACAATGAGAATATAAGTACTCAATGCATGTTACCTGTCATGGTTGTTATAACAAGTATCATTAATTCCTTTAACAAATGTTTACTATCTAAAATGTGTTACAGAATATGTCAGACACACTCCCTGACCTGCAGAATCATGGCCTGACTTATGCGAATGCAAAATGCAGAAGTCTGCCATGACTATTAAATCCTACCGTGTGGACTTACATTTTATTTTATTTTATTTTATTTATTTTTATTTTTTTAAAGCTTGCTTTTAGTTGAAGCTCTTATATTTGAAAAGCACGACCAGGTCTCAACACAGACATTAAATAGTAAGAGCTTGCGGTGGTTTGGAAAACTGAGTCTGGCAATGGCAGAATTATACAATTTTTGGACAATAGCATGGCAGCTTGGAGGAAACAGCTCATTGTCTTATACCACTATTATACTTGTAATTAGAAACAACATTACAGTCAGGATGCATGAACATCCAAAATGTTTGCAATCCACAGAATCTTGCAACATTTAATTTGTAAAGTAATTTCACTGATGACTTTTCAGTGCTGCCCCACTGGAAGAAATAAAGTTTAAGTGAAACAATTGTTTTTTCCTTACTGCTAGAAGATACTTAAGAATATGACATTTAATATGATAATGACATAAGTTTCTCTGTTACCTAGCCATTGAAAGTTATTTTTTTAACATAAACTTTATCTTTATACCAAGGAAAGCAAGACCAGGAATGACAATTGTCATTTTATGGAAGCCAGATCTCTCTAAGATAATTGCATGTGTACATTCAAGGAAAGAGATTTATAGCTGAAGCACGCTTTGTAGATTTCAGGGACAGATACAGTCCTTGAAATACACCTCCAATACAGGAGATCAAACAGATTTTTTTTAATTTTTAGTTAAAACTCATGATAGCAGAGTAAGAAAATGAGCTGACAGTTTACCGAGTTAATCTGTCCCCTTTAACCTCTTGTACAATAGATTTTTCACAGTTCCTACCACTTTTATTGTCTCTTATCTAAGACATTCTCCCACATCACACCTGGAATTTGTGACCACCGAGTCAGGTCCCTGAGCTTTTTCCCTTTTGGCAGGAAACTCTAGCACTGAGGGCACCCTGCTTGTAAGAGTAATAAGTGCTGCTAACAGGGGGGATTAATCTAAATCAAGCCCAGGGGTTCTCTAACCCCTAGAAAAATGGGTCTTATCCCTGGAGCTGCACTCTTTTCTGTAAGTGTTAAACCTTATAACAACCTAGGGAAATATAACAACTACCATTTACCCCACCTCTAGTTCATCAGGTGTGGAGTGTCAAATTGCTGTGAGTTCCATATATTAGCATACTGAAGACCTGAATCAACACCTAAGCTTGTTTTCTTAATAAGAGATGCATGGAATCTCAGTCATGCAAAGAACTTCAGTAGTAGGGGAAAAGAGTGGCTAAGGAAGGGCAAAAAGGGTAAGGATGACAGAGAGAAAAGATAGGCAGATGTGGAGGCCCTAGAATATTTTCAGAGAGAAATGAATATCTAAAATGTTCAAGTTAAGTCTTATAATAGAAAATTTTCAATCCTCTGAAATGTTTCTAAGTCCTAGCAAATACATCACTTATGTTAAGGGAGATTTTATGTCATAAAAGTTGCCTACTTCAGTGGAATTTATTTGACCCTTTGCTGTGGTGTAAAACAAGGACTACATGGCAAAAAGGAAAGGTGTCCTGGAGCCTGGCAGACCCATGTTCAAACCGCATATCTACCAATTCATAGCTGGGTGCTCTTGGCCTAATCACTTGGTCTACAACCTTAATTTCCTCATTTGTCAAAAAGAAGTAGTTTAGTATTGAGTCTAGTCTATAAGGGGTGTGCTGTAAGTAGAGGTTATTATTATAAAAGAATATGACTTCCAGTTAGAAAAATATGCTGGGCTGTAAATATATGGCAAAATACACTAGGTTAAGCAGTCAATAGGTAAAGTGGTCATATATCCCAGTTTGCTCAGGACAATGCCTGTTTATTCCTGTTGTCTTAGCAGAATTACTGAGAGTGCTTCCTTTCATTCTGTGATAGATGATATGGTTGCTCTGGTGGTAAGCCAAATACTCATCGGTCAGCTAAAGCAGAAATGAGCAGGTACAGGAATCAGGCAACCAAGAATCCTAGTGAAAGAAACAAGGGACCTACTTATGATGTTGAGTTATCAATCTAGGTCAACCACCTACTCATTAGAGAGTCAGAATCCCTGGAGAAATGTCCTTATGTATAAAGTTTCTGAAAATTGTTTGTTTTTTTTATCAAATATTATTGGGTATATACCTGGTACTAAGTATTAACTTAAAAATATATGTCTTTTAAAATGTTTCTCCTACTGTCCAAGAAAGACCCATAATATAATTCCATATTAAAATAGTTAAATTAGAGGCTCTAATAAGGGTCTAAGGGGAAGATTTCTAAGGAATATTTAATTTCCCAGGAAGAAAGCAACAAGAGACAGGTTAAGCTTTGAAATTTTGGGTAGGTGTTTGTAGACAAAGTGGGGGAGGAGAGAACATCTCTTTTTCCAGAGTGAAATGCTTTAGGGCAGAGACATAACGGATGCCTGACTTACCCAGACAATTTCAAGAAATTAGAGAGAACAGAATAGCATTTATAATGGCAGATGAGGATACAAAGGTTACCTAAGTCAGGTGAGGGCAACCTTGTATGGACCAGAATAATCTTGAGCCAAATTAAGATTATTTTATGTGATAAAATGAGGGAAAGGGGTGAGGCTCTCAGCATGCTTTTGAAACCAAACCCTTGGGTTTACTTTTAGTACAATTTATGAAATGAATATTTGAGAGGGAAAAAGAAAGATTACAGGGAATGTGACATAGATATTTGTTCAAGTTCTATTTCACAACCACTAAAAATAAACAGAATTAGCTCTTTATTGTATTGTTTTCCATATCTCCTTAAGTTTTTCAGATGCCTCTTCATCTGAGTCTGGAATTTCCTTCTTGACTACCTGTGAAACCCAATGTCCCTCTGCCATTAGTGAATAAAGACAATTTCTTCTAGATTGCTACTGGGTTGAAAATATGGATCCAGTCTGAGCCATGGTATAGACACTTATGAGTGGATAGCATTCATAGTTTTGTGAATGTTTCATTGTGATGTTTTTATTAATCTCTATCTCTCTGTGGTCATGTACAAATTGATTAACAGACTCTCAGATATCTAGAGGAAATAAATCTTATATGGGCTGTATGTCTAAACAGAAGTATTTAGGTGTGGCAAGAAAATGTTTGTCCAGTTATTTAATCCTTTAATTAATGTATTTATTCTGTAAGAATTTACTATGGGCCAAGAGATATTATAGATGTCAAGAAGGGCACAAAGTTTGATGATCTGCAATTCTTGCCTTAAAAGACAAAAGAGTCCTCAGATACAGCCAGGAATGCATGGTAGAAGGTTACGTATGGAAGCATTCTGGGACAAACTGGTGATATTAAGATCACATTAAAAACCCTTCACTTCTGTTCTGTTACCAGACCATGTTGTGTTTCCCTGATTCTTGTCTTCTCAAAGGAAAGAGTCCAATCAAAAGACAGACTTATGATAATCTTAAAGAACAGGAGTTTATTAAGCAAAGCATAAGTATACTTTCAAGAAGGGTGGAGAGTCTGGAAACCAGAAGAAGCCTGGTTATTAAGTTTTTATTTTTTCTTAAGATGGCAGGAAGTCCTGCCCCACATCTTATGTCATTTGATTGACAGGTTGATTGACAGCTCTAGGTTGTATAACTTTTTTCTCAGTGCACAGACACCTTACCCATAAGTACTTAGCGAAGCCCACAGGGAGGCCAAAACCACAATGCTAATTAGATTTAGGCATTATTCTAATGAGATGGGGTTACTTTCAGACAAGGTCTTTGGACCAGGTACACGCCCTGTAATCAGGGAAACCCCTGTAGTCTTGGGCCTCTGACAGTCTAGGTGTCCTTGACTCTCTGGGCCTCCTGATAAGCGAGGCATTCTTGGCTGTGGAACTGGGAACTGAGGAGGGCTTAGGAGTAGGTCAGAGAGCAGTCTTCCTTGGTGATGGGCTGGCCCTTTTCTCCTGCTTATGTCTAACTAGCTGCCTATTCTAACACTTCCAAGTGCTTAGAAATGCCAATTTAAATAGGGAATTTTTCTTTTCAAAAACATATAGCTGAGACCTTGAATGTAAGAAAGGGAAAGCTTCAGGTATAGAGAAGAAGTCCAAGTAGTTTAAATAACTTACAAAGGAAATACTTGAGAGTGGGGTTTTAAAAACATATACTAATAATAGTTGAAAATGTACCTTTTATATAAAGGAAAGTAAAATTGGTATCATAGTCTAAAGTTGGGAGCCAAAAACAAGCTAACTTCCAAAAGAGGGAATTGAATATATCTATCCTCTAGCTAGATTGAAGCCTAAAGGCAGCTTCCCATCTTGGCCCACAGATATAAATGATAATCTGTGATGGGTAGAAATCAGTTTTCAAGGATTAGGGTTGAGTTTGAACTATATGGTATGGGAATAAAAAACATAAATTCATTACTCTGAAAACTGTAGGGCCTAATTACATATCAACTATAAAACTACCTGTTAGTGGACCAGGGTTACCACAACTAGGCCACACATGGAAAATAGTAATCAGAATATGAGGAATTATGCTATCAATGAGAGATAATGTACAAAAAAGGGAAAAATGTATTCCCAGGATATTAGAAAAAAGAGAGATAAATTACAACAGTGAGGTTATGAGTTAAAAATAAGCAATTAGATAGACATGAGAAAGGATAAAAAAGAAGTGGAGATAACAATGTAGTCATTTCAGAAAATCAAGGTCACCAAGATGGTAACATAGGCCATTCCTGACTTTGCTCCCCTTCACTAGAAGGGCAACTAACTGCTATTTGAAAACATAACTGTAAGTCCAGAGAGGAAATCCCAGGGCAAAATATCTCTAAAAACCAAAATCAGTCAAAGGGAGAAATAAAGTTTAAAATCCGTTTATTTCTCACAAACTGCAGTCCTGGGTGTCTCTCTTTCCTGTTCCAGCAGAAGCAAAACTGGCCCTCCCCCTCACCTCTCGGGTACAGATAACAGATAAGCCCTCCTGTTGCTTACCCATTGATGTGGAGATGAACTTCTCTCCACCTCTGAGGGATGACCCAAATGCACTAAAGCCATACTTCTTTCCACCTCTGAACACCTAGTGATATGCAGGTGAGATATTCTGGAAGTGTTAGTTTTATCCACAATGACACCACTGAGAGAATTCTAGAACCCACAGAGGAGAGATGGAAGCACCCTCTGTACCATACAAACCAAGACAGATTGCATTGGAAGGGTAAGAGAAGCAGTTGTATGTTGACTGCATTGCCCTTCCACCAGGCCAGTGCTGCACCAAATGAAGAGGTCTCCCCTGAACTGACAGTTCTTCCAGCAGGAAAATAGAACTCAGGGGGCAACCTATCTCCCCCAGTATTGTGGATCACTTTGTCATACATAGCACCTCTTCTGATCTTGCTTGTAAATCCAGGAAGAGGAAATCCAAGGGCAAAATACCTCTAAAAACTGAAATCAATCAAAGGAAGAAATAAAGTTTAAAATCCATTTACTGCTTACAAACTACAGTCCAGGCCCTTCTCTCTTTCCTGCTCCAGCGGAAGCAAAACTGGCACCACCCTTCACCTCTCACGTATAGATAAGCTCCATTGCCCAGGTAATTACCTATTGATATGGAGATGAACTTCTCTCCACCCCTGAGGATATGCAAATTCACTAAAGCCACACTTCTTTCCACCTCTGAACACCTATTGATATGCAGATGTACTAAAGCCAGGCGAGATATTCTGGAAATATTACAATTTTACCCACATTGCTCTACCGGGATTCCAGGGTAATCTGCAGAGCTCAACCACTGGGACTCTATGACAGAGAAGGAGGAAAGGGATTTCAACACCATTACATGGATCTTGTCAAATGTCTCACCTCAAGGTTTCAGCCCTGGGCAGATTCACTCTGAATTTGGTGAGACCAAAAAAAGACAACAAAACTCTCTTGGGGTAAAAGGGTTTATACCTGGCTTTATTTTCATGATGATAGATCAAGCACTAGAATCATATCTGCATTCAGAAGCCTGTAGGTCCATAATCCATCTCTATTTCTGCCTCCACCCAGAGCACTGGGCAGACCTCTTTATATAGTGACTCCATCAATAATAGCTCATTGTCTGTGGGTATGGAAGCATTAGCCTAGCAGTAGGCCAATTACATCATTAAGTAGTTTAGGGTCAACTAGGATCCTGGCCATAGAAACAAGTCAGGGGCACTTGGTGGGGAGCTTGGCAGGGTTCATATCTGTCTGATTTGGATATTCAAATGAAGAGTTTTAGCAGTCCTATTGCCCAGTTTTCCCATGCCCAGTCAAGGAGCTTAATCACAGCCCCCAATTATGGGGAGTGTCTTCTGGTCCATCTGACTAAAAGGGTTGGTGACAACCCTCAACTCAAATCTGTGGGACCCAATAACACTCAAGCTACGAGAAAGATTGGGAGAGCTGATTGCCCCCACAGCATGTTTTTTTGTGACCAGTTTTGAGGAGCACTGGTCAGATTATATTGTAGAATTTCCCCTAATTGGGATTTGTCTATCCTTCTCTCATGATTAAATAAGGGTCATGAAGTTTAGGAAGAAATCCGCAGAGGTAAAGTGCCATTTCATCACATCATATCAAGGGTTCATACTTGCAACATGATTTAGCACTCTTGATTTTGGCTTTAATGATTTGGCTCATCCAAATTCACTGTTATTCAAATTTTTTTTCACTTACAGGTATAATGTTATTTCTCACTGCTTTCAGGAATTTTTCTTTGCCTTTAGATTTCAGAAGTTTAATTAGCATGTGTGTTGCCATGGATTTCTTTGAGATTGTTCTGAGTTTTCTTAGATTCCTGAATCTATAGATTTTTGTTTTTTGGGTTCTTTTTTCTAAATCTGTGAAATTTTCAGTTGTTATTTTTCAAATACTTTTTCACTCCTCTCTTACCCTGTCCCATGGACTTGGATTAAGCAAATGTTAGATCTTTTCCTGTAGTCCCTGACATCCCTGAGGCACTTTTTTTTTTTTTTTTAGTCTATTTCTCTCTATTCAGATTGGGTGATTTCTACGGTTTTATCTTCAAGTTCACTGGTTCTTTCCTCTACCCTTTCCATTCTGCTGCTGATATCATCCATTGATTTTTTTCATTTTGGTTATTGTGAATTTCAATTTTTTCTTTATATCTTTTTCTTTTTCTTTATATCTTCTCTTCTCTGCTGAGCCTTTCAATTTTTTCATTTGTATCAAGCTTCTTTGTAATTGCTCATTCAAAGCATTCTTTTAACGACTGTTCTAAAGTCCTTGTCAGATAATTATATCTGTATCATCCCAGTGTTGGCATCTGTTGATTATTTTTTCTCATTCAAACTGAGCTTTCTTTCATTCTGGAATGATGAGTGAATTTCAATTGTACCCTGGAAATTCTGGGTTTTATGTTTTGAGACTCTGAATTTTATTTCAGTCTTCTGTTTTAGCAGGCCTGTTTTTGATGCTGCACAAATGGGGAAGGAAACATTTTGTTATTACTGCCATGTGAAGGTGGAAGTCAGGTACTCTCCTGGGCCTCCAAGATGAGGGATCCTTGTCACTGCTAGGAAAGGATAGGCATTCAGACTCCTCACATGGCTTTCACTGACACTACAGTGGGGGGTAAACTTCACTACCTCTGAGAGGTGGTGAAAATCCTCACTCACCATTAGTCTCCTCTGACACCACCACAGAGAGGAGGGAGGGGTGCTTTATTGCTATCAGGTGGTGAGACCAGTCAAATCTCCCAACATGGTCTCCACTTACATCACAGAGATGGGCGTTTCCTTTTTACTATCCCTGGGTGAAAAGTTCTGGCTTCCCACTTAGCGTTATATCACCCTGGTGGGTGGGGGGGCAGGGAAACACCTCAGGCAAAGGTGTAAGTCTAGACTCCTTACTAGGCTTTTGCTGGGAGGAGTGAGCATTAGGCCATAGATTTTTCCTGGGTGTTTGGCTAGAGCAGGGTATTATTGTCTAAAAGTTTTCTGTTTTGCTAGGCTGCTCCTTTCCTACTCTTATAGATAGAAAGAGCTGGCTTTTCTTGGGGATTTTTTGTGTAAGTCCTTGGTGTTTCTGGGGTTCCAGTTGCTCTTCCAGAAACCAATCTTTTGTGTGTGTGTGTGTGTGTGTGTGTGTGTGTGTGTGTCTGTATGGTAAAAATATAGCCCATGGATGATGTTTCTCAGGTCCTGAGCTCCCTAAACAGTCTCCCTTCTCTCTTCATCTGTCAGTCTTCTGTGCTCATCAGAACTGTGCTCAGCTGTGATATCTAGGGTTGCTTAGCTATATTGAGCAGGAGGAACAGGGAGAGGTGTGTCTACTTCTGGTAGGAGTTTTCAAAGTAAAGCACAGAAAAAATGATGGATAGAAAATAATTGAGGAGAATCAGTTGAGAGATTTTCAGATGTGACAAAAAGAGGAATTTAAATTGAAAAGACACATTGAGTGCTTGGTAGAATTAAAAATAAGCCTTCACTTAGAAACACTATAGGGAATTTATAGAATATCATGGATAAAGAAAAAAAGAATCATAAAAGCCACTAGAGGAAAGAGAGATTATCCCAAAAGGAATGACAATAAATTTAGCAACAGACTCATCAGCAGCAACCATGTATGCCTAAAAATAATCCTATTAATATATTTGAACATTTGAGCAAAAACTGTCATAGCCTTGAATTAAACAACAAAATAAACTATCACTTAAGATGAGTTTAAAATAGGGATATTAACAGACAACCCAGAAATCCTAAAGTGTGCTACCCACAGGACATCATTGAAAGAACTACTTCAGAATTACTTCCTTTGGGTAAAATTATACTAGGAAGAAAGTGTGGAATGCAAAAAAAAAAAAAAAAAAAAGAAAATAGATGAGTCAGGATATCAATAAAGCCAAGTGGTAAATCTAAAGCAGAAATGACTACAAACATAATAAACATACTATTACTACTACTACTTACACATAATAAGGAATGATAATTTTTATGATAAAATAATAGTTCCAAATATTTCTATTATAGTTAATTCCATTCATTAGAAAACAAGAAAGATTATATAGTAACTTTACATTAAGAAAGTTGCTGTTTAAAGGAAAATTTAAAATATTCTAGGAATTTTATCTTCTTCAGGAGAAAAAGATACTGACTTATTCTAACTTGTTTAGAAAAATATTGCTTTGAGGACAGCTTTTCAGGGAAAGAAAGAACTTGGAATATTTAACTTTCAAAGGAGGAGGAGGGGAAAAAGAAATAAGCAACCCTTATTATCCAACAGAAAGCAAGAATACAGGGGCAAAAATCCAAGAGTGTGTGAGAAGAACAAATATAAAAAGAGTAAAAACTCATGCAAGTAACAAACTCATGGAGTAAAAAACAGACTCTTAGATTAGATAAAATAAAATCCATATATATGCTTTTTTCAAGACACTAATTTAAAAACAAATGATAGAGGCAGTAGAAGGTAAGGTTATGGAAGAAGATGGATCAGGCAAATACTAACCAAGAGTCTATAGCAAAACAATGTAGACATAAGGCAGCATTTCTCCACCTCACAATGTGGGAGGCTGGCCACTGAATTGTGGTATCTACCCAACTACATCCCAGTAGCACCATCTCCCCTACTTCTGAAAATTTAGTATGTTTTCAGACATTGCTAAATATCCCCTGGGGGCAAAATTATCCCTGTCAGAGAACCACGGATTTGAAGGGAATCATATTGCAAGGGAGCAAAAAATGACTTTCCATATTAGGTGGAATTCAAAGATGGCCCCCAAGATTCTTGCCCCATGGTGTACACATACCTTCTCCTTGTCATTTAATCAGACACCAAGCTAAGTGCTGCTGAAGGTTTTTGCAGATCTAGTTAAGGTTTCGAATCTATTGACCTTAAATAGAGAGATTATTCAGTATGGACCTAACCTAATCAGGTGAGCTTTTAAAAGGACTGGGATCTTCCTGAAGTCAGAGACTTAAAGGGAAGAAGATTTGATGCAAGGTACAGTCTCCATTACTGTGTTTGAGCATGGATGGGGCCATGTGGCAAGGAATGTGGGAATGTGGGTGTTCTGTAGAAGTTAAGGTTAGCCCTGGCTCTGATAGCCAGCAAAAATTTGGGAACCTCATTCCTGTAGCTTCAAGAACAGCCACACCACCTCCTAGCTCATCTATCTTAAATTTTCTTGATTATTCACATACCTATAGTCTTCCACATGAGTTTTTATAATTCATATTTCAAGTTTCCTGTAGTCTGTTTGTTTGCCTGTAAAGTGGAGACACTAGTAATACAAAGATAAAATAATGATGAAAGACTGGAGAAGATATTTGTAACATATAATAGATAATCAACTAATAATTAACTTCCAGAATACATATAAAGAAATTTTAAAAACATTAAGGAAAATACAATAGCAAAATTTAAAAAATAAGCCAAAATAAAGAATTACAATTTATAGAAAAGAAAATCTTAGTGTCCATAAGATGTTTTTAAATGTTTAAGTCATGATAATCAAGGAAGTACAAGTTATAAAATCCCAATAAAAACTATAATCCCCGAGTATTAGGAACTCATTTATAGTATTTTTTTGTAATCAAAGTGCAAAACAATTTAAACGTTCAAGAATATGAAATACAGGCAATGAGAACTCAGAGAGATGAATTGCTATCAACATTTGGAGAGAATTTGGCATCCTCTAGTAAGCTGTGTGAAGTAAACACTGTAGGGTCCAACAATACCACTTTTAAGTATACAATATGGAGAAACTCTTAGAGAGTGGAAAGATAGCTATAAAAACCTATGAAACTGTATGTTTTAGGATTATTTGAATAGAGGGGAAAAAATTACCTAAAAACTCAGAGAGAGGGAAACACATAAATAAAATACAGAATACTCTTACAAAGAAAAAAACTATAGAGCAGGTTAAAAAAATAACTAACCTGGCTATATCTCATTTATATAATTATGAGCAGGATGAAACACCAAGAAACAGAATGTTACATCTATTATAAAATCATAGCAAAAAATACCATGTATTATGTATGGAAGCATATATAGTTTTGGTTTTGGTTTTGTATTAAAATATAGATGGGAAGGATGCACAGCAAATTCATGAAAATGGTTGCCTCTGGGGAGAGAGAAATAAATAAATAAATATTAGTTAATATTTAATTAAATAATTTATTACTTAGTTTATGCAAGTAGCATTATATATTTATGTGTAATATATACTCTTAAATATATATATGTAAAGTTTTATTTCTTAAAAATATTATAAACAAATAAGACAAAGGTACTAATGTAGGTGGTATGAATATAAGCATTCGATTGTTTTTCTATTTTTTTCTATCACTTACATTTCTCAAAATAAGAATAAAGGAGCAAAGTTTGAGATTGGAGGAGAGAAGGCAGAAAAGACTTTGAGCCAGTTCTTGGATGACATAAGACAGAGGGAAAAAGGCCTCATCGGAAGAAGCCAAGTCATTTCTTGCAGTGTTTTTTCTGAGGTACCTTGTGGACTCTCAGTTGGGGTTGGGGGTGCTGGCAAGGTATAGGATGAGCAGGGCTTCAGACACCCACCCCTATTTGAATTTCAACAATTCCATCTATATGCTTTATAAAATGGGCTTTCATGTACATTGCATTTGAATTCAGGTTTCCACTGATAATCTTGGTGAACCTATGGTTCAGTCCACTTCTCTGATAAACTCACAGAGGAAACTGTCTCACGGTAATATTGGAATCTGGTGGCAGAGGCCTAGTTAAACTATTGTCCCAATTTTCCCTTTGGCTTCCCCAGTAAAATTCTCCAGTCTTTGCTGGCATCCCTCTGATTTGAGGAAGTTAATCTTAGATTTATGGACTGGGCCTAGGGTTAATTCTTAAATTTACCTGGAGATGCAAAATTCCTAGCATTCAATACACCCTGACCCAGGAAAGACCACTTAAGGATTGCAGGACTACTTATTGATTGTATCAGTGTGTCAAGTACAGAAAGCCACCGATTTTGTTCTAAGGTCTTGTTTAGAAAAAGCTGCACTGTATAATTTTGGTTGATTGATATCTTTAAGTTGACATGGCATGTTACTTGTTAGCACAAATAACCCCAGCCAAGGCTTTGTTTATGGAATTCAAATGAACATGCTTTAGTCCCTGTGAAACTTGAAGAACAAAGAATATGAACAAAGAACAAAGAATATGAATCTTACATTTTACCTTTTAAATAATATTTATCAATGTTTTGTAAACTTCTCTTCTATTGATAAACTTTTTTCACACACATTTTATCCCACGATCCTCAGAACATTTCTAGGAATTAATGTCATTTTTGTTTTATGCATGAGGAGATCAAAAAAGATCTATCTCAGAGAGGTGAGTGCCACCCCAGAGTACATTTCCTATGTTGGTGTTTGTACCGTGTCTACGGTCAACAAAGTACTGGGCTATTTATTATCTCATATGACCTATGCAAACAGATCAGATGGATCTAACAGAGGATCCTCTCTGCACACAGCCTAACTGCTATGTGGTTCAAGCTCCTTTTATAAAGAATTTTAGGAGAAGTTTTGACTTTGTGGATCCTGTCTATGAAATACAACTAGTGAACTGAATCTGAGGACTATATTAATTTCAAGCCAATGTCCACTTTAAAAAAAATAATGTTTTGTTTTGAGTTTCAGAAAAGGTATTTGGGTTTTATATATGTACACACAGATAGATATACATGGGTTTTATGCATGAAGAACATGCATAAGTATATATATATATAATCCACATATATGTGTATATATATATTTATTTATTTATATATACACACATATGCATATGTATGACTGAAAGCATACAATATGCTGCAAAATTAAAGGACATCTGATACCACTGGGAAAATTCTAAAATATATTTTGTGTGAAAGAGAAAAATAAGCTCTGATACCACTTCCATTTGCAGAGCTTCTTTCATGCTAATCACTGCCCCCAGAAGCTTTACAGATCAATATAATAGAAGGCAGCAGCGGAAAGCATATGGCCCAGTGTAAATTACTAGAAAAAACGAGTTACAAAGACATTATATGAAGAATAAATTAAAGTGTTCAGTCATAAATCCAATAAGAAAGGGAGAAATTAAGTAGTGAATGGGAGGAGAGAAAGGACTCCGAAGTAACTCTGAGATGAAATGAATGATACACGTGACAAATGTGTGTCTCCAGGGGGCAGCAGAAGAGTAACAGGAGTGTGAGAGCCTTGAACTCCTCAGCAAGGCCTCCAGGAGCCACAGGGAAATATTGGCAAGAGCAGGGCCCAGCCAGGAAAATAAATACTGGGTCACTGCCTAGGATCTAAAAAGAAATAAGGCTAAGCCTAATGAAAATCAGACATCAGATCTAAAGAAAAATGTATAATATTCTGTTCTTTCTTTTTTCCATTTTGATTGGTTTTGATAGGAACATGTGTTTATGGAAGGGCTCTAATCTCTGCATGCAGAAGTTTGTTTTCTTTTAAAACTCTGAGTTGGAGAGAAATAGAAATGGGAGAACACTGTGCTGGGAAATTGGTGTAAGCCAGTGCAAATTTTGTGGGATGTTAAATGTTGGTATCCACATGATATTTATAAATTATTTGTATATTCTTTATATGTTTTGGAGACCAGAAAACCAGTTTGGTAACCAAGCCCCACAGAATAAGCAGGTGAGCCAAGAACACATTCAGGACATTTGTTAAGTCATTTCTTTCAAAAATACTGGGAGGATTGGGAGCCAGAATCGAAGGGGAGTTTGTACAGGTGACCAGCTCCAAGTTCTAGTGGTGGCTACCATGTCAAGGAGGCAGAGGAGAGTAAAGTATTAGCAGTAGATAGTTGCTCATTGCTCATAATTTTACTACAGTCCATGGGCAAGTGTCTATGAGTCAAAAATCTCTGATATGAAAGAAACATTAAAAATGAAGTTAACATGCAATACACATACACTCAAACATACATACGTACAGGAAGTGAGATTCACAGGGAGGCAAATGGGGCCATCAAAAGACAAACACTATCTTACTAGGAGTGGTAAAGGAGAATATGACCAGGAATGAGTATATGGCTCTCTGTATAGTTATGATACCTTCCAAAGTTATTTCTCTGTTTACTCATTCCTTCTGTCACTGAACACCTGTTGATCACATGCAGTATATATCAGGAACTGTACTAGGTGGTGGGCATACAAAGATGAATATGGCACCACCATCTTTGGGGTACTTGGAATCTAGAGGAATTGCATTTTGGAGAAGAGCACTGAAAAGAGGAATGAAGATTTTTTTTAATGATCTGATTGAAAGTGAAGAGGAGGCCAGTTCTAATTGAAAGAAGCAAAATAAGGTGTGTTTGAAAGCCTTAGAAGATGGGAGACATATACCAAAATGGAAAGTGAATTTAGAGATACTAAGGAATAGGCCTGATAATATACTTTCAGAATATGGAGAAAGTAGAATTTTCATGAAAAAACAAATCAGCCTGTAAAAAAGAGGGTTGCTCACCTTCTTGCTTTGCAGCCTGAATGGAGAGGCTGTGCATTGGCTTGACCTTCTAGACTGAACAGAGTCTAACTTAGGGCAGATACTATAGGGTTGCACAACTGAAATGTCCACCAGTTCTTGCCTGGTGGGTCAGAGTGGCAGGAAACAATGAGTTGGGAGGGGAGCGTCAGCAGCATTTTCCTGATGGCCATGGAAATTCTCCAGAGAATTCTCTTCTGTCAGACACACAGTATGCATTTATGCTTTGTCTAGTAGTCTGAAAGTTCAGGATCACAGGGTGATCACAGGCTGGCAGGGTCAACAGCAAAAGAGAATGGTCTGATTTATGTAATCTAATGCCTTTCCCTTGATTTCTTTGCTTTCTTCAGACCATTTTCTTAGAGCAGCTCAGAGTTAAATCAGAACTTGTTTGCACGATAGTTTATCAATGCCCCTTTATAGTCTCTAAATTTGGTAGCTTACTTGCCTTTTCAGCCAAGATTACTTTAGAAAACATCGTAATTTAGGTTAGAAGAAAAACTACAAGAAAAAAAAAGGTATAATATATACAAGAAGATGTCAAAAACAGTTGTTGAATTGATGAGAAACAAGAAAAAGAAAGCTGGAGAAAAAGGTGGTATGAATTGCATTAAATTCATAATTCAGTTAAGGCAGTATATGTTAACAACTATGCTTAGAGAGAAATGCAATCAACCACAAGTAAACAATTTTAAATATGTTCTTAGATAGTAGAAAGGCTATAAATTAGTTTACTTTAAACTGTAAATATATTTCTTTTCTCCAGAAATCTGAGTGAACTGTTTGATACTAACCACTAAGAGAAGAAAAATAAAGAACAAAAAACAGACTTTAGAAACTGTGCAACACTTTCACTGTCTATTCTTCAGAAGCTTCTAGCAACAGTTTTTCAGTACTCACTGTTTCAAACCTTAAAAAAAAAAGGGAAAAGGAAAGCACAAAGTGCATCTGCATTCGCTTTTCCAGATTTCCAGAAATATTTTTCTCTGTGCCTTCATCAAATATTTTCTCACCTGCAGAGGTCCCTCTCTGGTTCTGCTCGCCGCAACACACCGGCTCATCTTCCCAGCGCCATCTTCATTCAGCGTGGTCATCATAGCCAAACACCATTGATCTATGTGGAAGTCCTTTGAAAAGAGGGTTTCTATGGGCATCTAAGTGCAGATCACTGCATTATAAAACAAAACATTTGACTACAAACCGATTTGCAGCAAACAAACTGGATTACAAATGCCAGTGATCTTCAGTCACATCACCACTGAATTCTGCCATGCTTGGCCAGATTCCATTAACCCATTACTGTGAGCTATGGCAGTGCTTGTGCCCAGCTGCAATGAATGTTCTGAGAATAATTACCTGTATGCCTGTTAGACTCACACTGGATATCAGATTTTAAAAATGTCTGGGGGTCATCCATGCTATGTACTGGAGGCCACAGTCAAATTAGAATGGGCTGGATAGAGCGCAGTGAGGGAGGAGAAAACTGACCACTCAACATGGTCTTCTCTGAAAAATAGACTATATTTCTAGTGCCTGAATGCCTGTTTAGTTATTCTACTCAAGTTCATCTAAGGGTGGGGGGGTCTTGTCAATAAAGTCAAACCAGGCTCTTGGTGTGTAACAGGGTTTTTGAGGGTCTTTTTGAGAGCTTCATTAAAAGCAGACAGTTTCTCTAACCTTTTAGCAGAACCTGTTATCTGATGACGTGAATTAAAGTCTCTCAAATGACTAATAATCATATCAGGGCTGCCATGTCAGCTTGTAGATTTGAATAAGAGGGTCTGAAAACATTTGCATGCCTCAGTGTGCCAGTGCTAAGAAGCTAATGTGATAGTGCTGTCATAAAGCACTGGAAAGACATGACTTAATGTAATCTGTCATGTCATATGCTAATCTTCAACCATTACTTGAGTGCTGTAAGTAAGTAGAAAGCATTTGGGAGAAATCCTTTCCAATTTCTCTGAGTACCACTTCTGCTGCTGGTCAGCTCAAATGGGTTTTGTGCATTTAATGCAAAGCTCAAGTCAAGTTGGTTTAGGTCACACTTAATTAACCAGCACACTGATGGGCTGGGCTGCTGTAACTCCATGGAAAAGTTATTTCAGTGGCAGCCTAACAAGTAAATATTTCATATGCTAAAGGAAAAGGGAAAAGTACCCTTTCTCAGTCCTTAATAAAGACTATGTTCTTTCAGAGAAAACACTGCGACTCTTAACAGGACATGATTTTGGTTTCTGCCCGCCTCCTTCTATATTTGAGTTGAGTTTATGGAAAGAAGATAATAAATAGTTAAAGACATTGCTATTACCCTGATAACAGGAACTCCTCTGTTCACCAGATACGGACTTATCTTTCAGACAATAGAGGCTGCTTCAACTCTTAAGTCCACAGAAAGAGAGGACAAGTGATCAAAGGGAGACGTCCACTTGGCACACTCTTTAACAAGATGACAACATCTCTTAATACACAGTCATTAAGAAAGGAGAGTTCTTCGAGCTAAGCACAGTTTGTGAGACAGACAATGAGTGAGACTAGAAAGACTGACAAATCTTGCCCAATTTTTTTAGGAAAGTGTGCATGGGATTGTGATTCAAAATATGAAGAAAGTTATTTTTATCAACCACACTGAGTCAAGTCAAAAAGATGCTTAAGAACTCGAAGAACTGCCTTCTGGAATAGCATTTTTGAGGATACTGAGCAGATGGCATAAGATTGGCCCCAGAGATTCTGCCTGAATTTCCCGACATTCCTATGAGGCCTGCTATTGGTAACCCAAGGGAACTTTTGTGCACATGGGACATGGCTTTTTATAGGGTCTAATTAGGAAGCACAGACAATTCCTACCTACAGCATTAAAAAAAAATGTTTCTATGGAATATTTTTTTCCTTGACAAACGTGTGTCAAATTCATGCAGAAAATGAATTTAAATCAAAGTTGATAGAGATTTGAGGTTGCATTTTCCTTCCAGCCAAGGATCCTGCTAAACTTTGGGCTATCTCTCAAAAAAAGATAAAAATCTCATCCCAGAAGTGCTGTACATCAGCACTACTTACACCTCTTTCAGAATATCTTGCCAATTCATTATGAATTGATGGTCACCTAGTGTAGTTGCATCCTCTTTATTGTGGGCTTACAAAATTCTAACTGACATTTCAAAGAGATGAAGGGTCAGGGTAACTCTTGGTGCCAGTGAAATGGGGCTACTTATGTAGTTTTTTGCTCCTGACACAACCTAATCATCAGGGAATCCTTTGTCTTAACTTTTTAGTTCTTATTCAGCTGTGACGACTGGTCAGATGACTCTGTTGGGCTGGTCAGAGCTGGGCTCACCGGCACAGATATCTAAGGCCAATCATTTTTGGGACCATCCATTTTGCAGGGCACTTACAGTTCAGTCCAGGTGACTTGCATTTGTATATTGCTAGGTCTGGGAAAATTTATTATTATTATTATTATTAAGAGAACAAAATAACACATTCCTAAGGTTTGATGTCAATGGCTTCACCTTCCAAATGAGGGCAGTAAAATGCCTTCCAAGTCCTGCAGGGACTTACCAACTTGAGTTAATATCACAGAAGACTTACTAGTAAGTCCCAGAAAATGATACTGCCTTACAGCATATAGCCAAAGCAACCTCCCCCTACTTTTTTCCCATATTGTTCTGTTTCTGATAGACTATCCAGACAGTCAGTCTGAGTTAATCTCTACCAATTGCTGTGATTTTCTGATGGCCTTTCAAACTTCTGACTCTACCAACTTAAATTATTCTCTACTCCTAGCTCTTTCTATACTCACTTATCCAATGCTCAGAACTCTCTGGAGCTCATGATAATCCTTCTTGCATCATCCCATAAGACTCTCTTAAAAAGAAAAAAGAATTCTACGACCTTCTCTTCCCTATGATTGCTTAAGCCATGACTTTTGCCTAAGCTGTCTCATTCTTTGTGAACCCCAAACTATATCCCTTCCCAATATTAAAATAATACTTTTCCCAATTTGTTTGGGAACTATTCCCTGGTTAATCCAGCCAATTACTAATATTATCATTGATTCTCAATTGATCATTTTCATCTATTCATCCAACACATATGATTGAGTTCCTCTTTTGTGTTAGGTGTGCTCAACAGTAGTGATGGTGATCAAGTAAGGAAATAGTTTTTTCTCAGATTCATTCTGTCCTAAGTCTTGTATGTAAGTTATGGTGGCTGTATATTTTTCATTTGACTTTTTATATTATATGCTCCTAGGGGCACTAAGCAGAGAAGCCTTTTTGACCAGATCTGTTATTTTATATATTCACATACTTTTCGCTTCCTCTCTACCTTCTGAAGCAGCCTGGGCAATTTTCAGTTATGTGGAGGTGTTCAATTCAGTTCTAAAGGGACTTATTAATTTTAACTTTTATTGTACAAATAACACTGTATACAGCAGTACAGAAGATAAAAACGAATCATATCTCTAATATCAAGTAGTTTGTAATCTTTAGTAGAAGGTAACACTTTATATATTAGAGAACTGAATGGATCAAAGACAGCATGAAATCAAGTGCCAGACCGCATTGGATCAATAGGGCTGGTAGAGATGGAGCATACAAGTGAGGACTACAGGTGATAAGAGAAAGAAGAAATGATGACTGGTTGGAATTCTTCAGAAAATTAACACAGAATATTGGGGGTAAACTACTTAAAGTAACACATAGGTTTATGCAAATTTATCATGAATTAAGTTTTATTAAGGATATTAGGGAAACGTGAGTGTCTTGTATGGATCCTGGTGGGACTGAAACAAGAGGAATCACTAGGAAGTTGGGGTCTTTGAACTGAGGGGATCAGAGACAGGGAGAAAATAAACTGGAAAGCATGAGGCCTGGAAACTCTGAGATAATCTTACCTATAAAGTACTAGATTTACTACTATAATTCCAAAATCAAACTTATTAGCATTAAAAATAGAAACAGAATTAAGAAACAAATGGCTGAAGGCATTATGGTGTCTTACGCTGACTCACCAACTAGAACTTTTAAATCAGTTCAGGACCATTCTCATATCTTATGTTGTTTAAAAATATATATTTCTAGATATTATTAACTTACTCATTATCTTCCCTATTAAGAATCCTGATTTATGGCTAGGCATAATATAAATTCTTAACCAATATCTGCTCATTTTTAATTAGGGGGTTTAGGTTTTGCTAAAGGTTCACTGGTAAAGACAGCTCATTCATTTCTGAATCAAGTTTTTACTTTTTAGAGGCCATTGTGTCTTTACAGCCCCTTGTCAGCTTCCTGCTGGGTTTCTGTACAAGAACTTAATTGTTAATGTTTCCCAGCTGTGTCGCAACCATGCTTCTTTAACCCCTTCCTTTCTGCCTGCTAAATGGTATCCTGTATTTGAAAAGTCAAGTCACCACTGTGGGCTTATTGTAGAGTTCAAGAATCAATTTCTAGGTGGGAAGATTTGATTGGAGAGAATGCACATGAATCTTATCAGATGCAAAACCGTGTCATATACACTTGTTACATTCTCTTAGGTTGGGGTGACTATGTGAACTTCAATCTTGAATCTTGTATAACATCAAAGATCTCTTTTCTTGATCTCTTATGTATTTTTTAAAATTTATTTATTTGCTTATTTATTTAACCATCAACTGCCTCCTTAAAACTCTTCTCTACATTCAATCCTTATAGGCAATTCTTTGGCTCTCCCTTTACTTCTCCATCTTTCCTTGATGAGCTGTGATCTTCGATGATCTTCAGTTCAAACCCCCAGTGAGTCCTGCTGTCAAACCCTATCCATGTCTGTATACCAGGCAAGATCAGTGCATCTTAACACCTGTGAAAATCATCCAGTTTTCTTTTAGTTTCTGAACATACTCGCTGCTAATTCATGTTGCAAGGGAATGTCTCTGGTAGCCCAGGCAAAAATGGTTTCTTCTTTCATTCTGCGCTTTTTGTTACGAGAAGCTTCTTTCTCTTTTACAGGTCCTTATAGAAATTAAGATTTTTCCATTACCTCTACTTCTTATTCTTCAGACTCCCTTTGTTCTCTCCCCACTTCCTACTTCCAGTCTTCCAAGATCTGCTGAGTTCCAGATTTTCCTATTACTACTGTTCCAAGCCGTCATTTGTATCAATCATAAAGCCCCAGCGGCCCTGGATGCCTCTCTCTCACATTGTGCCAGCGTCACATGCTATCCGTACTGCAAACCTGGTCCCAAAGCCTCAGTGTACCACAGGCTCCCTCGTCTTCCCAATCCACTGCCAGAATTTACACTCAGTGGTAAGAGTCCATAGGATCATCTCACTCAGAAGTGACCAGCGAGCAGTTTAAGAGTTGACTGACTGACTAACAAACTCTCACCTCTTTCCCTTGTAACTCTGTCCATTCAACTTTTCTTTCAACTCTTTATGATAGCTTCCCTTGTAGGATTCTTTCAATATTGAAGGAAAGAAGTACTAACATTTATTGTCTACTTTTATTCCAGACTGTGTCTATGGTTATTCACAAGCTCTATCTCATTTAATTAACTATTTTGTTTGTTAATTTGACCAATATTTATCACCCATGATAGCTGGCTTCGATTATTCTGTGTGTTGAGAACTGGACTAAAGCACTTTATCATATGTTTTTTCATTTTAGCTTCTAAATAAGTGCTATTGTGTGAATAAGTGCTATTGATATCCCTCACTTTACCAAAAGAAGTGAAGCACAGAGAGGGGAGATAACTTTTCCAAGATTAGTCAGGTAGAAGGATTCAAGTGAAGAGAGTGTGACCCCAGAGACCATGCCTTGAGATAACGGCCACAAATAAGATTGACTTCCTGCCCTCTGGGAATTTAAGCCCAGAGGGAGGAGCCCATTACACAACTATTTATACAAACAATGGTTTAATTATATCTGTGAGTTCTAAAGACCAAGAATAGACTTCCATGATGGTATAGAACATGAGGACCTGAACTCATCTAGGAGTTCAGTAGGTCTTCCTCAATGCAGTGACATTTACACTGAGACCTAAGAGTGAGTGGGAGAGTGAGTGTGGACTGGGGTCATGATGGAGTGATCATTTCAAGCAGAAGAAACAGCAGGTGATATAGACTCTAAAGAGCAAAATGCCTGGAGTCACAAAGAATTCAATGAAGCCCAGAATTGGCTCAGTGTTTGTGATGGAAGCAAAGGGAGTGGTATGAAATAAGGCTGGAGAGATGGACAGGGACTGATTCATACAGTGCCTTGGAGGCCAAGGCAAAGATTTTGGTCTATTGGAAATGCAGTAGAGAATGGAAAAGTGGAAGGTTTCAAAGTAGGAAAGTCACTTAGATTTGCTTTTTAGAGTTGGCATTATATTGAATAAATTAGAGACAGTTGGAAGCAGGTATAGTATATCAATTAGAAGGACATTTTAATTGGCCAGTGAAGTTTCATTATAATGCTTATTTTACATATGAAAAAACTAAAGTTCAGAGAAGCTGTACTACTTGCCTAAGTTGACACAGCTTGTGTCAGAGACAGGATTTGAAACAAGTTCATGTTACTTTCTACCACATCAATCCTCCTCTTGTGAGTATGACTTATGCCTTTCTATCGCTATGTGTAACATGAGGATATGCTTAGGAGAAATTCCACAGAGCACAAACATGGTAATTAGCACACTATTAATTTTAACTCATTCTTTGAGGTCAAATCTAGTGTTCTTTCCACATTACACTGTCTCTTGTTTATTAGCTAACAGCATGTTTCAAAATGATCCCTCTTTATGATGAAAATGGAAACCATTAAGTCTTAAAAGGCATTACAGTCACAAATACAAAGTATGAAAGTACCTGCCCAGTATCTCACAGGATTATTAAGAGGCTAAGATAATATGCATTAAAATATGTTGTAAATTGCCCAGCACTGAACAAAAGTAAGACATTACTGATTTTTGCTATATGGGAATCCAGAGTGCCATGGAAACTTCTCCAGTAGGAATGGGATGTCAATTTTGAATTATTTTGATTATCAGTTGCCAAAAGCACTGGCAGACTGAAGTATTCATGTATTTCAAAGATTTTTGCAAATCAGGAGCAAGGCCGAGAGAAGCAGTTGTAGTAGCTCCCCCCGTACTCCATTATGTGGTCATGCCTTTCAGACTCAGTTGGATAATCCTCAATAAAATGAGTGGTCCTACAGACACCTGTGTGCCCCAGAATGACACCTGGTGTGCCATTACTTCTATTTTATGAGACAAAGGCATTTTTTTCCTAAGCACACCTGAAACTGAGAATTTATTTTTGCAATTTGAATTCTCAAGGAGAATGGAACATGGATACACAAACCCAAATCAATAGTCATCTTTCTTCCATTAAAGAACTTCTAGAGTCTTTTATAGGAGTCCATTTCTTATCATTATCCCGTTCCTGAAGAAACTGTTGATCTGACTTGTGCGTCAAACCCATTGGTGGGTTGTAATATCAATTGAACAGTCATAAATAGCATTTTTAAAAAATGAAATAGAAGAAAGAGAAAATATCCAAGCATGTTGTGTATAGCAGGGATATTGTTTTAGGAAGCTTTCATGTCAACCACAGACGTGTGCCTGTGTCCTGGGTCACAATAGAAAATGTTTCTCTTAGTGTAAATCACTAGCCCCCAAAAATTGCAATGAAATCGTCTAATAGCTTCAGGAAGAAATCTAGTGTCTTTACACTTCTGCAGGTTGGACTTATTCAAGCCTTAGCCCCATTTCAGAACAGAGAGGTGCTCCCCAGGTTTGATACAGATAATCCTTGCTTCAATATAAGAATTCCCTTAAGAGGTTGCAGAAAGGTGCACCACATGGAGAAGGTGGTGAATGGAGAACCAGCACTGCCCAGCAGTGGTTCAAGAAGAGAGCTCTGCCCTAATGGCTCCTGGAGGGACGTTGAGAGGTTTGTAAAGGAATAGCCAATAATAGAGCTTCTTCAATAACATGTCAAGGACGTATCATGTGCTGGGCTCTGGACTTAGATATTTATTTTATCTATTTCCTAACCACTTATGGTACTCACAACGTGCCAGGCTCTGTTCTCAGTGCTTTACAGACTTTAATCCATGTAACCTGTGAAGCAGGCACTTGTGTCAGTCCTCTTGTAAAGGAGAAGAAATTAAGACATCAGGTAGATTGGGAACAACAAAGGAAACACGGTCTGTGCTCTTCTTCTATGCCTTGCTGCTTTGGTGCCTTTCCTCAGTTGCCATCGTTATGCTCAGGAATAAGGGTATTTTACCGTTGATTGTACCTCAACTCTCATCCCTGAGGCAAAACTGTGTGCGTGTGCTCGTGAGAGTGCAGGAGTCCATGTATGCACTTACGGGTAGGAGTGGTGGGACAGGCAATGTGTAAGAATCTTGTCAACAGGAGCCTAGAAGAAAGCCAATTTGCATAAATGTCAAAAGGCAGTAGCTTCCTACCCTTCCTATGACACTCTGCTTCCTTGTACAACAACCTGGTTAAAATAACACCAACGAAAAGGTAGACCATAAGCTCCCCTTCTTCCACACATAGGAGTTTCAGGTAAGCTTCAGAAGGTTAAAATCCTCTGCCACAGGGCAAAACTTTCAAAGTAGCTGAGCTGGAGAGTGAAGGGGAAAGTGAGAAAGGATTTGAAGGGAGGGAGGGCTCCCATGCTGAAAGGTTTTTATGAGGCCTTCTTAAGAGCCAGGGAGGAAGAACAAAGCCTTCTGATATGGGTACAAAGCGTTCCCTGGGTTGGTCAAAAGGTTTAATCATGCTCCATAATCAGAAAAAAAGACAGAAAATAAAAGCACCAGAGGGCTAAGAGGAAAGAGAAACTAAGGGGAAAAGAACTGAAATTAGGTTGATCAGTGTTTATAATGTGGATATTATCAATTTATCCTTTGCATGTGAAAGCATTAATTACAAAGTATCCTTTAGAAGGAGCATTGATATAGCAAGTTATCATTTTGAGGGAAACAGACACTTTTCCTCAGGTGGGAGTAGAGAATAGGGATATTTTGGTCCTATAGGAAAATAAAAGATAGCAGAGTTCCCAGAGGCCCCAAATTCCACTAAGTATTAAGTTAGTGAAGTTGGTTATTGTTTCCACATGTTCTTAGTGCCCACCAGGGGATTTTTAAAGATGACAGCCACTTAG
Source organism: Manis javanica (assembly GCF_040802235.1). NCBI lineage: Eukaryota > Metazoa > Chordata > Mammalia > Pholidota > Manidae > Manis > Manis javanica. Next base: position 74,140,398 of record NC_133159.1, read on the forward strand.
ACCTCAGTCTTAAGCGTACAGAAGGTGAGGAGGGTGTCAGGAGGGCGGGGAAGAGGTGAGTCCCTGCGCCAGCCCTATTACTCCAGCAAAGGCTGATCAGCTGACTAGACTTCCGAAGAGCCTTCCAGGGCATCCTGACTGGCTGTGTGTGTTTTGCCCTTTCTCTGATTCCCATTATGTTTGCTTGTTTCACTGAGGAAATTTTTTTTTCAGTCACTGTATGAATGCATTGGGTAAATCTCTTACCATGCAAATTAGAGGGAGAGCTCCTTGAAGGTAAGGACTCTGTCATTCACTTCATAGTATTCACAGCACAGAATGTCATGTCTGTCCTGCATACATTAAACCCTCAATAAATGTTTTTCTTGATTGACGGAATATAAAATGTCATGGAGAACCAGGCAAGAGGGCTCTGTGTACCCTGGAGCTGTTACTGCCATTACTCTTATCTTTTATATTGCTTTTAAAGGACTTCTAGACATTAGTTTTGACCATGTCTCGGTCTTTTGAGATACTTGTAGGAGACTACCTCCCCGTAACCCCAACTCCTATCCGAAGCTGGCTGTGGCAATTCAAATCGGGAGCTACTATGGACAATTTAAAGATATACGGAAGATGGTTGTCCCAAATGCATATGCAGCCCACTTCTGACATTCACTGACTCACTCTAACATGGGTTCCTCCCTTGTGCTCAGAAACCAGCTCCAGATAATCAATCTCTCAAAGGCAGTTTGCCTGTTTCTTGAAAGTTTCACTTACAGCTTTCCTGACATTGAGGTCCATCTCTCAGAATTGTGATTAACACACGCTACCATGCCTACAGGCTGCCATACTTGCTGGCCTGTGGAGAAACAAAGGCAGCCTAATCAGCTGGTATACTTATGTCATGAATATAGACCCTGATGGTCCTCAGAGGTATGGTATTTCCACACACAGGCCACCCGTTTGTGGTTAAGCTACTGCTGGCTGAAGGCTAACACCGGTACAGACTATGCGAACTACTTTGTTACTTAGAGGTAACAAGGTACATTAGGAGAGAGTGCAGAGAAATGTCATCTGTTCCCCACTTACTGCTTCTTCATACATAATGTTCTAGTGCGAAATGTCAGCGTTAGCGTCTACAGGTTATCTGTGTGTGGATAATTTATGAAGTTATCCAGCTTGTAAAGGAGAAGTGGATTCTGGGCACTTCTGGTTTTGCTGCTAAAAACATTAGGATGATGGCGTTAAAAGAAAGGAATGAAGGAGAAGTGAAGAAGAGGCAAGGAGAAAGAGGAGCCCCAAACTCTGCATGACCATTGGCATCCTGATATCCCTCTTTCCCACACTCCACCTCCGTGAGGAGTGTGAGGACCTGCAAGAATATCCCACATGCATTCCTTCTCAGACAGCATAGGTCAGCCTCTGCCCTTTCCTCCATTTGGAATTTGTTAACTGAGGCTAACCTGCGACACAGTGTTTGCGCTTTCCTAACTAAGTGCAGGGTAAACAAGCTCTCTGTGACTTTGTGAACATAAAAGGCCATCCGGCCCACCTGTCTGTGAGTCTTTTGCTTAGTTCTTGATGCAACATTAGTTTGTCCACTCTTTTATTCATTCACTGAGTATCTGTTTTGTAAATGTCACAGTGCTGGGTGACATAATGATGCAAAGGTAAGCAAAGTATATTCTCTGCTCTCAAGATGGCTGCCCCCATGCCTCCGGGAAGATAGAGATATAAACATTAATTTCAGCAGTATCTCAGTGTGCTTTTTTGTACCTGGTTGCTATGGGAACACATTGGTCAAGGCCCTTACCCCAGTCTGGGGAGAAGGTGGCCAGGGGAGGATTCCACAGGAAGCGGTGCTTGGGAAGCGGGTGACGACCAGAAGTTAGCTTGGGAGTTGGTGGGAGGAAGAGACAGGAAGAGCAAGGGGATGTTTCTTGCAGTGATCAGCTTCTGCCAAGGCTTAGGGGGGAGGAAAAGCATAGCCAGTCTAGAGAAATGCAAAGAGTTTGATACAGCTGGGGCACCAAGACTGGAGAACATAAAACAGGTAACGAAGGGCATTTGAAGTCATAGCAAGGAGTTTGGACTTATCCTCAGGACCATGGGGAACCACTGAATGCTTTAAACTGGGGGCTGACAGATCTGATTTGCATTTTACAAGGATCTCTCCAACTGTAGCATGGGGAACAGATTGGAGCCAAACGAGAGATCGGCTTGATGGCCATCACAGTTATCCAGAGAAGAATGTCGAGGGCCTGGCCTCAGGGAGCTGCTGGGGATGGCAAGCAATGGTCAGACACAGCAGGACGTGTGCTGATTACCTGTGGGATGTGAGGGAGAGGAGAAGCCAAGGATGACCCCTGGGTTCTGATGACAGCATCCTGCCAGCTTCCCAGCATGCTAAGTGCTTAAGACATAGAATTATCAGGTACAACTTAATCTTTACTTTTCCTCTTATGTTGTTATTATTTTTTCAAATCTTAGTTGTTCTTCTATAGGAGAATATGACAATGACTCAGCTATGATAGTCTTTCTAACTTTGAAAACCAATAATAACATATAAAGAAGAGGCAGGCTAGTAGAAAAGTTGGAAAAAATACTATTCATTTTTTTCAGGGGAAAAAAAGCCTATGCCATATGCAGAAAGTTTCCAATTAGGTTAATGTACCTTAAACTGTATTAGTAATTAAGTGCTTTGGGTATTAAAATACCTAATCTAGCTTCAGGCTGTTTTTGATAAGTCCTGTGACATTTTCCCAGCTGAGGGGGAGAGACGAAGCAGAGGAGGCTTCGCCTGGGATTACGGAGCTCTTGGCTCTGTTCCCCAGCTCTTACCGGCTTGCAGTGTGACCTCGCTGAAGCTGTGCTAGAGCCCCAGCCTTTAGTTGCCCTATCTGTAAAATGGCAGAAATGCGAACATGATGGATCATGTGACCACAGATGCTTCAATGTGATAGAATTGAATGAGATAGAACTTTTTCGGGGGTGAGAGTGGCGGGTTGATTTGAGTTTGGCTTTTATGTTATTTATTCTATTGAGGACATATTCATCTCTAAGTATAGAATACCTGATAATTCTGGTTTCAATGATTTATTTATTTATTTATTTTTTTGATAACATAAGAAATTGGCAGATAGGCAGTCTAGGACATACATATGAGATGCACAGAGCTAATGGTAACTCAACCGAGCACCGAGAACCCGAGTTACTGCTAATCTTCACTGATAGTCTGAGCATTTCCTTAAGGCTGAATAGCAGCTGTACCTTCAAGACCCGTACCTACATTCGGCAGGAAAAAACTAAGAATAGATGGTGCCAGCTTCATTTTTGCCATTTTTTAGGAAGAAAAGCACTTTTCCAGAGGCAGTGCCATAATCGCCTCGGACTTCCATCAACAGAACTGCAAACCCCACCCACCCCCTCCACCCTGATCCCAGGACAGCCACTGAGAAAGCGCGACAGAGCTTTTCCTGCTTCCACTGTGAAAGCGGGCAAGGAAAGAGGGGGCTGGGAATAAAGTGCTGAGTGAGCAAATCAACAGCACCCGTCACACCTGCTAACCAGAGTGCCATGAAAAGCTGGGGAGCGACTCAGGTCGGCCAAGGCTTTGGAAAGGCAGCCCTCACTTAGGAGTTTGCTTCAAATTTGGTGGGAGCTTTCAAATAATTTCTTTGCTTCAAATCTGTGAAAATTCAGCCCACCCCAGAAAGTGAATTAGAGAGAAATCTGATTTCTTTATCTAGCAGGTAGACTTAGCAATGAACTAAAAGTGCAAGTAGAGAACAGAAGAGACAAAGAGGTAGTCATGAAAGTGGGAAGTGGGATAGGAGCCAATTCCTGAAGAAGCCTAGTTTGTCTCTCACCCTTCAGACTTGTTCATTTGTTCATTGTGGGGTGTGAAGGGCAGAAACCACGCCCAGGAAAGAAAAATCAAATTATTTATTTGTGTGATGCCCTTATAAGAGTTACTGACCCAGCATTTGGGGACACAGGAGTAAAATGATGGTACAGTTGAATGTGTTCCCAGTTTCCACATTGGATGGCCCTTCAATATGCAGATTCTCTCCTGCTTCCTGTAGAAAGCCTTCCTCTGCTTTGGACAAGATGGCAGGGAGAGTGCAAGTGTGTTTTCTCCATCAAATTTTAATGAAGTCTCAATTTTCCTTTTCAGATTATCACTGAACAAAGTTTATTTTCATGCTTACACACCTCAGGCAGCTTTTTAGGACATTAGGGAAAAACTGCCCACCACTTTTCTTTTTCAACCTGGAAATAAAACATGCAGAATTACAATTCCTATTCCTAGAGAGGAAGGACAACTCCCAGGTCTGACCACTTACCCATGGCTCCTTGGCCTCTGATCCTACTGAATGGTGAGCTTGAACTGTGCCATGACTAGAAAGACTTTGAAACCACAGATCACCTTTCCTTTGAGCTTTCAGCATTACGTAAACCTCCTTAGTCATTGAAACTCAAAAAAAAAAAAAAAAGAATCCTGTTTAAAAACTCAGCTTCCTTAGTGAGATTGTCACTTCCCCTTTTTTTCAAGTGAAATGTTTTCCCACAGACAGGACGTGTATGTGTTTTCCAATGTCCCAGTCTGGCTCAGGATCCCTGATAGATTCAATGAAGCTGGAGTGGAGCATATAACTCACATGCTAGTGAAGTAATGCAGGGGCTTTCAGACAGAGCTCAGTGAGGAGAAGCAGATTCTTTAGCTGGTGTAAGTGAGCTGGCAACTCAATTTCAAGGACACAGGAGAATTACCAGGGAGGTTCTGACTACAGAGCAAAGCCTTGTCTGTGTATTTTTGCATGCATTTGTGCCACTACTAATCTGTCTGCTTGCAATGCGATAGCCCAGTTCCTTTACTAGATTGAGTGCATCCAGGAGAAGAGAAGCAAGCTCACACACAATTAGGACACATTTGTGAACAATACAGTAAGTGAAATTAAGGTTAATAAGCACTGAATATATTTTCACATCACTCTGCTGGCACTTGCTCCAATGACTCAAAGCCATATAGACTACACTCTGAAAATCCATTGCAGAGACACTATGATGCCCTTCATGAAGTTTACATATCGATTGTCCAAGAGCTTCATCAATTCATGTCAACACATGAATTAAAAGCCCCTAGAATCATAGTTGCCAAAATCTGTTCAAGAGAAAATGTTCTGATTCCATCATTCTTCAATTCTTTCCAGAGATGACACATAAAAACCCCAAACCCAAGGGTAAACTAAGAATTCTAAAGGGATTTTTCTCTGTGAATAGTATATGGCATTGGACACTCAGCACCCTTTCCCTTGTGATTTCCTGTATCAGGGATGAGGAGAGGAGGTAAACAAGGCACAGTTCGGAGTAGCTGGAAGAGCAGGAGTTTCTTACGGCAAGAGTTGGTATGTTTACTTCCTGTCCTAGTTACATTACACATCTTAATGCGGTCATAGCAGCATGCCTTGATCTCCTCTGGGAACATCAACATTGAAGGGTCTGAGCCAGTTTCTGGGAAATAAAAAAAAGAAAATCGTCTCAGGTGTGAGAAGCAGCCTCTCTAAATTTATGTTTTAGGGTAAATAGGTACCCTGCTCTGTAGTGAATTGAGGGAGAATTTTCTCTTTCCATGGTTTTTTTGTATTATCTCTAAACTCTTTTGACATGACAGGGATTTGAACTCCTCACCCAGCCCTATGTTCTCTTATATAGGTACTACCTGAGTTAAATGAACATATATGATATTTAAAGACAAAAAAACATATGATATTTAGACACAAAAACTCCTATTCAAGTCATTGAGCAGAGTTTAAAAAGAAAGCTCACATTTATATTGTACATATTTTTAGTCGCTCAATCCTTGCTGAATGAGAAGCATCATTCAGGAAGATGCAGTTGACTTCTTACAGCTCCTCTCTGGACTGACTGACCATCCTGTCTGTACTGACTGTTGTACCCACGTGGCTCCTTCTCGGTTGTCTCTTGGTCTCATGGGGTTCTTTGAATTTTCTGCTGTCAGTGTGCCTGTGGACTATTTGCCTGGCCTCTGGGGCTTGGGGCAATAGGCACTGGCTTTGGGGTGAAGAGCTGCTAAGAAGTTTTTCTTTTAAGGGAAGAACATTGAATATCAATTTCGGGGCAGTTTTTCTGGCTCTTTTTCCTGGTAGCCATAGCTCCCCCTGCTGCCCAGTTAGGGGCAAGAAAGGCCAAAGGAATCTGAAATAAGACAAAGCAAAGCTTGGAGTCAAGTCTGCCCTAGGAGCCTGCAATTGAAGACAGCCTCAGCTCAAGAATCTAGCACAGGCTTGGGTTTTTGAAGGCAGGGGACAAGGTGCAGTGAGAGAAAGGGATTGAATTTTAAACATGGCACTACCAAATGTTGGCTGAAAATTTAAAAAATACAAGTAAAGGAAAACCATGAATTCACAGGTATACTAAGCTAACGAGTTCTCTCCTCCTCCATCGTATGTTTACTCCCAGAGGAGTAAACACTCTTTCTGTCTTCTGATATCAGCTCCACCAGCTTTTTAGCTGGGGGTAAATTATATAATCTATGCCTCATTTTCCTGGTCTGTAAAAGGGATTTATTTGATGATCCAATGAAAAAGGGTGTATATATTTGTCAGAATGCCTAGTACTTTTACAAAAGCAGCCAACACACATGGGCTGTTGTTGTCATTCTAATTAGTACTATTTTTTAAACTATTGGTTCCCAAAGTTGGCTGCACATTGGAATCACCTGGAGAATTTTTTTAAATATTGATGCCAGAGTACTATTCCCAGAGACTCTGATTTAATTAATATGGGGTTTAGCCTGAGCATTTTTTTTAAGTTCTTACATATACGAAATTTCCTACAGTAGGAAAATTTGAGAACCATTGCTCTTTGGTTTCTCAGCATCCTTACCCAGAGACTAATGTCCCTCAGGGAGATGGTCCCTGTGCTAGGTAGAGTAAGAAGACTGTTCTACAGTCAGACTAGCTATACGGCACGCTAACTCTTTGCTGAAGTGTGGTCCCTGATTAGAGGCATCTGAAGCACTTGGGAGCAGGTTAAACTCTGAGGACCCACTTGAGAGCTACTGGATCACAGACTTCATTTTAACAAGGTTCCCATGTGATCTGGATACCCATCTGAGTTTGAGAAGCTATGTTGTAGCCCGCACTTCATCTCTCTTTCCTGTCCCTCTTGCTTTGGCTTCTTGTATTCACCATGGAAAATAGTGTTGAGCTCTTCTGATAAGGAAATATCCTTGCAGAAAAAGCTCCTGGTCTTTATTTCAATAATCTCTTCAGATTTAAATTTCCTTAGAATTAATTTTTTCAGCTTCCAGACATAGTTTGAGTTTTTAATAGCTGTCTTAACTCACAAGCACCCACTTCATGTCTGCTGATAGATGTGTACTGGGCCTCTTAGGTGGCTTCTAAAAACATGCTTTCTAGGGCTAGTGCAAATGCTCTGATTGGACCCACTTTGGTCTATTGCTGAGACTGGGTCAACACCTGATAGAGGATCTTTGGTACATCACAGCCGTGAGACCAAATTTAGAGGATGATTATTATTTACTAAAAGTTCAGAAAGAAATAAAATTCTCCATTAGAACTAGTCATTCAGGTTCATAGTAAATCATAAAATGAATGGAATGCTGGCCCTGTGGAAGGTTCCCCAAAGAAGATAATGCAAATTTTTATCACTAAAGTGTGGGGAGACAGGGCAGGGCTTTCAGAGAAAAGAAGGGAAGTAGAGTGAATAACTTATAAAAGAGAATAAATCTCAACAGGAATTTAACATCTATGACATTAGCATTTTTGCCACCTTCTCTCGCCCACCCTGTTTAAAAAAGAAAAATATTTCAACACGTTTTAAAAGATTCATATTAAGATAGAAATAATTACTATTGCTGTCTTCACATTTTTCCTCTGGTCTTCTTTTTCTAGAGACATGATGCCCTCTTTATGATGCTTTTATGTCTATAAATGACTTAGGGGAAGACATTGAAACCAAATCTGTAAACGTGCAAGGCTCCTGGGCTGGTGGGCAGGGGGGTTAGGGTGAGGTGGAGACACAAATTGCAAAGAGCAGAATAATCAGATACAGAGGGACTTTGATCTTCTGGAGACCTAAGCTAATAGATGTTAAGTGCAGTTCAGTGGAAGTAATAGCCCATGAAGAAAACAAAATCCCCAAAATGATAAAATGCTGCAGTCTACTGATCAAGGAAGACATCGGAAAATTACTATGAAAGCATCCTGAGCCCAGCATATCCAAGGTGAAGAAAGGGCTGCGTCTGCCAACCAGCAGCCAGACATTCCAGGCGACTTAGCCGTCTCCTATTTTGTGGCTAGATTAACACGTGGAGCCTGCATGCTTTGTCATTGAGAAGGCAGCAACTGGCACCACTGCAGTCCTGGCTGCGTGAAGTCTCCCAGTGACGCCAGAGTGAATCACCCCGAGGCTGGCTATATGCTCTGGGGGGGGCGCTTCTGGGGGCTGCTCTACTGGTAATAAATTAGTGCACATAAAGAATTTCAGAATTGCCTTCAAAGGAAGTACTGTAAGGTGTTTGTTTTGTTGTGTTTTGTTTTTTTGACATCAGCAGGACACAGTTATGACATATTAGACATCTTTCAAGAAATTAAAATCTTACTGAGCAAGTTATTTAGGAAGAAATTGGAAATGGGCATTTAAATGCAGTTCAAAAATCAAGACACATCACAAAAGGGTACTTCTTAACGCAAGTTTATTTAAGTAATATTTTATTATGTGTATCCTTATTGAGCAGTGACTACATTCTACACGCGTGTAAGATAGGGCCTAATCAATTTAAGCTGTTTCTAGACCAAACTAAATTTTTATTACCCATAGGAAATCTAGAACTTGAAACAGCCAGAAAGTTTAGCCTGGACAGACTCTTTATTGTGAAAAGAATTAAAGACAACAGTAACAAAAAACAAACAAATTAATGAAGACACCAGAGAATCTGAGTTAGAAGTCAGGAGGCTGGGAGCAAATGGAGAACGCACTTAAAAAGTCCCGCCTTCCTACATTTCATGTGATGGCTAATTAAACATATGGAATACATTACTGAGCCACATATTAATGTGTTTGGATAGGGTGGGAGCAAACAAATGAAAATAAAGGGAGGCGATGGGGTTGTAATTCAGGCGTGATGTGGACAAGCTCCGCTGGGCACGAACCCTGGTTCATCTTTGAGCAAATTACATTAGAACACTTAAAGGCAACATCTTGCTTAGAGGATTCTTTTTATCAAGTTAAAAATTGAAGTTGGCAAACCTCGGATAACAATGTAGACAATTATTGATGGACAAAAAGAAAAAGAAAGAAAGGAAAATTACACCTCTGATTTTTTTTCAGTCATTGAAACTTTCCAGACTGTTTCCCTTATGTTAAGAAGATATCGGTAGAAAGAAGGTATCGGTTAACCTATACACGTATCCTCGTTCACCACCATACACGGTGTTGTCCTGCAATGGTGACAGGTCAGAGAGATTGGCTCTTTAAACTATATTTTACCTATTGGAAAACTGAGAATGGGCCCACATGATGCCCCAGGGACTTAATGGAAAATTAAAACTCCAGGCCTCCCAACAACTGTTGGAAACTATATTTAATATTATATAGGTATTTATTGTTTAAACAAGTTGAATCCTTGTTTTGGAGTCCTGGGGTAGGGGCCTGGCTCCCACTGCAGACTAACGGGGTGGTTCAGATGAGAACTCCCAGCCTCTGACTTACCAGTCCATTACTCAGCCCACTGTGTCATGCTGCCTCTCACCAACCACCGGCCTTATCTATTATATGCATATAACACAATTTAGACTAAGCATGCTGAGTGGATTAACTAATGATTGCAAACCACTTTGGAAATACAAAATAGCCCTTACGTGTGCAGAATTCCTAATGCTTAGCTAATAGACTGTCCTAAATTTTACTTTTAATTCAAATAAACCTTTTCTTGATGATGAAAGTTGTGCTATTAAACCAAAGACTTTTTTTACTAGAGGCTTTCACGGTATTTTCACTTGAGTTGAATTTCTGTTCTTCAGACCCATATTTCTGCCAATTTCTGTCTCCTGTGCTTTCTCTGGCACAACTGAAAGAACAAAGTTAATAACAGAGAAAGGACAAGCTTTAAAAACTGCTGCATTTATCGTCAGTTGTAATTCTGCTATTAAATGGTCTTGGCATTTGGGAAATTCTTCTGAATCTTAACTTTTTTTCTTAGAGAAAAAAAACTGAAAACATGGAGTTTATACTAAAAATAACCCTTCTCCATTTTTTACTTTCTTTCTCTTTTCCTCTCTTGCATTCAGGGTGTGACTGCCTACCTCTGTGGGATGGTACCAGATAAAGGCTGATCCTTTGTTTCCCCTTAACTTTTCTAGAAATAACATATACTAATGCTCCTACACACACACACGATTTGTGGGGAATTATTTCTCACTCTGGTTTCTGCCTGAGGAACAGATTGAAGATTTCACCACCCAAAACCCACAAAGGGAAGACTCCTACTGTGGTCTTCAGAATTTCCATTCAGCTGATTTGCCTGCCAAGTCCAGTGACCAGGACCGCCGCTCCTGATGGTGGGGAGCATATGGTACTGCTGGGAATAGTCTTGCTCTCACTGCTGTGAAATCCCACGCCCTCCTACGGAATGTGTTTGGAGGAGCAAATGCTAAGTACCGCTATTCAGCACAGCTCTGTCTCTGCCTATGGAGCCCAGCCCTTCAAACAGCAGAATGAAGAGGTAAGTGCAAGTCTTCACAGGCCTGGTTTAGTAGTCGCCTTCAGGGCTGATGGTTCCCTGTTATGTTAACAGTTCCTTCTCCCCAGGAAGGAAATGTCATCCTTCACACACCCTGGATTTACCAGAATCCAACCACCCATCATTTTTGTTTTTATCTTCTTCCTCCCTCTAAAACAACAAAACAATCTCAACCATCTTTGGGACACCATCCCTAAGTTACAATGGGGTTCCAAGAGGAGCAGTGGACTTGGAATTAGAAAGCCTGGAGTGTCAAATAGGAACTAGTCCTGTAACCTTGGGCAAGTGTATTCTGTGCCTTTCCTGTGAAACAGATGTTGTGGGCCTTTAATGCACCTTCCAGTTCTAGTATTACATATTATTTGTCTAGTCAAACCCCACCCCACTCCCAACCGAAGCTCCAGGAAAATCTCTTTCTAAACCGCTCAACAATGATCATCTTTCATTGTATGATACAGCTTTCAGAACTGGCTTGGTGCTTGTTTCTGGGATAATTCACCTCTTCTGTCAAGTGTTTCTCCTGCATGTTTAGCAAAACTCTCCCCCGCTGCAATATAAGGCCACGTTTTTTCTCCTATTTCCTGTGAAAACAAAGAGCAACTCTTTGGAATCTTGCTCATAATAACTCTTTTTATTTGTACTGTTACTAAGTCCACTCTTCTATGTTTGGCCCTTCAGATGTGTGTTCTTATGTTCTTACCGCTCCTTCCGCCCCTCCTGCCATCCCAACACTACTCTCCTGCTCTGCTACACAGGTGCCTGCGGGGTGCGTGGCTGACCTGGGGCTGCTTGGCAGCCTGGGTGTGACTCTGTGGGCACCATACTCACTGGTGAGCGAGGGGAGGGAGGAAAAGGGAGCATACGTTTCTCTGCAGCTGAAGAGGGTTGTGGAAGCTTAAGTCATAGACGTGCTTCAGTGGACGATGAGGATGTGCCCAGATGGGAAGCTTCAAGTACAGAGGCACTTGTACATCTACTTATTTTGAGTTTCAATGATGCTGTTTATGAGTGAGCTATTCAGATGCAGGAAGAAACCCACAGAGAAAGAAAAATAACAGGTTGGAGTGATTACGTACAGGAGGAGAGGCCCTAGAAGAAGTCCAGTGGAAAAGGAAGAAGGGAATAAAATTAAGAATGATTAATGGTAGATCTCTAATGGTTTCACTGGATCCAAAGGAACAGGGCAATACAGAATAAGAAACACTTGATACAGGAAAGGAGCATAAGTGTGAAGGAAAAGACATCCTTCTGCAGATGCTGACAGGCTGTGAGGATGGGGAAAATCCCTGAAGAACAGAAAGGAGCTACTCCTCCCCAACACACAGAAGTACTCTAGCTGGCACGGCATCCTGGTCTTCCTGGGCAATGCCCTACAGTTGCCTTCTAGCTGAGCCAACTAAAATAACTGAGTGAATCCAGGAGAATGGATTTCAACTTTCAGGGAGATTTAATTCAGGGACACGGGAACCCCTTACAAATGCTAAAAGTGTGTGTGTGTGTGTGTGTGTGTGCTGCTCAAAGCATCTAAGAATCAGAAAACAGATTAAACTTTAGTTGCATGAGACCCAGCTTACTCTCCCCCTAACCCACTCCCTACCACTTCCCACCTCCTCCACACCAAGTTTAGACCTGCTGTAATGTTTGAAGCTCTTCCTAATGGGCAATAATAATATTTGCCATTTATGAAGTACTCAATATGTGCCAATGTCGTGGTCAGCTCTTTACATGCATTTTCATATTTAATCCTCACAGCAGTATATGAAGTAGTCACAAACATTTATATAGTGCTTTTTAAATGTCGCACAGTATTCTAAGTGCTTTAATTTAATGAGGTGCTCTTATTATACTTTTTTTGACATATGAAGACACTGGGGCATTAAAACATAAATAACCTGTCTGCAGAGAGGAAACACATGTCTGATTCGTCTCATTAGACTGCGAGCCCCACAAGGGTAGCAGTTCCACATGGTTTGCTGTCATCTCCACATGCCTGGTGCACAGTGAGCACACATCCATGTAGGCTGAATGATTAGATACACAGCCTAAACCACATTCTCTTTGCAATCCTAGCTAGGTCCTGACCAAACAGACTTTTCCCCAAATCAAGTGAAACACAACCAGATAAGTAATAACACTTGGGAAACAATTGTTTATTTTATCATCATTCATTCAACAAGTATTTATTATGCACCTACTATGTGCCATTCCCCAGCCTAGGTTCAGGTGGCACTTTCTGAGTGGGAAATGCCACGTGACCCATCCCAGTAGTTCCCATACCCAGGCACGTGAGCCTCTAACTCTTTTTCATGCCCTCCTTGTCCTCCCACAACTAATACAATGGGCCCAGCAACCTGGGAGGGCAGTTCTGATCCCATACAAGCAGTTCTAAGCCATACTTTGCTTGTTCTCCATTAGTTTTAGGCTTGCTGGACCCACTGGGAATAATGACTCAGTGCTGGTGAAAGCATGGGGGCTGCATGTTGTGGATCTCAGAGGGAGAGATTGCAAATCTGAGCCATTTCATTTCCTTCTTTTTTACTCTGAAAATTTTCCAGAAAGAGAGATCTGTATGAGGGTTTTGCAGAATTCATCTTAAGGTCAGCTCTAATTAGGCTGGGGCCTGTCAGCTGTGTGATTTCAGCACTGGTGCACAGCTGCCCAAGCTGAGCGAGGTGCCCACCTTCAACATCAGTTGTGAGTCTCAGGTTGCCTGTACAGTGCCTGCAACCTCTTGGACTAACATGGCCTCTACAAAATGTGGGCTGGGGCAGTGACAAAGACGAAAATCTGCTGGCACTTTGGCTAAAATAGACTGACACAAGAGTTCAGGATTTCATTTTTTTGGTAAATTTTGGAAAAATGTGGACACTTATTATGTCACATAGTAGGTACCTGAACAACATCCTATTTATCTTCATTTCTATAATCAAGATCATTTTAGCAGCAGAGGCCTGGATCAGCACCATGTCTGGTGTATTGCAGGCAATCAGTTAAGTTTGTATACAATGAAAAAAACATGCATGAAGTAATAGTGAAAATGAGGAATCAAGAGACTCGGGTTCTAGCTCCTGGATTTTTTATTAATTAGCAAGATAAAAATAAGGAAATCATTTCTCTGGGACTCAGTGGTTTCAGTTACAAAATAAAGAGATGAGATAAGTTCTAAAATTCCTGCCTGTTTACAGTTGAAATTTTGCAGGGGCTGCATTACACAGTAGATAGAACAGGAGACAAGGTCTGGAGCCCAGACAGGATTTAACCCCAGCCTTCCACTGACCAGGATGAAAGCTTAAACATGTTACTCAGCACCTGGAAGGCACAGTTTCTTCACTGGCAAAACAGGGAGTTTGAAATGTATTCTGTATGATTGCAGGAAGATAATGAGATAGTAAGTCAATACCTGGAATATAGAAGGCTATAAATAAATGGTAATCAAAAAATAAAAACCTATTGAATTGAAACTCCATTCTTCTTTATAGAAAAGTGCTAAAGTCATTTGGGATAGACTGTGTTGATGGCCCCAATACTTCACCACCTCCTGTATCTATGCTCTTTGAGATCTAACTTTGCAGTGCTGCCTCAATACTGGACCTGGGAGCTGGGCTAAGACGCTTGCTTTGGCCAGTAGGATATTAGCAAATATGATGTGAGCAGAGGTTTGAAAAGCAACTGGACCATCTTTTGTGATTCTGCCATTGCCATGAGAAGGACATGCCTAAACTAACCCACAGATCCCAAGAAGAGGATGAGTTACACATGGGATGTAGCCACCAATGCCACACCTAGTCTAGGTGAGTCAAATCCCAGTTAGCTCAACCCTCAAAAGCTAAATAAATTATTGTTTTAAGCTACCGAATTGTGTAGTGCTTTGTCAGGCAGTGGTTTTCTGGCATAGCTAACTGATACACATTAGCTTACAACAAAAGACAGGAGTCATAGATGGCTTTATTTAGAAGTGGAGTTTAATAGTGAAATTTGCAAATATACTTATTTTACTATATTTGGTGAACCTTCAGTTACATTTTTGGGTAAAATTTTGGGAGGAAAAGGAAGAAAAAAATGGTAACATCTTTCTGGTTTAAATGACAAATTTAATGGCATCTGAAGCATTTTGAATTGCTAAATTATGACTGAAAACTTGCCATTAGTTTGAATATTCTACATTTAATTTTTGATCTGAGAACTTTTAGCATAGAGGGACTTAATACACATAGGCCCACATCTGACTACAGAGGTAGCATCTATGAGGAGGTAGCATCAGATCCCACAGGGTAAGGGCCCAGTCCCTCAGGACACCCTCCTCCCTGACTTTAGACCCAAACCATGAGCCCAGGTTATCCCTTGTGCTTCTGACCGATCAGCTGTAGATCAAAGGTTCCAGTCACCCCTTCACTGGAGCACACCAATTTGGTAGAGTGGCTCACAGACTGAGGGAAACATTTACCTATGTACAGCAGTTCATTATAAAAGGATATGATAGAGGATAAAGATGAACATCCAGGTGGAAGAGAAGTGTAGGGCAAGGTACGTGGGAAGAGCCAAGGAGCTTCCATACCCTCTCCAGATGCACCACTCTCCCAGCACCTCTGCATGATCACCAACCCAAGCTCTCCAAACCCCACTCTTTTGGGATTTTATGGAGGCTTCATCACGTAGGCATGATTGACCACTAACTCCATTATCAAACCTTCTCCTTTCTCAAGAGAATGGGGCTGACAAGTCCAATCATGGCTTGATCTTTCTGGTGAGCAGCCCTCAACCCGTTGCCCACCCAGAGTCAAATAATTAGAGTAAGACACTCCACTCACCCAGGAAATTACAAAGGTTTCAGGAGCCCTATGTCAGGATGGCGTCAAAGACCAATATTAGAACAAGAGATGCTCTTAGTGCTCTTGTCACTTAGGAAACCCTGAGGATTTTAGGAGCTCTGTGCCAGGACATGGGGCAGAGACCAATATATATTTTCCATTATCTCACGGTTAGACACATGTCTTAGAAGAAAGGACTCTGGCAAAAACTGATCACCTCTGAGCCAACACAATCACTTCCCAAATAGTTAAGTGTACTAGTCTCTACAACAGAAGCCATGTTCTCCTGGGCAGGACTGGAACTAGTTGGTAAGTTTCTTCAGGGCAGGGATATGAGCAGAAACGCACAACAGCCATACAATTGCTTGATTCACAAAAGATCAGCATTACGGTCAAAAGGCAGCAAGTTAAAACCTGCTCCTCATTCCTTAAGATCCAGATTACATGTTACTCCACCAAAAAAATGTATTCCTTTCTCATCTGTGTTCCCCTGAGGCCTCTCAGTTCTCTGTCTATGTCTGACTCTGCCACTAGGCTATAAGTTCCTCCAAGACATGAGGCATGTCATACTCAGCTTACGTCCCCAGTGCCTAGATAGATCCCTTATAAAATGAGCTTAATAAATGATTGCTAAGTGAATGAATCATAATACTGCCCTAACCCATAAATGAATTCATAAATGAAGCTGAGAGTCAGAGAGATCAACTAATTTTCTGGAAATCACATAGCTTGTTGGAGCTGGGAATTAAATTTTAACTCAGCTCTGGGTGGGTCCACAGTGTATCCCACACTTGAACCATGATTCCTGTGGCGATAAAGTAGCATATGCAGTGACAGATGCTGAATAAATGTTACCTTCTCCATGTTTTATTCTGGTGCCAGGAATCCTACTATTGGAGATTTAACTTCTCCTGAATTCCTTTTCTTTGAAGTTATCAACATATTGTTGGTTGAGGGAGATGGAAAGCAACCCAAATATCTTAACAGAGTAACAGCTAATGGCACATCAGTTGGACTACTACCGTCATTAGTAGCTATGTGTAAGAAGAGTTTTAAATAACATGGAAATGTATTCAACAATGATGGCTTTTTTTAAAAAGCAGTTCATTCATTCTTTTTTAAGATATGAAGTTTATTTGTAGCACTATCACAATGCTTTCAAAATTTAAAAAAAATTAGTTACTGAGAAAAGACTGGAAGGACATGCTAAAAGCATGTTGGCAGTATTAGTCTTCACATGGTAGGGACAGGGATGATTTTTACAATCTTTCCATTTTCCTGAAATTTTCAAGTTTCAAAAAATGAGCATATCTTATTTTTATATAAAGAAAGGCTTTCATGATGGCCCCCATACATCTTTTCTGCTTCCCAACCTGTCTTTGGCAGGTGGACCACAGTCACCATTTTGCCCCTACTTTGTCAATGAGGCCATACTCTTATCACGGCATCTATAACCCTGTAGTGTACTTAGCTGTTTCTTATTGAACCTCCCTGCTACCTGACTGTGAATTTATTAACAGTCGTGGCTGTCTGATTCCTCTGCGTACCTCCAGCACCTGGTTAGTCCACAGTCCATAGTAGGCTCCTAAATATTTGTTAAATGAATACATTTCTCATGACTGAATTACTAATTTGCACCGTGACCTCTACGAAAAGGGAGAATAAGAGAAGCTGTGTTTTTGTAGGTGTGTTTCAGCAGAGTCCGAGCTTGCAAACACTGCGCTACGTGTTTCCATGTCTCACTCAGTTGTGCACATTCACCAATTAGAAAATCAAACTGAAAATGCAGTTGAGCTTTTTTCTCTCCCACTTTGCCTTTTCTGAGCAATGCAGAACAGTGCTCGATATGCATACTTTTCTAACATGAAATCTGTAAATACTCTGAATACAGGCAAAATGTATGGAAATTATATCAAATCTAATTTAAATGTGTTTTCTTTAACTGAGGATGTAAATATTTAGTTTCATGAGCAGAACAAATAATACAATTAGTGTTTATTCTTTGACTACTCTTGTACCAAACAACTCAGTTAAAAAATGCATGCAACACCAAAACACAGTGCTTCCCAGCCACTGCTCCAAGTTTCATATGTTAAACAAAGACAGACCAACCTTAAACCTTTTGATAAATACGATGCTTGTGGTAACTGCAGCATTCATTTCGTATCCCATTTCTCCAAGTTCCTGTCAGCCAGATGTCACTTGCAATGCAAACACTAGAAAAATATGAAATAATAATTTCATACATCATCTATGTGTGCATGAGCCGGTCAAACATTCAATACAAATTTAAACTGCTGCTACACACAGAGCAAATATCATCCAAATAATATTTAAAATGATTGAAAGGCTTTTGATTTGGAAGTGTATTCTCTTAAGCTAAGTGGTCCCCAAGACCATCTAGAAAATTCAATTGTTTCATTTTTAAAATGTTTTCTGCCCAAAATTATATCAAACCCTAATGTCTCAATAGAAACACATGGGATCGGATTGCTGACTGGGCGCCTGATGTCAAAGAAAAATCTAATTTCACAATGGCATTTCCTCATACTGTCTCACCAAAATACAAAATTGATAAAATTTTAATGGATAATTTTCAGAAGCAGAATGTTAACCATTGGGAAAACATGAAGGGAAACTTAGCATTGAGCATAAGAGGAGCAGAGTGAAGGAAGGAATTGACTATATACAGATATACAGTGCTTTATAAAAACATTCTTAAAAGCTTTTTCTTATCAAAAATGAACTTCAACTTTAAAAAGTCCCTTACTGTCAAAGTATAAGCTTTTTGTGTGAAATTTCTAAGTTTCTCTTCTCAAATCTTTTTTATTCTGTAAAATGATATAGGGAAAAGGAATTATACTGTAAGCTGTACTATTAGGTATACATTTGCACAGCATTGATTTCTATTTTTGATGTTGGCTACAAAACTGGGCTTGTGTACCCCTGGCTTCAATTAAGAGATAAGAGAGAATGGTATTACATTCAGCCCTCCTTCTTTTCACTGAAGCCCTAAACATCATCTCTTTCTGCTTGCTGGTTAGTGGTGAATTTCCCTGACTGTCTGGAGGGTAGAAGATTAAATTCCTTTTGTTTTAAGGTGGGCACTCAGTGTTATACAAAAAGCAAGGTTTAAAGCAGACAGATCTTCATGCTAGCTGTGTGACCTTCAGTATGTCCCTTACATCTTTGTGCCTCAGTGTTCTCACCTGTACGGTACAGATGCTAATTCCTACCTTACTGTTGTGATTTTTAGGAACAATACTTATAAAACACCTGACACCATGCTTGACACAAAGGAAGTACTCAGGTATTATTTTATGATGATTCTAGTTTCTTTGGGTTTCTAATACTTGCCACATTCAATTATGCCCTCTTTTGAATCTTTCTGGATCTTCTTCTTTGCACAGTGTGGCAGCTATGGGCAGGTTTCACGTAAAGCGCTGAGGGAGGGAAGTGGCAGCCTCCTCACTTGGACAGATTTGCCCAGGTCACCCTGATCATGAGTGAGGCATGTGATTGACAGTAAAACCACTGTCAAACCCTGAAAGTCACTGTGTGACTTGGAGCCCTGGACTGAAAGTGTTGGAGACACCACAAAGAAGCATATGCGGGTCTACAAGGAGGAGTCTTGCTCTTTGGGAGCACAGGATGGTCATCAACTCCCTCCTGTAACACTGGCCCCAGCCCAGACTCTGCAGAGGACCTCACCATTAGTTTAAGATTTTAAAGCAAAACCAACTGTTCAAAGTGATCCTGTTTACAAGCTTGAAAATGCCAAGTAACACATGGAGAATTTCCCCTCTTCTCCCTCTCCCTCTCTCTCGCTCTCTCTCCCTCAGTCTGTCTGTCTGCCTGTCCGTCTCTCTCTCTCTCTCAGTCATGTTCTCCACCGCATATTTTCCCGTGAGGGCAGAGGCCCTGGTCCGTCAGTGATCTTGCTCATGCATCCTTTCTTCTCTCCAGCCTGAACAGTGTCTTGAACAAGGTAGATCTAGTATTTAAAATTGAAGGTAACTTTTTCTCTCTAGGCAGCTTATTTAACTAAATAAAAAAACTGACTATTTATTATATAGGATGAGGAGACTGTATAGTACAGTTGCTGATAGTATAGGATTTAGAATCAGACAGAACCAGAATGTTCTCCCAACTCCACCATTACAATCTCAGACAAATTTCTTACTGTCTCTGAGTCTTAGTTTTCCTCAGTTGAAAAATGGGAATAATAATTCCTGTTTCTTAGGATTATTATAAATAGGGTTGCCAGATAAAATACAGATCCCCCTTTTAAATATGAATTTCAGATAAACAACAATTTTTTTTTAGTGTAAGTATACCCCAAATACTGAAGGGGATATACTTATACTGAGAAATATTTTTGCTTATCTAAAATTCAAATTTAACTACACATTGACTAGATTTTAATTTGCTAGCTATAGCAACCCTAATTATAAAGACTAAATGGAACAATACATTGTAAAGCTCTTAGCTTCCTGCCCATTGGATAGTGGGTGCTCAGGAAGTGTTATCTCAATTCCTTCTTCTCCCATAGAGCTGTTGTACAATTAAATGCCTGGTACATAGTACCAATTCAATAAATTTTTATGTACTTTTCTTCTCAAGGCTCAGCCTCAAAAGAATGTGCTAAGTACTCAGGAATAGGAAAAACCTCACCCACTGACAGCAGCTGTCTCTAGGCAGCTTGCTGTCTCCTTTCTCCTTCCTAGGCCCTGTGCGCAACATGAGACCCAGAGGGTATGGAGTGGCCTCTTTAAAAAGCAAAGCCAAAGGGGCAGAGCTCTTATCACTGGTGCCACTCAATTCAAGCCAGCCTGATCTTTGAAAATTTGAATTCACCAGGAAAGATGTTAAAAATTCTTTAAACTGTGAGCCCTCTAAGGAGTTCCAAAACAATACTGTCAAGAAGGATTTGATTTACCAAAACATAGAGGTAAGACATGTGTTCAGCAAAAACTCTGTTAGCTGAAGTGTGTTTTAAAGGCATTGCTAACAGCTGTAAAGAATCCTTCCTTGCTTCCCCAAACTCCCTTCATCCAGACGGCTTTTCCAGACATTGTTATTCATCCAGCAGGAAAGCTTTCTTCTGCGACTACTGCCAAATGACCTCTTGGGTGGCTAGGCATGAACTCGCCTACCCACAAAAGATACAGGCAAGCATTTTAAGGACACTTCTTTTCCTCATTACAAGTTCAGTGTTGTTCTCTGACAAGCCAGAGATAGTGCAGAGGATATGATTCAATGGAAAGGCTGTGTATGAGAAAATGGCTCCTTCAGCATGGTGTGTCTGATCATCTGCACAGTTGGAGTCTTTCTGACCCATGTTCCCAGGCCTACAGCTGGCTCGGTGGGACTGGTGGCCATGGCCAGCACCCTGGGAGAAGCTTCCTTCTGCCCCAGTTCTGGGGAGGGAACACCCTATGTCTGGAAAACAGTCAGGGCCTGAAACTTATAAATATTTCTAGACTATATACATCATATCTTTCCACAGGAATCTGGGCTTTGGCTGACAGCAGAAAGTAGGTACTGTCCACTTCCTTCAGCACACATTCTCATATAAACAGGCAGCCACCTTACTCAGAACCAGCTGCTGCTTCTGGGTGGTCCTGCTAGGAAGTTCCAACTGGAATGCAGTGCAGTCATGTAGGCTGGTGCTCACACAGCTCTAGTAAGCATCTGTGGGAGAAAGCAAAGGTGTGTGTGTTATCTATGCTGCAGGCTTGGGTGGAAAATCAAAGTAAAACCTGACTTCCCAGAGGTCTGTTCTCCAAAATTAAGAAAACAAAACTGAGCAAGACAAAACCATAGAGGCAAACAGAGGGTTAACTTTTCTGGAAAGCCATTCCTGACATGAAAATTTTAGAGTTCTGTTTTCCCCTTCCTCTTGGACATATTGTACAGTCTTAGTAAATGCAAACTAACTGATCAATGTTACTGAATAGTAAGTATGATACTAGAAAACTTTCCAGTATTCTTCTTTGGAAGGTCAAATAGGAGAATTTCTGGGCTGCAATCACACCTCCACCACTAACTAGCTATTTAACAAATTACTTAATCTCTGTGTTGTGAGAATATAAAGGAATTAATATATGTAGAGGTTTAGAACACTGCCTGGCATATAGTAAGCCTAAGCTAGTACTATCTGTTATCAACATAATTAAAATGACTTCAATAATTACGCTCTATATTTGTATAGTGCTTTATACAAATATACTCCCACCTCTTTTTTGATGGACCTGCAGTCAAGGTGAGATGGAATGAGACAGAAATCTCTATTTTTTGTAATAGGAGAGGAGAGAAACAGGAGTAATCAGATGGTTGTATAAAATTTTTCCAGGTAGAAAGGGTGGTATGTTTGGCTTAAGAAGTCAAAAAGGCAAGCTCCATAAAGAAGTTATTGAAATGGTTGCTGGGTTGGAACTGACAGTAGAAGCAGAGTAGAACATAGGGAGGTAGACAGTGAGGGAATAGAAATTGTTAACAGTTTCAAGAAATGTTTATGAAGACTGTTTACAAATAAAAATCAGGAGATTAAATATGATTCAGAAACAGCTAAGGTCACAGGTAAGTATTTAGCTTTCTAAGAAAAATTTAATTTCCCTGGCCCTATATCTTACCCCCAAGTCAATTACAGGTAAGGATTCAAGAGTTGAATATAAAAGAATTTAAAAGCACAGAGTAACCAAAAGAATTGAGAATTTTTCAAACATGTGGGGTAGGTTTAATTTTCTAAGCTTAGGATCAGTACAAAAGTTTTTGAGTGTCCACACTTTCATTTTGGTGCTCATGGACCAAATTAGGTAAATCAATTTCAAGGCACACAGCAGTAGTTCCAATAGACGCCCTTTGCTTCTCCTGGCTTCATCTATCCATCAGAACCTGGGGAGGTCTGATGAGACAGTACAGGTCACACACCCATGAAGCCAGCCACGTTCCCAGGTAAAGACCTATTCTATTTCCATTTCAGTCATTGTAACTCTGCCATGCTATTGTCTGAGCAAATGTTATTTGAGAGTTTCTATCTCTTACACTCATACTAAGTCCCTGGAAAGAAATAACTGTACTTGAAACATTTTGCCTCTTCAGTTAATCCGAGTGTCCTGTGTATACAGAGAGTGCTTGTTGTACACACTGATGGTGGTGACCACCCCACATGATGTGACTCATGGAATCTCTGGAACTATGTTAGTAATGTTTATTATTCTAGTCCGGCTTGCTAACTCCCTTCTGATTGACTAACAAAGGGCTGAGGTATCCTAGTTGTTATGTCTGATGTCTCTTCTTAGCCTGTCATCTCTTGAATAAAGGTCAGAAGTTCACCTTGCTGGTATGGGTACATATGGTTCTTTCCTAGTCTCTAGATACTAGCAGAGGAAATGGCAATGGGGGAACTGGAAGTGTGCTGGTCCCGTACCATCTCAGTCCAAAGAATTATAGCATGCGTGCATTGCCAGGACCCTGGACATTGAAATCTCTGTGTGTATGTAATATACACATTTTATTCATATAAGTGCTTAATTTTCACTGGAAAAATAAAGAAATGACACAGTGACCTTAGAATATACTGACATGAGCCAGCTCACCATGATGAAAAAAAATCATTCTGAATTGAGGCAAAAATGCTTGACACATTGCCTACCAAACCCTATAGTAACCAAGCAAGATGGTACGGGGGAAGAGTCTTGGGGTATAAGTTAATTATATCTCCAGTAGCTTCACAGAGTGGCCCCAAAAAAGGGAGAGGCAACAGAGTTGCAGGTTGCATCCTAGACCTAGAATCTGGGTTGTAAAATGGGTGAAACCAGGGAAGCCTAAATGTCTGCCTAGACCAAGGGGGTGAACCCTGGGCCAGACAAAGGAACCCACCCAAGATCCAGGTTTGTTCTAGATCGCAGCAAACAGCAACTGTGGGCGCCTAGAACAGATGGTTCAGAACAGCTTTTTGCTGGATAAGTGGTTCTGTGAATTTGTCATCTAGACACATGACCAAGGAAATGTCAAAAGGATCACTGCCCTTTTGCTGAGATAGCTCACCTTATGGGACAAGCAGGGTTTATGGAAGGGGAAAAACAATAATCTTGGGGAATACTATCCTTATACTGACCATGAGTATCAGAGGGGGAAATTCAAGGTGACAAAGGAAGGATGTAAAAAACTTATTCAAGGAAACAAAATGAGAGTAAATTTGGAAAAAGAAAAGGATAGAAGGAGGGAAGGAAGGAACAGAGGAAGGAAGAGAAGAGAGAAAGTGATTGCATCTACAAGTCCCTTGCCTTACACCCAGGCCTGATCCATGGTGGTAGTGATATTTTAAATCAGTTGACAAGTAGAGAAATTAGGGAGAAAATAAGCTGTGATTTAGTGTGGACTGGTGCGATTTTTCTCTTCAACCCCTGGCTGCTAAAAATGTCATAATTTACCCCATGATGAGAAACTCAAAAGATAAACACTTAATTGAAATCGGCTGACACGTTTCCTAAGGGTACTCATTTTAGGACTAGGAAGAAGAGAAAGAAGTAAAGATGGAGAATGAAGGAGAAGAGAATTGATAGATCACTAATCTATTTCCAATCAAAAATAGCTTGAGTTGCTCAGAGAACCGCCTCTGTGGTGTGGTTGCCAAACAAAACATAGGGAAGTTGACTTGCTATAATCCACAGAGAGGCGGCTAGCTCTGGAAGGCCAGCTAGCAAAGGTAAGAAAGATCTTCCTAGGAGAGCACCTCTGAGGGGCCATGGTTTCTGTGTTCATCAAAACTCCACGAAAACCTAGAAATTTGGAGGTAGTCAGAATTGATTTAATCCTTTTTACTATAAATCTCATTTCTGAAAATGATTAACAGAGGCAGAGACATAAATGGTAAAGTCTCGATCAGGGAAAATGCTGTCAGCATATCATCTAGATAGATTAGAAAATGAACACTCAGGTTTCTGTGAAGGAAGACTAATAACATTAAGTCAAGATGAAATAGAAAGGAGCATTGCACAGGCTCAAAACTCATAAACCATGAGCTCACCCTGACAGGAGAGCCTCACCAACCTTCTGAACTGGAACATTATCAGGGGTGTGGTGGGAGAGTATTTTCTTAGGCCCCACTTGGAGTCCCTGGCTTGTCTGGGTCTGTTCTGAAGTTCTGGGAATTGCTTTGCCAAGGTTCTGACATTTGTAGAGAAGTGAGGTCCTTCTGCCTACAACATGCAGTGCAATCAATTGCACACTCAGAGACAAGAAAAGGAGGGTTTGGCTCACTGAAACAATAAACATTTAAGAGACTTCCATACTGTTCAACCATCTGATTTTCGAAGTGTCACAACTGTGCGGCCTTTCCGAAAGAAGGCAGAGCTGTTGTTGCCCTGAAATCAGTGGTGGCTGAGACCAACGTCCTTTGTTTAAGTTAAGATAAAATAGTGAAGCAAGTATATAAATTCCTGCCAAATAAAGCTAAAGCAGGCCTTCTGCTCTGTTTGGTAGTGGGAATAAGCCTGTACATCTGCTTCACATGTGGTATATCACTTGATTACTTAAATGGTGTTTCCATTGGAAACACACACACACACACACACACACACACACATGCACATGTACACACACACACACCTCCATTTTTTCAGAATAAGCCAGTAGATTAACCTCTAATGCAAATACGTTTGCTGTAGTGTCTCTGGGATTTGATAGAATAAATCTACTGTGTTCTCATGCAGTCTCTTCAGGTTGGTCGATCCTCTTTCAGTGACACACAATGACCACACAGAAATTGCTCCCATCATTTTAAAAATTGGGAGTCCCTGCAACCTAACTGTATGTCTCTCTTATGCAGGGACCACTGGAGTTCCTGACATTCAATGTTAAGTCACTGGCCCTGTGGCAAGGCCAGAAATGGTCTCAAAGTTTCATAACACACTACTGATTTCCATGAGAAATAGACCCATTGAACTGAAATCCAAGGTAAATCTATCCAATTTCAGTCAGAATGGTTATGTGAAAAGCATTTCCCTTCTCTCCCTTCCCAGCACCCTTACTATAGCTACAACTTTAGAAGACAAAAATACACTGTTCTTCATCTGAAATTTTCAGAACATGCAATATTCAATAGATAGATGGGTAGTTAGGTGGGTGGATAGATACTTACTGTTCAATTTTAATGTTTCTGACTTAAAATTTTAAGGTCATTGTCTCCCTTCTGACACCTCTTACTACATCAACATCCCATTATATCATTATAGACTCAGGAAGCAATGTACTTTTACTTTTTGCAGGATAATGAGTCTTTTGTATTTCATTTTTTATCATAATATAAATCTCGAATTGCAATTTGCATACCTTTTGTTTAGAAAAAGAGACCCCTATTTAAGACTTTGTCATTTTAATACATAGGCTTTAAAGTGGCTCTTTTTTTAAAGAAATGCACCAAAATATTCCAATTTATTCTTCAGCTGAATAACTGAATCTGATTCTGCTTTTGCTGCTGCATCAATAAATTAGCAAATGTCCTGAACAATACATTTCCAACAATGATGGCTCAATGGCTTAGTCCTCTGTGCCAGTAGGTTCTCTGCCTGCTACAAGTCCAATCATAAATTTGTACTTGCAGTTTGGTGATTTTGGCTGGACATCAGGCTAATTATACAAACACACAGATACACACATTCACCTTATTAATTAATTAATTTATCCTATGTATTTATTTGTTCATTTATTTATTCTATACAAATATCTGTGTCTACTATGTCTGTAGGCATGTATTTCATATAAAGAGTGCACTGTCTGCCCATCAGCTCTTTTACTTTCTGCCTTTGTTTCTTCCCTGGGATCAGACTATCTCCATGAAGTAGTCTGAGAAATCTGTCAATATGACAGATCTCGGGTAGATTTCAGAGCGCCTTTAAAAGGCGGGCCTGGGCAGCACCCCATCCACCTCTGCACCTCAAGAAGGGAACGTGTAGAGTGCTGGAGAAGCCAGCATCCCCACCCTGACCACAGTGCCTAGTGCATGGAGAGTGCTTACCAAATATTTGTTGAGTAAATAAATGAATGAAATGGCTGTTGGATTTTTCTCATTCTAACTCTCATCAAATTACAGAGCTGTCTCAGTAGCTGCCACTCTCAGGGACTGACTAATATCTGTCCTTCCTCCCACGTGGCCCACAGCATCGCTCCATTGGCTTTATTCCATTTTTGCTCATTCCAGCCTGGAAATATTTGGGGAAGTTCAGGGCTAAGACCATTGTGGAAATGCTACCTTTTTGCAACAAAGCAAACCAACTATCTTAAAAATAAAGCCCTCTACTTTCAAATGTCCTGAAGACACAATTGAACCAATTGCTTAGGTTATAGGAGTGGCAACTCGCTGTGAAAGAGGAGTCCATGCAATATAGAGGTCTGAACTGCCACCACGAAGCCACATGGAGTTTAAATCCCAGCTCTTCCATTTACTAGCTGTTTTCATTTCAGAAAGGTATTTCATTTCTCGGAGCCTCAATTTCCTCATTTGTAAAGTGGGAATAATAATATCTGCCTTATAGGACTGTTATGAAAATTAAATATGACAGTAGGTGGGAAACTATTTGCCCATATTACATTGGCAATGTGTGTTAACTGCCACTCCTGTAATCCCTTCTTTCCCTCTCCCTGACACCCACTTATTTCAAACTATTTCTCCTTTCTTCTTGGAAAAAATGAAAAATTCACATTTGTCTGCAAACAGCCCGAATGAGGTAGATGAGTCCAAGGGAAGTGGACTGAAACAGCCAGAACAGAGAACCAACCTCACACTCTAGGGTCACTGCCTCCTTTCGAGCCCGCTGTCTCTCCCCTGACCTCGCCCTTGGACAAAGATGTGCACCCCGGACACTCTAGCAAGTCCACATTTGGCCAACCTGGCTGAGAGTGACACTGGGGGGAGCTGTGCAACCCCCGTAAACACAGGCAATTAAGCCCCTAAAAGCTCTTAGGCTTATTGCCCAGTAAATTCACAGTGAATTGTAACCTTAATAAATGTTATAAATCTCACCTCAGAGCCAACAGGAAATTCAAACTTTTGCATGTGTGGGAGCCCAAGTGCTGCTGAAACAAAAGGGAGGCACACGGACAAGGAGAACATTGTGCTGGTCCTCCTTCCCCCTGGCCTCCTCCTTCCCCGTGGCCGCACCAGAGTGCCCCAGGCCTGGGAAGGCCCTTAATTGTGCGTTGTGAGGCAGCTCTCTGGCCTCCCCACTCCTCACTTCCTTCACCTGCCTTAACTCTTTCTTGTCCCAGTGGCCCAAGAGTTCATCCATCCATATCCATCTCCTACTGATTGAAACAAATGATGGAAATATTTGATGGGGCCAAATTATGGGCCAGTTCCTTTTTTACATCAGTGTTTCAGTCAGAAATAATTTTAGAAACTTGATTAAACCCTAAAACTGAAACTGAAACTTGGTGCTATATTAAAAAAAGGGGAGGGGGATATCAAAGAAGAGAAATACTGGATATTTTGATCCATTCCCTTACACAAGGGTGTTAGTTTTAATAAACAGTCACAATTTGGGGCTGTTATGAACCATAGGGTACACTCCTGGCCATGTTTCCAATTTCCTCTCTTGCCTTTACTGCTGTTATATTAAGGTCTGTGGTGAGGTAAAAATGTTTATTAAAAAAGGTGAGGAAAGCAATATTCCAGATTAGATTATTTCACCTTTTCTAACTGTGCAGCAGCCAATCAGAGATTCTGGGAGCCATGGGTTTAAGAGCAGTGGCCCTCCCACCCCCTGGGTTGGGGGAGGGAGAGTTTCAGTCTGTGGTTACAACCTGAATGCAGATTAGGCCATTTTAATTACTGACTTTAAGTGAATGTGGAATACACTTTCCAGTCACAGAAAGGGGCAAATAAATGCATCTGGAGCCTCCTCCATCATGGAGATCATCACGTGGGATTGAAAAGCACCTGCGGAGCACTGAGCAGTGAGGACTCCAGAGATAGAACAGTCTTCAGAGGAGGTGGCCCTTGTGTCACGAGGGGCTAAGGTGGAGGAGTCCTGGAGTGGCTTCATAGGGAAATAAAATAAATTCTCCTTGAAGACCCAGTTCATCCAGAACCCTTCTGGAGTAAATGGGGAAAAAACACTCAGTGTGCTGGAAATCACCTAGAACACACTGCAGTCTACACAGCCAAATCCCATTAAAGCAATGCGTTTCTTTGATTCTCCTGGGGGTTTCTTTAAGACAATAAGCTTTCTTATAGGGAATCCTTGGGGACTTCTGAATCCTTTAATTGTTTCTGGAATTTCTTTAATTGTGAGAGTTGCTAAATAAGTACTTCTATACATTGAATTGCTTCTATTCCCCAGCTTTAACACTGTTTCTTTATGCTCTTTCTTTTTCTCTTTCCTTTTGGTAGGCACATAATGCTTCTGTTCCAAGCTAATACGTAGAAGTAGATGGGGTTTTTTTGAATAGCATTATTAAGGTATAGGGTACTCTCCTAGATCCCTGGCAGAGCATAATAATAAACTGTGCGATATAGCACCATTCTATAGAACTTGTTTTAGAAACGTGAGTTTTTAATTCCTTAAAACAAGTATCCCTCTTGTATTCCCCCACATTCAAATATATAGGGCTTGCTCCTGAAAACAGGCTGTAGGCCAGTGCTGCCAACAGAAATATGTGTGCACCACACATGTAAGCCCCGTATGAGAAAATATAAGAAGAAAGAGGTGAAATTAGTCCTGAATACATTATGTAGCCCGACACATCCATGGTATTGTTATTTTAACATATAATCAGTCTAACACTTATTAACGAGATATTTTACCTTTCTGACACTGAGTTTTCAAAATCCATTATGTATTTTACACTTACAGCACATCTCAATTCAGACCAGCCACATTTCAAGGGCTCAATAGCACCTGTGGCTACTATACCAGGTACTGCAGCCCTCGCCTCTTAAAACTTCCAATTCTTCAAAGAGTTTATCTGATTTCATCCTTTCCACTAGCAGCGTGGTGTATATCAACCCTACCGTTTTCTTACCAACTGCATCTGCTTTAAAACCTCACGTGTCCTGTAATTTCTGAGTAAACCCAGGTCCCTATCATGTAACAACAGACCCTTGTGGTTTCCAGTGAGATGAACCTGATGCTTTCCAATGTTTACTCTGCGAACATAAAGTCCTTGTCTTCTAAGATGCCCGTTTTCTTCATGTGTGTTCACAGGAGTGCCAATCCACACACTCAAATCACCACAGAGAAAAGGGGCTCCTAGCAAAGGAATCAGAAGAAAACCATCCACCTTCTACAGTTGCGGTTTAATGGAGGCATGGCACCAGGTTCTAACCCACCCGTCTACTTCTGAGGCCTTCAGGGAGTCCCAATCCCCATGCTCACCCTGTGCTTAATCTCTTTTGGGGTTTACCCATACTCCCCTGGTCCTTCTGCTACATGTTCAATCTGACAAGCTGCCACCATAAGTAATTTAACATTGGCTTTACCTTGAAATAATCAAGAACTCAGGGGCTGACTTTTAAGTACAAGCTTTAAAAAAAATATTAAATTCCAAAAATGTATGTTTCTTTCCTTCTCTCACCCCCCCAAATCACAAGGACATAAAAAATACCTTTGTAATTGTTTTCCTAGAAGAGACTCTTTATTATAGTCCTCTGACATGATCTTTAAAATCCCCATCAATGAAATGAATGTGCTCTCTCACTTTCAGAAAGTTCAAGAGCCTGCAAGTTTCTGAGAATGAGCAATGGACAGGGTGGAAAACCAGCTGGCGGTGGGCACGCGGACTTCTGGGCCTCTCCTTTCCATATATCTACTTTAAGGAAAACAAATCCTAAAAAATATTCTAGATTCTAAGCTATTTGATCATGCCACCAACCTCCTACTATTCTCGTAGTCTTGTTACTTCAGGAGTGCATTTGTCTAAATAGGGCCTTTTAATATCCTATTTCTCTAAATACTTGATCTGGTCAGCAAGGACCTCAGAATAGTAATGACATGTTTGTGAAAAAAAGTTCATGCAAAGAAAGAGCTAAGAAAAACCAAAGTAGAGGTTGAAAATTTAGGTCTAGTGGGGAAAATGTTTACGAGCTCTTAGGTGCCTGTATTGAATTTTAATTTTTATCTAACATTTTATTTGCCTTTCAGCTGTTATACCATAATTGACAGTGGCTACTTCATTAAATACTTAAGGTTATTTTTATTATAGAGAAAACACAAAATATGAGGTTTAACTTCCAGTGCATTCTTCTTCCTTCTCATGAGGCATGACCAGGTATATGACATTTTAACCAATACAACCATTCCACAAGAAGCCAACACTCACCTGGTAGCAACAGACTAACTTTTCAGGTGTTGTATCAATAGGAAAAGAAAGAAAAGGAAAAAGAGAGGAGAGGAGAGGAGGGGAGAGGAGAGGAGAGGACAGGAGAGGAGAGGAGAGGAGAGGAGAGGAGAGGAGAGGAGAGGAGAGGAGAGGAGGGGAGGGGAGGGGAGGGGAGGGGAGGGGAGAGGAGAGGAGAGGAGAGGAGAGGAGGGGAGGGGAGGGGAGGGGAGAGGAGGGGAGGGGAGGGGAGGGGAAAGGAAGGAGGGGAGGGGAGAAGAAAAAATACGACCTAGCAATACAAATGCAAACCTTTAAAGCAACAGCAGGTGCCATAAAGCACTGTCTCCAACCTTCTCTCTTGCCAAGACTTCTGCTGTGTTCTGAGCTGGGTGATATTGTCAGGTCTGGATAATGTGTCTTTTTTCAGGCCCAGGCTCCAGGGGCTCTCCAGGTGGGCAGAGAACTCATAACACTGAGAATGCTTGGGCAGCACAGACTCCGGAGTTTCCCATCACGCCTGCTCGACCATAATTTTCAGGCTGTGACACTGCAAATGCCCTGAGGCACTTTGAAGATAGTGAATTAAAAAAGGCTTAAGCTTGTCTGAAAGAAAATGGTTTATTTTGGGGGTTAAAACAAGATCTTAGATATCAACTAAAGGACTCTTACATGTGAGGAAGTCAAGGTATAGAAAGGTTAAGTGACGTGTTTAAGATCATACATTTAACTAGAAACAGAATTCAGGCTAAAAATTGTAGAGAAGTAGAAGTAAGGAAAGGAAATTGAAGTACATCCTATGAGGAGCAGCCTGTCGATCTTTTGTTTTCTTTTGTTATTTAGATCACCTGGTATCTTCATTATATAAGGAAAGTAAACTGTTTCTTGCTGACTATCAAGTCATTATATGGTGGGAGTGTTAGATTTGTCTGTGTTTTCAATGCGTGGGAGAAATCCGCATCACCAGTATAGACACGAACTCTGCTTTTCCTTGTAATGCTTCACTTCATGAGTGCAGAAAATGTACCTCTCTCTTCTGCTTCTGTACCCTAGCTCCCAGCACAGGGCCTGGTACCTTACGGTCTCAATAAATAGGCTCCAACTTAGCAAATGGATAAATGAATAAGTAAACCAATGAGTTCTTGCAAGGGAAGCTCTTAACAGCAGAGATGTGCCTTACTTTACATATTTATTATTATCTTGATTTTGGTACCTCACACGATATACTCTAACAAATTGTTGACTTTGCATCTAAATCAGTAATAGCTATTCTGTTAAGTCACTAATGATTTGAACCAAATACATATAACCAGAGGTGGAGCTCTACTGAAAGGAACTTTCTAGAAGTAAAATATGCTTTATGTGTTAGAAAGGACTAATAGCCCCTTACATGTCTGTTTTGTAAGCTTGGATATGTGTGTGCAGCTTTGTAATTGTTCTTTCAATAGCTGGAGTCATCCATTCAAAGGAAAAGGAGAACCACCCCCAGCAAAAGACAGAATGTGGCACCTCTGAGTGCACTGAGGCCCTCCTGTAGCTGCAACAAGTCGTTTGGAGCAGAATAGGGCTTCACCACGAGAACTGTTGCTCTCCACTGTTCCCCTTGAACCCTGGGAGACTGGGTTTGCATCCATTCTGCACAAAATGAGACTGTACTCTTCCGCTGAAAGGCAGTTGGGGGGACAGAGATGAACACCTTGGTATGTCAACCTTGAAGTACCCCCTGGAAGGCGGGCCTTGCAGAGTTTAATAGTGGATAGCATGTAATGGTGATGATCTGGGTCAGGTGGGGACTGAAGCAGTCACAGATCCTGAAACAGCAGATGTCACAGTGACAGCCGCAATATCTAAGACTTATTTTTCTCCTTCAGCAGCAGAACCAAATAATGGGTACCAGATCTGGTCCTACAGAGGAGGCACCGCCTTCCCTTTATTAGTTGGCTCTCTTTGGCCATACAGTAGTAACTCCTGATGCTATGTGGGCTAAACCTCAAGCAGTCTAATGTTGCTTTAAGATATGAAATAGAGCACCTGATGCTAAAGGCAGGCCTTTAATAGATAATTTTTGAGAAATAATTTTTTTTCTTGGCATTCCTGTCCCCAAATTCCCCTTGGGTCCCACTGAGAAAAATTATCTGTCTTTTAAAAGCCTACTGACAAGTTGGCAGACAAATACTAACAAAGCAGCTTTCTATCAACAGTATGAAGCCCAGAATATCATGATTATAAATGTGCCACAGAATTTTTAAATAGCCTAATATACTAGATAGTCTAAGAGGCCATAAACTTTATTGATTTATAAAGTATATAGAGTAACTTTACAATATTAAGCAATGAACAGATAAAACTGTTAGCATAATACCTGGCATAGTAGACCCTCAGTAAATATTAAGCAAATGAGTAGTTTCTGGAGCTTTAGGTAACTATCATTGCTCTAAAGTATTTGTTACTTGCCCCCCTCTTTTTCTAACCTTAGATACCCTTCTGTCTTTCTCTATATACACGTTCCTAATTAAACGAGTTCTAAATAGTACATTGCACTGTTTTTTTATTTATTTGTTTGTGCTTAAAATACACAGGGTGCAGTAAAAGTAAGTACCACGAGTTAAAAGAATTCTCAAGGAGAAACAAAAGAAAACAACATCCTTCAAACTAGCCTTTCAAAATGGATTTCCCACCAGAAAAACAGCTCTGTGTTTCCCAACCAGTGTGGAACAGAGTGACTGCTCAGAGGCTCTGTGGTTCCCAGTGTGAGATCCTATGACATCTTCCTGGGGCAGATCCTCAAGCTCCTCAGAACTCACTGTCACATGGAGGGCTACATCTCAGCATTTCTCTTCCTACCACAATCTTATGGAGATTAATAGAGTTCTTCCCACAGCCACTTTCTCCACCAGTCGGACAAATCCGGCTAAGGATTTGGCACTATGACTGAAGGCTCCTGGCCATCCTAGTTTACCTATGGTGGAAGTGAGAAGCAAATTGATAAAGACATGGCTTTATGTTGATGATCATCATTCTCATGAAAACATTAACTGAGCATCTACTATGTGTTGGACCCTGGAGACACAAACAAATAGAAAACACATCCTGCGTTTCCCTAGGAGCACTGAGATGTGCTTAGGAGGATAACTGGCAACATAAGACTGTTCAAGAAAAAACATCCCAAATGAATGAGACAGACACTAACTGTTTCAGGAGGACCTGGATGTAATGGAATGGAGTAGCTAAGAACATCTGGAAGATATAGGGGAAAAATAAGTAAATTGAGACCAGAATTCTAAAGAAATGAAATCATAAAGTACCCAAAATGGGTTAATTCCATTTCAAACCAAAGTAAAAAAACCTCAAAACAAGATAAAAGATTTTTATATTCCTATCTGACCTAGTCTAAACCAAGCAGTATGAGGAACTTCACAACAAGTTTGATCACGTATAATTGACAGACTAGAAACTTTCAAATAATGTTGGGAAAATACCTGAACTGGAGAGGCTCTGACACGAGCTCTGCCCGCCTATCAGTGGGTGGCCCTAGTCTAATCGTATGAGCGATTAGAACTGGATATGGCAGGTCACAGGCTAGGTGAGTCTAGAAATATAACCAAACATGCTGTGTTAAGAAGACAGAGGAAAAGGGAAAAAAATCCTCAGTGGGATGAAACCCAATTTTAAGCCTCTGGAGCAAAGAAAAGCCCCACTATTCATTAAGGGAGGTCCCACCAGCTATTTTCTCAGGCAGCTTGTATTCACATTAATGAATGAAAGAGAGAATTTTAATGTGTACCTCTGAGAGAAATAAGACCCCCAAAAAGTTCATTCCCCAGATCCCTCTGGGCTTTTCTTTTTTCTTTTCCCTTTTCTAGTGCATGGTAATGAGCTTTCGTGGTTCTGTCGAGGAGGAGCAGGGCAGAGGTAGAGCAGGCTAGTCTTCCGCATTCACCGAGGCTCAGCAGCAGCGAGCTGTCCTTTATCTGCAACCTGGCACTTCCTCCAGTAGTTCTAACTTCGACCCAATCTCAGACTCCATCCAGAGGGGCACAGGGAGCAGAAACTCGGCCCTCCCATGAGGGGCCGGAGGGAGCCGAGACTCCTCCTGGGAACATCCTTATCACCCCTTTGAAAGAAATGTCCAAATGCACTCCAACCTTGACTCTAGTCTTGCAGTGTTTGATCTGCTTTAATTACCCTCATTTCATCCCCCAAATCAAAGAATAAACTCCTGCCAGACATTATAAGAAAGGCTTAATACAGAGAGCCAGAGGTCAGGATGTCAATCTTATTTGCCCTGGAATAACCCTAATCTTGTAGAAATTCGTATTTGTTTACATTATAAATGCACTAAATGTGCTAATTATAGTGCACATAACTCTCAATTAAAAACAAACACAATTAGAAATTTCAAAGATTTCAATATCTTTTCTCTAATCATTCACCTAGGCTCAAAATATGCATTTTTTAGATTAAAGCATTAAAGTTGCTAATTATATTCTGAGAACTAACAATTACTTCTTTACCCTTTTACTACCTTCTTCTGGCAACAAAAAATGTCAGCACTGATTTAATTTTTTTTGTTGTTATTATAGGATTAAAAGAAGTTTCTAAAAACGCAATTAAATTTGCCCTATAGCTAGAGTAACTTTCCTATCAGCATCTGAAACCTCTTCTCTAAAACAACAGCATAAAAAATGACACAGACTTTCTTGGCTTTTGCGATACATTCCTTCGGTGATTATCTCCAATAACAATGCAACCATTTTAATGAAACTCCCTGCACATCACGTCCTGGTGAAAGGTAGAACATATTAGATTAATGAAGAAAATGAAAGTTAAATTGGCTGTCGGAGTGTGAAGCCCTGCCCGTGTCATGCATGGGTTCCTCACCTTTGGGAGCCTAGTTCAACTTCAGCCCCAGGCCTTAAGTGAAAAGTTCAGTAGTCTTGAGTATGTCCCCACTTAATATATCACAAAATCAATTATTTTATGGTGGTACACTTGGTAACCTATACTCAGACAGAATCAAGTTTTGTTCCCACTGGGGATTCACCAATTATCTATTCAGTGAATTATTTTCAGATAAAGCAGAAACACCTGCTGTCAGCAGAGGGAGTATCTGCCTAATATGGGCATCATTCTGAGCCCGACGTATTACTGCATTTGTCACGTGCAGGATGGCACTGTGAGACTCTGGATGAATTGATCACATTACCAAGATGCTTGATGGGACTTTGGAGCGTGATTCAGTGCCCTGAGTTAGAGCTGAAGTGCTGGAGTACAGAGATCCAGAATGAAACCACAGAAAAATTGGGAAGGGGGTAATCAAGTGTGCAGATACTGCACCTCATCTGTCTTGCCTGATTTCCAATAAGTCAGCACAAATAAAAATTGTGATAATTCAGCACAATTTCCTCTTACTGGCTGTTGACCTGGATCATATTCAAACTAGGAACTAAGAGAGGCTCCACAGCCTTTGATTTTGAGATTGGGACAAAGGTCAGGCTTGAGACAGGCATAGTTTATAAGAGCCACTACCTTTGACCATCTATTCAGGTAGGATTTTAATTCTTTCAGGGTCTCTCTTCTCTTTCTCAAAAGTCAGTCAGCAGTCTCAAAGCCCCAATGGCATTTATTACTCTCTTTTGCAAAATTAATGACAATATCTGAACCTGAAACAAACACAACAAAATACTTTACTTTGTTCTCTTGTATTTCAAAATCTCAGAGTTTTCTTACATTTAGAATCTCAAAGGATTAATACATGAACTGCTAGAACCACAAGAAAGTCCAGAAGCAGGTATGAACTGTCTACCACTGCATGCAGAGTATAGTTTGGACTGACAGAAAGAATAGGACAGCATTAGAGGAGCCTCAATAACGTGACACTGAGATATTGCTGGGTACCTTTCTGTTATTGTTATGTTCTTCACTGAAATATTGCCTACCAAGAGTACTATGCTAGGAACCATAGAGAAAAGTATCATTTCCTGATTATAAGCACAGATTCTAGAAACAGAGTTGGATTCAAATCCTAGATATGTGCATTTATCAGCTGGGTTACATCAGGCATTTATTGAACTATTTAATCCTTAGCTCACTTGACCTCAAAATGAGAATAATGGCTCATAGGGTTCTTATGAGGAACACTATTAATAATAAAATTAAAGGCTTTGTGTCATACCTGTCACATAGCAAGTGCTCTCAAATTTTTACCTGTTGTTGTGGTTGGGGGTAATTACTGTTCCTGTTTTGTTGTGCTACTATTAATATTAGAAAATATTGAATGATTCCCAGGACCAACCCGTAGAATTCTTAGTTGAGAGAAGCAGTGGATGAAACTGCAGTGACTAAGTTTTAAGCTGAAGGGAAAGTAGACAATGGGTTTAGAATAGGCTTCAGCCTGCTGCCCAGACTTTCAAGTCAGCTCTCAATTATCTTTACTAATAAAAGGAAGAAACTAACACAGAATAACAGCTAACTCAACAAGCTGGCATTTTAAAAAACTGAAATCCCATCAGAGGTACAGATACACAGCCTATCAGCTTTTGCTCTACATCCTTCCTCTGGTCTTGGTCCCATCCTTGCAAGTATCTGAAATTCAACTGCATCTCCAAGAGGAAACTTTGCCTTCCTGGTAACCTGATACCTGTCTCCTCACTGCACCCTGTGGGCCCTGATCATAGTAGGTCTTCAGTGGGCTTCAACACCAGTGCATTGCTCAACTAGACCCTATCCAACCCCCTCCCTATTCCAGTTCCCTAACTTTTTTCAGGCCAGAAAGTCTACTCACATAAGAAAAAGCCCTACTTTGAAATGCCTTACCATGTCTTAAAGGCAGAACCTACATGGAAATAAATGGGTTTGCTCTAGCAAATATGGTCACCCCAGGCCTGGACTTTCTTCCAAATCTC
Organism: Manis javanica; assembly: GCF_040802235.1. Classification (NCBI taxonomy): domain Eukaryota; kingdom Metazoa; phylum Chordata; class Mammalia; order Pholidota; family Manidae; genus Manis; species Manis javanica. The sequence goes on from NC_133159.1 coordinate 74,178,203, forward strand.
TGATTCCCAAGTTGAAGCCTGTTCTCCTCCCCCACTGCTGTTATTCCCTGATACGGTGCTCAGCCCTAGGTAGCACCATAAAGACTAAGGCACTCTATCTTGCAGAAGGAGCCAACTTCCCTCTACTACATGTACAACTAGAAAAGAGGCAAGTGTTGGTGGGGATCTGATGGGAAACCACAGGACAAGTCAAGCTGCTTATTCCTAAGCATAGAGTCAAGCAGAGTACAAGTGTGAGAGGAACTTTAGGTAAATATCAGTCCAGGCAAGCAGGCTTTCCAGCTGACCACCACAAATGTTTGACTCTTTTTTTGACTCAGAACTTGACAGAACAGAGGGCTGAATTGTAATGATGTGACAGAAATCTATTCTTCATACAAATAATTATTCAACAATGATTTATTAATTTATTCTTCTACAGATATTTATGTTAGTGGGTGCTATGCTAAGTCCCATGGGGAAGAGAAGCTAAGATAAATACACAAACATCTAGAGCAGTGGTTCTTAGCAATTTTGTCCGCAGGGGAGATATGACGGGATCTAGAGAAAATTTAGGATGTTACAACTGGGATGGGAGTGGTACTACTGGTGTCTGGGGGGCAGAGGCCAGAGATAATGCTAAATACCCTATGATGTGAAGGACGGGCCTCCTACAATGAAGGGAGATCCAACCTCAAATACCATAATGCTGAAGTTTAAAAACCTGATCCCTACTGCAAGGCATTACTACTTACATTCAATATACAAGATCAAAGGAAAAGACCATGGAAGAGTGGAAATCACTTCTGCCCAGAAGTCTGGGAAGGTCTGAAGAGGAAAGTAACATTTGACTGTGGATGAGATTTTTGAAAGATGGAAAATTGGAGTTACAGGACATGAAGAATAGATATATGGCAAAGGGAAGAAAAAGTATGTTTTTACAAATATATTAAGGTGTAAGGGGAGCTCTACTAGTATAAAACAGCTAGAATCATTTGAAGAGTCAGATGGAAAGGCCAAAAGAAGAAAGTGACGTTATCAAGGCCTCAAACATCAGGCTAGAGAATGTGCTTTACTGTTGTCAGAACCTATCCATTTGAAGCACTAAACCTGGCAAGTGTTATATTTTATAATATTAGACTCTGTTATGCATATTGTTCTGTTATTTCAGAGTCATATAAATTTAGAGCTAAAAAGTAATTGTAGACATGTTTTGGTCAGAGGTCCACATTTAACAGGTAAGGAAGCTGAAGCCTAGAGAGGCCATATGAGCTGACCACATCCTCTATCAGTTCTTCCAGAGCTGGGTTACCATTTGCTCTTGGCCTAATCTTTATACATTATGCTGACTTGGAGGTGCTAGCATACACATTTTTAAGGCTGTAACTTGGAGTTGGGTTGCCTAACTATAATATAATAAATACTTACATATAAGACTTCCCACAGATGAGGAAAGAAAAGATGGCAGCATGAGAAGTGAGGCAGAAACCTCCTCCCAAAACCACATATAACATGAAAATACAGCAACACAACTAATCCTGAAAAAGCAACTGGAAAGAAGACTGTGACAGACTGCCTACAACTGGAGAAAAGAGAAGACCACATGGAAAAGGGTAAAGTAGTAACGCTGTGATCCAGATGGACCCAAGCCTTCCCTCCACCCCAGCTCACAGGTGGGAGGAAGAGAAACAGAGTGGAGATGGAGCATGAACCCACATGACACGGTGCTCTGGAGATTAGTGGGGTTGCAAAGCAAATACAGAAAGAATACTCAGAGAGACTGAGATTCTAGGTGTTTGTGGAGAACAGGAACCCATAGCCAGCTGCTCCAGGACAAAAGAAAGGCAGGTACTTTGAAAGACTTCCCAACAGAGAGAGGGGTGCTAAAGGAGCAAGGATTACACAGAGCTCACTGCTCAGGAGAAAGGACAGGTGGACAAAATCATCCCAGGACACTCAACCCAGCAGATTGGGAACTTTCAGGAGCTTCAGACTCTCCATTCTCCATCCCCCTGGTTGGCAATGCAGTGCCAAGGACTGCCACTGTGATACACAACCTGCCACCCCTTCCTCCAGGCCAGCACCAGTTCACAAACCTCCTGCCCCAACCATTGTGCCAGGTCAGCTAGAGGGCAGCCTACCTAGGGCAGCTCCAGGGGTGTAACACAGAGGCTCCTCCCTGGGCACTTGGCCCACTTGCCCTGGCAGTGGAGGCAGGCACTTCAATGGCAATAAGTACTTACCTATCGGTAATCACCCTAAATGTAAATGGACTGAATGCACCAATCAAAAGACATAGAATCACAGAATGGATAAAAAAAACAAGACCCATCTATAATCTGCCTACAAGAGACTCACTTCAAACCCAAAGACATACACACACTAAAAGTGAAGGGATGGGAAAAGATATTTCATGCAACTAATAGGGAGAAAAAAGCAGTAGTTGCAGTACTTGTATCAGACAAATAGACTTCAAAACAAAGAAAATAAAAAGTGGTAAAGAAGGACATTACATAATGATAAAGGGGTCAGTTCAACCAGAGGATATAACCATTATAAATATCTATGCACCCAACATAGGAACACCTACATATGTGAAACAAGTAGTAACAGAATTAAAGGTGTGCAATGCATTCATTTTAGGAGACTTCAACACAACATTCACTACAAATGACAGAGCAACTAGACAGAAAACAAGTAGAGACAGAGGTACTGTAAAACACATTAGAACAGATGGACCTAAGAGACATCTACAGAACACTCCAACCCAAAACAGAAGGATACATGTTCTTCTCAAGTGCACATGGAACATTTTCCAGAATAGATAAGATACTAGGCCACAAAAAGAGCCTGAGTAAATTCAGAAGGATTGAAATTGTACCAACCAGTTTCTCAGACCACAAAGGGGTGAAACTAAAAATAAATTATGCAAAGAAAACGAAACAACCCACAAACACATGGAGGCTTAACAACATGCTCCTAAACAATCAATGGATCAATGACTGAATAAAAGCAGAGATCAAGCAATATATGGAGACAAATGAAAACAAGAAATCAACACTGCAAATCTGTGGGACACAGTGAAGGCCATGCCAAGAGGAAAGTATATTGCAATGCAGGCCTACCTGAGGAAAGAAAACAATCCCATATGAACAGTTTAAACTCACGATTAATGAAACTAGAAAAAGAAGAACAAATGAGGCCCAAAGTCAGTAGAAGGAGGGACATAATAAAGATCAGAGCAGAAATAAATAAAATCAAGAACAGTAAAATAATAGAAAAAATCAATGAAGGCAGGAGCTGGTTCTTTGAGAATGTTAACAAAATAGATAAACCCATAGCCAGACTTATCAAGAAAAAAGAGAGTCTACACATATAAACAGAATCAGAAATGAGAAAGGAAAAATCACTGTAGACAACACAGAAATACAAAGAATTATTAGAGAATACTATGAAAAATTATATGCTAACAAATTGGATGACCTAGAAAAAATAGACAACTTTCTAGAAAAATAGAACCTTCCAAGGCTGACCCAGGAAGAAACAGAAAATCTGAACAGACCAATTACCAGCAACAAAATTGAATTGGTAATCAAAAAGCTACCTAAGAACAAAACCCATGGACCAGATCGCTTCACCAGTGAATTTTACCAAACATTTAGTGAAGACCTAATACAGATCCTCCTTAAAGTTTTACAAAAAGAAGAAGAGGAGGAATACTTACAAACTCATTCTATGAAGCCAGCATCACTCTAATACCAAAACCAACAGACACCACAAAAAATGAAAATTACAGACCAATATCCCTGATGAACATAGATGAAAAAATACTCAGCAAAATACTAGCAAACTGAATTCAAAAATATATCAAAAAGATCATCCATCATGATCAGCTGGGATTCATTCAAGTGATGTGAGGATGGTACAATATTCAAAAATCCAAAACAAAAAGGACAAAAATCACATGATCATCTCTACAGATGCTGAAAAAACATTTGACAAAATTCAACATCTATTCATGATAATACCTCTCAACAAAATGGGCATAGAGAGCATGTTCCTCAACATAATTAAGGCCATATACAACAAACCCACAGCCAACATCATACTTAACAGCGAAAAGCTGAAAGCTTTTCCTTTAATATTGGAAAGAAGACAAGGATGCCCATTCTCCCAACTTTCATTCAACATAGTTAGGGAGGTCCTAGTCATGGCAATCAGACAACACAAGGAAATAAAAGGCATTCAGATTGGTAAGGAAGAAGTTAAACTGTCAATGTTTGCAGACAACATGATACTGTACATAAAAAACCCTAAAGAATCCACCCCAAAATTTCTAGAACTAATAACTGAATTCAGCAAAGTTGTACGATACAAAGTCAATACACAGAAATCTGTTTCATTTCTATATACTAATGATGAACTAACAGAAAGAGAAATCAGGAAAACAATTCCACTCACAATTATATCAAAAAGAATAAAATTCCTAGGAATAAACCTAAGCGAGGAAGTGAAAGAACTATATACCCTGAACACTACAAGACACTTATGAGAGAAATTAAAGAAGACACCAATAAATGGAAATACATCCCATGCTCACGGATAGGAAGAATTAACATTGTCAAAATGGCCATCCTGCCTAAAGCAATCTACAGATTAAATGCAATCCCTATCAAAATAACAATGGCATTCTTCAACAGACTAGAGCAAATGGTTTTAAAATTCACATGGAACCACAAGAGACCCTGAAGAACCAAAGAAATCCTAAGAAAGAAGAATAAAGCTGGGGGGATTACTACTACAAAGCCATAGTAATCAAGACAATTTGATACTGGCACAAGAACAGACCCATAGACCAATGGAACAGACTAGACAGCCCAGTAATAAACCCTACCATATATGGTCAATTAATATATGATAAAGGATCCATGGATATACAATGAGAAAATGACAGCCTCTTCAACAATTGGTGTTAGCAAAACTGGACAGCTACATGCAAGAGAATGAAACTAGATTATTGTCTACTCCATACACAAAAGTAAACTCAAAATGGATCAAAGACCTGAATGTAAGTCATGAAACCATAAAACTCTTGGAAGAAAACATAGGCAAAAATCTGTTGAATATAAACATGAGCAACTTTTTCCTGAATGCATCTCCTTAGGCAAGGGCAAAAGCAAAAATGAATAAATGGGACTACATCAAGCTAAAAAGTTTCTGTACAGCAAAGGACACCATCAGTAAAACAAAAAGGCCTCCTACAGTATGGGAGAATATATTTGTAAATGACATATCTGACAAGGCGTTAACATCCAAAATACATAAAGAACTTAGATGCCTCAAACCCCAAAATGCAAATGACCCGGTTAAAAAATGGGTGGAGGATATGAACAGACACTTCTCCAAAGAAGAAAATCAGATGGTCCCCAGGCACATGAAAAGATGCTCTACATCACTGATCATCAAGGAATGCAAATTAAAACTAAATGAGATATCACCTCACACCAGTTAGGATGGCCAACATCCAAAGGATAAGGAACAAACAATGCTGGTGATGATGTGGAGAAAGGAGAACCCTCCTACACTACTGGTGGGAATGTAAATTAGTTCAGCCATTGTGGAAAGCAATATGGAGGTTCTTCAGAAATCTGAAAATAGAAATATCATTTGACCCAGGAATTCCAGTCCTAGGAATTTACCCAACCAAAACAAGATCCCAGATTCAAAAAGACATATGCACCCCTATGTTTATCGCAGCACTATTTACAACAGCCAAGATATAGAAGCTACCTAAATGTCCATCAGTAGATGAATGGATAAAGATGTGGTACATAAACACAATGGAATATTATTCAGCCATAAGCAAAAAAACAAATCCTACCATTTGCCCATTTGCACCAATATGAATGGAGCTAGAGGGTAATATGCTCAATGCATTAAGCCAGGCAGAGAAAGACAAATACCAAATGATTTCACTGATTTGTGGAGTATAACAACAAAGGATATCTGAAGGAACAGAACAGCAGCAGAGCCACATCCAAGAAGGGACTAGCATTTACCAACTGAAGGGGTAGGGAAGGCTAGGTGGGGAGGGAGGGAGAAGGGGGTTAAGGGGACATTATGGTTGGCACACGTAATGTAGACATGTCACAGAGAAGGCAGTGTAGCACAGAGAAAACAGGTAGTGACTCTATAGCATCTTACTACACTGATGGACAGTGACTGCAATGGGGTGTTGGGTGGGGACTTGATAATATGGGTGAATGTAGTAACCATATTGTTTTTCACGTGAAACCTTCATAAGTTTGTATATCAATGATACCTTAATAAGAAAACAAAAAAAGACTCCCCATGGGCTAGATAGAGAGGAATGGTAGCTGACAACTGCCTGGTGAGCCACATCTCCTGATTCTCCGCTGGGCTCTGGGTGTTGTGGAGAAAGATGCAGAGATCAAACTAGTCTCTGTTCCCTAGTGTAAGTATTTCAGAATCACTTGAAGATTTTCTTCTAATTAGCATATTCTCTTCAAGATTGTAATACACCACCTATGAGTATTCCAAGTTGGCTATCCTGAAACTTGGGAGAATCATGGCTTTAAAGAATCATTATTGAGTGGGAAAAAGGTTGAGAGACAGTTCTGTAGGTTTTGCTGGGAGCCTAATCTAAACCATCAGACTCCAAAGAGACTTTATAGCTCAACTTTCTGTATTAATAAATTTGGGGGCAGGAGACTTTATAGCTCAACTTTCTGTATTAATAAATTTGGGGGCAGTTTTAGCTCTCTGTGACTATTAACATAGTTTCCTGGCATCCCTTCTTCTATAGTCTTCCAAAATTCTACATGATATGTTTACTTTTAAATAAAATTGAATGAAATTAATTTCATATGGAGCCCTCCCCTTTTTTGTGAGTAGTCAGCCCATGTAGAACTATAAGCACAGGAGTCCATGTTGGCAAAAAAAGAAACAAAAGGGTCCTTGGTGCTGAAAAAGTTGAGAACTGGCAAGGCTAGTGTGCTTTCTACATTTTCTGTGTGCAAGCTTGACCACTAGGTTAAGAACCAGACTATATCACTTCCATCCTGGGTCTGGCACTAATTACTATGTAACCTTGGGCCCAGCAGGTAACTTCTCTGTGGCTTTTAGGAATGTTGAGAAGATAAAACTCCTACAGCAATCACTGGTTCACAGAAGTGCTCTTTGTGTTAACTGTTTTCTTTCTTTTGTAATAATATCATAATATTTTATATGGTAATAGGGGTAACTACACTCACTGTAGCAAGCATTTAGTAATGTATATAATTATCAAGTCACTATGCTGTACATCTGTAGCCAATATAATGTGTATCAACTATATTCCAATAAAAAGTATAAAAAAAATAAAATAAGGGTTTGGTACAATTCTCCAGGGGAACAATTTTTAAATAATAAAATAACTTTGTGGAAACATTTGAGATATATGTTAGGTTTTTCTTCTGGTCCCTGGCTCAAGGATTTTACATGAAGCCATCCTTCCCTCTCCTGTCCACACCTACACGGCTCCTTGGCAGCCCTTTAGCCATCTTAAACAGCTGTAATAGTCATTACAGTCCCAGCACACAGGTCCCCTACCAGGGACTTTGGAGTCCCCAGGATCAATGAGTTCCTTTCTTATTTCTCAAGTCTTAATCTAGATCATCAGCTTACTCATAACAGCTGCATGTCCAGTACCTGGCACGTGGCAGGCATTATTAGTGGAATGAATGGAGTCTAACTCTGATCCTATTTTTTTTGCTTTTGAATATAACTGTATCCATTTATCCTATTCTGAAAATAAGATCAAGTTTCTGTTAATAAACATATCTTATGAATAAAAAGGAGGATGAAAAGTAATCTTTAAAAATACAGATTGTTCAGTAGGCTGAATCTTTTAAAATAAAAAGTCCATGTTGTGGTGAAGGAGCTAATCAAAGGGGTCCTCGCTGACAAAAAGGCTGAGAATTGCTGGAGTCTAATGTGTTTTCTAAATTTTTTTTTTGTATTTGATTAAATATCTCCATGAAATAACAAAAGCATATAAGTCTCCAAAAAGCAAATCCGGTGGTGGAACGGGAAGCCCTGTGCCTGGCTATGCACAATGCATGGGTGAGATGTAATCTTCTATGTGCAAACTTAACGTGCCAGTTGTTTTATTTAGGGAGAGAAAGGAGGGGAGATGCATTAGATAGAAAGTCCACAGCATAATTACGAAACAATCAACATGTTTTTCTTGCTGTCCTAATTTTTTCTTCACTTTAAAATGCTCCATTGAGTTTAATTAAACTTGCCCTAGGCTTATAAGCCTAGCAAACTGGGGAGCATTTTTTTGAAACTTGCTTTCCTGTCAGAAAGGTTTTCTTCAAGCAGGCCCAGTACTGCTGAACTTCAAGGTTTCAGGGGATGTTAAAACAACTGCAACCAAATTAATGTAGATTATCTTTATTTTTTCCTATTGATTTGAGCAGAGGGGACGGGAAGCTAGGCACTGCCAAATGAAAGATTCTACAAGGTTATTAAGGATGCTTGGTTTAGGAAGCAAAGAATGGGAAGAATATTTCATGTGATTGTGAAGGAGAGAGAAAGAAAGGGATAAAGGAGATATGCCAGTGATGACTGATTACTATTATTTCAGTGGACTGTTATTAGAGATGCCGTTTGTTCCCTGCTTTTTGGATGTCAGCATCCTGTTTACTTTGGGGAATTACTACTCCATTTCATGTGCTCCCCATAGGACTGTCAGCTGTTTTGGTGTCTGCCTTCCACCAGCCCTCCACTCTTCTTGGAAAAGGGGCAGATGGTCATGTGACCATTCTGGACCAGTAAGACTCTCACTCTCTCCCTTAGGAATTTGGATCTTGATTAGGCAGACACAATTGGGAGGAGTCTGGTGTAAACCATTCTAATTTGGCCCTGACTAAAATTCCTTATAGTCACTTAGATTCCAGTCCTTTTTGAATCCTGGATGCTCAGTTTTTGGTTGGATTTTGTGAGTCCTTTAGTATTGGTGTTAGATTTTACTAGTTTATGCTAAGGTAACAAAAAACTCTGAAATCTCAAGGGTTTACAATAACACAAATTTATATCTTACTCATGTTAAATGTTGCCTGAAGGTTGCCTGAAGCTCTGCTCCATATACTCTTCACTCCAGGTTGAAGACACAGTTTCCAGCTGGGAAATTGCCAGTCTTGAGCAGACAGAAAAGCATGATGAGTAAATCACATGATGCCTGCTAAACCTTCTGCTTAGGAGTGGCATGTGCTATTTCCACCCACCTTCACTTGGTCCAGGCATGCCTAACCTCAGAAAATGAGCAATTCTTCTCCATGGAGAAACCAAATAGGGAGACATGAAAAGAGAGGGGCAACAGACATTTTTTAACAAAATGCAGTTTGAATTCTAGTTCTGCCAAGTGCTAACTGTGAAAATGTGGGGAAATTACTTAACCTCTCTGAGCTTCAGTTTCTACATCTTTGAAGCAATGCTCACCAATACCTAGTCCCCTTTTTCCACCCATAGAAAACTGCACATTCCAGTGCTGTTTTAGTTGAATGGAACCAACTGACCAATCCCAACCAATAAAATGAGAAAAAGTGGTGCGTTATTTCCAATATAAGACTGTGGAAAATCCCTCCAGACTCTCCCTTCCCCTGATGCAGCAACTGAGATGACGAGAAGTTCCGACTGGCCCATGTATAACATATCTGAATCTTTGTCAGCTTCAGTTTCTAAGTGACTATGTTAAACAGAGTAAATTTCTAGCTATTGACCTAAGCTAGAAATTGTATGAGAGAAAAATGGTGTGCTTTGTTATACTAAACCAGGGGATTTGAGGTTAACTTGTTTCTTTAATATAGCTTAGATTTTCCTAACTAGCACAGAAATTGGTAATGGTATTATAATCATATTTCTGGTATTAAATTCCTTCCTGTTTGAAATATCTAGGGTGACTTCTGTTCTCTGTACTCATATGATACAGGTACATAACCCAATCAGGAGGTGATGGGAGGGGCTTCTTGCATAAAGTGATACCTTAACTATGTCTAAAAGAATTGATAGAATACATGAAGTAAAGGAGAAGGGGCATTCTAGGTAGCGTTTATAGTTTGAACAAAGGCACCGAAGCAAGAAACAGCATGATGGGGGTCTATATTCAATTCCATCTGCTAATGTCATAGAAAATATAGTTGAGAGATAAATAAGAAATTTTATATTCTATTAAGGCAATGAGAGAGAGAGATGATCTCATCTTTAATATTAAGGAACATGAAGTTACATATGAAGGCAATGGAAAAAATCATTGCATGCTATTAAAAGGGAAAGAGAGAAGGTGGTTAGATGTGAATTTTAGCTAAATTCCTCCATCTGGTACATGCAAGCTAACTTTGGGGGATGCCTTAGTGGATAAAATGAAGACTAGGAAGCCATTTAGAAGGTTGTTTCAGTAGTCCTGGAGAAAGGTAATGAAGGCCTAAACTAGAGAAGCAGTAGATGACATCACATTAGGGAGTGAATTTCTGGATAGTCAATCAATATTCTGGATATCCCATCAATAATATTTGTTGAACAATTGAGCATGGTAGAGAAAAAAGTGGAGGGTATTATGGGATAAGCAGGTTTAGGTAACTAATTTAATTTTCTGTATATATGTGAAAAAGATGGGATGTCTAAGTTTAAAACTCAGAACAGAGTTCTAGACTGGAGATGTACATTTGTATTCAGAATCATCAGCCTGTAAGTGGCAGCTGAACCATGGCAGTAGGTGAGATCACTCAGAAAATTTTGGAAGAGTCAAAGTGTAGGATAAAATCAAAATTAAGAAAGGATTTCATAAATTAGCAGTAAAAGGAACAGAGAGGATCAAGGAGAACCAAAGAGAGTATGGTAGCACAAAGCAATAATAATAAAAGTGTCAAATGCAGAAGTTTATTAAGTAATGATCTGGAGCTTTTCATTTGGTTTTCACAATAAAGGAAGATTGCAGTAAAATTTAGGAGGAAATTAGAAATGAGGAATGGAAAATAAACTGTCTTTTTCTTAAAAGTGTGATAACAAGAGAGGTACACCATTGGAGAAAATTTTAAACATGTTTCTAAGCTACAGAGAAAAAGACAATGTAGAAGCTACTTAAGGTAAAGGTGAGGAAAGTTGAATTAAAGCCTCAGAGGGCAAACGAGAAGTTGGAGTCAAGGATAAAGGTGGAGGATTGGCTTACAACATAAGAGAGATCACATACTTTACAGCTGAAAAAAGAAAGATGAATCAAGTTATGGATGAAGAAAATTTACTGGTGAGGCTCAAGAGGCAACCTTATTGTATTTAAGCCTGTAGAAATGACATGGCCCATTCTGGGTGGTCACAAGTTTGAAGAGTGGCCACAGTAATGGGAGACGGAAGTAAAAATTAGATAAAGGTCTCTAGAGGTGCATAAGACAAGAAACCATGAACTTAGAATTTTTGCCTAGACACTATACAAGGGTTCAAGGTGTTACTGAAGAAAGGAAGACTGCAAGGACTGTTTTCAAAGGCTCCAGTGACCCAGAGCAATGGGAAAGTGAGTTGGTAAAGGGACAGCAGTGGTCTAATATCATGAATCTCAAAAGGCTAGGGAGTTAAGCTGAAGAATAAAGGGGCAATGATTTAGAAGTCCCATGAGAAATAAAAGGAATGCTGAGTCCATTTCCAGTTTAAGACAGAAGCATCCCAGTCTGAATGAGAAAGCACATAGTCACTCTAGCTAAAGGGGAAATGGATCTATAAGTAAGACCAAAGATTCAGCTAAGAAAGGAGGTGGGAAAAATATTTTATGTCAAGGTACAAGATGTTGGGTTCTCCTTCCTGGTTCAAGGAGGGATGTTCTGGGTGTGTTTGTGTATTGATTCTTTGGAGTCCCTGCATAACTGAACACACGCCCTCCTTTCTTTTTGCTCCTTAATAGCTTTTCATGGCCATTCTCTTCTCACCTGAAAGGTCTTGTTTAATCTCTTTTCCTACATCTCAGTCTTTCAAGGCCCAGTTTGAATCCTTCCTCTTTTGAAAAACTCCTCTAATTATAACAGCTTTTCAGACTTCTGTGTTTTGTGAACCACCATGGATTTTTTGGATATGTCCATGTAAAGTACATCACTATATGCTGCTTATGAATCACTGTGTTGGCTTTGCTCCTCTTAACAGTTTGCAGACTTGTTGAATGCATAATCTGTGTGGTGAGTATTTATTGTGTTGTCTCACTTTATTAGCACTCTATCCCTATTTCTTTTGAGGAACTGCCTCTTGCCAATTTTAACTATATTTTCTAATGGGGATCAAAATTTCTAGTTAAAATATTCTACCAGATCTATCCAATCACAGAAATAGCTAGGTGGCCAAGATTGGGCCATTATACAACTATATTCCTGATAGTAATAGTGACTATAGGGTAACTAATAAGAATTCTTCTCTAGCATTTCCCCAGTGGGAGCTGGAGGGAAAGGGAAGATCTTCTGTCTCTTTGGTATTCAAGCCATTAGAATGGGACTTCCTAGCTAAAAGCAGGCATATTCTCTGTTGGTGAATTTTATGTGTCAACTGGACTGGGCCACAAGATACCCAGATATTTAGTCAAACATTCTGAGAGTTTCTGTTAGTGTGTTTTTTGATGAGATTTGTATTTAAATCAATAGACTGAATAAAGCAAATTGCCCTCCCTAATGAAGGTTGGCCTTACCCAATCAGTTAAGGCCTGCATCAAACAAAGAGACTAACCTTCCTCTGAGTAAGAGATAATTCTTCCCTGGCTGCCTGCCTTTAAACTAGAACACATACTTTTTGGGGTTTTTTCCTACCTGTAGACTTGAATTGAAACCTCAGCTCCTCATGGGTCTTGAGTCTGTTGGCCTTCGGACTGGAACTACATCATCAGCTCTCCTGGTTCTCGGGCCCTTGGACTTAGACTGGAACTAAACCATGGGCTCTGCTTCTGGGTCTCCCCTTTGCCCATTTACCCAGCAGATCTTGAGACTTGCCAGCTTCCTTAATCACATAAGCCAATTCCTTATAATACATCTCTTTACATATACATGTCTATCCAACCAAATACATGCGTGTATATATATCTATCCGATTAGTTGTGTTTCTCTGGAGAATCCTGAGTAATAACCCTCCCTGTCATACAGAGGAAGAGAATGTAACTGACATACAGAGACAGAGGCAAAGCGAAAGACAGAGACATGATTTCAAAGCACCGAGTCCCAGGGTTTTATTTCATTTCTGATGCTGCTGGGCATGGCCATAGCCTTGTTTGTTTTTAATTCTATGCATTAGCCCAGAATCTCCCAGTAAATTCCCTTTGTGCTTTAACTAGCTTGAGGTGTGCTTCTGTGACTTGCAACCAAAAGAACTGACTAAAACAGTTTATGTTTTATGTGTCTATATCCCCTTTAATACCCAAGACTGCACATGGTTGATACAATAAAAAACTTGAAAGATTGATTGAGTGATTGATATTGAAATTAGATTACTCTTTGCTCTGTTGTTCTCTGCTAAATTCCTGGCCTTTTCAATATCTCATTCTGAGCCCTATAATGAAGAAAATTTATCCAAACTACTTCTAGGAGATAATCCAACTCAGAGAACAGTGCTACTGGCAATAAATAGCTCAGATTCACAGAGAATAAAACAGATTAGATTAACTAGAAACTTTTTGGCTGAAATCACAAAGACTATATTAGCTAAAGGGAATGTGGTAGATGATCATTTGATCTTGTATCTTGATGGTGCACATAGTAAAGTGATGGATACAGCATCTCATGAAATCTTGAAAGCTAAATTAATTTAAATTAGCTGAATATGTAGATCTTAAATATCTGAATCCAGTAAACATGGGATGAATATAATATAGGGAAATGTCAGGTTAGAATGTGCAGACTGGCTAATCAGATAATGGGGGATCAGTTTAGCTGTGTTTTATTAGGCCATCATTACTAATAGCATCTGAAGGGATAAACCGCATGTTAATGAAATCTTCAAAGCTTTGGTAAGAGCATTAATAAATTAAAGAACTTAAAAAGGTATGAGAGATATACTGACAGAACAAAAGTTAAAATGTTAGAGAGGAAAATATTTCTCAGATCACTTAGAGGCCAAATGTTTAATTAGAAATAAAAGGAAAGTGACTAAGGAAGATAAAGTTGCTTGATTTAAAAAAGATACAGAGATCAATGCTAAACACATTGAATTTAAGGTGACATGATAGCTTAGAAAGCAAGTCTGGGTATGCAGTGCACATTCAGCCTCACAATTTTTTTTAATAGGGAAAATGCACATCTAATTTTAGGTTTGGGAATGACCTTTAAAATATGAAATAAAAAGAAGAATCCATAAAAATTAGATTGGTCAACTTAGTGACTATATACCATTAAGTATTTGTTTTCAAAAACAACAAACTATAACAAAGCAATAATAGTGATTATATGTAAAAAGTTTTTTAACTTACTTTTTAGCAGAGTAAATTAAAAAACCCAATGACAAATGAACAAATTCTATGACAAAGAATACTCATAAGACAAGTAAATTATCAACAAAATATGAAAATTTGTATCCTTATTACTAAAAAAATAAAAAAGGTGTGACATATTTGTCCTTGAGAATCAGCAGATTTAGAAATAAACATTCATTTGCTGATAGTAGAAGTACTATTGAAAGCCAATACTCACAGCTTAATATCCCAGAGTAACTTGTAGGCATGAGAATTTGAAGGGTAGGATAGGAAGAGCATATTAATATAGAATAGGCTGGTCTGCAAAGACAAAGAAATCTCAGACTTTTAGTGGCTGATGAAAAGGAAGTTTTTTTTTTTGTTCTCACGTGAGTCTTGGGCATGTGTTCAGGTGGCTGACGCACCTTTAATCTGGTCATCCAAGAAGCCAAATTCTCTGCCTTCTTTTTGCTCCACCACCGCCGTGCATTGTCATCCTCTAGCAGAAAGGAAACTTCTTGGTGGGGAATCAATGAAAGGGATTCTTGAAAGTGGCCTGCAGCATTTCTGTTCACATTCCACTGGAGAGATTACAATCATTTGGCTGCATTGAGTCCACGGGAGCTTAGGAAATGTGGTCTAGCTGTGTTATCCAAGAAAGAGTACAGAGTTGGACTGGTAGTGTTTGCCTCAAGAACTGAAGAGTCAAAGTACTGAGCTGAAATAGAATCCATTCACTGTAGCTTGAGTATTGCTCAGCTCCAGAAATAAATTAACAAACTCACATTCATTAACTCCTCAGGGAAGCTCTCACAACATTCCTATTAGATCCTCATATCATCTCTGTGAGATAAATATTAATGTTTCCTTTAGAAAAATACAGATCTAAATCTTTAAAAATATCTTTAAGTCAGACTCTTAGCAAATGGTGGAGTTACATTCAGGTCTGCCTGCTTCCACAAACAGCTCTTTTTTTTTTTTTTAGTCTATCCCACAATGGATAGAGTAGGCCTTCAACACTTGAGCTGCTCTATAGTGCTCAAAAATAACCATATATTCACTAACTTTAAACTCAGTCGCTCACTTTCAAGCCCATGTTTTAGTAAGAATTTACTATTTTTCTGGGCAGTGAACTAGTCAAATTAATATGTATTATCTTTCAAAGCTTTCATCCATCCCTTGAAGAAGACATTTTTTATTTCCCACTATGTGTAAACTTGGCAAAAGTCACACGGCGAGTGGGCAGCAAATCCAGATTGCAAAGGCGCGCTCCTCACCACTAACGTGCAGTGACTCACACTCTCACGTACACATGCCTCCCGGAGAGCCTTCACAGAGGCCAGCTGGGAACACAGCGCTGTGAGATTCTTTGAGAGATGGCCCCATGTGTAAAACCTATTCTCATCTTCCAACAACCTTACGAATCAGTCAGAGACAACACACTCACCTGTACTCCCATGCACATACACATAGGAGTGTGCAAGCTGGAGTGTTGGAAAGGGCACCAACAGCTTGTATTTCATGGAAGGCCAAAGTGAACATGTACAGGAGTTGTGAAGGACAGCTTCTTGGAATCAGAAGGTCCTGGAATAAGTGGACAGAGAGAAACATGGAGACACAAGAAGAGAAAACAAGACAAAGGTGGGAAAAGAGGCTTGCAGCCAGTGAACCTGGATTGGTCAGACCTGTTCCCATGCCATCAAGTCCCAGGGATAGCTCTCTAGGCAATAATGTTGGTTAAAATAAACAAGCAAAGAAGCGAAAAGCTTTACAAATACAGGCCTAAAGGTCTTGGCTCTGTTATTTTCCCTTCTAGGATGAATGATCTGAATCCTAATTCAAAGTCTCCTCTGAAGAGGTCCAGTTCTTGGTGTGACATACTGTCCCTTCCCCCTCTTTTTTATGAATGTACAAATGTTCTAATGCAAAGGTGAACTGGAAAGCTCTTTGTCTTCTGAGACTGAAATATATATATTGCCTTAATGCTATTTGGTTATATTGCTCTTGCCACAGATCAAAAGCTGTTTTCCTATTAATATATGTACTGTTTACTTTGTTTTAGCCAGGCTTCTATCATGAGATCTTACTGGAAGGGAGAGTAGAGACCTCAAGGAGAAGGAAAGAAGAGAGTTTCTTGATTCCAAAAATCTTATTTTAATGTGTGGTCAAACTGCCTTCTGTCCCAGAATGACATCAATATGTTTTTAAGAAAACTTTACCAGCCTTTCCGGGGTAGTAAATGGGGGCACTTTTTCCTATTGAAAATGATCCTAAAACTTCCCCTTGACTGAGAAGAACAAGCTTTAGGAAGAAATGCCTCATAAGGTATTGATATTTTTAAGCCATAAGGCAGCCTGGCTTTAATCAGGTGTTATTGGAGGCTTACTAGACACTGGGACCATTATAAGTACTTACTGCTCCAAGGATCCCAGCCAAGGATTAGAAGAGACGCTTTCCTTCTGGTAGAATTAAACTGCCTTCTTCTATTCTATTCCAGGCATTTATTCATATAGTAAATATTTACTTTTCTCTAACCATGAGCCAGGCACTTTTCTAGTATAGGTAATAGTAATATAGCAGTGAACCAAAAAAGGCAAAGAAATAAACAATATAAAATATGTCATATTCTGTGAAGCAAAATAACTGAACATAGGAAATGAAGTCATGGAGAGGGTACTACTTAGAATGGGTTGGACAGGGGAATCCTTTATGATGACATGAAATTTGAGCAGGCAAGTCCTCTGGATATTCAGGTCAGTGCCATTTTAGGCACAGCTATGAATAAGTCCAAAGGACCTGAGGTAGAAACGTACTTGGAGTGTGGGAGGAGCCTAAGGAAGGCAGTGTGGCTGACAAACAGTAACCAGGGAGAGAGAGACAGGAAGAGAGTCAGATGAAACATGGGGACTGGGTCAGTGGGAGTCACTTTCACTCTGCATGATGCTGAGTGTTTCAAGCAGAGAAGTGATATTATCTTATTTATTGAAAGTCATTCTGATTGCTCTTTTGAGGACAGATAGTGGAGGGGCAAGGGTTGTAAGCCAGGGAGCCACTCAGGGGGCTGTGGCAGGAGCCTGGACAGAGAAGGCAATGTTCTGGACGCTGGGAAAAGAAATATGTGGGATAGAAATGAGGACAGAGGTCATTCTATGGCTATGTTTGAATGTAGAACTGGTGGAAATATCAGTGGGTTAGAGTCAGGGCATAAGAGGAAAAGTATAAATCAAGGATTAGTCCAAATTTTGGGACTTGAGTAATTGAAAAATAGAGCTCTAATTTAATGAGCTGAGTAAGGAAGGGGTTTGGGTGAGTGGATAACATTTGGAGTGGAACTCTGTTTTCTTGTGCTAAGTTTGAGATGCTGATTAGATGTATAAGTGGAAATGAGGAGTGGATGGCTGGATACAGGAATCTAGACTACAGGGGGCCAGTCAGGGCTGAGATGTAAATATGTGAGTTATCAGGGTATAGTATATATGTGAAATGCCTGGCTAGATAAGCTCACCCAGAGAGTGTGTGTAGAATAGAGGAAGGAAGAAACACCAAGAAAGGAGCCCAAAGGCATCCCATTACTTAAAAGGTGGGAGTATAAAAAATAATAGTGCAAAGGACTGAGATATAGTAGTCAGCAAGATAGGAGGCAAACCAAGAGAGAAAGTGTCCAGGAGGCCAAGTGGATATATTATTTTTGGGAAGAAGGAGCGTTCAGAAGCAGGTGAATAGCAGCAGTAGCTCCAAGAGCAAACGCAAAAGGAAACTTCCTAGGTTGCATGGCCCATGACGCAGTTACGTGCTCTGGGGTCTGACTGCCTAACAGGCTCAGCTGAAAGTTACGTGCAGCTGGGGGCTCATCTCCAGCCTAACAGCTAGTCTTCCTTTATGTGGCCGCTCTTGCTGCCATCTCAAGGTTGACATTTTCCAGTTTCTAATTATTTCCAACTCAAGATGAATACCAAGCAACCATTTAAAAAGAAGAGATGATTATACAACTTCACTTAATGGGGGCTTTCTTCCTACGTTATCATTGGTATTAGATAGTTGGTGTTGGCATCTTCCTTGTCTAATTGTTTTTTTGTAGGGCCTGCACATGCCACTGAACCACAGCCTCACATACACTCTGCATTAACCCTGGCAACAGTCTGAGAGTTAGATATTTTTGTTTCTGTTTTAACACATGAGAAAACTGAGACAGGTGAGTAAAGGGATGGCTTATAAATGACAGAGCCAGGACCTCAGCATGTCTATCCAGAGTCTGTGCTCTTAATCTATCCTCTGCTGCTGATTTAGCAGCTATCATATGCCTCATTTACTCTCAGTAAAAGTAATCCCATCTCATATAAAGAAAAACAAAACCAGAAACTTACCAAAATTCTGAGGAAATATATTTATGATTCTTCCACAAATCCTCACCCCATCCATCAGAATAATATTTAGTATAGTATCGAACATTTAAAACTCCCTCTTTAGATGTTAGTATACTTTTCATGTCACCACCCCCATTTCTACCACCAATCCCACTCCCAAGAATCTCTCTCCTTGTGGTATGAGGTTACTGTTTTTTTGTTGTTGTTGTTGTTGCTGTTCTGTTTTGTTTTAATCGTGGAAGATGGGAATGTGAGATAAGCATATATGTGGTTTCCATTACACGATTAACATACATTGCCTCATTTGTATAACTTCTTTAAAGTTAGGCCTTCAATTATTTATGTCTATGGACTTGGTTTTAAGCTAAACTACAACATTTTGCAAATATATGACAGGGAGAACTTGCTCTTTATCTACTACATCTGTTTGCCTTGAATCTCTAAAGATGTTAGGGTCCATCATTTCTACCCTTGTTAAATCATTGTGTTTACAGAATATTTATGCATTTTACACTCTATTTAGGCTCTATGGAACATTTCCCCACTATATCACATATAAATACTTCTACAAAGTTTTTATCTCACAGATGTGAGATTCAGGTAGTTCACCATTTTTATTGTAAGAAGCGAAAAGTGATTTTTGTGTTTCTTCTTAACCAATATAACTGGGCTAAACTCCATTTACTTCTTTCCAAGATACCCATTTCACTTCTCAGCTTAATGAGGACCAGAATAATATTTTAGTAGCCATGGAAATTAGATTCTGATATTTTTTCTGGTTAATATATGTTTTTTATTCTAGTTGTATGATTTTTATCTCATCATAAAACCTGCATTAATATTCCAATGACTTTTTAAGAGACTGTTCCTCAAAAACCAACAGGAACATGTCAATAACTTGATGGGGGTGGGGATTGTTGAGCTTCACTGAGCTTCTCATCACCTCCAACGGCTCAAAAAACATGAATTCAGAATTGTCTTCTTAGAATTTCCTTTTCAACACAGCAAATAGATTTAGAACCTAAATATTCATTTTAAATTTCACGACAACATGACAGCAGATTTCCAGTGTTCAATGTGCCTACTTTAAACAACACATGCTAATACTCATGAGCAGATACAAAAAGACACAAACCAGCAGCAGCTCTATGAAATAAAAAGGGAAATTCTGTGAACTAAAAGCAAATGTTCAGGGCAGAGGCAAGTTCTGTTAGTTGACCTAAGAGCCCCTCTTCAGCCTTATTTCTCATCCCTCCTTCTTTAAGTCTGTCATTTTCATCTTTTTCCCATTAAACATGGTAGATAACCTGGCTCTCCAGACATCACTACCTTCTTTCAGTTTCTCACTCACTGAGCAAATTCTTCCTCATCTTTCAGGTCTCCGCCAAAAAACCCCTTGTCTGTGTGTGTGGTACCTGCCCCGAGGAACAGAGCCAAGAGATTGCCTAGTACTTTGTATTCTCCTGTCGTGACATTTACCACACGTTAGTGCCATCGCTTCTTTGACTGAATCTCTTCAGCATCAGATTTGGGACAATGAGGGGGGACTCATACTTTTATCCAACAAATCATCCATTGGTGATTATATGCTTCACAACTATGTGTTGAGACAATGAAGTATAACATTCAAAGAGGTGGATAGAAAACCGTTCTTGAGCGGTGCTGTGTGGTCGACAAGAGCTCAGGCTTCCTCGGCCTGAGGGCTAAGTTCAAGTCTCAGTTTGAGCACCGCCACTTCATTTAGTGACCTTGGAGAAATTGCACAATCTCTTTGATTTTCTTTATGAAAATGGAGATAAAAATAGACACTTCCTCAAATAATTATAGTGACCATACAGGGAAATAGTTCACTTAAATCTAGCTGGCACATGAAAGTGTTCAGTGTGGGTATATTTCTTCTTGTCATTATTAAGCAATATTATTACTGAGTGGTAAAATATGCTTGCAGATCTGGCTATGAATTACATTTGTAACACTATGACTGTCAGTAGTAAATCCAAAACAATTAATGGAAAAGGTTTACAGGGTTAAAAATAATGATTGTATAATAACATGCTAAATCAATCGCTGCAGATGATTAATGGAGATTAGGGTATGCCATGGCTTGGCCAACTGGCTAGAATCTCTATCAGGCATCAAGGACAATGAGTGGCCTATCTTTGTAAATTAAAGAAATATATAGATGGACTTAGGTATGTCATAAAGTAAAAGTAAACCATTAGTAAAATATCTATCTTCCAAATTACTACAGAAGCTTAAAAACAAAACAAAATGCAGAGAAACTCAGAAAACTAAGGAAAGAGCAGAGTAGGGAAAATAAAACCAAACAAATAAAAAAAGCAAAATTCATGAAACATAAAAGCAAGGCCAAATTTATTAGTTCTGAAAACATATAAATATACAATGGATCCTATTAAACTAAACACAAGACCTCTCAGATTGATATTTTAAAAAATTCAGTGTAGTCCTCCAAGAACAAAATAGCTTTGTAAGTATTGAAATGATTCATTAAGAACAATTAGAAATTCAGTCTTTTATAATTTCAAGTTTTCCGCAATAAGTAGCCATTGCCTCTTTAATTAGGGAAAAAGCCAGTTACGTTAATACATGTTAAGACCTCAGAAGAGGGTTGGTTCATTGTATGAGTCGTTTGTATGGCTATGCCAGTGATAAATAATATACCAAAGCCAGGACATCAGTGATAGTATCACTATCATGCAGCCCCCTGAGCCTTAGGGGGTAGCTGGCCCATTTGTGGAAGCTCCCCAGGGTGAAATTCCTTATGACATCATCATATCCTTTTTCTGTAGACTAATGAGTGGTGCATAGTGGATACTTACTTTCATTATTTTCACTAAAACAGCAATAATGACATTTAAATTGCTCTGCAGTTTACAAAATTGCCTCATCTCTATTTTCTGAGATAAAAGAAGAATTAAGTAAAATTTCATTTAAAAGTCTTTGCTCTTTCTCTCATGTAAATTCAGCTACTGTATTAATTTATTTCATCCTTTGATTCATTTGTCAATTACTTATGAGCCATTTACATATTGTGCATATATGAAAGTGAATGGAAACCTCCATGGTCCCTGCCCTCCTTACTTTTATTGTCTGTTAGGAAATAGCAGTGTATTATCCAACCTGCAAAAAAATAAAAAATACAATTCCATGAGAACACATAAGCATATAACCAAGAAGTCTTTCCCCTGTGGACAGGTGCAGGTAGGCCAGGGTTTTCACAGAACTGTTATAACCAAGAGTTATTATTAACATATCATCTCTGCCATGTCCATGGTCCAACCCATCTTTCTAACATCCAGAACACTGATTCACCAGAATAAGGACATTTATATTCAGTGGATCCTTTGTTCCAATCTCCCAAATTAGCTCTGTCATGTATCAGTTTATACCTTGTTTTATTAAACCCTATATGTCTTCTGAAGAATATGTTCTGCATTTGTTAGTCAGGAAGGGCAGGAACTAACTACTGGGGCAGGAAAAAAGATTAGACACACCCAGATGGGCTGTATATCCATATGTATATTTTAAAAATTAAGTCCACTATTTATAATAGTCATTCAGATATCCAGAGTGAAATGCTTTTGAACAGGTTTTTATTTGGGAAGGTGACATCGCTCCTTGTCTAGCACACTCTGGCCCAGCAATGACGGCAGCTTTTTGCTCAATAAGGTCAGTTGCCTTTTCATGACCTTGGAGACTGAGCCCTATATGAATGGCATTACCTTAGAAAAGTCTTGTAGCACATTGCCACAACACCCTCCCACTCCCCGCACTCTGACTCTTCCCCTACGCCAGCAAGATTTAAAAACAAAAATCTTAACAATCCAGAATGCATTTCTTTCTTAAAAATGAACACATTAGAAATAAGATTGAAGTCCCTTTTGAACAAGCCCTCTTTCTCTATAACATTTAACATCAACAGAGGTTATCATTGGTAGTTTGCTATGTTTCTTTCAGAATCATTTTCTTTGAATTTACATGTGCATTTGGGGATGTTACTTTTTGGGGGTTTTATTTTCACAAATAATATTATTCTGTAGATATTTTTAGAAACTTTTTTTCAACAGAGACTATATCTTACAGATTTTTACATGAGAATACAAATAGATCTACTTCATTTTACTGTTGTACTGTATACCAAAGGAAGCATACACCAGAATTTATAAGTTCCCCAATTGGTAGGCAGTTAGTCTGTTTTCATGCTTTTCCAATTACAGACAATGCTGCATGGGTATTTTTGCAAATAGGCTAGTAGGTCTTTTTTGAGTCTATCATGTACAGAAGTAAGCATGCAAAAACTTCTACAGTGTTGTCTGTCTCTCAATAATTATATATATTATTATGAATGACATAAAAAATGTCTAAAGTCAGAGTGGCATGGGCACTGATCAATCAGAAAAGATGCACAAAGGAGCCACCAGAAACGTCAGTATGCTGCACTAGTTCCTTCTGCGCATATATCTGCACTGGGGTTTGGGTTTTCAGTGTTAGAAAGATTTCTGTCCCCTTCCAAATTTTATTGTGATCATATTTGACTATTCATGATAGCAGTGGTGCTTATCTGTGACCAAAAAACACATAAGCTAAAGACAGAGAACACGCATGTGTGTGGAGGGTGGGGTATGTACATATGTATGTGTGTACATGTACATGCCATGATTCATTATAACTGATACAAAAAGTAAGAACACTGCTTATTATTTTTAATAAATGCTATAAATCTATTTAAATTTTAAATGAAGTAAGTGATAACCATTAAAACACATAACTTTAAATGAAGATTTTTGAAGAATATGACATGTTTGGTACAACATAGGTTGGTATCTTTTTCAGTAAATATTAACTATTTTTTATTCATTTCAGTCCTGATGCTATATACAGTTCAATGAGGTGTTTCTTTCTTAATCATTCAAATTTTCAGTTATCCCTTTTCTGGAATTGTATATGCTTCTGGTATGTCAGGTCATTCACCCTCAGAAGCTCTAGCTTTTTAACTTGTAGCTATGTATTCTTAAGGAACTAACCCTGGGACTACTCAGCTTTCATAGTTGCTTTAAAAATGTCAGAAGTTTCAGTAGTCTTCTTACGGCATTTCTTTCATCCATTACATGACACAGAATCAGCAAAAGAAGGAAAAGAAACACCGGGCATTCCCTTTGCTGAGACGTCAAAAACTCCTTGTGATTACTTCAGAAGAATGTGAAAGAAGTTCTTTTCTGTTTAATTATTAAACAAGAGTGAGGCATTTCTCTTCTACTCTCTTTCTTTTAGAATAACAGGATATGGAAATAGCATTGTTTGTTGCAGTCTGTAAAGCACATTCTCTAAATGGAAGCTTCTAGCAAAGTAAAATAGTACATCTCAGAATTCCATTTGCTTTAGCAATACCTTAGCAATGATCCCTACCTTTATACATGGATCCTCTCTTGCCAAAACTTTCATGCTATTAGAAAAAAATTAAATGAAGATTTTCAAAACTAGTTATCTGAGAGCAGCCAATGGAGAGGAGTATGGGTCAATCTTAGTTTCCATGCCTCTTCCCTTCCCTGAATCACTCAAAAATGTAATTGTCTGGTACTTCCATGATCCAAAAGCAAATCAAAGCTGTATTTCATTCAAAGAGCTCATGGCACAGGGATCTTGGAAGCAATTTCCAACCCTATGATTTTAGAATCTATTAAACCTCTTGTTCTTATAATTATCTTCAAATTTTCTCCATTACTTTACATAGATAGCAGAATAAAGAAGCTGCAATTTTGATTACAGGATTGTTTTAATCTCATTACTTCTTCATATCCACTTTTTCTCTGTAATTTCTAATTTGAAACATATTAAAATAATAAAAAAATATTTCAGTGATTCTAACACTAATTATTTGACAGGTCTAAGATCCTAATCTCTCAAACATCTTACTTATTTCAATGAATCACATACAATTTTAAGCATTAAGGAAAAACCTGATTTTAATTTATTCTGTAAATGAAGAATATTATCTTTAATTTGATAATATGTCAGTCTATTCAGACTGAATTTGAAGGAGAGAAATAGTATACTGTTGGAAACCTAAAATCATGGTTGCCTACTCTATGTTGTAGGAATGAACTTGACATACTCATTCAAAACACATTAATTCTACAAACTAAGAGACAGATGTGTTCATTGATAGCATATAACTCTGACCTAAGCACCATATTAGATACTAGGGTATAAAGATGAAGAGGACTCTGGCTTAAGAAACAATATGATAAAACAAAATGTGTCTAGCACTAACTGATGTCAGAATAACATGCTCGTAGAACATTATAGGGAGCAATCATTCCTTTCTTCTAAGGGCAACATTGGGAAGGGCTTCACGGAGGGGGCAGGTTATTAGAAGGAGCAGATATTAAGTTATATTTTAAATTGAGTCAATATCCATCTCTTAAAAACAAATTTGAAGATTGCTTTTCCTGGATAGATACAGCTACAATTCCCTCCTACTTTAGCAATTTGCAAGCTGTATTTACATGAGGTGGCCACAAGGGGCATAATCAAGCCAAGAAAGTTTCTACTTTCCTCCTCTACCTTTCCTTCCACACAAGCTCATCCTTCAGCAAGAAAAACTCTTATTTTATTTATATTACATTTACAAAAATGTGCTTACAAAGCAAATCTCTTTCTCAATTTATGTTCTGTAAGTTCAGACTTTTGTCAATGCATATTTAAAAATTAAATCCACTATTAACAATAGTCATTCAGATAACCATACACACAAACAAATAAAAATTTAGACCTTGAAAATTAGAATAAAAGAATCTCCAACAAACACATTTGTATTACCAACCCAAATTCAGTCAGAGAATTTGCATGTAATGAAAACAAAGAGGTCAGATATAAGTGGAGCACATATCATCATCCTTCACATTACTAAGAGAGTGGCTTGATAAGAATATAGCTTTTCAACAGTGGAAGTTATTCAGTAAAATTTCAGACTTGGATTTATTTGCTTTTTATTTTTTCATGAATTCTTCAGCATAACACATTATTTTAAAAACAAGTTCCTCAATCTATACTAGCCTTTAGAATACTTTTTTAAAATTTGAAATGTATCAGTGCTAAATAATTTTCATTTGCAATGAAAATCCTTTTCTTAGCTTAAGGTAGAAGAGTAAAACAGTTCGCATAGATGCACCACATACAAATTCTCTTTGGGGAAGTGAGGCATGAGGAGAAAGAAAAGGACAAGATGCCTTTATTCCTTGACCGTAAGATCTTCGCACCAACTATAGAGGTGGTCAATGGATTAAGTATAATAAAACATTTAGAAAGTTGATTTGTTCATATTGATGGAACAGTGCTACCCCCAGTGATATCAGACTGAACTTTTCAAACTGAATTTCATTTTCACTATATGCACAAAAATATACATACATACACCCCTACACCTTCCAAACTTCTGGTTTGTCTTGACAAATGAGAGAGGAAGCCAATAAATGGTGACAAATAAGAAATTTCCTTTACTGAGAAGAGGATTATTTAAGAGCTGGATGAAGAAATTCATAGAGGAAAGAACTTAATTTGGCAAAACACTTTCATATGTCTTTTGGTTTTATTTTAGTGTGATGATTAATTTTTGTGTCAAATTGGTTGGGCAAGTTCCCAGATATTTGGTCAGACATTATTTGGGAATGTTTCTATGAAGGTGTTTTGGATAAGATTTACATTGAAATCAGTACACTTTGAGTAAAACAGATTGCCCTCCATAATGTGGGTGGGGATCATAAAATCAGTTGAAAGCCTGATAGAAGAAAGACTGATCCCCCCCAAGCATGAAGTAATTCTCCATCAGACTATTTTAGTATTTCATCTGAAACACTGGGTTTTCTTAATTCTCCATCAGACTGCCTTTGAACTAGAATTGCAATCTTTTTCTGAGTTTTCAGCCTGCTGGCCTCTCCAATCAGATTCTGGACACACCAAGCCTCCACAATCACACAAGAGAATTCCTTAAACACAATCTTGATTGGTATACATATTCTATTGGTTCTGTTTCTCTGGAGAACCCTAACTAATACAGATAGTTCTTAGAGTTTGTCCTGTTTGTATTGGGCATGAGTCAAGTATATAGAAAAACCACTCTGCCTTTGAAGGGAAGGATAAGCAAGAGTTGGGTATGGGTGTGCAACTAGAAAGGAAGGACATCTTCAACATAGTCAGGGGATGAAACTGGATTAAGAAAATTAGTGTAAACTTTCCAGTGTTGGTAATGACTGAGGCTTTTGAGAAGAAAGTCATCTAATTTTCTTTTATAGCTTGGCTGAACCACATTGTTATCTATTTACCTTTACATCATTCCATGGTCCCATCTCTCACCCACTGACTCCAAATTCTCAATAAATCTACTACATACTTAACCACTAATAGGTGGTATTTTGCAAAGTAAAGAGATTACATTGGTATCTGACAGTGTAATATGACATGAAAACTAAACAGTGTGTACATGGAGAACAGTGATTGAGAATTTTGCAAAAGCAACAATGTCTCAGGAAAAAATGAACCCAGGATTCTTCAAGGGTGTAAAGAGAAGGAGAGCCTGTGTCCCATCACTAGTGGAACAACAAGATGATCCTAGCAAACTGGGACTTGCAGACGTTCAAAAGTTTAATCTATGCATTACATTTCTCACTATGCTAGATGATTCAGTAAAGCTTACACTTAAAATGCAATGGAAAGGAAAAAAGAAAGAGGAGGAAAAGAAGATAGGAGGAAAAGAAAAGAAAAGCAAAAGGAAAATAATGTAGAAGAGCTGTGTTCCAATCCCTACCATTGACTTCGTTTCTGATATTTTGGTAACTTCTTTAACCAAACTCACAATACATTGTGAAATAATTTCAATATAAAATGGAGCTAGTGGATATAAAATGGAAAATATCAAGCATATGTTCTCAGGAAACAAAACTTAAAGACTAAGAGACATTTTCCATGTATTTCTGACTTAAAGAAAACTTGGCACAGCTGTGGTTTGCTTAACCCCATTGCTCCACCTCCTCTCTATCCTACTTTGCCCTCTTCTGGCCTCTTCCTTTACCTAAATTCCCCTTCTTCTCTAATGCTGAAACTACCAAATGAGCTTTTTAAAATTAGGACTTATGAGGATCCTAATAAACGAGTAATTTCTTATATTCCATGGAACAAAGCTGAACTTAAAGCTATAGTAAAATATATTCTAAAGGCAACTGAGTATCCTCATAGATTTGCTGAAGAATTCAATATTGTAGTTCAAATGTATCAACCTGCCTTCTCTGATCTTTATCAATTTGTCCATATGCTTGTTGGAGAGGGCCAAGCCCAGCTCTGGGTGAAAACTGCTAATTGGGAAAGCCTTGAACAATTTTTATAATTCCAAGTCATCCACCAGCTCTTTTATATGACCAAACTTGTGCCATAGCCAAAAGGCTGCATCTTGCCATCTTGAGGGCCTTTCCTAAACTAGTAGACTGGAACAAAATTCAGGCATGCATCTGAAAGCCTGCTGAATCTGTTCATCATTACTTCAGCAGACTCCAATTGCTTTTTTTTTTTTTAATTCTTGACTCTATAGATGTTGAATCCACCAGCATGGACTTTAATTCAATGTAGTTTTCCTACTGTTCTTTACTTTAGCTTTAAAAAATCCTTATATCTCCACCTTATAAAAACTTTCTATTTCTGCTAACCTTCCTTATTGCTGGATTTGTGCCAGAACAAATACCCAGGATGAACCTGAACTGGTGGCCTGGCCAGGACGACAGAACTTACCTGGTAAAGATACAGGATTTTCCTTTAGTACCTCTGAAATCACACATGTCCTCCCTTCCAGAAGACTGGCCCAAAATATTATGGTTTTCCATTGGGTACTCCTCCAGTAAAGGGATACCCCTCTCTCAGGTATGGACTTTAACTCAAAATCTTTGTTTTTGAAAGCAATTATGAGAATGGCAAAATTTAAGATATCTCCCACTAAATATCTGTAATTATACTATTTTATATGACCCAGATGAACTTGAGTTCACTCACTGTTGGAACCCAGAAGACTATGTCATCTCTCCCATTGATATATCTCTGTGGTGGGACAAAGATAACTATAATAATATCAGAAAATGGAAAGCTAATGTGCTCCCACTCAATGGCACTTCATTAGGAATTAATAAAAAATTAGGAAAATTATTGAAATCTAATTTAGCTTATTTTTTCCAATAGATTCTCCAGACCTTCACCAAATCTTATTTATACTAGAACAGCTCACTTGTTACTTCAGATCTATAGAAATTTTAGGCACTGACATAACCATTCCCATAATGTTAGTGAACCAGATTATCACATGATTTCTCTAAGTAATTATATATCTGATCATGAGACTCCCTCTTTTATTCTAGAGAAAAGAATCTGGGCAAGAAATCCAACTATGCCTTTCCCTTAGAAGATGCTGGGTTTTTCTTTTTATGTGGAAGAAACATATGTTCTACACTTCCTTTTATTTTAAAGGGACATTGTGGGATTATTACTCTCAGCCCTGTTGCCAAAATTAATGGCAAAAACCTCTTCCCTCTATTGCTTTTACTCCTAAGGATCTTTTTTCTATGAACAACAAAAAAGAAAACATCAGAACAAATGCTGGTGAGAATGCAGAGACCTACACTGTTGGTGGGAATTGGTACAACTGTTATGGAAAGCAATATAGAGGTTCCTCAAAAAACTAAAAATAAAAATACCATTTGACCCAGGAATTTCACTCCTAGAAATTTACCCAAAGAAAACAAAATCCCTAATTCAAAAAGATATGCGGAATATAAGAATAGCTAAAAGGAGGCAGAGCTAAGATGGCGTCATGAGTAGTTCAGTGGAAATCTCCCAAAAACATATATATTTCTGAAAATACAATAAATACAACTATTCCTAAAAGAGACACCAGTGGATACAGTACAACAGCCAGGATACATCTACATCTGCGAGAACTCAGTATCACACGAAGGGGGTAAGATACAAGCTGCGGCCCAGTGGGACCCAAACACCCCCACACCCCAGAACCCGGTGGGAAGAAAAGAGTCAGAATGGGGAGGGAGTGAAAGCCCAGGACTGCTAAACAACCAGCTCTAGAAATCTGCACCCGGAGCACAGACACAAGGTGCATAGGGTGCTGGATATTAGAGAAACGGAAAAGTAAACTCTGCAGGCAGGTCCCCGCAACTGGCACCCCTGAGACAAAAGAAAAGCGAGTGCTCTTTGCAAGTCTTAAAGAGACAGGGACCCCATGCACACTTAGCCAGCAGCTGGGAATCCCGGGGAACTTTAGCCGCCCTAACCAGCTGGGCGGCAGTGCAGCTCTGAAGCCCCTTATGGCACTAAGCAGCCTGCTAGTCATTCCCCCAACTGGCATGGACTCTGACACACCGGCCCAGTAGTGGGAGAGCGGCAGCGTGTACCAGGGGCGGCAGTGCCCGAGGGGACCGGGAGTGGCCCTTGTGCATCGGCAGCACCAGAGGAGACTGGGAGTGGCCTGTGCAAGCCCGCTGTGGCAGCAACCGAGCAGCCCAGGAGCAGCCCATGTGCCAGCGGCTGTGGCACCAGAGGGGCCCGGGAGAGGCCTGCGCAAGACCGTGGGCGGCAGCGACCGAGCAGCTGGGAGCAGCCCGTGTGTACCAGTGGTGGCGGCGGCAGAGGCACATGGGAGCGACCTGTGGGAACCAGCAGCGGTGGTGAAGGAACAGCCCAGGAGCAGCCACGATCCCAGCAGCCGACCAGAATCCCAGCCCAACAAACAGCCTCCCAGGCCAGACCCAAAGCCTGCTGCTAGCACACAGCTGCCCGGCAGGGGCACCGCTATCACAGAAGAGCGCACCTGGCATGCCTGCCACTCTCCACAGGGCTCTGCGCTGCTCTGACCGAGACCCAGCCACAGCAGCTTAGGGGATTAACCTGGTGGCTGCTCCAGAAGTGCAGGTAACCAACACAGGCAGGGCAGAAGGGCAAGGTGTCCAACAAGCAGGAAAGGACTTTCTTCTCCCAACTGACACACCTGCAATCTGCCTACTGCCACTGCTATCTCATGAAAAGGCAGAAAAATTTAGTCCAGTCCAAAATAGTCCAGACAACCCCTGAGAGAGGATCTGCAGAAACAGACCTAACCAGCCTCCATGAAAAAGAATTCAAAATAAAAATCAGAAACATGCTGATGGATCTGGAGAGAAATACGCAAGAACTAAAGGAGCAAGTACAGAGGGAGACTACAGAAATAAAACAATCTCTGGAAGGACTTAAAAGCAGAATGGGTGGGATGCAAGAGGCTATTAATGGAATAGAAACAAGAGAATAGGAATGCATAGAAGCTGATACAGAGAGAGATAAAAGGATCTCCAGAAATGAAACAATATTAAGAGAACTGTGTGACCAATCCAAAAGGAACAATATCCACATTATAGGGGTACCAGAAGAAGAAGAGAGAGAAAAAGGGATAGAAAGCGTCTTTGAAGAAATAATTGCTGAGAACTTCCCCAAACTGGGGGAGGAAATAGTTGTTCAGACCATGGAAGCACACAGAACTCCAAACAGAAGGGACCAAAAGAAGACAACCAAGACACATAATAATTAAAATGGCAAAGATCAAGGACAAGGACAGAGTATTAAAGGCAGCCAGAGAGAGAAAAAAGGTCACCTACAAAGGAAAACCAATCAGGATATCATCAGACTTATCAACAGAAACCTTACAGGCCAGAAGAGAATGGCATGATATATTTAATGCAATGAAACAGAAGGGCCTTGAACCAAGGATACTGTATCCAGCACAATTATCATTTAAATATGAAGAAGGGATTAAACAATTCCCAGACAAGCAAAAGTTGAGGGAATTTGCCTCCCACAAACCACCTCTACAGGGTATTTTGGAGGGACCGCTCTAGATGGGAGCACTCCTAAAAGGAGCACAGAACAAAACACTCAACATATGAAGAATGGAGGAAGAGGAATAAGAAGGGAGGGAAATAAAGAATCATTAGACTGTGTTTATAATAGCTCAATAAGCAAGTTACGTTAGACAGTAAGGTAGCAAATAAGCTAACCCTGAACCTTCGGTAACCACAAACTTAAAGAATGCAGTGGCAATAAGCATATATCTTTCAATAATCACCCTAAATGTAAATGGACTGAATGTACCAATCAAAATACACAGAGTAATAGAATGTATAAAAAAGCAAGACCCAGCTATATGCTGCTTACAAGAGACTCACCTCAAACCCAAAGACATGCACAGATTAAAAGTCAAGGGATGGAAAAAGGTATTTCATGCAAACAACAGGGAGAAAAGAGCAGGTGTTGTAGTACTAGTATCAGACAAAATAGACTTCAAAACAAAGAAAGTAACAAGAGATAAATAAGAACATTACATAATGATAAAGGGCTCAGTCCAACAAGATGATATAACCATTATAAACATATATGCACCCAATACAGGAGCACCAGCATATGTGAAACAAATACTAACAAAATTAAAGGAGGAAATAGAATGCAATGCTTTCATTTTGGAAGACTTCAACACACCACTCACTCCAAAGGACAGATCTACCAGACAGAAAATAAGTAAGGACACAGAGTCACTGAACAACACACTAAAATAGATGTACCTAATAGACATCTATAGAACTCTACATCCAAAAGCAACAGGGTACACATTCTTCTCAAGTGCACATGGAACATTCTCCAGAATAGACCACACACTAGGCCACAAAAAGAGCCTCAGTAAATTACAAAAGATTGAAACCTACCAACCAACTTTTCAGACCACAAAGGTACAAAAGTAGAAATAAATTATACAAAGAAAGCAAAAAGGCTCACAAACACATGGAGGCTTAACAACATGCTCCTAAATAATCGATGGATCAACAACCAAATTAAAACGGAGATCCAGCAATAAATGGAAACAAATGACAACAACAACACAAAGCCCCAACTTTGGTGGGATACAGTGAAAGCAGTCTTAAGAGGAAATTATATAACAATCTAGGCATATTTAAAGAAGGAAGAACAATCTCAAATGAATAGTCTAATGTCACAATTATCGAAATTGGAAAAAGAAGAACAAATGAAGCCTAAGGTCAGCAGAAGGAGGGACATAATAAAGATCATAGAAAATAAAATTGAGAAAAATAAAACAATAGCAAAAATCAATGAAACCAAAAGCTGGTTCTTTGAGAAAATAAACAAAATAGATAACCCTCTAGCCAGACTTATAAAGAGAAAAAGAGAATTTACACACATCAACAGAATCAGAAATGAGAAAGGAAAAATCAAGACAGACCCACAGAAATACAAAGAATTATTAGAGAATACTAAGAAAACCTATATGCTAACAAGCTGGAAAACCTAGGAGAAATGGACAACTTCCTAGAAAAATACAACCTTCCAAGACTGACCCAAAAAGAAACAGAAAATCTAAACAGACAAATTACCAGCAACAAAATTGAATCGGTAATCAAAAAACTACCCAAGAACAAAACCCCCGGGCCAGATGGATTTACCTCAGGATTTTATCAGACATACAGAGAAGACATAATATCCATTCTCCTTAAAGTTTTCCAAAAAATAGAAGAGGAGGGAATACTCCCAATCTCATTCTATGAAGCCAACATCACCCTAATACCAAAACCAGGCAAAGACCCCACCAAAAAAGAAAACCACAGACTAATATCCCTGATGAACGTAGATGCAAAATTACTCAACAAAATATTAGCAAACTGAATTCAAAAATACATCAAAAAGATCGTACACCATGACCAAGAGGGATTCATCCCAGGGATGCAAGGATGGTACAACATTCGAAAATCCATCAACATCATCCACCACATCAACAAAAAGAAAGACAAAAACCACATGATCATCTCCATAGATTCTGAAAAAGCATTCGACAAAATTCAACATCTACTCATGACAAAAACTCTCAACAAAATGGGAATAGAGGGCAAGTACCTCCACATAATAAAGGCCATATATGATAAAACCACAGCTAACATCATACTGAACAGCAAGAGGCTGAAAGCTTTTCCTTTGAGATGGGGAACAAGACAGGGATGCCCACTCTCCCCACTGTTATTCAACATAGTACTGGAGGTCCTAGCCATGACAGTCAGACAAAACAAAGAAATACAAGGAATCCAGATTGGTAAAGAAGAAGTCAAACTGTCACTATTTGCAGATGACATGATATTGTACATAAAAAACCCTAAAGACTCCACTACAAAACTACTAGAACTAATATCAGAATTCAGCAAAGTTGCAGGATACAAAATTAACACACAGAAATGTGTGGCTTTCCTATACACTAACAATGAACTAATAGAAAGAGAAATCAGGAAAACAATTCCATTCACAATAGCATCAAAAAAAATAAAATACCTAGGAATAAACCTAACCAAGTAAGTGAAAGACCTATACCCTGAAAACTACAAGACACTCTAAGAGAAATTAAAGAGAACACTAACAAATGGAAACTCATCCCATTTTCTTGGCTAGGAAGAATTAATATCATCAAAATGGCCATCCTGCCCAAAGCAATATACAGATTCGATGCAATCCCTATAAAATTACCAACAACATTCTTCAATGAACTGGAACAAATAGTTCAAAAATTCATATGGAACCACCAAAGACCCTGAATAGCCAAAGCAAGCCTGAGAAGGAAGAATGAAGTGGAGGTCGGGGGGGATCTCACTCCCCAACTTCAAGCTCTACTACAAAGCCACAGTAATCAAGAAAATTTGGTACTGGCACAAGAACAGAGCCATAGACCAGTGGAACAGAATAGAGACTCCAAACATTAACCCAAACATATGGTCAATTAATATATGATAAAGGAGCCATGGACATACAATGGCGAAATGACAGTCTCTTCAACAGATGGTGCTGGCAAAACTGGACAGCTGCATGTAAGAGAATGAAACTGGATCACTGTCTAACCCCATACACAAAAGTTAATTCAAAATGGATCAAACACCTAAATGTAAGTAATGAAACCATAAAACTCTTAGAAAAAAACATAGGCAAAAATCTCTTAGAAATAAATATGAGTGACCTCTTCATGAACATATCTCCCCGGGTAAGGGAAACAAAAGCAAAAATGAGCAGGTGGGACTATATCAAGCTGAAAAGCTTCTGTACAGCAAAGGACATCATCAATAGAACAGAAAGGTATCCTACAGTATGGGAGAATATATTCATAAATGACAGATCCGATAAAGGGTTGACATCCAAAATATATAAAGAGCTCACACACCTCAACAAACAAAAAGCAATAATCCAAATAAAAATGGGCAGAGGAGCTGAATAGACAGTTCTCTAAAGAAGAAATCCAGTTGGCTAACAGACACATGAAAAGATGCTCCACATCGCTTGTCATCAGGGAAATGCAAATTAAAACCGCAATGAGATATCACCTCACACCAGTAAGGATTGCCACCATCCAAAAGAAAAACAACAACAAATGTTGGTGAGGTTGTGGAGAAAGGAGAACCCTCCTGCACTGCTGGTGGGAATGTAAATTAGTTCAACCATTGTGGAAAGCAGTATGCAGGTTCCTCAAAATTCTTAAAATAGAAATACCTTTTGACTCAGGAATTCCACTTCTTGGAATTTACCCTAAAAATACAGCAGCCCAGTTTGAAAAAGACAGATTCACCCTTATCACAGCATTACTTACAATAGCCAAGAAATGGGAGCAACCTAAATGTCCATCAGTAGATGAATGGATAAAGAAGACGTGGTACTTGTACACAATGGAATATTATTCAGCCATAAGAAGAAAACAAATCCTACCATTTGCAACAACATGGATGGAGCTAGTGGGTATTATGCTCAGTGAAATAAGCCAAGCAGAGAAAGACAAGTACCAAATGATGTCACTCATATGTGGAGTATAAAAACAAAGAAAAACTGAAGGAACAAAACAGCAGGAGAATCACAGAACCCATGAATGGACTAGCAGTTACCAAAGGGAAAGGGACTGGGGAGGATGGGTGGGAAGGGAGGGATAAGGGTGGGAAAAAGAAAGGGGGCATTACAATTAGCATGTATAATGTGGGAGGGGGTATGGGGCGGGCTCTACAACACAGAGAAGACAAGTAGTGATTTTACAGCATCTTACTATGCTGATGGACAGTGATTGTGAAGGGGTATGTGGGGGGGACTTGGTGAAGGGGGGAGCCTAGTAAACATAATGTTCTTCATGTAATTGTAGATTAATGGTACCAAAATTAAAAAAATAATAAATAATAAATAAACAAACAAACAAATAAATAAATAAGGCATGTGCACCTCTATCTGCACTGCAGATATTTGCACTGCACTATTTGCAATAGCCAAGATATGGAAGCAATCTAAGTGTCCATCAGTAGATGAATGGATAAAGGAGATACGATATATACATGCAATGGAATATTATTCAGCCGTAAAAAGAAAAGAAATCCTGCCATTTACAACAACATGTATGGACCTAAAGGGTATTATATGTTCAGTGAAATAAGCTAGGTAGAGAAAGACAAATACCAAATTATTTCCCTCAATTGTGGAGTATAAAAGCAAAGCAAAACAGAAGGAACAAAATAGCAGTGGACTCACAGACATCGAGAAGAGACTAGTAGTTATCAAGATGGAGGGGTTGCGGAGGGTGTTGGGTGGGAGGGAATGAAGGGGCACAATAATTAGCAATCACAGTGTAAGTTGGTCACACGGATGGTAGTACAGCACAGAGCATATAGTTAAAGACCACAATCTTACTACATTGATAGAGAGTGACTGCACTAGAGGGGTGAGGATTTAATAATATGGGTAACTATTGAACCACTGTGCTGTTCACTTGAAACCAACATAAGATTATATATCAATGATACTTTAATAAAAAAATCAGAACTAGAAAGGTTATAATTTTGTGTAGATGCCTACATGTAACCCCATAGTAGATAGGGAGGGTTTGGTGTATGCTTCTGCCAGAGCCTTTTTTCCTTGGGTTGGAGTAGCAGACCTTGCAAATGAAATTCCCAATATTTTCATAATTATGTCTGCCACTTTCAATGCTTATGTCTAAGGTTTTGAATATTAACAAAACCAAACAGACCACCTTGCAATAGTCCTACTAAACTTCCTCACTGATCAGCATGGGAGGACGTGCACCTTACTTAGAGAATGACTTCTGATATCAGTAAGTTGGTGAAAGTAACACAAGAACTAAAAAGAATGAAGGACAATATCAAGCTGCTAACAAAGGTGGCCAAACTCCCATAATTTGGGACATTTTTTATCTTTTATACATAAATAGGTGGGAAAACTGGTTAAGTGTGTTTCAATTAATACTTATCATTGGTCTTTTGGGACTCAGTTTAATTTTCTTCATTAAATTTCTACTGCTTTTTATTACTAAATAAATGCTTTTTTTTTCTGAGTGTAAGTACAAAATAAAATTTTTTCATTTCAAAGGTTTTTCCTGAAACTCAACTGACCATGGAAACTAAATTGTGTACCTTAGAGGGACACAACTGAGATTCTTCATTTTTAATCCACGTGTTCCTAAGAGGCCGATGAAATTCGGAACCATTTCTCTCCTCTGTGGCACAAGACACCTGAGGATGGTCCTCCTCAGCTCCATGGCACATACAATACAATCCACCTTGAAGAACCATGCCTTTAATAAAAATTAACAAGCAACACTTGAATAACATGATTGATCAGCGATACTTTCTGTAAAAGTTCTTGTTCAAAAGAATTTCAGTTTAAAATAGAATCAGAGGGCATAAAATGGAAATATCTTACATGCGTGCTCTCAGAAAAATAAAACTTAAAGACTGATTTCCCATAAAGGCTGAATTTACAGAAAACTGATAATATTGGGATTTTCTTAAATGATAGAGTGTTGGATAGGGGTTACCTCATAACAACCTCGGGATGTTTGCTTATGGTTTGTTTCCAGAGGCATGAACAAGAAATGACCATGTTTGGGCAGGTCTTGCAAAATAAGCTGAATTGAGCTGTGTTTGTATCACTGGACTGGTTTTGTCTGCTTAGGGAATTTTTAAAGCTGGTCTCCATTTGTTTTTTTATTTTAACCAACTCTAACTGAACTCTCCTCTCTTTGCATTTCCTATCCAATAAGTACAGCTTGCCCTAGACCCTCAATGGATTCATCCACAGCTTGCTGTAGCTTTTGTGCCCAAATTGTAATTCCTTTGCTATTCCTGAATAAACTCATCTTTTTGACAAGTTTGAGCTTGCCTCAGTGTACTTCTTTGTTTAGATCAATAACATCGTCCTGCATTATATTCAAGAGCCATCACTATCTGGCTCCAAATTGTCTTTTGAACCACGTCTCCCACTAAGTCTGTGTGCTATAACTCAGGCCACTGGCTGGCAACCACTGGAACTAGTAGATATATGGGACCCAGTCTGCATTGGTCAGACTTCTCACTCCTTAATGAAGGAGTAAAGCATGGAGAAAAGCTTTGGCAAAGTGTCTGCATACCTAGAGCTTGCAGCTGCTCAAGTCAGGAATCTATCTACCCTTTTCTGGATTTGGTCTGAGTTGGAAAAGGGGCAAGTGGAGTGGAGATATCGTTCATTTACCCAACTAGGAGGATCTTAGCACAATCTTGTGAAGAAAATCCAAGAATGTGGCTTATTATACATTATTTCACTTACATTCTGCCTTTCACTGAATGGAAAAAAGGAAGAAAATCACTTCTTTGTTCTCTGAAGTTTCTCTCTGTTGGTACATTGGAAACTCCTGTTCATTGGTCTGAACAGGGACTGGGTACAAGTTTAAATGGAAATGTGAGCAAAGGGGAGATACATGACCAGAAAACTGAACAAATGCCTCCTTTCCTACCACTAATTGAGCATTGTGGTGATTCAGTCATAGGATGAAACTCCTCTTTATTGACTAGGAAGGGTTTGATAAGCAGAAGAAGGAAACAAAGTGACCCCTGGCCAGGCTTCGTGTTTTCCTCCTACTACCTTTTCTTGTATCTTAGGCTATGAATTCATGAGATTTCAACACACCAAGCTTTTTCCCACCTCAGGGCTCTTGTACCTTGCTTATCCACCTCCTTGGAATGCTTGGATCTCAACATAGTGACTCTCAGAATTTACTATCTGCTCTCTTGTCACCTTCCCTACAGGCTTTTCCTGACCCTTCTAAAAATAACACCAGCATACCCAAAAACACACCCACTTTATTTCTATTTTCTGCCAGAACTTGTCATTATGTGATATTCACAGCCATCTTTATCTATCATTTATCTATCTATCCATCATTTAACAATTATCTTTCTCTATCTTTATAAAATATCCCACCAGAATTTAAATTCCACAAAAGCAAAGACCTTTTCTGTCAGTTCTCTGCTCTATTCCTGCATGTAGAACAGTATATCTAACATGTAGTAGGTGGTCATGAATGAATAATAGTATTTAAAGAGATTTTAAGGAGAGTGTCCATCTACTGTTGTTTTCAATACATGCATTAATAACAAATGATTCTTATCTATTCCTCAAAATTGGACCAGTAAGTCCTCTAGCTAAGATATTTTTGTTTACTGTCTAATAAAATTCTGCCTAGAATATAAATGTATGTATAATTTTAAAAATTGCAACCATTCAGGCTTTTTCACTAAATATGATCAACCCTTCCCAAAATTAATGAGTTACTAAGATTTTAGTAATATAATGATATATGATTCGCCAAAGATCTCACAATCCTTTTTCCTCTGTTAAATAAAATTTAAAGGAAATGACTAATTAGTCAATTTGAATGATTTCCAAATAACACCACCAGCCTGTGTTTGTCTATACTAGCAAGGTGAATTATTCATTAGCATTTATGAGAAGTGCCTGAAGAACACTAGCAGTGGGAGTAAAACAACCTGGAATGGTTTTTAAATGACCTTCCAAGCAACTTGGATTAACACTGACATTATTCTCCCTATACAAATCGAGTTAAAATTTTCCATGTGTCAGGCCTCAGAAGAAGGCAGTGAAGGAGTGCCGTCTTAGAGAGGAAATGACCTTCTGCACCTCATACAATTAGATTCTGTTTCTTTCTCTGAATGCAGTGTCCATGTGCATCTATGGGAAAGAGAAAGAGAAACAGCAAAGCAGGAAAAGGGAAGCAGAGAAGGGTAAGGAGAGTCAGAGAGAAAGATGAGGCGGGGGGAAAAGACAGGGATGAGAGACAAACAGGAAGGAAATAAAGGAAAGATGGTGCTTTAAGAAGAGCAAAAGAAAAAATAAGAAATGTAAGAAATAATATCTAGAAAGCACAGGAAGAAGGGGAGGGCTGGAGGGACAGGAGGGGTGGGGAAAGGGCGGAAGGCAGGAATTCCGTGATGGAAATGACAGATCCAGGGGCTGGCTTTGCCGAGTTAGCCCTCGGGGTTCCCGGGCTCCCAGAGTTCTCCCAGAGTGGGCAGGGTCACCTGACTTAACACTGATTAAAAGTGTAAATTGCAACACACACACAAAAAAAGTAATTGTCATGTTTCTTCTCTCCTGTGAGGTCACACTCCCTGGTTGTAGCTGAGCCTGCTGCTAGGCACACCCCTCTTGTTTAATAAAATTGTATTAACTTTATCCCTGCCCTTGATTTGTGGCTTTCTCACGTTGTGAGGAATAAATAATAAATGATTGTAAAGCACTTGTACATATGAAATGCCACATAAATGCTTAATAATAATCAGCTTAGGCCAGGAAGCCAGGGAGGTTGAACAGAAATCATTGCACGCGGCCATTCTGGTTTTATGCGGCTCAGATCGTCCTGGGTGCTGTCTCCACTTCAAATCATGCCGCAGATTTAATTTTCACCCATTCAAAAATCCACTTCTCAGCAAACTAAACAACCTTTGTTCCTCTACCTCTATGCTAATGTCATAGATAATGCTAGACTGTGACCGCAATAACCCAAACCTGCCTTTTCACATCAGCTTGGTTTTGTGGCATTCCTTCCCTCCTCGTTAGCCCTTCCAGATGCCCACATGCACTATGGGAGTCATTATGTCTTACCTGTTGGAGATGCCTGTTCTATACTAGTTATCTTTGGGAAACTACCTGTTTTCCAGTCTTGGGTTTCATTGCATTTGCTTTTTGGGACTCCAAGATGGCTAAGTCAGTGGTACCTAGCCACTCTTCATTTAATCATGTACTCACTCAGCGTGTATTGATGGGGTGTTGTGCTAGGCATGGAGAATGCAGTGGAAACCAAGACGGAGTTTGTATTCTTTAAGGAAAACAGGCAGAGTAATTCCAGCAGAGTTTGGAAAATATTACAATTGGAGTAAGCACAGGGGCTAAGGAAAGTCAATATGTAAGCAGCATTGAACAGGAAATTCTGCTGGGGTCTGAGCTGATGGTTTTTTTCCCTTTTCTGTGTACTGTTTAACATGGCTGAAACTCTTGGTTTGGCCTGATTGTGGATGGAAAGGAGTGGTTCAGACCCAGGAAAACAGCCCAGGGTCACTTGCCCTGGTCGTCAGGAGGGCAGAGGGGCACTCTCCCTCACTTCTGTCTGCTTTAGTGTCTGATGGGCAGAACCCGGACTTCGGGCGTTGGCAAGAGTTGGTCCTTTGCTGATATGACTGTCTATTACAACCTCGAATCTGTAATTTCAAAAGAAGATATTGCCTACACTTTTATTAGTAGATTTAATGCCAAACAAAGTATATGCTTTTTGCAGAAAACAAAATTAAAATAAAGATAAGTAAAAATAAATTGCATAACTTCAGTTACCCATTGGGGTATGACCACCCATTGGGGATCATATTTATCATTTAGGGTATATCCTGCCAGATTTTTTTCTCTATTTATATTATAAAAAAATGTGCCTTAAGGTGCATCTCCCTCAGTATTGCATTTTTCATCAATGTGGATTATACTATACTCTGTATACATACATATTGGTATATTACCTTTTGTACACAAAATATCAAACACATAGTTCCAATATCAAAAATGTATTTAATCATGATTTCTAATGACTCCTTCATATTCTATCACACATATGAATCATTGCAAATCTGTAAATACATGCACTGGAAATTTCCCTAAAATTGAAATTACTGGGTAGAAGTGGGCCTGCATTAAAGTTTTTGTTAAGTTGCGCAAACGCACTTCAGAGAGAGTGAACTGGTTTACACACTCATTTCCCATTCATCAGACCCTGCCCAGAACCTTTACCTTTGCTTATCCCCCCACACACCCGTTAGCCAAAATGAAGCACTCTCAAGGAAGGTAGGTTTGAAGCTCAACGATTTTAAGTTTTTCTTCTCCTTTCCCATTCATTCCCTTGTGGTGTGAGAACTAGTGGGCCTTGGGCTTTCAAACAGGTGGAGAAGGCTGTAGGGTGTATAATTGCTTTTGGTGAAACTATCAACGTCCACGTATCGTTCTTGTTCCACTCCCCCGAATTCAATTAGACTGTTCTTACTGGGGGAGAGTTTTCAAAGCGTCAGATAAGTGTTGCCTCATGATTAATAATTCATGACAAGAAATGAAAATTGGGAAGGTAACAATGCCCTCTAAGCTGTTTTTCTCCACCACTCTCTTGTTCCCATTCACATAAAATGCTGTGTGTCAGTCGTTAAAACAAAAATACAAAATGTCACTGCCCCATAAACCAAAAATCCAGAGCAGGAGCTCATAAGCTTTTTGAAGTCTAAGCCCCTTTGAGAAGAACCTTGTGAAAGCTATAGACTCTATCCTAATTTAAAAAGAGAACATT
Organism: Manis javanica; assembly: GCF_040802235.1. Lineage (NCBI taxonomy): Eukaryota > Metazoa > Chordata > Mammalia > Pholidota > Manidae > Manis > Manis javanica. The sequence goes on from NC_133159.1 coordinate 74,220,795, forward strand.
ATAGCGTGCACAGATATGGTGCTTCTAATTCCCGTGCATCAGGCACCCCTGGAAGATCATCCAGGGGCTCCCTAGGCAAAAGTCTCTGGCCAAAAAAATAGACAAAAACACGGGGCAAGCCCAAAAGGAATGAAATATAGGGTGGACAAGAAGTTTCCCATGCCTTGCCTCTACTTTCTGTGTTCAAATTTACAATGAAACAAATTTCTTCATGTATGATTTATTTAATAATACAGGTATTTTGTAAGGGACTAGCAAAGCAGCTGAAAATTAGAAGAGCAGATTTTGGCAAATGCATGTATGACAGCAAATCAAATAGGGGTGAGAGTGGGAGCATGGCTGATGTTGAAATCTATTTACAAGGCTATATAAAGGCTGCAGTTTTTGTCTTGCCAAATGCTATCAGCCATAAAATGTCCAAGGCAGTGGGCCACACCCACTGCTTCATGCTCTGCTACTTGGCATTCCTCTAAGTTCTTCCTCAGTTGTCATATCTCCACAGGCCATAACAAGGGACAACAGACAGCAGCAATTCAATTTCGACCTCCATCTGCTGGCAATAAGAACATAAGGGGAGAATTAATGTAAACTCACACACTTGTCATTATAATAGCCCAAATTTGTTTTTATACTATGACTTTCTTCCAAGGAAATCAAAAAACAATTTGTATTTAAATTCCCAAATAGCGACTTACCTGGTAGATAGATGGATAAAATAGTCATTTCCATTTTTTGAAGGCACACAGATGCTAAAATTTGTCAAAGGGCACATAGCACTTCCATGGTGAAGTATGGGTATCAAAAAGCTCTCTCAAAACAATTTGGGCATTCCTTAAGCATCTAATATCTAATATGTAAGTCAGAGAGCAGTTTATGTTAACAGTTAATTAGATTATATAAACATACTGCAAAATAGGTTCTACTACCTAGCATAGCATTTCTTCACTTATTTTTCTCCTTTTAATTTATTCTCCTCCCCCAACCCAAGATCCATAATTCTCCATGTATCATCTCTGTGTTCCTGGACAAATTACTGAATCTCCCTCTGCCTCTACTTCTTCCTCTGTAAAACAAAACTAATAATAGGCACCAACTCACAGATTTGTTATGAGGTTTAAATAAATAATTCTTAGAAAATTCCCCAATATACACAGAGTGTCTATAAAACCTGGAAACACAGTATCATAATTTTACAGACTGGTGAAAGATAAATGCATTGAGCTAATAAGTAGATGAAAGAGATGATCATAACAATACTAGCAGAGTTCTTTCATATACATCATCTTTAAAGCGCTGGCATTTCCCATAGTGCAATTGAAAGGCTAGCTCCAAAATTCAAATTTGTAGTGTTTGTGTTGGACAAACTCTTTTGTGGACAATTATCCATTTCCAACAAGGTGAAGGAAGCAGCCATAGCCAAGGTCACAGCCAGTCCAAAGATGCCAATTTGCCAAACATCCAAGGAATCCGAAGAGCCGTGAAAAGGTGTTCAAGAGATTCCCAAAGTTCATGTCTTTCAAGTGTACAAGATACAAATTCTATAAAGCTTATCTAAGGAGGATCCTGACTAGCATGATAAGAGGTAATGTACTGAGTGTATCAGTTAAAGCCATTGAAAAAAATCATACATATAATATCAATAGCTATTTATTATACATATTCGCCTAAGTTTCCAGGTGTCTGTCACCTATATAAGTGTGTATTAAATATTTATTATTATTATTTATTATATAAGGAAAAAAATTTTAATAAGATGTTCCACAATGCACTATATTTTCATTTCCAATATAATCACATTTTGCTACTAGCAAGTAAGGGTAGAGGAATCAGTAGGTAGCCTTAATGGTTCTGCCCTATTCAGTTGTGGTCCCCTTTTGACTTCTTTCTTCATAATCTTACTGATATGCCTCAATTCTTTAAGAAAATACAAGTAGTGAAATAAGCCTGACAGGTTTCCTGGTCCTTCTCCCATAGAATCAAAATTGAAATTTGAAATCTGTTAACGTAGTTTTTTTCTCTACTTCCTAATGTCAATGTCTTTCTAATAAAGAGATACTAATCTTAAAATTAACCATAACTGTTACACTTAGGAGTGGGAAATAATTATACAAATAAGAACAATATATCTTTACATACATAGAAGAACAACAGTAATTTTTTTCTGATCACTTGTTCTCTCTGGAGATCTAATGATAGATTTCCAATGAGTAATTCCCTGAAAGCGATTATGAGTAAATTACATATGGGAAAATTTTGGAAAAGCCTGTCTTTGTTTATGCTCATCTCCAATAAAGATATATAGAACTTTCTGAACAGAAGATATACATAGGTTATGTAACTTAAAGAATACATAGCATGCCATCATGTCAGATGGACCTGTTTCACCAGGTTGATCTTAATTCTCTAGCTAAGGGTACGCAGTGTGATGTCTGGTCAAAAGGGAAATTTAAGAAATGTCTATTGTTTAAATGATGATGAACATCAATGTCAATACTTGTGATCAATATAAAGAGACAAGCATCAAAAGTACATCAACAGTATCATATAGCAGAGCTTCCTACAGGATCCTCCAAAGGGAAGCCAAGTTTCAAAAAACTGAAACACTTCAGTACATTGTCATTTGTCAAAAATATCTGAATTTTTTTTTTGTCTGCCACCAGATACAAGTTAAAGATCAGAGGATGGAGAGAGGCTAGATATGTATAACCATTGAAATATTTACTACCTGTGAATATAGGAATTGGAAGAATCAGAGGACATGGGCATCAAAGAATAATCAAAATGCAGGCATGAAGATGAGAGGCTATTTAAATAGGTCAGTAAAAGGATGAATCATACCAAAGAATCTTATAAATGGATCAAATCCACCAGAAAAGGTGTTCTAGTAACTTTCCACAGGTATTAGTCTTAGCCCTAAACTGTTTACAATTTTATTAACAACTTGATTTAAAAAAAAGAAGGTAGAATTTTTAAATCCAAGATAGCACAAAACTGAGAGGGAGAGATAGTATTTTTGAAGACAAGATGTCAGTTTGGAGAGGATGGGCTGAAATTTTGATTTGCAAAAAGAAGAGCAGGAAGAATGCAGTATTGATAAGATTTTCAGCTTGAAAGGAAAGGCACACTAAAATGAATATAATGTAGGAGAGTTGAGTAAAGGAACTATTTACAAAAGTGTGGATAGAGATTAAGGAAACTACAAAGGATCGTTAAACACACCAAAGAATAATAAGTGCTCATTTACTCCCTGGACACTTAAAAGTGAGAGGAGAGAGATGCTGATTGAGGGTGAGGGGAGCTTGAAGGGAAGGAAAGAGGGAAATAAACACTCTTTTATTCTTCCCTCTGGGCTGTTACAATACTCCCCCTCTAACAAAGTCAACTGAAAATCAGACGGCAAGAAATTCACCGATGTTATAATTCTTGTGATAGAACCCAGAAATCTGTACTTGTTTACAAATACAGTTAATGATTCGAATACATCATTTGAGAAAGATTAAAGTCCAGTGCAAAGTGTGAGCCTTGGTCTACTCCAATGATTAGAAAATTTGTTATGTAAAGGGACAGAAGTTAAACATTTTAGGCTTTCTGAGCCATATAGGTCTCCATTGCAACTACTCAACTCTGGGTTTGTAGTATGAAAACAGCTTAAGCAAATGGGCTTGGCTAGACTTGGCCCCCATTCATTATTTTGCTGATGCCTTATCTACTCTGTGATAGCCAAATAATCCATTGGAATATTGTGCTCTTTAAAGCCCTTGATTTAAAAAAGATACAATCCCTGGATACCTTCTGACGTTTGACCATGTACTTCTTATAAAACTTAAGAGCTTTTAAAATATACTGATAATTACATTTATTATCAATTTTATTATCAATAGAAATTATAAGGCCTTACAAGTTGTTTTATACTCTTAATTATAATAGAGGTGAAATGTGACAAGTCTTAAAAAAAAACTTCCAGCTGGGAAGCTCATATTCCAGGAAAATGATCTATTGAGGTACAATAGGGATATTAGAACATTTATTTATGTTTACTTTTCATTGCATTTGTTTTAAATTTCTATTTTCAAATACCTTATTATGTACTTACAGAATCAGTACTGTAGTGCATGCAAATATTTATGAATTAAATAAATTATTCAGTTTATTGGACAGTAGCATTAGCAAAGTAAAGACCTCCAAAACACCTACCTTTTCATAAAACCAATGAGAATACTGGTAGTTGTCAAATTATCTTAAGAGCTCTTGAAATTATCTTGCTGTTACAATCCAAGAAGTTATTTTTAAAAAATGGTTGAATTTCAGTAAACATATTAAGCTTTGTGGCATTTTAACTTGCTCTGTTCCCATTCCCTTACTCCCAGCTCTACAATACCTTTGAAAACAAGCACTTTAGAGCCATAGTAACTGAAAAAAATCTAGCATCCATGGGAGTGGTTATAATGGGTTTGGAATTCCCCTAAAAGCCCACCTCCAGGGAATTGTCATTATCTGACCAGTCTTGGAGTTCCCTGGAAAAACCCCGTTTCCATTATTAGGGCTTTATTTGAACTGACTCAGAGCTCGCCAGATGGGGAAGGCTGTATCTACAGGACAGTTTCCCAAAAGAAGTCAGAGGCAATTGTTTAACATCATAATTGCCTAGGACTGCAATGCCAGTTGGGGTAATTTAATGGCCAAAAAAGTAAAAGGAAAATAAGAAAAATGAACCTCATAGTGGGTTTTGTAAAGATCTAATGTGTTTCTGGAAATCTAGGAGGCCATCTGCATATGCACTGCTGTGTACATGCCATTGAAAATACTTGAAAAAGCTCTAATCTCTGTCCACAGCTGACTTTAAGGCTTTGCACAAGCAAGAAGTGAAAGCTAAGGCACAATTGCAAACTACTGGAGTATTGAAAATTACTCCAATCCACACACTAAGTCCCTCAGCAAAGGCTAAAAAACTTACTGGTTCAAGACATTTAAGAAAATCTCTGTCCAATCATTATCTGATCACTAAGATACTAATCAGAGATGAGACTTTAGTATCTGCACATAACAAACAGATAATACAGAATTTTTCCAGGGAAGTCACTATGTAAGGTCAAAATGCTTGAAGTGACCTCTGGTTCCTGAAAAGCTTATCAAACTCCTATTAGACTAATACTCCCAAATATATCAACTATAAATCTATACAAGTGCAAAAGCCAGAAATTTTAGAAAATGTGAACAAAAATAAACAAATTGTGCAGAGGGCCATACATTTAGAAAAAGGGACTTAGATGCATTGATTTTTGTTTTACAGATCTCAGTCTGATAATAGCATGAAGTTGAATGGAAAACTCATGCTTTCTTTGTTCTGAAGTTCCAGAGGATAAAATTCAGGGAAGTTACAGCTTCTAAAGAGTGAGGGAATACTGTAAAGGAAAAAGGTCACATGGTACAGAGGCCCAAGTTCTGTGATGAACTTGGTTCAAATTTCAGAGCCGGAGTCTTGAACCATGCATTCATGAGGCAGACTCAAAACAGCACAGATAAGGAAAAAACAAGTATTTAACTGACATTTAGCTGCTGCACAAGAAATAAATTTAAATTTCCAGTACAACCAATTTAGTTGCTTGATAAAATAGAAATATCAATGCTCTTCAGAGGAACACAAGAATCCAGAGTTTCTGCAACATAACAATTAATGTCTAGAATGCAATCCAAACTACCCAACATAAAAAGAAACAGAAATATTTGACCAATTCTCTAGAAAAAAGACAACCAACATTGACCAATCTTGAAATTATTTAGATACAGGATTAGCAGATATGGATTTTAAAGCAGCTAATCTGGTTCTGCTTACCTTTAAAGAAGTTAAGTGTAAATATGATTGCAATGAATGAAAAGAATGGAAATCTCAGCAAAGACATGCAGGTGGTACAAAAAAAGGAAATTCTAGAAATGAAAATATCTGTTATATAAAATGTATAAGTTTAACAGGAGAATGGAGAAATATCCATTGAACTTGAAGACAGATCAAAAGGAGATATCTAATTCATGGAATAGAAAGAATTAAGTTTGAAAAAAATTAACCGTTTAATTGGCTAGGGAATCATTTCAAAAAATGATTTACTTCAAAAAAACCACATGTAACTGAGGTCTCAGAAAAAATAGAGAGAATGGAACAGAACATATTTTGAAGAAATAATGGTTGAAATTATTCAAAACTTAGTGAAATATGAAGAACTGAAGATGTAGGGACCTTAGTAATCCCCAAGCAGAAAAAACATAGAGAACCATATCTAAATGTATCATGATAAAATTATACCAAAAAAAAAAGGAAAACAAAAATTTTGAAAGTGGGTCAAAGAAAAATGAGACATTACATAAAGAGAGAAAAAAAATGAATCATTATGCTATTCACTTATCAGAATCTTGGAGCCCAGAACACAGAGGAAAAACTATCATTATGCTGATGGAAGCAAAATATCAAACAAACAAAAGCTGTCAACCAAGAAATTTTTATCTAGCTATAATATGTTTCTAGAATGCAGAGAAAAAAACACATTTTCAGATAAAAAAAAAAACTATGAAAGAATTTATTACCAGAAGACATAAGAGAATTGCCAAAGGAAGTTCTGAGGCTTAACAAAGCTTATTCTATTTGGAAATTCATATCCTCAGGAAGAAAGAAGAGTATTGAAAATGACAAATATAAAGCAAAGATACATGACTATTCTCCTTTCCTTTAAATTTCTTTAATATTCATATGACTATTTAAAACAAAAAATAATGTAACATCCTCTCATGGAGTTTGCAATGTATATAGAAACAAAAGATAAGTCCATGAGAGAAAATATGAGAGGCATTATATAGACTTATACAGTAGCAAAGTTCTGCATTTTATGTGAAATGACACAATATTAACTCTAAGTTCACTATGAAAAGTTAGACATAAATGTTTTAATCTCTGGAGCAACTACAAAAATAATGCAGAGGTATATATAATAAGTCAATATATAAATTGAAATGGAATTCTGAAAATATTCAAAAATCCAAAGAGGACAGAAATGTAAGGACAGGAAAAACATTTGGAGGGAACAGATGGAAAACACATTATAAAATAGGAAAACTAAATCCAACTCTATCAATAATTATATTAAATATGAATGATGAAATTCTCCTATGAAAAGTCAGAGGTTATCTGACTTTTTTATCTGAAAATGAATAAAAAAATCAAGACTCAACTATTTGTTATCTTCAGAAAACTCATTTTAACTATAAAGGTACAGATAGGCTGAAAGTAAATGGGTAGAAATGATGTATAAACTATAAGCATAACAAAGTTAGAGTAGTTAAACTAATAACAGATAAAATAACTTAAAGACAAAGAAAAAAAGGACATTTCATAATGATAAAAGGATCAAATTATCTGGGAGACATAAAAATGATTAATTCTACTAACAGAGCTTTAAAATGCATAAAGCAGAAATCATCACAATTAAAGATAGAAATAGACAATTGCAAAAGTCATGTTGGAAATTTTAACAATAACTCTTAGTAATTAATAGAAAAATCAGACAAAAATTCAGTGAAAATAGAGATAATCTAAATAATAAATTCAACATTTTGACCTAATGAATACTTACAGAACATCACATAGAGCAGCCAGAGAATAGACATGTTTGCAAGTGCAAATTAAATATTCAAAATGATAGGCTATATGTTGCATCACGAAATAGGCCACAAAACATATTTAGAGAATTGAAATTGTAAAACAATGTTTTCTGATCACATTTGAATTCAATTAGAAAGCCATAAAAGTTTAAGGTATCTTGGAAGAAAAAAAGCAAATATTTAGAATTTTAATAACAGACTCCTAAATGATCCACAAGTCAATGAAGAGATAATGGGAAATTAGGCAATATGTCAAATTGAATAACAATGAAAATTTAACATATCAAAACATGTAGGATACAGCTAAAGTAACAATAAAGGGAAAGTGATAGCTTTAAATGCTTATGTTATTAAGAAAGGTCTAAAGTCAGTAGCCTAAGAGTTCACTTTAAGGAGCTGGGAAAAGCAGAGGAAATTGAAGACAAAATATGTAATGAAGGATATAATCAAGATAATAACAGATATTAATGAACTTAAATAATAGACAAGCAATAGAGAAATTAATACAGGCAAAACTGGTTTTTTTTGAGATCAACAAAATAATAAACTTCTAGTTAGACTGATCAAGAAAAAAATACAAAACACAAATTAGCAATAAGAGGAATGGAAGTATTCTTATCACTACAAATCCTATAGACATTAAAAGGATAATAAAACACTATTATAGTTAACTTTATACCAAAAATTTATTGATATTATGATGAGATAGACATATTCTGGGGGGAGAGAGGGACATCTTATCCAAAGTGACATTAAGTGAAATTGAAAATCTGAACTGTTCCATGTTTAGTCAAAAAATAAACCTTCAAAAGCCTTTCTTCAAAGAAAACTCCAGGCCCAAATAGTTTTGTGAATTTTATCAAACATGTAAGGAGAAAATAGCACCAAACTTATACAAGACTTAACAGAATTTAGAGGAGGAGGGAATAGTTGCTAACTCACTTTATGAGGCCAACATAACCTTAATACTGATATCTGACAAAGACATTACAAGAAGCAAACTACTGACAAATATCCTTCATGGATGTAGATGCAAAAATATTTCAGAAAATGTTATTGAATCAAATTGCAGATTTATTCCAAAATAGCCAAAAATTGGAAATAGCCAGATTTCTATAAATAGAAAGATAAATAAACTGTCATATATTTATACAATGGAACATTACTCAAGAATAAAAAAGAAGAAACTATCAAAACATACAACATGGATGAATATCAAAAACTTTATGTTCAATAAAAGAACTCTTACACAAAAGAAACCACACTGTATTGTTCTATTTGGAGTTCTGAAATAAGAAAAGGTAAATTGTGATGGAAGAAAAAAAGAACAATTTTGTTTCTCAGGAAATTAGGGGAGAAACTGAGAAGTCCATGAAAGAACTTCACATTCTGTATCTTAATAGAGGATTGAGTTACACAGCATATGTCAAAATCCAGCAAAGGTACATTTAAGATTTGGTTATTTTATCATATGTAAGTTTTACATTAAAAACTTATTGTTTAAAACTTATTGTTTAAAAAATATTGAACTCTAGTTAATGTTATAGATGATAAAGTCTTTAGGAAAACTGGGTAATCTGTAATTTTTAAAAAATAAGATGAGTTGATCAATAGCTAAAGGAAAAACAAATGACTACCAATGAGACAAAACAAGTATAGTAAAACTTAATTTCAAACATAAAGAGCAAAGTTTACTCTTTAAAAGTCTTTCAATTGTACTTTTTATATTTGACATTTTCACAACTAATTAACGGAAAATAATTTGGAATTCTATAGCTTAGACTATGGAAGATTTCTCATTTAAAGATTTGAAGGACCAGTAAGCTATAGAATTCTAATATAATATTGTGTCTGAAAAATAAATTGTATTCAATGGAATCCCACTGTAAAATGAGAAACCAATATTCTGGTTCTGAAAGAAATGTTTTTGAACCTCGTTTCTCATGGGTGAGGACTGAGAACTAGTTTCTATTCAGAGCCTTATCCATTATTCTCTCTTAACTCTTACTTCACTTAGACCATTTGAGCAACAGATTCAGTTTGTTCCTTTTGTTCAAGGATCACAAAGTTACCCTAAGCAAATGCCCATTTTTAAAGATAAAAATACAAGCAAAATGTTCTGTCTAAGTTTCCGTTATTTCCCGTGGTCCATGTGCTTCAAGGTTCTACAAGCAACTTGATAATCAGCTCTGAGCAGCTTTTATTCTTTAAATTGGATTCCACTACAAAAGTTGGTTGGAGTAACAAAAGAACAAAAAACAAAAAAGAAATGAGCAAGTGAATGAATAAATAAAATTTAGACAAAGCAACTCAGCCCACTAAGACCTCAGCTGTCCTCCAGTATCAATGAGCAGTTGAGCAGCCTACCAGGCTCTTGGCCTCAGTTATGAAGAACTGAGTCTGATCCTTACATTCTGGCTATCCTCAGACCCACTCTAAATAGAGATCTTTTTGTTCAACGTTAAGTAAACATAAAATGTCAATAGGTAATCTGTAACAAAGAAATATGCTGTACAGCAGGGAAAATTCTTCCCATGATTAGATTCAGACCATCACAGAAAAAGAAAACTGCTTTAAAATCTTTTGCTTTCTATTACCATTCTAAGATGATATTACTAGGTATTTTCATAGCATTTCTAGCACCTGACACAAAATAAATGTAAATATCTTTTGAATGAATGAATGAGCTTCTCTTATTAAAAAAGATGACTTAAAGATGATATGAAAATGAATATAAACAAATTAAATCACTGCTGGAATCTGGAAGTTGCTAATTGATATTGTATAAAATATAATAAATAATTGAAAGAGCATTCTTGAAAAGAAAATATTTGTAAAATGAAGAAAAAGTGAACAGGAATTTAAAATTATAAAGAGAATATTATGGATTAGAGTTTTCAGCTTTTATAAAAGACTTTTGGGTTAAAATGAGAAGTGGTATTAAAGGTAGATTAATGAAAAAATACTTAGAAATACTCTGGTAAGATTTAAATTTAGTAAGTGTATCCTCAGCACTTATCACCATCTAGAATATTATATATATATATTTATTTATTTATTTATATATATTTATATGTCTTATATATTATCTTTCTTTCCCCATTAGAAAATTAAGCTCCAGGAAAACTGGAATGTTTTTGATCCACTGCTATATCCACCATCATCAAGAATACTGTCTGAGAGGTAGTAAATGTTCAAAAAGTACCTCCTGAATGAATTATCTAAACTTTAATTAATTAAAAAAATCCAAACTATGATTAAGGCATGATGGTGGTGTGTGGATCAGCAGGAAGCCAAGTATATATTCAACCAAGCAATTAGGCCAAGCTGGCCACAGTTCCTTCTCTACAACAAATATTTTGTTCTAAAAAATAAGCAATATAACTTTAAAAACTTTATGACTCTAAGCTGGCACTGACAATAAGCTGCCATTGTGCACAATGATAGGAAGAATAAGTCTCAAGGTTTTGCAAAGTCTAAGAAACTATAGTTCATACAATATTGTTTAAAGGGGTGCTCTGGATAACTGAATGATTTCTAAAAGAGCTCAGGAAAGAAAAAAAGGCAGGTAAAAAGCTCACTAGTAATTTTGAAATCAACCAAAGTCATAGAATTATGTGAATAAAAGAACAATTACCATGAAGGAAAAGAGTTGAGGCTGAATAATCGAAATGGTGCTACAGCAAGTGAAATATTAAAGGCACAAGTAGCCCAGAATGAAGAATATACATATATAAATATGTGTATACCATATATATTATGTATATTGTGTATATTTATAAGTAGATGATAAAAAAATCAATAGAGTGTGTGTGTGTGACATTGTTTTTGCTGTCAAGGTTCGTAAGACTTTAGTAGGTAGAGAAGGAGTAGAGGGAAGAGAATGGGAGAGTCTGAGGAACCCCATTAGCAGCTCTTTTGCTTCTGATGTAAAAGGTGTCAGGCAACCTGGAAAAACTCTGTCCGGTCCCATTTTCTCTACCCTTTTCCAAATCCACTAGTGCATTTTGCTTTCCATTAAGTGTCTAATACAGCATTTCTTCTTTTTACCCATATTTCTCAAAATGGTGCTTTGCTGAATTTCTGTTATGAATTTGCCCTCTAACTTAGCTTGGGTTTCCTTGGAAAGCAAAATCTAAAGCAATGACCTGTGTACAGATAGTTTATTTAATAGATAATGTCAGTGGATAAGAATGAAGGATGGGGAGAAGAATGGAACTAAAAATAACATAATGGTGCATTGTTTAGGACCCCATGGAGGGCAAATGGGGTTCAGTTCCAACAAGAACTTTCTAAGGAATATAGAAAATAACTCACAATTGCATTAAAGGATAGATTGGAATTATTTACATATCCATTACATAATTATTACATCTTCCATTGATTAGGAGAAACCCTTTGGAGCTTTAACTCCTTGATACCTCCTGGCCCTCCAGGCTGGTTTCTACCAGCTTCTGTAAAATGAGAGAAGCCCTGGCAGAAAGTGAAAGCCCTGGAGACACTAGGTTTTCATGTGAGCAGATCCCTGTCATGGGGTGGGTAGAAGGCTAAAGGAAACCATGACTGAAACCAGAGGTGAGACAAAAATTATGTTATCTGGGACATACAGAGACATCTGATACTCCTTTGATAGGTCTTGCAAGATCTATAAGCATTACAGCTTATAATTAATTCCCTTCCATATTCTTATCTAACCTAATTGACCAGAATCTCCTTTGTAAATAGTGATTTATGTTTCTGTGTATGTGGAAGGGCAGTTTGGATGAAGCAAAGAAAAAAATTATTGGTGAAGGCAATAAGGATATTAAGGATAAAAAAAATGTGTGTGTTTGTGTATGTGTGTGTGTGTGTGTGTGTGTGTGTGTGTGTGTGTGTGTCGAATTCACATCTTTGTACACCAGAAGTAAAGGATACTAATTCTTTTAAAATACATATACAAATCTATAAGATAAAGCTAAAAAATTCTCATTATTTAAAAAAGAAACTATAGGGAAAAAACTTGTTACAATGTAATAAAACTAGACATTCTTTATGTGGTTTAAATTGTCACTTGTTTCATGCTATGACTTCCATATACTTAAGTTCATTGTTGACTGATACACATACTATGCCAGTCATTTGCCCATTTGCCCTGAGCTTCTATTTCTACCCTTCTGTGCTTTTCTATGCACTAAATAAGGCTAAAAGTCTGCAAGTTACATTTCTCAGTCTTCCTTGCCAGCTGTTTTCCTGTTACATTCTACTAATAGAAGGTACTAGTAGGAGATAAGAAGACAGGATGGGCAAAATTTCCTCCTCTGGCTGCAACACTGGCAGTTGGCAGTTGTTGGCAGTAGCTGTAGTAGGAGTAGGAATGGGTTGATTCTAGGCTCAAATAGAGTGGGCAAAGGCAGCCTCTTTTCCTTGATTTATTCCTGGTCTGGGCAGCACCCCTTTGGCAGATTCAGAGCCCACTGCAACAGCTGCTCCAACAAGCAGTGGAAGAAACAGGCTCACTGACTCCAGCTCAAGGGTCTCACCAGCTTCTGGGGGGGAGGGGGGTCTCAAATTTAACCCTTTTGTATCTTTGGTCTTCCAACCCTCTTTCTTTCTTTTTTTCTATCCCAGCCCTTCCAACAGTCATCAACAATTCTCTGTCGGATATACCTATAGTGAATTCTTATTTTCCCAAATGGATCTTGAATAATATATACAGTCTTTGGCTAATTTTGAGTTCAAATAGTTGTGTTTTTTTGTTTGTTTGGCTTGTGTTTTGTTTTTGTTTTTTTCCTCAGAACTCTATGGATATTCCAGAATTTTGCCTTTGGTCATTTAATTCTTTGGAAGCAAAGCCTGAAAATAGCATGACTTTTATTACATCGCATGTACTCTGTTTATTTTGTTTGCTTTTTTGCACTATGCTGCCTAAGACTTTTTCTACCCATTCCCCTTTCATTCCCCCTCTCCTTTCATGAATGTCAGACCTGGTTCTCAATCTGAAGCCTCTCACTTCCTTCCCCAGCGCCCTCCACCTTATCTTTATAGGCACACAGGAAACACTCCTAAGAATTCTTTTGCACTTATAATTCTGTTTACCATTGCTTATCTAAGGACCTTAATCCACATAGTAGGAAATGCAGTTTAGATAGATTACTCCAGTGGCTGATTGGAAACTGAACTGAAAAGGAAAACATCTAGAGGCAAGAAGATCAATGAGAAGGCGTTTCTTAAAAATGAGTTTTAAATAGTTGTTTATCGAATTTAGAAGTTGTTAAGAAACCCTTTATTTTCATAGTTTAAAAGGTAAATTTATTTTTTCAACAGAGATAGGACACACCTAGTGCACATTCAGAAAAGAACAATCAGGATAATGAAGGGATTAAAGCATAGTTAGAACAAGTAAATGGAATGAAGAAGAAAATACTAAGGAGAACCTTGCTAGTTAAAGAACAGGTACACGAAACACAGACCTGGCTCCATTGTTCTAGGATCAATAAATATGGGCTGTAAGAAGACAAATTTCAACTTGCTTAAAGATAAGCTTTTATAATATATTTACAGAGCAAATAGCTCCTTTGTGGGATATTTAAACAAGGACTTGACCACCTGGTAAAGGTGTGGCAATAACACTAGGTAGATAGCTAGAGTCTAATAATTTTGAGATTGTTCTAATGCTGAGTTAGTTGAATCTATAATAACATCAGTAAAACACAGGAATGCACTCTTACATCCTTGCTTTTAAATTTTCTTTTTCCTAAGCTCATTTCTATATGCATATTGATGTCAACAGGACATGCCTGCAAGAAAGCACACTCTATGAATATGCCTGCCTACTGTGTCTCAGTGAGGGTATAAATCCTTATCTCAGTGGAGAAGAACATATGGAGCCCAAAGAAAAGGAGAAAATATATTGGTTTAAAAACAACTAATTAAAGCTGGTGACTGAACTAGAAATATCTTCCACCTTTACACAAAAACACTCCAAATTAGTTTCTAATTGATATAAAGTAGAAATCTTAAAAATAGTCCTATTTCTCTACAAGTTGCTTTGGGTGTTGCTGTGAAAATGATGGCCTAGACAAAAATGGCACAGATAACTTATCGATTTTATTAACTTATCTTTAAAGTTCAGTGCACATGTCCTATGTACCTAATTCTTAAGTCTCTTACATTTCTCAAAAGTATGTGAAGCTGAAAGTAAATCTCTATTCATTAATGACTATTAATTAATCAAGTTCCTCTAAAGAAGACACAAAGGTTGCCTCCTCTCTCTTCTTTTCACCATAATTAATCTGGCTCTAGCACGTCAAGTCTACTTCCCAAATACATTTCTAAACTTAATCTGCTCTCCAGCCCCACCACCCCTTTCCCAGTAGGATTTTATTGCTTCCTCCCTGGATTATTAAAATCACCTTTTATCTGGATGTCTTGTCTCTCAACTATTACATTGCCAGTCAAGCATCCACATTATTACCAAAATAATCTTAATTATTTTACTTTAGCATTTGAAAACCCTCAGTGGCTTCCCAGCACCTCACAATGAAAGTAAACTTTGACAAAGCCCACTTACACAATGAGGATTTGGACCATATGATTTCTCAGTCCCTTGCACCGCTAATATGTTATAGATTTATGTTTCTCAGTGAATACTGACTGAATGATGAACAATTCCTAGACAGCACTATAGTTAAACAGACATGTCTATGGCCATGTGCTAATTTTCCTAAATTACTGAACTGAATTTGATGTCTATGCCTGTTGTCTATTTAAAGAAAAAATGCCAGGTGAATTCAAAAGAATGCCCAACATCACCAAAAGTCTATTAGAAATAAATTGTTTTTAATAATTGCCTCTGATTTAATAATCTTCATGTTTCACTTTAAAAACTTTTTAAAAGGACCAATAATGATAGTAAAAATTACCATATTTTCATCATTTAGAGATAAACAATGTTGCTATTCCAGATTCTTTCGTTTCCATCTCCTTTTTTTCAATGCACAAAAAAATCCTTAAAAATAAAAATTCTATGGCATATAAGGCTTGTCACTTGTGTAACATGAGTGTTATCCTGTATTATTAAACATTTAGAGGGGGAAAATGTGCTTTTAGCAAATATGCAATCTGTTTAATCATTATCTAATTGTTGTTCACCTTAATCCTTAACTATAGCCCTAATTATTTCCTTAATATAAATTTCTACAAATGGGATTCCTGGTTTGGAAGAAAATGATGTTTTTAATCTTCTTCTCATCCAGGAACTTTCCCAGAAAATGTACTAATGATGTAAGAAAATGTTCATCTAACCAAAATTCTGCCAGCATTTTGTACTACGTTTATAAGAGATCATTTTGCCATTTTAAAAGTAGGTTTAATCTTCATTACTAAGGTAAATGAACATTTTTTGTATATATATATATATATGTATATATATGTATACATATATATGTATATGTATACATATATATATATGTATATATATGTATATATGTATATATATATTGTGTATATATATATATATATATGTCTGTAGATATAGACATAGATATCTGTCATTTGTTTTGCTTCTATTAAAAATTGTCTATTCACGCACTTGGCCTATTTTTCCATAAGGGTATAAAATATCTGCCAGCAGGTTTCAACATACATGGGAAAAAAAATATTCATGGAATGTGCCTTTGAACCTGCATTCAAAAGAACTCAGGCAGAGGTTAGTGGTGAATAAAGCAATTGCTTTTGCTTAATGACACAGGTGGGGAAGAGTTTATAGAACATGTTTTTCTTGAAAATAAAATATCTATGGCTTACAATGTAGGTGTTCACACAAATCAGCTTCAAAAGTGCTTTCACAGAAGGAGCTGCTGGAAACATAGTATAAATATCTGCCTTTTGTATTACAACATTTCTTTAGAAGGACATACATAATAGTTCTTTCAAACCTAAATTTAGGAGTTGATAAGTAAAATACCAGAGAAGCTAGACACTTCAGAGTCATCCTTGACACGTCCCCCATCCAATTGCTAAACAATTCTTGTTCATTTCTCCTGAGTGTCAACCCAGTAAAGCCCTCTGGAGTCATCCCCTTTGCCACTGTCTTCACTCAAGCTTTGTCAAGTCTTACCATGACTGTTGTGGCAGCTTCCGAGCACCCAAAATCACTCCCAATTAGTATCTAGACTTGGAGTTCTATCAGTTAATTCAATAGCTAAGCATCACTTTTTTTTCCTTTTTTAAAAAAGTAGTAAAAGCCCATTAGAGCAGATGTATATGATAACAAAAGCAAAAAGGAAATAATCAGACCCATAGTCCTATCTAACCCCTACTAAAATTCCTGTATATATTCTTTCAGTCTTTCCGTTTAAACAAAAAATAGAATCATCCTGCCCAAGTGTATATCTTTTATTCACAGAACAATAAATATATTTATCACAAACACCTTATGTTTTTAGACATTTTTCTACAACATAATTTTTAAGTGGCTGCACTGTGTGTCATAATATGGAAATTCAGGTCACTTCCAGTATTTTATAATTACAAGCAATGCCACGGTAGACATCTCTGTAATTAAATCTTTTCTTTTAATACTTGAAAACATATTACTTTATTGTTTCTCTCATCCAGTGCTGCTATGGAGAAATCTGATACAAATCTTATTCTTCTTTCCTTGTTAGTAAACTGCTCTTCCTTTCTGGAAGGTAGCAGAATTTACTTTTTGTCCTTGATACTCCTAATGTGAGGTTTTCCTTATTCCTCTTTTTTGGCATTCTATAAGCCCTATTCATTCCAAAGTCTTTCACTTTTCATAAATTCTGGGACATTTTTCTCCATTACTTCTTTTAGTATTTCATTTTTTTTTTTCTTTGCTGAAATTTCTTGTATCCAGATAATGGCACCTCTACTTCCACCCATTGTAACTCAGCTTTTCTATGTTCTTCCTCTTCACTCTTTCCTGCTGCCTTCTGGGAGAGTTTCTCACTCTGATCTTTTAACTCATTTCTGGTCTATTGCCCCATTTCATAAGTATTTTTAATCATACTTTTTTCAAATTATTCATCCACCTGTTCCATGCATTTACTTTTGGAAGATGTAGCTATCCAGTTTGGTGTGTGTTCTGTTAAGAAATCAGACACCACAAAAGCTCATTATTTCAGTGCATGGGTCCATGTACTCTTGTGAGTGTCAGCTCCTCTGTCTGTAGAATATGCAGTAGAAGAAACCAGACTACAGTGCTGCTAAGGTCAGACCAGTCAAGTTTCAGAAGGGGAAGTATGACCTGGGCCAACACGTGATCATCATTGTTGACCGCTCGCTGTTGGTGTAACCCCAGCAGGCAACTCCTATGGGAAAGGCTTGTCCAAACAACAACAGCAGGAGGCAGACTCCCTTTGTGGTAGTCCACCAGCTGTGGGGGTCAGAGGAAAAGGAAGCGAGTGGGTACCTGAAGACAGCTGATAGGTAGGAATCTCTTCACCCCAATTCTTCATGCTCTCAGGTATTTTTGCTATGCTTCCCTGATCGTATTCCCAAGACCCAAACACCCACAGTCTATGTCACTAGCAAAATGGCACCACTAATAGCCCCAAGACAATAGGAGGAAAAGTAAGAACAAAAATTACACCTTTCTTCTCCAGATATCTTATATCCAGATAATGGAACTTCCGCTTCTATCCATGGAGTATCTACCCTGAGACTCCAGTTTCAGTTGCTTACCCTTTGCTATATTCAGCCACTATTACACACCCAAAAAGGAGCAGTCCTCTGTAGTCCCATTGGTTTCTTACAGTTTTGTGGTATTATTTGTTCCTAAAGTGTGTTTCCTGTTTTTTCTAAATGTCTCTAGTGTTAATTTCAGACAAGAAAATGTCCAACAGACCTTCTAGTTTGCCATCTTGGTAAAAACCAGAAGTTCATATAAAAATCTTTATTCATATTCATGCCAATTGCCTTAAGATAAATCGATAGAAAAAATGAAGGCAATGGCATAGTGTACGTGAAAATTTAAAGCTTTTAATATGATTGTCAAACTGCCCAGATTTAAAAAGGAAAAACATGTATTTTTTTTTGGTAATTTATACCCAATCTTGCTTGAAGAACCTTCTGTCCTCACAAATAGGCTGTTATGGGCCCATGTCTGTCATATCCAAACATGTGGGATAACTTGTCACAAAATGAACCTACATCTTTCCTGTATCTGTCTTTGTTTCTTAGCATGATGTTGCTTTTATTCTTTGCTGAGCCCTAAATCAAATATCACCTATTGTGTGGATCCTCCCAGATCCTCCATTTAGTCTCTATATTTGTTCTTTTATAGTATTTTGTTCATACCTATATTATAGCACCACATATTTTAATTATTTATTTTTGTACCTATGTACACCTCTAAACTGTGAAGTTCTTTTGGAGAGAGACTCTATATTAATCATCTTTTTATTACCAGAGGCTGTGATTGGCACCATGTTAGATGATCTATCAATGTTTGCAGTACCAATGAATAAATTTTCAAGTAACCAACAAAACCTGAGCTAAATGTGTAAAACAATGTTTAAACACTTTCATTCATTCTCTAAAACCACTTGTTTTATGATCACTACTTTGCAGAGGAGAAAACTGAAGCTTAGAGAGGATAGTAGCTTACTCAAGGTAGAGCTGGGATTTAAATCACTGCTAATTACAGAGTCAAGGATCAAAGCAGCACAGCAAAAATCCCTGAGGAGAAGAAGACTTGGTGCAAACAGGTTCCTACATATTAGGTTTAAGTGAAAACTTTAGCACTAAGATCTTACGGTTCTTGCTGATACTGTGTTTTGATGAATGTGAAAAAATCAGGAAGATTACTCGATAAAAAGGGAGTTCTTTCTTTTCTTGTGAAATTGCTATTTCTAACCTAATATTGTAATACATTTGAGAGGTATTACCTTCACCATTCAGTTATTTCAAAATGAACCTGAAACTAGAAGGATTAAGTTATGTCAACTGTGAGAAATAGCCTAAATAGTTTCTCTTTATAATAACCTTGCTGAGTGACTATTAAAAGAACAGACTTGAAAACACTCATCTTTGGTTCAACTTGACACAATTTATATCTTTGTATCACAGTTCCATCTCAGAATGCTCCTAAACTTGCATGGTGTTTTACTAGAGTTTCTTCTTAAGTTAATGAGATAGGGAGAGAATATAAGAGGGATACTGAAAGAGGCAAATAAACAAATCTGAGGTGCTGGGCTAAACTATGACTATGTGCTATTTAAGTTAGAATTACCTTGAGAACTTTCAATCACATAATTAATGACAAACATGAACTAGCTCACTGATTTTACCATCTTCATGAAAACCTCTACAGATGCAGCCTGGGAACACATGGTGAATTACATAATTTTGATGCCTCTGGTCGATACAGATGCTTGAAGGATGACTGTATGATACCTAGTAGCCCTTCAGCATCAAGTTTTCAACTGTCTTTGTCATCTACTGCCTGGCAGTCGACCAGGCTGAGGAGGTGAAGTGGATACCAAAGTCCCTGACGCACTCTGACATGCTCTTGTTATTCTGGGCACTGGAACATAGTCCAAGGTAAATGTCACTGATTATATTCCCCTAAAGCTGCATAAAAACAAAGGCAGAGCTTATTGAATTTTTAAAATTAACTTTTTTCAGCCAAACTTCATTTAGGCCCATTGCCTACTTTCTTTGAGAATACCTAGGCAAGCAGAACTTCCACTGCTGACTTAGAACATGGGGAAACTAAACTATAAAAACCAGATTTTTTCTGTCATTCAATACAAGGAGAAAGAGATCTTCAAGAGGGGCCTGGTGACAATTCAGATTGCTAAAAGGAGTAAGCAACATACATGGTAAATGCCCCAAGGTACAACGACTGTGACCACATTCTGATGTTACCCCTTCTGAAGTTAGAGATTCTCATTGTTGGAAGATTGTTTTATTGGCACTTGTCCATTCCACTTACACACTGAAATTGGCCATTTTATTAGATATGTTTTTAACGACACTTTAGCAAAGTATATGCCAGATTCCTAAATATGAGAGGTGCAAATCTCATCATCTTGGAGTTCCTTGTCAAAAAGAGGTATAATTTAAGATTAAATCCTGAAGGAGTGTGCCCCACCACATTCTCTCTTACCACTGAAAGACTTTTTGTAAGAATAGAATACTTAAGATTATATGAAAATATTTAGTCAGGGGTGTTGTGATGTAGAAACAAAATGTTTTGCAGATTTTAAATGTCCTAGATACCAACATGTGTGTCTCAACATGAAGTGAGAAGGGTTACTTAGGAAAGAAAAGCATTGCAGTATAGGAACCAGTGTCACATTTTCCTTCATCAGTAAGCATTGTAAAATTAACCTTTTGAGCCCTCTCTCTTCCTGATGCTGAAAGGAACATCTTATTAGAAGCAATGAAAATTAAATGTAACAGGCACAGAACATGTCACTTCTGAATATGGGAAGATGTATTTAGATCTGCTCATGATTAAATGACCTCGGAGTTACTACAATTCTTCCAACTCCTGGGTCATGACCCTGAGAGTGGAAAATAAACTGAATTATATGCAACTGGATAGACTGAGCCTGGTAAGTTATGCCAGGCATATTGTAAAATTGAGTTTGTAACTTCAACCAAGCCAGGGTATTTGATTTTACTGAAGTACTGGATTTCTCTCACTCTCTTGTTCTGCTTCTCTCACAGAAACACACACGCCCTGTTTTCAATAACAGAGATATAAAATTCAAAATATAAACCCATCTCGCCATACCCTAAAGATGACCTAGGTCTGGTTGCTTTGCAGACATCCCAATTGCTGAACAAATGTATGTAGACCGGCATTGTTTTGTGCTAGAGAACAGATAAATGACATGGAATGAAATTATGGTAAATTTAAATTGATGGCCTAATTAGTATTATCTCTTTTTGTATTCATTGTAAGAAAAATTATCCAGGAGGAACTCATTTTGCATTAATGTTGATATAAAGTGTAATTCTCCAGGATTTTCATTGTAATTTGGCATTAATTAATGCATCATTACTTTAAAGTGTTAATTAAATTGTTACAGAAAGGGACATCTGCAGTGGCTCAGAAAGGAAATCACATGAACAATTAGTTTTGCATAGGTCTGTGGCACAGAATCCAAGATCACATGCATCGCAGCAACATGAAGGCCGAGGTTGATGGCAGACGGTAAGAACTCTGCTCTGCCCTGCTCAGTGCATTGTTGGCACTACATAACCACTTCTCTTACTTTTTCCATTGTGCTGCTGTGAAGAATTAGTGGTCTCTAGAATACTGGATATTTGTTCCATTTTTAGGACAGGAATCAACATCATCAGGACTGTGGATCTCTACTTAATTTTTCTGGGAGTTTGGCAGAAGTCACTGACCCATCCCCATGTCATAGAAAGAATAACAGACTCCTCTTCTCCTTTTCTGTAATATTGTCTAAAGTTCTCAGAAATAGGTGGCTGTAGAAGCCTCGGTTAATATTTCTACTGGTAATAAACTCCCTGCAAAACTGTGACAAATCAAAGGGTAGATAATCTGTGGTGATTCCTTACGCAGTGGACCATCATTGTTAAGGCATCTGGAAGTCATTGAGTGCTCTCATGGCTTAGGATGTATAATTCCAAGGAAATTATGGCAATCAGATAGCAATGTGAGTTGGCAATTCAGTGGAACTTGGGATTTTGAAGGAATATATAAAGTAGGCCCCAAACACACTATCATGCTCTCACAGGACACAGAAATTTAGGGAATCTTTCTCTGTTAGCAACATTACACTATATTTAGCCCTCTGGGGATCTACTGAATGAGCATTCTTTGTCAGAGTTATAAAACAAGATCCCCACAGGAAGAGTATAAAATAATACTGTAGCATCATATTGGGTAAAACTATGAATCTCTTAAATTGGTTATATTATTTTTTTCTGGATACCAACTTAATATTAAGGTTACAACCTTTCCTTTAACAGCCGCAAGGAGAGTCTCTTAACTTCTTAGGTTCTGTGAACTTTTCCTTACAGACAACCCTGTTTCATGGACATAGAAGGCAAAGCCCCAATTCCAAAATCAAATTAAAGTCAAATCTTTCCTCTGCATCAGATGATAAACTGGATAGAGAAGATGAGAATCACTCCACACTATTGTGACAGCCCTCCTTAGGTGAACGGTCATTTCCCTCCTTCCTCATATGCACATGCAAACTTACCACAGATGGAGGTCTTTCTTGGCTCTTTTGTCCAGCTCGTAGCTTGGTACCAGGATGGCTCAATGAATAGTTAATCAATTGATTGATTCATGTAGCTCATGGGTAATTGCTTTCCTAAAAAGACGTGACCACAAAGCTTCTATAAGTTCAATAGATTCTATTTGAGAGTGATTGGTTTTATATAAGACCATCACTCCTGAATCTATGGTCCCACACATTTCCATTGCCTAATACAGCTAATCATTAGAAAAGGCAATGAAATGAAGCAGCCTAAGAATTGAATCCAATGGCAACTAAAGAGGAAGTTTTGGTTAGTGGGAAAAAAAATTCTCCCCTGGCAGAGAAACAAACAATTTTGAAAAAAAAATAGCAAAGGAAAAAGAAGGAGTAAATAAAACCAGACTGCCACTACATACTGGAAGGACATCGTCATCCCCTGGGAAATCATTGCCTAACTCTTAGGTGAGGGTTCCTTCCTCTGTCCCTTGACATTAAATTATCTCAAGGTTTAAGCCTTCATCTTTCAGTGAGGGCAACCCCAGTGATTCTTGGCGTTAGGGTGAGTGTCTAGTAACTTCAGGTTACCTTTTGTTCTGCATTCGTGCTTCAACAAAATTATTTCAGTTTATGGATTATCACTACATGCTTTTATTTTTTTTCCTCCCCACTACCACAAATTATGCAGTCGAGTTTCCCACATTTGGGGAAATCGTACCAGTCAGCACATTCAGAGTGCAATGGATAAGCCTCGCCCTGGGAAAACTACCTTCGTGATCATGGTATCTCCCCTGCCAGTAAGTACCACTACACGCTTTCATGCAACAGTTTACTTCAGTTTGGACTCCCTGCTTCCTAAAACATTGAAATAGAGACAGGCCAGACACATTACAACACAACGTCTTCTAACCATTCAGGTTACACATGCCCACACTCAAAGGTCATTTTCCAGCCTTGCTAGCACATAGAATTTCTCAGTAATCACCCCCATCTCTTTGTTATTCACCCCCATTTCCTATCCTAGATCTCCAAACTTTCCCTCTCATTTCTATAGTGAAATTCAGCCTCAAATCACTTCTACTGCAGAACACCTTAGCTACCTCTTTGTTTTACTGTCTTTTTCATACCATGGCCCAAGGCCCACCAAAGTGTCAAGTTAATTTTGCCAAAGGGCTTTTAGTGTTTCTTAGGAAACAGAAGTTGCATTCAATTGTGGTTTTAAATAACTTTTTTTGTTTTGTTGAGTCTGTCATCCTATAGTTTCAATAGTTCCTTGGGCTCCTCAGACAATTTTGGTTTGTTTGTTAATGCTTCAATCCCTCACATCAGATGCCAGTTCCTTCCAGGCTCGTATTATGTGTCTAGTTCCCTTTGTAGGTATTTATAAGTGCCAACTAGACTCTTCTGCCCACTTTAGGTACTAGATAAATGCTGCTGAGGAGCAAGAGGTGACAGAAATTCAAAGAGATGACAGTGAAAGTGGTCCCAGGCCCCAGGTTTGGATGTGGGAGAAGAAATGTGCAGAGGAGCTTGCTACCTTTCCAGGAATAAGGAAACTTCAGAAAGGACAAAAACCAGCTTTAATTTTTAAGCATAAGATGCTCTATATTTCTTGCTCTAAATTTAGTGCTGTGGCATTCAGTTAAAACCACCTTGTGTCCAATAATATACTTCCTGGTCTGCCCTGAGGTCTTCAGGAAGCATTTTGTCTTTCATATAATTGCCAGGGTGAATCCCTAGTTATAACATACTCTACAGCATATAAAATAATTGTTGCAACTGAACCCATCACATAAATATTAGTGATTGAAGAGATTGGTAGGAATAAATCAATGTGGGTGACATATTTAATAAACTTTGTATAAACATTGTTTGCAACAGCTATAAATAAGATTGTCTTTAGGAATTTTACATACTGCACATCCCTCTATTCATGGAGAGGCACAAGCATGATTTCTAGCTGCACGAAATGACAAGCACTGCCTTTTCAAACCTGCCCAGACCAGACCAGGCAAGCAGAGTCAGTGAGGGTGTCCACACCAGGTCTAGCGTGTGCGGAGGCTGGCTCCATTGTCCAAGCTTCCTACATCACTCATTTGCTGGTGGCAACGAGGTTCAGTCTGAGGCGAACTTCAAGCCAATATGCTTCTCCTTCTTCTTTTTTTTTTTCCAAAAAAGCCACACCATAAATAAAGCATGATCGAGATGGCATTTTACATTCCAACAGATTTGGGCATAAATAAATAAAAGGGATTTTGTTCAAATTCTGTCATCTTCGCATGCCATTTTAAAATTATCTTTCCCTACCAGTTCAGCATGTTCGGCTACACTGTGAGAGTCATCTTGGCTCCCTCCAGTGGCTGATTTAGCACCGATGAAACCGTAGGGGTGTCTCTCAAGGCAGTACAGCCTAGTGGTTCAATGTAGAATCACTTAGTTCGGAGACAAAAATATGCACGTCCCCTTGGGAATTCTGCTTGACTCTTAACATGTATTACCTTTTCTGGAAAGGTTTGAAGTAGATGTTGATTTCAATTAGCACCTCATAATCTCCCATCCAAACTGGTATATTGCACTGTTCCCATTTTAGGGATGAAAAACAACCCACTGGAAGGCAGAGAAGAGATTGGGAATACTGGGAGGCATGGCGATGCCTTACATCTGAGCACAGGGACCAGATTGCTTACGTGAGGGCTTTCTCTTGGCTTAGAAAAGACCCTTTTGCATTTTCTGCCTCATTATTGTTAGATTCCGAAAGATGACAAATTGTGGAAATATTTAGGTTCCTTTTTTAAAGAGGCCAGACATAATACAGTGTGTCTTCTGCTTAAAGCTTAATGAAATGTCACATACACATTTGGAAATTCAGGTATGAACTATGGGTCTTACATTGTTTGAAATTTATAACTTTCACATTTATTTTTATTAGTAATATTTTAGTCACTCAATATATTTCTCTGGCATTAATGGAAAAAACATGGTATCTTCAAGCAGCTAGAATAATCTCTCTAAACTCCCAGTGCATTAAGCAAAGGCTATGCAGTTTAATAGCTAAAGTTACTGCCATATATTTCCAGTGTGCTGGGTTCAAATTCCATTAAATTAGGTACTAATTAAAATTCACCTCAACCATTTCTTCATTGTGTAATTATTTTTTAATTCTTAATGATTCAATTAACCTTCTTTTACCCAAGATAAAAAAAGGGGGGAAACTAAAAAAAAAAAAAAAAAGGCAAGGCAGAGAAAAGAGCAGATGAATTACAAGTTGATATGTTACCTTTTTAAAATGCAGCCTGAGAATTGGGTGTGCAACACAGATGATCAAGAGGAGACTTAATTAGGGCTCAATTGCTTGGTTCATAGTTCTTGGGTCTTTATAAAAGCTAAGAGCAAAGCTAAATCATGTGCAATTTGCCATTATTTTCCCAGATTGCTCTTCCTGAAATGTTATTTTTCACTTGCCTTTTCATGTTTTTTCATCCTGAGAGCATGGTATCAGACCTTGTATATACAAGCATGCTACTTGCCTGCTGTCAGAGGGAGAAGTGACAACACTTGTCACTACCAATCTCTTCATGTCTGGTCTCATCTGAGCAATGCATACAGCCAGACTTCCAGGTGTTTGTTGAGACTCCGAGTTATGTAACATGACTTTGCTGTGCTCAAAACTGAAAAAGAAGCACCACAGGCGGAATAGATTCTTTCTAAGACCTCAGAATGAGCATAATGCTGATTTTAGGCCATGTTCACCTTATTGAAGGGACATTTTGGGAACAGAGAGAGCTCAGGCACCATTGCAAAGCTGAAGAGGAAACGGAGAGATTCAGGGGTAGTCAAATAGCAACGATGAGAAATCTTTACAAACTTTTCAAAAATCAAAGTAATATGAGTACACAAATGAAGAATTTAAGCAGTGCTAAAAGCACTAGATACTAAAAAAAGAAAAGACTAATTCCTCTGTTTGTTCTCTACCTCACATACCATCCAAAGGCAGCTACATTCTCAATGCCTTTAACTGTGTCTACTGCTATGTAGCTATATTGTGATTTACCAATTGGAAACATTATCTATTAATCTTTTGTAATGGTGGATGAAGATTATAGCTTTTACAAACACACACACACACACACACACACACACACACACACACACACACATACACACCCTTTTTCTCCTATTCCCTGATCCTTACAATAGAGTTTTACCAATGTGGAGTTAAATTCGTACCTACAATTCTTATTGTTGTATTTATGGATATATGTTTCCTTGATGAGCCACGTAGTTGACTAGCTACAGTTAGTTTGTTTTGCAGCTTCTCATTTTCAAAAGTTAATAATTGTGTGATTTATTCTTTTAATATCTGTAATTATTGACTCATGCCCCAAAGTTGCCTCAACACAATTTCCCACTTAGTCAAATCTAACAAGTAATACAGCTGTTTCCTCATCAAAGTTCCTGGAGTTCTACTTTTTCTGGTTTCAGTCTGAATTGGAAACTTCTAAGCCTGCCATGCAGTAATTGTCTCTTATATTTCCTTTTGAGTCATGCTAGGAATTGCCTTACCCTTTCTTCAATTTTAGTTCTGTTTTTATGACCATGATTTTTGGAGCACATCCTCCAGTAGCTTCTGTAGAAAAGATGAATTTAGAAATCTTTCTTCCCTCAAAACTTTTAAATTATTGCTCTACTCTTCTATCTTGTAATATTTCAGTTTAGAAGTTCAATGCCATCTCTTAGGATTTCAAAATTTCATTACAATTCACTTTGATGTGGTCTTTTGTTCAATCAGTTTGCTGGGCACACAAAGGGCCTTTTCACTTTAAAATTAAGTTCTTCAATTTTTTTGAGATTTTCTTGTGCTTTTTAAAAATAACTTCCTTGTCATTATTTACTCTGTTCTTTCCTTCTAGAATGCCTATTCATTATATGTTCGACCTCATTTTTGGTTCATGAAATGTTCCAAAACATTGCATCTGTTCATCTCTTTCTATTTTTGTTTTCTGGGATATTTTTTGACCACATATTCTAACACTTTAATAAAATTTTGGCTGTGATACATTAATTTTAAGAACACTTTATTTTTCTCAGATTGTTTGATTTTTTTCATAGTATCCTGTTATTGATTCATTGGTAAACCATCTTCTCTCTCTCTCCAAAGACATTCATTCTTTCCATTGACCAGATTTATCAGTTATGTTCTTTTGTTTGTTTCTCTTTTATGAAAGTGTTTGATAATTCTTAGTTCCCTAATTCATAGTTAGGCATTAAAGAGTTGGGGGAAAACCATATGTTAGTGCAATCATGAACTAATGGGCACCTCTGTAGCCCATTAGTGTATCACTTACCTTTTTTCCTGGGACATCCAACTGTTATCTGTAGGTCTATAGTGGTTTAATTTTGCCGGAGAAGGATCCTCCAACTCCCTCTCTAATGCTAACATTTTGGAATAAGGAATAGGAGTGTTACAGGGTGGTCTCAATATTCATTATGAGATACTTTCCCTTCATCTCCAAATTTGCAGTTCACACCACAGCCCAACTTACTTCTTTGCCTAATATCCCTGAATCTTCTCAACAGGTTTTATTTTGTTTTGGTTGTTTTAATTTTTTTTAAAAAAAGCTTCTGTTACTGTCATAGTTGTTGATAAGGTCAGCTATAGCTATTTGCAGTAGAACCAGTATAAAGGAAGTTATCATTCATTTATTCTTCATTTAACAAATGGCAAGTCACCATCATTTTTTCTAGGCAGCTACGGATGTATCTGTTTACTCTCTCTTTCCTTCCCGATTAATGTGAGTAGTCATGTGGATATAAGGAACCTTTTATTTTGTTTTTATATTTTAAGGAACAGAATATAGTATAACTAAAAGCAATATAGTGTAATTAAAGCAAGGGATTTGGACCCAGAAAGACCAGTGCTTGACCTATAATTACTGCTTGTATGAGGTTAGACAGCCTTTCTGGTTTCCAAATTCCACATCATTAAGAAAAGCCAACTTCTTTGAGACTCTTCTTTCTCAACACAGAAATATAGTCTTTCATAGATATAAGAATTATGTGAGTTATTATATATAAACTGCCTAGCACATAAACTTGCCTTAATTCTCTTTTTTCTTAGAATCTTAATAAGCCAGGTCATCAGTTAAGATTAATGTTAGCTTTATATAAAAAAAAAAACCACAACCGTGACTTAAATGACATGTAGGAGGCTGGTTCTGCTTATGGCAGGAATTTAGGCTTTTTCTGCTTTTTCTAGCTTTCTTTCCAATACTTAAAAAATGGAAGTGACAATAATATTGCCATCATTTGGATATTAGACAGGTGAAATGTGTTTGAGGTATGTAGCACCATATTTGTATACAAACAACACAATAACTTTAAAAAAGATAGAAAATTCAATCAGTCAGGTTATTCATAACCAATTACTTGACAAAGAATCTGGAAATACAGAATGTTTATCACAAAGCATTAAAAGTACACCCACCAAAAATCCCATGGTAACACAATTGCTTAGAGTGCAAACAACTTGGCAATTCCAATTGTACCTGTAGTAACAAATCTGCTCTCTCATTGTAACACCATTCTCCTAGGCTTATTTCCCCCTCATGGCACATATTCTTAATCTATGAACTGGAAAGAGACAATAATTGTCATCATCAACATCATCAACATTACTCCAAACTCTATACAAGGTCATCCGTTCAGACAATTTCGCTCATCCTGTCTACATTAACATCAGTTCACATTGGCTTTTGCCCCATTGTTAAAAGACAGTTAGTTCCTATTTAAATTGGTAACAACCTTAATAAATTCTAGATCTAACTTTTGTAATCATTCCATTGTTCTTTCAGTATCTTCCCTCTAGAGTCTGGCAGAGATATTAAATTCTTTCTAAGACAAAACTATGATAACTTTTACCTTTCCCACTAAATCTTCTCTAATAATTACCTGGAATTATTGTCTTCTAAATAGTCAGTAAAAGAATTTGCTAAAAATATCTCAGACTACTTTTTATTTTTGCTTATCATTCTGGAAATTTTATTTCTCCAAACCTTTCCAGAACATATGGGAGCCAAATAATTCATTAATGTGTACCAATTATTCATTGTACTCTATGTAAATTGCAAAAAAATAAAAATAAAACAAGATTTTCTTCCTGATTCGTGCATTGCATTAACACAAGGGCATATATTCCCATCCTGAACCTGACAGAGATGGCTTTTCTTCCTAATCTCAACCAAAGATTCAAACAACCTGAGAAATCCAAGTAGATTTCCACAATGGGACAGTTTATTTCTGGATGGTTTATTTTCTCTTTTCTCCAAATAATAGACAGATATTGAAAAGTGCTACATACAGAAGATGGTGGCCAGTTCAGGATTTGGGTTTCTTCTGGAATTGTGCCCAAATGAATTATGGGCTAAGTCTGCTTTATTATAATAAAATGTCCTTTTTGCACCAGCGGTCATGAAAATGTTTTATTGACAAATCTAGATCACTTCACCCCCAATGAAATCATGATTCTTAAAACACAAAATCTAAGACAGATACACACTGGGCAGCACCAGCAAGGTTAGCTAATTTATCAAGAGCCAGGCATAAAAATCCATGTTTGTCTTTGCCAGTAAACTTGTCTGCTTCGTCTAGTGCCAACAACTCAATCCACTGAATAGATGATGTATTGAATAAAGGAATCTTTTCAGATTCATGGAGTACTTCAGTTCTCATCTTTCCAATGTATCATTTGCTATAAGGGTTCATTCTATCATTTTAGAGTCAGCAAATGAATTATCGTGCCATGTTGATATTCGGCAGTACTGACGCAAACTCTGTGTTCTCCTCCTGAGCATTCCATTAGGGCAATGGTAATTTTTAGAATGAATTTAATGTGCTTCCTGGGGTTTCTAGAAGCCCTCTTACACAGAAAACTGAATACAATATTCTCCAATGAGGTTTTATCTTTTTGTTCTTTGTCAACAATTGTTAGTGTAATAGAATAATAGACTTAATATTGGGCAGAAGGAAAATAATTCAATTTTAACAAATGTATTTGGGAAATTCATTTCTGTATTTACAAAATTTTTGACTGGGAGGCCCACAACTGAATTCACTCCTCTTAGGTTTTTTTACTCATTTGGAATCTATAAAAACAGTCACATTCTGTATTGAAAGTTTGTTTTACATAGGTCTAAATTTGGGGGTGACCTATTTCTGGAAGTCAATCAACCTTTACCAAATGTTTTGAGTTTATTTTTCTCTCCTCTGTGCCAGACTGAGAGAACCTCACAAGATCTGCTGAAGGTCATTACAGAATTTTCATGGTTAAAGGAATGGGAGGACTTGTTCTTTTTCCCTCTGGACAAACAGAAAAACTGAACAGTGGTCCACAAAGGAAGTCTGGTGTCTGGTATAGTCAAGGGTGACATTTAAAAGCAACAATTCTGTCATTTGCATGATAATGAGCCTTGTTCTCTTCTGATGCATAGACGGTACTCAGAAAATGGTGTGCATCTGTTGCACAAGCCAATAACAAATTGTGGGGGGAGACCAAGTTAACATTGAGTGGAAGCATGAAGACTGACAGTGCGACATCTCTGAGTAAGAGGTGTTTAAGGCTGAAGGGACTGTGCAAGGAGCTGATATGTGTATAAATTGTTTTGTATGTCATTGTTCAGTGCAACATTATTCTTCACATGTGTTAAGAGAATAATAAAGTCACTTCCCTTAAAGACCTTTTCTTAGGAGAATGGACTATGTGATCTGTACAGATTCCTCCCTGTACCACAAGTCTAAGTTCTCTGTGCTCAGTAAGGTTTTGCTGCTCTGAGGACTTATATGTGAAACAGCACAGCTGTTTAATGGTTCTCTGCTCCCAGGGAGCTTACAGTTGATTGATAAGAATTTAGACAGGCAATATCTAAGAGTGACATTTGTCACTATAAATAAGGACCTACATTTATGGTACACACATTTATCAGTTTGGTTCATTGTTCTATTTCCAGTATCTCAAAGAGTACTTGGTATGTTTTAGTTGACTTACAAGTATTTTTGAATGAATGAATGATTTCACACAAAATATACTCCAGTCAAAAGTAGAAATTTCAAAATTGAATAGGTTTCCTCTCAAAAGGTTACATCCTCCATGGTTTCATTTATATAAGATTCTTGAAATGACAGAATTATACAGGTAAAGAGCAGATCAGTGATTATCAGAGCTTGGTAAGGACAGATAGGAGATAGCTGTGGCTACTTGAGGGTAGTACAGGGATCCTGTGATGGACCGATCTGTATCTTAGTTGTGGTGATGATCACAGGAATACACACGTGATAAAAGTGCATAGAACCAAATATACACACACGCACACAAACAAGTGCATGTAAAACTGGTGAAATCTGAGGTTGATGGAGTATATCAATGTCAATGTCCTGTTTATGATACTCTAACTAGATTGACGTAAATGTTACAACTTAGGGAAAGCAGCCATAAGATACACAGGATCTCTGCATTATTTCTTGCAATTGTACATAATGCTATGATTACAGGAAAATAAAAGTTTGGAAAAAACATAAAAATCTTACTAGGCTTATCTGACAGCATAAGCCCAGTTTGAACTCATAAAGTAGTTCTGATGCAGTATTTGTGCAGGAAGAGAGGAGAGGCCATGGATGATGAGGTGAGTGGGCCAGAAAGTAGGCTGTGAGAATCTCCACAGAAAGAATGGCTTATGGTATACAGCAGAAGGCAGCAGCATGGCTTGGTGATTCTATGGCATAGATCTCAGCAGAGAAAGTATGTATGTTGGAGCCTGACCTCCCTCAGTTGGTAGGCCAGTTCCCTTCCTCTCACTTGCATAAGAGCAGCAAACTCCCCAATTTCTGCAGGGTTCCTAATTTGCATCCTGGAGGGCATGGTACTTCCTTCGTAGAGATATGAGCATTACATGGACTGACATATATTGAGAGCATAGCTCAAAATTTGGCACACAGTAGGTATTCAGCAAATACAGATTCCTTTCTCTTGCCCTTAGACACAGTCCTACAGATAAACCAGCGGTCCTTGAATCAGATTCAAGGAAGGTTGCTGCATGTTCTCCTCAGTGCTGGAGAAGCTGAGGAAGAAGGTAGTGCCAGGAGCAGAGATCTGACAGCATAAGCCCAGTTTGAAGAGAGAATGCAAGCAGGCAACAGGAAGTGCACCAAGTCAGCACTGAAAAGCATGCCTTGTCTAGAGAGAGGAGAGAGACGGAGTTTTCAGAGCAGCCTGTCACAGCCGGCTGCCAGGACCACTGAGGCGTCCTGGCTTCACTGCCTCTGCTTACACTGGACAAGGCAAGAACGTAAAGCCAGGATGTCTTCTGGGCAGTGACAGCATGGTGATGCTGAACCCAGGCAGAGCAGCCTTCCTGGGGCCCCTGCACATGGTCAGCCAGGATCCGAACTGCCAGGGAAACCTGCTAGGCTCATGAGGATAAACCCCATCAGCAATGACTGCAGCAGCCACAGAACAAAACAGAAAACTTGTAAATAAAATGTTTGCTCACATACCAACAATTTTCTTAAATCTACATTGAAAATTAGTACCAATTTGGAGACAGATGAAAGATCTAAAATAATAACTTTCCAAGGAGTGTTTCTCCCTCATTTCCTCTAATTTCAAAATTCACAATGATTACCATTTTGAAATCTGGGCTTGTGTGTGTGTCTGCATGTGAGTGTGTTTGAGTGTGTGTGTTTTGTCTACAGTGAGTATTAGTACATTTTCTGCTATTTTCCTCCAAAGAAGAAAAACAGATTGGTGAGAGGAAGCCCCACGCTGACAATATATAGTTTTGTAAATACAACATGTAACGATACAAGCATTTACCAACCGGCATTAGCTGTAACAATATGAATTCCATGGCTGAGCAGTATAAAACATATTTAGAGCTATTGCTGTACAGCATGCTACTGATGTAGTAGGAGTGTGTTTATTGAGATGTACAGGGAAACCTAAGGAGCTGATCACACGCAAGAAGGGAATCTAAATTGACTTCTCCAAATTTCTGCAGCTTTCAGGTAATAAAATCCTAACGTTCTGGACTCTAAACAAAATCCTTTGTCAAAATGGACATTTAGTTTGAGATTCAGTCAGAAACGTCAGGCTGGGAAAATAAGTCAACATTTTTTGTTATGGTGGCAGTGTTTTTTGTTTTGTTTTTGTTGTGTTTATTGTAGAGTTCTGTTTGTTTTCTGATTTTGCTGCTGTTGATATATCAGGCATCCAATCATGAAAAACAATGTCCATGTCACTGAAATGGCCTCCAGGCATCCAGTATATCTACATTGGGGTTAAACATCTGTGTGAAGATGTGACAGCACACCCTATAAAAGGTATTATTGAGTAATACAGACTTTCTGTAATAACCAAACAGTAAAGAATATAGCTTTTTAAAGGTCTCCCCATGGCTGATCTCATGACTCAAAGATAAGACACTGTGCTGCAAGCTAAGTAATAAAAGCTGGTGGATACTCTGGGCTAGCCTGTGACAAATCATATCAAAGTATTATTAAAGAAAGAAGTTGAGACCCAAGACTATTATTGATTCTTGACAGAATTTCTTATAAATAAAGTGTTGCAATCAGGTACTGGACTTGCCAAGGTCCTGGTAGAGTTCTTCCTATTATAAGGGAGGCTGCAAAATAGTAACGCTCCATTAGTGAGAACTGAAAGTATCTGTGCTCAGCACCACTAGGATGGGTCATGGTCAAAGGAGAGCCCGTAGGAACACAATCTCCAAAGGCCTTTTAAAGCACTCTTTGCTGATTCCTTTTTGAAATGGATAAAGCTGTCTCTGAGTTTCCATGGGAGGCAGTTTGTGCCCTGACTGTGTTAGCAGAATGAGTCTGTGACCCTTCAGAGCATTAAGGACACACCTCCATTAGTGTCCATATTCTTACAAGGAAGAGGCTGATACAGTCAACTGAAATGACAGGGTGATAAATATAAAACCACTATCATCAATAAGACTGGAATGTAAAAGCACTTAGTTTCAGCCTAAGTAACTCACAGAAAGTTTGGTTTCAGGAGCCAATGCGTCATCCATCACTACTCTACCTTCTGTTGACAAAGTAATTGTAAGATATCTAGAATGGAGGTTCAATACAAGCTGACATTTTTGAAAGGAGGAATTGTGTGCCGTACTTACTCATTAAATGTATTTTTCCTCTACTAAAGATGTTTCCTTTTTTAGTTTGTGTATGAATAACTTTAACTAAAGTTCCCTTGACACTCTGACTTTGCTCTGAATAGCACCTATGTTCATTAACATAAAACTTGAAAGAAAATAATTTTAATGTCGTTTTTTTAACACCTCAAAAGCCTGTAACAAATTGATCAAGTACAATTATGCCTTCTAAAGAGAATTATAAAGAGATCACAGAAGGTTGAAAAGTTCTAGTTAAAAAATAATTTAAAAAAACTTTGGGGTGAAAGGAAAAGGAAAATAGGCAATAAGTGTGAAACCTTGATGCACATTGAACAAAAATAAATTTAGACTTTTTATGTTTTTAAATATTTTTCCTATATGTGCAGCATTCACAGAGAAGAATAAACAAGAACCTACAGCAAGATAAGCCTCAGATAATCTGACAGAAGAGGTATGTTTTATGCAAGTATATGGACTTCGAAGTCAGACAGAGCTGGATTCAAATTTCTGCTGTGCCTCTTACTACCCACATGATAATGAGTCAGTTACATTTTTCTCTCCAAGACTCAATTTCCTAATTTGTAGTGATGTTATTTAATACCGTATTTAAAGCACTGAGCATTCTGCTCCAGACATACATGACATTTAAGAATTTTAGTCCTCTCAACAATCCCATTCCAAGTAAATCATAAGATGATCAATTCTCCATTTATTAAATAGTAAGAAAGTTTTTTTGGAAGAACTAATTATATTCATTAAAGTCCTAGGAATAAGACTCACTGTCTCCTGAGATGGGTGCATCAACTCAGACTGAAATTTCTAGCCCTGTTCACCTTCAAGGGAGCCCTTCTAGAATTTCTTTGTTCCGTGTATTACTCTCCATCCTATGGCTTTTTGCAGAGTTCAGTTAAATCCTACTTTCTCCAAGGAACCATTTCACATTCTTCCAAGCAGATTCCCATTCCTCTAGGGACATATTGTTTAACTTGACTTCCACTGTATTGTGAGTTCCTGGAAGGCAGCAACTGAGTGCTGTTTGCCATTGTACCCCACAGTGCCTTTTCTGATGGTGAACACTCAAGAAATGTGCGTTAAATGTCTATTGGTTTGGTGTCTTAGAACACCAGGCTAAGGAGTAACTCCCAGAAATTGGAATAAAATCCTTAAGCAGCTGAACCATGGTGCTAGTCCTTTCAGTTTCTCAAATGTGAGCATTTGTGACCACCATGAAGAGTGGCTGAAATTCAGGCAGTCAATCAAAATCATTTACTGAGCCCCAAAGCATTGTGAATAAGGGATATGCGAGACAAATAAAAAGCTGTACACAAACCTTTGAGAAACTTACTATCTCACTAAGAAAATATACATGAGGGGGATGTTAAAAACACACCACCATCATATGTAGGTTATAAATCTTAGAGTGCCGGGCAATAAACCTTACCGGATATGTTCCTAGTTGCCCCAAGCCATTGTATATAAGTTATAGAGCAAGGAGCATATCAGTAAAACTATATTGGACCTGTAGCTCTGCATGAGGTTGGATTTATATTGAGCTAGAAAGTCCAGGAGGCCAGGACAAGTCTTCTCTTTGTTTCAAGTGACAGCACTTCTTAGTGGGTAAGTACATGAGTTCTGGAAATAGTCGGCCTTCATCATCTTTCCAGAACTCTCTTTTTTATCTATCTGTAGGACCTTGGAAAACTCACTCAGTCTCTTTGGATCCCAGTGTCCTTATCTGTGAAATGAAGAGTAAAACTAGGATCTTCCTTGTAGCATTTGGAAAGCTGGGAGGGGAGGGATTAAATTAATAAATTCCAGACAAGAACGCATAGTACTTGGCCCACAGTGCACACTCAGTAGGCACTATTTATCATTAATTGTTCCCTGACAAATGGCATATTTTGTCAAGAACCTTATTCACTAAGGTGCTTGACTCCTTGGCAAAATCCATTCCCCAAATTTATGAGCTCACCTTATAACTTATTCCTGGTTGGGTCTTCCCTTTAGTCTAAATTACACTGGCCTCATGGATTAAAGCTGCAAAAACATAAAGGAGAACAAGGGAGCAGGGGCTAGGCGTGGTATTTAAGAACTTCAAAAAGTTTACTGAGAATTATGAAACAGGTGGGGGGTGATATCATAAAGGATAGCAATCATTTAGCTGAGAGAGTGGGGCAGTAACCTGCAGATTTTACGTGCTTGCTGATCTCATAATAGCAAGTTTGCCTAGTATTTTGCATGCACATCTATGCACTTGCAAAAGCTTCCCTCTACAACTTTTATTATCTCTATCTGAGAGCTGAGAAAGCCAAGGCTCTGGGATGTTAAGTGACTTATGCAGGGTCAGACAGGCAGCACATGCTGAACTCAAGATTGTAACCCAATTCTGACTTCACACTCTGTCTTTCACAGACACCCTTTTCACTATGAAGTAGTTCTCAAAGTAGGAAAAATCTGCTTCTCCAGAAATCAAATTTAGGGCCTACCTTTCACCCTGCACACCAGTAAATTTCTCTAGAATCTAGAGAGCAACTGGCTTTAACTAGAATCCAGTCTATGTGCATTTGCACTTGCACCAAGGAATGAATCTCTGATTCTTCATCTTGTTACTTTCTCTGCCCCATTGCAAAATTTAGAAGACAAAAATAAAATACTCTTTGGCTGTTTAGATGCTCTGTTTCTGCCTTCTGCTGCAGCCCTTGGGTCCCTGGAGCACCTGAACCCATTTATTTTCCATGTGTTTCTTGCCTTCCTAAAGCAGTTTTATTGCACCCTGGAAGGCTTTACTTCTCTCATTTAGAGAGCAGAGAAGCTCTCAAAGACATACAGGACACACCAGAGACACTGCAGGTAAGCAAAGAGAATAAACAAGTTCAAGAGTCCAGAAATGTAGCTATCCAACACTGTAGCACTTAGACACCCGTTGGCCTGGCTAACTCTTAGGTGCAGGATTACAGTTTAAGGAGGCCTATGTCAGGAGCCCATTTTTAGGGTGGGGAGAAACTTAGGTTGCCAAACAAAGGCAAAGCTTAGGGTACTGCAAAAAAATGGAAAAGGCTTACAAATTAATGGGTGAGTCAAATTTCATGCATGGTGTTAGAATGCAAGGCAGAGTTTGGAATGCTACAAGGCTGCAGAGTTCTCAGAAGGCTTGGCGAATCCATTCTCTCCCTGAGGATGACCTCAGGTTTATCCCTCTGAAGCAAGAACATCTAAAACTCATCATTTTGTACCATTGACTGGCTGCTCCTGGGGAAAGATTCCCCTACGAAACACTAAAAGGTGTTTCTCTAGAGTCATGCCAGGTTTAATGGCTCCTGTTTGGATCCAATTAGGACTGGCTTGGGAAATTGGGAGAATATAGAATCAGCAGGGGTGGGAGATGCAGTGGAGGGCAAAGGGGACTTGCTCATAGCTTTTCAGAGGGCAAAGGGGACTCTTTCATAGCTTTTCCAGTATCTGGAAACAGCACTTGCTCATGACTTCTCTTACTCCAAATTGTTATGAGAGCCAATTATTCCACCTATTAAGGTTTTAATGTGGCACCAATAAGTCAAAACCAGTTTAACAACTAAGAATTATAGTTGGTATAAAATGTTTGAATTTGGGCTAATAACATATACTAAGTTATTAGACAGATGAGATTTAAAATGACTAAGGTAAGAATTGGGTTCATAATGGATACATTAATAGAGCACTAAACTGACTTTAAAAGCTCTGGCAGGCATAGTCAAGACACCAAATGTATAACAACTCCAGCCATCTTGAGCTTCCTCGTCATGTCACCTAATAGAATTTCAAACACTATTGGCACACTGATAAATGCTTATTATATGTTACCTATGCATGCTGTCTTTTAAGTTAAAAGAAAAGAACTGGCATCTGCTACTGTGTTGAGTTAGACCATCTTTCCTTATCTTGGTGCTGAAATGCTGAGTTTACTTCTCCAGATTATTCAAGGAGTCATGAACTTGCTGTTAATTTCAGAAATTAGACCAGAATGACCACAACTCTGACTGGATAAATGCCCAGAATGGCTTAAGAAAAAGCCATCTAGGACAGCTGAGCTGACTGATACCTCAGAAACCAGGCCTAATTTACTATTGTTAACTCCTCCCAGCCAAGGACCATCATCATTCATTTACTTACCAACTATTTTTTGAGCTACTCCTTTAATCCGGGTACTAGTTACTGAGACTGGTAACAAACAAAATGTATGTATCTGTGCCCTGTAACAACAAAAAATGTAAATTATAAATATCCTTACCATACAGGACCAGTGGAAGAGGGAGAGAGGAATGGCAGTTAATCAGAAATCTGAATCATACACAGTAATTATTTAAGTAAAAAAAAAAAACTGGAAGAAAAGGATGTATACAAAGGGTCTGCTGCAGAAAAGAGCTCTTTTACTCACCAAAAGAATGGAAGCATGATTAACAGAGACCACTTCTTGGAGAGGGTGGTAAGGATTTAGGGTTTCTTTCTAAGAGCAGCAGGAGGTTATTGAAGAGGTTTAAGCAGG
The DNA here is from genome assembly GCF_040802235.1 of Manis javanica. Taxonomy (NCBI): domain Eukaryota; kingdom Metazoa; phylum Chordata; class Mammalia; order Pholidota; family Manidae; genus Manis; species Manis javanica. The sequence goes on from NC_133159.1 coordinate 74,260,340, forward strand.
GAAACCATGTGGTTAAATTTTTAAGAATTTGAGTTTTTTAAAACACTGCTATTACTGCTGTATGGAAAATGGATTGAAGGGATCAAGTGAGACACTGGAAGCAAATCCAGTGGTCTGTGCCTGAGACAATCAAGTGCTAAGTCAGGATGAGAATGCTGGCAGTGGAAATAAAGAGGACTGGAAAGAATCAAGATCCATTTCAAAAGGAGGATCAACAGGACCTCTGATGTATGGGATAGAGGGGTGAAAATGGGGGCAGTGTCCAGAATGACTCCCAGCTTTCTAGCAAGAGGAATGGAGATGATAGATAAGCTATTTAACCACCTGAGCTTATGGCAGAGGCATATATCCATAAGGAAATTCCATTAAAAGTACATCAATCCCTTATCTATTGCAATAGCTTAATTTTCTGGAAGTCTCATTGTAGGAGAACTTAGTTAAGTGGAAGATAACACTTCCATGTGAGCCAAAATAGATATCATAAAATCCATGAGATAAAGTTGTGAACTTTAATACAGAAAAGCCCCTTAAACTCTCAGTCAAAACCACCTTTTACTCTTCCTTTAAACATAATGTAGTGGGCTTCCTCCTATAGCACTTAGGTGGCCATAGACATAATAACACAAAGTAACATAAAGAAACAAGTGAATGAATCCATAAAGTAGATGCATCCATAAGAATATGGAAACAAAACAACAGTATGTAGTTTTCAAAGTGAAAAAACATGTATGGGAAATGGGGAGTTTTCATCGTTTTGATCATATTTGCCCAAAAAAGATATTCTTTCTTTTGATTTTCCCTATATGCCTTGGCTCATTAAAATAATTTCTATTATTGCTTTTATTTCTCCCTTTTCTTTTTGTTCTTTTTAGTTCCCCCCTCCCATTCCCTGTTGTTACCTAAACTTTGCACTTTTTACTTGGGAATTACAAAATTACATTTTCAATGATTATTATTAGATCTATGAGAAAAGACATGGTGGAGGTTGAGAAGAGTTTCTTAAAAATCAGCAAATACACAAAGAAGACAGTAAGAACCTCTATGAATTCCCACTGGTGAATCACTAGGCTGTGATTTTGAAAACATACAGACTCTTATTTATCTTGGTCTCCTGAGATTATAGCACAATACCTAGGAAATTTTCTTTAGTTTAAAATTTTAGTTTAACATTTCTTTGGTTTAAAATTTTCTTTAGTGAATGGGTAAAATGGATATCTGAACAGGTAATATTGAATGATCAGAAAGGGTGGTGGGATCAATATGGCAAGGAGAGTTGTGAAAGTTGTAGGATGGAGGGCAACTTATACAAATGTGGCAAAGAGAGGTTTTAGATTAGATATTTGAAGCTTTTCTAATTGTCATGGTAAAAATTTCTATTTCATGTTACATCACCCAAGAATATTTGTGGCATCTCTTTCCTTTGGCATTTAATCTAATTGGATTATTTTTATTATTGCACAAATGATATTATAGCAAATTGAAATAAAAAGAAAACATGAACCCAAGTCCCCTGATATTGAACAAATCAAATTATAGTCCCATTTATGCAATATTTTTCTTAGTTCCTCTCTACACACACACAAACACACACATACACACACTAAGTAGTAGCTGAGAAGTGATATTCAGAGTATATATACAACTAAGCATTTTGATTCTTTTATGTAATATTACATCATAAACTTTATACAAAATGTTCACAATTATGGTTTTAATAATTCATTAAAAATTCCATCACTTTGAAAATGATCATCTGGACATTAATGATAAACCTAGCCACATTTTAAAAAATTCATTGAAATAACAATGAAATATATAAAAACATCCACTGATATATTTGTTTATTTATCCATTCACCCAACAAATACTGACAGCCAATTATGTGCCAGACACTTTTGTAGACTCGGGATACATAGTGGGAATAAAAATTGATCTCTGATCTCATACTTATTACAATCCAATGAGATGGGAGATATTCTTTCCAGGGAACCTCAGAAAGATTCAGTTCTGGAGTCGGCAGGCACCAAGATGAGAAGTGGATGGGCTTCTGTCAATTAAATGAAGGAATGTCTACAAAAGGGCTGGGACTGCTGATTCCTCCAAATACCAATACTCTCCAGAGTAGCATTTGTCTCCATTAAGTACTTCGGAACTGATTTCCAAACAAAGTGCTAGATTTATCCCAGAGTGCCCTTACTGGGACATTGCGACTGAAGGAAGAGAGGACAGTTAGAGATATCTCTAGACCCACACAAGATTCCAAAGCTCAGGATATGGGGAGGAACAAGAGCTCCAGGCTGGCACAAGAATGAAGCAGAGAAATCACTTAACCTGGCCCCAAAGTAAAGTCCCCCTTTCCATACTATTGTTAGGGATACTGAACCTAACTGCCTTATTTCCTGCCCACACATTCCACAGGGAAGCCTGACTTCCAGAAGCACAGCCCCTGTCAATCTTACCAAGGAAGGGGAGTCCTTTGGTAAATCAAATAAGGGAGTGACAGCAAAAACCTTGCCATCAATTTATGCTAATTACATAGGCCCTCATGTACCCATGTTAATAACTATCCAACCAATAGCCTAAAAGATTACCAAAAGTAAGCAAAATAGAACAAATGACCCTAGGGAAATACAGCTATATATAACTGTGTGTGTGTATATATATATATGTATGTATGTATACGTAACAGAAGAGAACCTAAAAAACAATCTAATTCATATTTTGGAAATAGTCAAGAAGATATTACATCCCTGAATATAATTAGACCATTCTGAAAAAAAAAGGAGTAATCAGGAATTTAGATGATTTTTCAGGAATTAAATAAGATTTTTAAAATTTAAAAAATCAATATTTAATAATGAGTGAACATGGCTGAAAATTACTTTGGGTGATTTGAAATACAAAATTGAGAAAAATCTCCCAGACCTAAGTCATAAGAGAATAGAAACCATGCAACAATGAAAAAGACATGAAAGGTCCATCCAGACTAAGCCAAAGTAACTAATGAGAATTCCTGAGGGAAGCAGTAGGATCATCCCCACAAAGTGGAGCTATAATTAAATAAGTTATAGAAGAGAATTTATCTGAACTAAAGGCATAATTGAGTAGGCAAATTGAAACAAAGACTTGGTTGCATTTTCATGAAATTTCAGCATTTAGGAGCAATGAGAAAATGGCCCAAGGAGGGAAAAAAAGATAATCTACAATGGACCAAAAATCAGATTGGCATCATGCTTTTTAATCAAGAGTAAGTTGCCAATAACTATCATTTCAATTGGAGAGCTTGCATAAACTGGAGGGTGTATTTCAGCAAAACAAAATAGGAGACATGAAAAGTATAAGACATTAACTGAAGCACAACAGTACCAATACAGGGCAATACAGAAAGAATATAATCACACTTAGCCAGCCTAATAGCAATGGATAAAATTAATGAGAGTTCCATGTAAAGAATACCTTTAATGAGCAAGTCAATTCTATTACAGATCACATGATTCCAAAATTGATAAGATAAAATCATTTGTATTTTCCCTTTCTTAATAAGGAAAATAAAGGCATTTAGCAGTTATAAGATAAAACAGAGGAAGTAAAAGTCACAATCTAAATAATAAACTATAAGGAAGATCAGCTAATAAAGAATCCATTTGCTTATGATGCTTAGAATAGACATTCTCTTTCAAGAGGGAGAAATTAAGTGACATAGATTAACATATCCTTTTCTATTGATCCAATCACTTCACTTAGATCTAGAGAATAATATTTACATTACAATAATATTACATGTATTTATTTATTTATTTTCAATTTATAGAACCAACTTATAGACAAAGCAGAGGAGACAGTTATAATTATGGAATTTGTAAACATAATAGTAAGGTTAATAGAAGCCAAGATGTGGAGGAAGGTGGGGGGAAAAATAGATGGAAAAATAGGTTCACTAATGTTTTCACTTATCTAGTGGAGAGTTGATAGATATTTTCTAAATTGATGGGTAAAGAATAAATAGAGGCCTAGATATATTATTTAGTTATGAATATAACTGCTAGAAGTATTAAAAACATAATAAAATTGAGAGAAAAGAAGTGCATCATAATCCTAATGTTTTACAATTTGGCATAAATAAATACAGTCTATGGTTGATAAATCAAGAAATAGATATGTAAGTATAGTATTTAGAATTTACATAGCAATTCATGGTGGATGAACCTTAACTATCATTACAGCCTTGTTATATTTTTCAGTCTCAGCAGATAACTCAGGAAAATAGTTCTCAGTAATAAATGATAAAAGGGCTCATAATTGTGATTCAATTTTGTGTCTAATTTCTCCAGAAGAATAAGATTACCTGTGGTTGGGTGTGGTAGCCTAATTTTAATACCCATGAGAAGCAAAAACTGACAAAACACCAGGTTCTGATGCAAGAAGGGCCAAAGGAGAATCATCTTAAGGAGAGGAAATAACTGGTGACTACAGAAATTTTCAAAGAAAAATGAACTATCTTGAGAAATACACTAAGTACTATAAGACCGTGTATCCAAAGTCTTGGCTCTCAGGGATGGGCTCTGGGTATGACAAAGACAGAGGATCTTTCAGACTTCAAGGATCTGTCACATGCTTTGGGAATGGAGTTTTGCTAGTTAGACCATTTTTTTATACTCTTTTAACAGGTTTTGAGAAGAAGTTTCATTTGAGATAACTAATGATATTCATCCATCTAAAGCAATGTTGATACATTCTGGACAATTCAAATGTTACCTTAAAGAAATCCAAGTCTGCTGTTAGGACCCTCTCTCTTAAGAATATTTGGCAAAGAAAGGCTTGAAAAGAGACTATGCTCAGGTGCTCAGGGCAAGGCTCATTTCATACATAGTATATTAGGCACATTTCACCAGCAGCTGCAAATGTTTAGGGCTGCAACCTCTCTTGCTACCCTGTGTGGTATCAATGTGCCACAGTGTGAAGCAAGACAGACCAAAGGACTAGACATGATTCCCTCACAAACTGTGTGACCTCTGGCAATTACAAACCCTAAGTCTCATTTTCCTCGTATGCAAATTGGATGTGTTGCAGATAATTAGACATAACCTGCCTACCTCATTGATTTGTTATGGTAATTAAATGAGATGGTTTGTTAAAAGGTCTTTGTAAATTTTCAAGTGTTCTATCTATTATTACTACTATTATTACCATCCACACTACTATGCTATAGATTTTAAAGAATCTCTTCTATTTGGCCTGTCCCCTCTTTTGCTCTTCTCTAGCACTGAGGTTATTGATGGTATAGGATTTCAAAAGGTCAACCAGCTCATTGGCTTTCCTGCTCCCAGATCAAAGAGGCTCTTCAAACTGACCACACCAGGGCAATGGAATTTAAGTTTCCTTGATAAATCATAGCATCAGAGTTCCAATTCAGAATCTTTGAGGTTGGCTATGTCCATAATTAGGTACATTTGGTGGTTTCTTTTTCCACTCTTCAGTCCCAAGTCCTTCACCTTGTATTATTTCTAAATAGGTCTGTCTCGACATAGTCAAAGTCTTGAAAATTTCTGTATCTCTTTTATATAGTGGTCCTTCTGACCCTTTTTTCTTATCTGTCCTCTTGCATCATCAGTAAATGTCATTAGATGCTTAATAAATTACCAGAATCCTTTTGATGCAAAGCAATTACTGATTGGTATGTCCAGGGAAAATTACATTTTGATTACATTGGGCTTATGACTATAGAGAGGAAATATACATTTTGTGATAGGCAGGTGTCCAGGCATTTGTTCATCTTGGTCATTCAGAAATATGAATTATATATATATATACACACACATATATATATTTTTTTAGTAAATAAATAAAGTAAAATGAGGATTGGTGGTCTAAAATTTTTATTTGTTTGCAACGCTTCATCAAGAACTGTAGAGAACATTGAAGAATACAAATTGTTTTAGAAATTAAAGAGAAACCCAAGAACTCTAATAACACCCTAACAGCTAATATCATTGGTTCATTTTATGCAGTATAACTTTTTAAAATAACATGTAAAATGAAGAGTTAGTTTTGTTATATATGTACATGCTTTTGCAAAAAAAAACACATATGATAACCTTTATACACTATGACAAAGTATTAATTGCATAAAATACTGCTTTTGGATGCTATATATCAAGTGAACAAATAATTACAGGAAAGCTTGGGGCTCAATCAGCAATTCTCTTCTTTATCCACACCTGCTCCTTATATGATCCTAACTACTTCTGTGGTTATAAATACTACCTCAATTCTCCTGACTTCCCATTTCCATTTCTTGCCCCACCCAATCCACAATGCATATAATCAAATATATACTCAACACACATGGATATTTAATAGTTATATCAAACTTAACCTTTACAAATAAACAACTCCTCTTTTCGCCCTCCAACAACTCTTGTCACAATGTTCCTCACCTTCACACAGCACTGGCATTTATCCAGAGACTAATTGTGAAACCTTGAATTTATCCTTGACTCCTCTCACTCCCCACATTCAGTTCATCAACATATCTTGTCAGATAAATGTTTAAAATATTTCCAAATTTCTTGCCACATCTACACATATCATCGTAGTCTATACACCATTACCTGATAATAACAATGGCTTCCTAACAGGTTGTCCTGTCTCCATTCTTATCCTATTCAGTCCATTCTCCATGCAGCAGCTGGATGACCTTATAAACGTTAGTCAGATAATGTCTTCCAAAGGTTTCCTGGATTATGTAAAATAAACTTGAAATCTTTGCCATTGCCTGATACCTAGGAACTGTCCTGTCTTCCTGTCAGCCTCTGCTATCCCACCTCACTCCAACTGTACCTTACCCAGGCTAATTTTGTTCCTAAATTTGTACTTGATGCTCCCTGTGCCTTGGGTGACCAGACTTTCTGGTTTGCCGTGGGTCCCAATTGATGTCAGCTGAAATGCTGCTTCATTGGAATTAGTATTATGAGTCCCTGACTACAATCTCATTAAAATAAGCTGAAATAGGTTTGGGAGGCCTCTTCTTTGTAACAATGTAACAGTTCTTGGCATGGTTTTGTCTAGACCATGTGAGTAGTGTGTGCAGTGAATCAAGTTTTCACTTTAGCATGTGGCAAAATATGAAAAATGGCCAAGAACATTCTGTCACTCTAATTTCCAAATGCAGTATAAGTAAGGCCTCCATTTCAAAAGGGCATGTGTTGGTCCTACAAGCATATAGCTAGGGACAGCTCATTTCTGATCTCAGGTAGTGATAGAGGGAACATGTGGTACCATCTACTCTTCCAAATACTTAGTATACGGGAGCCCCCATGCCAGCCTGTGAGATGCATGAAGTCACCACGTTGTCAGTCAGGGGTCCATTAGACATGAGAGAAATTATGGTTTACAAATACATGAAATATATGCAGAAAATGAAGCTGAGAAGTTCTATAGAGCATAGAATATATATGCTGAATACCCTTAGTATAGAGGTTTGGTTATTGCTTAGCACTGACACAAACTGCTCATTTAATTTTGATAAAACTTTTCAATTTTTGAAATATAGTATTTAACAGCAGTAAACTAAAAAGTGTAAGTTAAATAAAAACAAAAGTGATGATTTTTCTTCTTGTAGTGACTTGAATGCTTAACTTACCTACAATGCTTATCATCATTTAATGCTTAATTCAGGGAACATAAATTATATCACTGACATGTGAAAAGCAGAAGATATTAATCTGTTGATGAAGCATATGTAAAAGTACATATTTTATAATTTAGTAGTTATTTTAAAGCCTGAACCCAAAAAAGGAAATTTAACTGATAGAGCTGGAGGATGGATGTTTATGAGTCACTCTAAGAGCCATGACTTTTCATTTAGATCAAAGGATTGTAGTTTTCCATTAGTTGTATTTATTTTCAATTTATGTTTTCTTTTAAACGAATGTGAACTGAAGCTGTTAACATGTTGGGCTCAGCAGCAGAAGTGATGCCTGTTTCATATTGGTGCTATCAGATGCTTCAGAAAGAAAATAAAATTAATAATGATTCAATTTTTTCATTAAGTTCATCCTGTTAAAGAAGATACATTTTAAATTTTGAATGCTACTATAAAACCATTTTAAAAGTAAAACTTAAAGCCCAATTCCTTTCTTATTTGATAACAAAAGTATAAATTCAGTGGAAATTTTGGAATCAAATAAAGCTTTGGAAGTTCATCCTGTTAAAGAAGATACACTTTAAATTTTGAATGCTACTATAAAAACATTTTAAAAGTAAAACTTAAAGCCCAATTCCTTTTTTATTTGATAACAGAAGTATAAATTCAGTGGAACACATCATCATAGTAAAAACATAGTTCTCACTAAATTAATAAGCCTATAGAACATACATATAGTAGGAACTTATTGTGATGTACTCATAACTTGTATCCAAATAAGTTGGGATATTCCATCAAGGAAAATAGAAGTAATAGTTGTAAACACATACACACACATTATGTATGTATGAACAACAAAATGTGATGAAAGCCAATGTTAAACAAAAATAAATGCTTCAACCTGGCAAAATTAGCTTTTTCTCTTTGCTGCCTATAATCAAAAGGGTTTTAGAAATATTTATACTTTTGAAGAACTGCTTTTTAAAACAACTTTGTTGTCCCATAAAGAAATTGTGCATTTTCATAAATGACCCCAATGCTTGATTTTATTTTGTGCAAAATGAGTTGAAAATATTTAATAAACAAATGTCAACAGATTTCAACTTTTAAATCTTTAAAGAAATTGCAATTATGAACACAAAGTGTGCAAGTAACATGATAAAATGTAGCCCAAAAGAGCAAGGGAACTGAACAAATTAAATGATAGCTCAAATATTCTATAAGATTTAATTCTGAAATTTTATAATTGTTTGATTTGGGGACAGACTCTTACAATAAAGTTCCTACTTTTAATTGGATGAATTTGTATAATACACTGGAATTAGATGAAATTGAGAAGGCTTGCCATTTTACAGCCTCCATATTGGGCAAAATATTCCAAAAAATATCACAGAGACAACTTATTCAAAGAGTTTTATAAAAATATTTGTCAAAGAACAGAGGCAAAAGACAGTACCTGTGAAAATACTTGGCCTGAAATACTTAAACATTTCAATACAAAAAAATACACTTGTAGGCATTCTCCATTATCAGAATATGCTGAGGTTACCTGGTACCAAATTATTTATAAAGAAAACATTTTTCTCATTTCAAAATATTGTGGTGTAGACAAAAAAATTCAAAAGATTTCAAATTTCTTAATCTTAAAATGCAATTTGGAAGAAGATTACAGGGAAGTTATGAAAAAATTTTATTAGAGCATATTGAAAATAATTGAATTCTTCTAAAAACCATCTTATATTAGGATTCTCCACAGAAACAGAACCAATACAATGGATATATATATATGATATTTTTATATATAAAAGAAACTTCTAATAAGGAATTGACTCATGTGATCATGGTATCTGAGAAGTCCTACTGTTTGCCATCTACAAGCTGAAGGCCCAGGAGATCCAGTGGTGTAGTTCCAGTTCAAGGGCAGGAAAAGATTGATGTTCCAACTTAAAAACAGGCAGAGAGATGGAATCTCAGGGCTCCCACAGATTGGATGAGGCTATCCACAGTGCACAGGGCAATTGCCTTACTCAGCCTATTGATTCAAATGTTAAACTCATCCAGAATACCCTTACAGACACACCAAGAATGAGGTTTATTCAAATATAGGGCAGTCAACCCCTGGTTCAGTTAAGCTGACATACAGAATTAGACATCACATGGCCATAACATGGTGTTAAGATAGATGTAGCCAAGAACCTGATTAAAGTATGTGAATATAAATTTAGAATAATTACTCCATTTATATTATTTTAAATGTTTGAATAATATTGTATTTTTATTTTACTCATTTTAAATATTTGAGTAACCACTACATATTTTTTCTCTTGATTTTCTAGATACATGAACCATAGAAACTCTTTTCTTCCCTTCTATTTGTCTTAGTTTAAAATGGTTGAGTTGGATTCTTCACTACTTACAAGCCAGTGATTCCTAACACCACACTTAATAGGACTCCTGAAGAAAAAAGGAGATAATGTTTGTGAAGTATAGCATCATACACATCATAAATTTTATGTAATGGTGGCTATTCCTACAAGTTTAGCAAAATTAGTTCCAATAGGGATATTTACAAAATACCAAGGTAGCATCTTGTCCCTAACAATATTTCAATGCAATTTAGATAATGCTAATTATAGCTCTCACTCATTCAAATTTTTTTCCCTATAGTTTGCTACTCTCTCTGATTACTCTGCCATCAGTTATAGCAGTAATCAATATTCATGCTAAAGAGTTTGAAAGATGGCCAAAGTAGTAGGCTAAATTAATAATCTTTGTAGCAAGATTTAAGACCCACCCAGAATACCTACTATTTAAATGTATCTCTGTCAATTTATGTGAATCCGAATATGTGAATTTCCACTCTTCTTGACTATTTCTAACCTATAGATTTTGATGCAATTGTTTGTGAAAAGGGGGCTATCATAGGTATGAGATCTTTATTCTTTCACCTACCGAAGAATTATCCAGCACTTACAATATGTCAGGCACTATTGTAGGTGCCTGTCATGTCAGCCTAAAATATAAAATTCTAGACTTTGTGGAGTTTAAAATCTATTAGGAGGGAACTGAAAATAAACAATACTATTTTTTAATAAATTAAATAGTATGTTAGAAGAAAGTAAGTGCTATGGGAACACAAAGACAAAAAAAATGTAGATCACGTTATGGTGGATCAAGAGTAAAGAGGCAGAAGTTGGATTTCAGTGTTAAATAGGTGGTGAGGAGAGGCCTCTGGGAGAAGGTGGGATATAAAGAAGGACTTGAAGTGGATCTCTGGGGAGCAAGTATCCTAAACATAGCCAACAGCTGGACTAAAAGCCCTGAAGTGGAAATGTGCCTATCATGCTTGAAGAATAATAAGAAGGCCACTGTGGCTGTCTTCAGTGAGTAAGAGGAAGAATAGAGGTGATGATATGGCAAGGCTTTGGCTTTAAATTTGAATGAAATGAATTAATTTACAAATTGCTATTCACAAGGAAGGTACCCTACACTTAAGAGGGAACTGGAAGCCTGCTAAACTATACTAAAAAGTGGGGAGCACATATTTGATGGTAACAGATGAAATAAAAACTAATTTTCCCTATGAAAACTTTTTCAAGTAAAACACATTTAAGCAAAAGGGACTTAAATAAAACAAAGGGATTCTAGCAGAAGAGAAGTGGCAGTTCTTAATAGGCAAGTGACAGAATATCAAAGCATTGAACTATGTTATTTTACTGAATGAATCTCAGTCCATTTCCATGGTGGCCTTTGCAAAGTGATTGATTCTTATCACCTTAAGCTGTTGTACTTTCCACACTGCCAAAAGGCTATTAGAAAGGAGGATTAAATGTAGCATTTCTTAATATGTGGTCTGTGGACCACCAGCATAGTACCACCTGGGGATGCTTGTGAAAATGCAGATTCCCTGGACCCTCACCAGGCATACTGAATTAGGCTTTCCAAGTAATTTTTTGCATCTAAAATTTGAGATATTGAATAGAAAGACAAGTTCTTATGGGTCTCTCCCACCGTGGATTTCTATGGACAGGGTTTCCATTGTGTGGAGAAAGTGAAGGTTCCTATGGCCGGGATTCTCACCTGGCCCTGGTCAGCTTGCTCACTACAGACGTGTGGGCAATACATTGTTGTCAACTCTATATAAAGAGCTCCTCCCAGTGCTCTGGGATGCATGACCGCAGGAGAGCAGAGGCTGGAGCGGTGGCAGCGCTGAGTACAGAGACTGAAACAGCTGTGGGGGCAGAGAGGCTCAGAGGCAGAGACCGGCTTGCTGCAGGCAGACTCGCTCTAAGTGGACAGGATTCTAGTGCTTGACCTGCTATCATGGGAATAAAGTTGGGTATAACCCTTTCACCCCAAGTATGTTCCACTATAATTTTTTGGTCTCATTGAATCCATAGTGAACTTGCCAGGGGCTGAAGTCCATTGGCAAGACACAATGCCAGGCCCGAAAAATGTTCAGTCCTGGTGTGTTTTGTTACTGTTTTCAGGAACATTGAGCTTTCAGGTGAATCAGCGAAGAGTTTAGAAAAATGCCTTAAGATGTTGTCACGAGGAAGGGGAGATGATTTAATCTTTAAATTATTGTTCATTTATATAACTGTACAATCATTAAGAATGTTGTGTAAAGTCACTGGGTGAAGCCCACCTTTCCATAGTGATATTTAGATTCAGGTATATTAATTCATCTGGGTGCTCAGTTGTTGATTCTGATGATTTGAGCCAATGAGAAGTAATGATGGCTGAACACCTGAGATCGATTGCCTGGTTAGCTATGTTAACAACCAATGACAACATAATCCAAAGAGATTTACTGTTTGGCTTTAGAAGAGGTATCAAGCTAAAAGTATAATTAAAACGTTTATTAACCTGCCAAGTTGAAAAGAGTAGGTTAAGACTTATGGTATCTGAAGAGTAGCAATAACTTATTTACCATTTTATTTTATGCACAACTCACCCCATGGACTATCTTCACATATACCAAGAGGAAATTGGCTCACTAATATTCTTAATTTCTAGTTTCAGTTCCAAAAAGACTTGAACAAAAATCCTTTATTGCAAAACCAGCAATTAATGAAATTCTCTAATTACCCTGTCTGAGACCTTTCTTCACACCAGGATGATGCAGACAGTATCTTGATTTTTTTCTGAAAGGTCAAATCACCTTGCTTCAGTATCTTCTGGTGATGGGCCAAATGAGACCAGCTTAATTTAATATATCTCTGCTGCTTTTCTTTCAGTCCAAAGGGGCATCCATCATGGGCTTCTCATTCTGACTGATATTGATCAGGTAATTGCCCTCAGCTTGTCAAACTATCATGATTTTTATAAGAATTAGTCTTTTCCAGAAGAAAGTAGACTCAGAGAGAGAGATACAAAGAGTTCAATTAGAAGTTGGCCCAAAAGCAAGTCAAAGTAGAAGGCAAGAATGGAAAAGAGAAAGAGTTGGTAAGGGAAGGAACAGGTTAAGGGGAAAAAGTAGAGATAGAGTTGTATTCTTCTAAAGTGAAGTAATGTGAATTAAAATTATCCACTTGGTACATACAATTCAGAAAAAAGTTCCAGCCAAGCACATAACACAATTTGATACAAGTTGGTTTTGGCAGTAATCAGCTGTGTGGTTGTTCAGAGAAAGCATTAAGAAAAATATACCAGCTGTGGGGAAAATGCAAGCTCCTATGGACAGGATCATCACCTGACCCTAAACTACTTGATGATGTAACTGGCCTACTGCTAGGCTAATACTTCCACACCTACAGGCAACGAGCCATTACTGACTGAGTCATCTATGAAGAGTTCTGCCCAGTGCTCTGGGCGGAGGCAGAGACGAAGGTGGATTACACACCTGCAGACTGCTGGATGCAGACGTGATTCCAGTGCTCCACCTACCACCAGGAGAATAAAGTCAGGTATACACCCTGTTACCCCAAGAATGTTCTGCTGTCATTTCTCTGTCTCATCAAATCCATAGTGAACTTGCCCAGGGCTGAAACCCTCAGGCAAGACACAGCCTTATCTAATTCTCTATCTCAGGGTCAAGGTGGATTCTATTCTGGTGGCTCAGAACCATTATTTTCTTTTTCTTTGTTAGTCTGATATAAATGAACATTAGCCAGCTCTTTAATTTTTCCTAAATTATTCGGGTAAAGATGGAACTCAAAAAGAAAATCCCTGCCAGGAGAGGAGTTCCTCCAGGGAATTGTCTAATGTTGATTTGGGGAATGTCTTCTTAATGTGCCTGGTATACCAAGCCCAGGGACATCCTGGGGGAAAGACATTTCCTTCAAGACATGCTGAGAGGTATACAAGATAAATTCGCTTTATGACTTTATGAGAAATAGAGCAAGGTTACAAAAGCTATGTGAAGAGTCCAGAAAGTCAAAGAAAGCCCATATCTAGGGTACCACTGTAGTTAACAACCTGTTCCAGGCTGTGCTGTGTGTCCAAGATCTGTAGCAAGCCAGCAGGGAGAGCCATCCAGCTGCAAGGGTTTCATATAACTATCTGCCATCCCTGCAGATATTCAAGACTAGCTTGATGCCCTTCAATTTAAGAATAAAGAATGCAGCTTACCTGTAACACTATTACCTTCAGTGGAGCTGCTTTTAAACAGTTGACTCTTTATCCAGGCTCCTTTTCAGATCATGGTTGGCCTTAGGTTCTTGCATTTGGAGATCTTGCCCCCCAGCATATCAATACTTACTAAAAATAAACCCATAAAAAATAAAAAGTAAAAATAGAAATAAACCCACATTAAATATAATAATGGTATAATTGTTCGAAAAAAATAATTAAATTTGCTTTTGAAATTATCTGGCTACAAGTAACTGACTTGATTTACAACTTCCTATGAACTCTCAACAATCATGAATAGCTGGAAATTTTGCAAAGCAAGAAAATCTACACCTACAAATTGTTTTCAAATGCAGTGAAGTTTTAATGAACACTAAATTTAACAATTAAGTTGGCATAACATTGTATCATGTAAGCATTTAATAGAACATTTATTAAAATCCATTCTGTGATTTTTCTTTTTCTTTTTTTTGTATTTTGGAGCCAATTTCTTTGAACAAAATGCTCAATCTTTTCTCACATCTGAGATGAATATGTGTTCCAATTTGGTTCTTTCAGTGAAACATGAGTATACTGAAAAATATTGTTTGGTAGATCTTTGTAGTAGATTTTCAGTAGAATGTTTTTAAGTTTTCCCTTCTCAAAGTAAATCTCAATTGCAGTTCATCTCCTATTGGAGGCCAGAAATATCCTTAACGACTGAACAATTGTCAAACTAGTTCCACGGCATCGAGTGTTGTATTACCTAGGAAAGTATAACCCAAAGACAAGTATAAGTCTGGACTCCACCTGAAAATAGCTATCTGTTCCCCAGAGAAAGATCATAGTAAGTTGAAGTTACTGAAGAAGAAAAAGAAGATGCAGGGAAAATAACTAACGGAAATGGAAAGCATTTTCTAAGTTTTCATTTCTGGGTTTCAAGATTTCCTTTTCTATTTTCTTTCTTACACAGTCTCTTTTTCCTTACCTATGTCTCAAAAGAATTGCCAGTGGTATACTGGCCTAAAATAGATGCAATAGATCAAAATATCTATTCCATTGTGTTCCTTCTCTCTCTCAATTTGCCTTCCCCCAGGAAAACATCAGTTACAGACTTAGTTGAACTGTGTGCATAAGCCCTTCCACATAAGTGCTGAGCATACATGCATGTGCATCCACAGGGGGTACTTTCAGTGTTTTCCGTTTGGGATTCACCCTCCCTGGGTGGCAGATGAGCCTGTAAACTTGCAACAGGCTCACCACAGGACCTCACCTTGTTGCTCCCTGTCCTTTCTTGACTCTTGGCTCCAGCCCGCTGGGGTTTTTTAAGCAAATGGCGTGCCACTTTGTAATTGTGCAATCTTAGTTATTGGACACCTTTTGGGAATCCAAACACTACTACTACTCAGGGTGAATGCAGTTTATTTTATTGTGAATTTTTTTCTCTCATGTTCAATGATAATATACGTGTGTGCATGTATACATGTGTATATGTGTATTGCCTAGCCAGTTTAACATATCTATCCATTTGCATTTTCAGAATTAACCACATTTGTGAAAATGATAAACCCTCCATTGATGTCTTTTTCTTTCTTAAATCATGTGTGGAATGTGCTTTTTGGCTCTTCAGTGTGTATATAATGTGTAAAATAATCAAAGAGCCATCACGACCTGACAGCTCAGGCCTTTGATGAATAGGGTTTTATGTGGGATTATCATATGACATTTCCAAACTAAATTATATTTATGGGTCATGTAGAGTACTATTGCATTATCAATCCCTCAGTGCAGAGTTTGTACATTTTGTAAGGAGTGGAAGAAGGCAAAGCATATGGAATTGGATACCTTTAGTTTTGAACATGATGTTTTTTTAAAAAAAGGAAGCCACCCATTTAACATCTCCTGACTGCTCATCTAAGGTTCCTGAACCTTTGAAGGGAAACTTACGTCCTGTACTTTACCTTAGGTACTATTACTCAATATACTGAAATCAATGTGTTCAGAAATCCTTAGAAATGAGCTAATTTAACACTCCATTTTTACAGGCAAGGGAACTGATTGGAGCTAGAAACACAATTCAGAGCCCCCAACCCTTAAAGACTTTTCTACCCAACCCCACAGCTTTCCTAGACTATGATATACACGGACAAGACTTCATCAAAACATCAAGATGCAACAGTAAGGTGAAGCAAAGCAGATGTATTTAGAATATGAAATACTAGTTTCCACAAAGAGTTATTTATATGCTTCTCAGCCATTTTGGAAAACATTATACTATTGAAGTCAGATAATATTCTTTCCTTGGTTAAAACAAAATAATTTTTCTCCCTTTCCACATATTACTCTATCACTTCTTAGAACCTATAAAGAGGCAGACATATATTGCCAGATACTGATATTCCTCAATCAGAGCCTTCGGAGAAGAGTGACATGGGTCTTTTAGGATACCCTTCATATTTCCTTCCAGTGATCTGCAGTTTCCTCAGCCATGGCTCCTGTCCTAACCGTGGTCCACTCAATGCTGAGAGGGGCATTAGGGAATTCCATAATACCTCAAGGAAAGGCCAGATTCGTTGTAAGTGTGTCTATTGAATTTTGTGTATCACATCACATTTTATTCCAAGGCTACATTCTAGCTGGAGACTCCTTGCAGATCATTCCTTTGTGAATGGAATGCTATCCAATCAACTCTACATTTGAAAGTGTTGATACTCTAACAGGTAAGTCCAGTATATAACATAGCAATAGAACTTAGTTACTTTTGCTGCTTTCTAACGAGAAAAACTGTAAAAAGCACTTACAAACCCATGAGTCACATGAAAAAACATAACACAAATGTGGGAATACTGCCCTATGATGCAGAATAAGATGGTATTCTTTACCCAAACCCATTCCATATAAATGTATAGTTCTTCTGATCCCATAGCTGACCTACGTGGAATTGCCTGTATCATTAAAGCAAGATAATATGACCTAAAATAAAACAAAATAAAATAAAATATACTAAAGGGAGATAGTCTTTATCTGTACAAACAGGAAGAAAAGTCTAAAACAGGATAGTCTTTCAAGAAAGTTTTTTTTTTTTCAGTAATAAAATTGAAGTCCCTAGCAGATGACTGAGATATTTTTTTAGTTCCTTCAGTGTGGGCTAGTATTCCATGCAGCTAGGTGACATTAGACAAAATACTGAAAAGAGTGTTGTCATCTCTCTTGATATTTCATAAATCCCAGCACTGGCATTTCTAAATTCTTGAAGCTCTCTATCTTACTCTGATTCAGAAAGTCACACCTCTTCACTGCAAATGGAATAATCACTAAACTGGAAATCCATTGTAAATACACATAAAATTATGTGACCTGAAGTAATAAAACAGGCACCATGACAACTTGAAGAAGTGAAAAAGCAAAAGCAAAAGCAAAAACCCCCGGTCAGCTGTCTTTTCCCTCTTAGACACTTCTTCCAAATACACAAAGCAGGCAGTTACGGTAGGTGTTTCTCCAGTTCACTGGAATGGAAGTAGCCAAATCTGGTTAAATGATGGGCCTCTCATCTTATCAGACAGTAATGCTAATATCTCAGATTATTTTGTTAAACAGTCAACTGAGCGATATAGATTATATCCACACCATTTACATAGCAATAACTGTAACTTGCCAAATACTGAATTTCACCTGAATCAGTTCAGAGTACAGATGTTCATTCAGACCAACTCTCTCTTATAACCAGTTATTTTCAGAGAATTTAGGATACAGAATCAGCAGTCTGTTCACAAGGTCTTTACAACTGACAAAACTAAATCTCTCTAGCATGGGATCGTGGCAAGCAGAAAACCCTCTCATATTCACTGTCATATGCAGATGCAAATCTCTTTCTCACTCTAATGAAATAATGATACTTTATTTTCTGCAGTATTATTGACAAATAATAAGAAATATCTAAACGGGTATGGCAAGGTGAGGGTTAAATCTGATTGTAATTAGATTGCAGTATGCATGGTCATGTGGTTAATAGTAAATTTTCCTTGATTAACTGATCCTGTTTGTTAAGAGTTCCTATTAACACTAGTGCTCTCTGTGTTGGCTATAGAGACACACCATGGACCAGTGCAAAATTAATGAAGGCAGGTACGCATGCTGATTAGAATGTGGCAGTTTAATAAACTCTTCCAACATTAAATTATTTAATGCATTCATGCTCATGCAGGCTATTCGATGGTCAGCTTGACCACCTATGTGTTAATATTGGGAATTGAAATGCAGAGAATGGAAGAGATATAGTGGTGTATGAGGTAATTAGCTCTCATGTCTGATAAATGGGGCAATACCTATGTGTGCACATGTTTTAGCACACCACAAATGGTGCTTTCATTAGCTGGAATCTTCTTCAGAAATTTTTATAAATGGTTAGTTTGATTTTTGCACCATAAACAGTGGGTCTGATAGCTGTGGTCACTGTCAGTTGAATATTTGAGGCAAATTTCAAGTCAGCTATAAAGTAAGCTATCTTGTTAAAATAAATGGGTCACAAAAATTAGGTAGGAAGCTTATCAATAAACATCTCCAATCTGGACATAATCCCTATGTATCATACAGAAAATACCCTATATAAATATAAATGATTTCAATATATAAATGCAAATATCAGATTTTGAGCAAAATGATAAGCTCTTATATTTGTATAATGTTTTATAGCTTATACAATGCATGTACATGTTATTTAATCCTAAGCATAGCCATTTTAGGTGGATAGTGTTTGCTAATACATGGTGGATCAGACCCTTAAATCTCAGTTCTTATAACTCAAGGTCCAGAGCTTTCAGCACAATTCCACAACTGTCTAAAAAACTATTTTTGTAAAAGTAAACAATTATTTATAAAACAAGTTAATTTTTATCAATAGGTGAGCATTCTAAAAACTTAACCTCTCTGGGAAAAGGATGCTACTTAGATTTGGTAGAAACACAAAAGAGGAAATGTCTATATTTAACACTATCTAAATATAAACAAGTATTTTAAATGACTTATATTTTCCTAGATCCCAGTACTCCCTGACTGTATTTTAGGCATTCACAGGTACTTTGGCAGTGCTTGTATGGAAATAAATATACTAACACAGAACAGAGACCCCAGACCTTGGAGACAGTGTAGAAAGCATGAATTATACCTTTGGTGAGGTGACCAACAGGTCTAGGTGACTGATTAACAAGACCATCCTCTGCTGGTAAGCCCTGGGAGAATGGTTGAATGGATTTATCAGTAGGGGGAATTCTGTGACTTTGCCGGGGCTGTCTTCAGTCCTTGAACCATTTTTAAGACACCAGCTAAAATAAAAGGAAGAAAATGATTCTTCGCCCAACATCAAAGGAGAGAAGCTATAAAGACTGGGAAAAACTAATGCATAGAATCCAGCCTAACAGACCTGCCTTCTAGTCCTGGACAGTCCCAGGAACTGGCAGTCTTACTTTGAGCAATTAGTTAACTTCTCTGGGGCTTAGTCTTTTCAGATGTAATTAGGGGCACTGCAGAAAGTGAACTCTCAAGGTCCTCAAATGTCTAGCAGGACCTTCAAATTGTTTCTTACTGAGAAAAAGGATGTCAGTGATCATTTTTTGCACACCCCCAGGAAGAAAAAGAGCTGTGAAATTCTGTGGCAGACAGAAAGCATCATCCTAGAGCAGCAAACTCTGCAATCCCCTTCTCCTGGGCCTGAAGGGGTAAGTCTGGGCTTTGTCTGGCCTCAGGTCCTCTATGGGCCTTTGCCAACCTGTATGGTCTGACTGAATTCCTGCTGTCATTTTGTTTTCTTTGTGTTTTGGTTTTTTTGTTTGGTTGGTTTTTGGTCTCTGGCTAGCTTCAAAGGATGCCATGGCTATGAATGAATATCCTCTGGTTGTGACAGTGCTCGCTGCAGGGTCATCAGTCTGTGTCCTTACTGCTTCCCTTGGACAACGGGGACAGTTACTGATGTCTGGCACTTGTTATAGGTGGTTGGCAGCTATGTGAACATTGTAACGTAGCAATAGGCTTTCTACAACATCACCACGGTGTCCATGAATTCTGACAGCTATCTTCAGGATACAGGCACCACCAGCCCACTTTCTGCAGTTATGGTGTGTGCTGACAAAATTGGTCTCATTTTCCTCTGGGTCTAGTAGAACATTTGCACAGTTAGAAGAGTAAACAATTTCCACTTGTTTGTATATTTCCAGCCAATTATCATGATGGAAAATCATTGTATTCTACCCATCTGAGTTTTTTATCCCAAAGAAAAAGTAGCTCAAACCAGGCTAAGTCTTTATTTCTTACTTTCAAGCCTTTGGCTCCTTTGAAAACCATGCATAATAACAAAGCAAAACAGAAGGAGCAGAAGGAACATAACAGCAGTAGACTCACAGACCCTGAGAAGTGACGTTTGTTACCCTGGGGAAGGGGTTGGGGTGGGTCTGTGGGAATTGTGAGGGAGACAAAGGGGCAGGAAAATTCTCTATCATAAGTTGGTCACAGGGATAGTAGTAGAGCATGGAAAATACAGCCACTTTTTCTGTAACATCTTCATAGTTGACAGATAATAACCACAATAGTGGGGTGAGGATTTAATAATATGGGTAACTGTTAAACCAATGTATTGTATATTTGAAACCAGTATAAGATTGTATACCAATGACACTTCAGTTTTAAAAATTAAAAAAAAAAACAGAATAAACAACAACAACAAAAAAATATGTGTGAGAAAGCATTAATACCTGAGGCAGGAGAAGGCTACTCCTTAAAAAAGGAAAGGTCACATCTGACACACAGAACGAGCTCAAAACAGCAATAATAATTAAGCATGGAGAATGGCACAATTAGATGGCTTGGGTAATGATAATGTGGTGAACATAAAAAGGCAACTTTGATATCATGCATTTCTTCAAAATACCTGATAGACTCAGGTAACTTGCTAAGCAATATTACTCCTTTTGTATCATCTAATATATGTATTTATGATTTTCTAGGTATTTTAAATTCATGTAACTCTCATGATAATTCAATGAGATAGGAACAATTTTACTCCTGTTTTACATATTAAGAAACTGAGTCTCAGAAAGTTGAGTTAACTTGCCACAGAGGGACTGCAGCAGAGGGGAGGTTCCAACCCAGAGTCTTAGAGTTCTTAACCCTGCAAACAGTACATCTAAGCCTACACCATCCAATATGGCAGCCAGTAGCCACATGTAGCTGTTGAACGGTGCAAATATGTCTAATCTGAATTCAGATGTGCTACAAGCATAAAATATACCATCTTTGAAGACTTACCATGAAAAAAGAATATAAAATATCTTGGTAATTTTGCTACATGGATAACATGTTGAAATGTAATGTTTTAAATAGTTGGAGTTAAATAAAATATATTCCTAAAATTAATTTCACCTTTTCTTTTTATATTTTAATGTGCTACTGGAAAATTTTGTACATTTATATAAAAATTATTTATACATTTTATATATATAAAATAATATATCTTGGATTAATGAGGATTCTTCAGCAAGTGGCTCCAATTTTACTTGATTTTCATACTTCCCACCATAAGACTATTTCATTTGTATTCAGAATTCCTTTGGACAAAAAAAAAGAGGAAAACCTTTACTCTGACCAGAATACACAATGCTCTCCATGTTGGCCTTCACATGGTGTGTTTGATGTTCATAACCTGATGTGGGATCTATAATAGCTGTCCATCAACAGTAGCCATAAACCAAAGTTAGTTGCCCTACTCTGTTTGCCATGGAACTGTCCTGATTTAGAACAAAACCATGCTGAGATCTTTCAAATGCTGAGAATTCCTGGTCATTTGTTAGCCAAACATCACTATCTTCCATGTGCAATTACCTCTCTATGTTGAGGACTTTAAATGGAGGCATCATGTATTATTCAGTATTTTGTAAAAGAGCCTAGTACAAGGGTCTTTGGAAAATATGATGGTGGTAGACAGAGACTCTGGCCTGTCAACACAAGTGAAATTTGTACCTATTAGGGAGAGAGAAAAAGAAATCCCTCAGGAAGTCTGGGAAAATAGCTCATTTCATTTGCAATTGTATTAATATCTGCGAACCAGTATGATCAACTAAAACACTTTTCACACAGAAGTTTCCCTACGAGAAAAAAAACAGTCAAAATTAAGTTTTCTATAAGTATTTGTTGCTGACTGACCAAATTTATCATCTAAATGAGATTAGTAAGTCAATAAGAGTCATGAAGTGCATGTAATGGATGAAAACTAAAAAATCACTGTGAGAAGCTCCATCAGAAGCAAAGCACATGAATTACACACTTGAGTATTCACACCCTCATGATGAGATAACACATATGAAAAGCCACAAAGGGTTGGAAGTGCTAATGAACATGGGTAGGAATTAATTAACTATACTGGACTTAAGTATAGCATATGAGTAAAGACAATAAAGGACACAGGTAGATTTAGGGGGACAGGTGTTAAATCTCTTAGGAGTTCCAATTTGATTTGAGAAGCAATTTCATGCTATTTGTGAAATAATTGATCAAATAGAGAAACCCAACTTTTAACTTTTTGAAGCAGTAAAAACAAGAACAAAATCTTTAATTTTTTTCCCTTATCTCTAGCTAAAAACCAGCTGAATTTTAAAATCAAATTTGGCAGGCACTTGATGGCATGCTTTCAGCATGATGTTTTAAAGATTCAACGATGGAGCAATCTTTAAACATTAATGGAGGTCACATGGCAAACTCCACTTACACAATAGAATCATCATGTCCATCTCTCCAAGTGCGTGTCTTAGGCTTTAGGCTGGAAGAATACAAAGCAATATTCTTATTCTTCCTCCTCTTCTTAGGGTTCTAAGAACACCCTTTAAATGTTCCTGCAGCACATCTAATTCCTCTCTAATACATTTTGCTGGCTTTAGTGTTCAATTTAATTTAAATCAGCAGAATGATCCAAGTGAATCTAGGTTGCTGTAATGTTATATTAGGAAGATCTGACCCATTTGCAGCGAAGGTACACCCAAATTCATTAACATTTGCTCAATAGGCTTCCAGCAGGTGACTTTATGAGAGGAAACAGATGCATCTGAATGTCAACTTAGCAGACATGTGTCTATTAATAGATTTTTGTTCTGTCCATATACTACTGCTGCATCCCATTCTGAGGGAATATGGATAATGTATTAGTTTAATTTACTTTGAAATATACAGAATTATACAGAAATGTTCTCTGAGAGACTGATGATTAAATGAGTCCAAATTTTACACAGCGCCCCAATGGGTGATGGCCTCAATGGCTTTCTAAGTGCTAATCCTTTAACTTAAATGCAGCATGGCTCAGAGGGCTAAACCACGGAGAGGGTGGTCAGGGGTTGTGGGTTCTAAATCTCACCTCAGGATTATAGCATAATACCCACCTAAGGCAAGATTTCCTAAAACAGAAAAATCAAAACAAACTGTCCAACTGTCTGGTTTCAGCACAAGGGCAAGGCAGCTGGTTGAAGACCTGTAGCCTCAGATACAGGCTCTGTGCATCATGAAGAAACTCAGCCCTTTGCCAAAAGAGAGCTTTTATAATCAAGTTATAGAGGTTAAATAAACATAAAATAATTAGCATACAAAGGAAAACTATAGATGCTGACAAAAATGCAGAGAGAATTCTAGAAGCTCATAGAATGGGAAGGTCATAGGAGCCCGTATGGAGACATTCACCAGATCTGTGGAAACATTCAGGGAGACGCCAATGGACAAGAGTGAATATATAGCAGGAGTCCCCAGACCTTACCAGTTCTAGCGCGGCATTTTTCAAAGTCAGGTTTTTCCTCCTGTAGAATATAAGAATGACAGCTCCTGACCTATACAAATGTACAAAATCGTTGTGGGGAAACAAATGAGACCATGAGTTTGAACACATTTTAAAACTTACAAAGATCTGAGGTGCTATGTAAAGTATGGATTACGGTCTTGCTGGATTGAAGTGAAATTATATCTTTCCAAAACACGTCTGTTAAAAAGGACATATTTGAACCAACATCCTTGGCCTTAGAATGCTATTGTTTTGGGGGCAGGAGGGTGTCATATGCCTCCGTGGAAAGCACCACGAGACAGGGAGAGCATGACGCTGCCGTTCCGCTGGCTAGAGAGGACTCTGATCAGGAGGAAAGGGGACTGTAAATAAATAAAATTAACTCCAGGGTAAAGAAAAAGGAAAAGATAAAGGGGAGAAAAAAGAGCGGAAGTGAGAGGAGAAAGGAAAAATGGAACTTAAACCTTTGCTGATGTGTCTAGAACATGCCAGAGAGTGAAAGGCATTGCCGGAGCTCTGCAAGCTGGCATTTCACACGTTCTAACGCTTCTCTTCAGCCTGCTGCCTCCACATCCTCCCATCTCCTCCCCTTCCTTCCTCCTCCTCTTTCCTACCCTCAGCTCACCTCCTTTCCCTCCCATAAATCCTCTGCCAAAGTATGGCCTCCTGATCCCACCTCCCCATTCCTTGTCTCCATTTTCTAAACAAAGTCCGTTGAGCTCTGCATTGCTGCTGTCCTTTCTAACGCAGGTCTGTCTGGTCTTCCTTAGTCCCTTCTCATTCTTTGCTTGCCTATTAGCCAAGCAAAGTAAGAGCCTGAGGACTGAGGAGACAAAATAAGATCTGCCTTCTAAGGTGAAGGCAGAAGAAAGACTGTAAACAGCATTACATAAGCAGAAGAGGCAGATACACAAAGATCTGTGAGATTAAAATATGCCTGCCATGTGCCATATCCTTTCCAGAGCTTTACATTTCCTAGCTTCTTTCGTGCCTTCAACCACCCTATGTAATAGGTACTGTTACTATGCCCATTTCAAAGAAGATGATGATGAAGCCCAGAGAGAATCATTTGCCCAGTCAGGAAGCTCTAAGTCTGACTCAGGAGCCTTCACTCAGCCACTAGAGGGGGTGGATGTCTGGTTAGGGAAATAAATCAATGCCAAAGTATTGAAGGGAGCTTTGTAAGGTTGAGAGTTGTGAGGACTGGAATTTCATGGGTAGGGAGGATAATGTCGGCTGAAGGGGTCATAGCTAATCTCAAGAATACTTATCACAAGCTCATGACAAGGACAATCTTGTGTAATATCAACCCCTCTGTAGGCAATGTTTTCTCAAAGGCTGGGTTTGTAGGGTAAGTCATTTTTTAGAAAGTAAATTTGTATTGGCTACCAATTTCATTAAACTCAAGGAATAGTAGAGTCAAATGATGCAGAATAAGAACCAAACTATACTCACTGAAGGCCCATATATTAAATATAGTCCTGCCCACCCCCTCCCAATTTATTACACATCTGGGAAGAGCCTGCAAAGTAGGAGCACCAGAGCATCGCACATTCCCGATGTAGGTGTGTGGAAATGGCATATGTTTGTATGGGTGCTGCATGAAGACTGATGCATCATCTAATCTGGCTTTTGCAATGTTACCCATCAACCCTATGTGTGTTTGATAAGATGTGGAAGTAATATGAATTTGTTCCACAAGTTCAAGTACTCTTGTTTTTATAATTGTGATTCTTTTTTTTTTTAATTCAGATATTTTCTCTCTTTGGTTCCATGAAGGTTTCTACTATGTCTGATATCTCTTTTTACTAAAATAAATGTTTTCATGTATTTAGGCTTTAGGACACGTTTTTCAGGTACTTTTCAGAGTCTAGTAATTGACTGTTATTAGTATTAATAGGAATTACACACCAAATCCCACTGCCATGCACTGAAAATTTACCCCTTAGGATCAAGTCTCAGTAATAATTTGAATGTGTTGAAATGTAATTTCCAGTTCACAGACCTCTCAAAAAGGCAATGCAGATATGGGAGTTTAGGTTTGAGATCATAGAAAGGAAGCTTCCTAGTTTGTGCTGCTCAGAATTAAGAATGTATAAGTAATCATGTTTTTTCCAAATGCAGGAGTCCATTTGTTATAATTCACAGGACTGAATTGATATACAGGGCAAGCAATCATTCCTATGGGGGACTCCTAATAGAGGATCCTTTCTATGCATTTCTTCAAATGAAGGTATCTTTGGCTCTATTTCTTTCTGTTACAGCCATTTCCTTTGCCTTCAGATCTCTTTATTATACATTATTTGAATATCTGGAAAATGTATTATTGCCTTGTAAGTAGGTTGTGAAAAATCACCAGCCCACACCAATTTTATCAATATGTCTCATGCTAGGGTTTATTCCTGATT
Organism: Manis javanica; assembly: GCF_040802235.1. Classification (NCBI taxonomy): domain Eukaryota; kingdom Metazoa; phylum Chordata; class Mammalia; order Pholidota; family Manidae; genus Manis; species Manis javanica. The sequence continues at coordinate 74,286,750 of NC_133159.1, forward strand.
CAAAATAAAAGAAATTGGCTTTCTTTCCTTATAACTTAATATAATTTGTTACCTTGGAAGAAATATTTTTTTTAGGTCTGTAGATAAGCAACTAATTAAATGTATTTCAAAACATGGGTAAATTCTAGAAACCTAGATAATCTAAAACTAAATAATCTAGGTTTTCTCTGATTCTGCTGTTTGGTCAAGAAATGGACAACACCTTTTGTGTGTACATTCTCTGCATTAGTCCACTTCTTTCTGCAATGATGTCTCAAAGGAAACTGCCCCAATTATTCTATTTCTCTACTTTAATATCTTCCATATTTTTAAACTTGATTCAACAATCATTCCATACCAGAGGATATATCATGACTTTTGAAATGCTCAGTACCTTTCAATAAAAAAAGCTGAAATAATTTTACATAAGCAAGTTTAAAATGTCAGGATAACAAAAAGGATCTCTCTGAAAACACTTCTGAAATAAAATTTGATTTTTGTCAATAGTATATGAAAAACAATGAAATAGCCTTTCTTTTTTGATTTTATAGATTTGATATTATAGAATCCTTTTGACAGAGGGTCAGTCCTAGAGTTTTTAAACTTGGTATCCTAAAATAATGTCAGTATGTTTAGTTCAAAGATAGGATATTTTCTGAAAGCTGCTTTCAGTAAAACCAAAAGTGGGCTGAATTGCAGCAAAATATATTAATAAACTACAGCATGTGCTGTTTTACTGAGGTGCTTTATGGGGAGTTATGTTTATTTTATAATCGTCATAATATTTTTAATTGCTGCATTAGAGGTCTCAGCAACATTTCCATTATAAAACATGCAACCACCCAAAACCGATTCCCCAAATCTTTAAACAAATAAATCTACTGTGAAGACATGTATTTCTTATACTGAAAAAGTGAATATAATTTTACTAATGCATTTTGGTGACCAAAAGCTAGGTCAAAATATCTTGACAATGGCACATTTCACATGTTTCATGAGAAATTCAAAAGTGATGCTTATCATCAAGGGGTTTACAGGAAGAAACATAATATATACAAAGCCAAATTTGGGTAGAGGATAATTCCTTCTTTTATGCTTGTCCTAGTCTGGAAAAATTGCTCTATTTTAATATCAACATTAGATTTTTTTTAAAGTATTTTTTTCCTGAACTTTGAGTGGATTTACAAAGGTTTTTTTTCTTATAGAACTAAGAGAAATAATCACCTTGATTCTGGAAAATAAGTGACCATTTATAATTCTGGTGATGTGTATTTTCAGAACAATACTACCTAAAAGACCAGGGTGCTCTACCTCTGGTACAGTAATTCCTGTATTAAGACGCTCCGGAGAACTCATCCCTGAGCTCCGCATTGCATGGGCATTAGCATGTCAACATTTTCAGGGACATCATCTGTAAAGAGCCCAGGAGTGAAGTGGAAGCACTCCTATCAACGGTGCTTTTGAAAATGGAATGTTTTCCTGGATCCTTGAAATACAAATCAGCAAAGGGGGAAGTTGATTGCTACATTTGCTTCTAATGAGTTTGAATAGGTGACCTTTGGCCAACAAGTAAGGGACATCAGGACACAGTGATAAAAAGTGACCTCTTATGAAATGAATGAAAATCCCATTGCACGATTATAAACAGTTTCAAAAGGTAATGGGCCAGCTTAGCCTGATTAGACCCCTTTTCTTCCTCTCTATGGATATTTACTACTATTCCCATATTTTCTTTTTTTTTTTTTATGGCACTCTTAAGCATTTCTATTTGTGCACTGTATGTATTGAGTGTGAAATAATTAGATTTCAGAGTGGCCTTCCTTGGCCTACTTTGTCTCCCCTGGCCACACCTTGGATTTGGGGGCTTTGACATCTTTGCAAAGGGTGTTCCTGAGCTGAGAATGTCCTCCTTCCCTACCATAATCCTACCTTCTTCCAGGGCCTAATTCAAAGACTTTTTCAATTGAAGTTCACCTTTTATCTCCTGACACATTCAACACTTGTTATATGCTTGCTGTGTAATGGGTATTTTTCTGAATGAATGCATATTACTGGATATTTTGCCATTCATATGCCACTTAGAGGCATCACTGTGTTTAAATGTTGGATCTTCCCAACTAGATTGCAACTTCCTACATGAATAGAAGCTGTCTTTCACTTTGGTGCATCTTTGGTGCATGTGGCAGGGATCATTTTATATAATAAGTCAATGATTGTTTTTTGAGTGGAAAGTAGGCAAGATATAATATTAGCAAAATATATAAAGATGTTTCCACTGGGATATAATCGACATGTAATTTTATATTAGTTTCAGGTTTACAATGTAATGATTCAATACTTGTGTATATTGTAAAATGATGACCACAGTAAGTCTAGTTAACATCCATCACTGCACATAGTTACAAATTTTTTTTCTTGAGATGAGAACTTTCAAGACCTACTCTCTCAGCAACTTTCAAAAGTAAAACACAGTATTATTAACTACAATCACCATGAAGACTCTTAACCATAAAAACGTTCCTCACATTTTAAGCCGTATTCACATTTGAATAACAACACTATAAGATTAAAGAAATCTCAGTGAAAGAGGGATCACAAAGATTTCACTAAAGTATACATTGGAATGGAATCATTAAGATACCAAATTCAATAAACAGTCCTCTAAATCTCTCAAAAAGATCTTTAAAGGATACTAACAAATGACACACAAAATGAGGAAAATGCACACTAATGTTTAAAAGGTATTCATACTATATGAATTTTGATTCAAAATGCAAGTTGTCCTCCTCCTTTGGGGAATTTAAATAAAAAAAATAGTTATGGATATCAAAAAGAATTCCTATATCCAGGAAGGAAGGACAAAAAGAGTCCTTCACATAAGAAGCTTTAAACAAGTTAATAGTCTTATCTGGTAGTTAGATTATCTACAACAGTCATGTTGAATCTAGGGACAGGGAAGCCAGAAGGTACAGAAAGTCCAAAGTTAAACAGTGTCAGTAATCTGACCAAGAGAAGAACACATGCTTTCCAAATCTTTGACTCTTTCTCTAGCCATGGGATAGAGGAATCCTCATATGAGGAAAAATAATTAGAAACAATTTTTAAAGAGCTACTAATAATCAAATTTAAAATTTTCTAGAAACCACCCTTCCTGCCCATTCTACTTGTCACGGCACAATCCCAAATCCTTTTCAATTCATCATATTATTTCCACAGCCTCAGCAGGACTCTCCATTCCCAGTCTTCCCCTTGCCAAATGTCCCTGCTACTGCCATGACTCCAGTTTCCCCAAATCACACAGCTCAGGGAGAGAGCGGTTCCCGATCTCATACCCTGGTTACTAAGTTCTCATAAAATCTGATCACACCCTAACCAGCCAACCTTTGTTTCCTTCCATTGAACAGGTTAAAATGTAAAACAATTTTTCTAATTGGATCTAGTAAATTAACTTTGACTTCAGATCTTAAATGTCTGAAAGTTGAGCACAATGCCAAACACATAATTGATGCTCAATATATACACATGTTAATTGATTAAATAATTGAAGATATTTTTTTTTAAGTGCCTGTGAGATCCTGGTAAATTGATGCATGGCCTATAAGCTGCTCTGTAATGTTGCTATCTAATGTTCTACATGTAATTATTAATAGCTCAACACCTCTAGGAAAAAGTCAACAGAGGCCCCTTTCCCTCTTCCCATCAAAACCACTGTGCTCTAAAACATTCCCCTAATGAGATTCGCCTGGTTTCATCATCTTTCTCAGACGGAATTTTAAAGACACTTCCATATTTAGAGGTGTGGAATTTATTTGAATACCAAAAGCCTAAAACCAGAGTTTATTTGCCTTCTTACAAGCACTTCAAAAAGGCAGACCCAATTGCTATCAATTTAAAAGCAACATCTGGATCGCTCATACCTGCCTAATAGATGCAGTGTTCTACTCAAAGGCCATAAGAAAAATGATACAAAGCTAGCAAACACTATGTGCCAGAGAATAAAAAACATAGCTCATTTTTCCATGATTAAGAGCTGTGAACATTCTCATAGTAGCTCCCTCTGCAGTTACATGGGAGATGCAGTATTTCAGAGGAGAGTTTGCATCCGCTTGAGTATTTGTCTGCAGAACAAGGTATCCATAAATTTCTACTGCCCCAGATCAACTTCAGTCTCAGGTGAGCAAACATGGTTCACGATGGATCACTTCTTGTCAGCCCTTCAGATGATCAGCCTCTTTGCCCTTTGGTGCTGATCAAGCCCAATGGAGGCTCCAGTTGGCTCACTCGTGGGTCCCTTTCTTGAGGTTCCCCCTTCTGCTCTACCTGCATCCAGGAAGGAAGACAGCACTTTTGGTCAGTTACATTCAGACCGTTTCTTAGGTAAGACAGAAAAATACACAATTCCTAATAAGCTCATTATTGGTAAGGCAGACTCCTGGTCAATTATTGTCATTTAATGACCAAAATTCACAATGGTGCAAGTAGACAACTGACATTTTGCCTGAGCACACATCTCTGGCCAGTGATAATTAACCTGAAGGTAAAGAACCAGTCATTTTCTTAATTCAACAAGGCACCTCTTTCAAAGTTGGGGCTCTTCCTGTTTTAATAATCAAAAGGAAAAGACCTTTGGTACTTAATATTTAAACAAAATGTTTAATATTTACACAGTAAAGTTCTTCTTCTGATATTAAACCAGCATTAAAGCAGGGATGAAAATTGGTTTATAATCTCTGACACTAGGCCTGGAGCCTTGTATGTAGTAAACAATGTCACTCTTCAGATGGGTACCACCTGCAATGAGTTCAGAAATGTCAACTGTAATTAAACATTTTATTCCAAGGATAATTCATAGGTTATGTACATGAAGGACTGCTTTCTGCCATGAGAAATTTCAAAGTCCTGGGCTGTGTAAATAAGAAGCGGATTTTTTTTTCATTGCATGTTTTTAAAAAAGCACATACAAACTGCCCAAGACCTAATTAATATTATTCTTAAACATATGCTTCGTATTTTACAAAGATTTTTAAATTCAATTTCATGAAGCTTGACTGGAAATCATACATCTCTACCTTGCCAATGATTTCCTCTAGCTACAAGTAAGAATCCTGTAGGGGGGAAAAAAAGGGTATGATTTGCCACAAGCCAACATGGTGAAGTAATGGCATCATTGGGATTGGCTGTCATCAATGCTAAATTTCTCCTTTGAGGCTTTAGTTTTAACTTACAGTTTCAATGAAAACCTGAAGAACATGTATTATTTTTAAAAGAATGACAAGTTATATGAAGCTTTTCAGGTCACCCAGCACCTCCATAATGCTTCTAATCCTAATGAAAATTTAAAGTGAAATTATTCAGTTAAGAATATAAGTGTGTGTGTGAGAGAGAGAAAGAGCAAGCGAGAGAGAGCGCAAGAGAGAGAGAGAGAGAGAGAGAGAGAGAAAGAGGGAGGAAACAATCTGTCTGCATCAATAAAAATTCATTCACAGTTCCTTGGTAACAATTTGTTAAAAGCTAACATAATAAATCAGAGGTTTAAAATACACCTTCCCTGGCCTTCCACCCTAATGTGCTACATCATTTTTCCCCAAAACAAGGCTTAAGGGGAAAGACCTTAAGTAAAAATGGTGTTTAAAAAATGAAAACAAAGATCTGGACAAATGTGGTACTTTTTTGTGCATTTCCCAGTCCATTACAAGAGCACTCTTTTCTCTAATTATATAAGGCAGTAAGGAGAAAGGGGGCGCTGTCTCTCACTCACTCTCTCTCTATTCCTACCTGTTTTTTCTGTATTACTTCATAGCCAAGTATTTTATGATCTAGATCATCTACCAAAGAGAAGACTTTACATACCTGCAGCTTAAACACAAGGTGAAGAGGGTTTGCTAGGGAACACAGAGCCCCAGCCACACCAGAGGAGCACGGCGCAGACAGTCCTGGCATCGAGCAAGTGGAGACATGCCCGTGGCAGTGCTGTATCTCAGATACCATGTTGGTTCTTTGTAGTTGGGGAAAATTTGTTTAAGCAAAAAGTAATAGACACAAACTCTTCTAAATCACTATTCCAAAATGAGTGTAACACCAGAATTTGTTACAAGAGTTCTGATTGTGCTTCCTTTAATTAATAATCTTTGTTTTGGAAATATAACTATACAGGCTATGTGAAAACATGGGAAAAATAAATGACACATTAAGAGAAAAATGCTGCAGATCATATGTATACTGATTGCAATTACAATTAAAAATCTGATATACAAGAAAAAGTACTTGGAAGAACGACAGCAGTGTACTATGAGGGTGGGGTTATGAGTAATGACTTTTCCATTTTCCCAGATTTCTGCAATGTGATAATATGACTTTAATTATTAAAGGTCTATATCAAAGAAGAAGATAATCACCTTGGGGAATTAAAAAGTCCACAGTTCACTTGTTCATTGAACCCCAGCAGCACAAAGATTTGGAGAAGAAATTGGTGAAGGCTTGGACCAGACACAATTTGAGCTCTTTCTGCATATCTCTCACTCAACATACAGAGACTACTCCAAGAAGAGTGTTAGCAAAATAGGATGAAGGGAGAAGATTGAAGAACACAGTATCAGAATGGTTAGTTGGTCTGAACCTGGAGCTTCTGTTAAACTAATTTCAGATCCTAAATCCTAAAGATTTCCTTTACATTCCTGTTAAAATGGGGCTGCCCAAGCTGCAAGACAGAAGACAGACAAAAGCTTTCTGAGTTCAGCTATTCCCAATCCTGGTTAGGAAAGAGAAGTAAATCCTGTGGGTTTGGTTACATCTATAAGCCACCACAAAATAGACAATATATTTCAGCTGCATAAACCCCACAGAATCAGAATAAACACAGATATTAAATACATACTGTAATTTTGAACTCGAAAGGAGGAAAGACATGACTAAGGGCACAAAACTAGTAAATTACAGAATTGGTAAGATAGCACAAATGATCAACTATTATTGTTCCATGAATTTCTTTATTCAAAGCCATATATATACACACATACACACACCATTTGTCTCAAGCAATCAATTAGCATTGGGTGAATATTTGTCATGTGACTTAGCAAGAGCTCTCATTTCCCCTTTCAACCTGACAAGATTCCTCTCTGCATCACCCAGCCCTAATTTCCTTTCTGCACAACCTTCCATGATTGTGATAGACCTTCCACCGAGAGAATACCCGAAGCCTTCCACGTGAAAAGTCCCATTAACTGGGCTGCAGGCATTGGGGGTGGAGCCGTATGGAGCTGGAGCTTGAAACCTTTTGCATAAAGAACCAGGCGAAGCACATGGCAGCCATGGCAGAGTATTTGGAGGAAAGGTTCTTCCAGGACAGCCTTCTCCTTTGCCCATGGAAAAGGCTTGGGAGCTAGAATCCTGGAGTGCTACACCTGATCAAATAATAAGAACTCATTTAAAACAAATACAATATTAAAAGCTAATTTTTACACCACAAAATTAATTAACTTTTCCTTCTACAAATATATTACTAAAACTTTCTCACTGCACCAACTCTCCAAACAAAATTAATGGTTTTGTTTTGAAAATTAATTTTGATATTAAAAAATTATATTTTCCACCAAGATCTCAGTTACTCAGATTAAATATTAACCAAAAGCTGTCTTCTGCTTAAATAGAATTTAGCCTTTGAAGTGTTTTTATTAATCTCCTCTGATGTAGGTGCTTGAGATTCTATGAAAGCACTGCCATTACCCGTTCTGTGCATCACTTACTGTAATTTATTTTCAGAACATAATTCTATTTATAAATGAAAATCCTATTAAAAGAAGACAAGAAAAATTAGTCCTAGACTTTGCATTGGTAGAGTAGAAACAAAATGAGCGGCCTAACCTGAAGTGACATTTACAAATTACCTGTTAATTTAAACCGGGTTGAGGGATGACAGAATTTAGTCAGACTGACAGGAAGTACCGAAGGAATGACAGTTGGGTCTGGAGTGGTCATACAGCTCTTACTCCAGGCACATTTGTCTGTGTTCCTCTACTACCTCACCCCTCCCCAAAAGCTGCCTGCCTGGTAAATAATATATTTGTAAAAATATTTACATTTTTGGCAGATTAGTGACTAGAGGTTTTCCATAGCAGGAAGCTCTCTTCCTTTGTTTAAGGGAGGAAATCATTTCTTAAAAAAAAAAGGCTTTGGGCTTTCCTCATGAGTGATCCCACACCCCACCCCTCTACACCATCCCTACTATTTAGGCCCAAATAGCAGTTGTTTTTTCATGAGTGTCTTTGACAATGCAGGAGGCTCCAGCAAGGCTACAAACAACTGAGCCCCCACACACGGAACTGGTATGTACATCCCTCTCACTCTCCACCTCAATGCTTCTGAGAACGAGCTAGCAGGAAGAGCTGGTGTTCCTTTCACTCCGTTTTTTGAAATGTACCATCCAAAAATATCTTATAAATAGAATTGTAAAATAATGATCTTCTAAGAGGACGCCAAAGAAGGGAAAAGAATTGCTATAGACTTGGGTTTTATCAGTTCATCTTAAATTACTACCAGCCAGTTAAATGTCTGCAGATATTGTACATATCGAAGTAAATTTTAGTATGTAGCCATTTTTTAAAAACTTGTTTTTATAGGACACTTATTCCACATTCAACTTACAAAGAGGTACATTTTTTTTGTCTCGTGGGTTTGTGCTCAATAGCATTAATAAAAGCTACATGTATGCATGGAATGGAGACACACACAGGCCCACATTCACACACGTAACACACACACAACATACACATGGTGTACCCAGTCACCTGGCTTTTCATGACAAAAGCCATTTTTGTACCTTAAAAAACAAAAAGGAGGCATATTTTTTATGTAGGAGGCCATCTTTATATTGATCATGATAATAAATGCATTTAGATAAATATAAAGTAGAAATAAAAACTAAAAATGCATTTCAATAAAAATGATAAAATGAAAATAGGGGCCTTCTTTGCGTTCTTAAATTAATGTAAAGAAAAACATCCTGGCGTTTCACCTGCCTGCATCCTGGCTAAGCCTCCTACATGCTTTCGTCTCCTTAAGAGGATTTCCCCATTGGAAGTTTCAAGGTACTGTCGCACTCTTTCTACTTGATTCCCCATTCTGGAATTCCATTGGTTGTGCAAGGATGATTCTGTAACACAAAAGTAACTTCTGTGAATTATTCACACACTGATTCTCAGAATCTTCATGCAACTTCCAGTAACTGGGCTGGACAATTACTGAGCGTAGGCCTACTCCTTACACAAATGTCTCTATATTTGTGTCGAGGGTGCCTACCAGAAAATGTGAACCATACATGTATTGTTTTATAAGAGCAGTGTAACCAAAGTAAGTAAGAATTTTGTCTTGACATTTTGATCCAATGTTCCTGATTTTGTATCACTTATTAGTTATCTAATAATAAGGAATAATTCAATCCCTTAATGCCAAGATGATCAGAAAAATCACATGAATGATTAGTATTTCTTAATGAGAAACTAGTTATGAAGAGACTAAAATATTAAATTTGAGTGAAAAAGTTTGAACTCTGAGATTCTGACCAGAATTGTTGGAAAAACAAATCTTTTCCCATGCAGTTCCTCAGCCTGGCTAGATGAGAATGAGTCACGCTGTAAAGTCTTCTCCATACAAATACCATGATTCCAATTATCAAGGCATTTAAAGTTGACTCCAAATTTAAAATAAAGTTCAAAAAAGATAACCAAGATAAATTATTCAAACTCTTCCTTCCATCCATCCTCTCCAAATGCCATAAAAGACTTCCTCCTAATACCATTACTATAAAAAATAGAAAATCAAAGTTTCCCTTGTCCTATTTGGCACATAAAGAAACACTTTTTATACTAAGTCTTACTTTTCAGTCTTTCTTCAGTCTGAGTTTAAAGATAAATTATAAACGATCTGTGTCTTAGATTCCTCTGTCACATTGCTGTCAAGAAGCATATGCCTGTTTGGACAATCCTGGTTATTTCTATAAGATTTATGAAATGTTACTTGCTCCAAGATTGATATCCATGTCCTTATTCAGTATATCAAGGGCATATGATAATGATAGCGATCAATGTTATTTTAACACTGCACAAAGGCCAGGGTGTCAAGGCCATCACTTCATTAGACAAGGGGACTATTGATTATTAACTAGAGACTAGCTAAAATCGAAATAACTGTACAATCTCCCCATGCCAAAAAATTATCAGCAGGCGAGCAGATTACATAATCTGTCAACTGCTATGAAACCTTCTCAAAACTAAATGGAGGGTATGAAGAGTATTTCAAAGGGCGTTTCACAATGAGCGATTTCTCCTTTTTTATCCCCTGACCCTCTACTATCCTCCCTCTTAAAACTGAAATAATATTAGACTTGAAACACTGCTTGAGTGAGTTCTGACCTTATGATGTAAATTCTCATTAAAAATTGAGAAGAGGGAGGAGAAAGCTGCTAAAGTTTAGGTGGGAGTGAAGGGGAGAGAGAGGAAGTAAGAGGTTTATTGGTATGAAGGGAAACAAAGACTATTTGTGTCCTTTCTCTAATCTTCCTATCTCTGCCTTTTTAAAAATAGTAAATGTTTGACATGTCATAGAGCTAAAGAAAACCATATACATTTCCCTCCCTGTCAGAAGACTGACTATTATTTGGCTGGCTCCAATTGTTTTTTACGTGCAAATTTATCAGATATCCATTCTTTTTGCCCAGAGCCATGAGCTATGAAATTTGTAGACTCTCATTGCAGGTGTTAAAGAGGCCTCTCTATCCTGGAGTCATATTTTCGGACTCTAAGGCAATTTCCCGTCATGTGTGCTCTGATTGGACCACACTTCCTAATCAACATATTTCCCCCTTGACCAGCCCTCTATGTGTATATGCTGAGAAAATGGAAAGTGGGTTAAAAGGAGAGCACTGAAAAACGAAACAAAACATCCTGTTCAGAACAGTGACCTGAACACGGCCTAGTGCAGCTGTAAGAACTCATCCAACTAACACAAATCCCACGAGGCACGCAGAAAACTGATGAGGGAAGAGCAGAGCAGACACTTGCTGCCCAAAGGTAGGAAGTTCACTACTCTTCCTGTTAAACCTCTGTTTTCATTTGCTTCTCAACTAATCTCACTCTGGACCAAATTCATTACCTGTGCAGCCTCCAATGGCTACTGAAATCAAAGAAGTCAAGGGAACAGTGAACGGAATCACGTGGGAATTTATTTCCCCCATTCCTCCCTGCCTTCCCAAAGATCATTTCAAAATGCTGCAAAGTCAGGCCCTTGGCCCTTTCCCACCTTCACTACGTGTTTGCTCTTCAGAAGCAGCAGGAGTAGAGTATCCTGCATATTGGTTCTGAACCACGGCCAGTGGACCTCAGGAAGGCAGATGCGGCTGACAGTGTAGAAACTCTACGACCAGGTGCAACACGAGGAGCCGTCGATGTCATGAGAGTAGTGCTGGGCGATGTCAGGAGAGTAGTGCTGGGCCAGGCACTTTCAATGGTGCTAGGCTAGTATGGTGGGGGGCTTTGATAGGAAAGCAACTCCAAAAATGCTGATCTTAAAAAAAAACAAACATTAGAACTGGAACAATTTGAGCAACGAAATAAATAACAATATTAGCTTACAGTCCAAAGTATAAAATAAATATACATGAGTCCATACGGCTATATAAAATGAAGGAATAGATAAATAAATGAGAAGATAAAAATGTTTCCTCACAGAAAAGTTTTGAATAATCTATGCAGATGCAGACACTCTCCCCTCCAGGAGGTGACCCTCAATGCCCTGCCCGCACTGCCCCATCCGCCTCCCCAGCCCTTGCAGTAGACTGGGCTTAGTGACTTGCTTCTGAAGAATAGAGTATACAAGGGGGAAGTCAGGTCATGTTTACAGTGGACACATTTGCCAAATGCTACCTGGGCCAGGTGGTCAAGATTAATATCACCAGTCGTAAGTCCTGTGGATAACATGTACCCCCTGATAGGATGTGACATGAAGGGCACACCACCTCTGTGGTTTCTTCCCCAAAACCTACAGTCCCAGGGTAATCAGAAGAAAAACATCAGACAAACCCAAATTAAGGGAATTCTACAAAATAACTACCAGTAATCTTCAAACTATCCAGGTCATGAAAGCAAGGAAAGACTAAGAAACTGTCACAGACAAAAGGAGACTAAGAAGTCCATTGAAATGCAAGGTTTTATCCTGAATTTGGTCCTGGAAAAGAAAAAGGACAGTAGTGGAAAAACTAGTAACTTGAATAATTTTAAGTCTGAAATTTAATTAATAGTAATATACCAATGTGGGTTCCTTAACTTTGACAAATGAACCACAGTGTATAGAATGTAAACACTGGAGGGAACTGTGTGAGGGGGTATGCAGAAACTCTAGCATTCTCTTTGCAGCTTTTCTCTAAGTCTAAAATTATTCCAAAGTTAAAAGTATATTTTAAAACTCTAAAGTATTTCCAAAATGCCTTCTATTTGAACAAAGCAAAATAAAACAAAAAACAAATACACATGTACATACATATGCATGCATAAATGTATATATAATATATAGACATACATATATATATCACATATATATATAGATAGATAAATAGGTCATAAATACATAGATATATAGACTGATCAATACTATCCCTGCTATTCTACTATTTATTCATTCATTTATTATTTTATTCATTCATTCATCCAGTTTTGAAATAGTAACTACTACATGTGAAGTACGGGCTTATTTATCAGACATCCATTCTCTTTGCTACGGGTTGGGAATCCAACTGTGGACAAGATGAATATTAACATTACCCCCATGCAGCAATTATTTAAGGTCTTGTTTTGTGCACAAAACTTTTAAATCTTCAAGAATTTCATGTATCCCTCAGAAGTATTGGGGTTTTTTGAGTAAAATTCTTGGGCTCCAGATCTGGATATACCACTTAAAATAAGTGGTTTGGAGCAAGATTCTTAACACCAATCTGCAACTCAGTTTCCTGGCCTGGCAATTGTGATCATAATAATTGCTTCCTTACAAAGCTTCATAAGAGCAAAATAAATCCTTACGTATGTTCTGAAACACTATACAAATATTACCTACAACTTAAAGGACAGTTCCCGTGCTATCCAGGGGGGCCCATTAGGAATAAGAACCACAACAGAATGAAGAATCAGAAAGGAAGACAGAGTTCTGGCTTTGGACATGGGAAGATACAAGAAACAAACTTCTCTATTTCACAGTCTTGCTTGGAATTAGCTTTGGAACTGAATATGTAAATGTCCAAAAGAAAAGTACAAAACAATCTTCTGAAGTAAAAGTCGCACATTGCTATTCCCATAAATGGATGAGGCACCTGAGGCCCAAAGATACTGAATAACTTGCTCAAAATCCCACACTGAGCCAGTAACACATGAAAATTAACAATTTAACCCCTTGGCATTAAGAGTGATACCACAAAGGTTTTGCCATTTAACGTATCCTTTGTGCTTATGCCCACCTTGTCAGGACTCAAATCTAAAACAGCTTCTTGGGTTTATCAACAGCTGTGATTGGGAGGTTTATGTATGATTGCTTTGCCAGATGGGATGCCAAATGCCCCACACTGCTGTCATTCAGTGCAAGCCTAGCTAATACCATGAAATTCCTTCCTGTCCGCCCAGCTCTGTGTTATCATGAGTAACCCTGCACCACCAGCTATGCCAGAGAGGCTGCTGCTGTAAGCTACGTGCCAGTCTTCACTCTCTTCCCTTCCCTGCATTGTGTGATACAATTAAACTAGGATGTATACTTGTATTCTAATGTTATATTTGTAACTGTACATATGCCCAAAGGCTTTAGCGGAAGTTACATTTATTTATATCTTGAAAAAAATACATAATCAAAAAAGATCAGGCTTTGAAAAGCAAGAAAATTCCTTTAGCAGTTTTTCCTTTTTTTCAATGCAAGAGTAAAAGCAAAGTTTCCCTTGGCTACTCTACAGAGCATTAGTCAATTTGAAAATTTTTTTACTTTTATTGGAAAGATTCTGGTAGGTCTTCTAGCTGTCTTTTTGCACCCATAGTATATAAGTGACAGTCTATTTCAATGCAATATTTCATTTCCATGACCATTTATTCAGTTCTAAGTTCTTATTATTAAAAAAATAAAGAATGAGTTCCATTCCTCAAAAAACTTGCTGTCAAGTGAATGTAGAAAATAAAACAAACAAATAATACAACTTTGTATTAGACTTATGTACAGATTGCTGCTGAAGTTTAGTGGGCTTGTTGGGAAAAGCCCCTTGAGAAAAACAGTGGAGAAGGAGAAGAGATATTTGAGCTGGATCTTCAAGAACGTGTATGGGTTTAACGAAGAACAAGATGTATGTGAGCACAGAGAATCTCATGAGCAGAGACCCAGAAACATCAACTGCACGAGATTCATCATATTAGGGACTTGAGAGGGCAAAACCAGAGAGAGAGATGATGAGGCAAAATATGGTTGAAAGTAGCTTTTGAAGGCTCTCACATTCCAAATTAAAGAAAAGGGAATTTTTAACTTACAGGTTATATCACTCTATCAGACAATTTTATGGAGGATGGAGGGCTAGGGAGGGGTGCAGCGGTCATGACTAAGAACAGAACAGTCAAGACAAGATTAGTAAAATCCATCCAGGCTAGTAAATAGCATTCTTGGAAAACAGTTATCAATTCACTAAACAAATTTAATTCAGTTTTACAAAGATGAACTGACCGATAATGGCTTGTATCAGTCACAGTTCAGTTAGGAAAACAGAAACCACTCTAGATATTTCATGAAGAAATGGATCTAACAGAAGGAACTAGAGACTTAAAACCTGTTGAAACGGCTGGAGGAGAAAAGATCAGGAGGCCACCACTAGTATTCAGGAAACGCATACATTTAGGCAGCTGGCAGATGATCTCTGCCATCTCCTGCACCGGAGTTGCATGGAGGGAGTGCAGGAGAACACCCAGAAACCTCTGGCAAAAACTTACCTTTGGCATCTGCCGTAGCCCAAATACCTCATCAGTGCTGCCCAGGAGCAATAATGGTTTCTGGTTCTCTTTTGTTTTCTATCTCCTGTGCAAGTGTTTTTCACTGGGAGAATATAGAACAGAATTCTGCTGATAGAAGCTCTAAGAAATTTAGTTGTTATGCTTTGAAGCCCCTGCAATCTACTGTTAGTACAGAGAAGAAGGGAAGTCTGAAGAGAAGTCTGGTACATTATGCAAGGAAGGTCAAGATCTGGGGCAAATATTATTTAAGCAACATCAACAGGAAAATTGGCAGTTTTCAGATACATCAGTAAATCAAAACAACAAACAAAAAACTAGAGGACTAGCTCCCAAGCGGTCTTGGATTTGGCTCTTCCTTTTCCTGATTCCCCAGTTTCCCCCAGTTCAGGTGTACCAATCAGTAAGCCAAGCCCTGTCCACTCACTGGTTCTTCTGAATACAGCTCCAAATACCTCTGCCACAAAAATTACTCATGATGAGTCACAAGACTGTTGAAGTTTCAAGAGACACAGGAAATGGAATTAGGCACTTCAGGATCATGTCTCATATGAGAATTGTGGATTCCTATGGAATTTTCCATGAGGTTCACAAATGTATAGTAAAGGCCCATCAAATATTGTAATTCTGACCATCTACACGAACACACATACACACAACTGACATCTTTATATCCTTCAGTTACTTCCTCTTGCTCTTAGAATAAAGTCCAGACTTGAAATAAGGTCCACCAGGCACTGTGAGTTCTGGCCCTTCACTACTTCTCCAGTTCGTTTCACACCCTCTGCTCCTCACTCTGGCCTTCTTTTAGTGTTCCCTTGCACGGGCCCCTCTTCACCTGCCAGAGATGTCCTTCTGCCACCTCCTCCCCTGCCTCCTCCTATTTATCCCTCAAGTGTCGGTTTACATGGCATTTCCCTTGGAGGTATCCCCTGCTCGTCATTCCAGGGACCCCATTATTTGCCCTACCCACTTCATGTTCTATGATTTTTTTTGACACAGAGTTAACTTTTTGTAATCACATAATTACGTACATAATTTATTGTTAATCATTTTTTGTATTTCCATCTTTTCCAGTAAATTTTATAACGGCTATCATCTCCATTTGTCTTGTTTATAACTGTATCTTCAGGGTCTAGCATAGATATGTCATAGTAACACTCAGCATCTATTTGCTAGGAAAAGGAAAGAAAGAAAAGAAAGAAAGAGAAAGAAAGAGAGAAAGAAAGAAAGGAAGGAAGGAAGGAAGGAAGGAAGGAAGGAAGGAAGGAAGGAAGGAAGGAAGGAAGGAAGGAAGAAAGAAAGAAAGAAAGAAAGAAAGAAAGAAAGAAAGAAAGAAAGAAAGAAAGAAAGAAAGGAAGGAAGGAAGGAAGGAAGGAAGGAAGGAAGGAAGGAAGGAAGGAAGGAAGGAAGGAAGGAAGGAAGGAAGGAAGGAAGGAGGGAACAGGGAGGAAGGAGAGAGGGAGGGAGGGAGGAAGGAAGGAAGGAAATCAAAAAAAGAGAGAAAAGAAAGAATGAGGGAGGGAGGGAAGAGCCAGATCAGCATGTCTGGTTCCCATCACCATTCTGCACAATGGCTACTCTCTTGCCAGTAAATTCTTTTGAGTTTATTTCTCTGCATTTTCCTTTAATCTATGAAACCACTAGAAACTGGTGGGTCTCTTCAGTTCAATTTATTTAAGTACGCATGTAAATCAGGACACCTTAATGCCTTTTCTTAGGCCAACTGAAGCCTCACAGTCCTTGGGGAATTGAATTGAACACTGGACCGCTGCCTCGGGGATGGATTCTGTGTGTGAGAGAATGAGGAGATTCCAAAAAGAGAAGCAAGAAGCCACATCATGGGCCCTGGATGGGACTCTGCCCTTGGACAAACACTGGGGGCTCTGGCATCTAGTCCAGAGGTGAGAAGGCTTTCTCAGCAGCCACAACACCATCTTTTCTTACAACTTCTGATTTGCAGCAGCTGCATCAGAGTGGCAGCTGCCCAAAAATGGGTGAAATTAGCAGGAAAACACACTTATTTGCATGCTATCATCTAAAATGAGAGGAGATGCCGGGAGGGAAGAACATTTTGATCCCAAATGTAACCAGAAATTGGGCTGCCCCTTTTCAAATGTATTGTCTGTGGGTGATTGTCAGATGACTCATGCTTTTATATATAAGCTAAAGCAGAGATCCAAATGCAAAACCCAGAACTCAGGGACATCATTTGGATGTCCTTTAAGAGCCCTTAAAGCAATGAATGGATTACAATGAAGCATAAACATAGTATTTTCATTTCTGACAGATGTAATCTTGTTCTAAAATGGCCTGTTCTTTAAAGAAAAGCGATATCCATTTTTAACAGCCCAACATTGAAATTTCAAGAGTTAAGAACCCCTCAGCTTAGATAAACTCATAAACATATGAAAATTAATTTTGTGCTATTCTTCAAGACTTCACACTTGCAAGACAAGCAGCAAAATTGACACTGTCTTTCTGTTATTCTTCTGACTTAAAAGGAAAGGATACAGTTTAGGGATGTGGCAATTTTTCCACTCCTTTTTCTGCCTCTCAGCAGACTAAATGGCATCATTATGCAGTCACAACTTGAACAGCACACAAAGATGTTGATGATCGATGCATTGGACAATTTCAGAAGATCAGTTCAATAGCCAAGTTTAGGGATTTGCTGATGGGAGAAGCCACACAAACACACACACACACAGAACTTCCAGTACAGAAACCATTCAAAAGTTGCCTGGATAGAAGTGAAGCGGAGAAGTGGAAAACCTGGGCTCTTAAACCAGACTGCTAACCCTTGCATCCCTGGCTTTGCTACTTACTTAACAGTGGAACTGTGAGAGAATCATTTATCCCTCTGTACCTCACTTTTCTTATCTGTAAAATACGAGTAATACTATTATCTCCCCAAACATTGTTGTGAAGCTTAAATGAATAAGCTTAGTAAATGTGAATTGATCAAGACAATTACTGAAGCATAGTAAAGCCTAGATAAATAGATGATGACACCTTCGTAAGAAATTCTAAAGTTTGGACTCTTCCTCCATAATAAACATATTTCCAAGTACCCTGGCGTATCTTCATTCATTGTTAGGTGCCATAAACTTTAACAAATATGCCCTGAATGATAATTCTTTGTTTATGATGCTAAGCCACACGTACGTGTTCATCTAAGGCAGCTTCTGTAAAGAGCCAGAGAGTAAATATTTTAGGCTTTGCAACTGCTCAACTATGTTGTTATAGCATGAAAACAGCTACAGACAATATTTAAATAAGCATGGCTGTGTTTGAATAAAACTTTATTTATAAAAACAGAAGGTGAGCTAGACTTGGCTCCCAGGTCAAGTTTGCCTACTCTTAATCTAATGGATTCTTCAAATAAGAAATTTTTGCATAATTAGCTTCCTAAATTAAAGGATTTAGAAAAGTAGGATTCAATCTCCATAGATATTTTCCAAGCCCTCATAAGGCATTCTGTACAGGTGAATGTACACCATGCTTAAATCCTTATGAGGCATTTAGGAAGCCTCAGTTTCCTCCCAAGCTCTCACAGTAAATTTCAGATGAATACTCGTTACTCATTCATAACAATAGTCTACCATTTAAAAAATATTTACTTGTAGCAGTTAATGTTCCAAAGGAGTCATAGATCATATCACTTAATCATGGTATGATGGCAAATTCCAACAGCACCACTTTCAGAATACATCTGAATGCTGCTCATTTCTCCCCACCTCCACCAGTTCCATCATGATCCCAGTCTCCTTCATCCTTCATCTGGTTTATAGTTTCGGCTCCTAACTGCTCTCCATGTTTCCCCTCGCTCCCTACAGACTGTCCTCAATTTAGCAGCCAGGGGATTCCTTATAAAATGTGTCAGGTTCTGTCACTCTTCTGCATGAAGCCCTCCAGCAGCTCTCCATCTCACTCAGAGTAAAAGTCAAACCCCCAGCAGTAGACTGTCAGGACCTTGGAGCTGGCCCTTTTCTTCTCTCTGGACTCATCTCCTACTAGTGTCACCCTCTGCTTATTCTGAGTTTCCTGCCACAGGGGTTTACATTCCTCACTCTTTCCTTGGTCATATGGCTTGATTGTTCCCACCTTCACGTCTTTGCTCAAATACCATCTTCTTAGTGGACCAACCATGACTATCCTACTTCAAAATCGCACCCTGTCACTCTCTTTATCCTCCTTCTCTGCTTCACTTTTCTCCACATTCCTTATTTTATATTTATTTGCTTTATATTGTCTATTTCCACCCACTAGAATGAGAGCTAAAGCAAGTAGGGACTTTTGTTCCCACCTGCGTCTCCAACAACTAAAATAATCCTTGCCCCAGGGTAGGCACCTCACAGATACCTGTGAATGAATGACTCTCTGAGACGCTTCCCATGCACAATGTATAGTTGTAAGTGTTTGAAAGCTATTGTGTGCCTTAATCCTCACAAGTTTCTGAGTTGATGTTTTTATAATTCACATTCTCAAATGAGAACAAAGCCTTGAGCATTAAATGAATTACTCAAAATCTAATGGCAAGTAGCATACACTTGAATGTAGGCCTGTCCTCCCCGCACCATACTCCCTTTCCTTTATTTAATCCTCACTTCTCCTTGAGTGAAGGACTATGATTTCTCTGGTTTCACAGGTGAGGAAAGTGAAGCTTAGAGATGTTAGTAACTTGCCCAAGGTCACAAAGACTAAATTGAGAGGCTAGGATTCAAACTTATGTTTGCTTATCTCAAAAATCACAAAAATATATCCATTTTGAAAGCTCTGAAATGCAGTGGGTTTTGACAAAGACTGATAGAATTTACAAACATACAACCTTTCCCACACTGACGGGTTTAAGGCAACCATGCAGAAATCCCTTGTCCACAATCTCACCAAATGTGGTCAGTTCTCTGCTTCTTCCAGAATTCAGGGAGTTGCTACCCAGCATAAGTGAGCCTGGGTAAAGCCACACTGGCACCCTCACTGCGTTAAGCAGAAAGCAGAACGGTAAACACCCGTTTATAAGGTGATACAGCTGTCTGTAATGAAGGCAAAGATAGGCCAAGAATTTACGCTTCATATTTGGCCAGTTAGCTCATTCTAATGCTCCCAAATTAAATCCCAACCACCTAAGATACATATATGTACAAGCTGGGATTTGAGAAGAACTCAAAGAAAACAATGCGCGCAAGAAACGCAAGGGAAAGCAGTGTAGGCCTCTGAGTACCTATTGAGTCCGGAGGGCTTTCACATGAAGGGAAATGACTGAGCAACGATCGGAGCAGAAGCGGTGGTTGAACTAGACCTCTCATCAGTAGCAAGAAAGGACTGAGCAAATCCAAACAAAGGTGGCAAACACATGCAAGACTGTTGTTTTGATTCTGGAAAAGCGTAAAAAAGGGACCATCTGGAAATTCTAATTTTTAAAAGAACATGGATAAACACAAATACTTTCTTTTATATTTTAGAAAAAATCTTAGGTACATAAGGAGGCTATAAATACTAAGGATGTGCTCATGCTTGCATTTTAAAGTGGTTAAAGCTGCAATGATGCATCAAGAATTATCACAAAAGACCTGGAATTTTAATAATTTGGAGAAGGGTTCTGATGCACAAAGGCAAGGGGAAGGATTAGATTCTTGACATCCCGCTCTCATCACACCAGGAATCTCATATTAATGTTTGTTAGGAAAAGGAATCCACCATAATTCCTGCAGCCTTAATGTTGAACAGAAATGTCAATATGTTTTATTCAACCTTTTATTTTTCTTCATAAGGTAAAATCTGTCTCATATATCTAAGTGCATAATAACCCTCAACAGTCTGAAGAAAGACAAAAACATATACTTGGAATCTTATCATTATTTGATAATTTCCAAATTCCTATCATTATTCAGATTGTACAATTACAACTACAAAAATATTTTATGTATATGTGTGTATATGTATGTGTGTGTATATATGTACACACAAAATCTTTTAAAATATTTCTCAGAAGGTTGAGGAAGTAAAATACGGTATGAAAAATCTAATATGATTTTAAATGTTACATGTGAAAGAACATTTTAAGCAGGTTCTACTGCATCTAGATATATATACATCTGCACACAATCAGGACACATATTATAAAAGCAATCACAAAATCTCAGAAACTTGACAACGATGAATAGAAATAATTTGATTAGAGAATGTAACCTCTGAGGCCAAAGAAAGCTACATAAAATCCTCAAAGCTGAATTCAATACTTGGGGGTTGGAGGGGAAGAGAAGAAATGAGATTTTAAAAATACTTTACTAAAGTTTCATAATTCAAAAAGCTTCTCTTGAACCACTCAGAAAATATGGGCCATATCTTTACTATTATCTAGGGCCACAGCCATGTGTGCATGGGTACACACACACACAACCGCAGATAGAATTTGTCACTATAGGATATGTAAAAGCCAGACTTGCTGCATTTAAAATGTATGGAATTTATTTTTAAACCAGCCATATCTGAATTCAATGCCTTATATTTTGAGTTTTAATTCCAATCATGCTAATTTTAAGTCACAAACATATATCTGCCGGTAATGAAGGTTGTTTAATTAGGTCCAGATAAAATAGCTCCAATTCTGTTTCTGATCCACCTGTCAAAGCAAATCAGTCTTTTACATGGCTAAAAAAAAACAAATTAGACTAGCTGATGACTTTTTGAATATTCAAGTAGACACACCGAGGATAAATCCAAACAGAACTTGTGACTGAACAAAAGCCTGAAACGTGACCTCAGAGATGAAAGTATCTTATTCAGCCAAAAGCAGATTTGCAAGCAGGGTCCTCCCAGGATTAGGAAGTCAAGGACAGGATGCTAAGAAGTAATAAGAAGAATACAAAAATGAAACAAACATTACAGGAAATCAAATCAGCCACTGGTGAGGGCAATAGCTCAGTGCATTGCAAAGTAAATACAAACAATGATGAACATTGTGACAGAGAGGGTCAGTTTAACATTTTGTCTGCCAAGGAAATTTCAGAACAAGAGACATCCTAACTCATGGTGTCTACATTATCCAGAGTCACATACACATTTTTTTTCAAGGCCACTAATGATAGAAAAATTCTCTCCCTTGTAAGTCTAGTATGAATAGTTTTAGAGCATTCTAGCCTTATAGATTTGGTTTACTTGTGTTTAAAGCACTATACATTTGAGGACAGATTCATGGAAACTGAGGGGCAAAGTGTTTTTAAATCAACATGGTGGCCATGTGAACAGCAAGCTTTAAATGGGAGAACACAGAGGAACAAAGAGGAAAAATAACTAGGAGCACAAATCCTTGGAGTCTGACTCATAGGTGCTTCTAGATAAGACCCTCAGAACATCCCAGCCCCACATGGTTGGCTTCCAAGCAAAGATGTGAGATGGAGTCAGTAGTCAAGTCTCCAGACCTAGGACTATCCTCCTAATTCCTCACTACTGCATTAAGAAAATAGACTCATGGTCAGCTCTTTCAATTCCAAGTTGCTTTAAACAAGAGACATAAAAATTAAAATAATAATCTATAATGTAAACATTACACAGATTACATGTAACATTACAATATATTATATATTTTATGTATTTTATGTAGTAATATTATGTAATGAATATAGTAATATTATATATATTGATATATACATCAATTGTATATCAGGTACATCTGTTGCATGGATAACTCGATGGTGAAAGATAAAAAACACAGAAACAATTGGATATGCATTTGGAATAAAATGAACCTCCATCCTATGTCATGTCATACACAAGATAAACTAATAGACCTAAATGTAAAAAGTGCAACTATAAAATTTCTAGACAAATATAAGATAAAATCTTCCTCAGGGTAGGTAAGATTTTTTAGATTAAGTCACAAAACACATAAATTACAAAAAAAGATTGACATACTGGACTTAAAGTTAAAAGCCTTTCATACTCTAAACATTAAGAAAATAAAATACAATGTACAGACTGAAAAAAAATCATTGCACCATACCTGACAAATAGACAAAAAAAACCTCAGTTTTAAAAGTGGGCAAAAAAATATTAAACAAACACTTCTCAAAAGATCATATACAAATGACTAATGAGAACATGAAAAAGATTTATTGTCATTAAGTCATCAGGGAAATGAAAATTAAAACTGCAATGAGATACCCCTTACATACATACTGAAATTGTTAAAATTAAAAAGACTAATAATACCAAGTCTTGGCAAGGATGTGAAACACCTGGAATTCTCATATATTGCTGGTATAGAAAGTGTTACTAACACTTGGAAAACAGTTTAACAGCTTCTTATAATGTTAAAAATACACATATGACCCAGAAAATGCATCCAAATCTATTTTAGCTGTGACTTTAGGCTTGCCTAGAAGTTACTTGGTCCAAAAATTAAAAGCACATCTAAGGATCTATCAATGGAATACTGCTTAAAATACAGCATTTTGAGGAGACAGAAATGTTTTCTGTATTTTGAGTGTGCTGGTAGTTACAAGGATGTTAAATTTGTCAAAACTCATTGAAATATTCATTAAAATGGGTACTTTTATTATATGTAAATTTTGCCTCAATAAAGTTGATTTTAATAATATTAGAGTTGAAAAACACTTTAGGAAACAGCTATTCTAACCCTTCTATACTATAGATGAAGAATGAAGGCCAAGGAACTTGGTCAAGTTCAGCCAGGTAGCTAATAGAGCTTATAGAGATGAACCCAAAATCCCATCTCCTAGAGGGCAGTTCAGCACCCTCTCTGTGTGACTTCTACCTTTTCACTGAACTGCAGAATTAATTTAAATTGAATTTAACCTAAAATGGCCTAGAGAGGAGGAATTTCAATTCCTTGAAAGTTAAGAGACTCTGTAAATGTGACAATGATGATGGCAAAGATGATTTTGCCTCTACAAATTCCACTGTCTCTTTTCTAAAAGTAGATCTCAGCTTCCATTCACTTGTTCCCCACTCCCAATCCATGTAGTCTAGGCATTGAATCCCAACTCCTGCTCCAAGGGACCATATGTAACCCAGGTCTTAGACCATCATTGCCCAATACAGTAGCCACTAGCCATATGTGGCTGTTTGAAATGTGGCTAGTTTACATAGAGGTATACTGTAAATGGAAAATACAGTCTTTTACATTCCTTTCACTTTGTAAAAAAAATGTAAATAGCTACTAATAAACTTTATATTGACGATATGTTAAAATAATAACATTTAGGTTGTATGATTGAATAAAATATATTTTCAAATTAATTTCACCTGTTTCTTTTGTTTAACATCTCCCTAGAAAACCTTAAATTACATATGTAGCTTGCATTTGTGGTTGGTACTATATTTCCATTAGACTGTGCTGGTTTATGCAATTATTATATCCATAATCATCACCATATAGACTCATTTTAGGAAATACATGTCAGGTTATATCAGAACTGACTGTACTTAATCCATAAGTTATCATATCTTATTCAGTTTGTGTTGGGCTGTCACTTGCAATTGAAAGTGTCCTACATATCATCATTCCCAAACTGGGTGTAAATCAAAATATCAAACTACCTTGTATATAGTACTGTATAGTTCTCAGACACTGTTGTGTTCATTACCTTCCTTTATTTTATAAGATAGTCAATATTATTATAAGGAAACTGGGGTTCAAAGAAGATAAATGAGCTGACCAAGGTTAGCTAAGTTGCTAAACATTTGGATTCCAGACCCCATTTTTTCCCCTTTGGCACCACACTCTGCTGACCCACCTGGAATGTTCCCTTTTGAAGCTGAAGTTAACAGAATCAATGCCCATGGTGGTGAATTGCCATTTCTGGGTTCCTCTCCAGGAATTAATCCACCTAAAAGACGATTTGTGACATGCTGCTGGTCAGATTAACGTGCATTCTGAATGTTATCCAGTTACACGAAAAGCATGGTGACTATTTATAACACCGTCAGAGAAACACTGTTCTGTAACTGAAGGACTAGAAGGTAAGAGGTGGGTTGTTGGTAAAATGACCAAGGTGTTTTTGGAAGTCTCTGATAGCAATATAACAAAGGGGAAAGTTGAGTAATGAAGAGCTTGTACCTCTTTTCAAGACTGTCATTGGAGGGTTAGACTTTACACTGAGCCCAAGAATGCAGACCATCAAGGAAATTATTCATAGTTTAAGAGATGGAATAATTCTGTGGATTCAATTCTAGTCTTGGTGGGCACCTCATTCTTCAGTCTCCAAGCTTCTCAGATTGCTTGTTTGGTTTCCTCAATGCCTTGGCTAAAATATAAATTACATTTCATAGAAATGTAACTTAAAAAGTACTATTTTTGAGTGAAAATAAATCAATTCTAAATTCTAGACTGGGCATTTGTTTAAACAAATTCCCTAGGGCATGATTGTCCCATCAAGAGGAATAATACTGACATTTTGAATATATAATACACAAAACCAGACTCCACTTCTTTACCAAAATGCACACACCCCACAAACTTACCCTAAAAATGACAGCAGACTACACTTTTTTTGGTCTTTCCTATAAAAGCAAGTGGCAATAGTCATGGCAACACATGTCCTGGGTTTACCAGAATGGTCTCGATTCCAAAATCTTTTATCATTGTCCTCATGAGCAAATAATTTATTCCCTGATTAAAATAGATATTCTGATTTTTAATTATAAAAACCTACGGTAACTTTTATATACCTGAGCTCAAACTCTCGTCCTCATGGAGACTGCAACCTAATTGGAGACCTGAGGGAACTACATGTACTAAAGCTACACAATGCAAGGAGATTTACATGAAGTTGCCGAAGATCAGGCAACTCTCACGAGTACACAGCGACAGCTGCCCAGGATATCCTGTTCTCTTCAGGCTGGAACCCGGAGGGGCCATAGGTGGGAACATTGACGAGCAGGTGTGAGGCAAGTGAAGATAGTTTCTTAACCTTTTTTTGCCCAGTCACCCCATTATAAGGTCAACATACCAACCCTACTTTGTAGGAATGTTGCGAGCACGTAAGCACTTAATGCCAGATACACAGTAGGCACTCTGCTAACGGTAACCAACAAGAGCATAACAAAATCAACTCTCATTACCGCTTTTTCTCAAGTAGAATTTCTTTAACACTACATCATAAGGAAATGAAGACCTATTTTTGCTCCTTAAAATAAATGCATAAAATAAATCAACTTTACTTTATTTTCCTGTGGACTCTGTAAGTCCAGAAATCTCTTGCTACTGAAGTTCTTAGTGGTGACCCTTCCAAGCTTTGTATCCGGGGCCCAGGCTCCAGAATGGTGAAGGAGAAGCAGCAAATCTAAAAAGTTGTAAGCCAGTAATTTTGCCAGAGGTATGTCTTTAAAGCTTCTTATCCAACTCAGTTTTCCCCAGTGGAAGTTGCTGTATAAGCAAAATGTATTATTAGTATTAATAAAAATATTTCAGCCATGCTGCTTCTTGCATCATATGTAATTCATTAGCAGCAGCTCATAGGCAAGGCAAAATTTTCATGTCAAATAATGTTTGATGGCTCTTTAGAACATTATACTCACTGGGTGTCCCACATCAAGATGAGACCTCCCTCGGAGGGAGGACAGACAGCAAAGGCTTTTTGAAGCCCTTTCTTTTTCAGATTTTGCTTGGGGAAAAGGTTAGTCTCTGTTTCTTCTTCAACAGCCACACAGTGCTGGGAAATTTAGTCGCTTCTTAAAAGGCCACATGTTGTATTGTTCACGGAAATAAGATTAACAATGATGTTAACTCAAAACAAGAAATTAAATATAAAAAGGTTAACGAAAGGTTTCAGTAATGGTTATAGTGACCATGATCGATCAAAGGCCAGAGAAATGGCCATTGTAGAATTAAAATAACCCAACGCACTGTTATTTATCACTATTGCCATATTGCAGCAGCTGGCCACAACTAATCATATAAATCACCCAGATGAACTAAATCCTGAGATTTCCTTTTTGTCACATAAAATGGTTGTATGATTGTTAAAACCGATGGAAAGATATTTTTTCTGATATTCTGATTTAAAATATTCTTGTGGAAAAAAGCTCCTATGTAGAGGTTACAGGGAAAACTCTAAACAGGAAACTAGTCATTTTTAACAAGTTTATTAGATTTCAAGAGTAGATAAATAGATCCTGTTGAAATGTATAATAGTGTTTTCACAGAAGTTTATCAAAAGGTAAATTAATTAGGCCTTATGCTTGGGAGTTGTTCATTCACTCATTAATTTATTCATTCAGTCATTGACCAATACTTATTGAGGACCTACTATGTGCCAGGCACTCAACTAGGCCCCTGAGTTACAGCAGCCATGGTCCTAACCTCATATACCTAGAGTGTAGTAGGAAATAATGTCATTGAACTCCTAATCACAAAAGTGGAGAATGTTATGAAAGCAGAATATAGAAGATTCCAGAATCTTACAGAAATTTGGGTTGAGAAGGTGAAGAAGGGGCATTTCAACTAAGACCTGAAGGATGGGAAGGAGGAGTTGGACAGGTCATGGGGAAATATTCAAGCAAAGAAAATAGCTTGTACAACTGATCACTGCTTTGTTGCCAGGGCCAGGCACATTGTAGATACATTATGAATATTTATGGAATAAATGAATGTCTTTCATCCTGTTTCCAGAGGTACTTGGCATCTTATACTCAGAGCCCTGCCCTAGAGACTGATGGGCCCAGGACAAGGCAGACTCGGTCTTCTCTTTGTCTTACCCATAATCCTGCACAGCTAAAACCTGACTGTGATGAAAACATCAGTTTGAAAGTAAGGCAAAAAGAGGTATCATAAAAAAGGTGACAGAGAAGCCATGGTGGGATAGATGACGTGGAGAGGACAGAACACGGTGGTTGGTGCCAGCAGCCTCTCCACAGGCCCACCTGATGTTGGCGTAGGTGCTGAGGATGCGCTTACGGGAGCTTGGGGGATTTCTTTTCCCACTAAGAAAAAATGCTCCCTCCCTCTCTCAGTGACATCTGTTTCTTTACGACTGAAGGAAATCACCTTTCTTTCTCCTCTTCTCCAAAAACCAGGGCTCAGGGCAATCATTCTACTAGCCCACATGGTGACATAAGGTCTGTTTCTGCTCCACTCTCCACTCAGTGGCAAATGAGACCCCTAGACCCTTATGTACAGAGCTGCTGTGTGTCCCTATGCAGTTTTACCTGCCCCTGCACAAGGCAGCATTAGAGGCAGTGAGCAGTGGCTAAAAAAAGGTCCGGACTCTACTCTCCAAGATCAATGTCCTGGCATGGAGCTGTTACCTCACAGAAATGGCATATTTTCCTAATTTGTTTGTCCATAGAGAATGCTTTTTTAAAAATTCCACAGGGAAACCAGCTGCATTCCTCTTCTTAGTATTCCTCCCTGCCTTGGACAATAGAATACATGGATATTAGTTTCATATTTGGCACTAATGTTTTCACTCCAAACATAAAAACTGATCTAAACCAAATGACTACAAGAGCAAAATGTAAAAGCGGTGCAGAGCTATTCTGAGGACAGGGATGATATTATCAAAATGGAGGCCTTTGTGGCCCTGTGTGCAAAGTTATAATTTGTTCTAAAATGCCCTAGTGTAGACAAAAAGTCATTATTGTAACACCATTGCTTCCATGACAAAATAGCATACAGCACCAGAAAAACTCTAATTTCACAAGATTAATACATACAGCCCATAGGAAGGGCATAGTTAGTGCCAAGAATGTATATTCCTCAAACCAAACAACCTCCAAGCAATTGAGTTTAGGCGCTTTAACTTAAAACACTTCCCCAGCTTTAGGCTTCATAAAGGAAACAAAGAAGTATGAGATTTTTTGTCCCTGCCTTTAGAGAATTTACAAGTAGTAAAAAATGTGAAAAAAACAGCCCTTTTCTTCCATGAAAATATGGATAAAAAAAGTGTTCAACTGAGCAAACATAAGATGGAAAGTAAAAATGTTTATTAGTGTGTGTGAATATAACATAAATATGTGTCAAGAGTAAGAGTAATAACATGTCAAATTTTGTCCCTTTACAGATTTAAGAGTGCAATCAAATATATTGTTCCAATTGAACCTCACAATAGTCTTAGGAGGTTGGGCAGAAAAAACACTTTCATACTCATTTCATACCCAAATGACATAGTTCCTGGGAAAACTTAGTGATTTGACCAAGTCACATGGAACTCAGACCAGAGATAAGGTGGCCTGACCCTGAGCTTTTTTAACCAAAAATGCAGACTGAAAGAAAAGTTACATGTGACTTGTATGTGTGAGTTTGTGAGGCTATGGGGTTGCTGCGACAACCCTTGGTGGGACTATTTTTGTTTTAAATTATTACAAGTATCCAACACAAGAAAACCTGGGGGATGAGAGGTGCTGACAACATGTGGCAGTTAACTGAACATATAATCAGTGTCTGCACTATCCTGGTGGCTCAGGATTCTATCAACAGGCATAATGATGTTGCTAAAATTATGCACCCACAATTATCCCTCAAAGGTAGGTGATAAATGAATTAACTAAGTACTAGAAGCACAAACTTTCAAATATTTAGAAATTGGCTGCTGCAAAGTGTACAGAGACAACCTCATATCAAAGAGTAGGCATTCTAGATGATTAGTATGTTCTTTATTCACAGCAATACTTCAGCAAAATGTTGACATGGGTGCTCTGTGTAGTAGAAACATAAATAAAGAAAAGAAAAAATGGAACTTTTTATGTTGGCTCTGGAAAAAGGGGAAAAAGCATGCAGAGAATTCAAAAGGCATCAAAATAAAGCAGAGGTGATTTCCCAGGCACTAGGGTAAAGATGATCACGTTAATGAAGACGTGTCATTTCATTCACCAGCTCCATTTCCTGATAGTTCAGTACCAGGAACTCGTAGATGAGGGTTAACCAATCTCTAAAGATGTTGCATCAAGATATGGAAAGAGAAGGGGCTGAATGCCAAAAGGATGGCAAGCAAGTGGGTGCCAAGGGCATCATGGTGGATGATTCCCAGGAGCCCCACATGCTGAGGAGAGGAAAGTGTGAGCGCCGGTCTGGAGGCAGAGAAGGGCTCAGCAGGTGGACATACCCAGCGTGCCGTCTCCACCAGGTATTCACTAGCACTGCATGCAGGAGGATTATTAATTTCTGTTAAGCCTCAGGTTCCTCCTCTACAACATAGGGATAACAACTGTGCCAACCTCATTGATTCATTGTGAAGATTAAACAAATAAATGTGAATTCTTAGTCTAGTACTTAGCATGTAAAGAGTGTTCAATGAATAAATACTGCCATTATCATGAATATTATTGGGTCTCAGGCCACTGCAGTATACATAGGCTGGAGATGATTTGGAAAGCCTTACTTTTCTAATGGCATTGTGCCATTAATCAGGTGAATTCCTACATCTGTCCCCATCAGTATCTACACTCCTTTGTGTTTTATAGAGATGCACATGGTCATCAGGCATTGGGGTTCCTTTGTTGTTTATAGCATTTTGATGGGAGGTTTATCAGCCAAAATAAATGGGAAAGGGAACAATATCAGCCTCTGTAACAGTTCTGGTTCAATATGTGATGGAGATGCAGGTTTAAAATTAATTACATAAATGAGGATAGAGAACCTCCTCTGTATCATGCTCATCGTGCTGGCCAGGTCTCCATTACCATAGATAATTGAGAACTGACTGTATTTATTCCCAAATACTTCCTTAAAATGGAAAAATATCTGTGGCATCTATAAGATTCAATTAGAAGACCTTTATAAGCACACATCTAGTTGAACCAAATGAGAGATAAATTAACCTATAAACAGCATGCCCTTTCT
This sequence comes from Manis javanica, assembly GCF_040802235.1. Taxonomy (NCBI): domain Eukaryota; kingdom Metazoa; phylum Chordata; class Mammalia; order Pholidota; family Manidae; genus Manis; species Manis javanica. Next base: position 74,317,548 of record NC_133159.1, read on the forward strand.
TGTGGAATCCTCTAATGGCCTGATTTAGGATATCAGCAGATGGGAGGTCAGTGCCCAGTGCTTTCAGAGTTCAACCCATTCATTACAATCAGGTTCACAATGCCACGAAGAGGTTCTAATGAAATACACTCCAGTAAACCTCAGAGGGGGACAGCTCATGTGTGCGTGAGGCATGAGTTTTAGGCAGCAGACAGACTGTGATTTTGTGTTTCTAGACAGGTAGGGGGTCCAAACAGAGTCACTGCACATTTATTAAGTTGTATTCTTTCAGGGGAGAAACTCTTGCCACAGCATCTTACCTGTAAGTTCCTTTAAGCTTTTAGCCGAAATGCTCTAGTTCACAAACAAAGAAAATTGCACTGTTTGTCACTAGTCAATGTCCTCTAACATCAGAGCTTTAGTGGGAAAAGAGAAACATTAAAAAGGGACCTGATTTTCCCTGTATCTCTCCCTGCACCAGCTCAGAGTGCTTTCTCTGAGGGCTTCTCAAATCTAGGGGTGGGAATAGGGGTGCATAAAACCTTATATAATCTTGAACCCGACCAAAATTATAAATCCAAATAATACAAAATATGTGCCTGCAGTGTTTTTTTTTTTTAACCAAAGTACTCTGGAAGCCTGACAAAATCTGCTTTTGTGGACATGTCCACTAACAAAAAGCCTTACAGAGTGCCTGTAAACCAAATTACAAACATCACTGCAAGAAAACATCAACTTCTAGCACACGTGTATAACATCACAGGACATCTTGTTGGTTTAGAAATGCCTGATTTTATGTGGTGCTATCAGATGACTGATAAGACTGTCTTTTACATGTGTAATACAGGTGATCCTGGGGTACAATGAGATGGGCATGTAAGTGAGTTGCAGGTAACACATTGGAGTCTTGATCTAACGTTTCCCCTGAGGACTCATGCTGAGTGGTGCTCTTAGAGCTGAGATGGCTTCTTCTGAGTTTGTTTTAGTACTTCAGCAAATGAATCACTTCAGACAGAAGTTTCTAGTAGCTTCATTATATTTCTAAATTCTAATGCAGAATGACTAGCTTTATAGTGTAGCTTTAAAATATTTTATTCATATTTTTTATTGTCTGTTTGAACTCATATAAACATATTTATATGCCTATTATTTTTACCTCTCTTCTCAGCTTATCCAAGTCATTGAGTACTAGACCTTCTTTCACTATGCTTGCAGTTTACAGAGGCGAGCCAGCTGATTAGAGCTAGGAATATCCAGGTTAAAAACTTACGATAATTTTGACACTTTATAACCTTCATTTATAGAATAACTAAATGGCCTGCTGCCTAAAAATGTTTTCTGGTGCATAGAAATTCTTTCTTTCTAAAAACAGATTAGTAACTATAGTGTCAAATTTTCTAACTGTTAAAAATGGTTGTAAATAACCAGGGTAAGAGATTCTCTCTTCCTAATAAGAAATATCTGTCACTCTGCCATGTCTTCACTATCATCCCCTTGACTCCTGTGGGCCCCCTGCCAGGAAAAAGTTCCAGGTGTATATAGGTGGTGAACTTAGTATAACCCCCTCACTGTGAGTTTATAACATGGTACTTAGGGGTTCCTTCAGAAACATTCCACAGGTCTTCCTCTGTGTTTCACAGAGTTCTTCAGAAATCTTACATGTGTGTTCATACTATCCACTTAATTAGGCATGCCCTCCCCTTCTTTCACTTTGAACTTATTCGTTTGTTGTGCACACATTTTTTCAATGAATATGTCTTTGACAAGCATTATATGCCAAACGCTATGCTAGATATTGGGGATATGGGAGGGAATAAAATAAACCAAGAATCTGGTCCTTGGAAAGCTTAGTGTGCCAGAGAATGCAGCCAAGTAAACAGGCACTTACAACACAGTGAGGCATAGAGTAGAGGAACCACAGAGAAGGGGCACCTAACCCAGACTTGAGGAAGGCAGCAGATGCTTCCAGGGAATGAGACATCTCAGTTTGACCTACCTGAACATGGACCTCGGCCAAGGAAAAGAGAGAAGAGTGGGAATCAATTATATGATCTAGGCAAAATATTTGCATGTGTAAAAGTTAAGAAACAGGAGAGCAAGCACTGTTAAAGCACCTGCACAACCAACTAAAGTTGCCTAGGCCAGGGCCAGAAAAGCTCATGCCCTGTAACCCTCCACCATGTTGCCCTCCATGATACTAGCTGGTGTTATGATTTTTATACCTCTCGTTGAACTTACTCGTTTGTTGTGCACACACTTTTTCAATGAATATGTCTTTGACAAGCAAGGTACAGTAGAAGCTCATTTATACAATAAGACTTGGAATCTGTGTTTGATCAACTGATTAGAAGTGGTATATAAGTGAAGAAACATAAAACATGATATCAAGAATCCTACATTCTTTAACTCACACCATGTATGTGTGGTCACTTATCGGTTGTGTGATGTAGAGATAAGACCTTTCCTTTGAGCATTAATTCTCTCATTAGAGTTTTGTTTTCTCTCTGTTGCATAAACCATACCTCTAATACATTATCCAAAATTTCCAGTTTAGATATGTGGGGGGTAAAAAAAGAACTTAAAGACAATTTTGAAGCAATCTGAGTGCAGATAAGTTTTTACAGTATTGTCCCCAAATTCTTATACCTGTCTTATCTACACCTGCTTTGACAACTAATTTTTTGCATTTTTTTATTGAATCTTTTCAAACTTTTCAAATTATTTTACAGAAACTGCTCTTTCTGAAGTTATTGAAATCCTTTGTTTAATGATTTACTGTTTTAACTCCTCTTGAAAGCAGTGTCTCAGATTTAGGGGCACATTGTGAATGTAACATTTAGAATGTTTCCTCACAACTATTAGGTCTCGGTAATTTTTTTATTGAATGAACAAAAAATGATGTTAAGGAAGCAAATTTTGAAAGACCTGGCAAGTCAGGGTAAGGACTTAGAATATTATTCTAAGAGAAATGAGCAGGCATAGAAAGATTTTGAAAGAGCGTAATGGCATGGTAGACATGATACAACTTTATTTCTGAGAACTCCTTCAGGCTGGGGTAGCAAAGAATGTGGGAGACTGAAGCTGAGAGACCAGTTAGGTCAAAAAGTGACCTATGGTACAGGCAGAGATGATAGATGTGAATTGTGAATAGATATTAAGTGAATGGCATTTAAGAAATGTTTGGGAGAAGTCCCAGCAGTGCTGGTTGTTTTCATGTCTCTCTCCTCTGTAAAATTAGTATCTCCCCCCTGCCTTAACTCTTGAATGACAGAAGCTAGAAACCCCCTCTTGTTCATCCCAGTATTCTCCCATAACAAGCATTAGAGTTCGTACGTATATGTTCAGTAAATGTTCCAAAGTCCAATAACTGTTTAAACTTTTAGCTTGTTTTGCCTCATAGAGGAAAGTTGAACAGAATATCACAGTATCATAATGAGCTTTTACTCATGTTCTCAGGCCCTAAAATAAACAAAACTAAGCTCAAGGAAACCAAGCAGAAAAGACATTCAGAAATCAATTCCTTTTTATCCCCATGAGATTCTGCAAAAGTGATAGATTTGAGAATCTGTCTTGGAAGCAGAGAAGACAGATGCTTGATACTTTCATCCAGCATCTTGGGGAGGACACACCAGGAGTTAAGGAACAAATGTGAAGTCAACCAGCAGCAACAGTTCCTGAAGCCAGCCCTGAATTGGGCCCTCAGAATATCAGTCCTCTCAAAGAGGCTTCTAGAAAGAAAAACTTCCAGGAAGACTTGAAAGCAAGGATTAGGGTCAATGAGAATAGGGGAGAGTCCTTTAAGCACAGAAATGGGAACATACATGAGATCAAGAGGAAGCCTTTTTTTTCCTTTAATCTCTTTTAAACTAGACTATAAGTTTCCTGAGAGCAGAGACTTTGTATAATTTTTTTAATCATTATATCTACACTGCCTGTTATGGAATCTGGTGTGAAATAAATGTTTGATGAATGAATGAATGTAGAGTGGTGATGAGTGAAATTGAAGTCTGAAATGTCTATAGGGAAAGTATCTTTATACTATAGTTAGCAATGGTTTTTGAAGGTGTGGTGGGAGTGAAAATGGTAAGTGAAAAGCAGCATTTTGAAAAGGTTAATGTGACAGACATCTGTGTGCAGAAGGAGTAGGAATAGGGAGAGAATGCACTTGAGGAATTATGGGTAGCAATGGGATCAGAAAGAAAGTAACAGATGTAAAAAATGTAATGAAGCATTGTTTAAACTTGAAGATGAATTGATGTGAGAAGACAGAGAGGTTAAGGAGTCTAAGATAATAGAGGATTTGGAGTTGTTACAACTACAAAGACACTAGGGCTGATGGGTCTGTAAGAAAGAAAACAGTTCTGAGCTCCTGTGCAGCTGAATTCATCCAAATTAGGGGCCAAGGTGTCCATGGCCAAAGGCAAAACAAAGGGGATAATCAGGCAGCATTGTAAACTTACCAACTCCCAATTAAAAAGGCAAAAATGAGATGAAACAGATTCATCCAACAGAAAGCAAACCCAGTTGTAGGTTCTCAAAGTCAGGAAGAAATCCAAGGCAAAGTCAAAGCGAAGAAGGAAGTGGAATTTCAGCTCCTGATAACAATAGCTAACACTGACTGAGAGTTACTATGTGCCAGGGAACAGTGCTATTCTGTCTTTACCTCAGTTATGTCTTTTAACTCTAATAGTGTTATTTCTATTTTATAGATGGGAAAAACCGAGGCAAAGAGAGGTTAAATTACTTGCCCAAGGTCACACAATCCATGCAGTATCAGGGTTTCTGATCATAATCACTTGCCCATGCTGCTGTGTAAGGTTATCAATCAGAGAAATTCACGCTTGGAAAGCCCAATCACTAACAGAAAGAGTAAAATTTGTGGTCAATTAATATCCCCAAAGGACCCTTCCTCCTTTTGAGCCTAACTCACTGCTTGCTTCTGCAAGGTCAACTCAATCCCACTCTGATCGACCCTAACAGTAACAGAGACAAAAGGCTTTCAAGCCAGAATGGATATTTTAAGTCCCTGTGAATTTTGAAAAATACGAAGATCACTGATAAAGAACACACATGGAATACACTAATAGAGACTCTCAACTACTTACTGCATAATTTAATTGGAGCTATAATTTACATCTTTCTTAAATTGCATCTCAATTTCCTAAGTTTTTACATCTCACAATTGAGCTGCTTTCTAGTATTCCACTATCTTACCATGCAGACCTATATGTGATTCCATCTATTTTTACTGTTTAAAATGTATATATATGTAAATTATTATTCATTGGATCCTTTTGCATCTGTGATATAAATGCTGAATCAATGTGGGAAACATCAAGTGTCTGTTTTAACCTGACTTGATTATATCTAAATATAAAATATAAATTAGCATTTTTTCTTAGTTGTATTTATTGTTGTATTATATCATGCATTAATTTAAAAAATATGTTTAAAAAACACCTAATTTACAATTCACCTGTCTACACCACCATAGGGCCAAAATTTGTAAGGACTGAAAGATTTACACTAAATTTTTAACAGAACATGATATATCTTTATCGATTATTTTTTAGATTTATTATTGATTTTCTCTCAGTATTAAAGGTTTAAAAAATAGAAAATAACCAGGTTCCAAGATGTCTGTGTTCTGTAATGTTGCCAAACATCATTTTTCTAATCTATTGATGTGATTGACATGTAGATATGATTCAGGGGGGAAACCATTATTAATAGGAAGAAAAGTTATGACTATTGAATCATGACACTTTACTGTTTTAAGTAATTTGCTGGCTCTGTGTTCTCGAAGAGAACATTGTTGAAATGGAGAACAGGTTAAGGAGCCTGCACCTTTTTAAAAAAATCAAAACACTAATGGAATGAGATATTGAGATTTAAAATAAAATAAGCACCCAGAGGTGGACAGTGTCAGGATGGCTACAACACCAAATCAAACTCTGTTCCCAGCTTTCCATCCCCATCCCATCCTCACCAACCCCCACCCCTGGTTACGGGAATGTGAACTTTCCACAGTTGTCATGCAAATGAAAATTATGTCCATACAATTGACCATGAATTATCAAAGAAATTTCATTCGGTGAAATACGACTTACCCACAAAATCTGAGACACAGAACTCTCTGAAATGCAATGAGAGACTCTAGTGGGAGATATCCCATAATTTATTCTAGCAGTTCTTTTTCTTGAAGTGTAGAATCAATTAAAGAAGAGAGCTGAAGAGGAAAAGTTCTCAGCTTTACCTTTACTTTTATCCAGTGAATTGTGCCTTTTTTTCTCTATCCTGCAGCCTTGTCTCTCTTGCATACTTCCTTAGCCTTAGCCTTAGAAATAACTGAGTGCACTTGGACACAAGGGAATAGAGAATGAAGGGTGAGTATGGCCTTGAAAATCCATCATTACAATTAGGAGAAGAAATAATTGACAATATTCTGTAACTGATGCATCAACTTTGAAATATAAGTAGTCTATCTCTGAAATGTGTTGGGAATCCATCCCACCATTATGTGCCTAGTTTGAAGTCCCAACATGTTTGCCTAAGCTTAAAACTGGCCCCAAGCTGGGTTCCCTGCTCCTAATCTTCTGCACATGAAACCATGCACCACATTCCTAACAGAATTTTCTTTCAAAAACATAGTTCTAGTTATGTCCTTTCCAGCTCCTAACACTTTGATGGCTTCCCTTTATCTCCCAGATAAAATTCAGAGCCCTTACATTCCCATATTATGGGAATTAAATGAGAAAATGCATAAAAGGTAAATGTATATAAGGCAAGTAGAAAAAGATTAAGAGGGAGTCCATAATCTATAATCGCCATGGCTTGGGAAATAATAGGATCATTGACAAACTGAGAAGCCAGATATAGATATGATTTGAGGTCTAAAAACAGTTTGTTTTTGGATGTGTTGAGTTTCAGGTGACAGGAGACAGTAATGCAGAGGCATTCAGTGGGCAACTGAAGGTCTAGGACAAGCGCACAGGAGAAATAACAAGTTGGAGGTATAGGAGCTATTTATTCATTCATTCATTTATTCACTCAAAAAATATTTATCGAGCACTTTCTTCATCCCAATCACTGTACAAGATGCTAAGGGAAACTGATGAAAAAGTGAACACAAATCCATCTTCATATAAGAGTCTGTTGAGAACTCAATAATCACACAAACAACTATGAATTATAATAAGTAATGTAAAAGAAAAACCATCTTCCTAAAACTCACACTGGACACTATTAGCATGGCTAACATAGCCAATGCAAAGTGCAAATATGTGCAGAAACCCAACTTTGCCATACAGATTGTATGAAAGAAATTGGAAAAGATGATGCACTTCATGAATGAAATCAAGCAAGTAAGTCAGATAAGAAGGTGGCAAACTGGGGCATGAGGGGATTGTGGAAGCCATGGGAGAAGGATCTGTCAAAAGAAGAGGGAACATTCAACAGTTTCAAATGATGCAGAGAATCAAGGATAAAAGAGAGTAAGTAAATTGGATTCAACAGTTAGAAAGACACCACATATCTCTAACAGTACATTTTCAGACAAACTGAAGAGAATCAACATTCAATGGGTCAGGAAATGTCATGGAAGGATAATAATGCTCATATCAGTTGTTGGAGAAGTCCACTCCAAGAATCAGCAAAATAATAAAGTCATTGAAGAATGAGAGAATTAAGGGCCTCCAATTTAAAAACCAGGATGAGATACAAAAGCAGAACTTATGTTATTATTGGGGTTACCAAACAACACTTTAAATGTTTCATTTAACTTAAGAGCATTTGTCCTCAAAATGGTTCCTCCCCTATGTACAATTGTATGACTACTGATGGTTTAATTTTCAATTGAGGAATTAGCTTAAGACTTCTAAATACACTAAGTAAAGAAACTTTATCATCTGCTGCTATGGGTTTGGATAACTTGGGAAATAAGAGTGAAAGTTAGACATGATTTAGTTCCAGGGTTTTTCAATCCTACCAGCCTGTAAAACATTTAATAAGAACTGATGCAACTGTAATATCAGAGAATAGCTAGAAGTTAATTGTGTTAAAGGAAATTCAGCTACAATAGAACAAAGCACCAGGGAGAAAGCCTTCAGACAGCCTCAGTTATCCCCAACTCCTTTGATTCACTCCATCACATCAATGTTCATTATGTTAGACATGTGGCCACACAGACAAAAAGGATCAAAACTGGGGTGATCCACCAAGTCAATACATCTGATCTATAGTCAGGTGTATCTGTGGAGAAGAAGCCAAGAATGGATGGTTGTAAAAAGAATGATTACAAAATAGAATTTGTTCAATCCTATAATTGGCTTATCTCTCACATCCAATAGAATTTTAAAGGAAAAAAATGAGAATGAGAATGTAAAAACAATGTGTTAACAATGTTAACACAGAAAAAAAAGGGGAAGGGCAAGGAAAGGTTTTATTTTAAGAGTATTATTTGGAGCAGTTATGTGGTAGTGTTTATTCTTCCCACCCAGGCTGCCTTCATGGTTTTAGAGTATATAATAAAGTCCTGCTGCCATTCCTCCTCAAATAAATTGCTGGAAGCTAGAGTGACAGTGATGACTCATCTTCACACGTCACATCACTACTTTATTGCAAACTTTATGCAAACTCAAAGTTCTCAAAACTTTGAAAAGAACCTTTCAACTTTTCTGCAGCCTTCCTTTCAGATGTGGTATAGCTGGAGGTTAGACCTCAAGAAGAAATTTAAGGACTGTTGGGTCTCTCCAGAGTTGTTGGACCAGATAGTAATGCTATATCCACTGGGCCACTTCATAGGGAGGCTTATGACACTAACATAAAATCGCTACTGATGTATAAATTCCCTGTTCAAACACTAGAATAACAATTATCTTCCCTAAATTGAAACATAATTGACATTTTCCTTCTGCATCTTCTGTGTCCAAAATTATTCAATTGACATGCAACAAATTTTTCAGGTTCTCAAATGATCCAAGTGGATCTATACTTACAAATTGAAATGCAGAAAAAGGAACCAGCCAGATAAACCATCCTTGCCCCTGTCATCTTTTAGCACAGTGATTGAAAACACAGGCTCTGGAGTCAGACCACATGAGTTCAAATAGAGCTCTGTCACTTAGTTTCCTGAGCAAATTATTTAAATTCTCTTCCCCAAGTTTGGCATTTGTAAAATATGGATAATAATTGTACTTTCATCATAGAGTTCCAGGAACATTAAGTGAAATCATTATTGTACTGTGCTTAGAACAGTGCCTGGCACAAAACAAGCTCTCAGAAAAATGTTAGCTGTTATCATAATAGGTAATAAATTTTATTCCATTTAGTCAACAGTCAACACATTTTGAATACATTTTTGAAATCTTTTAATTGACTCCCTATCGCCAGATGAATAAACCAGAGTTTCTGTCTCCAGGAAGCTTACCGTTAGAGGACTGAATTTTGATTCCAGCAGGTAGAGGCCAGAGTAATCAGTGGCAGCAGGCAGTGACACATTATCTAAATGGTGTCCTTATCGGTACAGCCCAGCACAGGTGAGAACCATTCTGAGGAGTTGGGCAATCATTCCTCAACCCACACCCCACCATTGTCTACAGGAATCACATTTTCTTGTCACTGTTTGCATGTGTATTTTCCTTACAACTTCATGAGTTCCTTGGGCTGGGCTGGGCTGGGCTTCAGCAGTGCATGCCTTACACAGTTGCATGGGACCTCACACTCAGTGGGCCCCATGCTTGGCTTCATGCTGTCATGAAATCCTAAATAATTTTTGCATGAGACCCCACATTTTCACCTTGTGCTGGGCCCCACAAATTAGATAGCCTGGAGGCATGTCTTTTTTATCTCTATAACCCCAGGAACTATGCTAAAAGCTTGATAAATTTTAGTGAAGCAATGACATGAACAAATGAATTAAATGCATGAACAAATGAATGACTCTGAAAACAGCCAACAAATTCGACATTTAAACCCAAATTAACTGTCTTTTCCTTAAAGGGACAATGAAGGGCCAAGCCAGGCTCCCAGAAAGCATGGTCATGAACGCTAACCTTACAATCTCTTTGTTGGGTTTTCAGCCATGGATCCCCCACCATTGTTAATGGGCATTGGGAAAGGGAATTGATGTCAGGCCCAAAGCAAGGCCTTCGGTATTCACTTTGATAACTGGATTCAGTCACATTTACTCCTTAAAGGTTATTAGTTATTTTAAATAATTTTGTTAAATACTCAAGAGGGAAAATGAAGACATATTAATAAACACACAATTATACAGGTTAGAGCAACAATGCAGTGCTGGTCATTCAGGAACCTTGTGCTAATTTTAATTAGCTGCTTTCCCTTGCTTTCAAATGTAATTAAAGAAGCTTAGTTGTGCTCAGTGATGCAAGCCACCTTATTTAATCACTAACATTATTTCCCTGAACTATTAATGATTTTCAAAACGCTTGTTTATGCAGAATTAGAACAGTAATTACCTTACCAGTTAATTTTGTACCTTCACATTTCACACCTAGCTCAAACGTCATTCATTTACCGTGGCTTCTCTGTCAAAACAAAGAAATGCTTGTTCTAAATGTGCTTCTGAGTGCCAAATTGAAAGCCAAGTTTTGTAACACCAATAAAGTAGCTCCCAAGTGAAACAGGTGTAGTAATTTAGACCCTTCCTGTCTCGAGCTTGCACGTACATGCTATGTCTTTTCTTTATTAGCTTTAAAATGAGAGCTTGGTGTGCAAAATAAGCTATTTAATTCAGACTTGTGGAGCAGAATATAATCTTTAATTTAAACTAGTGCAGTAAAAAGAGGCCTTTAATTTTAACTGGCATGTGCATGTGAATTTGAATTAATAATCCAGAAAATTGAAACTGTTTTGCTGTTGCTGGATATTGACTGTTCTTCACACGCCCTTAGTTTCACTCAGTAGGTTTCTCTCCCAAACCATGGCTAGTGCTTTCCTTCCCATCCTTTTTTCCCCCCTTATGATGTAGCTGCTTTATGCAAAGCAGACCTTTCTGAAAAAGAAAGTCTCAGTTGACTGGACTCTCTTTACCAAAAGAAAAAAGCACTTTAGTAAAGGAATACTAAATCTGTATTAATTTAGATTACATAAAGAATATAATTGGTGTACTCATTATATCTACTTAAGATGTAATGCAAGTGCACTCTGAATTCATACCTGATTGAATCCTTAGGTGGGAAGATGATCTACTCACATTCCTTGTGACAAAACCCCTCTGAATCCAGTGGTACCAACTCCTGCTCAGAAGTGTGTTCTCATGTTGGAGGCAACTTTTTAGAAGATACTGGTAACAACAATTATACCTTTGATGCTATGGTTTAGATAGAACTCAACGGTACCCATCTTTCACAGCCTTTGTGTAAGAATGACCTATCCAGGAAGCCTCCAGGTATACTGCCAGTCCTAATTCTGCATTCCTTCCCTGAATCCCAGAAACACTAGGATGTATATCACACAGTGAGTTCCTGTCACTCTATTTCAATTCCTCCATTAATGCAGGGCACACTTCTTTGCTAAACAAATTTCCCAGATTCTCAACACCCTGGGACTAGCTAGGGTCATGACTTTTCAGTTAATATTTGCATGTGATTTAATACATTTCCAAGGTGGAAATTAATACTAGACACATAAATGTGCATTTCAAAGTGTCAATAGGCAGACCATTGTGCAAAAATGCACTGAACTGATAGAATGTCAGAGTATTGGTGAACATAACGTGCAATTTAGGACCGTGAAAGGGAGGGAATAATTTGATTAGGATTAGGAGAGATGACTCATTGTATTTGATATGCATTTATAGTAGGAAGGCAAGAAAAGGAAAAACAGCAGGTTGACATATCTGGAATCTAACAACACTGAGTGCAACAGAGTTGGCAATGAATATACACAACCTCCTCTTTCCCAAGAAACTTCACCTATCAGCCTTCAGCAGGAAGAGCCAAGCTTCCTATGAGAGGAGAGTGCCCTGCTAAGGGAGATACCAGAGGTGGAATCCCAATGGCCCCACTATCTGCCAAGCCAAATAGAGCTAGATGATAGATAAATAGACAGCCAGCCAGAAATAGATATGTATTTATGTAAATGTCTATACCTTTTTGCTAGTTCATGAAGCTTTTAATAGAACGCAATGCTTTTCATTAATTAAAGCTTAAAACTTAAATTGCTAGAAGGCAATCGTCTGTGAAGGTGAGACTCATTCACACCAGAGTGCAACAGTCAACATGAGTACATAGCAATCCTGTGTGATTTCAGCTGGATGGCTACAAAGAGAAGACATGTGCAGAGGCGATGTGATGCTGTTCAGAAGACAAACACCTCTAGCTCTGCTTCATGCATACTTTATTATAAAGAAACTCCATTTCCAGCAGATATCTTAATCAAAGTACAAGCATACCTGGTCTTATTGCACTCCATTTTACATGCGTCACAGATACTGCTTTTTTCACAAACTGAAGGTTTGTGGTGACTCCGTGTTCAGCAAGTTGTTTAGCACCATTTTTCAAACAGCACTGGCTCAGTTCCTGTCTCTGTGTCACATTTTGGTAATTCTCACAAATATTTCAAACTTTCTTCTTGTTGTTATATGTGTTATGCTGATCTATGATCAGTGATCTTTTGATGTTATTGTAACTGTTTGGGGGCACTAGAAACCACACCCATATAAGACAGCAAACTTAATTCCAGGAAGGCTGATAAAGGTGAGAAAGCTGCAGAAAAAAGTTTGAAGATGACAAAGGTTTGTTCATGAGGTTAAAGGAAAGAATTCATCTCCATAACATAAAAGTGCAAGGTGAAGAAGCAAATACAAATGCTGATGTAGAAACTATGGCAAGCTGTCCAGAAGACCTAGCTAAGAGAATGAAGACGGTTACACTAAATAACATGTTCATGTAGGTGAAACAACTTGCTATTGGAAGAAGATGCCATCTAGGACTTTCATAGCTAGAGAAGAGAAGTCAGTGCCTGGCTTCAGAGCTTCAAAAGACAGGCTGACTCTCTTGTTAGGGGCTAATGCAACTGGCGACTTTTATGTTGAAGCCAGTGCTCACTGTCCATTCCAAAACTCCTAGGGCCCTCAAGAATTATGCTGAATCTACTCTATAAATGGAACAACAAAGACTAAATAACAGCATGTCTTTTTATAACATGGTTTACTGAATATTTTAAGTTCATTGTTGAGACCTACTTCTCAGAAAAAAAATATTACTTCTAAATATTACTGCTCACTGACAATGCACCTGGTCACCCAAGAGCTCTGGTGGAAATGTACAGTGAGATTCACATCATTTCATTCCTGTTAACACAACATATATTCTGTAGCTCATGGATCTAGGAGTGATTTTTACTTTCAAGTCTTACTAGTGAAGAAATATATCTTTAAGTCTATAGCTGTTATAGTGATTCCCATAATGGATCTGGACAAAGTAAATATAAAGCGTTCTGAAAAGGATTTGCCATTCTAGATGCCATGAAGAATATTTGTGATTCCTGGGACAAGGTCAAAATATCAGCAATAACAGGAGTTTGGAAGAAGTTGATTCCAACCCTCATGGAAGACTTTGAAGGGCTCAAGACTTTAGCGGGGGTGGTTGAAACAGCAAGAGGACTAGAATTAGAAGTGGAGCCTGAAGATATGACTGAACTGCTGCCATCCCTTGATCAAACTTGAATGCATGAGGAGTTGCTTTTATGGATGAGCAAAGAAAGTTATTTCATGGGATGGAATCTACTCCTGATGAAGATGCTGTGAAGATTGTTGCAAGGACAACAAAGGATTTAGAATATCACATAAACTTAGTTGATAAAACACCAGCAGGGTTTCAGAGGCTTTTCCCCAGTTTTGGAGGAATACTATCCAGCAGCACTGCACACTACAGAGAAACCTTTTGTGAAAGGAAGAATCAATTGATGTAACAACTTCACTGTTATCTTAAGAACTTGCCACAGCCACCCCAGCCTTCAGCAACCACCACCCTGATCAGACACAGCCATTACCATGCAGGTAAAACCTGCTACCAGCAAAAAGAAAACAACTCATTGAAAGTTCAGATGATGGTTAGCATTCTTTAGCAATAAAGTATTTTTTGATTAAGCTATGTACATTGTTTTTTTTTCACAAAATGCTATTGCACACTTAATAGACAATAGTGTAGTATAAACATAATTTTTATACACACTGGGAAACCAAAAAACTCATTTGTTCACTTTATTTCGCTAATTGTTTTATTGTGGTCTGGAACCAAATTCACAATATCTCCAAAGTTTGCCTATATAACTATGGTTTTGTATGGTAAAGATTTTATTTATTTTAATTTGTTCCTATCTCCCCCAGATAGTTTTTATTGGGCAGAACAAGATTCTTGAAAGGCAAGATCCATGTTGTATATGCCTATCTCCACTTTAGGGGCAAGTATTATTCTCAGTAAAAAATACAGTAAATGAAAACCAAAACTTCATAGTATACTAATTTATGTATTGCTTGAACTGTTGATTAACAAAAGCTAAATTTTACCAAACTTTCCAACCTGCCTAGTTCCCTGTGAATATGGCTCAGCACTGGAGACCCCCTTAGTCTGTATCTTGGCTCTGCACTGAACATAAAATTTAAACTAGCAAACATTGATTACATATTACCAGGTGCCAGGCATTGTGCTGAGCTCTGAGAAAACAAAGATCATTAAGACCCTGCTCCTTATGTAGGACAGAGACACAAGCACAAGTTGAACATGATACAGTATAAATCATAGAGGAGTAAAGAATCAGAATGAATCACTATCAGTTCTCTCAAAGATCTGTAGGGATATGTGGGATATTTGTATTTTGTTCTATGTTATGGTTTTATCCTTTACTGTAATGTTCTAGAAGACTACTGAGAATCTTTCAGTTCTGAAATGTTGACTAGATTTTCCTTAAGTCAAACTGAAATACATTGTAATACGAATCTTTTTTTCTTGTTAAATTCTCCTGGACCCTGGAAAAAAGCTGCTCTTAATTTCCTATAGAAAAATATTATGAATTTTAAGACAATCATAAAGCCAGTAATAAGCCTTCAAAAGGTTATTTCCCATTCTTGAATAAATAATCCTTTAATAAGTATAAAGTATACTTTGCAAATAATTTAAAGTTACTTTCTTTTTATTTTTCTGTATCATTTTTCTCTTTGTTTTCTCTTTCATTTCTTTCTTTTTTCCTTCCTTCCACTCTCTGTCACTCATGTCCTAAAAGCATATGGTCTTGATAAAATTCTGCATGAAACATGAAGGCTGGTAAAACCAATCCCTGCCCTTAAGGATCTTACATCTCTCAGGAAGATAGCATAAATGTGTTACTATGGAAACCACAGTAAAACACTTGGGAGTTCAGAGTAAGTAAAAATGAATAATCAGAAAAAGACTGAAAAAGTGTATAGATATAATTTTCACAGGAAGAGGAGTTGAAGAAATGAATTCTAGGAAAAGAAACCATGTAACAAGGAGCAGAGAGTGATTTTTTTTTTTTTAAAGCACTTTGTGTGCTAAGGGAATTCCAAATAATAATTATTATTGGAAAGATGTAGTAGGATACCAAATGATTTCAGTAGAAGATAAGGTTGGAAAAGCAAGTTGAAATTCTTGCATGTCATGCAATAGTGGTTGGAATTTATTCTCCAGGGCAATGTAGAGCCACTGAGGACTTTTGAGCGGAAGAACAAAATCAATAAAAATAAATTAGTCTCCTGCCTCCTAGAAGGTAGAGTACATAAAAGCATGAGTTTCAAAACTAAGTAGAACCAGTTTAAACTCTGGCTATTCCATTTAGCTTCATCATGCAAACATTTCTTAAATCTCTCCCCTGGCTTCAGTTTCCTCATTTGTAGAATAAGCTAATAAAATTTCTCTGATATGCTACATTGTGGAAGTGAACTGCTATCCTGTTGTAAATGCCTGTGCCTGACATAGAGGATATGCTCAATAAATGTTTCCCACACCCTTTTTGTATTTCCTGCTTACATTAATGACATCTCTGATTCATTTTGTCACTTCACTTCTGTATTACCCAACCAGTCCGCAGATCCTGTCAATTCTATTTCTGCACTAGCTCATTTTTCTTGGCCTTCTGCCTTCCTCTACCCTGTTTCAGACCTTCATTTCTGTTTGTTTGAGCTACCCACTTTCAGTTTCATTCTATTTTAAGCCACCTCTAGGCCCTCTACCCTCCAGCACAGCCCTACTGACTGGCTGGGCTCATCTTCCTATAGTACTTTGTTGTCCCTATTCCTGACCTACCTAAAATATATCCATGGTTCTAAATAGTCTGTAGAATTAAGTCCAAACTCCCTAGTTCCACTTTCAGCACCCCACAATTTTTCAGTACAAGCTCCTATCCATTACTGTGTTTCAGTCAAATCAAACAATATCTCGTTCCCTGTATTGACTGCTCTGTGGTTTCATGTCATTCCACTGCCTGGATTTCATTCCTCTTACCACACTTCACTCAACTTGGAAGGAAGCTGACTTTCTGAGGAGGACATTGAGGAAAGTTAGAAATAAATTGGATCCTTGGTGACATCACTGACCCACTGAATTAACCAATCCTAGGGCCACCCAACCCACCCAACCTCAGGACTTCTTGTTATGTGAGCTAATTCTTTTGTGGTTTAAGCCAGTTGGGTTGGGTTATTTTGTTAGTAACAGTTGAAAGCATCCTGTATGATCATGTGGTCACTCCTTTAGTGAGCTCAACTTAACAACAATAACATAAGAGAAAATAACTTGTAAAGAACTATTTACATTTTTCCAAGGAAATAAAGCTTATCCCCCAGATCTATGCCTCCATACTCTGTACCCCTGATGAACTAAAACTGGAATCATTCTGCTCCATTGGCCACAGGAAATCCTAAACTTCAGAAATAATTATGAAAATTATCAATATTCCAAATTCAACAGTAACCCTACCCACTGGCCTAGTAAGTAGTCCCATTTCTGACCTAAAAAGGTATGAAGGCAAGAGAGAAAACATCTGTGGGCTTCCTTTCCTGTGCATTGTACATGCTGTACCTGCTGTGATTTCCATGCCTGGCTTTACTGTTTCTGCCCTTTGAACAAATTTTCCTCTTCTGATATGAAAATTGTCTCAGAAGATTTTAGATGTTCTAACTTTACACTGAATTAACAAACCCTTTCTTATCCAAGATTTGACTTCTTTCAATTTACCACCTTCCTTCTCAAGTGACACAGGTCAAATCCTCAGGGGTTAAATCCTCAGAGGTTTGTAATATCAGCCACAATACTGCATTCCAGAGTCAGACCAGTCCCTCTTATCTTTGCCTCAGGTGGCTTCTTTGAGCATTATTCTAAAAAAGCTAATGTGGCCACTTTCTCCACTTACTTTTTTTTCCTGAAGTTTGTAGGACTCATGGCCCAAATTTATCTTCCTATATTTCTAAGGAGGGCCAAAAAATAAGACGATGTCATTGAGTTGCTCTGATGCGTGATCCTCCATGGACCTTGTGATGAACATCTCCAGTTGCATTACTGACTTTTTACATTATAGGTTAGTTTATTTGAGTGCACAATTTGTCATCCTCTAAAATGACAAGCATCTTGAAAGCAGTTTTCTTACCTGTTTCATCTTTGCTCCCCCAGAACAGTTTCCTGAACATCACAGATTCACTGTCAATAACGGGGGATATAGAGGGGTTATGTGTAGAATGGGATGAATGGGGAGGAGCCTGGAGCCAGAAAGACTACCTAGAAGGCAATGATCCAGACAAGAGGATGCAAGTGGCTGTTCAAGCCAACGAACAAGTGAAATAGACTGGGGAGATATTATGAGGGCAGTGTTGTCAGGGATTGTGATTAACTGATAAGAGTTATAGGAAGCTAAGAAAGGAAGAGAAACCAACCTAATTATGGAATACAAAGCACAAAAGTTAGGATATACAAAGCACAAAAAGTTATGAAACAAAAATAAGGGAGAAATGAAGAGCATATATGGAAATGGGAACCAGAAGAAATAAGTTTAATTTTCATTTCTCTACATTCCTGTTAAATCACCAAAATTGAACATGCCACCATGTATTCAGCTGATGGACCAGACCTCAGAGTACTGCTCTGAAAATATTTCTTCTTAAAGGTTGATAATCTTCTGCCCAAATCTTCTGTTCTCTGTTCCCTGAGAACATGGCTAGTCTATATTTCTTAGCCCCTCCTGAATCTTGGAGAGGCCAAATGACAATGCTCATCAATTGACTATGAACAGAAGCAAAATGGGCCACCATCAGGCCTTGTCCTTGAGACTAGGTGTGCTTCTCAAGGCTCTCCCCCTCCCATTGGAGACATCTTACAGCAACCTTGTACCAACCATGAAGATGATGATAAGGCCTTGAGGGATGGTGGAGCAATGTGAGTGGAAAACCTGGGACCCTGAATGGGGAGCAGAGTAGCCTGCTGACCTGGAATGCTCACCTTGAATTGTCCCATCCAAGGAAAACGAAGGTTTTTGAGGCTACTGAATTATACTTGGGTCTTTTTTGTTACAGAATTACCTGAACTCAGCAACTACAGCATTCTGTTTGTTCAGGCCCCTATGGTTCTGAAATGAGTCATCCTTATCCTGAGGCTGAGGAGAGCTCCACTATCTGAATAATACTCATTAAGAGGGTGTAAAATACAAACACGGTGGACATTAGCGGGAACCTTAAGAGCAACTTAAGAGTTAGAGATTAGAAGTTAGGTTACCAATTTAAGTTTAAAGAAATTTTTCTCAGCTCTCAGGATCAGAAATATTTATGCTGGTCCCAAGCAGAAAGCTTATTTTATATATACACAAAACAAACACCTTTCCCTCCTTGCTGCAGTTGCTAGGAAACTCAGACATATTTGTGGTTCAACAGCAAATACACCAGCAAATACGTAGGCCCACGGACACAGGGTCTGTGAGCGCTTGGTCACCGGCATTCGTTTGTCTAGTCATAGTTTCTCTCATCACTAACTATCTCAACTATAAATTCTACCCCTCTAAACAGAATAAGATATTTGTATCACTTCAAATTATTTCAGGAATGAATGGGACATGAAAGAAAAAAACACATTTCAAAGGGACTCATTTTTTTTAAAAACTGGAGTTTTATAAGCAGAAGCAATAAAACTTGATGAGACAACGTGTACTGTTCCAAAGGTGATTTCAAAACAGCACTGTTTGGGCAGTCTACTTTGTAGCCTGCAATTTTCTGCTTTTACACAAGAATATATTTATTAAGTTATTTATAGATTTTTAACATATAATTTACTGTTCTAAACACTCATTTCTTGATCTTTGCTCTTTTTACCACCCATCCATTTAGTGTAGCATATATTCTTCAACTGTCATAATAAGAGAGGCAAATGAAAACACTCAGTTTTAATTTAGTACAGAATTCTGTTTTAGTAACTCCTTTCTTACATTTTGGTTATATTATTTATATGTATAAATTAAATAAATAATTCTCTTAAGAGTTTTAACCAAATTTGAATGGGCTTTTTCTAATGGTTTCCACCTCCTACAAGTTTAATGATACTTTATTGGAGGAATTACATAATCGCTGAAAAGATTCTAGAAGGTAGCACAGTAATCATGTTGCACCTATTCAAAAGTGATACGAAAGGTCAATTCCATTTAGATTTCAAATATATACTCTAATTTTAAAGCTACTGAACACCTTACATATAATCATGAACACTTTATGTGTAATGGTGGCAGTGTTAGTTTAAAAAAAATGTACATGGAAATTTACACTAAAAATATTTAATATTTAAATATATATTTTAAGGGCTTAGAAAACTTTAGATGATTCAAAAATTGTTTCCAATATTTCTACAATGGCCAAAATTCATGGTCTCCAGGCAACTAGGGAGCACATGGCTACCCAGGGTCTGGCCTGTTCTTCCATCGCCGTTATGTGTTTGGTTGATGATTTATTCAAACCCAGTCTCAAACCTGCTATTAGCTCTCTCATTGCTTTAATGCAGCTAGTCCACCATTCATAACTGTCAAGGGCCAATGCATCACACCTGGGATGCTTTAGGCTTCCAGACTCATAAAAATATCTTTTTTCTTGTTAGCATGTGTAAGACTATAGACACTATTGTTCTCCCACTTCAGTAAATACTTTAGAGGGCATCCACCCAATTTTTAAACTAACCTGTCAAAGGAAATACACTTGAATCATAAGCACATGGCATTTTAGAGATATTCTTGCTTGTGGTTGACAGTGATGATCCCTGAATGCCTCTCAACTAATCATGAGTAAGTAGTATTGGCTTTCGTGAAACAAAAATAAACCGCAGCATGTACAACTTGACAGGAATAAGTGACCATATGACTGAACACTTGATGAGATCCTTTTAAAAGGATGATGGAGAAGTGACCACTTCACTTAGATAGTTCCGATTCTCTTCTGTTTAAAATATAATTTATGGCAATGGATAAACCTCAAGAGCACAAAACTTCAGGAAAGAAGTCATCACAGAAAAATGCATAGAGCACAATCCCATTTATATAAAGTTAAAAATTGGCAAATAAGAAAACAAAGGAATGATTAACTAAAAATTCAGGTTATGGTTACTTGCAGGGACATGTGGCTGAGAGAATGAGATCTGGAGAGGCACATAAGGGAATTCTGATAGTTCTGAGAAAACTTTGAAAAATAAACCCCATAAATGAGAAAAAAATCTGAGTTTGGTTGGTGGATAGAGGACAAAACCTTGTGCCTTCATAATTATTTTGGTAAGGAAAATGTATTATTTTCCAGGAAAATAAAGTTAATGATATAGTAGTTCAATTTGAAAATGTCAGGCTTAATATTATGAAAGCTCAGGAAGTCTTCTCAGGAAAATTTCATGATGTTTTGCCCGTCTCACAAGGAATGTCCACAGAGGAATAAAATGGCGCTCAATCTTCTGGACAGCTTTGGTGCTCGTCTTTGGCTGTCATGCAAAAAGGGCTGCAATTCTACTCATCTGGAGAAGATTAGCAGCTTCTAGGAAATCTGAGAAAATAGAAAATGGAGTCATAGAATGCTGGCCAGTCATATTCTCCAGCTCTCTTTGGAAGAGGAAATAGTCCCACCTCGTAGCACAGGGATTAATGAGCAACGATCTCAACAGCATAAAACCTGAAAGATGAAAACATACCTGGGCACTTACATTTCAAGCCAAGAGGCATAAAGATTGCATTACACTGAAATTCTTCATTGAAAGGGGAAAAAAAATCCACTTGATGCACAAACAACATTTTATTTTTGAATCTGAAACCTTCTAGAAATTAATTATTTATTTAGATAATTGGAAGGTTTTTAGATGTTAAAATGCACATACTTAGAAGCTGTCAATAGAAAGTTCATGGTTTAAATTCCAAGTTCAAAACTGAATGATTTTGATACTTTTCAAGCATTTCTCTAAAAGCACAAGCACCTGATTTAAGAAGAGGGTGTTTACTACTATAATTATCTCCAGACCCTTAACTTCAGGATGAAGCATATATGTATATGTATATGTGCACATACATATGTATATACATGTATGTATATACATATGTATGTATACAGAGACAAGAACACACTTATACCTATAAATATATATATACACTCACACATATTGCCACATGAAAATTTGAATTAAAAAATGCACTTTTTTTATTTCCCTAAAATTAACTTTAAAGAATTTTAAAGTTGTAGTCCTCCTCTAATGTCATATTGTGCAATATGCCTTGTATTACATCATTATATCAACTGAACACCAGATATCCCCCAAAAAACTAGCTCAGGAAAGTGCTACAACTTGGCAGCCTGTCCCATCCCCCTTTTGGCATGGATTTCAATTAAGTCTAACCATGAGGGAATGGCTTTCTGCCCAGAGCACAACAAAGGCACAGGGCAATGTTAGTCTTGGGCCATAGGGAAATTAAAGGCAATAATGGAGACTGGCGCTTCTGGAATTGTCCCTCTGATCTAACCTGGGAAAGGCTGAGAAGGGATTGGTGTGAGCTAGTCATGTCCTCTTAAGGTTTGATTTGTTTGTTTATTTTTTCTATAATAAACCTTTAGTACATAGAGCTTTAGAGTAAAACTGTAGCACCCACAGGACGAGATCTCCTGGATTCTATGTTCTCATCCTTGTGGCCCTTCTGATGACTGTGTAACACCATCACCCTCCACATCTCAGAGCCTGTTTCACTATCTGAAGCCATGTTTCCAAATTAGGAAACAGGTGGAGACCTGGCATTAAGTCGGCTCCTTGGGGCATAGTGTGGGTGAAGTCAGTTCTTTGGTATTCCAATCTTGATATAATAAACTACCTTCTAAGCCCAGCTCTGCCCCTGATTTACTGTGCACTCCAGGACAAGCAGTTTCACGTCTCTGGGTCTTTGTTTCCTCCACTCTAAAATGAGATTCTTTGTTGTCAAAATGTGGTCCAAGGACCCTGGAGGTCTCTGAAATCCTTTCAGTGTGTTTGTGAGATCAAAGCCTGTTTCATAATAATGCTAAGATGTCATTTGCCTCATTTGCTCACAAGTGCATAGTGGACTTTTCCAAAAGGTTACATGAGGAGGCCACTAGACTGAGGTGGCTCTACCACCTTGATAGCCTGGGTAAGTAAATCAAACCCTAAGCCAGAGTCAATGCACTAGAATCCCAAAAAGTGAAACTTAAGAACAACTAATCATAAATAGCCAAGTAGGTTTTCCCAAATGAGGCAATCACTCAAGTTATAGCCAATCCAATATTGCTTTGGTTTGCTTCCACATCTTCCCTATAAAACATCAACCCTAGCCCTTCCCACTAATAAAAATGTACTTTTACTCATAAAATTTTGTTTTTTTGCTTACTTATAATGTATTTATTTAAGTATTTTTAGTTGTTTTTTAGTTTTTGTTCTTTGACTTCTATTTACTTTTAGAGGTACATATAATTAATGTTATTTTTAAATGAGGTAATAAACATTTGAAAGTTTTAAAATCTAATACAATAAATGATAGATATGACTCACATAAAGCAAAGTTTTTGAAGTCCTCAATCAATTTTAAGATTATAAATTAGCCCTGATATTAATCAGCAGCCCTGAGAACTGTTGAACTACCTGACTTCTGAGACCGTTTTCAGCTATGATTTTTTGATATCCTATAAAATTATCAGATATTATTACCTATAGTGAGCAACTTCCAGAACTAAAATTTCCAATCTACCCTATCTTGTATAGACACAATCTATAAACAAACAACTGAAAATATATTTTAAATGAAACAAAAATTATTAAATTATTTTCAACCCAGAGAATCCATTAGATCCACAATCTTCTGAATAAAGATGCCACATCTAATTACACATACATGATTACTCTGAACTTTAAGGCCTCTATTCCTGAAATCTTTATTCTAAATATTTGCACCAGGAATTAACACCTCTTCCAAAGTTAGCCACCTGTGGACTAGATATAAGGGAAGCCCACACAATGAGTGACTATTCAAAATTCTAACCAATAGGGTCATTACATACTGAATCCTAAAGTAGCCAATCATCTCTTCACCTTGGGGGATTTGAAGATGTCCTGTAGAAAGATATAGAGAGCAGTGTATACACACTGCAAAAGACATGTGTGGGCTGTAAATGAAGCTATGAAGTAGTAGAAGCCGTACAAGTAGTAGAAGCTACCGTTAAATAGAAATCATGAAGCAGAGAGAATGAAAGCCGAGAAAGAAGCCCTTAGTAAATGCAGCAGGAAGAAGGGAAATGGAAACAAAAGTAAAAACAAGGACTACCCAGAAGGGCCACACACGCAAGGCATACCACAGAGTTCCACCAGCCTGCTTGGGCTGTGACCTAAATGATGTTTCTAGTCTCCACGAGCTTATTGCTCAGTTTGCTAGAGTGAGTACCTGTTCTTATTTCCATGTATCTGTACAATAACCAAAGAGAAGGTGTGTCTCTTTATGTCCTAGAAATTCTAACTAAGACAGCTCAACAGGACTGGAGTATATATTGGGAAAGTGAAATTGAAGGAGATGAGCAAGAAAATAGTATATTTGCTTAAAGCAAATATGTATGCATGACCTTTAAAGAGCTATATATACAATTCTCTACATACTTTGTATATTATATACAAACGTGTATCTTCAGAGAGTTATAATTTCCCTCATATTGACGGAACTCACAAAATAAAATCGCCATGTAACAGCAGGGAGCAGAGAGAAACTTATGCACGCTGAGCGAGGGTGAGAGCCTTGTCATGGGACTGAGTGGATTGGGTAAGGCAGAGTCAGCTGTTCTCTTGTTTCCAGGCGACATGCTGTCTCATTTTTAAACCCTCTGAAATCCAACTGCAAGACTCAGCAACCACTGAAAGTCTCCAAAGAATTCAATCTCAAAAATTATTATTACATATTAGAATCTTCACTGCAGATTTTATGAAGGAAACAGAGTTGCATATTTTCCTTATACTTGAACAGAAGTAGTCACTAACTTCACAATCACAAACAGATACTTAACCTTATTCCAATCCTTTCTCACCCATGCCTGCCACAACATTTATAACAAATTTTGCTTTGCCTTTCTGTCTTCATTTGCTCACAGAGTATTTAACCTTATTGGCATCTCTCTCCTACTTCCAGATTTTCTGCTGAGAACTCAAGATTTATCAGTCCTTTATCATGCAGAGCAATACAGTCCTGACCTGGCTACTACTCCAGATTTTGCAAAGCCTAACCCCCTATGTCCACACCTATGAAAGCTCAGAGCTTGGTTCCTGACTGGGACTCTCCATCTCTGAAAAGAGTTGCTCAGCCACCTCATTCTGTTACCCACGTGGCCCTATGATGTGCTCACCACCCAGCTAGATGAAATTTTTCAAGCAGTTCTTGCAAACAGGCATCAGTTGGGCTCTCCCAGGAAGAAGCCTGGTGAAGGATATTATACAGTCTCAGAAGTACTAGTGCAATAATGGCAAAGGGTTTTCAGCCTGAATGACTGGGAGGATAACTGTGGCTTTAGTAGAAATCTGAAAATAAGGAGCTGGAAACATGGCACCAAAACCCAAAGAAGAGGTTAGGACTGGAAATGCACATCTGGGATGTATTCAAGGTACAGCTGAAGTGATGAGAAAGGAGTGAGGAAAGAGGACTGAGAGTGATGAGAAGCCCAAGGAAACAGCAGAAGCAATGAGGCAGAAGCAGAAGCAGGAATAGGAATACGTGAAAAAGAGAACAAAGTCAGAAACATAAAAGAGAAAACCAGAAAAATGCTCTCCTGGAAGCCAGAGTATGAGAAAGCATGTTATTCAGCTGCAGAAGTCAAAGCATAAGAACCATCTTTCACTCCTTTCTCTCACACCCTGTATCCAGTTCATCAGCAACTCAGGTGGGGCCAGCCTTCCAAAACTTTTCTTCATCCTTGTTGTTTCTGCCAGCCTGGTCCAAGCCACCATTTCCTTGTGCCTAGATGGCTGCAATCATCCCTGCCTCTACACATGTCCCCCAGTGTTTGCAACCCAACAGAGCTGATGCCATCAAATGTCAGGCACATCACATCAGTTCTCTGCTCAAAAACCCTATACTTGCTCCCCAGTCTTTCAAAGACAATGTCCTTGCAACAGTAGACAACTGTGAGTCCCCACGTGACCTCTCCAGTGTCACTCCCGCTTCTTGCACCTGCTTGCATTCTCACTTAATCACAGGCCTCCTGCCCCTGCAAAGAGCCCAGCAGGCACACTCCTGCATTTGGACCTTTGCACCGGCTGTTCCCCTTTTCTGAAATGTGTAAGTGAGACATCAAGGGCACACAATTTTGAGGTAAGAAAGGGCAAAGGCCCACCCTGATAGTGAGTGCCACTTTAAATTTTGAAACAGCTCATTTTCCTCACCCAAGTCCTGGTCCTGTATGTCTCATAATTGATAATATGGTTCTTCTTTGGTGTATCAACTGTTTATTGTCTGCATTCTTCCTTTAGAATGTAAGAGCAGATATTTTTGTTGTTGTTGTTCATGGATACTTGTCAAGCACCTGAGACAGCTCCTGGAACATTATAGGCATGTATTTTTGGATGAATAAATAAGGGTGGGAGAGCCCAGAAATACCAAATGCTACAGATAAGTCATATATAACCTATAGATGAAAAAGG
Organism: Manis javanica; assembly: GCF_040802235.1. Lineage (NCBI taxonomy): Eukaryota > Metazoa > Chordata > Mammalia > Pholidota > Manidae > Manis > Manis javanica. Next base: position 74,343,677 of record NC_133159.1, read on the forward strand.
GATTGAAAGATTTGGCAAGAAAATGATTGTCACTTCTTTCTTAAAGCATAGTCAAGTTCTGAAACCAAAGTATGGATGGTTAAAGAATGACGGTCAAGAAGTGAAAATGCTAAACACAAGGTCTGCTTTCCAGAAACAAGACAGCAATGGTCTAAGGATAAGGAATAAGGTGGTAAGTGTCAGTTTCATTTTCTTGGAGTTTGGAAAACAAGTTGAAAAATAAGACCTTAGCTTGTAGGGCAGAGGCAGGGTGGATAGTGGGGTTGGCTGGTGAGAAGAGGGAGACCTGTGGTTTGTAGGCAAAAGGGAGAGACCCAGAAAGCATTGAGCTATAGAAGATGCAGGAGACAAGTGATGATTGGTTCTGTAAGAAGCAGAGTAAAAGAGGTGAGAAAAGCAAACAAGGAGGAAATCAAAAGAATGAAGCAGCTTAAAAAGAAAGAATTATTTTGAAGAGATGGTCATAATGACTCAGTGTGACACAATGTTCATAAGATTATCACATTGCATTTTAGTAGTTCTTGCTCCTCTACTGAAATCTCCAGGTTTATAGCAAGAGGTATTTGAACTAATGAAATTGAAGTAGTTTAGTTCACAGAGGGTTCAAAGGTAATAGGTTAAAGCAGGTGAAAGACAAAAAATTAGTCAAGCCTTAAGATAAATGCAAGTGGTATTCCAACAATAAAATAAAGTTGACAGCCCTTTCAGTTCTTTCACAAAGGACTCTTAGCTTCAGTAGCCATTATGATATCCACTGAACATCTAAACTGGAAACTTAAGTTGGAAATTAGGCCCAGTACCACATGCTGTGAATGAAGGGCTCTGATCTTAAGGAGGTTTGGAAACAGAGTGGAAAAAATAAGAGAGAGAGAGAGAGGCAATTTTCATCAGTGTCTGCAACCAGCTAGAGGGATATTCAAAATCACATTTCAGATGAAGTATGAGCATGAGCAATATATTCACCTGGTGCTCACAAATCCCAGGGAAAGTTAATTAGCCACTTGGGGATGCAGTTACATTTTCTCTACCTTAGATGCGCTGTGGGAAAAGGGCAAAAGTTGGAATCACTTCTACCAGGAAAGATATTAGTTTATACGTTGGTTTCAAGCCCTAGTTTTTCACATAAGTGAAAAATGAAACTAGAAACATATGTGCTCTGAAGTTGCACCTGATTCACTTCTCGTTTTAACAAGGACATCTAGAATGGCCACCCTTCCTGCTGTTTCACAGGAGGACTCACTCAATCTTTCCCCAGAGGTGTCGTCAAAGTATTCGCTGATATTTTGCACAGGAGGACAACAGTCTCTTTTCCCAGGATCTTAAAGTTCCTTCTCCCCCACCTCCTATATCCCTGGGAGATCTATCTACCCATTGCATCACTTATTATTTCATACCTGCCTCAACTGGGCACATATTCATTTATTGTTAGAGCCTCAGAAAATTGTGAAGAGTGATGAATTTCATTTCCATTGTACCAAAAACATTTTTTTACAAAATAGGAATCCCTTAAATAAAACAAATACCATATATATCCAAAGCAATCAACCTCTTTTTCTAGGCTTGCCGAAAATCTTTGTTAACTTGCACAGATACTTTAATTGTGTGCAACTGTTCAGTCCTTTAAGCACAACACAGTGAGCTTACACATCATAAAGAGTAAGCACACACCCTTTTTAGCAAATACTATTATTATATAAGGTTGCAGCCCAACAGCCATAGGTGTAGGAGGCAATGTGGCTGCAGTTCTCAATCACATACTCTTTATTACGGGCTCTCTCAGCCAGCGTGACCTATGATAAATGTATTGGGGTTTGTGCCCTTTCAGAAGCTTCAGCCAGTGTCTGCATGCCTTTCCCTTGGTGTTCCTGAGGGCAGGAGAGCCTCGGGGAGGGGTGGACAACATTGGAAAATATAAATAACAAATCAAAAATTACAATTGATTGGATAAACAATTTCCCTTAGTCTGTTTCTTAATAAGTGATTGATTTTGTGATCAATATTCATTATTTCCCAGAACATACCAAACTACTTATTGAACAAATGAATGACTGAAACTACAATGACACAGAATCAAAAAGGTGAACCAATTTCTTTAATAACATTGGTTGAGCAGACTGTCTCATCTTACCTGGTTGTTCTACATCAGTGCACTTCTCTGCATAGCCCTTTGGAAAAAGGCTGAAGTTCAGGAAAACAGGGGAGGCAATTCAGTACTCATTAAAAGAAAGGGGCTATGGGAGCACGTGGTTACACATGCGAAGGCTGAGCTGCAGTTGATGCTGGACTTGCTTTTCTCTATTTAAAGAAAATTCTCCAACCTGCCAAACCAAGTGGTTCCTAAAGGCATTGCCTTTTGAATTTGATGGACTCCCCGAATGTGTAGAGAGTTGGAGAACCGAGAGCATAGTCACTCTTGAATAGAAAAGAAATACTTTTTGTTGGTATTCAGGAAAATGACTAATAGATATTTGGGATGACACAATTGAGGTGAAATTAACTACTTAGTAGATAAAGTTGTCATTTTGTTTGCCTGTCCTATAACTTTCAAAGCATTTAATTGAACTGAGCCAATTCTGATAAACTGTTACAGACATCCAGGATACGCTCTTCTGGGGGTCCCTTCATCATCTTGAAATATTGTGATGACCAATACATTTCCAGATGGCTGTCTCCTCCCTCATTTTTAGTGATTTCCAAGGGTACTGTGTACATAAAAAGAGGCTATGGAGAAATGCAACTCTACTGGAAGCTAGTACGAGCATTACTTTCACCAGATTGCTAACACGAGTGTGTGAACAAGCTCCAGTCTTCAGCAGAGGTAGTGAGTGGGACGCCTGGCCTGGTGCTGAACACTTACATGCACAGGCCGCCATCTGTGGTGGCTGCAAGTTCTGGCCCCTTCGCAGCCTGCAGAGGAGTGAGGGGCCACAGCAGCTTCTTCCATCCCTTTCGGGCTCTCCTTTCTGATCTCTCACCTCAGAGTTCCATAGTGTCTATAACAAATGCTTAATGATTCAACTTTGCAAGAAAATGCTGGACTGATCAATTATGAAAGCAACAAATAATTAACTAATTTAAAATAAAAATTTTTTAAACCACATCACTTACTTAAAGTCAGTCATCCAAGGCTTATCCAAGCTACTTGGAAAAATCTCATTAAATCAGGCTCCCCTAATTAGAAATTAGATAATGCTGTCAGGAGCAAAGCTAAAGTTTACCTTTGTACTGTCTGTAAAAAAACATTTTTGTGAAGCAAAGGAATAACATAAACAAGACTTAATGACTTTGTAAATCTAAAGCTCTAGGACAGATTCAACATTTTCCTAAGCATCTCGACAGCAAATTGTCAACCTTGAAGCTACCTTCATGCTATATGTAAAACTCCACCTACAGAAAATACTCAAAGCTTTAATTGTAAAAACATTCTTATCTATCACTTAAGAAAGTCTCAGGAAGACTTTATGAGGTAACATAATTGGAGCCTAGTTGTAATTAAAGCTATTTTAATACATACATAAATGTCTCACTTATATTGCATCTATATAAATGGAATCCAGGAATCCATATAAGAAAATTTTCAGACAACTGAGATTTTGATTTTTAAGCTGCAATACTTACTTACTGAGAGAGGTATGACACAGTGGTTTAAACATAGGGACCAAGGCTGTGTGTACCTCTGCTCCGCCTTGGGCAAGCTAATGTCTTGTTGCCTCAGTTACCTCATCTTTAAAATGGGGATAACCATGATAACTCTTCATAATGTTGCTCTGAGGATTTAATGAGATGATGCGTAAAAAAGCCTTTAGATCAAGGTTTGCTCCATTGTAAATATTCACAAATGCAAAGTAGTATTGTTTAATCTTTGCTGAAAAGATTTGGAAAAAATACAGAATTACCTACCTTATCAAATGTAATGCTGTGGGGAAAATGGAAGTTCCTATGGCCAGGGTCCTTAGAGGACCATTACTTGATGTAATTAGCCTACTACTAAGCTAGTGCTTCCACAGCCATAGGCAATAAGCTATTATTGACTGAGTCACTTTATAAAGAGCTCTGCCCAGTGCTCTGGGCTGGAGGCAGAGACAGTCGAGGATCACAGACCTCAGACTGCTGGCTGCAGACATGATTCTAGTGCTCAACCTACCGCTGGGAGAATAAAGCTGGGTATAAACCCTTTTACCCCAAAAACATTCTATTGTCATTTCTTGGTCTCATTGAATCTATCGTGAACTCGCCCGAGGCTGAAACCCCCAGGCAAGACCAATGCACTGGTTGCAAATTATCCCATTTTATTTGTTCAAAATTACCATCATGAAAATAATCATATTATGCTTTAGGAGACCTCTTTTTCCTTTATTAAGCCATGTCAAAGTATCATACTTACATTGGCCTTTAAGAGATCATCTCTCTTCTCATTGTTTTTCGTTATCTGCTTTCAGTATGTCCCTGGCGTTTCTAGGTAAGTGTCTTTTATACAGAATAGTCCAGATAAGGGTCTGTGAGCAACACTATGCTCTCCTATGCAGTATGTTACATACTGGAAGCTTTTTCTGCACTGTCAGTAGGAACTTTCCCATGTTCTCCTGAATTCTAGAGTCTAGTCTGGATTACTAAATTTGCTAGGCTTCTGGGTTCTCCATAAGTACATTGCTATTATATCTAAAAGCACTAGGCATATATTTACTTAAAATTCAATTTCCCAGATTTTTCACTGACTAGTCATCCCCCAGGTAAAAGATATTTTACAGAATTTATTTCTATTTCTCATGGGCCCCTTTTAAGTAATAAAGGGTCCCTGGATTCAGAGTTACGTGTTTGGAATCCATAGAGGAAGATGACTTGATAATGTACTGTTTTCAGCTCCTCTCCACCATCCATGTTCAGCTAAGAGTTACATCAATCTAGAAAGTATAGAAGTTTGGGAGACTTTTTTTGTTGTTAGAATTTTTACCCAGTCTTTCATCATCTAATCTAAATTCTCTGAAATAAGACACACAACAGAAAAATGAGATATGGAAAACTGCTAACAGCAATCTCCAAGTACAGTGAGTGCATCCCTCTAATAAGTTTTCATCCATCAGCCCCAGACTCAGCACAGAGTATAGACTTTATCTTACATGTGCTACACTCAGGTTTTTTTCATCTCGTGGAGTGTAACATAAGCTGATGTAGCATTCAGCATTTACAGGAAATAGATGTACTTTTACTCAGCAAGGGAGAACACATTTTCTCCAGAAAACAGATAGATGTTGATAGATAGATATGCTCTAAAATGTTGTATTATAAAGTGCACATCTTATTCCTCTCAATGTCAAGTATAAGGGGACCATTATCTAATTAGGTTATTTGATGTCATTTATGATGGTGGATACCATAAAGATATCAACTACTGGGAGTGACTTCTTGTGTCTGGTGGGAATGTTTCCACAGGAATGATGTGAAGGAAAGCAAAAAGGTCGTGGAGGAAAGAGGTGAGATAATAATCTCACCAGTCCAGAAACTAAAATAGTAAGTGGGTAGAACAGAATCCCCTACTCCTGCTGCCAAGCTCAGAATAAAATAAGAGGAAGAAGGTTACCCACCCCAGTGGCTTTCATGGGAGGATTTATGCAGCATCTGAGGACTGGTTCTGCCCCAAGCCTGACGTGGGACCCTACTATATAACACAGCTAAACCCGCCAGCCACCCCAAGCTCCCTGATGAGAAAACAACTAGCCCAGAAGAACTCTTTGTGCACTTAGACTTTAGACCTCAGAATGAATGCCAGACTGCACTCATGGTCTAAGGGGTGGCAGACAGTCGTCTGTGGGATGATGCCACCCCTGGGATTCTGATCACCTGTGCCTTGCCAGATACCATGGCCATGGCTGGGGACTACATCCTGGCTCCAGGCTGAGGCTTGGACATGCCTTGACCCAACATCTTTCCTTCTGGTGGGCCTGGTGCAGAGCTGCACTTGAACTGGAATGAGAAGACAGCTGTGGCTACTCCTTTGGCTTGTGCTACAGTTATGAATTTTCACAAAAGTAGAAAGAACTTAAGGTTGCAAAACCCCAGAATTTGTTTCATTCTCCAAGCTTCTCAGTTTTGTACATTATCTTCTCTGTCTCCTGGAATTTCAATAGCCAAGCCCCACCACAAGGGGCAAGGCTATTTACTTCCCTCAGGTTCTCCCCCCATCAAAATCTGCTTTCAAAATGGTTGAATTAATTCATACTGAGTGACATATTTCTTCAAGTACTTCCATCACCAAAGATTTGCATTATAGCAGGTCAATATTATCAAGACAGTTTCTAAATCAGGATGTGTACAGTGATATACTGGGGTAACTAAAAAGGAAAATATTAGTTCTTCTAGTCATATGTGTTTTTCATGTAAAACAATTAAGTTTTTCTAATATTCAATACAGATTGACTCTAGTACCTCCATTCAGTCAGCCTTTCAAGTGGTCATATACCACATAATTTATTTGAAAACCCCCAAGAAAAGAGCAGAAGGGTTAACAGAGGTGCACCAGAGTGTTTACAGTTTATTGTGATATTATGCAGTTTGCTTAGGCCTACTTAAGTATATTTGTGCGCTATGCCATCAAGTTGTAATTTAAGCCTCACAAAATGGATGAGAACAGTTAAAATTTATGCAGAAAAACTTTCCATTGGCATCATTCATAAACTATTATATTAAGAAAGTTGAAGCCAGAAGTGTCAGTCCTACAGGATTAACAGCAATGACAACCACAAAACCTTTAAAATATAAACATTTATAAATCTCTGCAATAAGATAGAAAGAGTTCATAAAAATCATTTGTACCATACAGAGTTTAGCTGATTATTTCATGACCAAGAATGAGAAAATCTTGAGACATTTACATACATGTTTGCATTTTTCTTCTACAAAAAATCAAGAGGTGTGTATGACTTTGCTGACTTTTCTTGGGGAAAAATCATACTTCTGGTATTAAGGTTGAATTTGATGTTTCAACCATGGATGAGAAATACTGTACTAAAAAAAAAGACTAAATCTAGAGTGTTGGAAAGAACATTTAAAAATTGGTATTTAGAATCATTTCCATTTTAATATGATTTTACTACTGAAAATGATATGTCTATCACCTATAAAAAGCTCCCATATCTTCATACTTCTTAACAACTTGAAAATATAATACTGTAAGCTGTTTAAAAATGCTCCAGATCAAAACTCTCAGAGGAATTTAGGTCCACTTATTTAAAATATAAGAATGTAGAATGTATACCTTCTAACTGGTTTGCAAAGACAATTGATTAGCTTTAGGTAAAATGGACATTTGATTGTTGAGAAGCAACACAAATGCTTGTATTATGGTGGACTAAAAACTGAGTATCATAAATTAGGAAATACAGCACAGCCTTTTCATTTTACCTACATACTTTAGTGGAGTGTTCTTTTTAGCAATAATAGATATCAAAAGAAAATTTAAAACAAGTTGAACTGAGAATCAGACCAACCTACCTCACCAAGTACTAAACCAAGATGATAAAAAAATTTATGATACCCCATCACAGTCATAATAATAATAATTTTTGTGAAAGCAAAGTACCACTACTAAGTATCTTGTTTCACTTTTGTCTTCTCCAGTTAAAATGTTTGCATATGTTTTATTATGTATTAAAATATTCATGCAGTATTACATATATAATTTATGTATCAATAAATATCATATTTGGGGGTAAGTACTCAAAAAAGTTTACTGAGGTGATATATAATTTTCGAACTTTGGACTATTACTTTTAGGAGTTTCTCTTTTATTTCCTCCTTATGTTCCTTTAAAAAAAATCCTCAGGTGGAATTTCAGGGTTTAGTAAATAGATGAAAGGTGTGGGCATAGGAAGGTCTTTCCTGTCACCTTGGAAGTCAGCTCAGAATCCACTTACGTGTGAAGCAGTCTTTAGCCATGTCCCACCTGAGAGGTGAACTAGATAAGTGCAGACATAAGTAAGAATTTCTACACAACTGGATTAGCCTTAAATTGGAAAATGTGACATTTCTTTTTTTTTTAAGTGTAGTAGTTGTGAATATATTATATTTTAAATTAATTTATTATTTTTCAGTGATATACAATCTCATATTAGTTTCAAGTATACAACACAGTGGTTCAATAGTTGCTCAGATTATTAAATCTTTTATTCATATTTTCAAAAAACCTTTCTTGAATTCTTACAGGCTCCATTGTAGGTACTGTAGAAATAGAGTTGCTTTAAAACGCGTTCACTCCTGGAAGTAGACTCAGCTCATCTCCCTTTGCCTAACGAAGGCCCACAAGAACACCAACTTAGAAATAAAGAAGCCATGTAGCCATTCTGTGAAACAGTTACAACAAGTTGCATTTGCAATGTGTCTTTAAATTGCAGAGAGCAGAAGTGCACCTGTGATTTTGAAACATTCCCAACAGTGTCCTCTGGATATGCTCCACCTTCAGCTACAAACATTCTGCCGGCGGATGCTATTCCAGTCACTCTATTTCCTTCCTCAGCCCTTCTGTTCCTCTGCCCACACGTTTCACAGAACAACCAGAAGCCACTAGGCAGGCAGCTGCCACAGAGCACCAAGCAAAGAGAAGGATTTTAACTTCTTGGGGTACATTTTCCAAATGCCAGGAAACAGAATCAAAGAACATTAGCCGTTCTGACAATCTCGCAGTGAAGACAAGAGGGCAAATTCGGTTCTGCCCCCAGTTACAGGAAAGGGCAAACATTTCGAGATCTGTTTTGTTACTTGTGGTTCAGAAACATTTTCCCTGAAAATATGCTGGCAACGTTGCTCAGACCTTTAATACAATCCTGAGAAAGTATCAAAAATCTGTAAGACAGGCTTAATACTGCACAGCACACTCCCAGAGGAGATGAGCTCTATGATTTCCATTTTTTTTTCTAGGTTCCTTCTTTCCAGCTTCCAAAGAAATTCTCCTATCAGAACCTAATTAAAAGCAATTCAAGGCAACAGGGTCCATTGTTTAAAGACAAAGAGAGAAAGAAAGCATACTGGAATGCACCAATCAAATTCATTATCGCAGCTACCACAGAGAGGTAGGGATGCTATCAGGGAGGGCACCCTCTCATGATACGTGAGCTTCGTATCTTAAGTTATGGGGGACAGTGCTTGAATTTTGCGAGTCTTTACAACTGATGAGAGTTTTAAATATAGTTTATAATACCTTTTTTTTTTTTTAGCCCTAAGGCCTTCAATTTCCTGTGACATCAACTGTCTCATTACCTAAACACTCACAGTAAAGAACCTGAGTGCCCTGGAGTTAGTCAAAGTCAAAACCAGCTCTGTCACTTACAAGGCTAGGCAATGTCCTTAACCACTCCAAGCATTGGTTCTATTCATCTGAAAAATACACAGAAATAACAGCAACTACTTCAATGAAGATTGGGAGAAATAAATTAGGTCAGGCATGCAAGAACTTAGGACTGTGCCTAGAACACAGGAAGCACTCAGTAAAGGTTAGCTACCATCAATAATTATTTCATGTTTTCTCAATGACCCACCTACTAATAATCCACTCAACTTTGAACTGTATTCCCTGAGCATCCCCTTCCATCTTCTTTCCCAAAGCACCAAGCAAAATATAAAGTACCAAGAGACGTAAGCATCCCTCAGAGGAAAGCCATACCCTTTGAGCCCAATTCCACATTCCCCAATGTTTTAAAACAAATATCTTCTGCTTCAGAAACAGTCAGTTGTGATCTTTTTAGCTTCAGGAATTAGGAATGGATTGGCTCTGGTGCTAATGCACCAACAAGAATTTTTATTTAATGTTAAAGTAGTATAGTCTCACTATGAGTAACATACCATAGACATATACTCCAAAGTTGTTTTTTTCCACAAATTCTAGACCTGAACATTATGATAATTACATATGCACATATATAGTATCAGTGTTTTTAGCTGTCATCAACTGAGACACTTCTGTATCATACAAGTCACCTCTCAAGGCCAAACTGTCCAGCATTCACCAATACTGCCTGGCCGCATAAAGTATTACCAGATATCCTTCCCACTGAAAGGTGTCTCGTGGAATAATGCAAGCCTGCTGCACAATGGGAGGCATTCATTCCCTAAGTTGCCATCTCTGCAGACATGCTGGCTGTTCTCCAGGGATCGAGGATGGCTCTGTGTGAGACCAAAGAGGTAATTTCAGTAGCAGCATCAGTCACTTGGCCAGTTGTTATCAGCATTGCTCAGGGAGCCCCGAGGGTGGGAGGTGATCCAGGAGAGGTTTCAAAGCCTCTGCTAGTAACATAAAGACCACATCTGCTGCCTGACCACTGGCCATGGCCAGTGAGCACAGCCAAGATGCATTCTATTTTCACTTGGTTTTATTCACTCTCCCTGTGGTGGGCACTCTACCCATAGTAACTGTGGGGAGTTCATTTTAGATGCATTTATCTTCAGAATGTGTGGAAAGGCTACGTTTTCCTTTGGAGTTATCTAATGCAGGAACCCTAAGCAGTTGTGTCCTCTAGTTTCAAGATGTGGTTGATAAATGAAGAAGACAACTCCTTTTGTCTTTTAGGTTGATTATCCCTGATCCTTAAGATAACCTGACTTAATTATTATCATTGATTTTCAGCTCTTCACCACGATCCACACAAGTCAATCTCCAACTCCGTATAGTAATGAGGTTTTCCTGTTACCATCACTTAATCTAGGCTGTGGTTCCAGGGAGATTTCTGTTACCAAAAGTCCAAGTCCAGCTTCAAGTCCTTTTTGATTGTTATTTCTTGTTTGGCCTACACTTGGCCAATATCAGGAATGCTCTACCTGAATAAATATGGTATGTCTGTCACATTTTTTATAAGATGTGCACCTGCACAGTTATCTTTAATTTATGATCTAGTCCTTTCAAATATCTAAAGACATACATCTGCTCTTCAGCTCAGAGACCTCCTCTTCTGGAACATTGCTGATGAATGACAAGAAGGAGCCAGTGCCTCATTATCAAAGACAGCATTTCTCTCCTCCAGAGTCTGGCCTCTCTAGTATGTCCCCAACTCTCCCGGTCCCACTCAGTTTTCTCTTAATATCTTTCTTACAAATCAACAGCTCTCAGACATCGATATGAATGAGCTCCAAGTTCAAAGTCATCATTACTTTTAACTTGTTTGTATCAAGCAAAATCTATTAAGAGTCAGGATGTCTTTCAACTATATAAAGATAAGACCCTAGTCTAAAGGAACTTTCACTTTTCAAATGATGAAAACACCTTAGATACAAAGAAATTGATTCAAACACACGAAGCATAATTTAAGGATTCAGACAAAATATACATTTCCACCTATAAATACATCTTTAGACCTGTTTTGATGTGCAGCTCCCATTGGTGTTCTGAGTTGACTTCAAAATAATCCTGTTTCCTCCAAAATCTCTGTATCAGAATGATCTGTGTTGGTCTGAGCTCTTGAACTTTTCTGATTCCAACTTAAGCAGACTGGTAGTGTGCATATCATGCATACAAATTTGTAAGTGTGACAATTCCTTGAAAATTGACCTCAAAAAAAAAAGTATGTGAATGCAACTACTACAAGGCTGGCAAATAACAATAATAATAAGCACTCAATACATCTGAAAGATGAATTCAAACCATTTTGTCATAAATTATGATTTACATTTTTTTCCTATGAAGGACTGTATAAGAGAGAATGAATTCTTTTTTCTTGCATTAACTACAGAATTCTAGTTCCAGAAAAAAACTTGGAAAGTAGAATCAGGGCATTTACATGTGCCTTCCAAGAAGAAAACAAAAAATACAGGAAAATCCTATAACAGCCTGTAACGGATAAGCATTCTTATCAAATGCTTCCAAATTTCTGTAGCTTAAGATACCTATTTTCATGGGGTACAAAAATGTTAGAAATTGCCTTTAAAAAATACAACTCTCACAAGGGAAAAAAGTAATTATGAAATATGGTCATTCACCCAAGTCATCACGTTTCCAACTCCAGTATATAAAGTTAGTAATTTAAAACAATAAAGATGGGACAGGGAAACTCCTTACTAATGACGTACTTTAAATGAGCTCCCTAAATACTTTAACTAGCATTTAATTTATTTTTAATCAGGTGCTTATCATCTGTTAATTCCAAAGGCCCCAGGATTCCCCAGCCTTTAGATAGGCTAATCTCCCATTGGGAAGCAACACATATTAAATAGTTGCTAAACCTTGGTAAATACACTTTTAATAATTAATTCTAGAAGTATTTAACTTGCAGTAATATACCAGATATTTCAGCAATATTGTAATCCATGGGATATTGCCGAGGGATTTCTCAGATTAACACATTTGGGTCCCTGAGTCCCACTGGCATACCTCTATCTGAATGAACAGCAGGTGATTCAACACATGGCTACCAGCCTCTGTGTGTCTGACTGACCAGTGATTTTATTACCATATCAGTGAGATAAATCAGTGAAATGCATCAGCTGAGGAAATGCTTAGTAAGGAATGAGGCAGACAGTGGCTTGCAAGTCAACCCAGGTTTTCAAAAATGATAACTCCTGAAAAGAAAAATTACTTTTCCTGTTGAGATGTGTAAATATTATGTAGATATTCTAGCTCAATCTCTATGATGGATGGTGCTCAATTTTAAACATATTTCAGTAATGCCTTAATTTAATAGAATGGAAGATACGCAAGATGTTGAAGGATCAAGGTGAGAATAAATTTCTGTGCACAGATGGTTTAGTCTTGTTCTAAGAATCTGTGGGATTCTTAACACTTCTCGCTCCATAAAAAAGGGGTATTGCTTTCTTTTCTTCAAAAATAGGCTATGAATAGCCACTTTGATAATTCAATATGCTCTCCAGGTCCATTGAGCCTTCTCTAATATGACTATACTTTCCCCTCTCCCCCTATTAGTGAAAAATGCATAACATGCTGTGTGTTAAAACCGAAGTCAGTGGTGACCTTTGTCGTGAGCAGAGCAGGCCAGTTCCCCACCCAGACTGACAGAGACGGCAGATTGACCAGCAGATGGTGCTACAGAGCAGGCAGCCAGCGGGGCTTGACTCCCTTGGAGCTCAAGGACTGCGTCACAGACTGTCCAAAGGAGCTGTAGTCTTCCCGCCAGCCAGTTATCTCACTAAGGGTTTCTCCGTTCCCCATCTTTTTTCCCTCCACCTTTTTTCCAATTTCATAAATGTGTTCTCTGTCATTTTCTCTTAAAAATTCTTGTAATGTTTTGTTAAAAACAGTGTGGCCTGTTCCCAGCACCATTCTCTAGCTGTTCCTTCGGGGCATCACCGAATACCTGTGTAAACGTGAACTGTGCAGTTCACCTTTTCATTCCAAAAAGAGTATCCTGTTCCCCTGCACTGGCTAACAAAGCACATGCTGTGAGGATGTTTTAGCAGTGATAAAAACCAAACATTTTCTGGAGCCATTATAGTTTAAAATGTTAGTTAACACGGTTTACTTTTCAAAATGTGATCGATAGATGGGGGGAAAGTGGCCATAAATTACTAAAGGCAAAAAACATTCTATTAGCACACAGTGGATTTTGCAATATTTGTTGGTCTGTGTTTTACTGGGGGGAAATTTTTTAATTTGCTGAAAGCTTGAGTTTTGTTTTGCTTTAAATACCTGTCTTTGTCTTTCTCTGTTCAAGAAGGATATTTTTAACATGAGCCATTTAGGAAATGTAATTCTAATTCAGTATAGCTATAGGTTTCGATGAACGTTCCACCTTTCTGACAGCCTTTACATTACATGTTTTATGAAATCATTAACTATTGTCATGTTTCTATTATGATACTATTAGGAAATAAGGAGACTTATGTAAATGGAGATGTAGAAGAAATGTGTGACAGTTACTCGGAGCAACATCTGTGCACTATCATACATGCTCACGCTAATTTTCTAAAGATTGTTCCATTCATTATGGAGCATTGTTAGCTGCAGTGGCACAGCCCTTATTTCCATGCATTTAGGGAATGAGGCAGAGAGTGGGTAAATGAGAGCCTAATCAATACCACTTTTCATTTTGCATCTAATGTGTTGCCTTTCCCTTTCTTTTCCTCATGCACAAATCCAAAAAAGATCCTGACGTTACAGTCATAAAATGTAATTCTTCTGCAGAAACACAGACAATAATGCTTTCTGTATTCAGGCGTATTGCATATTCTAATGGCATTTGGCTAAATTGAGTATGGATTTAACATCAAAGGCTTCATGAATTTTTCAAATGAGATATTAAAGTCAATATTTCAAGTGAAAGATATTTCAATTTAGTTGCATACACAACAATAAAAAACTTCTACAAGGTAGAGGTACTCGTGGCTGTAGCAGTATTAGTTCATTCAAGAAATTATTAGTTTATAAGAAAATCAAACATAAGGTTGTGATATGGCAACAACTCTGAATACATTAGCCTAACTGATACGCACTAGCGTACTTTATCTCTTGCAGACTGAAGCAGTACACTTGCCACGGGCATGTTCAGGGCTCCTGACTGATTTTTTCTAAACTCTTGTTGATTAGCGTGAAGATTTGCATTGCCGTTTCATAAATCTCCTTATTTTCATTTGTACGAATGGAAGACTTAGGATCTGTAAAAAAAAGAAAAGAGAGAGAGTGAGCTGTTTTTCACCTTGCATTTAAGTGGACCTTACTTCAAGGCGTCAATAACTAAGGTGGGCCTCCACACAAGGCTAAATGCTGCCTTTCAGGCAGGTCGGAAGGTGCTCAGGCTCAGTGTGTGCGAGGCACAGCAGCTTGCTGACAGCCATCCCTGTCGTGGCAGACGGCCAACACTATCAAACAACACATGCAAGGGTGGATTTCTAGAGCCCCTTTCCACCAAAGAACTTGAAGCTCACCCACACCCATTATCTTATCCATCAACCAAATCCCCTGTGAGGACAGAAACTGCAGAGGGTACCATTCTCGCATCACAGGTGGGCAAATGTCAGGGACAGAAAGCAAAGTGACTTGCTCTCCTACTGGCTGGTAGCCTGTTGAGGAATGCTTGGATTGAGAGATCAACACAGAAACTGGAACTGGAACTATGTCTCCTGATTTCCAGACCAAAAGTCCTAACTACTGGACCTGGGTTTTTCCTCTTCAGTCAGACGGCAGTAGGCTGGTCTCTGGATTTGTACTGTCTTCAGCTTTGCTCTGTACATACACAGAAAAGCATGAGCCTGGATTTCCTGCCTAACAGTCCCCATCTTACCTCTTTGTTTTGATCAGTGCAAACGCCCCAGTGCCTTTTAGCCAGTATTTTCAAACTCCCATCAGTTAATCCTGGATTAACTCTCCACCTCAGCTAGCACTCTGTAGCCACAGGCACTTCGGGCAATAAACAGTGAAGCAACTCACAAGCTTCACTGAAGTGACCATTGCTAGATGATGACAAGCAGCCCACCCAGCTGGCCTATATGCAGAAATCCCTTGCTATCGTTCACAGCTAAGCCAGACACCAAATGATGCAAATGCACTCGGCTCTGCTTCATTCTTATTAACCCGTCTGCTACCAGCGCATTATTTAAACCAGCGTCATTATCAAGATCCCTCACTTTAATGAGGTCCCTTAAAGAGAGGGCATTTTAAAGACCCAACAACCCTGAGATGCATGAAGATTTCATTCTGTAATTTGAAGAACCATTGCCCATATTTAAAGCAGGAAAAAGCCTAACTTGATAAATACCCTGTAAGGAGGAGGATAGGAAGATGCACATCTACCAAAATTTTGATTTTTTTTTACAAGAGCAAAATATTACAGCCATCACTTCTTGCTATTTCAAAGGACATGGAGTCCCCTAGGAGGGTGTTTCCCATTGGCCCCCAACACACAGGTTCCCACAAAATACTCACACCACCTGTTTAAGTTAATGTAGGCTCATATGACAGGACTTATTTGTGAATGGATTGTGGAAAACTCTTTTTCAGTGTAACCATACCCACCCCCAACAACAACAGAAAGCCTCCAGAATTGAGGATTGTTCTTTACTCTGTTACATCCAAATGATCAGACTCATTTCAGTCTCAATTCTCAAACTTCCTCCCTCCTTTTATTCCCCTTTCTTTTTAAGGGACCCAATCATAAGGAGAAAAAACAAACTGGAACGGCACTACAATTCAAGGCTCATTGTAAGGTTCTCAGTTATAACAGTGCCCCTGGGCATGACTGGTACATATTGGCTTCTTTGGAAAACTGTTGATCTTCTGCTGTTTATCATTTCTTTATTTAAACTGTAAAAGGGAGCTTTGTGGAGAACAGTCTTTTCTCTAACTAAGGTCTCAGCCCTGGCCATGAATGAAAATGGAAGCTGTGGACACAAACTATTCCCTCATTGGCCCCTGCCCACATCATAAAACCAGTAAGCTATTTGGCACAGAAGAAAAGAGATGGGAAAACTCGAGAACTAAAAGCCAGGGCCGACCACGTACCTAGGAGCCACGAACATAAACACAGAAGGAAGTGTTAGCTTAGCTCTAGAAGGTGGCAAGGGGAACATCAGAGGTTTATGTGATATTCAGTGTTCATATTCCTAAAAGAAAGTGCACATTTAAAAATTTTCACTGCACATCTGTGCATTGCTACATTTTTAAGGGCCTGCTAGGACTGGAATTACAGGAGATTTGAAGCTCACAACTGTGTAGCTCTGGCAAAGCTGCATGGGGGAGGAAGGCTACTGAAAATCATGGGGGGAAAGGTAGAGCCTGTGCCAAAGAGGAACATTAAAAAGGGTTTGAGCCGAGGAAACTGTCAGCTTTATATATGGGAACTTGGAAGGGAAAATTTGGTAGTGCCATTGAACCTGAACAGCAGCTGTGAAATCAGAATTTACTCCCTAATCTGAATTAACTAATCAAAACCAGGTCACTCCTCCACCTTCCCTCCGCTACCCACCGCACTGTATTGCCTCTGGGTTATTTTTCATGACCAATCATATTCTGCAGCAAAATAAATAAAGAGCAACAAAAACAGAAATACTAAAGGTCAAAGTTTCCCCACAAGACCCAATGCACTTGAGAGTTATCAAAGGAGGGGAAAAAACATAGGTTTTCCACCTCTCATCTTAGTGGTGCTTAGACTTAGTAAAAAAAGAGCCAGATTATAGCCACATCACCAAGGCACCCACACAGAAACAAAGGATGATTTTTAAATGATAACTTCTGAGATCTAAGCTCAAAAGAAAACTACAAGATAATGGCTGCATGAAGCAAGAAGACCACTGTGCTAGAAATTTTTTTAAATTCAGATTTGCAGCTAATTTCATACACAAGCACTTTTTGATCAAGCATAAGCATTTAATAAAATTGTACTGGTAAATTATCCAAAGAAATACATTAGAGGATGTATACTAGCCAAACCACAATTTGAAGCTCTTATTAACTGGTGATTATCTTCACTGATCCACATTACCATTCTGCTGCAGATGTTACTGACATTAAGATGTATGACGCAGAGGCTGGAGAAAAAGCCCATTTAAGACAGGTGAATACTTAATAGTAATTCAACATACACGGCACAAAATGTCTTTCACGGGAGTTCAAGGATTTTTCTTTTTTTCTCCTTGCAATTTTATGTGAATGTTTATAAATAAAATGAGAAATGAAACTCCATTTGGTAGCCATTTGACTTGCTCAAGTGTAATGCCATTTAGAACTTTGCAATTTATCATTTTAGGCTCCTTTCTCATCTGGCTTTTTATTTATTTTTATTTATTTATTTTTTTTAAGTATTCCTCTCCTCTGAATCCCTATGGAAAAATCCACATTTTAAGTATGCAGATAAAACTTAATCTGCTATAGAATGGTTGTCTATCTTTTGCTTTTACTAATTTGATAGCTGTTATAATAGTCAACTGACTGACCCCTGGATGCAAAATAAATCCTTTAGAACCTGTCAAGCCCAACTCTTTGCTCTTCATCTGCTCAAAGCTACAGAAGAACAGACTACCACCACCTCCACCACTCCCCTACCCCTTCTATGCAGCCCAAGATAGATACAGAAATTGATTCATTCTATGTATTCCTAAATGCAACAAAACAGTCAACAGTCTATTAGGGATTCTTTTCTCAAGTCAACTTTTAGGAAAGAGAACCTAGACAGTTCAGTAAGAAGCAAAGAGACTAAAAGTAAGGAGATTTGTGGGGAAGCCAATCAACACAATTAGAAAATTTTAAGCACAACCCAGGCCATCAAGTCAATCTCCATCTCATTGCCTTTCACATACAAATACCAACTATTTACTAAACAGGCTATACTCATACAAACTCTAAGAAGTTAGGAAACTGCAAAAGTGACAAAGATTTCTCCAGAAACCCTATCTTCCTTTCTGGACACTTCTGATTTTAAAGGTACAAGTGTCTCAGATAATCTGTTTCACACGGCAGCTGGTCAGTCTCTCCCTTCCAAAACCAACCTTAATAATGTTCCCTGAAACCCAACTTCTCTGTATCTACTATTCTCTTGGAATATTTTCAGTCATATGTTTCACATACTCCTCTAATCTTGCCCTCTACAAAATTAATTGAAAATAAATATTAAAGGTCAATAATGTCAGAATATATGCCATAACCAGGCTGACATTTCTTTTTCAATAGTTGCCTTTACCCAAAGGAGTAAGTAATGGGAGGCCCAACACATGTAACAGGGCCAGTGGGAAGTATATTTTGTCTGAGGAAGTTTTTCTACTCACACAGCATAAGCATCTACTTATTCTGCATAAGCATAACTCTGATTCTGTAAACACCCACATATGTGTATTCATAGTTTTCCTTCCCATATTTGGAAATATATGTGTATTGCTAGCTATTGTTGTATACAAACAGAAATTCCACTGTCTTTAGGAGAATCTATATTATAAAATATCTTGCACACACAAGCATAGTTTCCAATATTCCCTTTCAATCCATCAGAGAAGATGGAGAGTAAAGAGTAACACCTCTTGAGGTCAAGGGAAATAAGTCCCAGGGAGTCTGAGGTATCTTGAATCAATGGTTTTCAGACTGTGCTCAGAGAAGCTATAAGTTTCCTCTGAGGTTTCAAGAGTAGAAGATTCAGACAAGACAAAACATGAGGTTGAGTTGGAATCAGTTTCTGTCCTCTCAACCTCCTTCCTTAGCCAAAGCAAGTCCACATTTATTGATTTCACATAAAAGTACATGAAAGATTTTGCCTGAAGACAAGTCTTTTCTGTTTAAAGGCCAGCTATTAGGGTCTTCCAAGGAAGACAGTACTGGGAAGATGCAGACTAACTCTGAACCCAAACAGAGGAGACCCTCTGCAGAACCATCTATTTGTGTAGTTGTAGTCTTTAGCAAATTTCTCTATCATGGCTAATGACGGTGCTAGAGACCTTTCGATACGAGGCGCAACCCAACCCTGTTTCTGGGCTCCTTAGAAATATACCTAGAGCTGTATTCAAAGGCTTTCAGCAGAGTTCATCCTTAGTATCTTTCTCAAGAAAATAAATTAATATATAAATAGCCTATCTTAATTTTACTTCCAAAAGGGATAGAAGTCCTACCGGGTAACATCTGATTTATCTACTTAAGAGATGGGAAGCTTTATATTTAAACATCCATGCAAAAATATCATTAGGAGATAGTTCTTAGCCCAAATTGTTAAGCTTTGAGCTGCCAAGTACTGCTTACTATGTAAGTGCCACCGCCAGCAGGGTTAGACGTACATTTTGCATTGAGGCAAGGAAAGACCATGGCATACCTGATAGGCTCCTTTCCTACTAGACATCATATTAGATAGATGGCAATATAAATATAGTTGGGTTGAAGTGTACCAAAGACAACAAACTTAACACTAAGTACTTTCCAAAGACAAGTGTTAGCTCATACTGTATGATCCATCATCACTTCTACAGACATTTTACCTTCCCTACTAGGAAGCTGCAAAAGCAATTACCTCAAACTCAGAAAGAGGGGGCAAAAGAGACAATAAAAACAAAAAAATAATAGTGTAGAGGTTTAAATAATAATAACAAATGTGCTCTCACTGTGTTAGAACCTGAGAAATTTCCATTTTGCAAAGGATTTCACACTTCCTACATCTCTGTATAACATATGGTATGTTCAAGTGGAAGTTAATTAAAGTTCATGTTTGACTGTTGATTCATCCCTTTCTCAGAGCACAGTGGCAGGAAAAGGTGCTCACGCAAGCTTGGAACTACCATCAGCACCAGTTAGTCTTTCGGCTAAATTGATATGTAACCTATTAAGTTCCAAATTTGAAATTGCATCAAAAGTCCAGGGGAAAAAAAGCTGCCAGTGGGTTACCAAACTGTGTATGTTCAATGAAATGCTTCCTTTGGTTCTATTTGAGAAAACCTGTTATCTCCTTCCCTAACAAAGGAAGACAAAGCCCCAGCAGAACACTAAGGACACACTGTGTTTTCCTTGTGAAGGCGTTTATATGGTACAGGAGGAGCTCTTTGTCACCAGGTCGCTGTATCACCACCAAAGAATGCTCTTGTAGAATAGCGTGCTGCTTAAAATACAGTAATTACTGTTACAGTGTGTGCACAGCAATGTAAGAACCGTATCTAGAGCTATACGTGGTACCAAGAGTCGAGAAACAGCTGTAATTTTGGCTTTAAATATGTTTATGAGCATTCTGAATGGTTTAAGCTTGCTGTGCAGCATATGATTTTAATTTTCTTTATAGTTATAGGGGGGCCATGAAATGCTGACTTTTGATATAATAATCTTTCAGGTTTCAGAGAAACTATAGGAGGTCAGTCAGTCCTCAAGCCTGCCCTCTTAAATCTCGACTTATAAATTTCTCAGTGGTAGATGGAAGTTAAAAAAATTATACTGCACATTATATAGTAGGTCTTATATCTCTGATTTAAATGAACTCTTTCACTTGGCTACCTAAGCTTGGAAAATTTTTAAAAACTGTAAAATGGATGCTTATATCTTATTTACCAAGTCATGACTTCTTTCTTTAAAACAGCAGAAATAGATTATTCCAAATGAAAATTCATTTTCCTTATTTATCATGCACGAAACTCAAGGAATAGTCATTTTTATATTGAAACTCATTTAAACATACTTCAAAGCAACTGTTAAATTGGTCACTTATTAGGAATTGCTAAAGTGGATTTACTTACAATTAGAAAAAGAAAAACATTTGAATTGCCTCTAGTTATTGTAAGTTAATTGTGCCTACTTTGCTTTGTTTCATTTAATAGAATACATTCCAGACTAGTTAGTAGTTGAAAGATTAGTGATAGAGAAGAAATGAATCTTACAAAAAAGATACACTTAACGAAAAAGAAATGCTTTTTCCCTCAAATGACTTTTACTGTGAGAGCCTTATAAATACATATTTGACTAAAACTAGAGAAAATAAACCTTGATAGATAAATATCACTTGCTAAGGTGTGGACTCAGGCAGGTAATTTCATCTTACTCTTTAAAAATTTTTTTCTGCATTGTGATTTTTCAGCAACATGTCTTATTTCTATCATCAAGGTATAAAGTTACTTCTCAAGTTTAAAAAATACATCTGTCCATAAAATATTCCTACCAGCTTCTGTTCACATCAATAGAGTATAACAAATGACATGCTAAAAGCTCAGAAGCATGTTGACAATTAAGCCTGTAATAGCAAATCTGTTATGATTTCTTTAAAAATCACATGAGATCTATAATTCACTGTATGACAGGGGCAGCTAGATTCAATGTTTCCTCAGATGGCAGTGTGACAGGGAAAAGGTTGTGTTAACCAAGCTTCATTTTCTTTATCTCCTGGCACATAACTAGATTACTTTTCCAAACCTGTCTTCTGACTAGCTGGAGTCATTGGATAGTCTCTGGCCTGTACAACATGGTTGAAGTTATATGTGCAACTTCAGGCTTTCACATTCTCCCTCATTTCCCCTACACCAGAGGATGAAGCTCCAGGAAATGGCAGAACCACATAAGAGAACAACCTTGGGCTTGAATGAGTGCACAGGGGGAAGAATCTGCTCTTATTATGTGAAACCACTGAGATTTTGACTAATGTAAGCAGGCACATTGTTGTGTCTCCCACATCTTAGGACTCAACTGAAATAATAGAAAGCCCAATTTTATTTTTTAAAACCCTTCAAAAAAGTAGAAAGTATCTTCACTTGAAGGCCTATATTTAGCACTTACTCCAGGACCACATAGAGTTGAAAGTTACAGGATCTTCCCTTGTGATTCTTATAGTCCAAAGGTAGGATGTAATAAAGTTCCTGGGATTACAAGGTAACCTGATAGAAGGATACAGCATATAGGATGCTGAGCATGCACACAGGAGAGGCTTCTAACACAGGCTAGAGGGGTTGCTGAACACTTTGTAATGGTGGGTAAAATTCAAATGAAAGGTTAATGAAGTCATGAGTGATAGTGGAGGGGCCCGAGGATGCACTACACTCTGTTCCATACTGTGAGAGCCTAATCACTCAAGAAATGTAGAGTCTAGTGGAATTATAAGACATCAGACAAATCCCAGGTTCCCCCAGGAGGCTTCATGACAGAATCTATTTTGCTACATTTAAACATACAAACTCTCTCCAGGAAGAAAAAAAAAATCTATATCCACAAAATTAATTAAATAAATAAATAAATAAAAGAGATCCAAACTAAGGTAATACTTTTCCCCCTGTCTGCAACAAGTTTGGTCAATTTCCTGAAAGTGATAAAGATGAGCCGCATTGCTTAATTTTCAGTTTTGGAAGAAACCCCTTCCTGGTTTGGCTACATTAAATCTGCTTTCTGAGTACCAGGAGGATAGTCTCTGTACTCTTAGAATTTAGGCTTGTATTTGTGTGCAATTATGACATACAGGTACTGCTGAAAAAAATTTCTGTTATATCACTTTTTGAATCTCATGTGTGTGAAATTCAGATACATTAATTATTAATGTAAGTGTGCTACTATCGTGAATTTGGATTGTTTTATTTATCAATTTATTTATTTGGTTTAGGGAGGAGATACTAGTTTTCATTTACGTGTGCTCGTTAACTAGAAGATGAGGGAAAGCAAAAGGGTACAGTCCTATTCTGGGTTTAAAGAAAATGATTTATGGAAGGGATCTACAAAAATACAGAGGACTGAAGTTTTTCTGAATCAGTAAAACATACAGAAAGAGGGCATTTTAAAAAAATAAACCTCTCTGTATTAGGAATGCCAAAGGATAAAAGTGGTCAATGTAACATACATAAGCAGACATTTGCTACAATACATTATCACTAGCTCTAGGTACTATACCAGCTTTGGAAAAAGTAACCAATAAAATGTGCTCAAGCCAATGCTATGTTGGATATGTGCAGAATCTTTCATAAAACTTTGGACATCATGGAAAATAGAGGAGACAATAACACTCCAGGAGACAATTGTATGCATGATATATCATCTCCAAGCCACCTGCAGTGTTTCTCATCCAAATCTTTATTTAAAATAGAAAGGCCCAGACTATTCTGATCATGTAGAAAGGCTTCAATATTATTTTGAGTAACAGAAAGACCACATTTCTATAAAAACATAAAAGAAAGGCCCATTAACATGAAGAATGTGTTTAGGAATCTCAGTCTGAATCCTACCTACATTGAGTTTTAAACCTCTGAAAGCACAAGGCATTGTGGTAGAATCAAATGCATGCTTGTCAAATCCCCTCTTCTACAAAAAAATGGATTATATAAGAATAGAAAAGCAAAATGATATGATCAGACTTAAAACCAAAGTTACGATCCTTTGGACTCCAGAAAGAATAAAAATGCAAAGCTGTATGCTGACCCAAAGCTGTCTACCTACCAAGTTTCAAGTCTGGAAGCAGCAACAGGGTTTGGGAGTCCAGTTCCTGGGGAGCAAGTGGGAATTAAAGTGTTTCAAATAAGATTGGGGACTGGGAGTAGTGGGGGTGGAATAGGACGTGAGAAGAGAAACCAGAGTTGGTTTACTGCTTAAAGGCAGAAGATGAAACTTCTAGTCTGCCCTATTAAAGATGGTTTAAACCAAAACATAGCATAGCATAGTGTAACATAAATTAATAAGCAAACATATATTGCTAGCCACTATGATAAGGAATTGAATCAAATTGTCCACTGGCTCAGTGGATACATCTATGAGATCCCAGCATCACTTTAGAAGAGAAGACAAGAAATAGCAAGAGAAGATATAGGTTTGGAAAGGTACAAAAGTCAGTCACATAAATAGAGGCAGCAGTCACAAAAAAAGGACAAACACTTAAAAGGAGAGAGAAAAAATTGAAGCACAACAATAAAAACAACAAAAACCCCCTCTCAAAATGAGTCATTAAACCAAAATTACAAAACTCATGTAGAACACAGTAGGAAGAAAGGTAGATAACAAAGTAAATATTCAGAATAATGATCATTCTAAAGAAATTTTATGGAGCATGTTTAATAACATGTATGTTGAAGTTGTTCAGGGAGATAAGTGAAGAAATAACCTTGATTAAAAATGAGCAAAAAGTTATTTTTAAAAGGGATATATAAAAACAGATGGATATGAAAAAGAACCAGTTAAAAGTCTGGAAAATTAGAAAGATTTTACCAAAAAAAAACAATAATAATAATTAATAGCATGACAAACCCTAGGCTGTAAATGGTTAAAGAAAGAATTAGAAAATTGGAGAATAGAACTGAGGAGTTTACCAAGAATAAAGCTTATAGAGACAAAGGTTTCAGGGTTTGTTTGTTTTTTTAATATAAAATATCAGATATAAGACATGGAAAATAGGTGACAAGATCTAACATGTCTGTTAAATGCTGCAGAAAATGGAAATAGAATAGAAAAAATGTGAAGAAATTATCTGAAGGATTAATAAGTATGAATTCTGCAGAACTAAAGAAAAATATGGGTATTAAGAAGGGTATATAAAATAAACTCTAGCTGAGAAATATCTTATCAAAACTGTAGGACACTGATATATTTTTTTTAATGAACAGAAAAGAAGAAATAAATTATCATGACAATTATATTAATAGTAGATTTGTCAGTAGTTACAATAAATCACAGAAAAGAAAGAACAAATATTTTGAAAGCCCTCAGGGAAAACTGCTGTCAATTTAGCAGTTTTTACCCAGCTAATGTATTTTTCAGGAAGGAAAGCAAAATGAAGGCACTTTCAGACATGAAAAAAAAGGGAGTTTACTACTCACTTGTTTCTACTAAAAGATCTATTAAAGAATATACTTCAGGAAAATAACAGAAAGAAGTTATGGGAATTAAGAAAAAATGGTGAGACCAGAAATTGATGGCATATTTCAATAAATACAATCAATGATTATCTGTGAAAGCAATATTGTGTGCATACACATTTAAGATAAACAGAGTTAAAAACTGCCATAATAACAAGAAGCATTGTGTATGTGTTGGAGGGAGGAAGGGTGAGGAGGTATTCAATGGATGCTAAGATCAGTGGTGTGCTGGAACTAGCTCACAAAAGCCAGCTGTTAAATTTTCAGAAATTTTGCAAGCCAATTGTTAAACATAGCCAGATGTTATAAAAGGTAATACTCAAAACCTGTGACTTTCTAATTATTTTGCTACATTTAACTATTTCCTATGCCAATGAGATAATCTATGTCTACTGTATCTGCAATTCTTTTGCTACTGAGCATTTCCCAAATATGCATTCAATGATATCATATTTATAACTTGATATTAACCATGGCATTTTTAATGAAAATATTTACACCAGGGAAATCTGCAAATGCTACAAATCAGGGGATTTCTCTTCCTCCAGAAAGTTGGTAGTTACACATTTACCAGTGGACCACTGTCTAAAATTCATAAATACTTTTTAAGAGATGGCTAGAAATGTTGAATAATTTTACACTCTATTATGTTACATGTGTTTATTTTTTAAATAACAACAACCATGTAAAGCAAGGGAGCATGGGTGGGATGGAGAAAGGAAGGAAGGAGAGGCAGGCAAATGGAGGAGGGCAAAAAAATTATTGACACTTAATCAATCCAAAAGTTAATAAAGGAAGGAAAACACAAATCTGAAATAAGATCACAGAAATAAGTCCAAATATAGAAGTATTCACAATAAATGAACATGGAAAACAGAATATCAGAATAGACTGAAAAAACAATAGCACCGCATTGTTTACTAGATGCATCTAAAACAAAATCACACAGAATTGCTGAAACCAAAGAGAATGAAAATATCAGAAAACCACAAATTAATAAAATATAGAAGGAAGTCATGGAATTACAGAACAATGGTAAGACTAGAAATCAAAATAAAATTGGTCTAGGTATAATTTTTTTATCATAAGCATATATGGCAAACATATTAATATTTGAACAAGCTGATTATTATTTTGTTTTACTGCTCTCTAAAGCATTCCATATAGCAGTATTTCCTAATAAAAATATTATTTAAAAAAAGGAATCAGTTCTGAGGGCCAGAAGTTTTACAATAAATTCCCAGCTATGTCACTAATCTTGGCACCTTTGCAACCTTCAGGTAGCACCTTCTCAAAAATGAGAATTTTGGGTTTTCAGTGGTTCATACAGATGCTGCATCAAGGATCATTGTCACATGTTAAAAAATACCTCCTGGGAAAGAAGCTTCAGATGAGGCCACATGGGTATAGGGAAAACATATCTATTTTCGGAAGCCCACTCCCCACCCCCATGAAGGATATCTGGATTTGGGAACCATTGATAGATGCTCTCTCCCTTCAAAGAAACTTTGGCTATGATCTGTCACAATCTTGGAGACAAACTATTAATAATCTTTATTCTTTTATTGGGAAGAGATACAAAAAGTTAGCCAAATTAAAGATTAAAAGACATGAGATTTACATGAATTAGCAAAGCAAAGCAATTATTTGTCATGAACAACACTTTAAAAGCTTTCTATCACTACTCAGAAGTTCTTAGTTCAGCATTGAGAGTTCCGAGCATCCACAGAACCCCCTAAAAAATGTACAGTTTTGTTATATGTTCCTCCCTTTCAGGAGGACAGGGCCATCAGCTTTCATTTGTTTACAAAAGATTGTAATTCTGGATAGATCAGGAACTACTAGTTTACCAATGACCACAAAAATAAAGTACTAGAAAGAACCTTCCCCAAACCCCGTAGCATTTCAGTGTGGTGTTAGAAGTCATGGCTAAATATTGCTCAGTGGCCAGATTGAGGCCAGCACTGATTCAATAGGAGGTGGAGACTGGGGATCCAGGAGAGGTCATTCACAATGAAACGCCCTGAGAGCACTGAAGCGCTATGACTCGAAGATGAAATTCTTTAAGCAAGTACTGTGTCAAAAAGGATAGTGAACTTGAAAAGTATAGGAGGCTGGAAACTGGCTTCCAGTCCTGTCTTGTCCCCCAGTGAGGTGTGTCCCTGAGCAAGTCACCTAACCTCTCCTCATCAGCAAAATGTGAAGGTTACTTAAAAATCCCTTCTTGTTCTAGAAATACCACAACATTACCAGAAACAATATTCTCTCCTCCAAAACAGTAGAAAAACCAACACCATACCCCAAGTGTAGATCTAAATGGAATCCAGAAAACTGAATGGTGGATCAGAGATAGAAAAAACAATTTTAGAAAAAAAAGGATTAAGTTTGCTAATCCAATAAATCCAAAAATGAATTCCATGAAAAACTAGCACAGTACACTCCACCACTTTGAGCACATAATTGAGTTTCAGCAGGCAGATAAAGGCTATTAGAAGAACTGAAAATAAGGGCTGTGATTCCCCTTTCAAGGTGTTCTCTTGAAACTTCAAAATCAACAAATTAGATAAACTTGGGCAGGCTTCAATTCACTGGCAGTCAGCCCATAACACATTTATCCCAGGAGTCTTAGAGTTAAAGTTTATTCATATGAAGTTTATGCCCACTAAGATCCCTTGAGTTGCATTAGTTTTCAGCTGATCTCACCTATTAGTATTTATTATTCCAAAAGTTCATCTGTTTAATAGGAATTTAATTTCCAAAATTCCAAATATTAATATTCCTAAAATTCCATCTAACTCCCAAACTGTGTGACAAAAAGTCCTGGAATACTTCAGCAAATTCACAGGGCACAGGGATATTTTAAAAATTCAAGGGGCACAGAGATATTTAAAAAGTTCAAAAGCTCACAGCCACATTTCTCAGCTATCTCTTGAACTGCTAGCATAGTTTCAACATTAGGTTTGCTACATTACTTTCAATGATGCTGCATTATTGCAAAAGTAGGTTTTTGATGAACACTGTGATAAAAAGTAACAAGAAGTTCATTATGGAATAAAAAAGAGGGAGGCAGGATCCAATATGATTCCAGAGTCTGAAATGTTATGAGGTATCCAGCAGGTATACGTATCCCACAGTGATTGTGGTTATTTCAGAATAAATGAAAATGTAATTTTGTGTTTCAATTTCTGTATATTATTTGTTTCAAATATTATATTAAGACATGAATACTTACTAAGTTGTTTGGACTTACTTAATAAACAGGAAAACCACTGAGGTACCAAGAGTCATGAGAAAATTCGGGAGGCACTGGTTTTGTTTGAAGAGTGGTCCAAACCTTGGATGGCAAACAAGGTTTACATTCCAAATTGTAGGGAATATATTTGTTCTTGGATTATACAGTACAATGGGGGCAGGGGGTGAGCGGAATAGGAGTGGGGAGGTGGCCTCGCCTCCAGGTATTGCCTGGACTACCTTACAAGCAGCAAGTAAGGCAGCCTAGTCAGGGCGTGTCCACAACCCTGCTCCTGCTCTAAGATTGGCATTTGTTTTGATTGATCAATGCCTGGGGCTTCCTGATTGTGGAACATTTAGGATTCACTTGTGTTGATTCTTCACAGTAACACAGTGAGGAAGCTAACTTTGCTCTTGGATTTAGAGGTTGATCTTCATTCCAGTTCTTTGTGACTCCCAAGCCCAAGTTCTTCACCACCGTGTGCAGGTAACAAATCACAGACTAGTTAGAACTGCCCCATGTTTCTAAAGCGTGCTTGACCCAATAGGTGTAGATTCCGGTGCCTG
Organism: Manis javanica; assembly: GCF_040802235.1. Taxonomy (NCBI): domain Eukaryota; kingdom Metazoa; phylum Chordata; class Mammalia; order Pholidota; family Manidae; genus Manis; species Manis javanica. The sequence goes on from NC_133159.1 coordinate 74,372,672, forward strand.
GAAAGCCTTGGACTTGGAGACACTTTACATTCTCAATTTGAAGACCAAGCCTAGACATGAGTGGCTCTTTCCACTGAAATTCTTAATTAGCTGACATCAACTTCCCAAAATACAAGCAGTTTCATAGTAGAATTTTAAAAATCAACACATATTATATATTCTGCAAGAGGCAAATCACAGTGGTTTAAATCGCACTGTCCCTTGCTTCTCAATAATTGTGGAAAAGAATCATCTTAGTGGCAGGCTTTGTTTGCAGAAGCAGCCCCCACGGCCGGCCATACCTTCTAAATGCTGCTGATGGAACGGCCTTTTCCTGATCCCAGGGCACCCACACTCTCTCAGGGCAATCTCAGTGTTGCTAGAAGGAACCTAGGAGTTTCCTTTCTGACTTGATGTAGGATTATAGCTTCTCCAAAAGACAGCATGTCTCCTGATAGTAAACTGCATCAAGAATGGCCTCTTCTCCTTGCAGAATGAGGTCTGGATTCCCATCCCTGGGAGGAGTTGTCAAAAGCAATCACTCTATTCTTAAATAAGAAAACTGTTCAATCCTACTTCAGTTATAGAGTTCTTTGTCTTTGAACTATAGGATGGGAATTTCTCCCTCCCTTATTTTACAGTTTCAACAGAATGACCCCACAATGTGCTTTTATTGAGCAATCCCATGAGAACCCTCGTGGAACAAAAACAGCCCCCACCCTGACTCCCAGAAGGTCTCCACTCTTGTATTTGTATTTGTCCTCACCTATCCTGAGGCCACCTTCCGCTCCCCTAACACAAATCCAAATTATTCATTAAAACTGAAGTGATTGTAAAATGGTCACAGTAAAACAAACAGCACAGGCTTGATTTTGTGTGAACAAGCAACTTTCTGGAAACAAAATGCCCTTCACTTTTCCAGGCACTATTAAGTAAATTTCCTTTTTCAGGGCTCTAATCAACATCTTAGAAGGGCAAATTCATCTCCTATGGGTAATGATTTGCTCCCACCAAATAGTTTAATTACTCCAGCTCACCAAAGGTTCAGGTCCACTGTAATTAGAATACTATAAACTTCAACTGGGTATGCAAGGACAGTCATTTGTGTCTTTACTCTGCCCTATTTTTACAAGTTCTCAAAGTAAGTTTTCAGAACTTCAGGTATTGAGAGTATATCTGCTTGATGCAATAGAGAAGCCTCCCTGGGCTGAGAAAACTGGAGAATGTGCTTGCTGTTTAATATAAAATGTGGTGTCTAAATATAGGAATGAAATGATAACTTCATTTAGATAACACATACAAGTAAAAATTAGGCCTAGAATAAGTAAAATAAATATTCAAATAATCATATTTTAGAGCTAATAAGTACTCAGCTCCCACTTTCTCAGTTTAAAGTCAAGATAAATGAAAGTTGATAGAGGTTATCAAACAGTCACATGGCTAGTTAATGGCAGAGCCAAATGAGAACCCGAATCTCTTGTATCTCAGATTCCCATTGTTTTCTGTGTACCATATGGCCCCACAATCTAGAAAGAAGAGCTACACTTTTTCTTTGTAATTTACTTTTCTCTATTGTTTGAATATAAATAAAGAGAATCAAGTCCAAACATCCAACTCTACTCAAAACCAACTTATTAAACATTTTCCAAGTGCAAAATATTATGCAAGATATGAAAACAGAGCTGGGAAGTTGACCAAGATATGCCCCCTGTCATCAAGAAATATACAATCTGACAGTAATCTAATACTATTGTTCTTTTTCACATAAGCAAAATAGATATTCAAGCATATTCTAAGTTAGTGTTTAATTTTTTTGCCGAGTTTCCCAAACAGGAAATAATTTTTTTTTGAGATTTGACAGCTTTTAGCAGACTATAATCTTTCCTGATATGTAACTTTATTTTTGGACAGATCTTGTCCTTATAACTAAGCATTCCTCTTTCCCCTTGCAAATTTGGAAGTCAGTTTACAGGAGTCACACTTGAATGAATTCCTAATGACCTATTTTAACTATTGTGAATTTGCCTTAAGTAGTGTGATTAACCTCTCCTGTAAAAGATCTTTTTTCTAAACATAGAGCAGAATTACTTTAAAGGGAAGAAGCCCTCTGGATGACATAATTCTCTCTCAGTCAGGGAGGACAGGGGTGGGGTGGGGGAATGCACAAAAGTAACCTAGAGAAACTGCCAAAATCAATTCCACTATTTTAATGAGCTCTGAAATAATCCCATACACTCCCTGTAAAAGAATAAAAGGGGTTTCTAGGTGGAGATGGGAAATAAAAAGCTTCCATTGATAATAAAGCACCCCACTAACCTTTTTCCTTTTTTTTTTGCTTATTTGTAAATTTTATAGGCAGGAACTGCATTAAAAAGAAGACAAGCAAAACCAATAGAAGTCAAAGAAAAAGTATGTATATTTTTAATTCCATCATTAACTTATTGAAACTGACAAGCACACAAGTCCAGTGTACCCCAGGACCTATAATACATGTATGTCCTATGCCTACTGGAGTCAAAGAACAATAGAGGTCATTAAGGACGATGATATTCGTGTTGGGTCCTTCACAGGAGAGATTTTGAAGTTTAGGAAGGTGAAAATCAAGAGCATAAACATCAGCAGTGCTGCAAAAATCAAATGGACTGAGTGTACATTCAAGTTCACAACAGGGCTGATCCTTCGTATTCTTGACTTCAAATAATGTGTTGAGACATATTTATTCCATTTGGGACTTAGAGCCTAGCAATTCTCAGACTTTGTGTGTGGCCTAAAAACATCTGGTGTGAAATTGCAACTGTTCCAGACCAGATTGTCTAACCTTGAGTCACATGGTCAGTGTCCCAAATTAGGCCAGGATTGATGTCATAATGATGTTTTATCTTCCGTGCAACCAACTCAGTGAGGCTGTCTTCTCTTCCATCACCGTGAGATTTCTCATGCAGGAATACCTCTGGAAGAACCAGTCCATTCTTGCTCCTAGTTGTGCAGAGCACCACATGCATGCACTCTATGCAAAAGCTGTGTGTGGATGCAAATAATACATTATGATCTATCAGTCACTTCCAGACCTGCACCCTTTCCCAGATTGAGGAATATGGAATGTTCTTCAATTCTGTTTTCTCACTGCCTATCCCAGGGCCAGGACAAGTACAGTGTGGGATATGAAGAGCTCACTTTCTTGCTCTGTGTCGAAGGACCAAGGTGCCTTTATGAGAAAGCCCACCACTGTTGGAACCTTGCTATGTTAATCTCAAAACAACCCCATAATGAAATTAATATTAATATCCCCATCTTACAAAGAGGAAATTTGACCGAGGTAACATCTAGTAAGCAAAGCCTGAACTCAAAACCACATCTGTCTGATCCAACATCTGGGTTCATATCCCTGACCCTATATGACTTCCTGTTTCTTATCCATTCAGTGATTTGATCATCAGTAATGACTGATTATGTGCCTACTATATACCAGACACTGTTCTGAAGTGAACAAGATAGAAAAAGTTCCTATCCTTGGGGATCTTACATTATAATGGATAAGGCAGACAATAAGCCAGTAAAATAAGCATATTTAAAAAAATAAGTTCATGTAGTGGCAAGCCCAATGAACAGAATGAAATGGGATAACAAAATGCAAAGTTGCTTGGCAAGGATAGAGGAACCTATTTAACAAATATGGTCAGCAAAAGAGTACAATTAAATAATTATTAAAACTTTCTGAGTGAAAAGAGACAGTCATGCACAAATCTGGGAAAAAATATCTCAGAAGTTCAAAGGCCGCAAGGTAGGAACAATGCCGGCATGTTTGAGAAAAAAATAAGAAGGCCAACTGGTCAGGGTATGCAAGCAACAGGAGTGCAACAAGATGAGGTTGATGGGGTAGGTAGGGACAGATTGTGGGGACCTCCTAGGTTCTGGAAAGGTGTTTGGGGTTTTTTTTGTTAAAGAACAATGACAATGTTTTATTTTGTTTTGTTTTGTTTTGTTTTCTAAAAACTCAATGGAAAATAACTGGAAAGTTTTAAGTAGGAGAATTATATGATATGACTTATGAAATACAAAATTATCATCTTGATGTCAGTGTGGAATGAATTATATAGGTGGTCAAGAATGGTAACAGGGAACCAACTGGGGAACAATCATCTTATCCAAGGTAAGATAGAGAGGATTTGAGCTGGGACATAACATTGAGGGTGAAAAGTACTCTGAATTCAATGACACAGCTATCAAAACTTGGAGATGGCTTGGATGTGGGAGATGAGGGAAAGGGAGGAATTAAGGATGGCTCCTAGGTTTCACCCTGAACAGGGGGAAGTGGTCAGGGAGAAGTGTGGGAGTCTCAGTTTGGACAGATGTGTGGAAAAATACTAATTTGTTCTGGCTCATGTTAAGTCTGAGATGACTTCAAGACATTCAAGTGGAGATACTGAGAAGAAATCTGGGACTCAGAGGGACATCAAGGGTTAGAGATTTACATTTGGGAGCCATCAATGTACAAATTTGGAAATCATCAAGTAGAGATTTAAATAAGTCATCAATGCAGTTAGTAACATAGAACTAGATGAATTCCCTTGGGGAGATACAATAGTTAAATATGAAATAGAGAGGAGGGTTGGAGACAAGCCCTTGGGGAACCTACCATTGAGAGGAAGAGCCAGAGGACACAGAAGAGAAAAACAAACCAGTGGGGAGAACACCAGGAAGCCTGACCTTGAGCATCCTTTTCCTTAACTTTAAACTGAAGAAAACAAATTTTACAGCAGCCTTGGCCACCACACCAGGAGAGTTATAAAGGTCAAGTGAGAAGCTGTAGTTTCAAGAAAGGGATTGTACTTAGAAAGGACAGAATATTTGGAAAGCATATTTTTTTAATAGTTCATCTCTGCCATGCACTAAATTAATGAATTTGGACAAGTCACTTTTCCTTTCATTTTCAGTTTATGATTCTTAAAATGACACTGGCCTCACAGAATTTTTGTGTTTTTCTATGGAGAAAGTGAAATAATACATATTAAGCACTTAGGTTGACTGGCTTATAGTAAGTGCTTAAAACATGGTGGCTTGGAGATGCCTCCTTGGCATCACAGTCTAGTGGAAAGAGCCTGAACTTTGGCCTCCAGTAGAACTTATTTTAAATCCCAGCTCTGCTACTATACTGGTAGTATGACCTTTAAAAATTAAATCTCTCTGAGTCTACTTACCCACCTGTAAAATGGAAAATAATAACTACAATTTGGTGGCCTAGTGAAGATTAGAATGACAGATACAAAGTACCTGGTAAGTAAAAATCACTTAATAATGTATAGATTCATTCTATTTATAATCATTACTGTTGCCTAAGTCACATAGCTAGATCGGAGCTCAGGGTTTGGACTAGGTTCAGTGCTCTTCCCACAGGATTCTGTTCCTCAGTAGCATCTCCAAGCAGCCAGTTAGTCATGTGTGAGATGAATAGCACTTTCCCTAAAATTCTAGCTTTCCTCCACCACACACACATGTACCGTAAGTCCACATTCATTACCATCTATGATCTAATGGTTTCACAGAGCCTTGGCACTCAGAATAGCTTCCATAGGAGGGAAAAACAACCTCCTGGCCTCTCCACTGGGATTGTAAGGTGAATAACAAAACTCTTTTCTTTGAATGCACTGAGCAGCTAGCTAGCAGGAATAGGGAAAGAACTGAACTTCCATATTTACCCATAAAGAACTCAGGCTTTCATACGCACTCAACTTAAATTTTAAGATGAAAAAAATGGAGCCCTCAGACACAAACTTAATTGAATATTTGACCCATCTCTCTTTTGACATTAAAAATTGGTGAGAAATAATGGTTATTATGAATCAATATTATAACTTCAGTAAAAATTCTTTGAGTTCCTCAAATGAAAGATGCTTATATGGAGTATAGACAATGACTCTGCTATGATTAGCTATATTCTATCCCAGTGGCACTTAGTAAAGCATGTGAATAACATTACTTACCATGGATATTGTATTTTATATTTACATTTTCAAGGTTTTATTGCTATATGAATATTATTCAAATAGTTTTCTCTAGCCAAGTTCTGTGTGTTTACTTTGAATAACAGACCTTCGCTTGAAACAAATACTATTAAAATGGCTCTCACACAAGGAAATAAAAAGAAGTGAGATGAAGTTGACTGGCTATACACATATACACAGCACGAAATCAAACACAGGGAAGAAATGGAAAGCTTTTGAAGGAGATAAACCATAGAGTTTGAGTAGTAGATGTAATAAAGGGAGGAGTCAAAAACAAATTCTCTGTGAATTAAACTAGGCTACATTTACACTCCTACTAGAACTTAAATCCATCTGGTAGGCATTATGAATGATTTCAAAAGATGTAATTTTTACCCTCAAGGAGTTTACAGGCTAGCCTGTAAGGCAGTGTGCACCCACACACACACATACTTGAAATACTTACAAAGCAGTATAGGAAATGCACAAATCACATAGAAAAAAAAATTAGTGTAGGGTTAGCTCTGTAATGGAACCCAGAAAGCAGTGTACGTACATAAATGGCTACCCAAATACCCAATTTGAGTGTATAGCACCACATATAATTTATTCTCTTTAACTGTTTACAGTTCTTTGGGACAGTCAAACTATATTTGTGTGGAGCACTCAAATCAATATAAGGTTATTATTCCACCTACAAAATTCTTTGTCTTGTTATTCTGGTGATGTACTAGAGAGTGGACGAACTTTCAAGGCTCCCTGCTGCTCAGTTAAGCCAATTGAATAGGCCATTGCGGACATGCTGCAGGAAATCCTTGAATCTCTTTAGGCTCATGTATGTATCACCCAACAACCTTAGAGAAAGATGGGAAACCTTTGGGTATCCCAATATACTGGAGAAAATATCAGAGTTTTAGCATCAATAACTTAACAGCCAATTAAAATGACTACACAGACCTCCTGAAAGGGAGAGATGGGACAATAGAGCACACTCCTGGGGAGGATGGACAATCTGGCAACACAGCTGGGATGAGAACGGAAGTGGTCTGGTCCTCTCCATGAAGAGCTGGGTGAACATACGATGGCTGCTTCTGTCTGGATTCCCTGTACCACACCAGCAGCAGGACTGCAATGACTAGGCTCTTTCCAGTGTTCAGTGGCAAGTCTCACACAGGCAATCCCATCAACCTTGGAATGTTTCTAGGGTGCTGGAGTTCCTCCATAAAGAATAGGCCAGTTCCTTGCAACAAGGCTAGTGGAGATCAGCTTTGTACCTCTATACAATATCCCTTTCCCTCCATCCAGGTTCTGTGCCATTGCCAATGCCCAGAAAAAGCCTCAACTCCTCCATGAAAGTGTCTCCTTCTCTCCTTTCTCTGATTTCCAATAACACTTCCTGTGCCACATGAATTGTTCTTCTTAATGTTGAATATTGTACTTTAAATGCTTCCTCAAATTTTCCCTGTTCCTTTCCATGGGATGGTAAGCTCATCTAAAACACAGACCGTATTTCACACTTCTGCATACTTACTAAGGAACCTGACATTATCCTTTGCATTGCCTTTTTAAGATTTCTTTATGGTATCTGTTAAGTCATTAATCATTATTGAATTGAGACTGTGACAGGTTGGGCCTTTAATAGGTAACCAAGGCTAACATCAGATCCAGGACTGAGGACTAGAAACACCAAGCTTCTCAAGCAGCAGCAACCATGAAAGAAGGCACGCAAAAAACACAGTGGACAACACTGACCGACTATTCAACAAACATCATTGCCTTCTAAGTGCCTGGCCTAAGCTAGGCATGGCAGATGAGATGTACTACAAGCTCTTCCCTCCAAAGCATCAGGTTCCTGCAGGTGCTCTGGTTCTGATATCTAAAACCAATGAATGTCTGGCCACACATAATCTCTGAAATGTATCAAAATTGGTGATCACAAAGCAGCTGTAAAAACATAGACTACTACTACTCTGGGTTCGTCTATGAAACCAGGCCAATACTGCCTGGTCACCCAATCCATAAAATGCTTCAGTTGGGTATTCTCTAGTTGGATAGATAATCCTGAGCTCAAGACCTTCACTGTTTGAAAGAAACGAACACGCATCAAGGATGGCCAGTCTATTCTGGGCTGGCCCTGTTTTTGACATGATCTATCAAAGACTCATATTTGGCTTGTGAATTTTCTTTAAAGATACTATTTAAGACTAGAAATCATTTTTAATTAACAAAATTCCCCATCACATTTATATACCAGGCAACATTTCTCCACTTCAAAATTTTGTTCAACATCAATCTAATTTTGGTAAACTGTTAGAAAAATCTGAGTCAACTTTTTGGTGCCCCTGAGATAAACCAGAAGGGAATGCACCCCCTCATGACTAGGCGTACACAAGAGATGTACACTTTCATCCAGAAACCACCCAACACCTGATCATTTCTTTTGATTTGGCTTTATCCAAGAAAAACAATTCTGCATAAAATGATATATTTGGGTCAAGACTCAAAGAAACACATGAGATGCAGACACATTCTGTATTAACACCACAAAAGATTTCCTGAACTTGCAAACTGGGTTCTATGCTATGTATTTCTGATACCTCCTGTTATCTCTATGATAAACACAGCCCAATGAATCAAGCATATCACATATATGAAATGGCACAAAAAGATACTGAAAAAAAATCATAAAACTACTAGAATAATTGTGTTTATAAATTTAGTCCTACCAGTTATAGAAAAATATAAGGCAATCTCAGGAAAAGCAGCTGTATAATAGAAGATGGATTATCCATTCTTCCTGTGGAATAATTTATTGTCTACAAGCTCATACTCCACTGTACCCATGGAGGCATATCTGTAGGACCCCATCTGATGTCCTCATATACTTGTGTGCACTCTGGGGTCATTTCTTAATCTGATAGCCTCATAATATACAAAACCAAACTTGGAGCTTTGTGTCAGAAAGCAGGGTTGAGTGATTAAACTAAATTCCTTTTTATGACTGAAATGAAGAGTGCGAGTTTCCTGGCTCTGCCTTTCTCAGAATCTAGGCAACCCCACTTAAGATACCGTATTTTTTCTTCTACTTGATTTTATTCTCTAATTATTTATATATTGTGACAGGTCCTGTGCTAGGTACTGAAGATACAAAGATGATGAAGACATGAGGCCATCCTTGAGATAAAGGCAAACTGGCCACGTACACATAACAAAACTTACAGTCAGCCTAAGCCTCTTCTTCAGACACATTAGCACTCCCCACAGTTGGAGTCTTGAACCACCTCTGGGCTCAGACCTATCTACTACTCCACCCCCTTTTGTTCTGTGGATCAATTCTGACCATGTAAAAAAGTGGCTGAATATTCAGCAGCTGGTTATCAATCTTCCTAAGCTAGAGTCACAGTTTGCCTTCCAATACGAGTAAATGTCAGAGGCTAGACTCAGCTTTTGACAAACATTGTTCAAATCCTCACAATGATCCAGCAAAGTATTCTTAAATACATTTTATAAAAGCATAAACTGAGGATCTGAGAAGAGACATATCTTTCCCCAAATCATGCTGCCAAGAAAATGATAGAACAAGGATCTGGGCCTAAATATGTACGACTTTGAACTCTATTCTCCACAAAGCTCAAGGGTGCACTATGAAGCCCAGTCCTGGGCTTGGCTTCCTACTTTCAGTTCTTCCTGATGCCGACCCCTCCTTCCCTACTGCTTATCCTTCCGAGAATCAATACTCCAGGTTCCCCGTGAAACAGACGATCTGCCTGACATACCCATACCCCCAGAAGGCATTCAGCCTTCCAGAAGGGAGCTCCCACAGCTCCTGTCCCCTCCGGTGAGGAATTCAGTGCCAGGGCCCAACCCTACCCCAAACGGCTGACCGGCCATGGAGAACCAGCCATGAATATGGTTTTGAGGGGGCACAGCTTTATCATAACACTTTCCTTCTCCTTTTTTCATTGTTTTAAAAGAGTCAAGAAAGTACAGAGTGTATTTTTCTCTGTGCTTACAAAGTACCAATAAGGACACCAAGTAGCAATTATAATCTTCCAACCAAATTTTTTTTTCTAAGTATAGCCAGACTTGAGGTTTTGTGAAGATTCTGGACGTCTCATAGCATACTGCATAGGGCAGTATATGCATTCTACTTATTGTTTGATTAAAATGCAATCCTACATTTAGAAGCAGAAATAATTATTTCAGTGTATTCAATTCTTCCCTCTTCCTTTACTCCCTCATGCCCATTCCCACAAATCAATCAAAATAATAATACCACAAACACAGAACAAAGAAATTAACCCAGGATCTAAAATAATTCTGACTTGGATTAGTGGTCTCACAAGTGAAATCTGCTGAGTGTCCCTTGTAGGTTTAAGTGGGTCCACCATGATATCCTATATCATTTGCATGTAAAGAGTTCCTCTTGTTCAAGGGTCCCTAAGAGCTTTGTGGACACCAACATTTAGCATTTCCATTGTATAGGAGAAATATCAAATGCCCAGAGAAGTTAAGGCATCAGCAAAGAGTGACTTTGGAAGTCCTTCAAGGAGGCCTCCAGAAACCCACTTTTCTACAGCAGTCTTCTAACCATTCAGCCATGCTGCCACTCATTAAGATGGTTTCACTCATTAAGAAGAAACATAAACATTAAAAATCCTTTAGCTTTCAACTTTACTTTTGTGCATCTTAGGTCTTCTGCTTCACAAAGACTTAGAAGTGAATTAGACATTTTATTTAAGTGGTACTAAACTAAAAGTTAGAAAGTATACTTTTCTACTACAGAGTAAGAAATAGGGAGACTAATTTAGTGGGGTTGTTAAATTTTACAAAGCCTGAGTCTCAATTTTCAAAAAATATTGCACATTTATTTATTGAAGTGAATGAAACATTTGCCATAAAACTATTCAATGGAAAGTTTTTTAACAAAGCATAATTTACTTTTCATTTACAGAACAATGGAAGGTAGAAGGAAATCTCCTCCAAGGTATTATAATCATGTACAGTTTCATATTTGACTAAAAAATTATTTCCCCAGCCTGTTTTCTCAACACTAATGATATGCAGAAAAGTATCACTTGCATTCATCATGAAAATTACAGAAAAATGACTGAAACTACTGAGAACATTATTAAATGAAACATATACTTATTATCTGTCTTTTTGTCTTTGTATTTTAGTCTATGGTTTACAGAACATTGACTCTTCCTTACCAATTCTCCTACACAGAAATTAAATTTTACTCTAGTCCCCAGTGTGGGAAGTAAAACTCCCACACAACTTCATCTGGGGCATATGAGGGTGAAATACACACCCAGGCTGCAGATCCCAGTTCTCGGTTGCCTGCTGGAAAATGCACCTTTCAACTTAAGTGTGTCAAATGGGGCAGTGACAGGCCTTTTCTTCCCCCAGCAGATGGCAAGCAGAATTAGAGGTTCTTTGTTGTAGGTACATTGAGTTTCAAAATGAGGATGGGGCCCATTTCTCCTTATCTGATTATGCATGAGCATAGCATTTCAACCCAGGAGGCTATGGCAATGAATATGTACCCTGATATATTCAGTGTAATAATATGGAATTAGGAAGAAAAAAAATGTGTCCTTGTCACCACCCATTATTCATATTAAGATACAGAACCAGGGAGCTGAGCTTGGCACCTTAGGCACTTGCCATCACATATTCTAGGAAATCTTATCAGAGTCTCCAGTTGGCTAGTCAATGCAAATGTGAAGTTTTGGGGCATGCAACAGGAAGTCTTAGAATCAAAGACATTACTGATAAAACTAAAATCTTTTTTTCCTGTTAGAGTACAATAGAACAAATATTAAAAACCAACAGAAGCACCGGTGTGTGTGTATGTGCTTGTGGGAAACTTGATAGTTATATGGGATATGATGATGCACTGCTAAGGTCATGGGCAGCCATGGAAGCATACTGCTGACTTCAGTGAGGACAGCCTTCCAAAGTAGATTCACAGGGGCCAGATATAGGACTGATGCAGCAGCAGTGAGGTGGTAGTGAGGGGAAAATGATAACCAGGACCCAGGGAACAGACAGACTCATCAGGAATCAGGTAAAGTCTCAAGGGAGGCCCCAGCAGCAGACAACAGATGAAGGCTTTCACAGGAGAGTGAGGGTCCATTAGATTTTATGTTTCTTGAGCAAGGACCAGTATTTTATCCATTGTTGTTTTCTCAGCAATAAAATAAGCATAAAGCAAATGTTTGCCCTATGAATGAATGAATGAATGAAAATGAAGAAATGATCAAAGGCTGATGTAGTTAGGATTAGGGAAATCCAACTGTAGGTAGCAAGGGCCCAAGTCTGTAGTATTCCCAGTCAGAATTTTCTAGGTACAAGAGATGACAGGACACACCTGGATAGGAGTCACAAAACAGGAATCAGTTACTGCAAGTGGAATAAATGGACTCAGCCACTCAGAGAAGCAGGAGAGTTCAAATCCTGTAATCAGCATCCACTGTCAGAGGAAACCAGTGGCCAGGGTGACATGATGCTAAAACCTGGAGCCAGTGAGGGGAAAGACTAATACATGGCTTTGGCATGTGGTTGAACCTTCCTAGGTAAGAGGGTGCATGTGTGAAAAAGAGAGACAGATTCAGACAGAAGCTCCAGAGATAAAGATAGGAAAGAAGGGGAAGAAAAGAGATTGGCTTCGGGGCTGTTCCTTACTCCATGTACCTATTCATTTAATCACCAACTATTTATTGAATGCTTACTTTGTATTAGCCACTGTGCCGAACACAGGAGAGGCAAAATGTCTATTTTATTTGGAAGGATATGCATTTACAAGGAAAATATGGGTGAACAAACATGACTACGTGTTCCTCCCAGAGCCAGGGAAAGCAGTGAAGGCGTGATAGCAACAGCTAATAGCACAGTGTATTGCGGGGATGGAGTGGGCAGAAGTGGCATCTCAGATGGTGTGCAGGCCATTGCCAACTGACCCTTCCTTTTCCATGCATATACTGTATCTAAACTCTCAGTAATCAGAGATATCCTTCTTGATTAGTTATTGCACCGGCCCAGAATAGTAACCAAAAAGGAAGTAGAGGATAGGGATATAAAGAAAATTCATCTTACTCTGAGTTATTACAGAACTTCTCAAAGATGTCTTGACTCAGGTTTGGGTGTTTTTTTTTTAAGTGAAACATCATTTCTGCAGGTTATCAAATAAATAAGTTTTACTATTCAGTATTAAAATAGCATGATAATGCATCCTGAAAATATAATACATGATACAAAAAGAGAACGCTCAGTGAAGACATGAGGTCTGTCTTCAGATACTTGAAAACCAGGGGTTCTGTCATATGAGAGAAAATTAACCTAGTTTAATGATACTCTCATGAAGCAGCATTAGGAACACTGGGATATAAGTCTGCCTCAATATTATAAATGAATTGCTAGCTGACAGCTATCCATAGAATAATGAGCTATCATAACATGCATTGTCTCAAATACACAAAATATGCCTGCTCTGCTCCAAGCAGAGAATGACAATGAATATCAGCTAGATCAAGATCTAGAGAAACTGATGAGTGACCCTCAGGACCAAGAACTAAAAAGTCCAAAGCACCAACTCAGACCCAAAGATTGTGAGCATGGCACCAGTAATATAACACAGGCAACTCTCCTAAGTCAGTTGGGTTAATAGCCATATAACCTTAAGTGATCACTCACGTGGGAGCAGGGCTTTATCAATTGGTTGACAGAAAGTGATCAGTTAAGTGACAGAAAGTGACAGACAGGTGGGATCAGTCTTTCATGAGCTGGTGAATAGTTGTCTAGTATCCTGAGCAGGCCTTTAGAGAGGTAGAAGCCTGCAATGCTCATCAGGATGACGAGAGAACATAGATGTCAAACCCTGTGTGTTAAACATATTGTCTTACCTTTAAATTGGTGGTTTTCGTCTGTATTGTGTGAAGCCTTTGTGGTCTAAGAAGGTGCCTTATAGGAGTTCTGAAAATAAGATGGCAGGGAAATTAAGAATTTGGAATCCCTATATCCCATTCCAAAAAGCAGCTTATTTGTCTTATTTATGTGTTTTCTTTAAAAAAATGTCAGTTTCCTATGCTCCAAGAAGAATATCCAACACAGTGATCCACTGAAGTTTGAAAAACATAGCTGTAAAAAAAGGAATAGTTACTACTGACATCACAGACATACAAAGAATTATTAGAGAATTCCTTTAAAAAATTGTATGCCAATAAATTGGACAACCTAGAAGAAATGGACAAATTCCTAGAAAAGTACAACCTGCCACGACTGACCCAGGCAGAAGCAGAAAAATCTGAAAATTAATTATTAGCAATGAAATTGAATTGGTAATCAAAAAATTCCAAACAAACAAAACATAGGACCAGATGTCTTTACAACGGAATTCTATGAAACATTTAAAGAAGAGCTAATATCCATCTTTCTTAAAGTATTCCAAAAAGTAGAAGATAAATACTTCCAAAACTCATTCTATCAGGCCAACATCACTCTAATACCAAAACCAGGCAAAGACACTACAAAAAAAAGGAAATTATAGATGAATATCCCTGGTGAACATACATACAAAAATCCTCAACAAAATATTAGAACTGAATTCAAAAATATATCAAGGATCATCCATCATGACCAAGTGGGATTTATTCAAGGGATGCAAGGATGGTATAATATTTGTAAATCAATCAATATCATATACCACATTAACAAAAATAAGGATAAAACCACATGATCATCTCAATAGATGCTGAAAAAGCATTTGAAAAAAAATTCAACATCCATTCATGATAAAGGCTCAGCAAAATGGGCATAGAGGGTGTGTACCTCAACATAATAGAGGTCATACACAACAAACCCACAGCTAACATAATAATTAATGGTGAAAAGCTGCAAGCTTTTCCCCTAAGATCAGGGACCAGACAATGTCCACTCTCACTACTCTTATTCAAAATAGTACTGTAGGTCTAGCTATGCCAATCAGACAAGACAAAGAGATAAAAGGCATCCATATTCATAAGGAAGAAGGAAAACTGTCACTGCTTGCAGATAACATGACATTATACATAGAAAAACATAAAGACTCCACAAAAAAACTATTAGAACTAATAACTGGATTCAGCAAAATTACAGGATACAAAATTAATACACAGAAATCTGTTGCATTTCCTATATACTAACAATGAACTAGCAGAAAGAGAAATAAGGGAAACAATTCCATAGATAATTACATCAAAAAGAATAAAATATCTAGAATAAACATAACCAAGGAGGTGAAAGACTTGTATTCTGAAAACTATGAGACACTAATGAGAGAAATTAAAGAAGACAGAAGTAAATGGAAATCTATCCCATATTAATGGAGAGGAAGAATCAATATTGTCAAAATGGCCATCCTGCTCAAAGCAATTTACAGATTTAATGGAATCCCTATCAAAATACCAATGGTATTTTTCAATGAACTGTATAGCAAATAATCCTAAACTTCATATGGAACCATAAAATATCCCAAATAGCCAAAGCAATCCTGAGAAAGAACCACAAAGCTGAGGGCATTACACTACCTGACTTCAAGCTATACTACAAAACAGCAGTAATCAAAAAAGCATGGTACTTGCACAAGAACATATCCACAGATCAATGGAATAGAAAGCCCAGATATAAACCCATACATACATGGTCAATTGATGTATGATAAAGGAGTCATGAATATACAATGAAGAAAAGACAGTCTCTTCAATAGCTGGTGTTGGGAAAACTGGACAGCTACATATAAGGGAATGAAAATGAAATTACCATCTAACTCTGTAACTCCATGGGAAAAATATGTTCTCAGGTGGGACAAATAACCTTTAAAGGCAAAATCAGTCAAAGGGAGAAATAAAATGGGAGAAACCCATTTATTGCTTACACTCAGTCATCTACTTCTGCTGACCCATGTCTCTCATGACCTAGCTGCAAAAGGACCCCACTAACTTCTCCCATCCAAGAGTATGCTCACTTCCCATGCCTCTACTAATCACATATTGATATGGAGATAGACTACTTCTCTCCACCCCTTGGAAATGCCTATTGATATGGAGATGCATGGTGGCCAGGTAAGAGATTCTGGAAATATTGCAATTTTACCCACAAACTCCATACACAAGAGTAAACTTGAAATGGATTAAAGAACTAAATGTAAGTCATGAAACCATAAAACTCTTAAAAGAAAACATAGGCAAAAATCTCTTTAACATAAGCATGAGCAATTTTTTTCTAGACACATCACTCTAGGCAAGGGAAGCAAAGTAAAAAATGAACAAGTGGGACTTCATCAAACTAAAATATTCTGTACAGCAAAGGACTTACAAACAGAACAAAAAGGCAACCTACAGCATAAGAGAATATATTTGTAAATTTATCTAATAAGGGTTTAATATCTAAAATATATAAAGAACTCATATGCCTCAACAACAAAAAAAAATAACCCAGGTAAAAAACTGGTGGAGGACCTGAACTGACATCTTTCCAAAGAAGAAATACCGATGGCCAGACGGTATATGAAAAGATGCTCCACATTGCTAATCATCAGGGAAATGCAAATCAAAACCACAAAGAGATATATCACACCAGTTAGAATAGCCACTATCCAAGAGACAGGAAATAACAAGGGTTGCTGAGGATGTAGAGAAAAGGAAATCCTCCTACACTGTTGGTAGTAATGTAAATTGGTGTATCCGCTGTGAAAAGCAGTATGGAGGTTCTTCAAAAACTAAAAATAGAAATACCATATGACCCACTAATTCTACTGTTAGAAATTTATCCATAGAAAACAAAATCCAGGATTTGAAAAGATAAATGTGCTCCTATGTTTTTTTACCACATTATTTACAGTAGCCAAGCAATGGAAGCAAAGTGTCCATTAATAGATGAATATATTAAGAAAAGGTTATATATATATATATATATATGTATATATGTGTATATATATACATACATATATATGTGTGTGTGTGTATATATATATATATACACACATATATATCACAATGGAATATTATTTATCCATAAAAAGGAAAGAAATTCTGCCATTTGCAACAAGATGAATGGACCTAGAGGGTACTCTGCTAAATGAAATAGGCTAAGCAGAGAAAGACAAATACCATAAGATTCCATCTATTTGTGCAATCCAAAAACAAAATGAACAAAATGCACTAGACTCAGAGACACTGAGAAGTGACTGGTGGTTACAATGAGGGAGGAGTTGTGTCAGCAGGTGGGAAGGGTGAGGGGGATAAAGGGGCCAAATATTCTCAGTCATAAGTTGGTCTTGGGGACAGTAATATAGCAGGAGAATATACCCAATGATTCTGTAACATTTTCTATGTTGACAGATAGTAGTTACACTAGTTAGGGTAAGGTTTAATAATGTGAGTAACTGTAGAACCCTATTGCTGTATACTTGAAACCAATATAAGATTGCGTATCAACTATATTCCAATATTAATTAATTAATTAATTAAAAGAAAAAATGAAAACATAGCTGTAGAAGACTGTGAAGAACTTCACATCACATTCCAACCTTCTAAGGGGGATAATCCAAGGGCATAATGAAGTCCTCCTAGAATCACAGTTAGGATATGCTAACTAGAATAGGAATTTTGGGAATAAGCAGCCAAAAGATGAAGAGCTATCTCTGTTCCTCTTCTATGCCTCCGAGTTCCTATTTGGACGTGTTCTTTTCTACCTTCTTCCAGTGTTTCTCCTCTGTTGACTCCAATGGCAAGGCCTTACACCACCAAGGAGGCCTAAGCAAGTGGAAACACTGCTTTAGTCAGCTATGCTGCAAACCCTAGAAGGCTGCTTTCTTCATCCTTCTCTCATTCTGAACGTGAAGTTCCTGAAGACCATGATTATCATATAGGGTTTGGGGAAAGGGATTTAAAATTAGAAAGGTGAAAGCAGTTCTCAAAGCCTATGTGTAGCCCAGTTCATAAGTGAAGGACAAAACAGGCATTAGTGCTAAGGCCTAAGTTAGAGTTTGTTTGCTTATAGTGACAGTATTCTAAATTGCATTCAGGTATTGAGGTCACAGTGGATGCCTGTGGATTTAGGATCTTGGCTACCTCTCCATGGAGATTTATGTAATTACATAACATGCCAGAGTAATATGGTAGACCTCCTTCTATCATAACTATATTTACTTATGACTTATAATTGGGAAACTAGACACTAGGACTATGGCAGCAAAATTAATTTCTGCTTTTACCTGGTGGAAGTGAACCCATGCTAGAATTAAATTTCAATTGCTCAGTGATATTATGGCAAATCTAAAGTAAAAATGTCTGGGGAAGACAGAGACAGTCTTTCTTAGATAAATTCAAACTTTAGCTGGAAATCCGTTTGTTGTGGAACTTAAACAGGAATTTAGATATTGGAACTTACTCACTTTTTTCAGGCCACATTGCTTCTACTCCATCTTCAACTTGTATTGCCAAAGGAGATCTCTGTGATCCACTACAATCCAGTAACTACTGGAATAACTTTATGTGTATGTGAACATAATAAAGTTGTATTTCTCACCAGTATACAATTATCTGAAAGTGTTCTGGCTGATGAGTAGATTTCTATTTTCAGGAAAACATATTTTTCCCATTCCAGACTGTAACGTATTACAGTTTACTAGTTTCAATGTTTTATCACTTCAATGAAGCATAGAAACCTTATTTCCATTTAGATTACTTTATCTTCCCCACTTTTTAAATGCAATTTTCTTAAGTATTTCTTCTACATATGTTAAACACCACATCAGAAAGTGTAGTGGTTTTTGCTTCAACCATCAAATATAATCTAAGGAATTCATGAGAACAATCTACTATATTTACCCGATTTTTACCCATTCTGATGTCCTCTCCTTTCTAAAATCTCAAACATTCCTATGTTTTCATTTCCTTTCTGTTTAAAGAATTTCCTTTAGTTACTTTTTAAGGGTATGCTGTTTTAGTGATAGATCCTTAGTTTTCCTTTGTCTGAGAATGTCATGATTTTGTCTTCATTCCTGAGGGATATTTTTGCTGGATACAATATTCTGGGCTGACTTTTCTTTCAGCACTTGAAAAATTCTGTGGTATGTTTTCTGGCCTACTGTGTTTCTGATGTGAAATTCACTATCATTTGAATTGATGTTAATGTTCAATTCAAATTAATGTTTAAGCCAGTTGATAAGAAATGTGTCATTCCTCTCTAGCTGCGTTCAAGACCTTTTCATTGTATTTAGTTTTCAAAGTTTAATTTTAATGTATTTTAGCATAAATTGCTTTGATTTTTTCCCCACTTACAGTTTGCTCAGATTCTTGAATATGTAGTTCTATCTCTTTCATCAAACTTGGTAAATTTTCAGATATTATTTCTTTAAATATTTTTCTATCACATACTCTCTTTACTCTCCTTTTTTAAGACTATTTTCTTAAATATTTACACTATGTATTGTTAAAATTGTGTAAATTTTATTGATCTATTCTCAAATTCACTGATTCTATCCTCTGTCATCTCTACTACTGAGCCCATCCAATCAATATTTTATTTTGCTTTTAATGATTTTCAGTTTTATAATTTCCATTTGGTTCATTTTTGTAATTTCTATTTCTTCACTAAGATTTTCAGTTTTTTCATTTGAGTTAAGAGAATTTGTCATTGCTGTTGAAGTATTTTTATGATGACTGCATTGGAATTCTTCTCAGATAATTCCAACATGTGATTCATCTTGGTATTGGTGTCTATTGATTATCATTTCTTTTTCAGTTGTGATTTCCTTAGTTCTCAATAATGAGTGATTTTTATGGTAGATTTTGGATATTTTATTAGTGGACTCTAGATCTTATTTGATCTTTTTTGTAGACAGTTTCCTTATTGAGGTATAGTATGATGACTACATGAATGTGTATATCCAGCTTCCCACTGTGTCATGCAACATCAGCCAAGCAGAAATGGAGCACCAACCTACAGTGCCTCATTGCAGATGGGTGGAATGGGAGTTCAGCTCCCCTTTCAGCTCCTGATAACTTTCCTGTTTAAAGTATGGCATTCATACCCATTTATTGCCTTCAAATTGGGGTATAAATTCAGTTCTGTTCCATTGGTACCGAGGAGGTCAGAAGCTTAGGGCTGACTAGTAGCAACTCACTCCAACATCTCAAGTCTCATTGATTCCAGGTGGTGTGGAGCCTTAGCTCCCTGCAGCCTCAGCTCCCACGCATTAACATTGGTGAAGGGGCAGAGGAGTGATGAGCCTCTCTTCTTACCATCCCTCTAGGTCTCAATGCTTCTGCATAGCAATGGAGCCTCAGCTTGCAGCAGGACCCCACTTTGTTGTTTGTTTCCTAAAGTGTGAGTGTTATGAAGACAGGGATGTGTAGTTTGTCTTTATATTCCTGAAACCTTACATAGCATGATGTTGCTATCCTTGATCATGAAATGAATAAGTAAAATAATGAATTTAAGAGCTGATGTGATTAGATGAACATTAAGGGCTCAGAATTCCTGAGGTTCTATAATATATGATTCTAAGTAACATATTACTAAAGGCTAAATTGTGTGGTTCAGTGATTCATGAGAATTTCCCCACATCAGTGATGGGGAAAGAAGAACCTTGAGAATCTTCTCTATAATTCACTTAATATTTTAAACACAAGATTTAAAATTACCACCAAAATAAAGTGATCCCCCACTTTCTTGGGAAGGAAATTTGATTTCAATCCTCAAAAATGTCACTGAGTAAGGTCTATATTGCTTTTTCTAAGAAGCAATTTGAGTTTTTCAAACTCAGAGCTACATAGGTCCATCCCTTTTTCTCCAAGTAGATCTACCAGGAGGCCAGAAACCCACAAGTTACAGTTTTGCTGGCTGTTCCCCAGTGCATTGTTTTCAATTTTTAAGAAGCATTAGCTGGAATCATTACATTAACAACACTCTCCAGTGTACCCACTCTGTCATCTGTCTGCTTAAGACACTTGTCATATGATACCCTCCTGTGTCTGCTGTCTTCAGCTGGTACTCAAAGCTGTGGAACCTGGCTCCAAGGGAGTCCACGTCCTGCTCCAACCTACACAACTCTCATCTTTCAGTCTGATGAATATGTAGTAACTAATAATCCTCCCCACAATAAGTTACCATGTCAGGTTTTGGGAAAAAAAATCGTACCTGGAAGATGGTGAATAGAAAATGATTTTAGGGCTCAGAATACATATAAAGGTGCTTCTAAAACAGAGCCAGATTGTCACTCTCACTCTCTCTCAGCTAGAGGGTCTGAAATCTGAGTCATTTTACCCTGTCCCATATGCCAGTTCATTTCTTACAATTTGAAAACCTCATTCTGTGTCATCCCCATGAGTAAAAATAATAAAAATACTTGGCAATCATTTGACTCCAACCAAGACTGACTGTGATAAAAGAAAATCAAAATACAACCCTCAGCTGCAGAGAAATTCAGTGAGTAAATGGAGTAAAAGGAATAAAACTGCTGTTGCTTTTTAAACACAATTATTCTTAAAGACTTTCAATGGATTCCCTTTATTTCAACTCCTTGAACTGGTAATCCAGATCCTACATGTCAATATAACCCTGCCCCATACCTTCTTCCCTAAATCACAATTACACACCTTCACTCCAACCAGACTCAATTTAATTGTACTCTGAAAAGCTAAGCATATGTTTTCCCATGTTCAAATCTCTGCTCACACCTTCTGACCTACCTGAAAAGCCTACACTGTCCCTTTCTAAATGTCAGCTTCTCCATACCATCCCTGCAACCACTGGCATCGTCAGTGGTGCTTCACTTGGAACCCCTACAGCAGTTGTTTTCTATATCACTTACCTAACAATCACTGCTTTTCTTATTATCCTTCTGAACCAGCAGTTCTCAAAGTTCATTACTCATCCAGATTACTTGGTGTTGTTAAAAAGACAAATTTCACTGGTGCCACTGAAGAAATACTGATTTAGTAGGTATGGTAGGCGAAATTCTAAAGATGGGCGCCCCCAAGACCCCTGTACCTGTTTATTCAAACACTAATCGAGGTATTGCTATGAAAGGATTTTGCAGATGTAATTAAAGTCTCAAGTCAGTGCACCTTAAAATAGGGAGATTATCTTGTTGGGGCTACCATAATCATACAAACACTTCAGAAACAGAGAGTTTTTCTCTGATGTGTGACAGCAAAAGAAGTCAGAGATATTCCAAGTGTGAGAAGGACTCCACATGCTGGAATCACATGGCTTGAAAATGGAAAAGGCCATGTGGGGAGGAAGGTGGGCACCTCCAGGAGCAGAGCCTTCCTCAGCTGACAGCCATCCAGGAACCAAATTTTGCTAACAACCTGAGTCAGCTCAGAATTGGGTTATTATTTCCCAAAAGCTTCAATAAGAACCTAGCTTAGTAAAACCCTAATTTTGGTCTTGTGATACCTTAAACAAAGAACCCAGTCATCCTGCCCAAACTTGTGACTTTTCAAAATTGTAAGGTAGTAAATAGATGTGGTTTTATACTGTGAAGTTAGTGGTGATTTGTTACACAGCAATAACAATTAACATAATCAGTATGGGGCTGGGCCCTGGAACCTGTGCTTCAACAGGTAGGTGGTCCCTGACTACAACTCAAGAAACCTCACTCGGACGTTTCATAATTTTCATTCCATCTGTCCAATAGACCAGGTTCACAACTAATTTTTTACTTGGGAAGATAATATAATTGTCCTTTTAACTTGTAATTAATCCCACCTCATACAGATGTACTCTCAAACATCAATCAACTTAGTAAAATTCTCCAAAGTGGATAAATTATTTATACCCAAAATGTGATACCAAAAGAGTGTGTGGACAAGTCCTCACAAGTCATGGAGAAGACAAGGAAATGTGAAAGCAAAGCATGCCTTCTGGATGGGCCATTAACTTCTTTGTAGTTGTGCAATTGGCTACACAGCAGAAGCAAGAGTCCCTCAGGCTGCTACTAGTCAGGGTTCTGTACAAAATCTTAACAGAAGTATCTGAAAACTGGAGTTATAAAGGCTGTAGATTTTACTGGTCTCTAGGCATTACCAACCCCCCAGTGGTTAACAGAACATTTGCCAGGTAACATAGTAGCAGGTAGCCTGCTCTCCAGACTTCAGAAAATGCAAAACACAGAAGAGCCAGGACTCAAGATTCCTGAATATTCTGAAATTTTTTCATCATGGAAATTCTCCCAGTTTGCCTGATAGAGGCAACTGAGCACAGCCTTTCAAAAAAAAAATTCATTAATATTAGTGATGAGAAGGAACTTGGAACTCCTATAGTTCAAGCTCCCAGGCCCCAAACTCAGCTATACTATTCCAGTGATGCGAGCTTACCTCACATGCCAGCCTAGCCCATGTCTGGACAGGTCTGTTGGAGAGCACTTCCTCAGTGCAAGTCACAGTCGGCCTCGCTATATCTTCCCCCTGCTTGCTTTAGAGCAGCTTTTGCACCCACTCCATAGTGGCAATCTGGCCTTGAGACCACATCACACCTTGCCTCTTTGCTGTGTATATTTCTCAGTAAATATCCCTCTTCTTTCCAAGGTGTCTTGCTGGATATTTTTCCCATGCTATTCCATGTGATTGGCCACTCAGAAAATCCACCACATCAGGAGTAGTGGGGGGGAAAGTCCTGGGAAAGTGGAGGGTTTACAAAAATAGGAGATGGTAGTGAAATAACAAAGGGGAATAGAGACAAAAAAGAACTGACACATAGGCCAAATAGTTATATCCAGTCCTTCCCAACTCCTGAATGCCAAAAGAATAGACAGGATTTGAAGTAGCATATTTAAGCATACTTCTACCTTAAAAAATAATTTCCTATCATTCAGCCACAATTTTATAGACACTACTGCATTCACGTCCCTATTTCTGCCAGAATCATAAAGCAGCTGCAGTCACAAGTCCTAATGGAGTCTCTAACCTGAGCTAGAGAACAAAGAAGATTTTAAAGACAAAACGAATAGATTGCAGAGGAAAAGCAGCCCACATTCTCTTTCATCCAGATAATACAACGTAGTCTTTGTCTTATATGTCAATATCTATAAAACCAAAAGGCTAAATATGTACAGTGTTTATGTGTCTAGACAGACAGACAGTGCTAGACAAATCACAGAGCTGCATTTTCATGCTTTGGAAATATTTAAAACAAAGGTTCTGCTGTTATTGTTTTACATTGCATATGCCCGTAGCTCGACTGCAGCAGGAATTCAAGCAAGCATTTTCAGGTTCTGGTGGAAGGGGAAAGATATGACATTACAAAAAAGTTTCTTTTCTGTTTCCCTCTCCCCTCCCAGAAGCCTGGTGCAACACCTGTCTCATCAGCAGGGGCACTCGGAAGGGATGGGCCTCAAGGCACCTCCGTCCCAAGATTCTCCATGCCTCATTCTTCATCCACGCTGCTTGTAATGTTCCATCACTGGCACAGTTACACCTGAACACTCTGGTGCTGCCAAACACCTGGCTTGATTTTCCACTGTCCAAATGAAAAATAAGCATAATCTGCTTTTTGAGGATACAGCAAATGAGGGAGTTCATGACAAATTGTGTTGGTTTATGCAGAATAGTGATAATAAGATACAAATGAGAATTTTTTGCTTAATGAATAATACTAATCACGTTTCCACAAATGCTGTGCCCTTCTAATTAGAGAGACTGCATAAAATCAGCTTAATTTATTTGTGACTAGTTAGACAGAGTTTAAATATTTACTAGAGATTTACTCAAATGTTTGAGAGGATTTTAAACATTTCCTAGTGTTGAAGCAGCCTTGCTAGTTCTGTGCGGTGCGGTGAGAGCTCTAACTTGTGGGAACTCTGATTTTGCAGCATGTCATGAAAATCTTGGTTTCAAAATTAAGAAGAAATGGTATTATTTATTTACATACTAATTCTCCAACTGTTACTCATTTTCTTGATTCCAGCTTCCAAAGTTGCCCTCCCAACATTCATCACTGTAGTACACTAGAGGGGATGAGCATCTTTTTCAATAAATTATAGGAACTATGACTAATTCTAGTGATATTAACTATACAAAGTAATAAGTAACTTAAAATGGATACATTTATCATTTCAAATCATGCCTTTGACTTTTGATAGTCTAATACAGGCATGTTCTTTTTACATTATATTTTCTAAGAATCTCTGCAATTCTATGTTCTGCTTGTGAGTATACTGACCTACTAAAAAATTTCTAGAGCCTCTTTGATGACCTGAGGACTTAAGAGGAAGACAGGCAGGTCACCATGAGATGATAAGGAGCAGAGAGACAAATACATGTTGTGCCTCTCTGGCATGGAATTAGGTCTAAGAGGTCTGGTCAAGAGAAGCTTTGCTGAAATGTCTTATTATTTGTATTTTTCAAAAGCATTTGAACATGAATTATCTTGATTCAATCCCAGTGGGGGGGTGTCAGATATCTGTATCCTTATCTTCAGTATGAAGACACCGAGACTGTGATAGGCTAGGTGATTTATCCAATACCACAGGGCTAATTAGTGACAGTCTGGGACAAGACCCCAGACTCTGCTATCTAGTCCATGTCATATTCTCTACACCAACTAAAGCAATACGTGAGTTCATTAAAGAAACTTAGAGAAAACATCCAAAATCTCCCTTCACTTAAGCAATATGATTTGTCCAATCACTCATTTATCCATTCATTCTTAAACCTACGAACATTTATTGAGTACTTTTTCTGCTTCAGGCATTGTGTTAGATACTGCACAGAGAGCGTGAAGACACACACTTAACCTCACAGAGCCCTCCCTCTAGCAAGGAAAATTGACATGTAGTCAAAAAATTACTATAAAACACCATGGAAAGGGCTATAATAAAGGTTTGTACAAAGTGTTATGGGAGCACAGAGGTGAGAAAATTATTTATAAGAGATGTAAGAAGATGGTCAAAGGAGGATTTTCCAATGAGGTGATGGTTAAATTCTATCTGAAAGAATTCACTGGATTTGCTCCAGCACACAAGAGCAAAAAAGGCATTCCACGTGCTTGAAAGAGCAAAGTGTGAAGGGCACAGTCCATCAGGGAAGAGGCTGGGGAGCAGGAAGAAGAGTTTGTGGAGGACCTTAAATGTCATCCTAAGGAGTTCAAGCTTTATCATGTGATGGTGAAGTCAGGAGAGGGTTCTTAGCAGAGCAGCAGTGGGGTCAGTTTTTCTGTTTCAGCAGGGTCACGGAGCATGGAAAGGGAATGAAAGGGAAGATGCTGGAGGGAAAGAGACCAAGCAGGAGGCTACCGCAAGCACGTTGTGAAGACGTGAGTCAGGACTGGGGAAGTGAAGAGCAGGGAATGGGCAGGGGAAGTGGATTTGAAAGACATTTAGGAATAGCATGGTTTGTCGGATTATATTTATGGCACATATAGTCGTATTTTCCCCAATCTTCTGTTTCATTTTTCCTTCAGTGTTTAGGTGGCATGACTCATTAGCCCTTGGGCTTCTTGAAGACAGGAATGAATGTTTGTCAAAGGGAAATTCTTGTTATTCTCTTGAAATTGCTATTTGTACAGTACTCACAATGTGACAGGTATATTCTCAGATAAGGATTTTTGACTTATGATTGGCTGACATGTTGTAAGATGATGAACTTCCCTCCAACTTATAAAGAAACCAAACAGCTACATCACAATAAAAAAATATATTGTACCTATAAGCTCATATGGCTAATGGAAGAATATATTAAATACCTAAATATACCTTGCTCCATATACAAATTGTAAACAGCACAGTAAACTTCAAGGAAAATATTCATTCCAAATTATAAATATAGCCCAGATTTTAGGTATTTAAGATGGTTTATCATGTTTCAGAATAGGGTGTGGCAACATACAACTCAGAGCTAAGAAACTGATCGCATAGTAAGTGAGTTAACGCAGGCTCTGGAGCAGCTGCGATTCTTCAATTTTTGCCTCTGCCATTAAGCTGTGTAACCTCGACCAAGTCATGAGCCTTTTCATCTCAGGTTCCTCATTTGTGAAAGGGGACAAGAAATAGTAACGACCACAAGGGTTCTTATGAGTATTAATGAATTACTATATGTTCAGAGCTTAGAACAACTTTGACATTATTATTATTATTGCTGTTATAATTGTCAGATTAAAGAAAGAACAGGCTTGAGCCTTAACAACATGATGTGGTTCCACCCAGTACTCCAAATTATGACAGTAATAGTCTATCTGCAAAATCCAAAATAAGATAGCATCATAATTTTCAGTTATAATGAGAACAAAGGAATTGTCTTTCAAACATAGCCAGGTTCCTGACTCGGATGTGAAGACACAAATGACTTTGAGAACAGCAATCTCAAGAGATTACACCTGTTTTGAATATTTTCCCTCGTTTTCTCTAAAGCTGCTAAATATAGAACATCCTTTAATTTATTTAAAAAAATACTTTCTGAACTTAGTGATATTTTCAATCTTGAGTCAAAAATTCATTCTTTTTCTACCCAGTATTAGTCTTCATTTGTCGTAGGTCTAATTTTTCAATTTTCAGAAAATTATCCTTCTGAGATTTGATATCTAAATCTATGATTTAAAATGAAGAAAAGGAAACATAGTAGATGCTCAATAAATTTTTGTCAGGCTGCACTCCTAATATGAGCAGGCAGTATGCTCACTATACATACACACAAACATATATATATGCATTCCTATTTGGTCCTCATGACCAAGGTAAGGTAGCAATTACTATCTCTGCTGTGCAGGCAAGAAATCTGGGGGATGCAGGTCCTTGCTCAGGGTCATACCATTAATAGGTGGCAGAAAGGGATTTGCCCTTTGGTCACCTGGCTCGTAAGTCCTGTGCCCAGCCTTAAGGATCAAGGTTGTTCTTGGCCTGCAACATCTCATGGTGAAGAATCTTAATTCTTTTAGATAAAGTTGTCCTCTCCAGTGTGTTATTTTATTAGGCTTTTCTCAAAATACTCAACCTCAATTGTTTCCTTCTAAGGTCAATCAGCAGCCTAAACAATGCACAGAGAATACATGTAGATACATCATAGTGGAATATTTTAAACAATGCTCTAATTATATAGCATCCTCATCTAAAAATCAATGTACTGAGTAGGGGGAGATTCAGAAACTAGTATGATTTTAGACTTTGGTCATCTCAAACACCTTTCAATGACTGCATGGGCTCACACTTTACTACTGCTATAAAATATGGATTAGTTGATAAAATAGAATTTAAAAGATCACTATTTTTTTTAATGTTTAATGAAATGACCCTTTAAAAACAACCTATTAGCTGTTAGACGCCTTTCAAAAATACCTAACACATCCTAACTAGAACAGAACAAACAAACAAACAGCTGAAGCCTTTAGGGTCCCCGAGATCATAAAACCTTCGGCCTTTTTTCTGACACCAACAGCGTTAGGCCCCACTTCACCCCTGGACAGTTGGCACCTGAGGCTGCAGCCTGGAAACCCAGCCGGCAGCATCTCCGACTGAAGTTGTTCTGGCAGCAGAAGGAGGCCCCAAAAGCATCTGATTATTTTAAAATGTGCTTTCATTGTGCTGCTTGCAGCTGTGAGTTAATTTTGTTAAAACAAAAAAACGACCGTTTGATTCTTTAAAATCCAGGTTTTTTCCCCTCTGCAGAGCAGCTGCAAAGAGAGCAGCGTCAACTGGAAAAGCACCCTACCTCCCTGAGAGCACCACTGTGGGAGGATGCCTTCCTCGCCAGCAAGGAATGAGCTCAGCCCTGCTAAGCCCAGGCTTCTGAGGCTCTCCTCATTGGCTGATTTGTAAAGATAGACAGCTAGATGCACCAATTGTAGAACTGTAGAATTGTAAAGTGGGTAGAGTCCTTAAAAGTACCTAAGTCTGACTCTCAGCCTTTTACAGATGAGAAAACTCAAGGACAGAGAGGTTAAGTAACTGGCCTGAGGTTTCCTATCTAGTCAATGGCAGCCTCCTAGGACATATACATCTGGAACCAGGAGCAATGTGGTGTGGGAGATAGAAAGAGGGGTGCCATCATCTGCCTCACAGATCCTGCTCGTGAGGACAGTATTTATAGCTGTCCACCTAATATCTTAAAGATGCTTGACCCCTGACTCCATGTCCCTTTCCAGTTCCATTTCTGGCTCACCTTCTCAATAGAAATCAATTCTAAATTTCTCTCCACCCTCACCATTTGCCTCAGGCTCACCTCCCTCAGGAAACACCCTCTCTCAGTGCATCATGCCTTACTCTAATCAATTTGATTTGACTGCGGCTCAGTAGACTTGAGTACACGCTTAGTTTAAATTTACTTCTAGCTTTTGCAAATCCACATTGCTTATGCAGTATCTTCCTTTGACCACACTGCTGAATTAGGCTAACGAGTTCTAGATCCTGGCTTCGGAGTGTCTTTGGTCAGCATATGATTACCGGTGTCTCTGTGAATCCTCCCAGGTTTCTATATATTTAGAACAAGCCACATGGTGATAAACAGTGGTGATCAATCCCATCTCTGCCATTGCCCTGTTAGCAAGAAGGTAGCTCTGCCAGTCACTTGCCAATCAATTTCACAGAATGTAGGTTGTGCCTCACCCAATTCAAGTCTCCTAATTAATGGAGTGACAAAATTTTGACATTTTGTTGGCTTCTCTGGCTCTTGTGGGAATTTGGGGAAGAGAATTGAAGGAGGTTCAGGAGAAGGGGGAGAGTGAGTGAGGAGAGAAGAATGTACACTGACTTAATGGGTCTTTACCAGTATTTGATGAATAGCAATTTTTAAAATAAATAATATTTTCTAATTATAAAAGCAATATGAATTCAGTACAGAAAAATCTTTTAAAAATACTAGAAAACATAAAGAACACAATGAAAACCACTTCCTTAAGTTTGATCTGTTTTATTTTCATGTAATAAAAACCTCAATACCATCTAACCTAAATGATTAGGTAGTATGTTAGCTCATTCTATAATTAGGGTAGACTTCAGTGCTGTTTTGATTCACAGATGTGACAGTATCACTAGATACAAGGTCTCATGCCATCTCTGCTCTGTCTTCTGTGTGTCAGTTCACCTTAAGGCCAGCTTCCCCCATTACCAAATCTCTCCTACTATCACCTAGAACTCCCTGTTTCCTATCCATGGTCAGGGAGAGAGAATAGGTATCTCCCACCCAACTAAGTCTTTCAACTTTCTCTGATTGGATCAAATGAGATTATATGTCTATCTCTGAAGCAGACACTAAGGCCAAGATGGTGCTTTGCATTAAATGGCTTCAGCCTGAATTAAGCATCCACCTCTAACCTAATAACCATAACTAAAAAGATGAGATCATCCTGATTGGCCTCACTCAATGATGGACCACATGTGGAACCCAAGGTGAAAGTCTGCCTCACCAAACTGCATGGCTACTGCACATGGTGTGGAGGTGGGAGGGATAACAGGATGGATGCTGTAGGGTATGGTGAGGGGGGGGTGTCCATCACAATGTGTTCCATACACTAGTAATCCAGTTGCCTAGGAAAGAACCATTGTTGTTCTACATAGTGCTAAAAATGCACATACACCCTTTGTGCATGTTTGTACACTGCAAGTCAAAATTATATTGTATATACTGTTTTATGGCCTCTTTACTTCTCACTGAAAATGTATATTTTACAGTATTCTCTTATTATCAGATATTCCAAAAATTACTTAAAAAGCTGTGTGGAATTTAGATAACCCCTACAATTTGGGCATTCATTAAGCCATTTCATTTTTCATCCTTACAAATTAGGCTGTAATGAATAAGTTTGCACATATATCATTGTTCACATCCAGGCTTGTTTCCGTAAGATAGAATACTAAAAGTGGAATTCATGAGGGAAAGAGCATAAACAAAACTTTTGGATATTTATTACAATATCACCACCAAGAAACACTGAACTAATTTTATACATTAGCAGTAGTACACATTAGCATAGGTATCTACATCTGTTGTATTTTTAAAGCCCCAATGTATAAAAAATACTCTTTGGAGTCATAGTTAAATCTGTGAGGGAAAGTAGAAGAAGAAATCACTGATTTATTAAAAACTTGGAATTCAGGCTAGAGAAACTCTTGATTTTTTTCAACCATGATGTCTGAGCCTATCCTAAAAGGAACCACAAAATAAGATCATATTTGTGTGAAGAAGAGAATTAAAGTCCCTCAGGAACTACAGAATGCTACACTGTTAGTTCTGGCTCTTTGAAACTTAAATTACAAGCATGCATTTCGAGCTAGCAAGCAAAAAGGTAAATTTATTGACTCATATGACAAGGAAAAGTAAGAGTGTAATTGGAAATGACAAGAACCAAAGATTTGATGGTTCCAGCATCCTTCCTCTCCAATGTTTACCTCGACCTCTATCCATGTCTTCTGCTGCAAATCAGGATTCTCTGAGTAGCTAGGATCCCAGCTGCCAAAAGCCTCTGAGAATCTGCGTTTTCTAACCTTCACCACCTTACCCTAACCTCAGTTTGAAGATCAGGGCTGTATGCTGACTGGTCAGGCTCAGTTTATCCACAGATCCCTTTCATTGAGAAGAGGGGGTTGGGCTTCTATAGAGCAGTCAGTACTACTTGATTGTTGATTGGCAGCCCTTGCATCATAGACAAGATCTAAGTAGGGTGGAGCAGTTCCTCTAGAGGAGAAATGGCATTCAAATGAGAATAGGCATACTATATGGACACAAATAACTTATAAACATTCTCTTCTTAAATTCTTAAGCTCTATGACATACTATAAATGAATGTGTAGAGGAGGAAACCAAAACTCAGAGAAATCAAATTAATTGCCTTGGAGCTCGATTTCTCTCTCTCTCTCTCTCTCTGTCTCTCTCTCTCTCTCTCTCTCTCTCTCTCTCTCTCTCTCTCTCTTTCTCTCTCTCCCTCTCTCTCACACAAACACACACACACACCAAAGTGATGGAGCTGGAATTTAAACCCCAGTCAGTCTAATTCTAATTCTAAATCTTATTTTCTTTCATTAATTATACATTAAACACAAACACTCTATAGCAATGTGGCTATTATATAAAGATACTATGATTAAGTGACAGACAATCAAAATCATACCCAACCCCCAACCCCCATGCACACAAACAGCCCCCACCATGTGGCCACCCCCTACCTGACTTGGCACTGATCCATCCGAGAGAATGTCACATCAGCTCTCTCTGAGCCATAAGTGCCCAATGTTGCTGGGTCACAGAGGAGAGCACATGTCAGAGAAAACAGACAGCCTATCTCAGCCCTCTCCAGGTCAAAAATCTA
Source organism: Manis javanica (assembly GCF_040802235.1). Taxonomy (NCBI): domain Eukaryota; kingdom Metazoa; phylum Chordata; class Mammalia; order Pholidota; family Manidae; genus Manis; species Manis javanica. Next base: position 74,404,915 of record NC_133159.1, read on the forward strand.
CTATTCACTCTAGAAAGATATGTTGAATTTCCATTCAATCACCTCTCAGGAATTTTTTCTTCTTTATTCCAAGACAGTGGGCCAACTCTTCCCTAAGTGTACAAAATGGCTTCTTAGCATCATAGAAGAAACGTAGATCTGATCTAGTCTGTTGATCTCATTTGGTGGCCTAGGAGAACAACAACCAGAGATATTAAATGATTTTCCTAGAGTTAAAAGCCCAACGGTCATAGGTGATTTCAAACTCAAGCCTCCTATGTACCAGGCTAGTGATCGTCTACTCACATGTGGATGTTTCAGTCACTCCAAAGAGGAGTGAGCTCTTAGGGTGAAATTTTCATCAGGAGTCAGCTCCAGAGAGGAAGGATAAAGGATGAGGAGTATCTGTGCAATATCAAAAGAAGAGTACCCCACTGTCTCCTTGGAAAGAGATGAACACACTTCCAATGACAGGAATGGAAAAGAATCACTGAGAAGAGCAACGGAGTTAGGATGAAAGTGATGTCAACAAACATTTATCACACACCTATGAGATGCCCAAGCACATTTTATGTGCAAGGTTTTGGGGATAGAGCAAAACACAGTAGATACAGTCACTGGCCTCACAAAGACAGCAGTCTAGTAGGGAAGGGAAGATGCATGTTAAAAAGTCACAGGTGTGATGGCTATTTTGAAAGGTCAAGGGCAGGATCCCGTGGGAATGTAGAGCAGTAGGAGTGACCACTCACAAGAGAGGAGTTTAAACTGAGATTTGCAGAATGAGTAGGATACATTCTGAAGTGTATGGAGTGGAATAGTGGGTCAAGCAAAAGGAAAAGCATGTATAAAGGCCTGGAGGTGAAAGACAGTGATGATGTGGGCCTCTGCAAGCAAGTCCCTATGCTTAGAGCATAGAGGGAGGGAGAGGGTAGAGCAGTTGTCTAGAGAGGCCAATGGCGACCAGAGTTCCACGAGCTATGTTCAAGAATTTAGTCTTCATCCTAAGCACAGTAGGAAGGTTTGTAAGCAGCCCAAGGCAGAATCATCTCTGTGTTTGTAAAAGATCATCCTAATAGTAGTATGGAGAGATTAGAAGGCACTGAAGCTGAATGTAGTGAAAAACTCTTAGGAGGTGCTTGCACTGGTCTGATTAAAACATGGTGGTGGCTTAGATGTGAGTGTTGGCAAAGAGAAAAGGGAGGGGACTCAAGATTTACTTCCATTGTTCCCTGAAACATGCATAACAGCCAAAGTAAAATCAAACCTTCAGTCTGTACATGAGGGGGTCTCGGAGAATCAGGATAGAAAAGAATCCAAATTGCCTCCTGTCTACTAAGAAAGGATTAGAGAAATGAGTACACAGAAGAAAAATAAAATTAGGTGTAGTAATTCTGATTCACAGACACTATTTCCTGGCCAGATGCTGCTGTGGAAATTTCAGAAACATCCGCTAAAATCATAAATGAAAATCACATATTCGTAACATTTAATGAGAATACAGGCTGAATTTACAGCCGCTGAATGTGCAATATGGATGAAGATGTTGATTTACCCATGGAAGATGGAAATATATATGATAGAGGAAAACAATACCCTGAAATGTGATAAACATTTGCATGAAAATGAGTCACCACAAAACTTGAAACTTCAATACTTTATGCACCAAATTATCTTCAGAGCAGTCAAAAAGAAATAATAATAAATAATAATAGTGCATTTTCCTGCCATTAATTTTTTTACAAAACTTCTGTTGACTTCGGTGAAAGTTCTGCATCTAGAATGTGGCCCAGAAAATTTATAGTCTGTAACTCAGAGACCAAAGACCTTGAACATCAAGAAAATCTCTTACCCTTATTTATATACACTGTTCTTTATCACAAAGGAAGAGCTGGTACCCATTCCAAGTAACCAATCATTATGCAAGGAATATTCTGACTCACCCAGCATCCTTAATCAGTAAATGCTGTGCCAATGGAAAAAGAGTGGGAAGAAGTCACAGCATCCATTAATAAAAAATGACGGGGGCTTTCTATCAACAGAAGCATCATTAGGAAATGTATGGTAGGAAAATAGTAGGCTGTAGATTTGTGGTGGCAGGGATGGCAATAGAATACTAACATTTATACCCTCTTAACCACTTTGTTTTAAAATGATGCTAGATTTCAGGTAACTGTGCTTAAAACAGCATTTTGCATCTTCAGTTTCTTGTTAAATTCCTGACTGCAGACTCAAAAGATGGGACCACCTTACCTGATCCCTTGGCCCTCCCTACAGCCTCCAAAAATAAATATTACTCTTTTTTTTCCAGTTTTATTGAGATATAATTGACACATAACATTGTACATGTTTAAGGTATACAATTTAATGATTTGATATATGTATATATTGCAAAATGATTACCTCAGTAAGGTTAGTTGAAAAATACAGAATGCTTCATGAATTTGTGTGTTATCCTTTCACAGGGGCCATGCTAATTTTCCCTGTATCATTCCAATTTTTTGGTATGTGTGCTCTCAAGGCTAGCAGCACAGATGTTTCTAACAGGTAATTGAATGTCATTGTCTGAGCCCATCTTCTATGAAAGCATTGGTCAATTCTTGGAAAAAGATAAATCAGATATGAAAGGGAATGACCTCACATTAATCCAATACTTTCTTGAACAGTCTCCTCTCTTTGTTGCACTTCTACTCCCAATCATGAACCCTTGAGTAAATAAAGAAATTATGATTCACATTTCCAATAAAATGTGCAATCTGTATTTTGACTAAGGATGCTCCTTGGTCACACAGTAGACTTGTAATTTCAATGTAACTGTATTGCCTTTTGAAAGAAAACAAGGCATTCATGTTCCATTAATAGAAAGCCTTCTCAAGCATGCCTCCTGGTAGGTTAAAGGGATCTGAGTCATTTGCTGAGGGTTAACGGGAGAATCATAAGTTCATATAAAACACCTACAAATCTTCATAGGGGGATGAGCTAAAACTACAAAAGTCACCATTACTGTATAACTTTTCAAGTGTCACCAGAGCATGTCATCAGTAGATTAACTAATGGTATTCTGCTTTAATGGCATTTCTGCCCTATCATTAACCCAAGCATGGTCCATAAAGTTGCTCGAATATCAATAAATGAGCTTACTACATACAGTTTATGTGATCTCCAGTTCTATCAGCTCAATAAGAACAACAGCATCAAATTCCTCATCCAGGCTCAGTGTGTGGATCTGAAGGCTAGGAATTGGATAATAATGTCAATGATTATTCAAAATGAATTCAGGCTCTCATTGTGTCAGTTTCTCATGCCTTATTTTCAAAAGATCATGGTTCTGATCCTAATTTCACATAGATATTCCAGTATTAATCTATAGTCCACCTTCATATAGAACCTGGACAAATGAGGTTTGCAAATCACTACCCAGGCTAAACTGGAAATTATACTGGTTTTGATAAGATGTAGTTGGAATATACCACCCACCCAAAAAAAAAAAAAACAAGAAGTCCTATTTAATCCAATCTTCTATTAGAATTCCAGGATTTATGTCACTATTATAGAAAAACTCATTTTGGTTATAGCACCAACATGGCCAAATAAATGACTTCAAGATGCTGGAAGAAAGTATTTGGCCAAGATAAATAGGTGTTCAAATAGGCCTCCCCAGCTTATTCATTTTGCTATATGGAAAATGAACTAACCAAGTTTAATGTACATCAAATGAGATTTAGAAGCAAGTTCTAATTCACTTCATTCTGTACCAGGAATGAGCAGTTTTTTATTTCCCTTCTTCCACCTTTAACCCCTACAGCGTATTCCTAACAAAATGGGCAAAACAATCCTTTTAAAATATACATCAGATCATATTGCCCCTCTGCTCAAAATCCTCCCATGCCTCCCATTCCATGAAGAGTACAAGCCGGAGCCCTGATGGTGCTCTCCAGTTCTATACAAGCTGGCTGCTGACCTATTTCTTACCTCACTCTCCCTCACTTCACTCCAGTTCCAGTGAACACACTGTTTCACAACAGTATTGTGTGTCCACTGTTTTCACATTTCAGGACCTTTGCACTACTTGTCCACTCTGACCCAAGGACTCTTCTCTCTGATATCCACATGACTCATCTCCTGACCTCCTTCAAATTTTTGCTCAACAGTCACCATCTCAACAGGCAACCCTGTCCAAACTATTTAAAATTATATTTCACCCCCTTTCCCTACACCCCCAATTACCCTTGTCCTATTCTTTTTCCTCCATAGCACTCATCAACTTCTTACATTCTACAGAGTTTACATATTTCTTATGTCTATTGACTCTCTTCCTACCAGAATTTAAACTCCACAAGGACAGAAATTTTAGTCCATTTTGTTCACAACTGTATACACGGAACTTGAAACAATATACAGCACATAGTAGGTGCTTAATAATATTAACTGAATGAAAGAATGAATTCCAATGCTGCTGAATATGGCACAGATCTAACATACTGAAATTTACAGATGTTTTACTTAAACTCATTATTTAAATTCTACAAGCCTCATTTATCTCACCTGTAAATGGAATGACTATAGTATCTAATGCTGAGGGTTGTTGTAAAGATTAAGGGAGAAATGGAAAGCATTTAAGACAATGCCTCCCATATTGATTAATTACTTTGATTCAACTGAGAATAATAAAAGCAAGTAGAATAGAAACAATACCAACACTTGTGTAGAATTTTACACTTTACGAAGGACACAGTTGTTTTCATTAGATCCTCCCAGGTTCCTCCCAGATTCAGTCCAGGGAAATATTAATAACTGGATCATCAGTGTCTGTGCCTCCTTTTAGGGATGTAGCATCCACAGGGCACTGAAAGATGGAGGCAGGATTCAAACTAAACTCCTCTAATCCCAAGCGCTATGATCTCTCCTCAATACCAGAGAAAGGAAATACACTTCCATTTCAAGGTCTTTGAAGTGATATTTTTTGTTTGGCTGTTCACTTACTGAGTCTGGATGCCTGAATAAAATGTGGCTTCAATGAGGCAGTGGCCATCAGCATCCATTACTTCCTGAAAATCCTAACTCAAGATTCAATCACTGGAAGACATCTTCTCACCACTGATCATTGTTCCAGTCACATATGTGCAGTCTAGAATACTTTTATTATCTAAGTGTTTCCCAACATGGATTAGATTTTTTAAGGGGAGCTGCCCAACTCCCAATCAGGTCTTATTTATCTTGTTTAATAAATTCTTAATGAGTGAATGAATGAGCTTTTTAAATGGATGTATATTCACTGGTGCTGCTTACCTTATCTTCCAACACACATGTTCTCCCTTCTTTTCTAAGAAAAAAATTTGAACACAAACAGATGTCTACAGCAACATGCCCTGCCCCAACTGCCACAGTTGTGTTAACTGAAAAATTAATTCCCCAGAAGGTTGTGCTACCAACAAATTACACCTTTAAGAAATGCTAAATTAAACAATCTCAGTCAGCTTTCTCACTACAGGACTTCTCAGAGCTTTTACTACACTTACGCACATTGCAAATCCTCAATGTTTAGATAGCCTCTATAGCACCTTGCAAGTTTATTAGATCATGTATCCAATCAAAAACGAAGTTTTTTGCATGGAGTTTCTCTAAAGTCAAGTTTTCCCAAGATCATGTTTATCTGTAACAAATATACTCAAGGTCTTTGAAAGCAGAATCCACAAAGAATTCAAATAAAATGCCAGGAACATGAAGAAGTCAAGGAAAGTTCACTTTTTTGGGTGGAAGTAAAGCTGGATACCTACAGGGTAATTTTACTTAGATTTACTATTTATTTTTTATTAAGCCTAATAGTAGGTTAGTGTAACTTCATAGATCCTGAACAAGCATCATTTTTGAGGATGTGCTGAAAGACTGATATTTATTCACGGTTGTTTTTTTAAAGACAGCCCCGGTTTGGGGGCCTTACAGAGTTTCATGAACTGTAAGTAGAAGGTCAAAGCTCCTCACAGGCAAAGCAGGTAAACTGATGATGGGAAGGGAAACAAAGGATGCTCTTACAGCTCTTAGCACAAGGTCTCTTGGGCCATGTAAATGAAAAGTTCTATCAAAAAGCCAAAGTTATCCAAAGACCTTTATCAGTTAATAGCATCTTCTTTAATTTTATTTACCAGATAAGACTAAATAAACCTAATGATGTACCGAGGGCATACAAAGGCCACAGAACTCCTATACCTAGATGAGGCCAAGAAGAGGATAGTTGAGGGGTAAGGTATGCCAGGGGAGGAAGCTGTAAGTGGGCTCCCTGAAGGAGGGGATAGGAAGGTCTTATCAGAAAGAAGGATCTAATAAAATGGGAATGAAAGAACTATATTCTACTTTATCCACCTTACACTTGCGGTTCATGGTGGCCAGGAGGGCTGACCTTGAGTATTGGCATTTTCTTAGGAAACAGTAAGCAGATAGCCAGGAGGCTGAAACCTGAATGTGTAGATGTTGCTGGCTAAAGATACAGAGATACACAGGAAGAGAAGTAATGTCCAGAAAGAACACTGGCTTTAGCAAATATGGAAGTTACTGATACTAAGAAGTGCCCAGAGCCTGTCGCAAGCATGCAAAGTCAAAGCAAAAAAAATGGCCTTTTATCCGGTTCATCTAGAAGTATCCCATTTAGCCCCTTTCTCTAGCCCACCACAAGCCTCCATCCTTAGCCTTAGCCTCTGAATGAAGAGGAGACGGAACTAGCCTACTTGTCCCCTTTGTTGTGACAGATTTTCTTATGTATATTAACACACATACCCTATTCATCTCTACTGCACTACTCCTGCATTTTACTTTTTTCAAGCTATAGAAATAGACAGACTACCTGAATAGTATGCAAATCCCCTCTTCTTTTTCTGAACGTAGATGGTTTATGAATCATTAATGAAATACTTGAGTCTGAAATTTAGTCTCCCTATGAGACCCTTCCCTAAGCTTTACATCTGTAGTTCCATACCCGAGTCCAGTTCCTTTTTGTTCTGCACATCCCACTATACTCCTTCTCCCTGAGGGCCTTCTCTCCAGGCAATCCCCACTAAGCACAGCGATCTGAGGCAAAAGCACTCTTTTAGGACACCTCATTCTGGAGGATTTTAACAGGATTTTAAACATGTTAACCCTGAGCTCTGAATGAGTCTCAGTGCTGCTGAGGGAGCATATGCTGTGCCCGGACGGGCCAAGCTCACACTGACCGGCACCGCCTGTCCTTACGCACCTCAGGCTCACCCACAGCTCCCTCCACTGAGCTGCTGAAATCTGCTCTTCCTTTGTCTCTTTAGAAAGATCTAGTTTACTCTGGATTCTGTCCAGGATAAAACCCACTCATTCCCTTGACTCGCAATGTTCTCCTGAAATCTAAGTAATGAAAGCAGATGCTCTAACTCAGACACATATTTTCACACTCAAACATTCATCACAGCTTCCCACCCAGAACTGAAGTATTATCTGCTGAGAAACTCACAATCTCTAAAGCCCACAGAGAGGTTGGTCAGGCTGTTCTAGTGGGTTCCATAACTATAACTTTCAATTAATCCAAGATTTTGTTTTATAAAGCCTTTGAGAACTCTCTGTTTTGACTTCTATGGGATATCCACAGAAACACAGATAGGCTCTTCTTTCTGTGTATCCTGTACTCTCTCTGGTAACCATACCACTTGACAGAAACAATAGCAAAAAAAAAGGTATTCTTTTTCTTGGAAGGAAAACCTGCTACCAGGAGGTTACTTTCTTTGGTCAGTCATGAATACACTAGTACTTTCCACTGGACCCCTAAATGACACTCCCAAAAGCAAACCCTGAATTATCCCTGTATAGTATCCCAACCTTTCTTCCTCCCTGGGGGTGTAAGGGGGAAAGAAGATCATATAATTGACAAGTTATTTATATATGTTCCCATAAACCAACAGGTCTTTCACCTTGAATATCATGCTAATCTTAACTGCATTATCTGCTTCCAACCAAAAATGTTTGAATGTTAAAACATCCAAAAAGCAGACTATTGCAATAACCTTGCTTGTCTTAGTGAATGGCGAACTTCAAAATAAATAAATTAAGAGAATTAATGAATTAAAACGACTCACATCCGGTATTTCATGTGACTGCTGTTTATCCTCCATGGCATGCACAAACTTTTTTTAGAAATTGCGGGAAGTGTCAAGACCCTTACTTGTTACAATTTAATTTTCTGCTGCTAAGGCAATTACAGTTCAATGAATGATGATTCAAACACATCGAAGTTTTCATTACTCTTTGCTTAATTTGTCAGTTAATGCTTTTGAGTTCTATGGTTTCCCCAGCAGTCTTAACTTGCCATTAAAAACCTGTCAAGGAAACAACCTTCTGATTTCAATGGGTTTAAAGAGTATATATCCTTTCATTGTTAAGAAAGTTAGAACTCACTCCTCAACCAAAATATTCATACTCTAGAAATCCACAGTTAGGAAAGGTTGCAATAATTCTGTGTTAGTGTTTTTTAATACAACAGCACAGCAATAAATACCAGAAATAAGAGTTCATGCTTAAGATACTGTATATCATAAGAATGTTACTTTCTATCAATGTTTCTTAGTGGTTTATGGTTACCTGATAAATGTTGGACTTTTACATTCCTCTCCATGTTCCAAGCAGCTATTACATTTACACATTTTATACTTCTCTAATATTTTTGCAATACATTTTCCTGAATCGGCTGATGACATTTAATAGAATGTTTAAGACACAATATAAAACCTTAAATACCTTTGCTTATTCTGGGGGAGCGGAATGTGCACATAGATTGGATTTCAAATTAAAACCTACGATGGTGTACCCAACATCTTTGCTTCTGCTGTACATACTAAAATATAACTAAATGCTTCTTACGCAATACTGCAGCATCAGTACAAATAACAGGCTCTCATACTTACAAGCAAGCTAGATGATTAAGGAGCTATTAATGAAGGGAAACAAAACCACAGTGCTGGGATGTAATAGTCCATGAAATTCTTATTGGTGGAAAGAGAATCTGCAGTAAATAAATATTAACCTAAATGCTATAGAAAACATAAAGCAAACAGGGAAAAATGTATTCTTTAAGCTAAAATATAGGTTAAAAATTGCTGACAATGTAAGGAAAGTCTATTTGCATACCACAGGGCTCCATCTGCTGTGGAAAATATAAGCTGCAAGAATAATTTAATATTTAATAGAAGTAGTAGCCACTGTTAATTATAATTTGCACATTTACAAATCAGCACTGATAGCAATACAAATTATGAAATATAAGGGTGTTCTGCTGGATACTAGGGAAAATAAGATGACAGACAAAGTTAATGGAGTATCCCTAACCACAGCTCTGTCAGAACACATCAGAGAACTAATCCAGTTACAAAGAGCCTGCTATGGAAAACCTATTTAAAATATTAAAATGCTGTTTGGTAAAAGCTTTTTCATAGTGCATTTTACTTACACAGTTGCTTATTGCTCATGGGTCATTAGCTGTACACCCAGATGCATTCTGCAAACTACCATTTAAAAGAATAGTAGAAATTAAATAAGAAATATATTTCTGCAGTATTTTTTTTTCTTGATATAAAGGAAGAGTTTGCTGAATATCTAGTCTGGATATGGAAAAAAATAATGTGTGGTCACATTATAAAAGGAAAGCTGTGGAATTAAGCACTACTCTTAGCCTACATTGAGCCATCAAATTCAACACAACTTTTCCCATTGGACCGGATTTTATTTCCATTTATACTTAGATGCTAATAGTGATGATACAAATCGACTCTTATTTAGTAAGAAGACAGAAATTACCATTGATTTTTTCATTAATCTTCTATTTCACCTCATTTCTCTCATCATCATATAATATGGATTAGTGGTGGAAGCATTTTATGCACAATGTTTTAATAGTAACTTTTGTTCTCTAAATCATGAATACTGCTAATCTTGGCCTCTAGAATCCCTAATTTATGGAACTGATCCTTTATCCAAACTCCTTCAATTTACTATGATTAGGAAATCCTTGCTTCATGACCATTATTTTTAATGTATGCTAAAATTATCTCCTGCATCTTGGAATACATATCAAACAAAGGTTATACCTAGCATAGGGTCTTAAATATGTAAGCCTAAGCAAGTCATACTGTTAGAGATCACATACCAGTGTGAAATTGGATATTACTACAGCTCATCAGGAAGTATTCAAGTCTACTTAAAGCATATTATCAAGGTATTTGTTTTGTGCAGGCAGAAGTCAAAAGCTGGCAGCCTCTGGGTCAAGTATATACAGGAGCTGTATTCCTGGCCACCTTCTTTTTTAAATTTCAATTTGATTCTTTCATACAGTATGCCCACAGCCTCTTATGGTCTTATTTTTAGTAACTTCATGCCTTTACCTTACCTGCCTGACCTCTGTAAGTATTTTTCCTGGCTTAACAAATTTTTATTTCTCTATTAATATGTTATTTTATCTCTTCTTAGATGTATTAAATCTACTTTTCTCCACTCAATATATCCAGGACATGTATGTATTCATAGCTACAACCCAGTAAAGGATCTGTGAGATACGGACTTCATTAATTTGGGACCTCAAAGGTACTACAACACTAGCAGAAAGAAGTTGAAAACATCTGCATACTACCAGTGAAAACCTATCAGGAACCTGTTTCCATCAGGACTTTAGGTGGAAAACATGCATACACACACACACACACACACACACACACACACACACACACACACACACAGAGTCACACACATTATAATAGTTTCTCCTGATAATTGGCCCCTCACACCTGCTCCCATTTAGGCCACTATTTCAAATATGTACTATTCATGTAGCCAGAGAAACCTGATGCTGAAATATTATATTAGAGTGGTATCAACCTAGTAACATCCCAGAATGCCCACCAGGAGAGAGTACCAGTTCTTTCTGGAGGAAAGTACCCCCAAGTTAGGCTTTCAAGAGTCCCACAGAAGAAATTCAACAAAATATGAGTTTATAATTAATTTAAAAAATGACTAAGCACATAAGAAATACTCCACCATTTATGAGAGTGAGAAGAAAAAAATCAAAGTTTAAACTTCCAAGCCTTTAGAGTTCTGAAAATGTTACCTATGGAATGTAAAATAGTGATGAGCAAAATGCTTAAAAGATAGAGAGAAAAAATTGAGATATGTGAGTAAGGAACAAGTCACTATGGAAGGAAATTATGCCCCCAATAATGGTAGATGAAGTTTTTCAGATCAATACTCCAGCTTTGTCTGTCATTAAAACAATAAATGTAGGCGAAATATTTTAAATAATATATTTGAAGTTGTTGGAAATATAACAAGAAAGTAAGAATTACAAAGTGAAAATTCAGAAGAAGATAAAACACCCAGAGAAACCATCCTACATTTGAGTCTAGTTTCCCCTATAAGTATCTGCTATTTCCAGAATAAAGAGCTGAGAGGCTGAGCAGCTGAACAGATTTTAACAGACACATGAGGCTAGATAGAAAGAAATTCAAGTTCAGAAACTACCAAGTAAGGAGGGACTGGCAAATCTCCTAGGCTTTGGAATAAGGGTGAACAAAACAGAATGCAGTTTCAAATGATCTAAAGCCCCACTGGATTAAACAAACCTTGATTACGAATGCCCTTAGCCACCTGTCAGAAATAAACATAAGTTTTCTCTGGTGAAGGATAACATCACCCTAAATCTCAAGTTATCTCTGTACATTTTTTATATGTAGTGATTAAGATTAGGAGCAACAAGAAATAATAACCAAGCATATAATTAAACAAGATAGTGTCATCAAAACCTAAGAGAAATAATAGAACATAAAAGCAGATCCACAGAGAATCTGAATAACATAGTTGTCAACTATGAATTTAAGAATAACTATAATTAATATTTTCAAAGAAATAAAAAACAAAATTAGCAATTTTAGCAGAGAATATGAACTATTAAATGGAAATTCTAGGACTGATAAACATAATAATTGAACTTACAAACTCCATGGCTAGGACTGACTGCAGAATAGACACAACTAACTGAACTATTAGTGATTTAGAATATAGAAATGTATACAAGTTATACCACAATATATCAATATGTCAATAGAAATATGTCAATAAACAAAAATATGTTAACAGAAAATATCTAAAATAAACAGAGAGGAAAAAGGATAAGGTAAAAAACAGAAGAGTATATAAGAAGCATGTTCAATGTAATTAAAAGTTTTAATCTGTCCAAAAAGAGTGGAGGGAGAGAATGAAGTTGAAGTATTATTTGAGAAGATAATAACTGAGAATGTTTTAAAACTGTTGAGAGACATTAAACCATAATTTCAAAAAGCTCTACAATCTTTGTGAAAGATAAACATTAAAAATACCACACCCAAGCATACCATAGATTCTATAACCAGCTGAAGAAAAAATATAGCTTCAAAGAAGCATCAATAAGACAGCTGACTTCCCCACAGAAAAGTCAAAGACAGAAGACATGGAATGATTTTTTTCAAAATGCTGAAAGAAAATACCTGCTATCATAAAATTTTATGCCCAAGGGAAATGGTTCCCCAAAATGAAAACTAAATAAATATTTTTTTCAGAGAAAAATTAATTCAGACCTGAACCAAAAAAAAAATACAGAAAGGTATTCTTTAGACAAAAAAAAAAAAAAGTCTAATGGAATTGCAATATACATTTCAAAATGCTTAAATAAATTGAGAAGTATGGCACATTTATGGATAAGATGGTTTAATGTGGTTAAGATAGTAGTTTTCCTCAAAAATAATCTTGAAGCAATAAAATTTCACTCAAACTCCAAACCAAATTAATAAGTTAATTCCAAAATGTATGTACAAAGTGCTATGAACAGCCAAGACACTCCCAAAAGTGTATGGTGGAATAAGGTAAGTGGAATATTCTCACCAGAAATCAATGTTTATTATTAAACTGTATTAATTAAGCCAATGATGTATTTGCACAAATATACAAAAAATAATCAATAAATATAATAAAGAGTCCAGAAACAGCCCCAGATACACCACATGTGACCACAGTGGATTATTGCAGGTTATTGAGGAAAGAAAAGATTGATCAATAAACTGTATTAAGAAAATTGATTATCCATTTGGAAAAATAAAATTGGATCTCTGTATAATATGTAAAAGTATATTCTAGGTAGATTAAATACATATTTGCGGAAAACAAATCTTTCAAAATTTTAGAGGAAATATAAGAGTATTTTAACACCACAAGTAAAGAAGGATTTCTTTAAAAAGAACCCAAAATCTACTAACCATATAGAGCAAAACTGATAAATTTGCCTACCTTGGTAATAAAAAAGTGATTAACAGAACATTTCCTTAGCAGAACATCCTTACTACAGGATGACTTTCAGTAGCTAGTGACCTGTTTGCAATAGTTCTATATTTGAGCTGTATTTACCAAAACCATTTCCAGTTGTTCTTAAATCTGTATTTGTCCATTTGAATTTTTTATTGCATAATGTTTTACGGTTACTCACTTTAACTTTTTTCGTTAACCAGCTATCTACAATGTTAATTGTGTTGCATAAAACAGGCTTTCACTCTAGAATAGAGATAATTTAAATGAATGAGCAGAACATTCAAACTTTTTTCTAAAATTTTGACTTCATTATTTAATAAATTATTAGTATATACTCCTCACCAAAAAAATGATTAGCAAGAGACTTCATAAAGAAAATTTTTTAAAAAATCAACCATACACTTAGAGAAGGTAAATATAACATATGTAACCAAGAAAGTTTACTTGCCATGATATTTCAAAATACAGCATACCGATAAGGGAAGGACAAATAACCCATAAAAAATGGGTAAAAGACAAATAGGTCTTTCACAGTAAAGGATACACATGGTGAAGGAAAATTTTTAAAGATTCACAATTGCATTAGCAACCAATGAAAGGCAAATTAAAGCTTCAGTGTGACGTTTATCTCCACTACACCAGCAAAAATTTAAAAACCTGAATATACTGGATAATATGAAGTAAGTAACAGTGGTATGTAGAGTTCTTTTTTTTTTTTCTTTGACATATCTTCTTGTAGAGTAACTTAAGCATGTATAGGTTTAAAACTACTAACTAAATTGTGCACACACATTAACATAATAGGAATACAGTTACATAACAAAAGCAGATCTATAATTACCAGCCATCTCCAGTGAAGCCACGGAAACCAGTTAGGCACCCTAGGCATTTGTGAAAATTTGTCTATGATATGATGGATATTGTCCAACTGTACGTGAACAGTCTGAGAGAAATCAGACAAATTAAAACAACCCATTCCTGGGAACTGTTCACATCCCATATGTTCTTTTAACTGTAGATAGTCTGTAGTCATAAGATTTTGGAGCGCTACAACTTGCACTTCTCCTAATTCTTGGTTGAGTTCCAACAGTATAGATCCAGTCAAATTTGTTGTTTTACTGTATGCACAGGCCAGCTTAGATATCTCCTTCTTCATTCCAATGGCAAGTCCAGGAACCAGTGGGATGGATGCAACTACAACTGCAGCATCGCCTGGATCTTTGTTGAGGTTTTTTGATGATCATCTTCTAGTATGAGTTTTCCAGAGAGTGCTGATGTTGGAAGTCCTTCTTCATATTGTATCTTAGTTCATTTTCTGGGTAGCCACATTAGGCTTTGATCCTCTGTATAAACACAACCAGACCCTTTGCCCACACTTTGATATGCCCTTTATACCATTGTGTAGAACTCATCGGAGGTCACCACACAGGACCTGCTGTTAGTCCATTTTTGGGTTCTGTAATTCCGCTGCTGTTTTGTTCCTTCAGTTTTTCCTTTGTACTTATACTCCACAGAGGAGTGAAATCATTTGGTATTTCTCTTTCTCCGCTTGGCTTATTTCACTGAGCATAATACCCTCCAGCTCCATCCATGTTGCTGCAAGTGGTAGGATTTGCCCTCTTCTTATAGCTGAGTAGTATTCCATTGCGTATATGTACCACATCTTCTGTATCCATTCATCCACCAATGGACATTTAGGTTGCTTCCAATTCTTGGCTATTGTAAATAGTGCTGTGATAAACATAGGGGTGCATCTGTCTTTCTCAAACTTGATTGCTGCATTCTTAGGGTAAATTCCTAGGAGTGGAATTCCTGGGTCAAATGGTAAGTCTGTTTTGAGCATTTTGATGAACCTCCATACTGCTTTCCACAATGGTTGAACTAATTTACATTCCCACCAGCAGTGTAGAAGGGTTCACCTTTCTCCACAGCCTCGCCAACATTTGTTGTTGTTTGTCTTTTGGATGGCAGCCATCCTTACTGGTGTGAGGTGATATCTCATTGTAGTTTTAATTTTCATTTGCCTGATAATTAGCGATGTGGAGCATCTTTTCATGTGTCTGTTGGCCATCTGTATTTCTTTTTTGGAGAACTGTCTGTTCAGTTCCTCTGCCCATTTTTTAATTGGATTATTTGTTTTTTGTTTGTTGAGGCATGTGAGCTCTTTATATATTTTGGACGTCAAGCCTTTATCAGATCTGTCATTTACAAATATATTCTCCCATACTGTAGGGTTCCTTTTTGTTCTATTGATGGTGTCTTTCGCTGTGCAGAAGCTTTTCAGCTTAATGTAGTCCCACTTGTTCATTTTTGTTGTTGTTTTCCTTGCCCGGGGAGATATGTTCAAGAAGAGGTCACTCATGTTTATGTCTAAAAGGTTTTTGCCTATGTTTTTTTCTAAGAGTTTTATGGTTTCATGACTTACATTCAGGTCTTTGATCCATTTTGAATTTACTTTTGTGTATGGGGTTAGACAATGGTCCAGTTTTATTCTCCTACATGTAGCTGTCCAGGTTTGCCAGCACCATCTGTTGAAGAGACTGTCATTTTGCCATTGTATGTCCATGACTCCTTTATCAAATATTAATTGACCATATATGTTTGGGTTAATGTCTGGAGTCTCTAATCTGTTCCACTGGTCTGTGGCTCTGTTCTTGTGCCAGTACCAAATTGTCTTGATTACTATGGCTTTGTAGTAGAGCTTGAAGTTGGGGAGTGAGATCCCCCCTACTTTATTCTTCTTTTTCAGGATTGCTTTGGCTATTCGGGGTCTTTGGTGTTTCCATATGAATTTTTGAATTATTTCCTCCAGTTCATTGAAGAATGTTGCTGGTAATTTGATAGGGATTGCATCAAATCTGTATATTGCCTTGGGCAGGATGGCCATTTTGACGATATTAATTCTTCCTAGCCATGAGCATGGGATGAGTTTCCATTTGTTAGTGTCCCCTTTAATTTCTCTTAAGAGTGACTTGTAGTTTTCAGGGTATTGGTCTTTCACTTCTTTGGTTAGGTTTATTCCTAGGTATTTTATTCTTTTTGATGCAATTGTGAATGGAATTGTTTTCCTGATTTCTCTTTCTATTGATTCATTGTTAGTGTATAGGAAAGCTACAGATTTCTGTGTGTTAATTTTGTATCCTGCAACTTTGCTGTATTCCGATATCAATTCTAGTACTTTTGGGGTGGAGTCTTTAGGGTTTTTTATTTACAATATCATATCATCTGCAAATAGTGACAGTTTAACTTCTTCTTTACTAATCTGGATTCTTTGTATTTCTTTGTTTTGTCTGATTGCCGTGGCTAGGACCTCTAGTACTATGTTAAATAACAGTGGGGAGAGTGGGCATCCCTGTCTAGTTCCCCATCTCAGAGGAAATGCTTTCAGCTTCTCGCTGTTCAGTATAATGTTGGCTGTGGGTTTATCATAGATGGCCTTTATTATGTTGAGGTACTTGCCCTCTATTCCCATTTTGCTGAGAGTTTTTATCATGAATGGATGTTGAATTTTGTCAAATGCTTTTTCAGCATCTATGGAGATGATCATGTGGTTTTTGTCTTTCTTTTTGTTGATGTGGTGGATGATGTTGATGGATTTTCGAATATTGTACCATCCTTGCATCCCTGGGATGAATCCCACTTGGTCATGGTGTATTATCCTTTTGATATGCTGTTGAATTCTGTTTGCTAATATTTTATTGAGTATTTTTGCATCTACATTCATCAGGGATATTGGTGTGTAATTTTCTTTTTTGGTGGGGTCTTTGCCTGGTTTTGGTATTAGGGTGATGTTGGCTTCATTGAATGAGTTTGGGAGTATTCCCTCTTCTTCTATTTTTTGGAACACTTTAAGGAGAATGGGTGTTAGGTCTTCTCTGTGTGTCTGATAAAATTCCAAGGTAAATCCGTCCGGCCCCGGGGTTTTGTTCTTGGGTAGTTTTTTGATTACCGTTTCAATTTCTTTGCTCGTAATTGGTTTGTTTAACTTTTGTGTTTCTTCCTTGGTCAGTCTTGGGAGGTTGTATTTTTCTAGGAAGTTGTCCATTTCTTCTAGGTTTTCCAGCTTGTTGGCATATAGGTTTTTATAGTAGTCTTCAATAATTCTTTGTATTTCTGTGGAGTCTGTCGTGATTTTTCCATTCTCATTTCTGATTCTGTTGATTTGTGTTGATTCTCTTTTTCTCTTAATAAGTTTGGCTGGAGGCTTATCTATTTTCTTTATTTTCTCAAAGTACCAGCTCTTGGTTTCATTGATTTTTGCTATTGTTTTATTCTTCTCAATTTTGTTTATTTCTTCTCTGATCTTTATTATGTCCCTCCTTCTGCTGACTTTAGGCCTCATTTGTTCTTCTTTTTCCAGTTTCGATAATTGTGATGTTAGACTATTCATTTGGGATTGTTCTTCCTTCTTCAAGTGTGCCTGGATCGCTATATACTTTCCTCTTAAGACTGCTTTCACTGCGTCCCACAGAAGTTGGGGCTTTGTGTTGTTGTTGTCATTTGTTTCTATATATTCCTTGATCTCTATTTTGATTTGTTCATTGATCCATTGATTATTTAGAAGCATGTTGTTAAGCCTCCATGTGTTTGTGAGCCTGTTTGTTTTCTTTGTAGAATTTATTTCTAGTTTTATACCTTTGTGGTCTGAAAAATTGGTTGGTAGAATTTCAATATTTTGGAATTTACTGAGGCTCTTTTTGTGAGCTA
Organism: Manis javanica; assembly: GCF_040802235.1. Lineage (NCBI taxonomy): Eukaryota > Metazoa > Chordata > Mammalia > Pholidota > Manidae > Manis > Manis javanica. The sequence continues at coordinate 74,422,933 of NC_133159.1, forward strand.
GTATGTGGTCTATTCTGGAGAATGTTCCATGTGCACTTGAGTAGATTGTATATCCTGTTGCTTTTGGATGTAGAGTTCTATAGATGTCTATTAGGTCCATCTGTTCTAGTGTGTTGTTCTGTGCCTCTGTGTCCTGACTTATTTTCTGCCCGGTGAATCTATCCTTTGGGGTGAGTGGTGTGTTGAAGTCTCCTAAAATGAATGCATTGCAGTCTATTTCCCTCTTTAGTTCTGTTAGTATTTGTTTCACATATGCTGGTGCTCCTGTGTTGGGTGCATATATATTTAGAATGGTTATATCCTCTTGTTGGACTGAGCCCTTTATCATTATGTAGTGTCCTTCTTTATCTATCTTTCTTTGTTTTGAAGTCTATTTTGTCTGATATTAGTACTGCAACACCTGCTTTCTTCTCACTGTTGTTTGCCTGAAATATGTTTTTCCATCCCTTGACTTTTAGTCTGTGCATGTCTTCAGGTTTGAGGTGAGTTTCTTGTAAGCAGCATATAGATGCGTCTTGCTTTTTTATCCATTCTATTACTCTGTGTCTTTTGATTGGTGCATTCAGTCCATTTACATTTAGGGTGACTATTGAGAGATATGTACTTATTGCCATTGCAGGCTTTAAATTCGTGGTTACCAAAGGTTCAAGGTTAGCCTCTTTAGTATCTTACTACCTAACTTAGCTCACTTATTGAGCCATTTTATATATATTGTCTGGAGATTCTTTTCTTCTCTCCCTTCTTATTCCTCCTCCTCCATTCTTCATATGTTGTGTGTTTTGTTCTGTGCTCTTTTAGGAGTGCTCCCATCTAGAGCAGTCCCTGTAAGATGCCCTGTAGAGGTGATTTGTGGGAAGCAAATTCCTTCAGCTTTTGCTTGTCTGGGAATTGTTTAATCCCACCATCATATTTAAATGATAGTCGTGCTGGATACAGTATCCTTGGTTCAAGGCCCTTCTGTTTCATTGCATTAAATATATCATGCCATTCTCTTCTGGCCTGTAGGGTTTCTGTCGAGAAGTCTGATGTTAGCCTGATGGGTTTTCCTTTATAGGTGACCTTTTTCTCTCTAGCTGCCTTTAAAACTCTTTCCTTGTCCTTGATCCTTGCCATTTTAATTATTATGTGTTTTGGTGTTGTCCTCCTTGGATCCTTTCTGTTGGGGGTTCTGTGTATTTCCGTGGTCTGTTTGATTATTTCCTCCCCCAGTTTGAGGAAGTTTTCAGCAATTATTTCTTCAAAGAGACTTTCTATCCCTTTTCCTCTCTCTTCTTCTTCTGGTACCCCTATAATACAGATATTGTTCCTTTTGGATTGGTCACATAGTTCTCTTAGTATTGTTTCGTTCCTGGAGATCCTTTTATCTCTCTCTATGTCAGCTTCTATATGTTCCTGTTCTCTGGTTTCTATTCCTTCAATGGCCTCTTGCATCTTATCCATTCTGCTTATAAATCCTTCCAGGGTTTGTTTCACTTCTGTGATCTCCTTCCTGGCATCTGTGATCTCCCTCCAGACTTCATCCCTTAGCTCTTGTATATTTCTCTGCATCTCCATCAGCATGTTCATGATTTTTATTTTGAATTCTCTTTCAGGAAGGCTGGTTAGGTCTGTCTCCTTCTCAGGTGTTGTCTCTGTGATCTTTGTCTGCTTGTAGTTTTGCCTTTTCATGGTGATAGAGATAGTTTACAGAGCTGGTACGACTGACAGCTGGAAGAGCTTTCCTTCTTGTTGGTTTGCGGCCTTCCTCTCCTGGGAGAACAGCAACCTCTAGTGGCTTGTGCTGGGCAGCTGTGCACAGACAGGGCTTCTGCTTCCTGCCCGGGTGCTATGAAGTTTATCTCCGCTGTAGCTGTGGGCGTGGCCTGGCTCGGACTGCTGCTCCAAAATGGTGGAGCCCCATTGGAGGGGGAGCAGCCAGGAGGCTATTTATCTCTGAAACGGGCCTCTGTGCTCCCTGTTGCCCAGGGGGTTAGAGTGCCCAGAGATCCCCAGATTCCCTGCCTCTGGACTAAGTGTCCCGCCCTGCCCCTTTAAGACTTCCAAAGAGCACTCTCCAAGCCAAAACAACAACAGCAACAGCAAAAGAAATAAAAACAAAATAAATAAATAAATAAATAAATAAGTAAATAAAAGAAAAAAAGAAAAACGTACGATTTTCTTTGTCCTCAGGCGCTGGTCTCAGGCACCCACTCACCAGTCTTGCTTCCCTGTTTCCCTAGTATTGGGGTCCCTGTCCCTTTAAGACTTCCAAAAAGCACTGGCCAAAAAAAAAAAAAAATTGCTGCTCCCGTTTCTTTGTTCTCCAGCGTCGGCCTCAGGCACCCGCCCACCGGTCCTGCTGCCCTGTTTCCCTAGTATCCAGAGCCCCACGCATGCACTGTCTGTGCTCTGGTCTGGATGGCTGGGGCTGGGTGTTCATCAGTCCTGGGCTCCCTCTCCCTCACTACTGACTCTTCTCCATCTGCCAGGAGCTGGGGGGAGGGGCTCTCAGGATCCGCCGGGCTGGGGTTTGTATCTTACCCCCTTCACGAGGCGCTGGGTTCTTGCAGGTGTGGATGTGGGCTGGATGTTGTCCTGTGTCCTCTGGTCTCTATTTTAGGAAGAGTTGTCTTTGTTATATTTTCATAGATATATGTGGATTTGGGAGGAGATTTCTGCTGCTGCTCTACTCATGCTGCCATCTTGGTTCCACCTATGGAGTTCTTTTTTAAGTTGAGATAACTGGTATAAATTCTGTTGAAGTTTTAAAATAAAAATAATGTGTTTCGATAAAATTGCCAGCCCCAGAGGTTACCAATTTGTTGTTTATTGTCATTGTAATGACTGCCCCAAATCCCCGGGATACTTTGGTGGTCTTCCAGCAGATGATATTGTGAATGAATCAGTGCTAATGCAGTAATTTAAAATAAGTCTGCATGCTAAGTCATAGATTATAAGAACTATGTCATCTAAACTCCAACTTTCTCCAGTCAATAATGGTAAACAAGTTTGTTTGGAGTTTTCTTTGGGTTTATGAAAGCAACTAAGGCATATAGGAGAGTTAAGAATGGTTATTTAATTTTGTCTGTTAAATGAAATTTAGTAATTTAAAGCTTCTTTATAAATGGAAAAATGGGTTACAAATAAAAAAATAGCATTCCATACTATCTATGAAATTATCAGTTAAGCTTGAAAGAATGAGACTCAGAAAAGAGTCAGCTTAATGTTTAACAGCAGTGATAACAAATGGGTCACATCAACTACTTACATCCGTGGATTCACTGTCTGGAAATACACTATCAAGTTCACCCAAAAACAACAATGACATATATAAAACTTCAAGTCTTTTGAAGAATGATATACTTGGTGACTCTGCATGACTCTGTGGCCTTAATTTTTTCATCTGCTAAGTAAAGATGTAATTTTATTGCTTTCTCAAGGTTGTTGTAAAGACAAATTAATAACTCTTAAAAAAAAGTACCTGGTAAATATGGAGTACCTGTGTATGCTAAGCATAGTATGTGTGGAATAGGACGACTTAATTGGAAGCCTGACAATAGCTGTTTTTTATCATTTCCACACTAGGCAATATGACAATAACTCTTTCAAAAGGATGTGTGGAATGTATTACTGGTTCCTTTTTTACCTTGGTACTAAAATGAAGTAAAGGATTCCATTCTTGGCTTAAATCAATTCAAAATAACTTTCAAAATATCTACCAAAAGTTGCCTTATGTTCTTAAGAAAATGCATGTTATTTACAAAGAATATTTAATATTCCTTTTGCTCCCCTCCTTACAATTGTATTATTGTATTAGCATTTTTTGCAACTTCCTGTACTAAGAGGAGATACAAAATTAAGGCAGTTTGAATCTGGCACTGGAAGAAAGCTCATAGATCACCTCGTCCAGGTCCCCACCCACATAGGGTCCCATTTAATTATATCTCCGACAAAGGCCCATCTATCTGGACTCTTTCAGAACATTCTCAGTGAAAGGAAATTTATTGTGGAAATGATGGAAACTATCTCAATTTTGCATAGAATAACCAACTGAAAATTCTCTGAATTGAGTCTAAATTTGCCTCACCCAAATTTGTACCCATTTATGCTGCGTCTGCCCTCTGGAACAAGAAAGAGCAAACCTATTCATTCTTTCATGATCTTTCAAAATTTTGAAGTAGTTTTTCAGATTCTTCTTGGAGTTACCTCTTGTCTAGTTTCCATGTGATATGATTTCTGCAACATCATGAATGGTATTCTCAGAGCATGCTCTAGGTTGTATATGATCTTCTAAACATGAGGACCACAGAACAAACATTTCACTTTACATGTGGTTTAGCTAATGGCTGTTTTCAGGGAGATGTTTACCTCATGATCTTTCTTCACTATCAGTGAATAAATTATTTGATTAGCAGTAATATCACACCAAGTTACATGGGTAACTATAATTTCCAGAACTTTTCCATAGATTACCTGTCAAAGGCAGGTTGCCCTGATGAAATCTAAGTGTTTTTTTTTAACTTAAATTTATCTTATTTTGTGATTTTTAATTCAGAAGTTTTATACTTCCATGTTCATGTTTAATCTTAATGTAATGTGCTATTTAATAAGACCCTATTTCACTGTCTATAATTTAGATAAGCCAGCTTGTATGACTATCCAACCACTGATGAGTAATACAGGGGTAATGACAGTCCCACCACATATTCCTAGAAATTCTGTTCACTTTGACATAGTCTCAATTTATTCATAATTTCAAAATCATCCTTAAATCCATCTAACAATACCAACATGTAGCCCACATTTTTCAACTTAATCAGATGAATATCCTGATTTTTTGTGCTAACTTCCTAGAATCAAGAGGTCTTGATTCTATGAGATATGAGATTCTATGCATATGAGAGTTCTTACAGCTACCACTACTTCTAATAGCTATTCCTTAAATGTGTACCAGTTTCTCTGTGAGGCCTTCTCTGATCTGTAGCTCTATACCTTATAATTTGTCCCGTAATTATTGTTTCTTCTGTGATCAGAAACCTTCATATCTTATTTGTCTTTGAGCTCTTGCTGCCTTCACAGCATTTGTATTTTATTTTATTTTATTGAGGAAGGAAAGGAAGAAGGAAGAAAGGAGAGAGACTGGGAGTAAGAAAGGAAAGAAGAAAGGAAGAAAAGAAAGAGAGAAGGGGTAAAAAGTCTCATTTCTTCATCAAGGTTATAAGCTTCCCTTACGTAATGTTTCTTTGCCTGTAGTAGTCATCTCAGTATTGAATCCACAGTCTGAAATCTACATCTCACATAAGGACTAAGAGCAAACTTTTAGATACCATTGAGGATGGAGTTGACATCCTAACTGGATGCAAGGGGATAATAGAGAAAGTTGAATGAATTAAAGTATTACAGCAGGATGTGAGAATATGTGCAAACTCACAAAGCCGTGAAGTAACTCTCTAGTTATCTGGAAACTGTTCTGATGGACCTGGGAACATACTGAATCAATCTGTAAGATACTCAGCTGCTGACACAGAGGAAAAGGAAAGGCTACTCATACGAAATAATTACTTAGTAGGTTCTATACCTGCTGAATGAAAAAAGGTATTAATGAGCCCAGAGAAGAAGGAAACCTCTGTCCTGGAGTTAAAATTGGAGAGAAAGGTCAATGAAGGAAATGAGGTGAACCAGGAGGGCTGATCAATTACAGGTCACTGTGAATCAATTAGAGCTCCATCTACAACACTCCCTACCAGAAACTCAGAGTCAGCTCCATCTCCTCCTTTTCCCTCACTCCACTGTAAGTCTCAAGACTTATCAATTTTAGTCCTGAAATCAGTCCTTTCTTTCCTGTTCATACTGTCCATTACCTTAATTCAAGTCTCTTTTGTTGCTTGAAAATTGTAATGGTCTTTCAGCTAATCTGCATGCCTTCAGGCTCACTCTCACCCTAACTGCTGCAAGAGCTATCAGTTAAATCATAAATATTGTCACATTCCTAGATAAAATCCTTTGATGATTCTTAAATTATCTACTGGATAAATTTCTTGGCATGACATTGGGGGACCTTCATTATACAACTTTGACATATTCTTCCAACCTCAGTCTCTATCACTCTCTAACATGCACTATTGCACTGTATCTTAGTCACCACACATGACTTCCTCAGCTTCTGTACCTCTTGCCTTTTTCCCACTGCCTGGAAATCCCTTTCTCCTCTCTTTACTTGATGTACTTCTATTATCAATTAGAACCAAGTTGAAATGTCAAGTTATGTTCAAAGATTTTCCCACTTCTCAACCCCTCTTCCAAACACAAATTATGTCTTCCATCTCAGTACTTCCACAGCACTTTTCCTTACATTTTATTTTGTTCCTTTTGAATTTCTTCATCTTTATATACCCAGAAGTTTCAGTAGAGTTGAATGAATAAATGATCCCAAAAATAGGTTCAGTAGTTGTAAGTGCAATATAGCAATAAAGGAGATAATATCTCTTTGATCATTTTTACATTGAGTCCTGTAAGTCTATCTAAAACAATGCAACACATGTAATGAAAAATATATATATTTGTCAGAATATGTACATTTATAAATTTTATGATAATGTATTTTAATGATTCTTCATTCAGAATCTTTACCATTCTGAAATATTCAAATGTGCAGCAAGCATATCCCCAATTATCAATCCCCAAAATATTTATACCAGGCACTGTTGTAGGCATTGAGATTACTCTGGGGAATAAGAACAGCTAAAGTATTCTTATAAATTTTACATTGTAGTGACAACAGCAGTGACTGACAAAAAATAAGTAAACAATCTTAAAACAAAAATACATACTAAATACAACAGAGTAATGTGACAGTGGCAGGGCAGGGTATGGTTAAGAAAGAGCTTTCTAAAGAATCAGCCATGAGAAGATATGGCTAAAGAGCATTGCAGGCTGAGAGAACAGCAAGTGCAAAGTCTCTGAGGAAGTAATGACTTTGTATTTGAAAATGAAAGGTCACTGGTTGGGGCTCAATAGAAGGGGAGCAGGAAGGTTGGGGAATATGCAGAGGTCATATAATGCAAGACTATACAGGCCATGGGAAGAATTTTATTTTCAGTGAGAAGGGACACCCAAGAGATTCCACTGTAGGTCGTGAAATTTGGGACTCACCAAACAATAACAAATATCTCTTTAATACAGTCTCCAATTTCCATTCCACTGCTTTAATTCAAACCCTCATTATATCTTGCCTGAACTATTGTAGTAGCCTTTATTGGTCTCCCTGACACTAGGCTATCCCTATATTAGTCTGTGTTATTGTTACGTTTCTTTTTTGACAAACAATGCAGTCGAGTTATACATGGTTTACAAGCCTGTGAACTGTCCACATGTTCACCCAATTCTCAATCTTTTATTATTTTCAGCTACTTGACATGATAGATGACCTTTAAGGACAAAACCCATTCCCTTGGGTGTAGACAGACTTTGATGACACCAAAAACATATCAGATAGTGTGATGAAAAAATAACATTTGTTAAGCTTTGTGTAATAATGTAAAATACCTTCTCATCATAGCTATTTATTTTTAAAAGGTTTTATAACCTAGTATTTAGAATTATCTTTCCTGCCAAAGTTAGAACCAAAATTTATATAAATGCTTGCTATTTATAAAAACTGACATGGTATGCCTGTGTTCTGATCACCATAATTTTGTCATTAGTAAGAGAAACCTCTCTCAGCACTGCTCTTGCTTATATCTGTAGACATGCCGTAAACACATTTCAGGTTTGGTTCCAAACCATTGCAATAAAGTGAATTATCACGATAAAGTGAGTCAAATGAACTTTTTGTCTTCCCAGTACATATAAACATTATGTTTACACTGTAGTCTATTAAGCATGCAATAGCATTATGTCTCTAAAAAAGGTACATACTGCAATTAAAAAATACTTTATTGCTAGAAGTTGCTGACCATCATCTAGATTTCAGTGATCATAATCCCTCATCAGGGATTACCACTACAAACATAATAACAAAAAAGTTTGAAATATTGCAAGAATGACCAAAATGTAACACAGAGAAATGAAGTAAGCAAATCCTGTTGGAAAAATGTCACCAAAGGACTTCCTTGATGCTCGCCACAAACAAATTGTAAAAAATGCAATCATCTGAAGAGCGCAGTAAAGCAAAGCACAGTAAAACAAGGTATGCCTGTATAATGTACATCTAGATGCCCAACTCACAATGTCTTCAGCTGACTTTGCTTTCTCTTTCCTTAAAGTACACACACTAAGTGTACAGTATGATGAATTTTGACAAAGATAGGTAGCCACCACCCCAATCAAGCATAAAACACTTTCGTTACCCAGAAATATCCTTGTACTCGTCTCCAGTCAGTTTTCCCAATCTACCACCCCAGGTAACCACTGAGCTGCTTTCGTCTCTATAGATTAGATTTGTTCCTTGGAGAATTTCATAAAAATAGAATTATACAGTGGTGTATGTATATGTCTATGAACTAGTTGCTCAGCATAATATTTTTTTATTTCATCTATATTGTTTCATATGTCACTAAACCATCCCTTTTTGTCAGAGTAGTATGGTTAACCAATGGACCTCTAGCTTGCAACTAATAATAATTAGCTACTATAAACATTGGTGCACAAGTCTTTGTGTGGACATATGTTTCTATTTCTTTTGGATAAATACCTAATAGTTGTATTCTGTGTTAAGTGACTGTGTTTTATAAGAAATTGACAAACTGTATTCCAAAGTAGTTATACCATTTTATATTCCTATCCACAGTTTAATGACAATTTTGGTTGTTCCACATTCTCACCATTCAAATGTAAATACAGAGGTAACTCCTGTGATTTTAATTTGCATTTCCCTAATGATTAAGGATGTTGAACATTATTCCATGTGTTTATTGGCACTTTGTATATCATCTTTTGTCTAAAGTATCCTCAAATGTTTTGCTTATTTTTAATAGATTATTTAATTTAACATTGAGTTTCAAGAGTTTTTTTGTGTTCTGTGCATAAGTCCTTTACAGCTATGTATATTCCAAATATATTCTCCCAGTAAATACCTGGGCTTTTCATTTACTTAAAGTTGTCTTTTGAAAAGCAAATGTTTATAGTTTTGATCAAGCCCGATTCAGCAATTTTCTTTTCATTTATGCTTTTAGTTTATGCTTTTCTTATCTAAGAAATCTTTGCCTATCTAAAAATGAGGAGATTTTCATTTATGTTTTCTTCTAGAAGTTTCACAGTTTTAGCTTTCATGTTTAGGGCTACAATCTGTTTCATGCTATAATTTCTTCCCTTTTACCTATTTTGATTGTAACTTTCTTTTTTTACTTCTAGCCCCCTTAAGGTGGAAGTATAGGTCATTAATATTAAACTTAGTTCTTTTCTAATATGCTCATCTAAAAAATCTGTAATTTCTTTCCACTTCTAGGAATTTACCCTAACAATGCAGCAGCCCTGCATTGTTTTGAAAAAGACAGATGCACCCCTATGTTTATCGCAGCACTATTTACATTAGCCAAGAAATGGAAGCAACCTAAGTGTCCATAAGTAGATGAATGGATAAAGAAGATTGGTACATATACACAATGGAATATTATTCAGCCATAAGAAGAAAACAAATCCTACCATTTGCAACAACATGGATAGATCTAGAGGTTATTATGCTCAGTGAAATAAGCCAGGTGGAGAAAGACAAGTATTAAGTGATTTCACTCATATGTGAAGTATGAGAACAAAGAAAAACTGAAGGAACAAAACAGCAGCCGAATCACAGAACCCAAGAATGGACTAACAGTTACCAAAGGGAAAGGGACTAAGGAGGATGGGTGGGAAGGGTGGGGAAAAAGAAAGGGTGCATTACGATTAGCATGTATAATGTAGGAGGGGGCATGGGAAAGGCTGTGCAACACAGTGAAGACAAGTAGTGATTCTACAGCATCTTACCATGCTGATGGACAGTGAGTGTAATGGGGTGTCGGGGGTGGGGGGACTTGGTGAAGGGGGAAGCCTAGTAAACAAAATGTTCTTCATGTAATTATAGATTAATGATAACAAAAAAAAGCTGTAATTTCCCTTGAAGCATGGCCTTAGCTACTATAAATAGCCTTCAAAGTAGTCCTTTAGCTGAAAATTTGAAATATTGCATTTTCATAATCATTTGGTTCAAGATACTGTATAATTTTCCTTTTAATTGTTTACTTTACCCACTGGTTAGTTGGAAATATGTTGTTAGTTTTCAAGTATTTGGAGATTTTCTAGACATCTTTTTGTTATTAATATCTAATTTAATTCCCTTATGGTAAGAAAACATACTCTGTATGACTCAAACCTTTTTAAATATCTGAATATGGGCCCAGAATAGCACTTGAAAGGATTTATATTGATCCTGTTGTTGGTACAGTATTCAACAAATGTGCTTAAGGTCAGTTTGGTTGATATTATTTTTCAAAATTTCTACATTCCTAATTTTCTGTCTACTTATTCTATCAATTACTGAAAAAAGAATGCTGAGATCACCAATTATTATTGTGTATTTTTCCTATTTTTCTCTTTTCAGTTTTATCAGGTTTTCTCTGTGTATTTTGTAACTGTTATTAAACTCATGTGTATATAAGATTGTTTTACCTACCTAAAGTTTCGATCCTTTTACCATTTCTCTTAAGCTCTACTAATATTTCTTGTTCCAAAGTCTACATTGTCTGATATGAATAAGGCCACTCCAGATTTGTTATGCTATTTGCATGGTGCAATTTTTCCATTATTTTACTATAAGCTACCTATGTTATTTCTTATAAATGGTATTTAGTCATGCTTAGGCTTTTTTTATTCAGTCCAATGATTTTTGTCTTTTAATAAATATTTTAGGTTATTATGGTTATTGTAATTTTGATATGGTTGAATTTAAGTCTACCATCTTATTGTTTATTGTTTGTCCTTTTTTCCTTTCTTAATTCCTTCTTTTGGAAAAAGTGATTTTTCTTTTAGTATTACATTTTATCTCCTCTTTTAATTTATTAGGCATACCTCTTTGTTTTATTTTTTTCAGTTGTTACTCTGGGGTTTACAATACCAATTTACATAACCTACCTTCAAATGATATTACAGTATTTCATAGATGATATAAGAACCAAACAACTGTATTTTTTCACTTCCCATGTCCCATTCTTCTTGTCTTATTTTTTATTTCTATATTTGTTTTAGATTACCCAATGCACTGTTTATTTTTTAATTTAGTGAAAAATGTTTTATATTTATCTGTGCATTTACTACTTCCAATTGTCTTCCTTTATGTAAATTTGGATTTCCATTTGCATCATTTTCCTTCATCCTGAGAAACTTCCTTTAATATTACTTGTAAATATGTATTCTAGCAACTAATTATTTATTTTGGTGGCCTCAAAATGTTTTTATTTAGTCTTTACTTTTGAAGGATAACTTTTGCTTGATTCAGGATTCTATGATATCAGTTGTTTTGTTTTATTTTGTTTTTTTCTGTTTTTTAATGTTTCCCCCAACACTTTGAAGACATTATTCTCCTGGTTTGCATTATTTCTGTTTATTCACATCTTTGCCTATGTAGGAAATATTTGCCTTTATTCATCTGGCTTCTCATACATTTTTTTTTATCATTGATTTTTGTCAACTTTATTTTAATGTGCCATGGTGGAATTTTCTTTACATTCATTTTGCTTGAATTTTGTTCATCTTCTTGGATCATGGTGTTGGTATTTTTTGTAAAATCTGAAAAAAACTCAGCCATTATTGCCTTAAATATTATTTCTGCCCCACTTTCCACATTTTCTAAGACTCCAATGGAGTATATGCAAAATTACTTGATATTTCCACAGATCTTTAAGACTCTATTAATTTTTTTTCCAATCTCTAAATTCACTGATGTTTTCTTCTTAAGTGATTAATCTGCTCTTAAATCCATCAAGTGAATTTTCCCTTTCAGATATTTTACTTTATCTCTAGAAGATTCTTTTTTCTTTTTTTTATGCTTTCCAGTTCTCTACTGATTCATGTTCATGTTTCCATTAAATTCTTGACATAATCAGTATTTTAATTTTCTTATCTGTTAATTCTATCACCTCTCTGATGTCTCTATTTCTAATGTTATAGTTCACAGTTTCCTGCTCTTTCAAATGTTATGTATTTTTGGTTGGAAGTTCAACATTGTGAATGTTACAGTGCTCAGTGTCCGGGTTTTGTTGTTTTCCTTTGAAAAATGTTAGTCAGCATTTAGATCAGCTTGGGTCTTTGTATGCATGTTATTGTTGTCAGAGCAGGTCTAGAGTGGTCTTCACTCAGAGGTTAATTTGGTCTCACTCCTAAGGTTTGGGCTTTTGAGGACCTTTAACAAACACGTGAGTGTTCCATAAGGTCTCTACATTGGCTGACTGGGTATGAAATGGCTCCCCACCATATGAGCCTTGTAGCTGTTCAGCTTGTAGCCCCTGGTAGTTGTTCTTTCCTAGTAATTGTTCTTCACTGACTTACAGAGTCTTACCTTATACACATGCAACTTAATATTCAACTAAAAACTCAGGGGCATTCCACACAGATTTTTGAAGCTCTTTCTCTACATATCTCTAATCTTCAGTTCTCTGTCCTACAAATTCTGGCAGGCTCAGCTTTCCCCAACTTTAATCAGTGTCTCAGTTCAACAAGACCGTTGGCTTGTGCTTGGTTTCCCTTCCCTTGGCTGAGGCCTAGTAAGTGCTTCTAGGAACAAAGCACAGTTCCAGAGGGCTTGCCTTGATTGTTTTCTACCTTTTGTGGATCTTTCGTGTTACTTGGTGTCTAGTGTCTGAAAACAGTTGTTTCACACATGGGCCCACATTTCTAGCTGTTTGCTCATTGCTTATGGCAGAACAGCTAGCCTAGCACCAGTTGCTCCATCATGGTTCATGCATGGATAAAGACAATAAACATCTCACAACATAAAAGTAATTCTCAATCCTCACAACTAATAGTATTCCATCAGTAAGTATGTCCTAGGTCTAAAAGAAGCTGAATGGAAGGTTATGAGTAATTTCCAGCATACTTACTGCACTCTATCCTATTCCCTCATAGTCAAGGAAAAATATCAGAATAATAGTAAAGAAGGGTGATGTTATAGTATTAATAAATATAAATCTAGTTTTACTTTACCTGTGACATAATTCATAATTAAATACAAACAGCAGTATGTCCAAATGCTAGTATTAATTTAAATGTAAAAAACTCCACTTTAAAATTTAAAATACATGATTCCCAAAATTTGGCTTCCAACCTTGTCTCCAGCTTCATCTCTCTCTAACCTATGTAATCTATACCATGTTCCAGCCTCAATGAATTTCACATCATTCCCAGAATGCATTATGCCTTTGCTCAGTTCAACACATTTATACATATTGTTTGCTCTCTCTGAAGTGTCTAATCCTTCTTCTGCAAGTCAATCATGATCTTGCTTTCAAGACCCCCAATGTTGAATTAATCATTAATCTAGTGTTAAACATTTATTAGGCACTTTCGATGTGTCAGGTACTCTTAAAACTCTTTGCATGTGTTAATCCATTAAAACTTACAATAATATTTTATGCTAACTTTAAAGATGAGGAAATTAAGGCTTAGAGAATTTAAATACTTACTTAAAGTTACACAGATAGTAAGGAAGAAGCAGGGATATAAATCCAGATCTGTCTGACTTGAGAGCTATGCTTTTAATCTGTATACTTGTCATTCTAAAATTTTTGTTACATGTTAGAATTAACTAGAAAATTTTCAAAAATCTCCATCCCAATTGAATCAAATTTCTGGGAGTACAATTCAGATGTTAGTTTCTCTCAAAATCCTGCAGGTAATACCAATATGTAGCCAAATTTGAGGATCCATGTACTACCCTATACTTTTTCTTCAAATGAATTTGGCATTAGGCAATGAGCGCTGAAAAACAAGTTACTATACTGGAATTCAGCATTTTCCAAATGATTACTGCTTATTCCATGTGGAGGGACATAGAGGAGGTAGAAATAAATTATTTAAAGTGGTCAGAACCCCAAGCACAAGGCTGCTGTTGAGTAAAATTAAAGCAATAATAAAATATGCCTGGCTTGTTATTGTGGTTGGCCAAGTCTGTCTAAGTAGCTGTTCCCTAGGCATCGCAGAATATTATAAAATAAATAGGAGACACTTCAAAATTGCTTTGTAAATATAAGTACAAAATATAATACTGTTGTATTGCTAAGGACAAGCAGTGAGTACTGCACACTATAGAGCTTTGAAGGAAAAGGTGGAATCTGGTTTCATGCTCATATCAAAGAAATTGATGTTCACCTATCCATAATTACTGAGAAACATAACATTTATATATCAGATGGGAACATGATTTTTCAAATCTAGTATCCTGGATGCCTTCAGAAATACCCTACGTATGCCCAGTGATTCAGTAAAACTCAGCACACACCCATAACCACCCACGTCCCTCCATACACACGTTTCTAGTGACTTGGTTAGAACACAGTTCTTTCAGGCCTCAGTGGGAAATCTGTTTCAGGACAAGAAATAATGAAATTCAATTAACTCCCTAAATTGGTTTGAATGTGTCTAAACTCTTCCTATTTATCCTCTTGTTAAATTCTAAGATACATAGGCTTACTAAATATCACTAGTGTTCAACCAAGATGAGACCTTATAATATTACAGTCAATGAGACACTTCTCCTATAGAGAATAAAATTGCTTTTGAGGGAGCTAAATATTTCTTGATTGTTGTTTTGTTTTGGAAAAACAATACACACCAATGTTCAATAGTATAATGGAATATTTTTAATTTATGTTCTTTATCAATAATCATTTAATATCCTTTTTTTGCAACTGGAGGATGTATCTATCAGGTTTGGGTAGAATATGTTGCAGTAACAATACCCACAGTAATGGTAATTCAAATCAGGAATGGTTTGCTCTTCAAACATACCACCATCCATTGCAGACTAGCATTGTGAACTTTGGGTTCGTGGTCCATATGGATTTGCATTGATGGAGGGATTCTTGAAAGGTGCTAGTAGCCATACAAAACACAAAGAGAAAGCATTGTTAAGGACTCCCTGACTCTTTAAGCTTTCATCCAGAAGTAATTTTTAACATGTCATAGGACAAATGGAGCAGGAAAATACAACCTACCATGTGTCTAAACAGGAAACGGGAAAAATTTGGTAAATAGAACAGATGGCTATTACAATCTGTCCTTCTGGTCATCAAACATTTGGTCATCTCATTCTTGCATGCAGAACATACTTATGCCTACCCAAGGGATACAGCTGAAAAATTTTATGACTATAGCATCAAACTCAATACCCAAGATCTCAAGATAATGTACAGTGGTCTCATTACCATGCATTATCACTCCATCCAAGAAAGGGAAAGCAAAAAACACACCTGGAGTTCCAGGTCCATGACAAATCTAAAAGCCTGGGCAGATGTTTTGTGGGTCCCTATCCTGAAAGTGAGGCATACTCCTCAATAAGTCCCTGATTAACTCCTTGTCCACAGTTCACTATGATCCCTGGTTTGTCTGCTCCTTTCCATTATACTCTTTTGCCCAGGGCATTGGGGAATATGCCCTTTTTGGGAGCTAAGAAGCTTTCCCAACCTATTTCCCAACCTTAGACAGTTATAATTCAGTCATTTTAAGTCTTCACTTTTTATAGGCTTGTGATTTCCTTGGCAGTACAATATTCTTAAAAACTTAGTAGGCTTCTTCTTAACTGCATTCCAGTAATTTTTATACTAATAATTATACCTGAGATTTGCTCTACTGCCACCCCTACCTGTCTTTCTCATATTAATTGTTGGCACTTTGGGAATAACAAATCTATCTGGGAGATCCACAACTCTACTCTCTTCTCTCTTACTCTTTTTTGTCCAATTAAAAGTATTTTCTGGGTGTAAACTTGATCCATCCTGAGGTTACATGGATTGATTTCATTAAAACATTTATAACAATTATAAGAATTTACAACATTTATAAGAATTTCACAATAATTACAAGAATTTCAAATTTTTATACTTTACTGTTTGGATTCAGAAGCCATCATACAAGTTTTTGGACTTTCTATTCTTTTTTATTCCTGCTTACAAATATACAAAATCTTTCAACAGAATAAATTAGTCTTTCTTGTAATATCTTGCCAAACATACCAGTATCCAACCCGTCTAGTCAGTTCCACATATTTTAGGTAACTTGTTAGAGCAGCATCCAAAATTCTAGATACCAATTCTTATGTCAGCCAGGTAGGTTATGCCAAAGCCACAAAGAACTCCACATCTCAACAGCTAAACATAAGGGCTTTGAGGGGAATGGGGGCTTCTTCCTGTTCATGCTGCATAGCCACTGAGGATCATCAAAGATATCTGTTCATCCCTGTCATTCAGGATCGCAACCACTATCTCAAAAGCTGTTGGTCACCACTCCAGGCTTAAAGAGAGAACATGCTGAGTCACACGTGGCTCTTCAAACATCCACCCAGAAGTGACACACATCACGTAAGACAAAGCAGGCCAACTGGCCACACTGAACTCAAAGGGGATTGGAAACGTAACCTAACCGTATGCTCAGAAGGAGAACTGGATATACTTGACGACCAGCACTGAATATCACAAAGGAGTACTGAAAAAAAAAGATCGAGTGACTTAATAAGTGATAAAATAAGCAAATCAAAGGAAGAAATTTCCTTCTAATCCTCAATTCACACTTAGAGAGGTACTAAATTATAGACAGTACACAACACTGGCAAAATGTGAAGGAAGCTGTCTTCTAATGGCTTCCACTCAAAAAGAGAGACACCAAATCACTATTATATTTCAGCAAAAATAATTTTTTCATTTCCACAATTTCTATTTACCAAAGAACATAACTTAACCTGGTACAATTTCTTGGATGAAATGATTAAGAGCTTAAGTTTTTTTCATATGTTATTCTGAACATTCTATCTCATCAGGCTCTATAGTCTCCTGAGAAATTGTGGGCTACAAAAACAAAATCTGAGATGGGCTTAACACAGAAGGGAAATAGTGTTAGTACATAGGCATAACCTTGGGCTAGTCACTTCCCATTCATAAACATCTCACACACACAGACACACACACACACTCTCACTTACACTCACACACACTCACACACTGCAGGAGTATTGGAAAGGTTAGTGAGCTAATATTGAGAAGTGCCTTGAACCACTAAACATCAAGGGGCCAGAGCCAATTTAAGGGATCATCTCTTTGGATAAGGCTCAATAAGCTCATCTCTTGTTCCTCTACTGAAAATATTAACAGGAGCTACAAAATGCCACACTTTAGCAGAATTAGCAGATTGTTCTTTAATATACCTTAACTGCATAATTGGTACAATTATATCCCATTATCCTGCTTTTCCTCAAGCTGTTCAGTACCTAAAAGCTCTTCAAGCTTTACTATTCAAAAGCTGAATATAGGCCATCAATTTCTCCTGTGCTGCTTCCCATTACCACAGACTGAAGAGATCTTCAAAGAAATAGTTATTCACATCATCCCCACTCCCATCAGTAACTCGTTATTGCCACAGTCCACTAAGCCACTGGACCGTGTTTACAAGACTCAAACAAAAGTAGAGCAGAGAAGGAGGATGGATGTGCCAGAAACTTCATAAGTAGTATCAATGCCCATCTGACTTGACCTTAACTTTTCATGTCTCAGTCTGATTGTTCACTCACTAGACTCTCCTTGGTATCTTTTTAATTCTCCATTCCATCTTACTAGCCTTAGTGCCTGGAGTAACTGTCTAATTAAAGTCTTATGCATTCATTATACACCAATGCACTGCAATTTAAGTCTTCTTTTATTCAAAAAGAAATTTGTTTCTTAAATTGTTAAGATTAAATTAGGAAAAATTTTATAGTTTCATGTGATTACTCAAGTCCCAAGTCTTATCAATACAAAGTATAATGGAAGTTCTTAGTATATGATTTGGTTATGCAATATTGTATGTAGTTTGCCAAACATTTATCATCATATTAATGCAAAATATCTATCAATGAGTTAACAAATTATAAGGAATGAGAACATGATCAAATGTTTTTTCACATCAAAATTAAAAATACATTCTTTTCATTGAAAATACACTTCAAGATCATGATGAATCTCAAGGTTGTCTTGCTAACCTTGCTAACCTTATTAATAACCTTAATAGCCTTTATAATCTTGTTACCATAGACAAAAGTGATAGATTAATTTTATTAGTGGCCCCAGTTAACACTTTCCTGTATGAATACCTCTTGCCCATCATTTTATATGCTCCTCCCACTCTAACTTTGGGTTCAGTCATGTGACTTGCTTTGGCCAATGGGACAGGAACAAACTTGACAGAGCTTTGAAAAAGTACTTGCACATCTTTGTTTCCTGTCTTGTTCTTATTACTTCACCATGTGAACATTCGTAGGCTAGCCCACCGGTGGATGAGACATACAGAACAGGAACAAGTCAACCCAATTTTCCCAGCCAGAGTCTCAGATATTTCAGAGAATGTAGCTGCCTTGCTGACCTACTGCCACCATAAATAGCCTCACCAATCCCACACCAATGTAACAGAGCAATCAGTCAACCCATAGACCCATGAGTAAAAATAACTATTTACTGTAGTATGTCACTTAGATTTTGAGATTGTTTGTTACACAGTATACTTGTTGCCATAGTTAACAGATACATTGTCAGGAAGTACTATTAAGTGGAGAGTTGAGGTTAATAGAATGCCAGACAATAGAGTTCACAATGCCCAAAATTAATCTTGAAATTTGTCAGTACAAAATTCTTTAGTGGAGTTACATATTTACATATAATGAAACTGCTGAGGAAAAAACTACTTAGAATGTTCTTTAAATGTCATTTTACCATGCTGAGCAAACATTACTTCTGAAAGTCATTCTACTCCCCTCTTTTTCCCTCCTGAACAAATAGATATATGTACAAAGCTAGGAAGACAGTTTAAAAGAATGAAAAGAACTTTAACACGAAGTAGTTCAGAGCTGAGCAGTAAGAGTAGCTATGCTTCCAAATCAATTGTACCTCTGCTTAGAACTCACACCCAGGATCAAGTGAGAAATGAGAACGGCTGTGAAGGGGGCCCTAGAAAACTTCTCTGACTCCCTCCCTGAGACTGAAGTGTGTGTTCACAACCCCATCTTAGAGATGGTTGGCTATGCTCTCCCCTAAACTGAGGCACCGTAAACAACAGGATTCCATGCAGTAGTCAGAATAATTTCCATCAGCTTTTTAATTTTTAAGAAAATGTCTTTTTTATCTTGATCCTTCCTCTTATCTGTGCCTCCCTCCCCTCTCTCCAGCTCTTTCTCCAATAGTGACAGTATTAGAGGAGGTTATGGAGAGGACAAGACTGCTAGTTGACCAAAGAGCTGGACCCAGTAACTGAAGGCTCTCCATTCCCTCCCCTGTCCTTGGGATGTATGCTCTGCTTGCCTTTCAACTCCCAGAAGCTGACCCCAGGACATAGGCTTGAGATAGTGATGTAATGTTGAGACCATCTGGACCATACATGTGACTGAACCCCATTAAGGCGTCTATATAAACTTAAGATTCTGAAGGCAGGGTGTGGAAATCTACTCATCTTGTGGCCGCCAAAGACAAGCCTTTTATGTAAGTTCCCTCATTTATTATACCTGCTACTTACCCATCTGGAGTGACCTGTCTGTCTTCCCTCTCTCCTTGCCTTCCACATATAAGGGCCAGTTTCAGATTTTTACCTAAAGAATTTCTGACTTTGTGAACCAACAATTAGGAGTTCCAACTGCAATTCAAAACTTTACTCAAGAAAATTCATTACTGAAGAATTCACTCAAATGAATTTACTCCCATCACCACACCTTAGGCTTTGGAAAGAGAGACTCCAAAGATCATGGAGAAACTGCAAGATATTTATTCTAAAGATTAACTGCCTGAATTTCATTGAAAACAGATGGGTTTCAGAGAATGATGTGAATCACAAAACACACAAATAACATACAAACTGACATGTCTTTCTTTTTGGGGAAGGTGAATGTATGTAATAAAGATTAAAGATGAGGAAGAATGATATTTAAAGAACTCTTCTTACATGCCCAAATGAATTTATCACCTGTTCGTAGGGTACCACCATTACACTGCTCTTACCAAAAAAACTTTTCATAAATGCTCATCTTAAAATTAAACAATTTGATTATGTTTTACATACTATTGCAATATGGCATTTTATTTTGGGGAAAGATTTGGCATATGGCAAGCAACTCCAACTTTTAACACTATAACCCAAGAAAAATGCCCTTTAGTGTGCTTATGGTGATCCTATTTTACTTCCCAAGTAGCATCATAATACCATAGCAGAAAATCCAGAGGTTACTGTATTTCAGATTGTCTTTGTGACTGATTTGGCATTAAGGTCAATTGTCATTCTCAACAATCTTCAGATACAACTCAAGTTTCCCAACCTCATCAATGGTTCAAATTCCGAACCTGCCATGTCTTGGAACATTCCCAAACCTATCACACTTTCACGAGTGATTTATCCTACTGATAAGTTCTCCCTGGCTAGAACAATCCACAATGGAGTAATTTGGGAACAAGCTGCTTGTTCTAATTATTTGAAATACGTTTTTGCTTCATAGCAATGGAGCAGGAACAGTGGAGGTTCCTGTGACTAACCTAAACTCAGAATCATGCGTGGATACTCCCACCCCCAGCCCTGGCACAACTGGAACACAGCCCAGCAACTCCCGAAACAAGCTCTTTCAGAGACACAATATACATTTTGATTTTGTTTTTCAGCGCATGTTCGCAATTTTCACTTTCAATAGGAATATTTTTAGAGATCATTGAAAGCAAAATGTCTTCAAAATGTCTTCAAAATTTCTCTGAGTTTCTTTCCAAATGTCATGATTTTTGGAAAAGACCACACCAAGTGGTAAAGAGATGGACAAGACTGCAAACACTTCTAAAATCTCTTTGGAGATATTCCATGTACCACATTATATATGAACTGAGAAATGAAACATCTGTGACTAATACGAAATTGAGTCTGTCTTAAATTATAATTAACAGCAATGAGAAAATGTTGCCTGTTCACTTCTTCAGAGAATCAAGTCATCTTTTTACCATTAAAAAGATTGAGCCAATGATTACTATTTGTATAATTGCTTTGCCCAATGCTTTTCCAAATTGCAGCTCAATACTCACAACAGAATAAGAACAATGAGGGCTCTTACACAGTTTAATAAGGCCTTCAAAACTTAGTTTTCAGCTCTCCATAATATTGAATCTGTAAGACCTCTTTTTGGCCCCATATCAAATATTCATACTGTCTTTTTCTTTGTACCAAACACAAATTGATAGAACTTAAGCTTCTAGCTTTAGAAAATATATGGTACTAATTTTTCTCCTGATAAAATAACCAGGAGAATGTAACAAAGGAGAAGACAATAAATTAAATTTCTTTGGGGACCCATGCTGAGGGCTCTAGGCTTTGCTCATGGAGGAGGAAATGAGCCCCTAGTGCATCAGTGTTTTATCACAGACATGGGCACCTGAGTCCCAAGGCTTCCCCAGCCTCTTCCCATTCCCATTGCTCTGATACAGACCCTTTACTTGAAACAGTATAGTCTACATCTACCCTGCTAGCATTCCTCACAGCTCGGGACCCATCACCCCTCCTTGCTAATTTTCTAGTTGCAATGCATTTGTCAAGCTAACTCCAGTCTCACTTTCCATTCTGAAGTTTTTTTGGCAATAGACAATCATGCTTTACAGCAAACTCTCTGTCCTCTGAATTCCTACTGTAGCCCCACTGAAGTGTGTGGGTGCCATATCTCAACAATGCAAGAAAAGGCTACTCGAAGGTAATGTGTTACCCTATTCTTCATTAATAAGAAGCAGCAGTTCCTTGCACCTGTGAAAACACTTTGGAAAATCATAAAAACTACTTTTCAAATTTCCATCCCTTTACATGTTCCTTTCCATCTGAGTTTTATGATAATTCTTTGAGATAAACCAGGACAGTCTCTTAATATTCACAGTTTACAGATATGTAAAGTGAGACTTAGATAAACTCAGTGCCAAGCCAATGGCATCCTAGCTGAGACTATGAACTAGGTCTAGTGTTCTTTGCTACCAGCAGTTCCAAGTTTTACACATAAGAATGCCATGAAAATATCTAAAAACTCATGGACCCCAAAACGACTATATTTGCACTTAACTGATTGTCTATCTGACCTCTGGTGTTTACCTTCCAACTCTTTGGGCCCCTCTGACACCCAGTCAAGCCTGCCATGCCTCGAACAACCTCCATTCCCCTACTCTTCCCAGCTGTGGTCCCCCTGACTAGCCTTCTCCCCCTGCCACCTGGGACCCCTATAACATAAATCTTAGTTTCACTCAAAGAAACCACCCTCTTTAGTCTTATCAACACTCTACTACATCTTGGAATTTCAGACTATTGAGTTGCTTATCCCTGCAAAGTTAGATTCCTCTATACAGTCTCAAAAATCTAATCCTTTGTATATTGAGCATCAAAATACAGCAATATATTATAAACTGGGGTCCTCAAATAGTTTAATATTTCCAAAGAACACAGATAACCATGAGAAAACTTTAGTTCAAGTTGTTATTAAGATACATATAAGAAATTAATGCTTTGACATATCTGTCTGCTCTCTGACAGCCATGTGTAGTTCTCTTTCTTTTATCTTATTGTCTCTGCTTTCATTAAGATCTCATTTGATCTGAGCTTTGAAATATGGGAAGGATATTCATAGGTGTAAAATGGGGCAAGAACATTCCATGTTTTACATGTATCAAGGCAGATAAACATGGACAGAAAGGTGCTCTAGTTTAAGAATTAGGGTCTGGAGTCAGGGAGATTGGGTTCTAATTCTAATTCTAACACTGACTAGTTGTGTGACCTTAAGCAAGCTGGTTAATGTCTCTGAATCCAAGTTTCTACTCTATGTAATAGACATAATGCAGTCAACTATTTTATTATTTTGAATATTAAGTGAGATGAACATCTAAAGGATTTAGCACAATACCTAGTACATTTTTAATACCTAAAATATGTTGAACAGTGAGTAGAGAGATGTGACCAGAGTATAGGTAAACAGCATCAACTGAAGGAGTGGGGTACTGTACTCAGTGCCTTACATAGACCATCTCACTTGAATCTAAGGCTCAGAGAGGTTAGGTATCATGATCAATGTCACACATCTAAGTTGCAAAGCATTTCAGCCTCCTGAACCTACACCCTTAATAATGCTTCCCTGCTACTCTCCATAGCTATTACTGATCGGGAAAACTTTGAAAACCAGACCAAGAAATCCCTACTTCATTCTCTAAGCATTAGAGCCCACTGCATGACTTTTGGTGGGAAACAATGTCTAAGTCTCCCAGAAAGGCGTCTGGCATTCACATGAATGATTGGGTGAGGAAGACAGTCAGGAAGCTATTGCACCAGCCTGAGCAAGAAGTGGGGAAGTCCTGGCTAAAGCAGTAGGAGCTGAGTGTGGAAAGAAACACAGGGGATATGACTGAGGAAGCCCTGAGTGACATGCAGCTTCCTCATGATGGTGCAACACAGCATGAGAAAGATACAGAAAAAGTGGGGAACTGATTTATTTGTCCAGAACAGCACCTCACCTTCTTCTTTCAGAAGCTCTTTTAAATCCTACCTTTACAAGGGGTCTCTGCAAACTGTTGAGATGGACACTACTGAAGTAAGTAGAATAAGGAAAAGACCTCTGTCTCTAATAAATGAGCATGCTTGAAGTTTTTACCAGTTGGTGTAGCACCAGAAAGTAAAATTCCTTAAAAGTTAGTACTGGAGCTCATTAGTCCTACCCACTACTCACGAATGCTTAAAAGCAGAGTAAGAGTGAAATGGTCTGCCCTCCTTGCCCTTCAAGCATGCAATAATGTGTGTAACAGTGCTTTGAATATGAGAAGATGCTATAACATGACGGCCAGTGATGTGACATTTCTGACGCACATAAGATGGCAAAACAGAGCCCTGTGCCAGTCTCTGTGGTCCAACTAATGGGCCAGCTGATTATTATCCAAATCAGGTTTACCTGATTTCAACTCTTTTCCCATTACTGCTCCCCTAAGATATTTATTCTTTCCAATATATTAGATTTAAAATATCAACTCTGGTGCCAAGTATTAAGATATTCACATTAAAATCACTGGCTTAAAGTTTAATTGTATTGATCTGATTTTCAGAGGCAGCACTCACAAAAAAATTAGCTACGCTATGCTGCAATGCAACATTGATTCAAATTGGTATTGAACATAAAACCTACCCTGCGATACCACATCCGTAAACGCACAGAGGCAAAGACAAGCATAATCCAGGCTGAGTCTCACCTCCTCCCTGCTGATTCTGTCTCTCTTCCAAAATCTCCGCATTAGTCCCTTAAGGGGCCCTGACACAATGTGTGTGTGTAGGGGGTGCAGGGGGGCTGGAGGAGGGTGTTCATAGACTGAGAAACTAAGGAATCATTCTGGACAGGAAAGCACCATTGACTTCTCACAGATTGTCAGAGACAGGCAGAAATAACAGGAAGTTTGCAAGCCTAAGACATAAAACAAACATGTATATGCATATATATTCAGGTTCAGTTGGTGGCATTAGCTTAGCTGACTAACAAGCATGTTACTTATCTGTATCTCAAAATTTAATGACCAAAAAATCAGATAATAATCTGACCCACCCTCATCTGCAAAATGGACAAAACTAAGTTTGGGAGCCACAAACAGCAGTATTCAAACCCCAGGATCCCTCTATGACTGACTGTAAAAGGCTGGACAAATCACACTCTGAGCCCATATTTCTTCCTGAAATCGAGAGAAGTAATTCTTACCTCATCAGAGTTTTAGCAAGGATTAAATGAGATAATGTGGCAAGCATAATTTGTACAGAAGATATTCGATAAGTGTTCTTTTCCTTCCTTCCTGTTTTAAAGGGTTGTTATGGGAATCCAATTATAGTAAGAATGAATATACTTGAACAAATTTTAAAGATCTATGCAAGTGTAAAGCATTATTATTATGATTACGATCCTTCAATTCAATTTTCTCCTCTTATCCAGACACTGATGTTCTTTAAAAAAAAAAAAAAAAGATGTTTTGTGGATAAAAAACAAGCTGAACAAGCTGAGAGGAACAGAGTTTAAAAATGAATGCAGAGAGTGGAAAGCTAATGTGTCTTCATTCATTTCCAGCTTTGTGGTACTTGGTAAGTCAGCAAATAAAACCAATCAGTTCCAATTAGCTTTCCTGGAAGTGAGGAGCCAAAAATAAAAGAGCAAGTTATATATGTATTTTTTTAAACCTTCTCAGTGCTGAAACAGCCACTGAAGTCTATATATTAAAAAAATAATATGCAATGGCACTGCTAACCAAATGCTAATTGCTACCTGAAACAACACTCGTAAGACACTCCACGGACTGGGAAAGAGCAAGATCTCAGGGTTTCTGTGGATATAGCTCACAGTTTACTCATCCAATTGCTATTTCCAAGGAGTGCTGCCTAGTAGTAACAAAAAGTAGTGGACTTCCAAGGGATGTACACTAAACTCGGCAATAATGGAACCTCCAAAAATAGCAATAAAAAGCAGAGACTTCAATCTACTACTTCAATCTAATGGTGTGAAGCTGTCAGTCAGTTAGCGTGGCTGACACAGCAGCAGCTACCAGAAAAAGCCTCAATAATGCCACTGGTGGAATGACTGGTGGAATGACTATTCTTATAAAGACACACACGTAAAGGGAATACCCACAACTGGACATGACCCTGGGAATTTAGCAAGGTGAACTGGAGGTCAGGACACTCTCCATTTGACTTCAGAAGAGACATTTCAAGACTCAAGTTGCAAGACACAATTAGTCCATTCCTTGTTTTTAAAAAAAATACTATGTTACTCTTCCTCCATATGCCTTTAAAAATAGAATTTTTCAGGATGGTCCTCACAGAAGCTTATTTATACAGGCAGAGCCTTCAGACTGCTGCTCACTCTTGTGGACTCCATTCTTCCTTTGGAACATGAAAGGAACTAACATGTGCCTAGCTTTAAGAAGAAAAAAATGTAAAATGGTCATTTTCCACTTAAAACACAAACATTTCTCCTGTTTACCAGCTTCCTTCCCCAATTTCTTCTCTTTATCCACAAATGCTATTTTATTCACTGAGGGTCCTGTGTGTTAAAATCAAAACATATGGAATAGGTTGCTTTCTTAAATGTCTTCACTTGTCGGATAGGAAATACCTTGCATATATTATTCAACGTGACAATCCCTCATCTAAATGTTATAGCTCTGTTGATTTGGGACTATTAATGTTATAACCAATAAATGAGACAATATCAGCAGAAAGGGGAACAAAACAGCATTGGTGAGCTCTACTCCAGTACTGTACATTAAAATTCTCTTCACCATGGAGCTTTTTCATCTTTTGAAATTTGGGAAAGGGTAAGATACATGCTAATTTTTTTTAAGTTCACACCATCTAGCAAAACCATCCAAACCATTTTGGTGTGCAGAGATTTTATTTCTAATCTTTCTGTGCAAAATGCTTTGTTAACTCCTGATGACAACTTTTATGCATAATGCATAAAATAAACTTTGCCAAAATCTAAGACACTTTTAAAAGCATGTAAACCCCTTTAAAAGCAAAATGACACATTACAGGGCATGTCGTTGCAATACACTGGGAAGAGCACACAGCACGGTTGACGGGAAGCATGCTCCATATCGTTAACTTCCAAATGTCTAATATGTGTAGTTACCTTGCTTTACTTGCATTCAAAATTACATGCTATTTCTTATGAGATTCTTCATATATTGATGCCCTAGTTTAAGTACTACATAAATTCAGCTATGTCTTCAACACTTCCGGGAATCTTCACACTTTAAAAAGATCAGATACTTATTTCATGTAACCAAGAAAATCTTGTCACTGACCAAAAAACAATTTTAAAATGTTTGTGTATGTGTGTGTGTATGTGTGAATTAGTATGTCTACACATGTATCTATCATTTGACAAATCAGATAGGTAACCCCAGTTCAAATATTCTGGCTGATTTTGCTTATTTAAAACCAGAAAAATAGAGACCAGGAAGGAATAAGACTTAGCATTCAAAAATAGGTACTATAAACCCTGTCATGCAAGGGGTAAATAAAATAAATAAATAAAAATCAGAATAATAACAATGTGTCATTAGCCAGTGTCACTAAAATGATTTGTTTTATTCCTCTAATCTTCACCATATCTACACTAACTATAATAAATGAATAATTGCTCTGAAAACAGAGCAATTCATTGAAAACTGCACCAAGTATAAAACCAAGAAATCATAACACAAAATACAAGGTTTCATCACTGTTTAGGAACTTGTCTCTGTCAATATTTTTAAGATTCAGTGTAAATGATACTGTTTACTATCACATAATAGACCATCATGAATTATGTTAGATGTTCTATGAATATTAATGGCCTTAAGTTACAGGACATGTCATCAACACACATCCAGTTGTAAAATTCCGATGGAGTTTGGCTTCTTCCTGAAAGAAAATGGTTGGATCTAAATGAACTTTATCTTGAAAGCCAAGTTCCAACGGACAGGCCCTATTCAAAAGGCACGTGCCAATTTAACAAAGAGTGGGCATCCCCCTGAATGTGGAAGGCGTGGCATCTAGCTCCTAGGCAGATTGTTTTTCAAAGTTCCCCTCTGGACATTCATTTACCATTGTGTGTACAAAACAATTCAAATCCTAAGAGGGGAGTGGATATTAGAATGCACAAGCAAACATTGCATTGTTGATGTCAAACAGTGTTGTCCTGGGAGAGCACACATTTATGTGGGCATCCCACAATAGACAAAATAATTTTAAGAATTGGTTGAATGAAAGCAAGGACACAAAGATGAGCTGTTAATTATTTGGGCTGGTAAAAAATGCCCTTTCTGGAAAATCCTTGAAAACCTGTAACACCTGCATTTGCATGAAACTTGTATTAT
Source organism: Manis javanica (assembly GCF_040802235.1). NCBI lineage: Eukaryota > Metazoa > Chordata > Mammalia > Pholidota > Manidae > Manis > Manis javanica. Next base: position 74,450,991 of record NC_133159.1, read on the forward strand.
ATGAATATTGTTTTATTGAAAATAAAGCACTTCAGGCTCAGTTCAATAATAACAGCTTACAGGAGAGTAATTGAAGTTATCCAATTCTCTTCCAGTTGAAAATGACCTACAGTATATACACACAGAGACACACACACAAAAAATCTGTCATGCAATTTTACTGAGACTGAAGTAAAAAGGAACTGGGATTAGGCAGTGTGTGAGCATTTAGAGCACACTAAATGATGATATGGTCTGGGAAAATTATCCCTTTTTCTTCACATTCTTTTTCCAAATTCTCATCTTGTTCCACCCCCTGCTGAGCTCCTATTGACTTCAAAGAGAGGTCCATAGGGGTCCAAAGCAAGATGAGAATTTGGCCCCACATGCTTAATTTTTGTGCTCTCTTATTCATAACATACACAATAAGCACTGGATTTGAAAAGGTTCTAACAGAGGCTCATAATGGCTCCCGAACAATCACGTATCTTCTTGGTATACTAAATGCTATCACCAGTTGTGCCAGTGGAAACACTGAAAACTCTGAAGAAAAGACCATGCCAAGTCTTCGTTATTATCCTCATTTGTTATTATTACTCTAACTAATAATAACAATATTTATGTAGTATTAGAATCACAATCTCATCACTGTAACTTTTATAAGACCACAGGCAGATATGAATCTTTGTAATAAAGAAGATGTACAGCAAACTGTGAAATCTTCTCCCAGGAAATCTCACCATCTCAAGGTAGCAGACATCATGTGGACCAGCACACCACAGCACTAACACAAAATTTCTGTGGACAATGATGAAGAAATAATAGGGGGGATAAAGTCACTCTTTAGACTGCTGGTAAGGAAGACAATTTACTGTCTTCCAGGACTGCAAATGACATGGAAGGTATCAAAAGAGAAGTTGAGAAGAGAAAAAGCTTTGGTGGGGTTGGGGAATGTACCAGGAAACCCCTCCAGCTTTGTGAAAAGAATAATATATCGGGGTCAATATGGAGGTAACGATGTCAGCAAATGACCTGATGGAATCTGACCATTTTGGGAAGCAAGAGAAATGCTGCACCATAATACTACTTTCTTGTTCACAAATGAAAACATTTAGTCACATATAGACAAATAAGAAGCAGGAAAATATAAATCAATCTCCCTAGTACACATTTTGGTCTATCATTATTTCACTATCTGAAATTTTACCTAACTGTTCAGTTAATCTAATACTGCCTCTTATTTTTCACTGTCCTATCCTTAAAGGATAATTTACCTTCTCAAACACTGATGCCTTACTATCTATACTAAAGATGAACAAAAGCATGGAATTGCTGAACAGCTCACTGACAACTATAATTTTTAGATATTAATAATTTCAATATTTCTTGATATCCAGGATCCTTAGACCAGCGAATATCTCACCCCAAGGGAAGTGCATTTATAACTTGAATGGGCAGCAAAAGTGCTCTCCCCCCTTTGTAAGTAAGGACTGCAGTTTACAGGAGGCAGTTGACAAAATTTAAACATCGCAAGTTTGTAAAGTCCTTTGTGATTTGTTTACAAAGCAGTTCCACATATTTCATTTCGTTTGTCCCTCGCAACAATACCACAAGTCAGCTGAAGAGAAGAAAGTGGACTCCTGATTACCAGGGCAGCCTCTAGCAGACCTTTCTGCCCGAGCAGTTAGGGCACTTAACTGAGAATTAGACATATTGCTTCTTTGGCCTCTGAATTTACTTTCCTAGGTATGTTGCATTATCCCCAGCACGTGACCTTTTTCTCAGCTTTTAGCATGCTATTATCACATATATATATGCAAAATGGAAAAAATAATAGTAACTCAGAGACACTATATAACAGGTGTTGGGGTAGTAGTGTATATACCCGGCTTTCACTTTTTTGAGATGAGCGTTATGTCAACACAATGTTATCGGTTGCTCTAGCTATGAGGCTCAATAATGCATGGCTCTGAGGACTGAACAGAGAAAGCAAGACTTGCTTGATACCCTCCTGTTTCTCCTTCCTTGATTCACTGTTTAAAATCAAATCCATGGACTTGTTCTGTGGGTCCCCAGGGCCTTACTAAATAAACAGTGCAGAGTAAGTAATCGATTAATAATTCTAAAATGAATGACTCTATCAATGCATGCATTGTATGCAGAAACACACTTTTAGAATAATTTTTTGAGCATTTGCCTTTAAGAGGTTACTCTTAACCTGGAGCCAACTTAAATTTAAAATTTTTGGCTCCATGATTAGTTTTTCTGATTGGCCCAATACTGTACACATTGAAAGGTGGGCCCAACAAGGAGAATTTAAGGCCTAGGCATAGAATTATAACCCAGGCTTTTTCCTAGTCTACTAGGAAAGAAGTCATATCCTAGAAAGGCCTTCCTATTTGTCTTTCTGTGTTTGAAATATCCACAGCACAACACAACACAGGCAAAAATCACACATAAATGGTTGAAGCCCATGGCATGCAACTGTCTCACATTCTCAGAGACTTACGTAGTGGAAGATGATTCTTTTAACGAAGATAATTTTATTTTTCACTAGATATCTATCAAAGGAAAGATTACAACACAGCAGCTGGAACGCTGGAACCTACATAATGTATTGCACAATTTAATCATGTTGGATAAAATACTCTTTCTATGGATATCAATTATACTAATGACTCTTATATAATATTCTCATGTGCCTACGGGATATGTATTGTCACCTCTCTTTTGTCATAAAAATAGTAGCTCTGGATCCACACTGAAGTAGTTGCTTTCATTTTTATATAATGAATGAGTAACGCTGTAAAAAAAGACATTTTATCCCATATTAGTTTAACAGAGTGAAGAGATTTCATGTATGACAGTGCTAAATATACTCTTAAGCTGCTAATAAAGCCAAAGCCTGCAGGGAAAAATTCTAATGATGAGCAATGCCAGAAGTTTATATTTCTGAAACTAAAGCAAAAATGTTCCACTTAGGTATAATTTCTAAATTTCTTAAAAAGGAACAAGGATTTCTAATAATTTCATTTCCAATAAATCTCCCTAGTCAATTTGGAATCATTTTATTTGCAATAAATCTCCTCAGTCAGCCTAAAAGATAAGCACACATTTTTTTTTCTTTGTCTCATATTGCAATGTTATGGAGAAAGCTTCTTTGAATGTGTCTTTAAAATTAATAATGACAACAGAAGGTATGATTCATAGCCACACTAAAGGGGATTCCTTTTTGTCAACAGAACATAAATTTCTGCTAGAATGGTTGAAGATTATTCACCTAAAATAAATAAATGAACGCTTGACCAAATTCCTCAGGTTGTGTTCCAGAAATGTCTCAGCTGAGGGTCTATCAGTGTTCCCATTCTTCAGAGTACCTGCTAGCAATGCTAGAGTTAAGGCTCTTTGAGAATTTCCATTATAAACTTATAGTTTCCAGATTTAACAAATCAGTCATAAAAATGTGCTCAAAGCTGAAACTTGGCAAAGCAATTTAAAGAAAAGAGAGAACTTCTGCCCGGTCATTTTTAAGTTACACAATCATAAAAAGATATGGCTAGGAAGGGGTCTCAGATGCATTCCTCCTACAAATAGTTTCGAAGGCATGTGATTTTAATTATATAGAAAATTGGTCAAGTGATTGATTCACAGTACAGTCTGAATATTTGGGGTGATTTGAAGAAAAAGGTAAAATAATGAAGTTATTTAAATTCCACCTAGAAGCTTTTAGATGTGCATTTTGAATGTCATATTCTCATCAGTTCACCAGAATTGTTGAAAAAAAGCACTGGATCATCACTTGTTTCTCCTTTTGTTCAACTAAATGTGGTATCCATCAGAAAAGATCTTGGAAAATTCTAATTTACTTACTGACATTCGCAAGGTATGTGTACATTTAATTGCTCTGTAACAAAATGGAGTTACCAGTATTAATAAACATTTTCTGGTTTCTCCAATTTCCAATTTATCTTTACAAAAATTGCTCCTAAATTTTGTGAGCTTAACTAATTTAAATATGTCCTTAGATCCATTTGAACACTACACATTGAATACATACTGAGTGTTTCTCAGACTCTATTAATACAACCGAATAGAATATTTGTTAGTTGGCACTGTCCCTCTCCAAGTGTGATGGTCCTTGAAGGCACTGGCCATTTTGCCTCAGCAGTCCAAACTGTGATACACATGGGACTAAGAATTTTGTTAGGTAAGAGTCTTTGTAACTTAATTTCTTCCCTTTCCCCAAAACTGGAGATATTAATTCCTTGGCATTTACACATTTAATTTTTGGCTATTCAAGACTTATTCTGAAGGTACATAAAGTAGCTTTTTTTAAAGTTTTGCTCACATCCATTGTGAGATTGTTACGTTGGAAGGTTAACTTAGCTAGTGAGGGAGCCTCACCTGCTGCTCAGAAGCTTTATCCTTAGTTTTCTTTTTTCATCACTTTTATGTACCCAATAATAATATCTTTCATTGTGAAAAAATCCCTTAAAATAAAGGAAACTGGTTTTGAAAGTGACATAAACAAAAAAATAATAATTATTAGTCATAAAATCAGGCAGTATAACATAGCATCTTTGTAATGATACTGCCTAGATTCAAATCCCAGATTGACTCATTTTCTATTTGTGTGACTCTGGGTACACTATTTATTTCTTCTAAAGCTCAATTTTCTGATTTGAGAAAAGGGTTGAAAATAATAATAATGCTTCCTCATAAGGTTTCTTTGAGAATTAAGTGAATTTCAGCACTTACCAAAGTGTCCGATATAAGCACCCAATAAACTATTAATATTATTGTTACCATCACCACCTTCATCGTATCATGATTATGATCATCTTCATCATCAAGGAGAAATCATAAAATTTTGAAAAGTTTGAGAAGTTCTAGAAATTTGATATCAACACTACATTGCAGCCTTCTATATTCCAGTCATGCCTCACTCCCCGGGCTGCTGGAGAAAGCTGCATGAAGTCATGCCCTTGCTTCTCTTTAGCACTGTTCAGTCCCAGAAACCCTTTCTTTCCCTCTCCTGAAGAAGAATTCATTCTTTAGGAATCACTTCTTCTGCAAAGGTTTTTCTGGTTTCATCTTCCAGAGAAAAGTTAAACATCCTCCCAAACCCATATGCTTTCATTGCATTTTTCCCATTATTTTCTTTAGTATTTATGGAATTCTATTACATTTCATTACGCCCTTTTCTTGTCTGCAGAAGTGACATATAATGATATATTCAGTCATTAATAAATGACTAAATTTTAAATAAAGGATAAAGTTGAACTAAATGAGATTTAACATCCTTTCATAGTTAATATTTTACATATCTTTAATGATGCTGTTATTTTTAAATTGGAAACTATTTTGGTAGCCCATGGCAAATCTCTTAATTTTGATCCATGCTTACTGATTAAAAGCAGTTATCTTTAAAGAAATATTTGTAGTACTAAAAGCAGGGAGGGGATCCAGATAAAGAAATTCTTGAGCTCTTTAATGCTTATTCTTATTCCATGATTACATTTTTTGCTTAAATTAAAAATCTCATACATTTCTCGTAGGAACTTAAATTGGCAAGTTTGCAATATATATCAAAGGTTCTCTAAGTGCTTATGGTCTATGACCCAGCATTTAACATCGAAAAATAATAAACAAGGAAAAATGAAGGTATAAAAACAATTATATCATTAATGTATTATACTAATGTATTATATAATGTATAATGTAATGTACTATATATTATTTTATTTTTATACTATAATAGCCAAATAAAATTGAAAACTAAAGCTCAATGATAAGAAAATGAAAACTAGTTAAATAAACTAGAGCACCTCCATACAATTAGGTTACATTTTTGAATAATTAAGGGCATGAAAAACTAATCCTAACTATTAGTGGGAAGAAGTATCAAAAATTTATTATATTTACATATAATCCCAAATGCATACATACATATATATATACACATACATAAATACACATATAAATACATATATACCTCCATACATGTGAGAGTAAAAGAGAGAACATTAACATAATCTCCAAATAATGAAAAGTAGGTACAATTATGATTTTCCTGTTTGAGTATTATTTATTTATTTTTCTTCTTTCTATATTTTCCAACTCAAAAAAAAATGAATATATATTCCTTATGCATCATATTTTTTAGACGCAGTTTGATTGGCACCAGCACAATCTAAACTACCTTCACCTATCAGAATCCTCTCTCTATTGAAGCCTAGTTGTATTGCTAGCAAACCGTGCACTATAAACTTTGTTTCAAATAAAGGCATGCTTCACACAAAGCACATAAGTTATGCAGCATAACTTATAAAAGTTCTTATGAAAAATTAACAAGCTTTAACCAAATAGCTCAGTAAAAAAAGTCATGTAAAGAAGGGGGTAAATCTAAGAAACAAAAAGTACACTTTTGGATAAAGTTGATACATGAAAGTGATGAACAGTTAACAGAATGTGCCAATGAGAGGGGGACGTGTGTGGGAGAGATGCCCTAATATATCATATGCACATATTCATATCTAAGTAGAAAATGCAAAATATATCCCATCTGTTTTCACCCTCTTTTCACCCTTTTCAGTTCTTCAAACAGCTGGTTGCGCAGCAGTGTATTTGCTCGGCAAGCTCTCGTTATAGGAGGAGAATGGCTTCCTTCATTGCCACGAAGGACCAGCAATGGCTAACGGGGCCATCCAAGATGACAGCCACTGTCACAGCATAATGAGTGGTCCTGGCTTGTTAATGCAGTCTTCAGTTTATCGTTCCTGCCAGGCACATTTTGTCTATCTGTATCATAAAATATTAAAGTGCCAAGACACTTGTGACAAATTCCTGTCTTGAACAAGGTGGTAGAAAGCAAGTGACTTGCACAGACTGACCTCATTGCTGTCATAACTACATACACGCTAGGTGAGTAGTTTGATGTTATTTGGTTATCATCACCCAACTGCATGATTGAACAGCAAATAGAGATTTTGAATATTTTTATTTCATTTATATAAATAATGTCTTCTTTCTGATTCAAATTAGAAAGCCTGTATCTCAATGATCCTAGGATGTTCTGGGCTTATGGCCTTAGTGTTCATGGATCAGTGGAATATTCCTCCCACAAGCAATATTCAAGGATAATATCTTGCAATAGGCAGAACACTATAAGATAATAAGACCTAAATTTGGATGTCCCCTTTGCTTCTTCATTTGTGAGGTCCTGGACAAGTCATTGATCCAACTCACCATCAAATTTAGTATCTACATAAACTAAAAAGAAGAACACTAGAAATTCATGCTTCCAAACAAGCCGTTCTTAACAAGATACAATTTGCCACAACCCCACTCCACCCACCCACCAGGGCACATTTGGCAATGTCTGGAGACACTTTTGGTTATGACAACCAAAATTGGCTGGGAGAAGGAGCTATTAGCATCTAGTGGGTAGAAGCCAGGGATGCTGTTAAATATCACATAATGTCTAGGACAGCCCCCATGACAAAGAATTATCTGGCCCCAAATTCAACAGTACAACTTTGAAAAATCCAGCTCTACCCTCTAATTGCACCATATCACAAGAGAGAAATTTCAAATGACTGATAGATCATAATTTTAAACATTTACTTTTTTAGGCTGTTGAAGTTTGAACATTTATAGCTGAATTCTAGACCTGTTCAGGTGATCATTGGTGGAATTCATCTTCTAAAAGATGGAAAATATTTAGAAAAGTCTAGAACATCATCTCTAATTTCAACTGTCACAATTGCTCAATGTGAGATTATTCATGTAAAATTAGCCTTCTATACTTTAGGCTGCAGTCACATTTTCTGTTATCTCAGTAGGGCAGTTAAAAAATCTGTTTTCACACTACAAAATGTCTCAGCATCATGAATATGATACAGCTTGGAAATTAATGTGGACTTATCTATAGTTCAGTCAATTTACACAGTTAACCATTTAATTGGTAGTTTTCCCAAACTCTGAGCTTGTTGTTTCCTGTTATTTTTTTTTTCTATCACTAAGTTTGTCAATGGCCTCATATTATTGCAGTAATATGAGGATTTGATAATAACATTCTTGTTGGAATTTCATCCCAATATAAAATGATCATTAATTAAATTCAAAGACTAGAGAAAGTTCACAGTTAAGAGCCTTCTTTAAAAATCAACTTAAAGCCAGAATTTTATGAGATTAAAGAGAGCCACATATAAAATATTATGGTTGTTAATTTGTTTTCCTTTCTTTAACAGGAGAGCAATGGAAAAAATCTGTTAGTTGCTTGCCTACAGTGTAGTTCGATATGTTCTTTGAAAAAGAGATGGAAAGAAAAATCTGCCTTACCTTTTTTCTTTAAAATCACAACAATTTTGAAATAATTCTTGTCACATGGATCCTCGAGAAGTATGGATTCATGATGGGAGTTTTTACCACTCACCTTGAAGATTTCAGCAGACACACTGTTGATATTAAAGACCTTGTTTTCCGTTGGTTTCCGGTGTTGCCACACCCTATCACTGTGGTAACAGGAGGGTAAGTTTGCCTCACATTGGAAGTTCTAAGATGAGTTGCAAACACCTGCCTCAAAAAGAGACTTAGCTAAATAGGTCATCTGAAATTCCTTCAATAAGCAAAAAATGATTTTCCCATTTTTTAGTTCAGTGGGTCCCCATAGAAGGCTGTGGAAGAACCCAATGAACTTGAATATCATAAGAATCAGAGAATTGTTGGATGAATGTACACATATTTGACCATCCTGCCATTTGTTCTTTTTGTCACAGGCATTCCTTTGAAACTGCATAGATACTTCCATTTCTTTCACTTACAGTTGATGCAATTTTAGCAAGCTCTAAAAGCCTTCACTAACAGTCAATCAACTCTTAAAGTGCCTCCTCGTCATTCTTGTCAAATCAGCCTTAATGTTTCTTGGCAGAAAACCCAATTGTTTCAGTATTGGTGGACTTAAAGACACCCGAACTTAATGCTGAAGAAGATTCTCCATTTTCCAAAAGAAAGACTAGCATGTATGCTTTAACTTGATTTGAGTGCTCAACCTTTAGTCTTTTGACAATATAAATTTTGCAATGACAGCCTGATAGCATAGACAGAGAACACTGGCCTTGAGGATCAAAAGATCTGCCTTAGAATCACAGCTCCACCATTTAACGGTAGTAAGTGTTCGAGTGTATTACTTGACATCACTGAGTCTCAGTTACCCTTATGGGATAACAACACCTAACCTGTAGCACTATTGTTGGCATAAATAGAAAAAAGTGTCATGAAAGTACTTTGTATGTTGCCAACCACTATGCAATTGTCAGTTATAATTTCTGCCTTTGAGAATACATCAAATGAATACACTGAGCAAACTAATCTAAGGGTAGATCTGGTAGAACTCACATTATTGTGATCCTATGGATTAACATCATAACAGTACAACCTTTCCCCAGATTTCTAACAACCCATTTACATAAACTGTGGAGGTTACAAGAATAGTTCCTACTACCCAAGGTTATTGCTTATTTTTCCCTTAATATAAAATGTATAGGAAGAGAAATAACTTCATGAGTTCCTGTTTTTATGCATGTGTAGAAGAGAAAAGAGTTTATAAACTATGGGTCCATAGTTTATAAATAAGTTCATACATAGTTTACAACTATGAAGGAACCCTTACCAAGAGAGACATCAATGCGAGGAAAGTGATTCCCAGTATTCATAAGTAGAGCTCAGATACATATTCTTGTAGGAACAGTGTTAGGTGTTATAGATGTTATACTTCTGGTTTCTAAATATGTTCACAAGAAGCCTTCATACATAGACAGCCTCTGAACCCAACCATTACATATGGTATTCTTTCTATAGGAAGATGTGTTTAAATACAAACAAATAGATTTAAATAAATAGTTAAGAGTTTACCCGGCTGAAAGGGATTGCTTGTATAATCAATTAAATAAAATCATATTGCAATTTTCCAAGGATAGATCGGGGACTTGCCTGCTAGTGAACTGGTAACAGTGAACTGCCGCTCCAAGTGCTCTATTGAGAATCCTGGTAGAGTGGTCTTGGTTGGCTTTGGCATATATTGTCTTTATTGGGTGTTTTTCTATTACCTTACATTGTGTTTATATAATAAGATAGTGTTTTGATACAATGCTCCACTTGTTTGAATAAAAGAAGGAGGCCAATGAAATTGGCCTTTTCCTCCTTCATTGCCAAAGACTCCACTCAAACCTTAATGCTCTTTACAACCTGACATAAATATTACTAAAGAAATAACTTAAAAGTTACTAATAAATTAATGGCTATGGTCCAGATCTTACCATCTCAGCTATTCCACCAATGCCAATCAATAGCTGTCACTGAATCAGTTGTATACAGATAAGCAATAACTCTGAGTACCAATATTAATTGTGTTGTGGAAGGGTCTGCTTATCTTAGCTCTGTAGACCCAACCTAATTCTGTTTTTCCAAAAATCACAAATGCTGCCATAACTTCTAGTGTATATTTTGAAGCTTCCTAAATATACTATGTAGTTTGCTAAATATGCAATGATGCCTTTGCACCTTCTGTTCATTCTGCCTGGGACCTTCCCCCTTTGCCTCTCGGGGGAAATCACTGTTTTCTTCTGAGGATGTGTTCAATTCAAGTTAATGTACATGGTCTCCCCGACTTCCTGCTTTCCTCTCCCAGCCCACACACAATCTACTTGCTCCATGTGCTGCTCTTCCATAGCACTTTGCACTTACCACCTTATACATGCTTGTTTACTGACTGTTTTCTGAGAGCAGGAAGTAGATTATTCATCTATACTAACTACAGAGTAAACTGTGAATCAAGTAAATACTCAATAATTCTTTTCTGATGTAAGTGGCATTGAGAGCCAAACATTTTGCTTGTGATAGTTTAGCCTCCTGACAGTTTAAGAAGTTTCACAGGGTATTCATTAATCTGATCTATTTGAGAAGGAGTGGTGATTTCTGTGTAGCCATTGTGTAGACAGGAGACTATGGACCCTACAATATTCATATCATTCTGCCATCTTTGGAAAGTGATACCTTGAGTCTTTCATTGGAATCATTAAACCACAATTCTACTCTCATATTCTAGATGCTTACCTGAGAGTCATATGGAAGTCTGGTTCCCCAAGAATAGGTCAGCAGCAGACTTGAGTTTGGTTGGACTGTCAGTAGTTCTACTCACTATCTGTGTAAATCTGAGAAAGTTACTTAACCTCTCAAGACCTCGGGTTTCACATCAGTAACCTGTTTCAAAGGCACTTTGTAAGTAAGACAGTAGTTTTAGAACCCCCTAGAGGGTGCTTACTTATAATGGGAATCATTAAATGTTAGTTCTATCTGCCTACTTTCCCTCTCAGCTCCTATGCTCCTTCAATAGCTGAATTTGATGTGACCATGTTGGTAGGAATCTTAATGGCCACTATTCCACCAGGGAAGAAAAGGTAAATATAAAAGTGAAGATTTCTAAAAACGTTGATCAAGTCGCCAGCATTCAAAAAGGATTTATAATTCCAAATACCTTATTCATCCATTTATTCATTCAGGAACACTCACTGAATACCTGACATGCACCAGGACTTTTCTAGGCTCTAAGTCTGTAGCAGTTAATAAGATTGAGCAGTTAAGATTTCTTACCTTTATAGGGTTTTCAGCCTAGCAGTCTTCAACTAGTGGCCTTCAACTACGAAGAAATCAAATGCTTGAAGTTATGTAGAAAGCTGGGGAAACAGTTTGTATTTTCTAAACATGAAACTTTTTATAGTTTCTTAACAAAAAGAATGTTTATGTTGGGTTGCTCCCCAATAACATATTTTTTAAGGTTATCACAGTGTCTTGCACAGGGTGGCTGCTCAAGAAACATTTATTGAAATAATGAAGTTTTAAAAGACCTTTAATTAGTTTAGTTTTAAAATACCAATCAAGACATAACAAACCCAAAAAGGCCTTAGAAATAGTCATTGAATGTTGACTGAGGAGCAAAGAATGTGAGTTCTATGCTTCATGCCAGCTCTCCCACCTCCACTGGGAAAAACAAGCAGGTTGGCTATCTAAATAAATAAAAATTTTTCACAGCTGATGATTTTTGGTATTTAATTACAAGATGAGAAGGAAATGCTTTTCTTACCAGGGAGGAAAATGAATTGGTCTCACCCACTGGAATGATTTAGAAAACATATTATACTGAGAATAAGTTACACAAGAAAAAAGGGAAAAACATCCACCCACTGGTACATGAGCACGCTGAACATTCATTCCATTGAGTTTGCTGTCAACTTCCTCCTTTTACTACTCTGGAGAGACCTGGGTGCCTTCCATTTTGTTCTGTTGTAGCTAGGGTGGCCAGTGGTATTTCACTGAGTCCCTCCACACTTAGGATGTATCTATTTCTACAGGGAGTAAGGTTCCCACTGCATCAGATGTTGAGGTATACCCTTGCTCCCGTACCCACATGGCATTGTTCATACTCACTGAGGCAAGACTAACTTCATGCTCTGCACTGGAACAATGGTAAAACTGGGGAGTTAGATGTGTACTTAGGATTTCTTAGTTGTTTGATCACATCAATGAAAGGATATGCAATCAATCTCCCCCTAAGACAGTGAGTGGTATTGGCCATAACTCATTACTCCGTCAAGGATTTGGCATTTCAATCGATGGGAAATGATGTGTGATCATTCTAATTTATTATACATCATTTCCCATCAATCGACGAGTTGAAGCCTTGACATAATAAGTACTTACAGACACTGTCAATCATCCCTGGTCCAAATACCTACCATTGCTGCCTTTTGGGATATTCTCAAATAGTCATGAAAATGGAATGTGCCCCCAAATCACAAATGCAATGATTTCAGTCAGCAGAAGACTTTAAGAGGACCTCTTTCTGGGGGATTCCATCAACAATTGCTTAGACACTGGACCATCCACCAAGCTGAAGGGGATGAAATTGATGAATATTCTGCTTACCCAAGATTTTCCTCCCAACTTGCCCAAGTGAGATTCAAAGGATGATGGTGTTGCTAGAATCATACAGGTACATATCTGTGTTTGAAAAATGTTGATCTTCTATCTCATCTCAAAACAATGTAGTATTTCCTGAGTGCTTTTTGGAATTATGTCAAAGCACATTGATTTTCCTACCTTTTGTCACTGTGGGGAATAACATCACAGGAGAGCAGATAGCCAAATAGTTCAAGATAGCAGAGTTCATGAATTACCAGTATTTTTAAATAAGGTCCCTCAGCTGTTATTACTGCCTATACCAAAGTGATGGACGAGAACTGTCTAGTTTGATTAGCTCTATTTGTTTGAAGTTTGATTCCCATGAAAATAAAGTAAGAAAAAATTCTCAAGTGCTTGTACTAAATCAACAGTGTGCAAAGTCATATTTTGGACATCATACAATATATGTGGTTTTCATGATTACTCCAAAAACTGCCTACTGCTTCACATGAGCATTTTTGGAAATTTAGAAAATATGTCAATGACATTTTCAATTTCTACTTGGCAATATTTTTCAAGGACAAAACTATATTCCCCTGAGAATTTGCATATATAGCAGGAGAACTTTTATTTTCACCAGCAACAAAAGGAGCATTTTCTGAAGAAAAGAGGGTGATGTACTCTATAACTGACATACATATCAACATTTTTATGAGGACAGAGGAAAAATGCCACATTTTGGCTGGAAAAAGTTACTTTCTTTGCGTGTGAGTATCTCCTTTTTAAATATCTGGGAAAATAGCAAGTGAAGTCAAGCTGCAGAGGACTTTTCATTCTTAATGAACTTAAAAAAAAAGAAAGAAAAGAATAAATTCTACATGATTTTTTTCACCACAACATTTGTGGCATCAGCTTTTTTTAAATCCAGCTGTGGACGTCTGATCGTTGTGGAGGAAGCCGAGCACAGTGCTTTGCATGCAGTGTGTGAGTCTGATCTGGAAGTCAATTCAGGGACTCTGTAAATCATCTCCAAGAAAGTTTGCTCCTAACCTGTTCAAGGGCACAATACCCAAGAGATTAGAAATGACAAACTAATATAACGAATTTTAATAGACTCTTTCTCAATGGATTTCAAAGCATTCATCACTCATTCAATCCTTACAATTTGCTTGAGCTGATTGATAACTTTCTAAACTTTGGGGGGAACGTCCTCCTTACTCCTGCCAGCACCAGCATCTCCTCTTTGCTTCCTCATCAGCAATCAGTGGGTCGTGGCAGAACCAGGGCTTACTGGGGAGCCAGCGGCTCCTTTAGCTCTACATATGCCCTGGGGCTTATCCAGGCTAATGGAGTATCACTGCTCTTAATGCACTTTCTGCCTCTACCCCCTGTGACGGAGCTCCAGTAAATACCAAGTTTGGGGCAGGAGTCTTCATTGTCATTGAAGCTGCCACAAGGAGCTGCCAACATCCTAGGGAGGAGCTAAGAGATACAATATTTGTATGAAAATGTGCCCTGACCACAGAAGGCTAGAAGACAATCCAAGGATGCAGGAGAATGCGTGTCAGCTACTCATTCTATCTTACTCTACATCAGTAGGGTAAGCTCTCACTATGCTAAGGCCTTTACACATATGAGCTTATTTAGATCTTTAAACGACCCTAAGAAATTAGTACTATTATTGTTCCTATTTTTAAATGAGTAAACAGAAGTGGGGGAGTACATAGACAAATAATTTGCCTCTAATCACATGCATGGAAAAGAGCTGACATTTTAACCTGAGTCTTATTAATAAGCCTGTCATCCTACCTGCTATCCTGTGCAGCCTTTAAGAATGGAAGGTTGTTATTCAACTCAAAGACAAAGAGGAAAGCAGGTTAAGGAGGACTTTATTATGTGAGGAAAGCAGAACAGGAAAGAACTAATATGAGGAGGGAATATGACAAGCATCAAGATAAGCTTCCAAATACGGTACAGGTGCATGAAAGTATAAACCACAAAATCATAAGGGTATCCTTATGATAACTAGGACATCTCTTTTTTAATAAATATTTATTTCTGGAGAAGAAAGGATGTAAGTACTCAAAAACTCATTTTCAGAGAAAAAAATAATATAAAAAAAGAGACAGTTTTTTAAAAAATCTGATGGAAAATCAATCATAGTCCATACCATTCTGTAAGCAATGAGGCCCTTGCTTCAGAACCTTCACTAACAAAAGAAACAATGCCTAGAGTGAGTGATCACATGTGAGGGTTGAGTTTGATACGATTTGAAAAGCTTGAGTAATAAACTCCTGGAAAATGGGGTTTGGTAATGAGCAAGCCTTTAACTATATAGACATGTTGCCAGGTACCACTTTAATAAACTACTACAAATGATCGATGCAAAGGTGTTTCCAACAGCTGTTTATGCAATGTGGCTGGAAGAATTCTTCCATAAAGAAGCTGTTAGTGGGAAAATTGGCTATGCATGGTTGTGATGTCAAATCCATCCATAACAAACTTTTTCCTGTCAATCAACAATCTTGCCATAAATTAATCCATTTATAACAAGCTTTTTTTTGAATTGACAGCTTCAATGTGAATAATAAAAGGACTCTTTAAGGAAAGTGAACTCAGAATGGCTTTTGCAACTCTTTAACATATGCAGAGAAGTGGCAAAGCCTTGTGACTTTTAATTTATATTGAAAAAAGTTAGTAGCTGCTCCCAACAGCAAGTTGCTTTCTGAAGGAAGCTGAATACAGCAAAGCTAGGGAGCCCTCTTAGGTCTGGCTGAGACCTGCTCATATCCAATGACGGAAATGAAGGCTGGCACACTTCCCTTTGCTGTCCTGGACACAGAAGGATCACATGCAGAGGTAACTGTAGTTGTTATGTAAACACACTCTTCTTTGCTTTCTACCCACTGGGGTGTTGCCACACTGGACCCTCTGCAGTGAGTGTGTCTCTATGATGGCTAGCAGCACACAAGTACATCAGGCAGACCCTTAGATCCTGCTGTCATGTTCTGTCTAACCTTCTACCCATGTTGTTCTCAAGCTAAATTACTCTGGTTTCTGACGTTGTTTCCCAACAAGTTCAATTCACAGAAGTCACACTGTTATGAAGGATGCCTACCTGACATCAGGTGGGTGCTTCTTGTGTCTGCGATGAAACAATACATAAGACACAAGTTGTGTTCTTAAAGATGATTAGAGATAAAATGCCATAATGCCTTAAAGAATCCCTAATCCAAAATTTCTGCCAATTTTTTTTTTACCTTCATTTAGTACAAAGGCCCCAACTATCATCACTAGAGGCAGAGAAGTTGGCTATTTTTTATGGCTAAATTCAATACGCTGTTTCTTCTGGCTAAATACCATCTATTTCCAGAACCACCAGTCCCTTTCTCCAAAACCCTTTTAGAACATATAATATTCCTGCTGCCTTCATTCCTCTCTTTACCTTTCTACTTAGTCAATCTGATCAAACAGTAGATATGAATAAATTACTATAAGCAGGAATGAAAGCTAAAATTTATTTAACACACCAATAAGATTCTTGCAATGTATTAGGAGTGTTTGTTTGCTTTTGATTTTGTTTTCCTGCACTGGATGAGAACCCCACTCTAAATTCTCTACAATTTATCTCATTAAGTTTGCCCTTGAACACAGAAGTCCCATCCTGGACTCTAAATAATGCACTCTTCTTTAGAGATGCCCTGCTCCTCTTCTTTAGGGAAAGTTATTCTGAAATTCCTCTCTCCTCCCTCTGCCCCACTGGCATGCTTGTTGAACTGCACACTTGCTTTCCTGCCAATTGTGCCCCTATGCCCGGTGTACCAGCCAGATCCACACACAGCCACAGATAACCAGAGCCAGGTCTACTGTGACCCTGGTGCCCTACCTTTTCCACTGGTTTTGGCTTCTTCATTTACCCCACGCCTTCCTTTTGTCCACATTTGCAGGTGGAACTCTAAATATGCTCTCCAAACTCAAGTTCATTCAAGTGGACCTCACATGCCTCTGTAGAGTGAGTTCTCAATTCCACCATTAGGGTCATTGATGAAAATAACTAAGCCTGATCATAGCATAGAATCTAATATATATCAGGGATTTTCAAGATACAGAGTATAAAATATTGCATTTTAAAAGACAGTGTAACTCATTCTGGATGCGTTTATTTTCTCCTTTGGTCTATCACAATGTGTTTTTTAGTTTTTGATACATTTTTTTCATTGAAGTATAGTGGATATACATTGTTTGGTTTCAAGTATACAACATAGTGATCCAACAGTTATACATTATTAAATGTTCACCCCAACTAGTGCAGTTACTTTCTGTCACCATAGAAATATGTTACAGAACTAGTGACTATATTCTCTCTGCTGTACTTTCATCCCTATGACTAATTTATATTATGATTGAGACTTTCTACCTCTTTTATCCCCTTCACCTAGTTCACTGACCCCAACTCCTCACCCATGGTAAAACACCAGCCACTTCTTAGTGTCTATGAGTCTACTGCTATTTTGTCCATTTTCTTTTGTTTTATTTTTAGATTCCACATATAAGTGATATCATATGGTATTTGCCTTTCTGCAACAGGCTTATTTCATTTAGCATAATACCTTCTAGGTCCATCCATGTTGTCATAAATGGCAGAATTTCTTTATTATTGCTGAATAATATCCATTGCATATATGTACCACATCATCTATATACATTCATCTATTGATGGACCCTTTGGTTGTTTCCATCTCTTGGCTATTGTAAATAATACAGCAATAAACAGAGGTGCATATATCTTTTCAAATCACAGATTTTGTTTTCTTTGGGTAATTCCTAGAAATAGAATTACTGGGTCATATGTTATTTCTATCTAATTTTTTTGCAGAACCTCCATACTGCCGTCCATAGCGGCTATACCAATTTATATTCCCACCAACAGTATAGAAGGGTCTCCTTTTCTCCACATCCTCAGCAGCACTTGTTATTTCTTGTCTTTTGGATAGTGACCATTCTGACTGGTGTGAGGTGATCTCTTATCACAATGTGTTTTATATAGAGCAGATGCTCATGTATTTGTTCAGTGAGTGTATGAATGGATAAAGAAATAAATAATAACTGCAGTGGAAACAAGTTCTTGATGGCAGGAAATCATTCCTATACCTCATCACGTGTACATTTAAGTTTAAATTTACTCAGATTAAGTTTCAGCATAATGTAGACAAATATTTCCATTTAAATATCTCTATCTACCTGAAAAAATTCTTCTAAGGTTCTTCTTCAATATTCTCTTCTTTTGCAACTCTAGCCCCACAGTGATACCAATGGCCATAATCCTCCTATCTCCAAAGAGACAGTTACAGCCCTCCCATTCAAAGCAGATATAGCAAAGCTGTATTTATCTTTAATTACTGCATTTGTCAAAAATGCAGGGAGTATGCTACATACTTAGTGTTGAAAATTTAATAACATGCTCATCCTCGGTATCTGTTACTTTTCTGAGGTTATCACCTAAACAAGTGGATTGGTGTCAACCTGCTTGAGATTAAATGTAACCTTCCTCCCTTTCTTCCTTCTTTCCTTCAATATTCACTGAGCTCTTATCATGTGTAGGCACAAGGAGGCCATATTATCCTGCTTAAAGCCTGGTGTTCTAGCTACAATATTCCAGTTAGACCCTAACAGCAGGATACATGTGAGATAGCAAATTACTAGCAAGATTTGTTTTGCATTTCTTTACAGTTATTTATTCAGGGCCAGGCTTATACCTGTTAGGGTTTAATCAGTGCAAAAATACCTAAAAACAGACAAAATCCTACCATCATAGGGGCAGATAGATGCAAGCAACCCCTCCAAATTCTTCATTTTATTTTACTGAGTATGAACTGATTCAGACAGTAGAAAAGAAAAAGAAAAGGGCAAAACTAGCATGACTGAAAGAGAAATGAAGGCCAGGAAGTCAGGGAGATGGGCTATGTTGAAGTCAGAGGTTTCTTCAGAGCCTCCTACTTTCTGTCTTCTTTGCCATCTTTTATTTTGGATGCTTCATTGCCACCCATCTACTTCTCTACAGGAAGCCTAAGAAACTAAGTTTACCATTTGTAGGTATTATTAAAAGGGAGACAGCAGGCATGAAATGGAGTCACTTGTGCTAAACCCCACATCACCAAACCAAGATTTAATACCTAACCTAACTGCAGTTTTAAAACCCCAGGAATGTGAACTTTAACCATTCAACATGGAACTACCTGGTCAGCACTAGAGAGATAATTTGATCCCTTCCATTCCCCTTAGGAAGGCAACCTTGTCTAAAACAATACATTCTTTGCTAATAATTCCCTTTTTCTGCCTCCCATCTGCCTTTAAAAACCCTTCCTTTTCAATACCTTGGAGGAGTTCCTTTCTACTTGCTGGGATGCTGCCTGATTGATGAGTTGCTGAATAAAGTCAATTAGATCTTCAAATTTACTCAGTTGAATTTCTATTCTTTAACAATATCTAAGACTTCCCTCCAAATCCCTAAAAAATGGAAAGCTTGTTGCCTAGATGGATAAATCAATTGTTATCCTTAAAAACCCATGTATAATGAAGAATAACAGCTGTAATCCTGGGTAATTATGCAGCTCCACTGCTCTCAAGGTTCACTTCAGCATTGTCACCAGTCCCTCAGCAGGAGCCAGTGTCTCCTTCTGCCTGACTGAATTGTTTCTTCACTTAACATATCCTATTCAATCAAACAAGGATGGGCTAGCAAAATCTGACACCAAATTTCCTGAATTTATTATTTGGAGAACAATGCTTTTCTTTCTTAAAAGAGACATCTAGAGAAAACTGATAAGAGCCAAAAGCTTAGGTGAACATTTTTGCTTTGGCTCCCTATTTTTAAATTAGGAGCATCGCAAATGGAGATCTTAGGATAAAGTTACTGTAAATAAGATCTTTGTCTCTAAATGAGACTAGTTCCTCAAAACTCCTTTTTCTTTTTGACTTGAACTGTTCAGCCCCACTTTCAGTGAAATTCAATCATATTCATTAGCATTTCTAAAGATGTAAGCTACTCAAAACAGCTGCATTGTCTTTCCTTTCAAACGAAAATGCAGCTTTTCCTTCCAAAGGGAGAAATCTCCCTTTAGTTACAGATTCTTTCTGCTCAGCACCCATAATTTTCAGTGTTGGAGCCAACCCCTGTGAAACAGGAAGTGCAATCCCATTTGATCTCACTTGAAAGAAAATGTAAATACTTGGTAAGGACAGAAACAGTGGCTCAAAGAAAAATACAAAGAAAAAAAAAAAAACAACTGTGGAAGCAGAAAAAAAAATTGCAAGTGAGACAAAGTAATAATCATTTAAATGGACTAACTCTTTGTCCCTGGAACTAACATTCTCATTATCCGGGTATTTAATGCACTCCCTATGGAAAGCAGGCCACTGTCTCCATCAGTCTTCCTTCTTTTTCACTGGCTATTTCAGCAATAGAGAGGGAAGCATATCTTCTTTTTAAGATCTTTGGTCTATATAAACATTCTATATGCTACAAATCACAAAACTACCTCCTTTTTTTTTTTAACGTGAGTATTGACAGCAATATCATTGCATGAAAGAGCCCAGGATTTACAAGTTAATCTTTTCTCACTCACTTAGAAAACCATCGTTGTGGTGCCCAGTTAAAAATTCTGCCTGTACTTTCATTTGTAAACTCAATTTTATGAAGTGATAGCCTAGAGAATATGCTGTTATTCACAAAGGAAATGATGTACTAACCCATCTTGAGAAGGGCAAGCCCTGGATCTGTTTTTCAGAAAAGAGTTGTCCAGCTGTCTCCCTTGTGATAGTGCCATCAGGCCAGACTAGAAGGCTTTGTGGGACCATGGGTTGGAGGAACCACTGGTTTCAAGTCTTAACACAGGGAACTAAGGAGGCACAAAGACCAGGCATGTGATGTGGGAATGCTAGAAATATGGAAATTAGTCATTTATAATCACAACTGAGTGAAAGACAATGCAAAACCGAAATCAATTTTCTGTTTCCAGAAGATATCAAATTGAATTAAAACATTCTAAATCATCAAAAGCTGGCCATAAGAACTTCTGAAAGTGAAGCACCTCATTGGTGGACTCTACTAACAGCAGCTGGGTCTGGTTCTGTGGCAGGTAGGGATCCAGTCAGTCAGGGCACTTGCTACTAATGGTTGCTTTTTTTAAAAAAGTGTTTCACATGTGACCTGCTCAAATTACTGCACCTGTGAAATTAGTAAATCCCTAAACAGGTGTGTCAGGACCACTTTCTATGTTTAAATCTGGCACACCAATTCCCTTATAGAAACCACTGCTGACCTGGGCTGAATAAGCCTTTAACAAGAAAGAAAAGCTGAATCTGGGACTAAAAATGATAATCAGACCTATTCTAAAATTTTGTGAAACATAAATCCTTCCTAAAGGAAATTCTAAATTCAGGCTTTGGGCACAGTAAGTCAGAAATGTCAAACTACAAGTGACAAGTACTTACAGAAGTGCTTCTTCAGAGGCTCTGTCAGTTCCTGCAAAAACAGGTTGGTTAACTCTCTAGCATTCTTGAGATGAACCTGAAAATTGTGCCTAGTTACCCATGTGTTACAGGGTAACATTTATAAAGAAATGCATAGGATCCACAAGAGGAATTCTGGCAAATGCATGATGTCTATTGTTCTGTGAGGCACTCTCCCAGCTGGAGGAAAACGACAGTGTTTGTCAGCCCAAAGACAGCAAATAGCTGACACTGATATTCTCAGGGGTGCATGTAGACTCCTGGCGGAAACTAGTCCAGCCAAACCTTCCTGCGCACTGGGCACAGTGGATGTAGAGAGCCAAGCTGAAAATGCATGGCCCTAGAAGGTTCCATCCCATTCTGTACTGAGCTGTCCAAGTGTGGGGTAAATGGAAGTTTTCACCCAGAGTTTCCAGAATTTCCCACCTGACCTTAGTCTATTTACATACCAATGGATGCTTCAGAGCCTCCAGTAGATTGGGGTAAGCGGTGGAGAGAAAACAGATATTCTCTCTTCCCCTCCATTCCTGGTACAAATGGCCTGGCGTTGGCCAGTCACCCGGGATCCGCCCATGGAGTTCCTCCCAGAAGGGGCAGGCAGGAGAAGAAGGTGCACAGGTGGCGGCCGGAGGGGACGGACTGTGTGGAGCCTGGCTAGTGAGCCCAAGCAAGCAGTGAGGATCAACACCCCTTAACCCTGCCTGTCCTTCCCCTTGTCTCACTTTGGTTTCACCAGATTCATAGGGAAATTGTCCCAGGAGGGGAACCCCCTTAATCCTGGAGCTACACCAAGATTCTCCAGTTTTGCTCTCTTGACATATCTACCTAGTATGTGTGAACCTTTCTTTAGAGTTGGCTTTTTTTTTAAGACAGTAGGGTTCAAGAGCACTGATGGAAGGGAAGAACAGATGTGTGGGTCTGTGTCTTCACCCTGAAAATAAATATAACAACAATAATAATACTAGCTGTCATTTACTGTCATAAAGCTCTCACTTTATGCCAGGGACAATCTTTATATATATCAACCCTATAGTATACTACAACCCTAAGTACTTCATCTTTATATATATCCATCTCTTTAAATTCTACAACCCTATGAGAGGATAATAACCCCACTTATAGGTAAGAAAATTGAGAGGCAGAGAAGCAAAGTAGATGGAATCTTGCTCTTGGCATATATCTGTCAATGGTATAGCAGGACAAGTACTCAAGTCTGTCCATCACCAATCCCACCCGCTAAACTAGGATACTAAACTCTCCTTCATAATGGTTAAAATATCTTCTGGTCCTAGTTGAGCATGTGTTCTGTGTGTTTTTGTAGTACGGTAGAGAGAATTATCCAATCACTTGCCCATTTCTGCATGACCTTATGACTTACATTACTCAGTTTCCACCAATAGGATAGCACAAGTCACCAGAACTTTCAGCAATGAAAAAGATGTTCTAAAAAGCTGCACTGCCTAATATGGTAGCCACCAGGCACATATAGCTACAGAGCACTTGAAATGTGGCCAATGTAACTGAAAAACTGAATTTTTAACTTCACCTAATTATAATTAACTTAAATAACCACATATGGCCAGTAACTATCATATTACACAGCTCATCTTTAGAGTGAAAAACATGATGCTCATTGAACTGAAACTATTTAATTTACTGCTTCAACCAATATTTTTTTGAGAGCCTGCTATACACCAGACTTAGTAACAAGACATTATACAGAATATGGCAAACAAAATAGACACCAGTTTCTGACCAAAAGGGAGAAGAAGATAAAAAGTAAAAAGCAAAAAAACAGGTTGGAGAAAAGCAGGAGAGAGAGTGATATCAGAGAAACTCATAGAAGAGAAAAGCAGGAGAGAGAGGGGTATCAGAGAAACTCATAGAAGAGAAAGCTTCTCGAAAGGGGCTGGGTCCCTGCCCTACTGTGCAGGCTGCTGCTAAGACAAGATAAAAACAGAAAAACATGAGTTGGATCTGTCATTACCAAGAATTTTTATTAACTAACAAGAGTAATGTCAGTGAATGAAAGAGATCAGAAGCCATTCTGGAATGGCTAGAGTAAATAGGAAGTCAGACAATGAAATAAAGATAACCTGTGCAGACAGCACTCTTAACAAACATTGCTAAAAAGGGGAGTACAGAAAAGGGGTAGTCAGAAGGGACCTGCACAACCTACATTCCTTGTAAACTGCCTGTTTGTAGGCCAAGGAGAATATCCTAATAGAGAAGGACCAACTGACACAGCAAGAAAGGGTGGTGGGAACTGATAATGTTCCTGAGAAGTCAGGAAGGGAATAAGATCCAGATGCCAGGGAGGAGACTCATCTGGGCTGGAAGGACACGTCCCCAGCGGAGAGGAGGGGAAGGAAGAGGGGCACAAGTTAGAGAAGGCCTGCTGATTCTCTCACTTGACCCGGCTGGGCCAAGCTGCCCTGGAGCTTAGATAAGCAAGGAGTCCCATTCAAAGAAATGTCAGTCCAGTACTCAAACATGATTGGAAAGCAGTTAAACATTTTATTTCAATCTCTCGAGAAATCCCCAAAAGACAGTGCATTAGGGACACACAGTCAGAACAAAACTTCCTAAAACGTTTTCACTCCTCTATTCTCCATCACTGTCTCTCTCTGTCCCTCCTGTTCCCACTTCTATGTTTTCCTGCCATTCCATAGTCTCAAGAAAATTTCTTACTAAAAATATAAATGTAGTGAGGTGAAATGATGTCTAGTTCTAGCTCTAAAATTTTACGATTCTATAAATGATAAACCTGATAGTTAAACTCCACCTTTTCACTTGTGAGAGGCTGGGCAAGCTTGGAGGAATTCTGAAGGTTACTAAAGGTTTTTTATGAAGTTACTAAGATGCCATAGCACACTAATGTGGAAAAGTCCAAAATTGCAAGGGAGGTCGTACCGGGAAAAAGAGATTTCAGAGAAAGCAGAAGGAGGAGGACCACAGAGAAACAAGAGAATCAGGGCCAGTACTGCCAAGCCCTGAGGAGAAATGAGAGATGTACGGAGAGGCCTGACATCTGTTCTTCTGTTCCAAGCAGCTTTTGTTTCCAAATTCACCTCCTATCCCTTCCTTGCCTCAGCCAGGCCCTATTTCCCTTTTCTCTGAAATGATGTATATAGCAAAAAAAACCTCACCCAACAGTGGAAACACTCTTACACCATACCCCAAATAAGATTGTGCATTTGGACACATAGGATGATAATACAACCAGGGCTTATTAGTCTTTTTTGGTTTTTGGTTTTTGTTTTTCATTCCAGAGGAAGCAAGGGAGGAGATAGAGTAACTTACCTCTGAAGCTGTTTGTTTGAAAATAATATGCAGAAAGGGAAAAACAATCCTCAACTAACAACTGTCTTCCTTGCCATCTGCTTAATCTAAACATTAGCATATCACGTATCTGGGTGAACTCAAATCGCCCTGGAAATGGAGCACTCTGTTCCACTTTTTCAGACCCTTAATGGAGGAGTCAAGTGAGAATTCTCTATGGGATTATATGAGCTTTATGGGCTTCCAGCATATGCATTTAGGGCCACATTTTCAGTCCAGCCTGAACTCATCACACTAGGACTGGAGGCAAAATTGTGCCTGGCTTAATTAGCACAAGTACTAATCAAGTACTAATGAAATTTGCCCACAAGCCATTCTTCAGACTAGGGCACAAGTAGTGCACAAAATTTCTGTATATATCACTTAGCACGTCAGCACAAAAGAGGGGGAAGAAATGAACAATTCCTCCCTAAAATTTGCTCCAGGCTAACCACAGGCAAACATCAACTCTACCCAGAAGGAATACCCTGGTTTCATCAGTGTAAACTCCGTAAATCCTAAATCTGCAAACTGCATCCCAATTTGCCACATTAGGTTGCAAATTTATAAAAATATAGAGAATGTTATCAATGAGGACACTTCATTCTCACAGATTTATGAGTATTTAAGACCTGAATTTAGAAATGAATGTGATCTGTAACGTACCTTAAAATATATAGGCAGTCTTCCAAGCTAAAACATCAGTTCTTAAGAGGTGGCAATAATGTTGGAAAACAGACCTATTTGTTTAAACTCAGAATAATGACAAAAAGGAGGCCCAATTTTATCTCTTCTATCAGTGATGCACCCTTAGTCTTCTTACTGTGTTTTAAATCTGCTATTAAGATCTGTCCAAGCATAAGAGCTTATTTACAACACAAATATTAATTACACTGAGGAAGATGCCTTCAATCTATCAATTAAATCATACTAATCGGAGATGCAGTAAGCACATTGAAGTAAGTATTTACATAATCAAGCTTTGCAGATAGGAAACATTTTTGCTCTGGGTATCTCAAAGTATTTTGCCAAAAATAAAATTCTGGGTCATCCCATTTTGGGGGACACAGGAGAAACAGTGATTAATTCTCAGAGCAAAGTCCCATTAAAAGCCAGGCAAAACAATTACGAAGGGGCTCCAGGAGGCCTAAATGCTGCTATCTCTTCTGCCCTGTAAACTACACTCCTCCTCAAAGGGCTGTTACATTTCTTGTGGGGAAAGGATCTCACCTTTAAGAAGCTAAAACTTACCACTTGAACAGGTGCAAGGGCCAGATGACTAGTTGTTCGCTTTATGGACTATCGACAAACATCACTTAAAAAAATAATGATCATTGGTGAGTGCTAAAAGCAACCAATTCACACAATGCCTTCATAAAATGAAATTCAGGAAAGAGGGAAGAAAATGATCCAGAATTGAGGTAGCTCAGGTGCAACTTGTCTGTCACCTGTGGTCCCTTGCCTTGAAACACTCCCATGCAGCTTCCTGACTTAAGGACAACAGATTAATTTTGGCATTGACTTCTGCCCTTTCAACAATGCTGCTGTCTGGAATATTATGTCATACTCGCTTCTCCATTCGTAAACAGAGCTAACGTATCTCTATAACCGTGGATGGGGAAAACAGAAATTTCTTGTCATTAGTAAGTTTTATTTTTCTTAATTAAATAAAGGTTTGTGAACTACAAAGACTGTGCCGATTTAACATGCTGTAAAACAACAAGAAAAATTCATGCAGACCCACAGACATTAAACAAAATTCAAGCCTGACATTCTTCAAAGGAAACAAGGGCCCCATCTGCTGATGTTTAAATGTACTACAGTAGCAAACAGATTAAAAGGAGCATGTGAAAAAAGCTTTTCTTGAACTAAAACTCAACTAAAGAGGCTGAAGTTGCAGAATCTGAGAAGTCACCTTTAGAAGTTGAAACACCTGCCCCTCTTACCCTCTTCTGTATTGGAGCATATCTGTTTGAAGTCATCCTGAGCAGATATATCATTATTTATTTTTATTTTTATTTTTGTTTTTGTTTTTATTTTTAATTTAATTTTAATTTTTATTTTTAATCCTCAGGAAAGGAACCCCAACATACAGCCTTCCCCCTGGCTTCAACCCCTCTACTGAAAGACCTTTTGTTGGAGCAAGTTCTTGTTCTTCCTCCAGCTGGAAGTTCTTGTTTTGCTGTAACTTTGAACAGGTGAGAGTCTTAACAATGGGTTTTGGAGCTGCCCCTGTTGATGATAAAGTAACTTCATAGTCACTTCGTACCTTATTTCTAACCTGAGATAATTCTGGGTTCTTTCTCTGAAGTTTATTTTGTTTAATGACCATTGCAGCAACTAAGTGAGTAGTAAAGCCTGAGGGAAAGATTGCAGATGGACTAGAATAGTGCAATTTGGAGTTTAGTTGCAGGTGTATCAAATATTTCCTATCTGACCTTTTTCTACCTAGTTTTCCTCATCTTAAAAATAGGGTGTAAGATTGCATAAATTTTAAGTTCCTCTCCCCCTAGCTCTAAAATTCATCGTATTATCCAGAAAGGTAGAGGGGCTGTCATATAAATCTTTATGTCAACATAGCATATTGCATATATTAGGTGCTCCATAAAAATTTGTTGCATAGACACATTTTCTGCCAAAAAGTGCTTGTCCTGTAATTATCTTCTTTACTTAATTCTCTCACTCTAAGTTTGTTATGCCCCATGTATCATTGGAATTTAAGAATTCTTAAAGCATAAGAATGCTGCAGCCCAGTTTGAAAAAGACATATGCACCCCTATGTTTATCGCAGCACTATTTACAATAGCCAAGAAATGGAAGCAACCTAAGTGTCCATCAGTAGATGAATGAATAAAGAAGCCATGGTACATATACACAATGGAATATTATTCAGCCATGAGAAGAAAGCAAATCCTTCCATTTGCAGCAACATGGATGGAGCTAGTGGGTATTATGCTCAGTGAAAGAAGCCAGGCAGAGAAAGACAAGTATCAAATTATTTCACTCATCTGTGGAGTGTAAGAACAAAGGAAAAACTGAAGGAACAAAACAGCAGTAGAATCACAGAGCCCAAGAATGGACTAACAGTTACCAAAGGGAAAGGAACTGGGGAGGATGGGTGGGAAGGGAGGGATAAGGGTGGGGAAAAGCAAGGGAGCCTTATGATTAGCATGTATAATGTGGGGGGGGTGGGGCATGGGGAGAGCTGTACAACACAGAGAAGACAAGTAGTGACTCTATAGCATCTTACTACGTAGATGGACAGTGACTGTAATGGGGTATGTGGGGGGGACTTGATAACAGGGAGAGTCTAGTAATCATAATGTTGTTCAAATAATTGTAAATTAACAATATCAAAATATAAAATAAAAATAAAAATAAAAATAATTCTTAAAGCAGATAATTATTAGGGGCAAGCCAGGTTCCTTTCCCCCTTTGTTTAGGAAATTACCTCAATAATTAAGAACAATCCTCTCTCCTCCAGCATGATCAGCTCTGATGGAACCATAAATCAAGATTGTCTGACCTCCCTTAGCTGAGCTGTGAGCACATGAACCAAAGTTGGTCAGCTCTCAAAAGTGACCTTGGCTGTCAGGCAGAATAAAACAAGCAAGTAAAAATAACGGGGTTGCTTCATTCGGGCAGCATGCTCCAAAATAACTGTCAACTGGTCCCTGATGTGAAGCATGAAAACTTAGCTGTATCAGTGTCAGGATCTAGCTTCCCATCACAAGAGCAAGAGGGACCAGTCTTGATGCCAGTACTGTGAAAACTATAATGAAAAGAAAGGAAGAAACCACATCCTTGAAGATATTGTAAGAGGCCTGGAACCTGACGTTTCAGTTATATACGGCAGTATATTCTCTTTCTTGTTTAAGTCATTCTGATTTGGATTTTCTGCTACAACTAAAATCATCCACAAAAATGTCCAGAGTCTGTTTCTGTTGGTAAGAAACAAAGAACATTAACACATACAACAAATACAATTTTAATTAGGAATCTGACTTCCCAGGAAGATGAATCACTGCTTGTTCTTATATGCTGTATTTCTGTTTAGATATTGCAATATTATGCTTGATTTAGATATTTCTATATCATATTTGCTTTTTTAAATTATTGAATAGTGTTCAATCTGTACTCCACCATGATCCATCTTTTTCTGCTTTCTCATCTAAATTAAATCAGTCATTTATTCTATTCAATTGGTACTTTGTCTTTGTTTTTCCTTTGTTTACTAAACTCAGTGCTTCCCACTTACCTTGTTTTTCCTAAGTAATTCTCCAATTTGTCAAAGTCATTTGCAGATAGTAAGCAAATTTTGCCTTGTAAATTATTAACTAGAATATTTTACATAGTAGGTATTTGTTCAAAGAATGAGTGAAGTATTTTATGTCCCAAACTACACTTCCCTGTTAGTTTAATGAATACTTTCCTACTATGACATCAGGGCCAAAAGCAATGAATTTGACTCGAGTCCCATCAGGATCTTTGGTTGGGAGCATGTGATTAAAGGGACACCAGGTGGTGTGGTCATCTGTGATTGGATGACTGAATCTACATCCCTTTTTGAATGAACCCTTGGTTTTCCTTTCACATTCCCCTCCCTATTCAACTTTCAACTATACTTTCAGTCGTATGAAGAAAAGGTAGATGGACCACCTCCTTGATTAAAATACCATTTATCTCCCTTTTATTCTGAGTCATTTACTTCATCTGCACTAGTTCCCAGGCACCCACAATAGAACAGCTCCTCTGTCAGCGCAGCTCTCTCCCAGTACCCATCTCCAGAGCTGGTCACCTTTGTTTCTTTCCCATCTCAGATAGGGCCCCACTATCCACCAGCTTGGTCAAACTGAAACAAGGACGTTTCCCTCTCCCACACCTATCCTACCGTAATGAGTTACCAAGTATAGTTGATTCTATGCAAGTAATATGTCCTGAATATTACTTTCCAGTCTTACCTGCATTTTCCAGTTGAAATTCTTCTAATCTCTTACCTGAACTCTACTCCTACCTTGTATCCATGCTCCAGTCCTGCCATGTTCACCTGCATCTCCCATTTGCTCCCAGGATCATGTATCAGAAGTGTGAAGGTGGCCTTGTCATTGCTCTGCATAAGACAACAGTTTCCCGTTAGCTGGGATGGATCTAGCAAATAGAAAGGAGCTCCAAAGAGCTGTACAGGGTGGAAGGCTTTTATAGATAAAGACTGTATTGTTTCAGGCTTAGTCACCTGCCTTTGGGGAAAGCACAGTGTTCTTTCACAGAGATCACCTCAGTACATACCTTCACTATGCATTCTAACCTGGATGCTCGTGCTTCTTACCTCCCACCACTCTTGTGCTTAAATATTCAAGTTCCAGGAAGATTAAACCATAGGTGGTTTTTCCCTGAAACACACTTCTTTCTGCCCCTATTCCTTACTTTCTCTGCCTAATACAGCTTCCCATTCCTTCTTCACCTAGCTAACTGTGCCTAACTCTTATAAACACTGCTTAGATCGTTAATCATATTCCTTAAGGAGTATGCTCTAACTAGCCCCAGACTTGGCCAAGTGGTCCAAATCTATAACCCTCAAGAATTCTATGCACTATCACATCCTAGCACTTACAAGGCTAAATTTAAAGGAGACACTATCAACACAGCATCTGTTTGATGCCTACTTCTGTAGTTTTGATGGACGGTCCTCAGACCTGTTTTTACCATATGACCTTACCCTCTTGTCACAATCAATTGAATTAGGGGGAGACATAGAATGTCAAAGGGCAGCCATGGTTGCTTGGGAAAACAGGGGCAAAGCCAATTCTATCATGTTTCTAAGTACTTCAAATTGAGGAGTACAGAGTAAAAATTAGAAGCAAGGACAAAAAAATTCTGAAAGCCTATCATGAAACTCTGTTGTATAAAGAAAAATCATGACTGGTCCATCACAAGAAAGTGTTTTAAAAGACCAGAAATCACAAGTAAGAAGAAGGTAAGAGACAGAGAATGGAGAGAGCATTCTGAATTCCTGCTATGAAACTACTGAAATCTCAGAGCCTCCTGGAGGCAGAACTACCTTCAACTCTTGCTCTTCCTGAAGTCAAAAGGCTCAGATTTTGCTGTGTGCTTATATTCTTATAATACTGTCTAAAACACATTAGAAAGTATGAGCTAAGTCCTAGTTCTAATATGTAAAGGAGTCCACTTAAAACAGCACTCAATTTTCCTCTTTCCTCATTGGTCTTTACCACTGAACTATAAGATTTCTAAGGCTGAAGAACAGATATATGGTATCTGGAACATAGCAGACACTAAATAGAATAGATATTGAAATCCATGAGTGAGAAGCCAAATAGGAGAGTGCCAAGGGGGGGCAGGTGATGGGGACCTGCTGCCAATAAGCTTCAGTTAACAGTTAAGGGAATTTATATAAAACAATAAAAGAGTATAATTGTCTCATCAATTACTTAAAGATGCTTCATTCTTAACTGATAATTATGCAAGGGATGTTCTTCCACACTACTCTCTATCTTGTAAAATATGGAACCTGAAATGTAATGTTGTGTACAGTTCTTGATTACACCTTTACAGATTAGTTTAAACAAGATCTTAATGACCACCCACTATGTGCTTAGCCCATTGCTCATCCCACAAGAGGTACAAAACAAAAATGCAGAATTCCTGTTCTTAAGGACCTTATTTTCAGCATCTGCTCTTTACAAAGCTTCATTATCACCCTGCTCCCTGATCTTTACCAACTGTTTTGAAACCGATTTAATTACCCTATACTTTGCTCATAATAAAAGCTTCCTAAAAAAAGGAGTATTTTTTAAATGCCACAAGTTCAAGCTCCTTGCCCCAGTTAATCTAGTAAAGACACAATGAAATATTATCAACAGTAGACTTCATTTTTTTGACTGCTTCAGCCACAATACAGAGATTATGAAAATTCTAAATGCCTTGCAACTTAAGGCATATAAACTCTATTTTTCAAACTATATGAATAACTGGAAGAAGCAGCTCAGAGTAAAGGCAAGTGGGGAATTGTAGAATAAAACTTTCATAAAGTCTCTGAGATGTCTAGTGAGGAAGTCTCAGGGCTGACTGTTGGGATGATTTAAAACCTTAAACATCATTTTGTTGACACATAATTCTTTTATATTTTTTCAGTGTATAAATTGTGAGCTCCTCTAAAGGAAACACAGTTTTTCACAGTGAAAACAAAGAAAAAGGCCTCTAACTCTTATTACATTTTAAGCACTAGATAAGTTTGCGAGCGGGTAACTGAGTTTATGAAATCATGTAAGTCAGCACTCCGTGACTTGGTATGGCAGGAAGCATTTCCTAAGCAGACTTTCTATTGACACACTTCTAACCATTTTCACATTTAATAGTTTTCCTTCTGGTTGTTAATGTGCCTCAAAAATATGGAAATGTGAAAACCAATAGATTCCATGGCTACAAATTGGATAGTAACTAATGCAGACAGGGGTTGTTTTCTCCTTTTGGGACCCTGAAAATTTTGAACAACAGCCAATGGGTATTGCTCCTTTGCAGAAAGCCGCTATTCAAATAGTATTTCTACTAAATACAGTATCAGGATAGAGGTGAGACTTTTTTCTTTATTAGATTGGGGGGGAAATGGTGCTCACTATGTATTTCTTGAATGTTTACTAAATAAATGAAATATGAAAAAAGCAGGAGGGAATGGATAGGAAGGTGTGGTGGGAGTTGGAGCCAAAAGGATTTTTTTTCAGATTTTTCCAGAATTTCTTATAATCAAACCCCACCTAGGTTGGCTACCAGCATGGTGTTTTGTACTGCAGGAAAGGGACAATTAATCTTTCCTAAGATCTGATAATACTGTTTTGAGAAATTAGGGACTACAACCATTCATTTATTCATTGATTCAGTAAATATTTGCCAAGCATCCCCCATGTCCCAGGCACAATTCTAGGCACTGGGTATACAGCAGTGAAGGAAACAAAGTTTCTGCCCTCAGGGAGCTTACATTCTAGTGGGAGAGACAGACAATAAACAAAGAAACAAATGGCTGCATATCTTCCTATCTGTTAGCCATAAATGCTCTGAAGAAAAAAAAAGCAGGGGAGGGGACAGAGTGTGATGGGAGCTATAATTTTAGATAGAATGAACAAGGCGACCAAAGATCAGGATGAAGCGAGAAGGGCCACGTGAGTATCTGGGTGAACAGCAGGTGCAGACGATCTGAGCAGGGGACACGTGCAAGAGGAGGGAGATGGGAAAACAGCAGGAGGCCAGAATGAGTAGGACATTGTACACCATGGTAGTATCTTTGTATTTCATGCTAAGTATGCTGAGAAGCCATTGTAACAGATATTCAGACTTGTCCTTTTGTAGCTAGAATTTAAAGACTTGAGAATGAATAGTCTAGCGTTCAAATGCATTAAACAGAACTCACACAACCTCGATCTCACAATTTTTCAATCAGTTCTCCAAATGCAATTCTAAACTCTGCGCTTGGGGGAAGGTAGACATTTTTCTTTAACCATAGCAATCAATCGAAGGTTTATCAATGATGGGCCTTTAAAAAAATGACAATCTCCTATCAGTAATAGGTGTTTTCAGTATCCAATTAAAGGTGAACATCAGGGACATGCCATTAACCATCCCAGTTCACAGAATTCCAAGGCAGAACTAGGCTTTGCTGAAACTTGGCCTATACCAGGTCAACTCATATTGAGAATTTAGGGTAGACATAATACCTAACTCAGAAAAATTTTTCAGACCTAGTTCAAGAAAGTATAAATCTCATGATAAATCATTCTTGAAAATAATATTGCATTGCTTTTGAATATATCCTAACTTCAAATAAAGCTTTTCTAAGTATAAGTACTCCTCTAGTAACTCATTAATAATGAATAACACTCATGTGTATACCAACAATTGCAATGTGCTAAAGCTCTCAAACTGAGATGCTGGTGCCTTTAAAATGGCAACAGTTCTTGTGTTAGAGCATGCTAACAGCTATTTAAAAACATGGCAGAAGCCTAATGCAGTGCTATGTACTTCCTGCCCTCAGGGCAATCCAGGTCCGCACGAGGGCCTTGACCTCACGCAGTCCTCCAGCAACAAGGCTCCTCAGTCCTTGTCACTCGGCCCTCCTCTTGGTCCTCGGAGTCCTCTGCATTCAACCAGTGGGTGGAACAGTGCAAACGTATGTAAGATTTTCACTCCATTTTCATGCCAAAACCCACTTCCTTGAAATTCCTCCAATTTCCCTGGTCATTCCTTCTTGGTTTCCTTTACTGATTTCTTTCCTTCTCATTAGCTTCTTAGTGCCAAGGAAAGGAGGGAGTGGCAGCTAGTATGAGTCCTGGAGCCTCCTCTCTTCTGTTTTTTCTCTCTTCTCTCTCAATACAGCCCAGGATCATGGCTTTAATAACATCTTAATGTTGAACTTTCCAAAATACACATCTCTATTTGGACTTCTCTCTCCAGTCCCCAGACTTATATATCTACATGCCTATTCAACATTTCCACTCAGACGTCTAATGCACATACTAAATTCAACACATCCTGATTGAACTCATGAGCTTCCAAAGTCTACTCCACTTGCAGCCTTGTCTGTATCAATTGATAATAACTACCTTCCATTTTCTCCAGCAAAACTCTTGCAGTCATCTTTGATTCCTTGCTTTGTCTTACATTTCTGCTGGCTCTACCTTCAAAATATACCCAGATTCCTAATGACATCTCCTCCACTGCTATCACCTGGTCCCAGCAACCATCATTCCTTGGCTATATTACTAAAATGGTTTCCAACAGGTTTCCTTGATTCTAGTCTTGACCTATATTCTTAACACAGTAGCCAGAGTGACTCTTTTTTTGTTGTTGTTATCATTAATCTACAATTACATGAAGATACGTTTACTAGGGTCCCCCCTTCACCAAGTCCCCCACACAAACCCCATTACAGTCACTGTCCATCAGTGTATAAGATGCTGTAGAATCAACACTTGTCTTCTCTGTGTTGCACAGCCCTCCCCATGCCCCCCCTATATTATACATGCTAATCATAATGCCCCCTTTCTTTTTTCCTGCCCTTATTCCTCCCTTCCCACCCATCCTCCCCAGTCCCTTTCCCTTTGGTAACTGTTAGTCCATTCTTGGGTTCTGTGAGTCTGCTGCTGTTTTGTTCCTTCAGTTTTTCTTTCTTCTTATACTCCACATGAGTGAAATCATTTGGTACTTGTCTTTCTCTGCCTGGTTTATTTCACTGAGCACAATACCCTCTAGCTCCAACCATGTTGTTGCAAATGGTAGGATTTATTTTCTTCTTATGGCTGAATAATATTCCATTGTGTATATGTACCATGGCTTCTTTATCCATTCATCTACTGATGGACACTTAGGTTGCTTCCATTTCTTGGCTATTGTAAATAGTGCTGCGATAAACATAGGGGTGCATATGTCTTTTTCAAACTGGGCTGCTGCATTCTTAGGGTAAATTCCTAGAAGTGAAATTCCTGGGTCAAATGGTTTTTCTATTATGAGCTTTTTAAGGAACCTCCATACTGCTTTCCACAATGGTTGAACTAATTTACCCACTGAAGTCACCACAATACCCACAAGGCCCAGTGCTTTCTGGCCTCCTGCTAGCAGTCTCCCTCATCTCCACTACTCTCCCATCTCCTCATTCTGTTTCCTACTCTGTTTTCATATTCTTAGGACATGCCAGGCACATTCCAGCCTTAGTAACTTCAGCCAGGTGACTAATCCCTTCATTTCTTCAAGTCTTTGCTTAAATTGTACTTTCTCAATAAAAGCAAACTTGCCCTTGCTATTTAATACTGAATCCTGCCAATCTCCCTCCTCACCACAGTACTTCTAACCCACATTACTCATCTATATCTTTTTTTTACATGGCACATATAATCTAATGTGCTATAAAATTATTATGTTTATTATTTATTTCTGTCTCCTCATCTAGGATTTAAGCTATTCAAGGGCAGAGACCTTTGTCTTGTTCAAAGATGATTTCCACTTACTGAGATCAATGCCTGGTACATAGTATTGTTTAATAAATATTTTTAATGATTAAATGAAGTGCAAACATAATAGAAGCAAGAGGAAAACTGCTTAAAATTTGTCTGGTATTCCTGGTACCTGATCCTCTGCTCTTGTTAGCTTCTTTTTCTGCCTTAGTCATATTCATGGAGTTTAGATTCTAGTTCCCATTTGAAGCAGCTCTCAGGGGCTATCTACTGTACCAACAACAACATAGCATATACGTGAGATGTGCAGGCTAAGTAGACAAGCTTGAACTCAATTCCTAGTTCCATCATTTGAGGCATGTTATTTCCACTTCTTAGCACTCAGTTACTTTGACTATAAAATACCAATAATGATTGTACCTATTTCACAATGAATGTAACATTTCGTGTGATGCTTTGTGAGAATGGTGGGATAATATAATTGTGATGACCAGTACTATGTTTTCAGTTTTGCATTTGATAACTATTAGCTAATATTAGCTAATGCCTTTAAATGGATATTCTTAAATATGCTGATCTGTTGACCAGCCCCACTACATGCTTCTACCTGACCAGAACAAGCATTAACACCAGATCCCACAGACCATACCTCTCTCAAAGTCTCACACAATGGACTAGGTCCTAGGATATTCAAGAAAACAGCTTGCATTTTTATGAGGATTCCAAGTATATAAAGAATTTAATTTATATTATGTTGAATGATGTGAAATTACTGGTATTGTTAGTAAAAAGAAAAAAGATAAATTGTCAAATATTGATAATTTCATATCATTCAACCCAACTTTTTTCAATTTGTTTGAAAATTTTCAATTCTTTTTCAATGTGGCAAGCAGGGGTTAGCTGAGCCTGGTTATAGTTGTGAAGTTGCAAATTGAGGTAGAAATAATAGTGGAATCATAGAGATACAACCTATAACCTCAGGAAATATGGAATATTTTCCCCTTTTCTTTTTTTCACTCCTTTTTATAGCTTTAATCTTGCTCTTTTTTAAGAAGTTTAACTTAAGTTTAACTTAACTTTTCATCTTTCCAAGTCCTGCTAACCCTTCCATAAGTATTTAGCCTCTCCATTATCTTTGGGTTCTCCAGAGAAGGAGATATCTATCTATACCTTTACCTATATCTATATCTTTATCTATATATCTATATCTATATCTATATCTATGTTATGTGTATATCTATATTCATGTCTGTATCTACATCTATCTATGCATATCTTTATCTGTAGAGCGACTTTAAGGAATTAGCTCATAAAATTGTAGGGGCTGACAGGTCTAAAATATATAGGGCAAAATAACTGGCTGTAAATTCAGGTGGCAGTTGATGTTGAAGTCTTAAATTTAAATTCCACAAGGCAGGCCAGGCTGGCTGGAAACTCAAGAGTGGTTTCTATGCTGCTGTATTGATAACAAAATGTTATGGGTTGAATTGTGTCCCCTAAAAAAGTAATATAGTGAGGTCCTAAACCCTAGTGCCCAGAATGTGACTTCTTTGGAAATAGGATCACTATAGATCTAATTAGTTAAGATGAGGTCATAGTAGAGTAGGGAGAGACTCTACACCAATATGATTGGTGTCTTTATTTTAAAAATGCCATGTAAAAAGACACACACACAGGGAGAACACCACGCAAAATTTGGAATTATGCTATCACAATCTAAAGAAGCACCAAAACCTAGGAGAAACCTGCAACAAATCTTTCCCTAAATCTTTCAGAGAGAACGTGGCCAACCTCAGGCTCTGACTTCTAACCTCCAGACTATGAGAAAATAAATTTCTATCATTTAAGTAACTCAGCTCGTAGTACCTTGTTGTAGGAGCCCTAACAAACAAATATACCCCCCAAACCAGAGCTATCTGGGATTCCTCCCACTCTCAGTCTTCTAGATTTAATGAGTCATCATGTCCTGTGATCCTACCATTCACAACATCGTTCAATTCTGGCATCTTCTCTCCCATTATTGTTGTCCCTTATTATCTGTCACCTTGTATATTATAGCATCCTTCTAAGAGGATCTCCTTGGCACTGGGTATACAGCAGTGAAGGAAACAAAGTTTCTGCCCTCAGGGAGCTTACATTCTAGTGGGAGAGACAGACAATAAACAAAGAAACAAATGGCTGCATATCTTCCTATCTGTTAGCCATAAATGCTCTGAAGAAAAAAAAAGCAGGGGAGGGGGACAGCCTCTTCTTTCTCTAGACCATTCTCCAAACTATTTCCAAAGACTAAAGAAATATAAGTCTAATCGTGTCTCACATCTGATTGGAAACCTCCACTGACCCTCCTTTACCTGATGCTCATGCTTGACTCCTCAGCATGGCAACTTTTCACAATCTGGACCCACCTTTCTTTCCAGCTTTACCTTTTTCTTTGCCCCTTCCCTCCTTTTAACCATGCCAAAATCTTCATCTTTTAAAATTTTTAATCTTTCATGCCATTGACCATGCTGACTGATCTCCTCACTCTGATGGAACCTAGATCCCCTCTTCTTGGATTAAATGCCTTTTCCAGATGTCTGCATTACCATTGCCCAATACAATGCTTCTCTTCCCATCCCAAGTTTAAGTCAGTCTGGTTGTAAAAGACAGAAGAGAGGTTCAGTGTTATCCCATAATTCCTAAAGGTATGTTCATGGAGAGAGGAAGAAGATTGGGCTCAGAGGAGGGTAGGCACAAACAGATTTAAAAGTAGAATTGGAGATGGTGGAACAGAGCGAGAGGGACTTCAAGATTGATTTCTCTTGCAGAGCCAGCTTCACAGTTTCTTGAGTCAACTCTGCTTTTCTTTTAGTGTAGAATTCCTTGGAGATGTACCTCAAGACCCCTTTATAGGCCTCATGTGTAGGAATTACAGAAAGGCAGGAACCCAAATGCATTGGCTTGTTTATTACAGTAAATACCTAAGGGAGTCAGTGCTATATGGAATAAAAGCTGTGGCATACAGTCATTAGATTTGCTAAGACTACATCTTGTCAAATTTTACTACCAGATGCTTAGGAAAGAGAGAAAATTATGATTCCAACTGGTCAGTGGTCAGAAGGTAATATTCAAAACATCCAACCACATGGATAAACAAGAAAATAATTAGAAATCAAATGTTAGAGAATTCTGCAGTGAGCATGAATATAATCCACAGGATAAACAACACTTGGTTGACATTTGACTGAATAAATTAAAACCCAAAGTAATTTGAATAAAAATTCAAGACATGTATCAGAGAAGTTCAGGACAGGATACAAAACATGGAATCTTGCTCTTGCTATATGAGCTCCATTTGAGCTCTATTGCAGTTTATGGGTAGGCTTGGAAAAGAAGGTCAAAGGCCTCTTTTCTTTGTAGTACTATCATACAGTACTATGGAATGAACTTCACTGCAGCAAGGCCGTAACTTGATCCTTGAGAAATCCATTAAGCTGAAACACATACATTCAAGATAGTGTATGGCTGAAATTACCACACTTAGACCAAATAAAAAGTCAATCCAAACCATCAACCTTGTCTCATGTTTCCACATCAGAGACATTCTACTAAGCTTTCATTACTCTCCGTAAAAGAACGACAATCACTAGGTACCCAGTTAAGGTTCCTGATTTCTGCCTGTCACATGCACATGTGCTCATGTATGCGCACACATGTTCATACATGCACACACACCCTAATTTTTCTGGATAGTAAGGATTCTAGTATCATGAGGTATATAGAATTGACTCTACAGTTGATTTTATTATCCTACAGCAAACTTTCTTCAACTGAAATGGTTCCATGAAACTTTCAGAGTTTGAATTTTTTTTACTTCCAGTTTACAGAGGAAAAAATCATAGTCATCCACAAATCTGATTCTCCGCATTGAAAATATTTACTGCACCTCACCAAAAAAAGTAAAATTTTGCTCACAAAAGACTTAAAAAATACCTGAGTTGATGGTCCTACCACTAGGGTAACCACAAGTATCAGGTGTTCAGCTTGCCCTAATCACCTCATTTCAGACAAGCTGACACCAAAGGCTTGTGGTCATTCCAGTGATCTATGAGGGTGCTGCACTTGGTATCAAGAGGAGAAAATAAACTGCTGCACTTGGTATTTAGAGAAAAAAATCACAGATACTCAGAATTCTGACTGGAGAGAATACAGGATAAAAGGTTCTTTCTTGTGAGGATGCAGCAACTCAATGACTGTAGAGCAAAGCCATTGCCTAATACGTCAAACCCATCAAGAAAAATAATTATGTCCATATCAATTATTGGTCTATTAAAAATAAAGAGCTGGTGGAAGGACACTGTCCAAAGGTGATTGTCTAGTGCCTTAAAAATAAATGTCGTATCTCTGCCTTGGCATTTTCTGTACCATCAAAAGGCCATTATCCCATGACAGTTCCATTCCACAGACATTAACATTAGATACCAATTCTTTCTAAAGGCCCTTTACAATGCTTTGTCTCATTTGGTGGGTTTGCCAAATGTTCTTCACATTTCATTAATAAATTGAGCCACACAAATCCCTTAGGACTCTAAGGGAAATTAAGTTTCATTCTTTTTTCTTCTTCTACTCTAATTAATACTATTAAGAATGAAAAGATGCTATCAATAGATCAATCAAGTCTAGTAAACTAGGCAGCACAGTCTAAATGGAATAACATTAAGTGGAAAAACTGTATTAATAAATATACCTAGAACAAATATATACCAGCAGTTATGCTAAGAGCTTTACATGTATTTTATTTATGCACGCAGTAATCCCACCAGACAGGTATTATCTGTCCATGTTACAGTGGTGGGAACTAAGGCCTGGGGAGTTACTAAGTTCTGAAGTCAGAATCCCAGTCTGCTTGACTTCAAAGCCTGGACTAGTAAACAAACTTTGTGCTTTATTGCATTTTAGGTGGTAAGTTCTAGGACTGTTTTAAACACTAACCTCGGGCAAATCACATAGGCACTCTATGTTTCAGTTTCCTTCTGATGAAAATGAGAATAGACTGATCAGTCTCACAATTCCTCCTTGAGTGATCTTAACCTCTTTACGTGGTTGACAAAACTAGAAGTCATTATCTTTAGGCTGTGATTAAATGTTGTGGCAAAAATAAAACTATGTCATAAGAAGGAGGAGTAATCTCACTAAAATCTTACCAGATCATGTTATTTTCTAGTGCCTATTTTTTCAGTTCCTCCAGGTGCACGTCAGTTTATCATTTAAAAGAACACAAATAGACTCCCATCCTCTGTAAAGAGTCACAGGGAGGTCTGTTCCTGCAAAGCACTAGGGTCATGTGTGGAAATGATTGCAAAAGCCTTGCTTCCCAAGCTCATTAAGTATTCTACATGTTCATAATTTACTCCTTCACTTAATTTCACTTTTTTTTATAGAAAAATGCAGCTTAATTCCATGAGTTTATGGGCCATTGTCTATGATAACCTCTGGACCGTTCATTCAGATTAGAGAATGTTGTAACTAAGTAGTTATAAATCCCAGAGGGCCTCCACCTACGATTTTGTCAATAGCCCCCAACCAAGAAGAAAATCATCTGCTGGTTCACCTCTTCCTTGACTCCACAGCTCAGTCAAGGGCCCTAGGGCCAAGGAAAGATTGCCAGGGAGTTTATGTTGG
This sequence comes from Manis javanica, assembly GCF_040802235.1. Lineage (NCBI taxonomy): Eukaryota > Metazoa > Chordata > Mammalia > Pholidota > Manidae > Manis > Manis javanica. Next base: position 74,492,381 of record NC_133159.1, read on the forward strand.
ACAGAGAAAGAACCTTTCCTTAAAACTTTACAGCCCAATACAAATCAGCTTTCCTAGTTTACAGATAACAATGACAGACTAAGGAAGATTCAGAAACAACAGTACTTAGGAGCTGGAAGGAACCATGAGAACCTATTTGGCACAATTCACTGCCCTCTGGCAAGTGGGTGTCAAAACCTTTCAAGACAACCGAGGGAATCTGACCTTTGAAAAATGTGGTGTTTTGAAGAGTTGTCCAACCATGGAGAGTGGGGAGAAAAAGAGAAAACTTCATTGAGAAGCCCAGAGGAGGACCAAGCTCTCCTTCTGTCCTCTCTGCTTCTCTCCAGGTCACAGCCAGGGACAGCAAAATGGTGCTTTCTCGGGTGGAGGTAGATGACTCATGCCACATTCTCCATCGCCCAATGTGCTCCATCATTGCCTCTTACAAGAGTAAGCACAGCCTCCGTGGATGTTCAGTGCAGACTTTTTTGCCATTTAGTTTAAATATAATATTAATGTAATTCCTTTTTTCTTTAAAAAATGTGTAATAGTAAAATAGTTGGTCATCTTTTCAGGATGATCGTATTATCTTGGACCCACCTGTCTTTTTGTAGAAATATTTAAAACACGTATTTTCCATTTTGATGTCCACAGGAAATTATGTCTTGATTCTGAGGACCTGCTTTGCAGGCAGCACTAGGAATTCATGTTCTGCTAAGTTTGAGGAATTGCATATAACCTATACATCGTGTGTTTTGAATATAAGGAATGACGGAACAGAGGAGAAGGGGGCCCTTTTTAAACAAGACCAGTGAAGAATGAAGGTAATCTTCCTCAGTGTGAAAAGTTAACCCCAAATAAAAGTGAATAGGAAAAGTCTTGGATTGAATAATAGATCCTCCCATGGATGGGGGGAAAAGAAAGAAAAGAAGGAGGAGAAAAAGTAGGGAGAGAAGAAGAAACTATTGATTTGCTTATATTTTAATTCCAAGCCCCTTTCCCTAGCTACTTCTTCAGGTAAAGTTTTGGGCAAATTATTTTTGGCATATGCCCATAAAACTTCAGTGAAAGAAAACTAAATTGTCAAATCACATTAAAGCTCTGATCTGACAATTAAAGACAAAGATATTCAAAGTGAAGGTTGCTTCTCAATCCTTTAATCATCCGTTGTGTCCTGACATTCTAGGGGTCTCAGAAGAGTGCATGACAAATAGCATTCCATATGTGCAGTTAAAACTATCCGCAACAAGGGTAAGTGACAACTGAAGCACCCTGGCTCTAAGTGATTAATGTCAACACACTGCAGCCACCTCTTCAATGACCTACATGATGAATAAAGTCATACACAAAAATGCATGAGCTGGTTCATTTGTGCCACCCAGAGATGCTGCACTGATCCTCCAACCTCCCAGGGAAGCTGCTCACAGTTCACTCATTCTACAAGTGTATCTGGAGATTTGGGCCACAGTTGTTGCTTATATGCCTGTGAATTCTTCAAACCAGAATACTGCACATTTCCCTTCCCTGCCTCATCTGCCTTACCAGGATGCTAATACAAATTAACAGTTTTTAAAAACTGAAGAGAAAAATGAGCCTCCCAAAGCACCAAATACTATTCCCCAAAACTGGATATGAGTGAGTTTTGTGCTTCTAGATCTGTGCCCTTCCAAACGCAGAGATACTTGGGAAGGACACTTCAGAGGCAGCTGTTGGCATGACATTATATTGTGCTTGGTTTCCCGTAAGACACACACAAATCCTCAAATATACATCATTTTTATCAAACCTGCTCTCATGCATATGGCAGACAGCTGAGTAACCAGGCATGATAACACACTGAATAAGCTCTGAGAACATCTTGGTAGAAACAATAAAAGAAAATTGGAAATTACCCATCACTATACGTAAAAATAACTGAATTACGGTGCTTATGAATGGATTCATACCTTCACAATCAGAGTAATGCATAGATATTTTGTGGTCAAAAACAACATTTTGTGCTCCTGCTGGAACTCTATAAGTACAGTGTGCATATAATGCACCAATTCTACTGAGTTTTGTTTTAAATATTGGATTCTGAAAGGGTAAATCCTTTCCTAGATATATATTGGGAGTTTATGTGTGTGTGCACTACTGGAACTTCTACAGTGTTCCAAAGTACCATGATAAAAATTTTTAAGATTTAAATGCATCCCCAATTGGTATAAGAAATTATTCCAAACAAGTTAAAATATATTCAATCCCTTACAGGAAAGCATTTTAAAAGAAAGTTGTGCTTTATTTAATGAAAGCAATGTTTTGTTACAAAGGGAATCATTTTTATGCTTCAACAACCAAATATTTTCTGCTATATGCACAATGTGACATGAATGTAGAATTTGGGACAGTTATTCAGAGTCAGGATCCTAATATTCAGCATTGCTCTGTATCCTCTTATCATACCACACTCTTTCTTAATCATACTATATGTAGTTGCTCATATAAATTCTGTAACTGAAAAAGGGAAGGAGGAAATCTAACAGAAAATTTCTTGCCATATGGAGAAAATTGAAACATTACCCTTGTTTCTTTGCCAGCATGGATCCATTTTGACAAGCTGGAAATGATTTATGGGGAAAAAAATGTATTTACACTGGCAGAGATGTTATTAATTGCCATACAATGTTCACATTTTTGCATTGCTTCGTATGTGATTATTTACAAGGCTTAAATATACAGTCCAAATACGTGGCTTTTTTTTTCATGCTGATTATTATATGACAGACAAATTTACAATACATGATGCATGCTATAAATTTCTTCTAAGCCTTCACAGACAATGCCACAGCAAAGACAGGACAAAACAGCAAACCCACAAATAGCCTTCGGAGAAAGCAGGTCATTGCATGTGTACTTACACACTCAGGCATACACATATGGATGCAAATGATTTAAAGGATTAGGTGCAGTCCATGGGAGTTGATGAATAATATAACAGTCTTAACACATAAAAATATTACCTTTATTATTTTTCAGAGTAACTGTTGCAACATGAAACTAGTACTAAAAAAAGGCCCCAAAATGTTTGAAAATGAAAATATTAAAGCAATATATAATTTCTAAGTTAGAGAATTTTGCATCATGAAAGACTACTCCATTGCAGAAGTTTGGAAGGGTATTTTTTATGTATTTCATTTCAAATGGCTTAAAAATAATATCTTTAGAGGGGAATTTTTCCCTCGTATACATACATATGTGGTTAAAGGAAAAAGAAAAGTTAGGCTATTTTGTGAGAATAAAAGTAACTGCAATAACGATACAGCAATTTATCACAGGCACTGACCACTAGCTGTCTACCTGTTTATTGCTCTTAAAATACTGTCACTTTTTTTACACTAATATAGATGGATATAGTTATTACTACTTCCAATTCCAGATTTTAATCTCACATTAGAAAGATGTTCTCATATAACAGCTACTTTGTCTAGGAATCATTTATAATACATTTGTGTCCATTGAGGACATTTTAAGATACCCTTATTTCTAGTTGTGGAAATTAATTTCGAAGGTCTCAATTTCAAGCAGTCATATCAGTGTGCTTATAAGCATTCATACATAGCTGTCCCTTAGGTTTAATGTTTTAGTAGCACAGTCTCTCTGCAATTAGTTTTATGCTCCTTAAATGTAAATCAGATGTAAGTCTCTATAAACACTCACCCTCTATAGTGTTTTGCAGAGTGTTCCCATTGTATTAGGTTACTCTAGGAGGCAAATAATTCTAAATATGAAACAAAACAGTGTACATGAGCCAAAAGTGTAATTTAGCTGTTTATGATTTATCCAACTCCATTTTTGCTTGGGAAAATGGATTCAATGTGTCTATTCGAAATTAGTTCATAAATAGGAGCCTATTGTGGATGATTAATGAGTGTGGTCCTGCTTACATAAGATTAATTCTGTCCGAGGTCACTCTATCCTACTGGGAATTTGGGCATTTGCCCAGTGACCCTTTGTGGGTGGTCTTCACTTTTCCGAAATGAGACACCCAATAGGAAGCAAGATCACCCAGCCCCCGAGCATCACAATAAAGCTGCTTTTCTCACTGCATCCTTCCTAGCCTTTTTTGTGCATTTCGATCTCAAAGGGGATAAGTAGAGGGGTGGTTTCACAGGAGTGTTAACTGGATACGCCTGCATATATAATCACTGGCTCAGAAAGCTCTTACTGAGCAGCTAGTTTATATCCAGCACTCTGCTAAGCATCACGGGGCGGCAGGAATCATAATACAGATCTAATCGGTTGTTGTTGTTTTAATGAGGCCTATTGCAGATGATGCAGCAGACTGGCATCTTTTTATTTAGATTTTTGGACATACCTCAACTTAAATTAAGAGATTTAAGAAGTTATTTTTAAATATGCAGTGTTTTTAATATGTATGATGCTTAATAGATGATTTAACAAGCAAGGATATGATGCCGAAAAAGTGAGAAAGGACAGCTAAAATATTTATTTTCTTTTTTCTATCGTCAGAAAGAACACAGTTTTCAGACAGGTATCATTAAAGGGACAGGTAATGTAGCCAGAGTACAGAAGCCTGAAACTTAGCATAACCACCCACCAGCTGATTGAGTTACTGAGCACATTCCCTCATCTCCCTTTGCTTCACCTTCCTCATGAGTAAGAGGGGGTTGATGATGAGGATGAGGAAGATGGGGATGAGGATGATATCTCAAAGTCTTGTTGCAATGGTTAAGCTGGTTAATAAATACAAAACATTTAGAGCACTGTCCAACATACAGCAAGTACTCATTAATATGTGTCACTTTTTTTATCCAGACTGCATCTGCTTTACGGTAAGATCCTTTTAACCAAGAGGGATTTCAGGGACAGTAAGAGCACTAAGCAAGCAATTATCTGTATTATAAGTATATGTTTGTTTTCATAACTCAATTGTGAAGTCCCTGACAGTAGGAACTACCTGCATCCTTCTCTATTTACCCAGTTACTAATGAAGTGCTGGCACTTAGTAGGTGCTTTACAATTACCTGTTGGACTGAATTGAATTGGCTAAACTTTTGAATACTTTTGAAGTTGAGAGTAATCACTCAAATGTTCTTCCAATTCCTGAGCCAAAGGAGTCTTAAAGCCTAACCACCTAAGATTGAATACACACATAATTCTCAGGAAGGAAAAACTTTCTTTCGTTGTTAAATGGCTCCCGCAGTGACAGAAGGAGCAGTGGAACTCATGCAGAGCAAGGACACAGAAACGGTTATGTGAGGAGTGATGCTAAAACAGAAAACACAACAAGCATTGAGAAGTAGTAAGTCTCAGCATCAGGAACCAAGGGAAGGGATTGGCTTGGGCATTCCGCTAGCATACAGTCATACGATAGGGAGACCTGAAGTGGACACTTGTCAGATATGTGTCTATTAGCCTTCCATGTTTGACAGCCATTGCAAAAAAGGAAGGGATCCTGATGAAGAGAGACAGGTAATTCCTTTCTCTCCTCCCAGATGCTGGGCTGTAGGCATGTGACCCAGACTTGACATGGGGACGCAGGAGCCAAGAGTGGCTCCTGGTAGTCATTGTGGGTGGACTGTCCGGAGATACAGGGGCAAGTAGCCACTGGAAGTAGCTCTAATAATAGCTTCCCAAGTTGACTCATTCTGTGGCATTTTCTATAGAACTTGCTGCCAAGTATCCTTTGGCTCCTGCCTATTTTTTGAGCCTGGTTCTGAAGATTCCTGGCTATTCTATGAAATCCCTGATATCCTTCCAATACATTTCTTTTTCGCTTTCCCTTGTTTGCAACCAAGAACCCTGATTAGTACAAGAACAGGGCCAACTATGTGATTGTCACCCAGACTCATGATTATTCCAAGTCTGGCATCCTGCGATACTTCCTGGCTATGTGACCTTGAGCATGCTACTTGTTCCCAGATCCTGGAATTAGTGACAGCAACTATCTCAGAGGGTTGTAATGGGACTAAATTTGATAGTAAATGTGAAGTACTTAGAAGAGTGCACAGAACATAGTGCCCAACATAGGTTGCCTATTCTCATTGGCTATGATTAATGAAGCAAGGGAACAAAGGAGAATCCAAGCCCTCATGGCAGTAATTTTATCTTGCTTAACTTGTGTGTCTCACTACCATGTAAATAAAGGCTTATTGTGAATGATTAATGAATGCGGTCCTGCTTACATAAGATTAATTCTGTCCAAGGTCACTCTATGCTACTGGGAATTTGGGCATTTGCCCAGTGACCCCTTGTGGGTGGTCTTCACTTTTCCGAAATGGGACACCCAATAGGAAGCAAGATCACCCAGCCGCAAAGCATCACACTGAAGCTTCTTCTCTCACTGCATCCTTCTTAGCATCTCCAAATCAGTGGAAATCATTCAACCCTATTTTAATAGTTCCTCTATAATTGCCTGATGTACCTCATATAAAAGAAAGATTTTTAAGGAACATTTTCTAAACACATGCATCTTTTTCCCCATGTTTGATGTTACACAGCTTCACAGAAATGGAAATAGATGTTGACGTTTCTTAAATCTGTTCTGTCATGCTTTTGTATCTCATAGTTAGACAGCAGACTCAATGAGGAAAGAAACTAGTCTTATGTTTCCTATGTATCCTCACAATGTCAAGCACATAATAGGTGTTAAATACACACTCACTGATTGATAGTGCAGAATTTAATTTGATTACTAGAGCCTTCTGGGCCACTAAGTAGTATCGTTTGCATCCATCCAACCGGAACTGCCTCTGACCTCACCCTGGTTCCTGTTAGCTAGGACCAGTGACACAAACCACAAAGTCACCCAGAGAGACGAAGGTGTGGATCATAATGATCTGCCTGACCTTGTACTGATCCAAGTCAACTTTCTCCTCTACATCCCTTACGCTTCCTAACACTGTCAACACAGACTAAAATGACTTTTCCAGGACAAAGCCAGCCAGGGATCATGATAGTTTTCCTAAGCAGTTTCCCATTCAAAGCTCCACTTATCCCAGTTTCCAGCCAGCTGTGAGATTGGCTCTTCTGAGCCCCTCAAGAAACCCTGGAATGAAGAGCCTCAGTATCATTTTTTCTCCTTTGGGAGAATACTGTCACTGATTCCTTTCAGCATACACTTTATTATCATCCAACTTCCCAAAGGCACTTGAGAATATGTGATTAAGGGAATTCCCTACTGTCATATATACAATAAATCTAACTGGCTTTATTATCTAGCAAGGCTTTTTTTTTTCTCTCCTTCAATTTAATGTTTCCTGGCTAGAGATGAAGGTGCTCACCAAATATCCATAATTTGATCTCGCTTTTTTCATGTTGAATTGAGGGTACACAGGTCAAGGGCCAAACTGCTAGCACACTGGCTATTCTCAGACCTGGTTTGGATGAAAAGACTCTGTATATTTTGAATATTCTAGTATCATATATGTAACTGGAATTAAGGATTCTTAAACCTTCTAAACAGAGCTTAGATTTGAGGGCAGTTGTGGCATAAAAAACCTTCCCCTTATTCCTATTTAATCCTTCAATTCCTGTACCCATTTGTAAGTGGGCTGAGAACATCTAAAAACCCTTCTTCCAAGTTCCCCTGCTTTTTCCTCCTTGCTTTCCCTCTTAGTTTGATTGCTATAACAAACTGCCATGGACTGGGTGACTTACAGACATCAGACATTTATTTCTGAGAGTTCTGAGGGCTGGAAGTCTTAAGACCAGGGTACCAGCATGCTCAAGTTCTGGTGAAAGCCCTCCTCCAAGTTGCAGAATGCCATCTTGCTATAATGTCACATGCTGGGCAGCAAAGAGAGGAAGCAAGTTCTCTCCTGACTTGGGCACTAATTATAAGGACACTAATCTCCTAACCTTATCCAATCCTAATTACTTCCCAATGGCTCCAGCTCCTAATACCATCTCATGGGAGCAGGGGAGGAAGGATTTCAATATATGAACCTGGGGGAACACAAACATTCATACCACCACACCTTCTCTTCGTTCTCTTACCAATTCACCCACAGCCTTCAAAGGTGGGGGATGAAGAAAATGGTCAGGTCCAAGAACATTCCAGGGCCTTCATGTCTGACCCCTGAGACTTGAATAAGAGGATAAGCATGGTGAAAATTAGTGCTTTCAGGCCCAGAGACAATTTTTCTGGTAGTGATTTGCCAGTTTGAGTCAGCTATTAATATTACCCCTGTGTTCCTACACCACCACATGCACTCTTCCATCACGGGTACACCTTCCATTGCAATTCTGTCTCCTTGCTTATTCTCCCATACAAATGAGTGCTCATTATCAATTTTCATGTCCTCGCTGCCTAGGATGGGACCTGATGTGTAATGATTAAGACAGATGACAAAAACTACCATGAATTCCTCCCATCTGTGTGTGCACCACCCTCCTCTTCACAAGGGTACTTTTCTGTTCCTACCACGAAGAGGTATAATTATTCCTCTATCCCCTTAATCCAGGTTGACCTACAACTTGTCCTTTGAGGCAGATTTACAGTGTTCCAGTTCCAAGCCAAGGCCTCCAGAGGGCATGAAGCTTCTGCCTTCACTGTCTTTAGGTGATGTGTCACCTGTGAAGAACCCTGGACTAGCCTTTTTGAGGATGAGAGGATGCACAGAGCAAAGATGAGCCATTCTTGCTGAGGCCCCCTTTCACCAATTACCTGACAATGAGAACCAACTGCTAGACATGTGGGCAAGGCCATTGGAGACCACCCGGCCCTGCTTGACTGCCGTTATGACAGCAGCCGCATGAGTGACTCCAGATGAGACCATAGATGAACCACCCAGCTGAGCCCAGGCATACTGCAGACTCACAGAACCATGAGTAAATAAAATTATTGTTGTTGTTTTAAGCCATTGATTTTGTGGGTGTTTTATTATACAAAAATAGACAAATGGTTCTGTAAGTATTCAATATAAGTTTGTTAGATGAATGAATCAATAGATTAAGAAAAGAATGAGGAACCTCAGTTTACAGTTGCAATCCCTTGTCCTTTTGACCAGTTTTTCATGATCACATGGACCTAAAGTGGCTACTTTCCTACATCATACCATCCCCTAGGAATTCTAATAGAATCTTACATAGAGTCATTATATTTGCTTTCTAGTCCAAAATCTGTCACTTTTCAAGCTAGGTAGCTTTAGAGCAGTCATAACTCTGAAAAAGTAAACTTCCTGGTTTATCTGGGGTAATCCCAGTTTACTGCTCCTTTCACTGCTAAGCATCACAGTTTGGACAAGAAAGTATATGGTCACTTTATCTCTGAGTGTTGGCTCATTATAAATGAGAATAATATTAGACAGGAATAATAAATAAGAGTTGTATTCAGTACTGAAGAAAATAACACCTGTGTAAGTAAAAAGTACTGTGCAATAGTAAGACATTATTTATTAATAGTGTGATAAATACCCTTTGAAAGAATGATGGTTTGGAAAGTCAATTAAAACTCAGCTACTCCCAAAAAGATTTCCTCCCACCTGCTATGAAATAATAACTGTAACCATACATTGAGCACTTACTAGGCTTCAGGCACTGAAGTATGCCAGTTATTTTTACATAAATACCCCTTCTCTTCACTGATGAATATAAATTCACAGTAACCAGTTCAATTTCTCTCCTAACTGGTTTCCAGCTTTTGTGTAAAAAAAAAAATCAAGGAATATCTGATTTAAAGGCACCAAAGATTGTATAGTGGCTAAGAAATTCCTTAGACACCCTCTTGACAGTTAGAAAACAGTTTTATCTAGATTTCACATAACCATGATAGAAAATGTATCACCCACCTCAGTAAAATACTCTTAGACACGCATTACCTCATTAATCTACAATCCTTATTATTATCCCTATTTTACAAACAAGGAAAGTTGAGGCCTATAAAAGTTAAATAGCTTGCCCAGAGTCACTTAGTGAGCAAATGGCAGATTCAACCCAAGACCAACGTAGCTCCAGAGCTCTGCTTGTAAGTTCTTTTCTACAAATCCCACAAAGATTACTTTTTGTGGTAGATGACAAATGCAGGATCACTACAAAAAAATTTTAAATATTATTAGCGCTGAGAGAATCAGATTGAAGACTAGCACATTCAAGCCCCACGGTTTTAAGGTGTAAGTTGGTAAATAATAGGGGAATGCTGGGTGAGGGACAAGGAGACCAGTAGGCAAAGTATCAGGTGGTGGGGAAGAAGTGGGGCAGAAGAAGGGGGTGTGCAGAGGTGGCGCAAGTCAGGAAAACAGTGGGGAAGAATGGACATCATGTAGCTGGGCCAAGGAGAAGGCCCAAGTCTGTGGGACTTTGCAGGTGGCTACCAGTTCAGAACAAGATCTAAAAATGGGAGGCAAGGAAGCCTCAAAAATTGACTTACTTTCTTATGCTGACAAGGCTTAGCCCAACCATCTCCATTTTCATCTGAAAGAAGCTGTGTTTTAGGTCTAATTCACAAGCAAAAACACTAATGTCCTGCCATTACCCATTGATGGGTGCTTTATACTTGTGTTACTGTTGCTTAATAAATAAATTAGAACATAGCTAAACTTGTTCAACAGCCAGTCATTAGTGCAGTTAGATCTACTGTTCAGAAAACTGAAGGGCTATTGACTCTGCTCAGCTTAATGAAGGAAAATGAGTCACAGGAGATCTAGGCAGGAATGACTCATAGCTACCAGCAGCCTTCTCTCCATTGTAAATGACTCTCCATCACTTGTAGTGAGCAAGAAGCTAAAAGAATGTTGCTATTTCTTTCCTGAATGGTTAGCTCCCAGAGTTCAGACAGACTGAAACTGTGGAAAGCAGAAAATCAACATTTCTATGGTGACAGACCAATTACATAAAAAGCTAGCAGGCCGTCAGATTTCTCATTAGCCTTTAAGAAATTAAGTTTGGCACTGTAGTGAGAGCAGTCAGGAGACCATCTCATAGGAGACTCTCCTAATAACAAAGGTCTTTCTGATGCAGTGATGATCAGAAGGGAGAACTCTTCTCAAAAATCAGCCCAACATATACACGAGCTCTACTCTAACATAATGTTACTACAGAGTTCTCAAGTAGTTTCTTGACTTGTCATGAGAACTGTTTCTTTTTTTTTCCATGCCTCAGTCTTAGAGGAGAGATGCTGGTGGTACAGCTATATATGATATTAATAGGGACAGTGAGAAAATCTGTCATTCCTCAGACACAGAGGCAATAATCAGTCATTGACATCGATAGGTTGCTCAGCAGTAGGACTCTGCAAGCTGAAGCTATAGGAAGAAGTATCTTATGAAGAAGGATGGAGGCCCCCAGAGGTATAGCATGATCTATAAATTGTATAAAATTCTTGATTTAAGGAAATTTTTTAAAATTATGCTTGGAAATACTCACACCCCAGATTGTTCTCAGAGTGTGGATATTTATAGGCTTGGAAATGGAATTAAAGTAAGTTTCCTTAGGCAATACCACATTTCTATTACTCTTGGATTCCCCCGATCTCAGTGTTACTGAGACCATCTTGGGAAATGTTTGGAACTCAGATTAGAATTCAATGTTCAAAGAATGATACACAGCCAAATTGTAGATAAATACAGCAAAACTATATAAAACTTTTCCTGAAGAGAGAAACTTCTGTAACATACCTCATACTTCAGAACTGTGTAGCCGATACAGTGATGAGCTAAACGGAAATGGCCTTTGTGCTCAAGATGCTTATGGTGTAGTAGGGGATACCAGCAAGTGTACAAGTATTTATTACACACTACAGTGAGAATTATGATAGGAACTGCACAAAGTCATGGGGGAGTGCATAGGAAGAGCCCTTAACCCGGATGTCTATAATCAGCTGAAGCTTCCCTTACATCAAGGTTCTCCAGAGAAACAGAACCATCAAGATGTGTATATATATGCCCTGAGAGAGAGAGAAAAACAAAGAGTGATTTTAAGGAACTGGCTTGGTGAGTCTAAAATCTGATGGGGTAGGCCAACAGGTTGGAGACTTAGTGAAAAGTTTCAGTTCAAATCCAAAGGCATCTTCTGGCAGAATCAATTCTCACTCAGGGGAGATTAGTCTTTGTTCTATAAAAGCCTTCAGCTGACTGAATGAAGGCCACCTACATTGTGGAAGGCAGTTTGCTTTACTCAGAGTCCACTAATTGAATCTCATTCTAAAAACACCTTTATAGAAACATCCAGAATAATGTTTGACCAAATTTCTAAACTACATGGCCTGGAGAAGCTGACATATAAAACTATTTATTTATAGAATAATTTAATTTATATCTATTAGTATTTGTCCCCCCACTAGACCCATTAAGCAGTCACTTCCCATAACTCCCTCCCCCCAATCTCCTGGCAACTACTAATCTGCTGTGTATCTCTATGGGTTTATATATTTTGGATAGTTTTTATAAATGAATTATACGATAATGACCTGTTATGCCTGGCTTCTTTCACTTAGCATGATGTCAAAGTTCATCCATGTTGAAGCATGTGTTAGTAATTCATTACTTTTTCTGACTAAATACTATTCCATTCTAGCCATATTAATACCATGTTTTGTTTAGCCATACACCAGTTGATGGGCATTTAGGTTGTCTCCACCTTTCAGCTATTGTAAATAAGACACTCATGTCAAGGTATTTATGTGAGAACCCATTTTCAACTCCTTTGGAATGGAATGGCCAGGTAATATAGTAAAGCTGTATTTGACCTTTAGAGGAACTGTGAAACTGTTTTGCACTAGAGTTGAACCATTTTACTTTCCTACCATCAGTAATGAGCTTTCTATTATTTTTATAACCTCATAAACACTTGTTGTTTTCCTTTTTTTTTTTTTATTATGAGCATCCCAGCAGATATGAAATATTTCATTATTTTGATTTTCATTTCCCTAATGACTAATGGCATTGAGCATCTTTTCATATGCTTGCTAGCCATTTTTATATCTTCTTTGGAGAAATGTCTATTCAAGTTTTTTGTCCATTTTTTAATAGGGTTCATTGTCTTTTTGTTGTTGGGATATAAGAGTTCTTCAAATATTCTGAATGCTGGACCCTTTTCATATATATAGTTATAAATATTTCTCCCTTTCTGTCACAACTGTTTTTTTCCCAGTTATATCCCCATGACCTAACACAACAGCTGGCAAAAAGTACATGTAGAATGCATGAAGAGGGAGGCTTGGAGATGTGAAGAATCTGCAGAGAAGATTTAAAATAACAAACTCGAAGTTATTATCAAGTTCTAATCATAAACACTGGGTTTATCTGAAAGCCACAGTATAGGAGCTCAGCTTTATAGACCACACATAGGTCTAATTTACCAGAGTGTTTTGTTTGACTAAATGTTTTTATTGATAACATTTTGATAATATAGAAGTAAATAGTGATATTTGAGCATTATAATACATTAAGAATGGAGCTTTCAGTAGAGTTGTTAAGGATCATGACATAATGGTACAATTTTTGTTGGCATGACAAAATGCATGGTAGTAATATTGCCTTGTGCTTGTTCATAGAATGCTTTTTTATCTTCAATGTGCTTTTCAATGATTAATTAATACCCATGATGCTATTTTTAGATCTTTTACTATATCCTTTGACTTATTTTTAGATCTATTACTCATACTGGCATAAAATGGTGAAGGCAGGAAACATACATACAAATGGAATAGCTCCTTCTCTATGGTAGTGGGATATAAACTTGATTTTATCACTAGTGAACATCTACTCTTAATCTTTTCATTCCTAAGAGCTGTTCCCTCTAGATTCAAACTACTGAGGTCAACTATAAAGAAAAGTGAAAAAGGGACAGAGAACCAAAAGTTCTCTTCGTTTTCTCTTTATCCAAACTCCATTTTAGGGAGATACGTGGATTTAAGAAAGATTTTTTAATATGATGAAGGGAGAAAAAGGTAATGAGGAGCAGTAATTAAGGGGAAAGGAACAACATGAAAGACATCTATAAGAGAAAAGCAAACAAACAAATAAGCAATTAAATAGGCTTACGGTTGTAAGAGAGGTTCTTGCTTTTTAGAGTAAAAGCAAAAGCTTTGTGTTAGGGACTGAATTACGTTCATTGCAGTTCTAATGCCCAGGACTTCAGAATGTGATTGCATTTGGAAACAGGGCCTTTAAAGAGGTAATTAAGGTAAAATTAGGTTATATGAGTGGCTCTAATCCAGTATATCTGGTGTCCTTATAAAAAGAGGAGATTGGGACATAGATAGGTACAAAGGGAAGACCACGTGGACACCCAGAGAGAAGACAGCCCTCTACCAGCCAAGGGGAGAGGCCCTCTGCAGAAACCATCCCTGCTGACACTTTGACTGGGGACTTCTTGCCTCTAGAACTGTAAGGGATAAATTCTCTTAAGTCTGGTGCTTTGTAATGGCAGCCCAGCAAACCAATGCACTCTTCATATATTGTCCAACTTGGTTATTATGAGAATCCTTTCCAAAGAAATTCTAGTTGCATCTGTAACAAGTCCTCTAAATAAAAATTTTTTCCAGGTTGTCTGATATATTCAACCACTGATTTTTCTAACTATACTGAATCTTTAAATTAGATCCATGCTGGGGTTTTCATGGAAAGAATAAATCAAGCATTGGATTAGTTTAAGTCACTGGATTTTCAGTAATAATTTTAACTAATACTCAAGTGTCTAAAAAATAATAGTGTTTTTCCTTTGTCTTGTTCCAGTATGTGGGGGTTCTTCTGTCTGTGAGAGGCAGAGGGTCACAGCTGTCTTTAACAGCATTTCTGTACAGTCTTAAAAAGATGCATATGTATGTTGTCTTAGGATTTTCTAAATACTAATAATCCACTATCCCTTTTGACCTTTACAACCACACTGAGATAAATCAAGGCAGATGATATGTCCATTTTATTTTTTTAACTGATGAGAAAACTGAAACTCGCAAGGAGAAGTTACTTCTCCAAGGTCACACAGCTAGTGCAATCACTGCAGAAGAGACTCTGCGAGACGCTGACGAGACCAACTCCCTTTTCCTCCTAGACCAAGCATTGACAAACTGTGACTCACTGGCCAACACAAGCCTGCCACCTGTTCCTGTAAGTAAGGTTTTGGTGAGAAGCAGCCACACTCCCCATTTGCATACCATTAGGGGCTGCTGTGTTTTACATGGCAGAGTTTGAGTGGCTGACAGAGAAACTATATGGCCCACAAAGCCTAAAATATTTGCTATCCAACCCTTTACAGAAAAAGTGTGCTGATCCCTGTCCTAGGCATTAACTAAACTAGATTTTCCTAAAACTTCTTTTGCAATCCAGTTCTTTTTTCCTTCCTGAGGGCTAAATGCAGAGAATCTAATGAGGATTCCAAGGTTATAGGGAAAGACACAGCCCCTAGGTGGAAGAGACAGCAGAGTGGCACAGAGCAGATCCCCATGCAGTACAGCACTGGTCTGGGACCTGCCTGAGACTCAAACCTTAATAGCATCCAGCCACCAAGTTTTAAGGGTTTCACAGCAATTGATTTATCATTTCTAAGAGAACAGCAGAACTTGTTTGCTTGTTTTTTAATTTAAATCCAGAACTGCCCCTCTTCTTGAACCATCAAAGGAGTCAGAAATGAAAAGGAAGAGTGAGCCAAGAACAAGGCCAAAGCTCCGACAGCGTGCCCCCGACTCCCACACAGAGCTGCCTTAGAGCAGAGGTGGCTGATGGGTCTCAGCTTGTGGGCCTATTCTGACAGGGGACAGTGGCTTATCCCACTTCCTCCAGGCTCCAAAGAAGCAGTGGCATGCTAATTAGAAAGGCCTACCTTGGACTCAGGAGTGTAGAGAGCTGAGAGAATAAGGGATTTTGCCATGCAAATCTCTGAGAGACACCTGAATGACAAGAAGGCACTTTCTACCTTTAAGAATGTGAAAGGGACAGCTTTCACTCTGTGCCACACAGTCACATATGCTTCTAGTAATTAACACAACTACAAGCATATCCTAAACAGCAACTCCAAATAATTTTGTATGGGGGCAGGGAGAGGAAAGGGGAGTGTTTAACTCAGAGAACTAAAAAATTAAAATTTAAGAAGACCACACAAACTGAATTTTACCACTTAAGATATACTAGGTTTCATATCTGAAATGTGGCTACATCTGTCTTTCATAGAAAATAACAAAGTACATTTCAAGCCACATGGTTCACCCAAGCCTCTTATTTGCCACATAAACAGAGGCTTCTCTCAATCATCTTCCCCCATGAAGAGGAATTATGTTTATTTATTACTACCATCATTATTGTTTACTTTCCTAAACTTTCCTGCATTTAGTTGGCAGAGCTTGGGAGATTCTTACAAAAAAAAAAATCCATTTGATCTGGAACAAGATACAATTAAGAAAAAGAAAAACAAATGATCTCTGTCTTCTGAAACTTGGAGTTATTGTGCAAACAAACCACGTATCTCAAAACTCTACTCTACTCGAGTCCTCTGTTTTTTCTAGCTTCCTCCCCCAATGAATGCAGAAATCCTCAAGTATGTGGCCTTTTCTAAAGTTTCATTATGTATCTTTCATCAGTGTTTACTTGTAAGGCAATTACAGTAAATAGAGAAATGAGGTAGCAAGGTAGTATTTTCACCTGACCCTCTTTTCCCTTATTTTGGTAACACCCTTGTAGGTCATTCTCCCCTTGCTGGAAAACTGTCCATCCTTTTTTCCAGTGTGTTATTTTTATGTATTTGCCAGGTTGCTCACAGGCACTGCAGTACCAGTGAAAGGTTTGTGAACCATTCGGTAAGTGGTTCCTGCTCGAATGAATTACCCAGCTTTCATGAACAGCCATGCAGAAGCAAAGCAGGCAGAAAAATAATGAATACATTTGTACCATGGCACTCTCCCCGGGTATGAGCATCTCACAACCATACAATTTCCCCATGAGGAAAGACAAGATTGCACTGTCATTAGAATAGGTAATCATTAGATTTATCTTTGATATAATTTGTAGCATCTTAAAGTATTCTATGTAGCCTCATTACTGCCAGGAGTCCTCTTTAACTGAGATGATAAGTAAATAAAGTAGAAATTACACACCAACAAGAACCTGGAATATGTTGTTTTAGTGTATGTCTGAGAACTCCCTTCAGCAAAGCTAATCTACACAGCAGTTACCATTATTTCTACCTCAATGAGCATCTCCTAATTGCTGTGTTATTGCTTGTGAAGAAAATATATTATTAAAGTCCACAACTCATGACTTGTATATCTACCCATGACAAAACTTTCATTTCATCAGCTCTTAATCAGTTTCAAATAGAATGATCAGCAGAAGGGTTTTTTTTTATCTCTCTCTTGAATATCTGTTCATTACCATTTCCTAATGTCAATGTATCCTTCTAACAGTAGAGATGCATTCATAATTTATTCAGAGACCTGAAGATTTTATTAAACCAAATCTGTTTAATTCTCCATGAATTGGCTCAAGATGATTTTGGTGGCTTTTTGTAATGAGCAACAATTAGAAACTCCAAGGACTCAGAACCCCCTTTTAGTTGTTAATGTTTTATGCTCTTCTTTTTGTGTGCTGCCAGATAATGATCCACAGAGTATTAAAAGTTTGTATAAATATTATCTTTACAAAAGCAATATTGCTCAGTAGAGGATGAGATTTCTATAGGCTTCTTTCCGTATGTGTTATGTGGTTGTTAGAAGTTTTAGGTGATATTTGTAGCTAAAATACTGGACTCTGGGTTAGGCATTTAAAATTCCAAGACCCAAATTCTTCCTTTCTTATTGTACGCTCTACAGTAGGTCAGTCATCCCAGCTGGCTTTCAGTCAAGGTGAAATCAAAACAGCCTAATGGTCTCTGAATGAATCTGAGCAGAGTAATAAATTTGAAAAATAGAATGGATTTCATTATTCAATAACCAATTATATTTTCCTTAATGATTCAAAACAATATGGATCAAGGGCTATATATAAGTATCAATCAGCAATGTGGACCATAGCATATATTCTTGCAGGAGTAGTAAATTAGAATGTTGTTGCTCACTTGTGGCAGGGATTCAGAAGAATGATAAAACAGTCAGTAAATTTCTACCAAAATACATAATTCTAATAAATACGTGATTTTTCTAGGACCCTTGAGATCATCATAATAATATGGGTCAGAACTCAGATAAGTGTAAAATACTGGCAAGAGTTGAAAAGCAGAGGTAAATTTCTATTTGATTAAAAGCTCTGCTTTGGGAAGGACACACATGAGGTGGTAAAACACAAGGCGCATTCACCTGGAGGAGCTGTATTGGCTGAATCAGCCAAGCACAGTTATCCCAGTCAGTGATCCAGGCTTGCCCTAAAGGCTTGAGTGGATGGATCCTTTCTATTATCCTTAAGATTCAATGTCAGCATGGTTTGAGAATAAGCTCCTCCCACCACCATCTATGACATTCCCACATTTTAACCTGGTCAAACCTCTAGCTATACATGTCAAATTTGCTTTATCCTAAAATTTCAGGCTTTAAGAAAGACCAACTTGCTGAAAAGATCACCCCAGATCAGAAAGTGAGGGAGGAAGATCTTATAGTTTCATTTACCATCAGCTTTTTGCAAATGTCAGACCAAGAAACAAACACAGAGCTCTGCCACTGAATTTTCCAAAGACAGAGTATTAAAGATATTATTTATGTTAGGAGGCATATAGTTAACAAGATGAGATCTGTAATCAGATCAGCAACATTCAAATTCTGGCTCCCCCATGTACCACTTGGATAGCCTCTTGCAATATTTTGCTTTAGTTTCCTTATCTGTAATGGCCATAATCATAGTTCCTACCTTCTAGGCTTCTTGGGGAAATGAAATGAGTATTGGATGTGAAACCCTTAAAACAGCTAGTAAGAAGTGCTCAATAAATGTTAGTTACTATTCACTCAATGGACAATACTTATCAGGTGACCACTGTTTCAGACACTGTGTAGGGACTGGAGATTCAACAGTCAGCAAAACTAACCAAAATGGCTGCCTTCCTGAGATCCATTTTAGACAATAGACAAATAAGTAAAATATAAGTATTCATATGATAATATATCATGGTTTAAGTGCCATAGAAAAATTAATTAAGTTCCTGTAAGGAATATAAGGAATGCTGACGTTGTAATCCTAAATGTAGAAGGAAGAGGCCTCACTAAGAAGGTACCGTCTTAGTACAGACCTAAAGAAGATAAAGGAGTGGGCCAAAAAAATATCTGTATCTGGAGAGAGAAACGTTTGTGCAGAGGGAACAGCAGGTGCATGCCATGGTGCAGAGCATGCCTGATGTGTCCTAGAAACAACATGATAAATATTAGTTATTAGTAATTTGGATATATTTGCATTCGTAAGCTTCTTTAAGAGTAGAAGCCCTATCTATGACTTCTTAACATCTGTCTTGAGGGTTGGTTCAGTATGGGGTGGAGAGTAAAAGGGTGCTTCTTATAATAAACTGCTGATTCTCTACATCCAAATGATAACACTTATAAAAAAAAACAGTATCATCTCAGATCCACAGAATCTCTGTGGTTGGATCCTTGGACTCTGCACCCAGGCTTTACTGATAAACACATGCTAGTCTAACTGATTCCTTTCTATTTCTATACAGATCCATGAGTCTGCATTATTCCAGCCCTGCTTTCAACTGTCCTATAGATGGATGAACTTGGAATCTACTTTGGAGAGAGATGCGGCATTTGATAAAAGCCAGAAAGCATGCTGGCATACATTTACATTGGATAAAGCAACAATTCCAGTTAGCTACAGTATGAAATGCTTCATTTATTTGCATGGGAAATCAACCATATAAAGCATAATAACTTCTTTTAAAAGTTCATTGCTAGTCCCATACTAGCTTCTCCCAGCAGGGATGGCTGGCAGCTCTTCTTACAAGAAGTGGAAAGCCATAGTCTGTCAAAGCATCAAGCGTTAATGAAATAAACAAAAACTTTCCTTACCTGAGGCAGGTGCCAAAGCCTGCTACTCTAAGTGCCCCCACTGGACACAATTTAGTCTTCTTTTCAAATGCTAAAAACAAGTAAGTCCTCCTAAATGCAACTAAAGCTAGGCTACACATTGAATCTATTAATACTGATGGAGTTATTTTTCCAAGGATCTTAAGAGTGTTCCTGAGAATATCACATAATGTGGTAATTATTATTTTATGCTAATATATGAGAAGGAATGTTAAAAACATTCTTGAGCCTCCTAATCTTATTTTAATAATCTTGAATCAATACTGAGTATTTCTCCAAAGAACAAAGTAGTTACTGTATCATTATAGTACAGTATGATTTAATTTAAATTATTAAATATACTGTTTTAATAAGATGTATTTCCATATTAAAAATACTTTATATCACCTTCTGTTCCAAAGCGCCCCTTCCCCACCCCAGAATAAAAGCCTAATTCCTAGCCCATGCTAAGGATTTTACTATTTCTTTTGATTTGAGGGCTGTATTGGAGAGGTTTTGTTCTGTTTTGTTATTCAAGCCATTCTACTCACAGATATCTCCAGTTCTTACCATCAGGAAATCTACATTGGGGGCAAATAAACTTCTATGGCAGGATGAAAAAAAGTACTAATAATTGTATGTCAGGACAAGAGGCTTAGCCCAGGACTGTCCCCAGCAAACCAGGAGGAATAGTTGTCCTATCTGTCATCTTATCTACAGGCATCCCTTTAGGCCTAAAAAAAACAAACATAAAGGTTTGTAGACTCAGGAATTTTCTTAACAACATTGTTCATAAAGCCTAGGAAAGACCAATTAATATGCATCTCAGGCCCACATTAGGGCCCATAAATACCTCCACATAACTTAGATTATCAGTAACCTAGCAGAGAGTGTGAAAGGCTAGCAATCTTTGAGAAAAAGAGGAAAGTCTAGAATATGGGATAGGACACCATCTGCTAGGGCAACGTGGTAGAAGAAAACCAGCAACTGGTGAGCCTGAAGTCATTAGGCTCCTAAGACTAATGGAGGGTGTTTAGGAAAATGCTTAGAAACAACGACCCATGATGAAGAGAGAAAATACTTAACACAGGCCTTACCTACTGTTTTCTTCCCTGACACAGAAGAATTCAGGGGGCTTTGCACAATATTCAATGCCCTGAGGTTCTCCAACTAGCCCTTCACCTATCCCCATCTTCTCTCCCTACCCAGTTTCTCATTCCCTCTTAGATTCCCAAACCCTAAGCAGTTGGGGCAGACATAAGACATACCCCTCAAGCCCAGGTATGGCAAATACCCATAAGAGACCATTAAGCCCAATGTACTTGTGATTGTTAACTCTGGCCCAAATCAAGATCATGCCAACTTCTGTGGTCCATGCCACCTAATGGTAGGAATTGAAAATTACACTGCGTTGTGGGAATGGATCATAATTTAGCTAACAAATTCTGTTAAACACACAGTTACTTCCACTTTTATTAACATTGTAAGAAACTGTGCAATGAAAATGTTACTAAAATATACAATATAAGCTTCATAGGAATATAAGCTGCATAAAAGCCTGTTTTTGCTCATCTAACACAAAGCCTAACACTTAGTAGATGCATACTAATGAGTTGATGATTGGCTAACTGATAGAGGGAAAGGCCTTCAAGAAACACCACAATCCAACAAATTATAAATGTACAGAAGCAGGGAAAATTAACTTTGCTTATGAAGAATTTGAAAAAGATACAGAGAAGAATTAATATTTGAGCTGGACCTCAAAGGATAATTAAAAATTTGATAGAATGGGAAAACATGGAGGCAAACATTTTAGACAGAAAGAACATCAGGAAATAAGAATAAAAATGTAAACAATAGAGTATAAATAAAGAATAAAGAGAGAATAAAGTACATTGGCTTTTTAAAGAACTATGAGTCAGTATAGTATACATTAGGGAGTAAGGATGTAACTCAAGAAGAGTAATAGACTAAGTCTAAGTTTCGGAAGATCTTGTAAACATGCTAAGAAATTTGTACTTACTCTTATAAGAAATGGATATGGGAAAAGGAGGAAGATACTTTAAAATCAGCAATTATACTTTTAAACATTTCTCCTTAAGATAAAACAGACAAGTATATAAGACATTTGTTCAGGAATGGTTGTCAGAATTTATTACAATATTTGAAATTCTAAGTAACATAAATGACCATTAAAGTGGTTTCAAAGTTAAACAAATGATGCTTCATCCATAAAATGTAACCACTAAAAATGACGATGAAGATCTTTATTTATTAATATGAAAAAATATCCACACTATATTCAAGAGGGAAAGAGGACTACAAAATATGCAGAGCATGATCTCACTTTTGTTTTTTTCTGTTTTGTTTTAGGCGATACATGCATAGAAAAGAATCTGGAGGATATATACCAAAATGTTAACATTGCTCATTTCTGAATAGCATGATTACAGAAAATTTTTGCTTCCTTATTATTTATGCAGATATATGTATGTATTTAATAGATATGTGTATATATGTATGCTATATGTATATATATTATCTATTTTTTATAATATACATGTATTATTTTTCTGATCAAAGCAGTATTTTTTTAAAGAAGTTAATTTTACCGGTAAGTTTACTTATCCAGTAAGATTTACTTCCTCTTGTTCTCTGTCTCTGTGATTCTGACTCTGTCTCTCTGTTAGGTCATAAATACCTAAATCTATCTTTCAGGGTCATCTTCACACGGCCTAGGAACACTTGAAGTCAATTTACTTTATTATCCCTAAATGCCTGAATAGTACTGCAAGAATTAGCAACCAAATACTATTCAACTTGTGTAATAATGATCATGATTATGGAATTACAGGCCCAAATGAAACCTGGTAGGAATACTGAGCGAAGAAAAATAATTAAATGAAGGCATAACTGAGTTGAATGATCATGTTGGGAAAGGGACCTTCACAATCCAACAACGGTTGTATAAAACTCCCGTAATTGTACTGCAGACAGAAAATGGGAGATCAGATTTGTCAGACAGTATTAACCATCACCTCTTTGGGGGACCAGTTAGAGTTTATACCAAGACAAAGGAAGTTCAAGTCATAAACTGGGTCTCTCCTGGCCCTCTTCAAATTCATATACAAGAGAAAACCAAATACAAATAGTGGGGGAAGAGATCATAAAAACATATACATATATTTCTCAAATTTAGAAAATATGAATGTGATCCCTGGTATCCCTGGCCTGGGAAATGAATGTATATAATTCTCATTCAGAAAAAAGCATAAAAGAGAGCAAGTGTACTTAGGGAATTCTTACTCTCATTTTACTTATGTTAAAATGTGACAAGTATATCTAACACTTGCTTTATTTTTGTTAATATTTATACAATAAAAGGGTCCTTAGAGTTTACTACTATATCCTTAGTGACTAGAATAGTTTTAGAAACATGGTAGGTGTTCAATAAATGTTTAAATCATTAATTTTTTATTGATGGATTTCAGAAGGAAAAATGCAACTCCTTCAGACAAATCATAGGAGAACTCAAAAATAGTGATTCTGATGAAATATATTAAGTTCTTGATAATAAAGAGTGCAGCATGAATAATTGAAAAGTCACTTACATTTGCTACTGAAAGGCAATGATCTCAAAAACCCTGCCACTTTAAGCATTCTGTGATGCTGGGAAGAGTAGAGTTGAAAAGTCTGGGATTAGAAATCAGGTGTGACCTTGAATGAGTAAATTATTTAATCTCTAAACTGAGATCCTCAGTTATCTCAACTTTAAAATGAGGATAATAATATCTGCATTACTCATGTGACTATTTTGGTATTCAAACTAGCTCACATATATTTATATTGTAACTTGTTAAAATTCTAAATAAGAGCTATTTTGGTATAGAAGAGGATTTTTTAGGACAACATTGCCTCCATTATAGTTGGCTCAGTAAAAGTCTTGAAAATTGAATGGTAGGGAAAAAACAATCAAGTGATTGCCTTCTATTAAACACATTACAAATGTTATATCTTTAAAATATGAACAGAATCCTAATTTTAGGAATGAAGAACTGATGTTCAGAGAGGTCCTGTAACTTGCTCAGTGCTACACAACCTGTCACTGGCAAAGTAGTTTAATTAGTTTTGAAATACATTCCTTTAACCTGTACATTGGACGGTGTATTCATCTCCAAGGGCTGCTGTTAAAAAAATTACCACAAACAGAATTGCTTAAAACTAAAATTCCTTCTCTCACAGTTCTGAAGACTGGAAGTCTGAGGTGCAGGTGTCAGTAGGGTTGGGTCCTACTGGAAATTCTGACGTAGAGTCTGTCCCATGCTTCTCCCCTAGTTTCTGGGGTTGTCAGCGATCCCTGGCATCCCTGGCCTGCAGACACATCACTCCAGTCTCTGCCTGTATTTTCACCTGGTGTTCTGCCCTGTGTCTTCACATCATCTTCATATAAAGACACAAGGTATACCAGATTAAGAGCCTACCCTTCTCCAGTATGACCTCATCTGCACTAATTATATCTGCAATAACCCAATTTCTAAATAAGATCACATTCTGAGGTACCAGGGGTGAGGACTTTAATATACTTTTGGGAGGAGACCCAGTTCAACCTGTAACAAGTGGGTATCCTCAAAGTTTCAAGTTATTGAAAATGAACCACATGTTATAAAATGGGGAATAAGTAAAGTCACAAGAAAAATCTATAGCAGTCCAAATTTCTGTCAGAAACCATCATTCAACAAAAAACTTATAGTCAAGGTTAAGAAGGAAATTAAAAGTTTGAAAAGCACCCAGAGCAGCTCTTAATTCTACTCCCTCTATGTAAAAAGCACCTCAAAAAAAAAAAAGCTGTAAATGTGAGTAGCCCTCACTGTTGTAGTCATATAAGCAGTTTAATTATCATATGACACAGGAATCTAACCACATACATCTACCCACATGCAAATCATCCTGAATATTACTTTTCAAAGAATTGAAATCTGGAGGAGAGAAGCCCCTTCATTCTGTCATCAGAGTGTTGATTTCAGTGAAGCATAAAGGCACCCAAGCACAGGAAGGTAAGTGGTAGGAGTACAAGGGCTTGTCATTACCTAGCAGTATAGACTGTATTATTGTGTCTGACCCTGAGTTCTGCATGGTCAGCCACCTCTGCATTGAGTACCCAGGGGATAATTCATCATAAATGAAAATGCGCTCGGTAAAGGTGGGGGAGGAGTCAGTGGTCATGACTAGAGCTGGGATTTATGACATTATAATAAGTTAATTAACTGCTGTACTCATTGCTTTATAAAGAACGAGAATAGCATCTAAATGCACATGCTTATTAGGAAAGGTATCTTAAGAGATACCAAATGCTTGTTAGGGAAGATGTCTTAAGATGAATTAAAACACAGAGTTTTATGGGGTCTAGGCCTACACATTAGTCATAAGAACTAGAGAATTACAGGCTAATCATCATAAAGATCTGATTGGGTTACATTTGTGGGCATGTGCTGCAATTGCCAGTTCAGAAATATCAAGGCAGTACTAGTAGGAATAAGATCATTTCATTCCAAAATAACCGGTATAACTGAATGTTTGGAAAGATTCTGAAGCTAGTGAAAAAGAAGTTAATAAATAGGCAAAAAATATTGATGTGTTGTTTTGATAGTCACAGAAAAATGCCGCAAAAAATAAACTTATCCAAAAATGTTTTTATAAAAACAATGATACACAAACAAAAAGGATGAGAATGTTTAGAGAATGTATGTAACTGAAAATTAAACCAAGGAGAAAGGGTAAAAATTTTGCAAATTTTTTAAATGAGAAATGGAATACAGCAGATAGAAAAAATTGAGAGACTAATGTGGTTGTATATTAATGCATTTCAAAACATTAAGATATTTAATGCTTTTTGTGAAATATATCAAAATTAGCACAACAGGTTAAAAGTTCAAAAAAATTGAGAGAATTATTTGAAAGCCACATTTGAGCCCCTAGAAAAGAAACCCAGAATTATAATAGACTTACTAGTAAATCCCTTCAAACTTTAAAGGAACAGATCTTTGTTGCCACATTATATAATCTGCCTCAGATAATAGAAAAAGATTAAAAGTAATTCAGATCATTCTAAGAAGAAGCATACCCTAATTTTTACATTTCTAACCAAAATTCCAGAAAAAAACACAGCTGAATTTCTCCTGATACTTTTAAAACTTAAACAAAATACTAGAAAGTAGAACTTAATAATATAGTTAATCTTTTATTTCTAACCAAACAGTATTTATTAAAGACATCCATGAATAGTCTAAAGTTAGAAAATTTATTCCTATATAAGTAGATAAATAAAATTAAATGTATTTAAATTTATCAAATAAAGTTAAAAAAATAATGATCTCAATAGTACTATGTCTTCTTAATATATTTTTAAATATCTAATTCAAACCATTAGCCAACATTTTGTCAGTGAAATAATAGTATCATTCTCATTTATGATATTTATGAGATGCCTATTATTATTTAATATTCATATTATTAAAAGCATCTGACATTTATTGAGTTCTTATAATATGCCAGCAACTGGTTAAAAGATATGAATGCTACCTATTCAACATTATTTTGAAAGTTCTTAAGGCATAAAACACAAACAAAATTACAAGCAGTAGAAAGGAAGACAAAACGAGATTACATACCGGTGACTCGCTTTTAGAACATAAAAATAGAAAGGAATCAAATGAGAAGCTATTAGGATTAATTAAAGGTTGGCATAACAGCCAGACAAGAGACAAATATTCTCATAACCAAATAATAATTCAATAGAAAAAATGTAAACCTTTTTTTGGTTATTTTATAATTGCAAAGCAAATTT
Source organism: Manis javanica (assembly GCF_040802235.1). NCBI lineage: Eukaryota > Metazoa > Chordata > Mammalia > Pholidota > Manidae > Manis > Manis javanica. The sequence continues at coordinate 74,519,122 of NC_133159.1, forward strand.
TAAACTAACAGGAAATAGTTTTATATGACAATTTGTGCCATACTTTATTGAGAGATACAAAGAGAAAATAATGAAACCTAACATGTTCCTAAATGGGAAAACTAATTTTTAGGGCATAAAAGTTTTTCTCAAAAATTTTAGTGCATTTATTATAATTCTAATTCAAAGCACAAAAAAACGCTTCTGGAATTTGACCAAATGATCCTAAAATTTACTTGAAAGTATTAGCAGAAGCATAATTATCATCTTAAAGAAAGAAGAATTAGTTTTAACAAAATACCTCAACATGAAACTAAAATAACTCAAACTTATTGACCAGTATAAAAGAAGGCAGATCAGTAGAAAAGAATAAATCACTAAAAATACACTCCATTATGCACATACATCCAGAATTCGAGTATACTCATGTGAGATATCAGAGGAAAGTAAGATATTAACCAAAAATAATCAACAAGAGGAATGGAAAATCTAATAGATTTTAAGCCTCTTTCTCTCGAGAGGACTTCCTAAATGGAAAGTCAATTGGAAGACAGAAAAGGAACAGGAAAGAAAGGAAAAGCAATGAAAGATTTATAAATGAAAAAAAGTATTAGAAAAAGAAATAAAACATAAACTAAAGCAAAGTAAAAGAAAAGATTATACAAAAAGTAAAAACTGTGCCAGAGAAATAAAAAGTAGAATTAAAAGATAAACAATAAATAGGGTGAAAATATTTGTAGATAACACATCAACTCAGAGATAATGTCTTTATTATGCACAGAGTTCCTATAGATTGATACCCACCCCCTAGGCTAGACAGGGTCCACACTGCTGAGGTCAAACTCAAATGTTGGAGGGCCCAGGTGCATAATGGAGGCAGGTAAAGAGGGCAGGCATGCATAAAGAGCAGGTGGGCAGCAGATGGGCAATGGCAGCCCAGGTTTTCAGGGGGAAGGGAGAATTATAACCGAGTGTCCTCCAGCTGGAATGTGAGCTCAGTATTATCAGATTTTCTCTTTTCAAGAAAAACCAAAACTTCAGGTATTTGTTAATGATGGCCAGGTTGTACAACAATGAACTGACAAAACAGTGAGCTACATGCCCCATCAGCCACCAGTTAACAACCCCTAAATGGCATGACCAGACAATTGGTTAATGGGGAAATAATATTAGTAAAGAAAGATACATGAAGAATGTGTTGAGGATCAACTATTTGTCTTGTTTGTAGATTAACGGTATGGCTCACATCTATGTAGGGGCCTCTAGGATGGAAATTTGCAGTAAAGTAAGAAGCAATAGAAGTGGCTGTCCATCTCTAATTCTCACTGGGTCAGGGTCTGGCCAGGGGGCCCATGTGGTGTCCCGCCATGAGCATCCGTGCACTGTAGCTACCCTGGATTGCATGCAGTTACTCAAACACTCACGTTCATTTGTTCCTGCTGTTGTTTCTTCCTGGAGTGTTCTCCATTCTTGGGAAAGAAAATCTTATTTACCCTTTAAATTTACTCAGTTCAAATGTTACTCCATTGCAAAATCTAAGGCAGAATTAACCCTAAAATCAACACATCTTTTGAGTATCCGCTCTCTGGCAGACACTGGGAGCAATAGCAGCAAACAAGATAGAATCATGTCTTCCTGCATGGAGTTTGCACTCTGCTTTTCCACAGCACTTAACTTTTGTGTTACAGCCCTGAGCATGTTCATATTTATAACCATTGGCACTACTGGAAATTGTTTATTTCCCCCACCAAACTATGAGCTCCTTGAGAGAATAACTGTATCTCCTCATAAAACCAGCTACCCCCATACAGTAAATAACTTTTATTCCCTACAATTGCACAGTTTCTAAACCGTTTGTATATATAGTAGACATTTAATATATGCTTGTTAAACATGGGAAGGGAACTATGCTTCTATAAATGACAACCATGTCTATGAAATCTTGAACTTTTTCTGCAAAAGAAACTCAAACCAGGGCAAAATTTTTAAAGTGATTTAGAAGTCAAAACTATTCACCACAATTTCCCAGTGCTCTGCTACATTGCCACATTGCTACATTCAGCTTTCCCTAAAAAAGTGACAAAAACACTGAAACATTCATCAATCTAGATATCTGTTAATCACTCTTACAGTTAATTTGAGCAATGGAGAGAGGAGTCGGTATTCTTAAATTAACCCTGCAGAGACATATTAGCATAGAAATGTAGCACAAATCCATTTTGACATCTGGAGTTCTGTGCAGTAACTCCACACAAAACACCAGTATATCGGTCATAGCCTCTTAAAGCAACTGCAAAGTCGTTTCTTCTGGTATTAAGCCACAAAAGGTATCTGTCACAGGATTATGCTGGGTCCCCATGGCTAAGGTCCAGTTTGAGCTAGGGAAATAAAAGTGTTCACTGTCAAGGTAGGAAGTGCAGAATGTAAAGCTCCCAAGGCACTTTGTAAGACACGTCATACAGCTTACCAACCTCTCCCTATGGACTCTAAAGGTGAGAAGACACAGAGTATGTACTTTGTCATGCCTTGAACAATAATTTGCATTTGGGAGGGATGCAGTGAAGGTTTTTTCACTGTTAGAATATGTATTCTATTTCATCATAAAGCATGGAATATGCACACGTTGCAGCTGAGTGTATACTATGCCAACATTACAGTGTTTTCAATGTTTGACTTTTAAATCATCTGTACCTTATTTACAATCCCCAAAATGAAATATAGAAGAGAGTGGAAGAGAGAAATGAGAGGACCTAAGCAGTAGGAAAGCCAGTAAATGGGTTTCTCCCTTAGGGTAGAGTCTTTATTTAAACATCACCATTAAAAGATTAACTAAAACTTATATGCCATTAGATATCTCATACTGAAGACTCAAATCACCCAGAGCCACAACAAAAAGTTGCTTATTCTGAGATATTGACTGCATGCAATAAATCGTCCTTAAATGTAATCATTCAAAGACAGGATTGTTGGAAGCGATAGTCATTCATTAAAAGGCATCATCCAACCATTCATTTATAAAATGTTCTTAAGAGTCGATATTATAGGAATATGAAGAATCTTCACTGAAAACACACATAAAACATTGTCTCTGTTCCCAAGAAGTTTATAGTCTGAAGGAGAAAGGAAAGACCTGGCTGGATCACCAGCTCCTTTTGTTACCCAGAGCTTGTATATAAAGTTGTTGACTTGGAGGCATTCACAAGGAACTCTCCACATTTGTTTCTCTACTTCTCTGTGTCAGAAGGTCATGTCAGAGCAATGACTAACACCTCACACAGTCATAAAGTGGTCAGATTTGAAGAATCCATAGAAATCATCTGGTTTCTCTCTTTTGTTTACATGTTAAAAAAGAAATTCCACAACAGTGCATTTTTCAAAATTACACACAACATAGCACAGACATAAGACAAGAAGATAAGTTTTCAGCCCCTTCATTTTTTACAATAACACCACACTGAGATTTCTTTAGAAGAAATAAGGTATCACCCACATTTATACGGAAAATACAAATTGCTTCTAACATTAACATGCCCAACTATGTATGCTCTTGTCTTTCAATTGACTTTTAGCAATTCTAGCACAGCTGTGACCCCATACAACAAAATGCACATCTCTTTATACATATTTTATAATTTGTTTTAAGTTGTACCTTCCAAGGTGTCTTAGTTTTTGTCTGGTATCCTGATTTTAGTTAATAGCAGAAAACAACAACAAGAGCAAAAATTTAAAATAACAGTCCTTGATCTAAACCTGTTTAGTGTTGCAAAGAAAAAAATGCACCAGGGCTGCAGGCACATGAAAACATGTCAATCAGATGTAATTGCTCTCCAAGAGAAACACTTTTCAGGCAAGTAAAAAAGAACTCATCCTGAACACAAGGCTTTGTAGCAGCAACTAATCGACTAATGACAAGCTCAGTTTGCTCTCAAACCCATTCAAGATTCCACATTTGAACCATGACAGTAAAGGACAACCAAGCCAGAGCTCTTAAACAATTATTAAAGTGATATGTGCAGGCATTTATATATTTGTATTATAAATACATATATATATGTCCATGTGTATGTGCATAAAAATATTACAATGGTATTTCATCATGTCACTACTAATTGCTGAGAATCAAAGTAGCTTTTAAGTACTTCATAGTTATTAATACCAGTACAGACAAATATCAGAACTCTAGACATATAAAAAAAAAAAACCTCTGCTTTTTTGCACAATAACTCTTAAGGACACTCAATAGGCCAGATTCTGCCTGAAGACAGTGAAGCCCACATCCCAGGGGGTACTATTTGAAGGCTATATTTGGCTGGATGCATATAAAGGCAGCTTTAAAATTCTTTCAATATCTTTTTCCATTATTGCAGAGTCTACTTAAATGGAAACTTAATAATCCCTGCAACAAAGGACAACTGCTAACTCCAGAAAGAAGGTCATGGCCTCTATTTTGGCTGCTTATATTCATTCCCCAAAAACTGAGATGTCATATTTTTTATAGCACCAGAGTCAGAGTATTCACTAACTAAAAGGTATAAAAGTTAAAAAAAATAAAATGAAAAAAATTTCTACAATAAGCCTCAGTCAAGAACTCCACTATAATTTCCACTTAAATATATTAAAGTCAGATGCCACTCATTAGGACACTGTCATTCTCTGAGATGCCGTATTTGGAAAAGTCCATAAACTATTTGTACATAAAACTCATTTTAAGGTTCAAAATAATTGATTTATAGTTTTATTAAGGCTATGCAAATGAAGTGTCCATAAAGTCAGAATCTAATAGGGTTAGACAGGCAAGACTGTTCAATAGGGAACTGTCTTCTCTCTACTTTTGCTTCAGTTCTTAAGAGAAGGCACATGAGGCCAAACACATTTGGTTAATCTGTTCACTCCTTAAAAGCTCCTCCCCAGGATGCAAGAGTGCCTGATCCCATTCACAATTTGGGGTATGCCAACCTCATTTCACTAGTGGCCATAGTTGTAGTGGTTTAAAGATATAGGCAAGCTCCTTTGCCTTTCCTTTTCCTCTTCCTGCACTCAGAGGTGGGATGGCTGTGCATGTGACTTCCAGGTTGTAAGTGCAACCTTCAAGAGGCAGACCAGCAGCTGTGTCCATGTGGATTATTGGTAAGAGTGTTTGGTTGATGTGATAGACGGTGATGCATAGCTCAGATCCTCCTTCAAGGAAAGACTTGTTTCACCAACTGCTAAGATTGCTCTCAGGAGGGGGCGGGTACTAGTGAATGAGATATTTTAACCTAATTCTGGTATAAGGGAGAAGGCAGATAGATGAAGCAAACTGAGAAAGCTTCAGCCTTAAAAATTACAAAGGGAAGTTTCTGTAAAAGTAGAAGCCAATTTTTCCAAGAGAATGCTTACTGAGTCCCTGGATCAGAGTGGGAAGGCACAGCAGAAGCAGGAATAAGAAGTGACTGAAATTGGGGCAACAATTGAATGTCTACATCTGGGACATCAGTAGTGATCACAGTAACACTCCCCTGTCCCAACACAAAGCTCTAGCCAAACACGGAAGGGCTTAAAATTTCCAAGACTGAAAAAAGTCTCTGAGAAAGTAGACTACAAATACAAAGAGAAAAAGAATCTTAGATAAAAGGTAAGAGACATAGAATACTAATTTATGACTAAAGTTCTTAACTAATATAGTCCCAGGAAGACACAATGGAGAAAAATGGAAAAAAAAATAATTATCAAAGAAATATTAGAAGATAATTTTCTCTAGCATTGAAGAAAAATATCTTCAGTTTGAAAAGTTCCACTAAATGGATTATATGAAAGCAAATTCTGAGGAAAAAAATCTTTTCACCTTAAAATTCTATACTCAACTAACCTACCATCAAATCTGAAAGAATAAAGACACTTCCTGATATATAAGCACTTAGAAATTTTCTCTCTCTGAAGTTACTGGTGGACATGTCCCAGAAAAAATGAAGGAATATACAAAGAAACAGGGGATCCAAACAGCACAGGTCCAACCACACAAAGTCATCATAAGAAGTCTTAGGATGATGGCTGTATATTAGCCCATCCAGCTTGAAATAAGAGAACAGAAGTCTATACAAACTATCTTAGGGAAAGAAGGAAAGCTTGGCAGAAGATATAGTATAATTTAACTGGGGAGGGAGAGGAAAATCAAACAAATTAAGAACGAAAAGGAATTTAAAAATTCAGGATATGTGCCAACTAGTAATCTTCCACACACAAAACAAAGTAAGGCAAGAATTGAAACAACTGACGGTAATTTATAATTAGTGCAAGGAAAAGGTTTCTTCCTGTGACCCAGGTATTTCTTGTATCCACTTGTTACTCCACAGAAGGAAATTCAAGACCCTCATTGGACCAACTTTAAACACTAGCCATAATCCTACAAATACTGTATAACGCTTTTTCACTTTTCTACTCAGTCCACACACAAGGAATGGAATACTGGAATACTTTATTATGATTGGTAACAGAATATGCTTTTACAAGTCTTAATAATGTAAAAAAAGAGGAAAAAGAAAGGATAGGAATAATGATATTTTATAAATTTGGGAGTCAAGAGATAAGAGAGGAAATGAATGAAGCAAGAAATAATGTTTAAGGATATTATTTAAAGTTACAAAGATAGTGAAAGAACTAAAAATTACATAATATCATGTATTTGGAGGAGAGGTTGTGTAAATGGGCCAGATCCTCATCTTCTGTTTCAAAGAGCTAAGAGACATTGCCAAGCGTGTGTGAATCCTGAGACAGAAGCGGAAATACATTATCTGGTCTTTTGAAAAGAAGCTGCAAAAGAAAAGGTGAGCAGTTAAAAGATATTAATTTTTGGAATGGGAACTTAGAGAATGGAGAAATGTTTGTATTACTTATTGCCACATGTCTAAATATTAAAAACATTTTAAATGAACACAAGCTAAATTTCAGAGAGGGAGAGGTCTATATTTTGAGGAGCAGGACTCACCCTCTCCCAGGGTTCCCATCTCTGCCTGCCTTTCACTTAGTCACTGTGTGCATGCACCCTCTGCTCCAGAGCTTTTTGGAGTCTGCTCTTAATTCTTTCTTTGGACTCAGAAATCACTTCTAATTGGCAAACTTGTAATGTCACTGCAACTTCTGTGACTTTTCCTAACACTCTGTACCTCTTCCTTTCACATTCAATGAATGTGATCAGATGACACACAATTTTTAAAAAGGCATAATGTCTTGGTGTTTTAAGCACTGATAGGACAATATTCCTCACTAGCATAAACAAGTCTGAACTCTTGGGTGCAAATAACAGAAACTAAATTCAAACTAGTTAATAAGACAAAGAAGAAATTATTGACTCCAGAACTTTAAAAAATAGTTAAATAACCAAAGTGCAAGAGTCTGAATACATGTAGGCCTCAAAAAAATGGAGCCAGGAATGTAAGCACTGCCAGGATTCCACATCTCCATCATCATCTGATTTTTTTCTGCATGCCAGCTTCACATCCCACATTGAAGACCAGGTTCCTCCACGTGGTAGCAAATATGGGGCAGATGTGACAGTAGCAGATATCAGTCCTCACAACACTCAACTTTACCATCTGAACATCCTCAGGCCAAGTTTTTTAAAAATCTTAGGAGAGAACTCTAATTGGTCCACCTTGGGTCAGGTGCCCAACTCCGGATGAATTAGCTGTGATCAGGAAATACATAATTGGACAGATCACACTGTGTCCCATTCCCTCACTCCCACTGACCAATTAACTCTTGCCAGGGGCACAGGGTCATGTAAGAACAAGGCAGCTCTTGATTCAGCTATATGGTTAGAATACAGGAAAAACGAAAGTCTTGAAAGAAGAGAAATGCTATTCCAAGGAATGGGATTGGGACATAAAAATACTAGATAGGTAAACAGTATTTGCTTTCTAAGAGATAAAACTATTTCAGAGAAATTACCTAGTGAATAATAAGTGTGAAAAAAAGTTTTTACAACATGGAGGCTTTATCTTTGAAACAATAGTCAAAACATTAATTCAATGTTATCTTTCATAAAGGCCTATAAATGGGAGGAAGAGTGATTATTTATAGCCTTACAGATTATCTAAATTTGCCCACTACCCCCTTGAAACAATTTCATTTTTATGTCCTCAAAGCTGGCAAAATTTTGTCTCTTGGAGGTGTATGTAATTTTAAAACAACTAAAACTCAATTAGGTATATGTTTGACGATAAAGAGAAAAGCTGATCAGACTAAATGTTTGATTCAAAAACAATGTTTTAGGCTTAAAAAAATTTTTTAACGAAAATAAATAATACAATCAGTTTTCCTGTATGACTCTAAGAGTAATTCCAAAGAAGGGATACAAAACTATATTTGGAATAAGAGAAGGATTTTTTAAACAACTGGGTAGCCACCTAGAATGAATTCTTTGAAATAAACAGATCATTTAGAGATATGTGTCTTATCATCAGTCTTGCTACTCCATACCAGGGGTTGAAAAAGTTTTCTATAAGGGGCCAGATAGTTTAGGCTTACTGGGCTGTACTTTCTCTATAGGGGTTATTCTGATAAGAAAATATACAGAAAGTTCTCAAAGCCCTCCCCCACTTCTTGGTTTGATAGGAAGTCAGGAAAGCTAAGAAAGTTAAGGAAACAAAGTTTCTGTAAAGGCTTCCAGAATATAAAGGAATCACAAGGTGTTTGGGTGCTTGAGATTGAAACAATGTAACAATGTATTCCCCCACACATCGGGACTCAGTGGTATGGAACAGCTTGTTAATCACAGTGATGGAAGCCCATTAGTTTATAATACGGTATCTGGGTAACCTTTACAGAAATGGATTAAAATATAACTAGCATCCTGAGTGCACCTATAGTGACCTAATAGCTCCCACTGGAACAGTTTCTAGGTGCTGACTCCCCCCTTAACTTTGGAGTAAATGTGTAAAAGGCATGGCCCTGCTGTACTTGGGGCTCAGACCTTTGGAGAGTGGAGCCCGCCGACGTAAAATAAACCTTCATCTTCCAAGACCTCCAGGTGCTGCTTGGTTCTTCCATCACTGATCCAGTCCAGGTTTTCTGGTTTTCTGTAACAATTCAACCCTGACATTGCTGTTTGAAAACAGCCATAGACAATAGGTGAATGAACCATATTTGTGTTGTAATAGCCTTTATTTACAAAACCAGGTTGTTGGATTTGACCTGCAGATCATAATTTGTTGACCTGTGATCTAAGCTAAACAAATATTTATCACCTAAGTTCTCTCACTTCCTTCTTCCATATACGCTACCTACCACTTCTACTGTTTTAAAGTACAATGTGATCATGTCATAGTCTTACTTGAAAATTTTGCTGACAAATTCTAGTTCTGGTCATGACAAAACATTGTGTCGGACCATCCTCCTTGCTGAGCATATCTATAAAAGCAGTATGTTGTATAGAACACAGTTTGAAGTTAGTAGACAGGAACCAAAGCACCCAAAACTGGTGCGGCCAATACCCAGAAGAGATAAAAGCATGACGAGGTTAGATAGACCAACTCCTTCAACTTCTCCCCTCAAGTGCATTTTTAAGTTCACAGCCCAGTGCATACAAGCTGAACTGAAGGAAGCAACACAGAGCTTTGACATTCTCACAGACCTGGAGTGAGGCAAGTCCAAGGCTCCCAAGTCAGCCACAACTTGAGGGACAAAAACCCCTGTGAAAAGGGAACTTTCTGCACAACAGTCTTCATAGTTTTTGTCTTGAGGCTTTTGCCAACTTCCAGGTTTGAAGGACTGATCAGCTTGGAAACTAACTTCTTGGCTTCAGTGCAGTAACTTGTTCTGTGTTTGCCTATCACCAATACTTAAAAAGCAAATATTTAGTCACGGACCAAAAGACATGACCTTCCATTTCTACATACTTATCACCTAATTGGAAAATAAGTATCAGGAAATGAAATGGCATTAAACAGAAAGCCACAAAGAAATTAACACAGCATAATGAAACATAGGCACTGATCAAACAGCAAAATCTTTAGGGTTCCACCACCTGTTATTCCTTAACCTCTTTGTTAGTTTCAAGATGGTCCAGTTAATCTCCTTAAATGCTTTTCCTATAGATTAAGTTCAATTTCCTTGCCTATTTCTAGCAAATGCTATAAAACCAATCCTATCTTCTAATTCCTTAGAACTATGACTGACATTTGTGACCTGGGGTAACAAGTTCTATAGCACATTTGTGCTTTTACACATTGCATAATCTCACACAAGAAAGGATCAAGATAATTTTTAACCTTGTAGATATCAGAGTCCTTTTAAGATTGTCAGTCTACTATTCTCATTTGTTACTTGATTTAAACATCTTCTCAGGTAATAGATTAAAAAAACAATAAGTGAATCATTTGTGTCAATATAACACCAGCTAATTATGTAACATTTTAAACAACATAGATTTATTTTAAATTTAAGACTCATTTGATATCTACCAACTCAGTAATAATTATCTTTAATATTCCTGAGAAATATTAAAATAAATGGCTTGATGAATATGTGATGAGCAGAATAATGACATGCTCCCCAAAGATGTCCATACATCAATCCCTATTGCAATGTTATTTTACATGGCAAAGGCACTTTGGAGATATGGTCACAGTTATAGACCTGGATATGGGAGATTGTCTCAGATTATCTGGGTGTGCCCAATCTAATCACAAATCCTTAAAAATAGAACACTTTTCCAGTTTGCAGTCAGAGTGGTGATATGATGAAATAAGGATCAGAAAGATGTGCCTGCCTTTTCTGGTTCTGAATCTGGAGGAAGGAGGACATGAGACAAGGATGTGAGTGGCCTCTCAAGCTGGGAATGGCCATCAGTTTATAGCCAGCATGAAAATGAGGACTTCATCATATAAACTCAAAGAACAGATTATATCACTAACTCAAAAGATCAGGAAAACATTCTCCCCTAGATCATACAGAAAGGAATACAGTCCTGTTAACATCATGATTTTAGCCCAGAGATCCATGTTAGACTTCTGACCTATAATTTTGGTTATTTTATATAGTAGCAATAGAAAATTAATACCTACAGAAGAAAGATGCAGGACTTTCCAAAATAAATCATGCTATATATCCAATATTAGAATAAAAAATACTTATTAAATGTCATATGCATTTAATAGAAAGTAAAAATTTAAATGAAAATATTTCTTTACCATGAGAGAAGTGTTTCTAAAGAGAAATTCATCTAATATTTCTGAAGATTGTGAAAAATAATGACATGTCAACATAGTTTTCTTTAAAGCTGTTTTTCTGATTTAGGTAACATCTATTGTCCTTGCTATCTATGAAAATGAAGAAATTAGCACATTCCCACTTCTCATTCCTCCCCAATATCACCTAATTTTACTAATTATATTACCGATTTTAGTATATCAGATTTTATAACATTTACATTTTGTTGTCTAATCAATATTGCCAGGAATTTTTCCTATTGTTATTATTTAAGTTTCAATGCTTAACACCAAGCCTCATAACCAAGATTTCATTATTCATAAGTTTTTAATTGGATGCATCTTTTGGTTGGCTGGAATTACCAAGTATTTTTTCAAGAGAGACACAGGGGTGTTGTGTGCCCTGAGCTCTTGCTTATGAAGATAGATTTAAACTTTAAGCTTGAAGGATATGATGGTTGGGTATAAAATTCTTTGATTATATTTTATTTACATCCGAAATTTGCAGGTATTGCACTACTGGCACTAGATCTTGCTGTGGTAAGACTGAAGCTAGCATTATATTATTGATTTTTATTTTTATTTTTTAATTTTTCTATTGTGATAGAAAAAGATTCTTTTCTAGGAAACATCTTTGTGTGGATAGTTTTATATCAATTGCTTTCTAGGCAGGATAAATCCTGTTTGTTTATATATGCAAGTATTATTTCAGGGAACTTAAGTGCTGTTATATCATTTTAGGTCTCTTTTCTGTTCTATTTTATAGTCTTTTCTTCAATAACTAGAGTTGCATTTTCAGTCACATTTATGAATTTTGTTCTTTTTATATGGGTTTCCTTCATGCAGTATTTTTCTCTTCCATTTCCTTTTTGAACAACACATGCTCTCTTTTCACATCTCCATTTTTTTAATATTTTAATACTAGCATATTATCCTTGAGATCTATTCCAAAGAGAAATCAGTGGCCTGCATTTTACCTTTCTCCATTTAATTATTTTTTCAATATATTTTTTTCATTTGCCTTCAGTTATGTTATTTTTCTTATTTACATAGGCTCTATGCTAGTTCTTCTGTAATTATTACTTATCTTAAAATGTAGCTGGTTATTTATGGAAGAATGTATCAAAAAATAAAAAGAGGGTTCAGTCAAAGCAGTCAGCAGGTTCCATGGAACATGTCTTAAGCACTCTCTTAACAAGTCTGTTATTACATGGGGAAAATGATGTGGCTAAAGATAAGAAAAGGGAATTCTTGCTGCACCTAAACACATTTTTCTAAAAATAACACCTTTTCAACAATATTTTAAGGAATATGTTGAAATGATGCCCATAATGAAAAGACATTAGGGTTGGTCAGCTTACTGTACAATCGAATGTCAGTGTTCAGACTGTGCTGTCTCCTTAAACTATAAAGCATCCCCTTTACCACAACTTGTACTACTCTCCCTTCACCTACAGGACATATAATTTAAAAATAAAAAGTAAGATGGTTTGTTGACATGTTGCCTCCCTCAGTACCAACTTGAAGTTCTGTGGTATTAAACTAAGATTCTACAAAGCTACTTCCCACTTCTTTCTTGGCCTACCTACACCCCTAGATTTCATCTCTAATGAAAAAAAATCCAAGTATGATCCTTTCAAAGACACTTACTTTTAGGAAAATATACATTCTGCTCCAGGTTCAAGGTGGCACTTGAACCCAGTTCCCATTCAGACTTCACACCAGGTAGGTATGCTTACTCATACAAGGTATCTGTTATAGCTGGCACCTTGCTTTTTTATATAGAGTGCTTCTATTTCTAGTTTCTATTCTTCTGATTTTCACTGGTGGATTTTGAGGGAAAGAAATAAAACAACTACTTAGTCATTTTTAACCATAGTCTCAAATAACCTTTCTTAAATCAAAAATATGTGAAACCCTAGCCCATTGGTTATAGAATTGAGATGGAATTTGGACATAACAACTCAGGCATTAGAATGATGATCATTAAATGAAAAATGGAAAAAAAGTCAATGTCCATGGACATTGTTAGGGTAAAGAAGTTTTGTGGGGGGGGGGCGGTTTAGGTATATATATTTAATACAATGCTTTTTAATCTCAGGAATGACATGATGGGAAAACACCTTCAAAAACACTGAGCATAATTTAGGCTTTTGGTTTAGCTTTATAAACAAAAAATGTATTTTCAACAACATTCTGAAGGGAACTTAGATAGTCTATAAAAAGCATGAAGGGTTTCAGCTGTAGTTTCAAATAATTGCCATCAAATAGGAGTGTGAGTTGACCCACTGTAACTCCAGGGGGAAAATCTGTGGCAAAATACCTTTGAAACCAAAATCAGTGAAAGGAAGAAATAAAGTTTAAGAAACCCGGTTATTTCTTACAAGCAGTAGTCCCACAACTCTCTCGACCAGTCTGCTTCAGCAGAGCAAAAAACTCCCCCCAACCTCTTCAGTCCCTCACTGGCCCTTGTAATTACCTATTAATATGGAGATGGACTACTTCTCTCCACCCTTTGGAAACACCTACTGATGTGGAGATGCACTTAAGCCAGGCAAGAGATTCTGGAAATACTGCAGTTTTACCCACACCCATCATATATTAAAACCTTGTTTATATCATATTGTCAGGCATCTTTTTCTATATTAGATGAATTTCATCTATGTTGAAGATCCACTGAAGCAAATAACACTGTGATAATCCAAGGGTAATAGGGAATCCCTCAGCAGTTACAGTTCCATCTTCAATGTGCTGACCACTCAGTTTGATGTTGTGCAGATTGGAGTAAGTTTCATCAGGGGTATGATGAAAGTTTCATATTACTTAGCTTTTAGGTTCTCAAATTTTTAACCTTCCTTTATATTTACATTAAGATAATGTGCACTCAGAATTTACTTTGATCCTCTAGCTCCACACTCAAAATATTTTCCAGCAATCACACTTTTTTATCTCTTGCTAATTTAGTTGAATATATAAATACTACAGTTTTCACACTGTAGATAACTCTATATTCCAGAATTTTCTCTCTGTCAAATGACTACATAATTCACAATGAATTACAATACCATTGTCTCATCCCTTCTTATTTAATTATCTCAACTCTGTTTACCTCAAAAACTATACTTCTCCTTACTAGAATTTGTAACAATACTACTATTGTTATGTTGGGATTAATAGTCCTAAAACTCCTCAAAACTAAGCAAAAACACAGCCAACATGTAAACTTACAGAGATGATGATGGCTGAGAATAAATAGCTGCTTGAAACCAATACCACACCTGTTGGTTTCAGACAGCATTCTCTAACACACAGCTTTTTTATTTAAAAATTTGTGAAATGCACCTCTTTGAAACTTGAAAGTCAAATTTAGTAAATTATTTACCAATAACTTGGCTAATAAAATATTAATACTAATATTATTATTTTATTAATATTAATATTGCTTTATTAATACTGTTTTATTGATACTAATAAATTGGCTGCTAAATTATTAGCTAAATTAATAATGTTGCTTTTACGGGTTAGTGATCTTGGTTAAAATTTGGCCAAACATTGCTGGGTATGTTCCTAAAAGCATTAGAATATTTTGCTAAAGAATGGAGACAATTGGCATTACAGGGATCCTCTTCATAGATCAGTTTTCACATGAGGAACTTCTTGACCTCCTACACTAAGCAGACAGAACTTGTTTAAATGATTGCTGATTTCTCTTCCACATGGTAACATTTTCTTCTTTAAAAGTTTAGAGATTTGTTGCTTGATGCTCCTAACATTAGGCAGTGGATTGTTACGTTTTTACTAATATATGCATAAATGTGAATATTACCCATGGAAACCAAAGGAAACCCTGTTGGCAACATTGCCGTTTAGATGGGAAGCCTATGGTATTCATTCAATCCCAATTTGCTGAACTATTAAACACATTGATTTAAAAAACACACATCCCACTTTTCCCTTTCCTAGCCCAATGCCTTTACAGGGCATAGAGGCACTTAATCAAATGCTTTTTATGATAATAAAGATGAGATTATTTGGTATTTGTGTCTACCATGTAATAAAATGGCATTAAATTCTTCTAATTCCCTGCTTGGGCTCAAATATGTTCCTTCTGCCTTAACTCCACAGCCAAAATATTGTCTAAGAATTAATAAGAATCTATTTATCACTGGCATTTCTCCGCAAGGTCCCTAAAAATCCCACAGAACTAATTCTGACAGGTCCATCACAGCCATTAAAATTGAAAAGGCATATATCGTGACTTCCATTTACTCCTTCTCAAATACACGTTTTTCCAAATGGAATTCAATGGTTTTCCTGGAAGAAAAAAAAATGTGATCTTTGGTATGATTGATTTTATTCAGGATATCATTGAAATACATTTAACTAGGCATCTACAGTTTGGGGAATTTGCAGTGATTGAGTTCCAGTTCGTTACCTTCAGGGCTATGATGCTATTGTCATGGCCTCAAAATCAGTGAGATGGCCTAAACCCAGGTCAGAGAGGGTATGATAGCACAAAGGCAATTATGCTGCAAGAAAAATGTTGTCCACTAATCAGCTGGCAATCAATTACTAAGAAGAGAAGATAACCCTCTCCCCACTCAGGCTCTTCAGTATTAATAGTGCCATCGTGTAATTACTTTCGGCTTGGGCAGGTGCATGAAAGGACAGACTCTATAGCACACTGCATCGAAGATTAATGAGTTCTGTCAATTTGCCCAGCAGACATCTGATTCCCCAGCTTTCTGTAGCTACTAGTTTTACACTTGCCTCAGGGTTTTCCCCTGAAAAAAATTAGCTAGTAATTTAAATACATTCACTAGGCATACATCTTTCAGGAAGGAAAAAAACCCTAGTTTTGCAATGAAATAAAAACAAGAAAGACTCTTCATCTGAATATTAATATTGCAAGGTTCGTAATGGCCGTATTCTTTTAGTCATACTTTATTTTTGGTTTTTGCAATTAGCAGTGTACAGGATTCAGAGGCTATATAAAACCCTCTAAGTGAGATCATGTAAACACAACATCCCTGATAGCCTCCCTTCCACGCACTGGCCTACAGGTTATAAGGGGAAAACTGTGAGTGTTCTAATAAATAACAGAATTGTTTTAAAGCCATCTACAATACAAATGGCTTGACAAAGGAAGAGAATTTTAGTCCACTGATTTTCTGGGTAAAAGCCACTGAGACTTCCCCCATGCCTCCCCCCAAAGGAAAATGCAGTATTGGCCCAGAAAACCTGGTCACCCAGGATTATATATTTTTGTCAGAACAGGAATTGCCTATAAACTGAAATGAATATCAGGAAATTTGCTGTTGCTCTAAATTGATATTTTATAACCCAACTACTGTAAAATCTCATAATCTTTAAATACACGAAGTCAATGTACTAAATGGCTATTTTATGATGTTACCAAAAGCCTCCAATTTGTTCCTTATGAAGACCTAACACTTCCTAGTTCATGGCTCTCTCTCAATTGCTCTTTCAATGAGTGTATGAATAAAAGGAGAAAAAAAATCTGACTCAGAAACATTATTTGTTCCTTTACCTTTATGCCTCCATTTAATGTTGCAATCACTCATCCATGAAATTTTTTTCCAGACTACATTTATTGGATATTAGATTTTGCTAAATAATTCTTTGTATTAATTTCTTTTGAGTCAATCATATCAATCATTTCCAGTAAAAGAGAAAAAATGAAAAGAAAGAAAAAGAAAAAGAAAAAAGAAAAAAATCCAGCCTACTCACAATGTTCTTAACAATAAACAGATTTAAGCCTACCTAAATGCTAGAGTCATGCTTACCATTGATTGATATTCATCAGCTGATGCTGTTTAAATTATCATTTTCTACAGTAAAGACAATAGAGTGGGAAATATTTCTGGTCTTGAGAAACTAGTTGTGCTTCCTGAATATAAACACAAAATCTCATGCCTGTAAAGCCACTCATCTTCAAGGTGAGAAATATTTTGAAACCCACATTAGAGAGAATATTCATCAAAAAGAGACAAGAGATGCATTATCAAAGCCATGATATTATACGAGTCAACAAGGACTAATGCTACATCACCCCCACTATGAAAAGATCTTAGCTGTTTGAATTTTTTCCTCCTTATACTACTTTTACCTATAGTGATGTCTTTTTTATTCATCCATGTGGGTTGCAAAAGGGATTATTTCTCCCAAATACCTATTACTTTCTAATTAAATCCTTCACAGACATTTCATGTGGCTCAGCTATGAGAGTGTCCAGCCCAGAGCTGAGAACCATTCTGCCTGAACATAATTCTGGGAGCCTAACGCTGAAGTGTGATAACTCAGGCCACCCTCTGTGGTGCCACAACAGGCGTCAAAAGGGAGCTAATTTCAATCACATTCATTCAAATGTATACACAAGTATGTATGCATATTTATTTTTTACTTAAATATCATTGGATTGAATAGTAATTCCTGATTGATATTAGCTGGATACTTTAGACCCAGTGTTTCAGATCTGTTTGGATGCTCTGCTCAAGAAAGAAAATCTAAATAGGATAAACTCAATGGATAGACAAGGAAAATAGGCAATATTAACACTGTGGAAACATTCGTTAGTCTCTTTATATTACTGCTCTATGATTGGATATGTTATTGACTAATCCTAATAGGTTTATTATTATCATTAGATGAAAAAGAGACAAATCTTAGTAGAAATATACAATGTCTAGACTCCCGTCAGCCCAGACTAAACAGAGAAGAAAAATTTGATTTAATTTCAATATGTCTTTTAGGAGGAGGAGATAAAGAAACTTACGGGTGTCAGCAGAAGAACGGCCATAGAACAGGGTGACTTCCCATCTCTGACCTGCATCAGTCCTGGGGTGTTTTTTTTCCAGATGGTTCTCTGTCATTGTGTAGAGTGCTTCTCAGATAGGAGCTGCTTTTAACTGGAAAGGGCTCCACTATGACAGCCAAAGCCAGGATTTTCTTCAGTGTGCCTTGGAAGTGACTGCATACACAAGTATGCTCACACACAGGCTTGCATATAGAGGTAAGCCTGTGTCCACTTAAACAGAGGGACATTTCCTGTGGACCCCAAAACTCCAAAATCTTCTATCCAGGAAACAGATTTTATTACATACCCTGAAATATAACTGAAAAACAAATACCATCTCTCTATGTTTCCCACTCTGAAACCTATCACCTCTTTCAAAGCTCCCGTACAGAACTTACCCAGAACACATGAGGGCATAAATCTGCAAAGAAGGAAACATTTATCCTTTAGGGCCTCAGAACAATTTGTTTTTCTGGTTTACTATCTCTAGAAAGACCCTCCTCAGGTAATCCAAATATGAAATCATATTTTGAAAAATACAGGTGCAATTATTATCCCCATTTGGCAGATGAGAAACTAAAATGCAGAGAACTTCCAAGGTCAAATGGCTTATAAGTGGCAAAGCTGGGATTCAAATTCAAGGAGTTTCTTTTCATAGTGTATGCTTTTTACCACTGTGTCATGAGGAGACATTTTTAATCATATTACCCAAGAAAGGACTAAAACAACAGAAAAAATTTTTAAATAGCATTAAATAATAGGCTCAATAATGAACATAATATGTCATTGAGAAATACTGTGATAGAGCTATTTAATCAACCTAACATACCAACATATCTCACTTGCAAGCCCAAAGCTGAGCCAATTAAACTCCTAAAAGTCACCAACGTTTGTGTTTGGTGCTCACCAAAATGACCATTTTTTCATCCAACTAATTTTTGTGATGGGCTGGCACTGTGCTAATTGCATCATTGAATTTCAGCCACACACAGTCATCTGACTTTTTCTGGTGAGAGTGTCTGTGAGGAGCAGCTTGGACTGAAGCTCATCCCTTTCACAGAGGACTTAGTAAACACTTTAAGAGATCAATACCCTACGGTGACTGGACACTGTCTATGCATCCTTCCTCTAAGACCCCAGGCGTGGCAGGCTTTAGATAGTCCCAAGGCACACTGGTTACAACTCAAGCAGCTTCCTGTGCTGTATCATTTTGGAAGAATGTGAAAATTGAATTTATGGTGGCTTAACCAAACAGAGGTTGGTTGGTTGGTTTTCACACAAGAGATCAAGAAGTTGGAAGTTCTGGACTGGTGGCAGCATCATGTCATTGGTGCAATGCCTTCTTCCATCTCAGCTTCACCACATGCTTGGGGTAGGAGCCCAGGCCATGCTTTCTCAGACACTATGATGCTGGTGCCGACAGGAGGACAGGGGAAGGGGAAGGTAAAGGCACATGCCAGCAAAGCTTGGCTCTCCTCAACTCACCTAAGAGTCCTATGCTAAGATTTCTGTTCTATTTCATTGTCCAAAACTGCATCGTGTTGCCATCCCCAATCAGCAAAGGAGTCTGGGAAATGCATTTTTTAAATGGATGCTTTGCCACCTGGAAAAATAATGTGGATTATGGTAGTAATAAAAGAGAGGGTTGTCACCTGTCAGTCTGTCACACTCACATTAGCCACTCATGACAGAATCCTCATGTTGCTGCATCATGCCTCTGCTTAACCAATTCCACTGGAATCTGTTGACTGCAATTCTGATATATAAGGACACTTTGGTTTTAAATAAAAATCCTCAGTTCAAGATAGCTTAAGTTTAAAAGGAAATTTAGGAAGTTCACATAAATTAAAAGTCTGGGGAATATTGGCTTCAGATACCACGAAATCCAGGAGCTGAAACAGTGACATCAGAGTCCTTCTACTTCCCCTCTCTTCCTCTTCCTCCTCCTCGTCCTCTTAGATGAACCTTCTCTACATAGTAAAGAAAATGGTTGATATCCTGCAAATGGCACTCCTAGTGGAAAAAGCATTTGATTGTATATGATAGTGAAGTTACAAAGATGAATGCTAAATGATGCTACATCTAAGAAGTTCAGAAGTCTAGTGGAAATGCTTTCATTCTCTATGGGTGAACAAAGATATGTGAAAGGTATTATACTCCCACTAATTTTTTAAATACTTTTAAAATGTATGTTCATCTCTCATCTGCACTAGTATCCATCATTATTTCACAGATATCTCTTCAACTCTAAGACCCTACAACTGAGCAACATATCCCAAAGGGTATTCTAAAATGGAGAAGTTCTGGCAAGTTACATAAAAAGGGAGTTACATGCCAAAAAAAAGCATCAGAAACCATGCATCCTCTATCTTATTATAGATTTAAAATGTGCATTAACATACTATGGACACCAGAAGGCTCTAAAGTTAGGAAACCTGTATAATTTTATATAATCCAGCATTGTCCAAACTTACCATGCAATCATTTTTTGAGTTCAGTGAACAAAACTCAGCTCTACAGCCAGCCATTTTATGTGAAAGAAATTTGAAAGGCAGGAAAGCAATGAGAATATAATTTACATTTTATAATGTGTTATACAATCTGACTCTTAACTGTAAAGACATAATTCCATGTTCATGCCATAATACATCATAACCATAGCAAAGGTAAGCAGGGGGCCAAAGCAATGAAAAAATGAGAGAATAGTTTACTTTGGTATTTACTAGGAGATTGAGTTATTATTTCTTTTAGAAGCAGCTCTGTCTTCCAACAGGAATCTAAGTGCATTTTGACAGAAAGATGCAGAATGGTTCATGTTGTTTATGGGATATAGTGTGTCAGTTACTTAATTACACACTGAAGTACCTGGAAATGAAATATCTCTTTTATGTACAACATAACCTAAGAGAGTGTTGCTTAGGTTGAAACTACATGGCTCTCTTTGTATTCAGGCATGTTGCTCAGCAACTTATACATTAATAGTCTGTCTGTGTACTTGATGTTGACAATAACTATGAGCCTTCAGCAACAGCTGAACTGGTCTAGAGACCCTCTCTCAGTACATCTTCTGCTTCACCACATTCACACCGTTGTTGCTATGTTAATACCCTAATCTGAGGCTAAGGAAATGCCGTCCAATGCCAGTCCTACCTCCTCTATGAACTCGTTGCTGACAATAATAATAGTAGTTTAATATTTACTAGACAATGACTCTCTGCCATGGTCTAAGTACTTTGTACACATAATTTAGTTGATTCCCACATATCTTAAATCCCTATAGGGTCAGTTTAATGATTATCCCCATTTTATATGGGTTTTACCCATTATATTCTGACCACTTCCCATTTTGGAACATTCCCCTTGATGCATAGCTCTATGGGTAGAACAGGAACTGTTTCCATCCTTTGATCATTTTGACACAGCACTAGTTGTAGGTATTTTGTGTCAGTTTCCAAATATAAAAAGTTATATGGAATGTCTAAATTAAAGCTGACCATTGAGGGACATGGTTGTTAAAAATCAAGTAAGCCAGACCTTACTGGGGTACACGGACCTTGAAAATCATCGTCACCTAACTACTCTCTAAGCCTTCCGAAGTCTGGATCAGATGCTATCTATATAAAGTCTGTTAGATCAAAAGGAAGATGCAGGATTCCATTCACTAAAACTGATATTGTGCCTTTAAAAAGTCTTTGATTTGAGCATTTAAAATACTGTGCTCCACTGGTTTAATTTTTATAAATGTTCCCTCTCTTATAGATCTTTTCAATAGCCACATCAGAGGAAAGTGAAGCAGAATAAGCTCCTCATTCAGGCACTCAGTACACTCCTGCTTGATTGGAATGGATATTGTACATAATATGTCCCTACAGATGTTTCCTCCAGTGGGGCACATTGAATTTCATTTAAATGCCAAGGCACAAAATCTAAAACAATGTGACTTTAACAAAAAATCTGATGAGGAATTTGATGAGAAAATGGCAAGAATTCCTGTGGCATTTGGGTAACAATTTCAAGCCTTCATTTTAATAGAATAAACAGGATCGTATTTCATTCAAATCTGGCAATGAGATGAGCTTTGGGTATTACATTGATATAAACCAATAAAGAATTTGCAAATTTGAAGCACTAATTAACAGACACAATATTAAATGAAAAAAGTTTGCTCCAGGGGCAAATATATTTTGAAGACTTTAAACTTTTATTAAAAGACATTTTTTGAATCACTTCTTTTGTAGTTTACTCTTTTTCTGGTTTTTACAAAATATGGAAATACTGTGGCATTTTCAAACTGATACCTTTAACACAACATCTGATATTCTTTCTTACCTTTTTGAGGCAATACATCAATGTCATAATGTTCTGAAATGTAGAGAAGAATAATCCAAAACATGAGCCCAAATATCACAGAATTATCAGAGCAGGCTTCATTTAAGATATTCCATCCATGGTTAGAGTTCAGCAAACTAGAGGTGTTCAAATTGACCCAGTGAGTACACCTAATAATAATTATCAGAGCCATTCTCAGGATATAAGAACAAATACCCCCAAGGGTAAGGGCAGGTGCTCAAAAAGACAGTCATAAGGGCAGAAGGATGTGGTTCCACCACCTTGGACTGGAAGAGACTCAAGATTTTACTCCATAATCAGAGAACTCACTTATTCCAACACTACCACATAAAGGGCACCCATCCAAACCCCAGGTGAATGTCTTTGTGACTTCCTGTCCCCCAGATGTCTCTGGGATGCTAATTTGAAACCTATTTCATCTGGATAAAAATGTGAAGGGAGGCAGGGGGATGGGTATGAGGTGATACAGTGGAGTGAGGTCTTACAAAAAGATTACACTTCTTAAATAAGTGACCTGCTAATTTTCAACTGCATGGGAAAATTATTTCTTAATAGTTCTAGAGGAAGAACTCTCTGAAGACTGGGCTCACCAGTCAGAAATGCAGTACAGAAAAAGAATGTTGTCTACTTAATTGCAATGCTGCACAGTTACTTGCTTGAGACTACACTATCTAAGACATATGTATCTGAAGAGTCATACTTCAGAAAATGAGAACGTCAGCTATAATGTTAGAGAGCCAAATGCATGAGACCAACATTCACATAAGGTATTGTGGGCTGCCTGTGTGTGTGTGTGTGTGTATGTTTGTACATGCAAGTGCATGTCTGTTTGAATGTGTGTATTTTTAAAAAGTAGTTATTTGATCCTAAGCATGTACTCAGCAGAAGTCAGCTAGTGTTACTATTACCTATACTAACAATTCTACAATCTGTGACCCGCTTACAGATTTTCACAGAGAATTAATTTGTTTGCATTGTGACTGAATGCCATATTCCCTAACAGGAAAGAGAAGGGGAAATAAATTATATAGTACAAAGAGACATGTACATTTTATCTTCACAGTCACCCCATAAGAGAGATGTTAACTGCATGTATACATAAATGAGGAAAGCAAGAACCAGAAAGGTTAGGAGACCAGCCCAAGACCACACAAACAACCCATGAAAGAGCCAGAATTTCAAAACAAGTCACCTTGGCTCCAGAGCCCAGGCTTTTTCCCATTACACCAGAACATCACAAAAATTGTTGAAAAATAAAGGATTTAATCAAATTGGGTAAACCATCAAATACTAATTTAACTTATTTAAACTCATTTTTCTCTCAAAAAATTCCTATCTGATCCAGTGCCAACATTGTCTTTTCCCTGAAAACTATGAGCCAGTTTTTGTTGTAGAATGCTTAGGAATAAATTTGTGCTTACCCATCCTGCCCCTTTGTGATGTCATATTATCAACTAGAACCTTACTTCTAGCTTCCTTTTACCTCACTCTTTCTTCTGTATTTTCCAATTTGTCATATACTTTGGTTAGCTAAAAGCCCTTTCTGGAAAAAAGTATACTATAAATAAACAACTAAATAAATTTTCTTCTAGGGCACTAATCAGTTGTTGGGTGGAACACCATTTTCCCTCCTCAAAGTTTTTGAGATAAGGGATATTGCATTGTCATGTCTACACTGTTGTCAGCACACATGAATTATACTGTACTGTAGTATAAGATCTATTGACTTTATATCAC
This sequence comes from Manis javanica, assembly GCF_040802235.1. Taxonomy (NCBI): domain Eukaryota; kingdom Metazoa; phylum Chordata; class Mammalia; order Pholidota; family Manidae; genus Manis; species Manis javanica. The sequence goes on from NC_133159.1 coordinate 74,543,191, forward strand.
AGTATTTAAATATCATTAATTTTCCTTCATAGTATTAAGTTATGGATAAGAAGAGTTAACATTACTCAAGGACTTCATCTCTTCTACTGAGGAAGGAGTTAGTGCATTTCCAGTTGTACATAGGATAGTTATATAAAGTCAGGTGGAATTACGACCTTGTTATTGTCTTTATTTGAAGATCAAGTCTGGTTTCAAGAGATGTATATTGGTACCAATTAGACAATAGGGAGCTTATGATGGTTAATTTATGTATCAACTTGACCAAGAAATGTCCAAATATTTGGTTAAACGTTATTTCTGGGTGTGTCTGTGAGAGACAGATTAGCATTTGAAATGCTAGACTGAATAAAGTAGATTTTCCTCCCCAAAGTGGGTGGACCTTTTCTAATATACTGAGGTCCTGAATAAGCTAACAAAGGCTGAGTAAGAGAATTCTTGCTCTCTGCCTGACTGCCTTCAAGCTAGGGCATCTGTCTTCTCCTGCCATTGGTCTCAGACTCAGACTGGAATTTACATCATCAGCTCTTCTCAGTCTCAGGATTTTGGATTCAAACTGCAGCTATATCATCAGCTCTCTTAGGTCTCCAGCCTGCCAAATCCAGATTTTGGACTTCTCATCCTCTAAAATTACATAGTTAATTTCTTACAGTAAATATATCTTTCTTCTCTCTGATAAATATACACACACGCACACATATATATTACATTATATTTAACATATATTTAATATATACATTATATATTACTATGATATGTAATAAATTTCTATTTCTATAATATATACATAGTAAATCTCTTTATAATATATATATCTCTATAATATGTATAATCTCTATAATACTATACATGTGTGTGTTACACACTTTTTTGCTTCTGTTTCTCTGGAGAACTCAGACTAATACAGATTTAGTACTGAGAAATGGGGTCACTACTAAAACAAATACCTAAACATGTATAAGCAGCTTTGAAACTGGGTAATGGGAAGAGATTGGAAGAGTTTGGGGGTATATGCTAGAAATATGAATATCAAAGACAAGATGAGGTCTCAGATGGAAATGAGGAACACAGTATTGGAAATAAGAAAGGCGATCCTTATTACTAAGAAGTAATGAACTTGGCTGAATTTTGTGTTTGTGTCCTTGTTCTGTGGAAAGTAGAACTTGAGCATGGTGAAATTGGATGCTTAGCTGAGATTTCTAAGCAAAATGTGCAAAGAGGGACTTTGTTCCTTTTGATTGCTCATGGTAAAATTGACAGAGATGAGTTGAAAAGGAATTGTTATGCAAAAAGGAAACAGAACTTGAAGTTTTTGAGAAACTCTCAGCCTGTTCATCTTGTCAAAAATGAGAAATCATGTTCTGAAAAAGAACACCAAGGGTGTAGCTGGACTATCACTTGATAAAAAGTTTATGGGATTATATGAGCAGAAACATGAACAGAAGGGAATGGAGGCAGAATGAAATGAAGTAAAACTGTCAGATTTTGTAGATCCTGCAGGACTGAACCACCCAGCTATTTCAGCTGCAAATGTGTGCTATCCTTCAGAAAGGGCAAGAAGGACCTTGAAGACAATTTAGAGATCATTACAGCTACCACCTTGGTTCTAATAGGCCAGACATCCTCTGACTGCAGCCTTGGAAGTGGGTCCATTCTGGAAGTGTGGAGCCAAGGACTGGGACTCCTACCCGGGGCTATGGGGAGATGCCACTGCCCCTCCTGATCCCAGAGGGCAGAGCATCCCAACAAAGAGGATTGTCCTCAAACCTTAAAATCTGATGGTATTTGCCTGGTAGGCTTTGGACTTGCATTGAATCTGTCACCTCTCCTTTTTTTCTATTTCTCCTTTTGGAAATGGAGATGTCTGTCTTAGGCCTGTGCCATCATTCTATTTGGAAGCACATAACTTACATGGTTTCAAAGGTTCACAGCTGGTGAGGAATTTTGCCTCACTATGAACCATACCTACCTCAGTTCTCACTCTTACCTGAGTTAGATGATACTTAGATGAGAGTTTGGACTTTAGACTTTATATTTGATGCTGGAATGAGTTAAAACTTTGGAGCTGTTGAGATGTAATGAATATATTTTTCATATGAGAAGGATGAATTTTAGAGGGCCCGGGGTGGTATGTTATGGACTGAATGTTTGGGTTTCCTCACCAAAAAAATCCATATGTTAAAGCCCTAAACTCAAATGTCAATGGTATTTGGAGATGGAGAATTTAGGAGGTAATTAGGTTAGATGAGGTCATTAGAATGGGGTCCTCATGATGGATTAGTGCCCTTGTAAGAAAGAATATTAGAGAGCTTCCCTGTTCACTTTCTTTCTGTGTGCATGAACTTGGGAAAGGCCACATGCAAGAAGACAGTCATCTGCAAGGTGTGACAGGAGCCCTCTATAAACCCAACCAACCATGCTGGTGGCTGATGTTGGATTTATAGCCTCCATAACTGTGAGAAAATTAATTTCTAGTGTTTAAGCCACCCAGTCTGAGGTATGGCAGACTGCTGTGGCAGCTGAAGTAGACCTAGACATGTATTTTTAAAGACAAGTGTTGAAATCTGCTAATGCCTGAGTGTATGTACTCAGGATACACTCCTGAGTGTATATAATACATACACTTACATATTCTGGAACTGTGGAAATAACCACAGGATGGGTTTGTGTCTTCAGGCTATAACAAAAACACCACCAACTAGGTGGCTCATAAACAACAAACATGGACAGCGTGCCAGCAGACTTAGTGTCTGGTGGGAGCCCACTTTCTAGTTCAGAGATGATACCTCCTCACTGTATACTCACCATGGTATGAAAGAGGCTAGGGTATTCTTGTAAGCATACTAATCTCATTTGTGAGGGCTCCATCCTCGTAAACTGAGCTGCTCCCAAAGGCTCCACCTCCCAATACCATAACATTGGACATAAGTTTTCAATGTATAAATTTTGAGGGGACACAAACATCCAGTCCATAGCAGTTTGAAAACACACTGACTCACTGTGACATGGAATCAGGCTAAAAGTCCATTGATCACCTGACTTCATAAAGCTTCAGCTCTGACTAGCAGACCACAGTTAGGTTTTTGGTCTACTGAAATTAATATCAGTTCATAACCAGCATCCAAACATCCCCCAAAAATGTGACTATTTTCTTTCTATTCCAAACATAGTGACATAGCTTTTTTTCCATTTTCAGGCAAGAGGTAAATGCCTACAAATATAAATGAGCCACACCTTGCAGACAAAGGGCTTGATTGTCTTTTCAGACAGTGACATGAATCAAAGCCAAAAAGGGAGAAAAGTATTGCCAATCCAGCATTGATACTATCAACAAAACTTTAAAAAATGAATTCTGTATTTAAAATGTCATGAACTGTGAAAATAATTTAACCGGCATGCAAAAAACAAAAAAATTATAAAAAATTTACTCCAACATCCATTCTAATAGTTCAGTTTTGCCAGTATACAGAGCAATACAGAGACATTTTTTCTAAATTTAAACTTGCATACATTCAAACAAAAAAGCCTGTGAGAAAATGATTACTATTACACAGCATAAGAGCTAAGACTACAGTGGGTTTGCCTCGTAGGCTAGCACATTTGAGATGGAAACTTTTAAAATTTATTTTAGTGGATGCTGTTTATATCTGCCTTCCAATCACATAGAAGGCTATTTTTCTTAGAAAATTTTGGAAATATTTGATTCAACATAATAACAAGAAGCAAATGAGACTTTTTTTCTCTTTTCCTTCACCTATGGGCACCCATTACATTCATGAATATGGATATCAATGATCATTCCACATCATTCAAGGACTGACATAGGAAGTTTGAATTTTGAATATCAAATGTTGTTTTTTAAATACAGCTGATATCTATGATTGTATATACCATATAATTTTCATTATCTATTTATGTTTCTGTCCCACTAGATAGTGAGTTTCTTGAAGACGATGATTCTGTCTTACTCAATTTTTCACACCCAGTGGCTAGCACTGTCCCTAGAGTGAATCTCTGTTGGCAAGGTTTTGTTCCCAAGAGCTCCATGTGAAGGTTTTTCTTGGGTTTTCACAACTGGACAGAATGCAGCAATTCAGTAGAGTAGAATTCACATGAAAAATGCCAGGACACAATCTAGTTAGCAGGCTGGCTGCTCCCTTGTCTGCAACCATTATTAGCATTACAAAAATAATATTTTGTAGTAATTAAACCCTAGAAAAATCTCCATTTCCACTCCACACAGAGCCTAGAAGCAGAAGTTCTGGTACTGCTACTGCCTCCAAGACCTAAATTGCCAACCCCATCCCCATCTTATTTTCTTTAAACCCTTGGTGCCTAGAATTTAGTTATCATTCACTCCAGTTTATGACATAGCATCAACTGTGTCTATACAAAAAGCGCCCATTTTATTTTATTTTCACCCACTGCAATATATTGGATATATGTTCCCTTAGACAAACAAGTGGCCTAAAAATGCAGTGCTGCTTAGTTTATCTAAACTTAAAGCATAGTGTTATGATGTATAGTAATTCTAATTGCACTAATAATCTCCTGCTGTTTCCTATGTGTTCACTAAACATTACGGCTTGGGTTTCTGTTCATTTTGCTGTATATAAATATAATTAATTAGCCTGACTTCTGCATTCCCTCATATACATATACCACAATTTACTTTACCTTTTTAAAACTTCCCAATTCTTCCTACTACAAATAACCCTGCAAAAAATAGATATTTCTACCTGTGGACCTTATCTACACATGCTTCCTTTCACTGAGTACTTCCAGGTTTCCCTCCAGGGTGGCTACACTAGTTTATGTACCCATCCGTAGATCTTAGAAGTTCTCATTTCTCCATATCCCTGCCCACACCTGATATTATGCATTTTTAATCTTTGCCAAGTTAATGAGTATAACAGGATATGTCATATTTATAATAGAGGTTCAACGTCATTGCATATACTTATTGTTTGTTTTTTATTTCCCCTCTTTTGAATTGCTGAAGTATACTTTATGTATGTTTTTCTTTGGGACACTGTGTTTATGATATTTATTTTCAGGAGTCTTATATATTCTAAATATCTTTGTTGGTTTTAGATATTGCAAAAAATCCTCCCAGTACGGACATGTCTGCTTTAATTTATCTATGGTATTCTTACCTTTAATGTAGTCAAATGCATCAGATTTCCTCTTTAGTTTGTAATTTTGTGGACGTTTTTTGAGGTCCTTTCTACTTCAAGATTATATTCTTTAATGTTTTCTTCTAATAGCTTTATATTTATATCTTTCACTTATAGAGCTTTCATCTATTTTGCATGTAATTTTTATACTTGGTAGAGATCTAACTTTAATTTTCCCTATTAAAAAAATCTATTCCCCATTGAATTGTTATATCATTTTGGTTATAGCCAAAATCTTACATATGTATGTTTATATACATAAACACAAACATACATACACAAGCATACCACAAAACCATAGGCAAAAATGTAACCAAGAGATCAGTAGAGTATAGGTACTTGTCTCTCCCTACACTGGTTCTGTTTTTTTGGCCTGTGGTTCCGCAGTCTTACAGTCTGATGGGGTGTATTCCTCCCTACCTTTTCTCCTAACTTTTACAACTGTTTAGTTAGGGTATTTTTTTTTCATATAATTTGTGATTGATGTCTTATTTTCTAGTTAGGATGCTATGAATTTTTGTTGCAATAAGAGCTGGCCTTCTTGTCGTGTTCTCATTCTCTCATAAAGAGGAAAATATTTAATACCTCTCCAAGGAGCTTCATACTTGCTGCATTTTTTTTTCAGGACAGACTTCATTAATTTAAGGAATATTCTTCTATTCTTATTTTTCAGATTTTATTCAATAAGCGTTGAGAACTTACTGTGTAATAGTTACAATTCTAGGACCTGCAGATACAACAGTGAACAAAGTAGACAAACTCCTTGCGCTTACAGATATTACAGTAGAAAAACCATAAAATAAACAAGTTATGCAGTTGGTTGTACTAGACCAAGATGCTGAACTAGCACAACTTCTGGATCCCTGTCCCAAGACCAATCCCACTAAAAGTATCCAGATATTGAGGAAACCCCTGAGGCGTCACTGGGACAGGGAAGGCTGCACTGTGTGCGCAGAGAGCAGCGCTGGCCTGACCAGGAGGCAGCCGCTCAGGACGGGAGAATGAGGGAAGAAAGGAGAGGGACACCCCTACGGTGTTCTGCCTTGCTTCCTCTTTTGAACTTTGCTCTGCCCATCCTATTGCTCCTATACTTGCTTAACTTAGATTTATGTTCTCAGAGGTTAAATCAGAAAAAGACAAAAGCCCCGTGCTTACAAGTTTCTGAGGGGAAACAGGCAAGAACTACCTACCCTGAGACAAGTGGCTTCTCACCCTTATCCCTCCAGACACCCAGGTCTGGTGAATTATAACCTATGTGTGTCTCATCCTACAGATGCTTCTCCTGAGGGTGAAAAGTGTGAAGATCTGATCTAAGGAATTGTTCAGTAGTGTTTTGGTTTTCTGGTGTCTGGTCTCTTCATCCCAGGAGTGTGTGTCTCTCTCTGTCTCACACACACACATACACTGAAAGACATCCACACGAAATCCTTGGAGCTGACCTTGACCAGGGTCTGGCCTTCCTGTATTTGCCTAACCTAACAGCATATTTGGTACTCCCAGGGGAAAGTGAACCCACAGGCCCAGATAACAACTATCTCAACATAATGCAATATTGATATCAGTAAAAGGAAGGATATTAGAACAGACAGGAGTTCAAAATAGAAAAACCATGTTAAAAGAAAGAAAGGAAGAATGATATTAGTATATGGAGCAAAAACATTAAAAAAGGAGCCCAGAAGGGAAGAGCCAGCAATTTCGAATAAGGTATCCAGGGATGCTTCTCTAGAAATGGGACATTTAAATAAACATCAAACAAAATGAAAGGAGTCTGTCATGTGGTTACCTGGGAGAAGAGCAAAGCAATCCAAGCTGATGAAAGTCAAGTGCTGAGCTGGAGCACAGAGAGGAGCCGTAAGCCATGAAGTCGGGAAGGAAGGAGGCAGATGCTGGCATCCTAGAGCCACTGTTAGAGCTGCTTTTACCCTGAGGGAGCAGGGAAGCCATTAGAGGGCTTGGGGTTGAAGAGGGATATGATCTAACTTAGTTTTAACAGGATTACTCTGCTAAAACTAGACTACAAGGGGGTGGGAGGAGTGGGTGCAAAATCAACAAGAAGACCTACCAATAAAGTTTTCCAGGTGAAGTGAGGGCAACTAGGACTAGAGTGATGGTTCTAAAGGTGTTGACAATTAGCCTCTGATGCAACTGAGGAAAGAAGCGGCCTTTCCTCCTGAGTTACTACTCATTTACTGAGTTAGGGAAAACTAACAGAAGAGCAGGATTGGAATACCAGCAACTCAGTTTGGGATATATTAATTTTGAAAATGCTTATAGAACATTCACATGAAATGTCAATTAGGCAGCCAGATTCAGAAAGTCTGTATGTCAGAAGGAACACCTGAACTAAATATAAAAGTTTGGGAAGTCATGATATTAAAGAACTAAGAAGTTCTTCAATATGATAAACTGATTGGATGTTTCTGATTTTGAAAAAGCACATCATTCCTTCATTCCTGGGATATAATTACTCAATCGTGAAATATTAGTTTTAATACAACATAAGATTCTATTAGCTCATATTTTATATGCATAAATTTTTGCACATATGTCCATGAGAGATATTAGCCTATAAGTCCCTTTTCCTGATAACTTTCCAACACTTATACCTTCAGTGCTGGTAACAAGGTTTTACTTACTTCATAGAATGAGTTGGGAAGCTTTTCCTCTTTTTCTATTTTTTCAGAACCACTTGGGTAAGAGAGTCTATGCTCCCTAGACCAAGAAAAGGACTTTGGGGTTTATTCCAAGTAGGGTGGGAAAACATTGGAGGATTCTTACCAGAAGAATGACAAAATTTAATTAATATTTTAAAGAGAGTAATTTGACTGTGAGGTGGAGAATGAATTACAGGGGCTACTGCCTTGATCCAAGTTAGAGATAGTAGAGCCTTGGGCCAGATGACAGCAGGAGAGATGGAAGAAAGTGGACAGATCTGCCATATATTTTGGAGAATCTAGCTGGTGATTATGCGTACAATGAGTTTCTAAAAGAGGAAGTGGCAACCGTTGTGATTCTTAAAAATAAAATCTAAAAAATAAAAAGAATTATGAAAGAAAGCAGTACAATAGCCATACCACCCACATGACATCTTTATCTATACCTACTCCAACTGCAATTTAAATGCACAGACTACATTAAAACTGGTATTAATGTAAGTAGGATTAATCACAAGTCTCTCAATAATATTTCGCATTTGTGAGGAGATACTTTTAAGTGCACTTGGCATTACTGCCAGGTATTCATAACTACTTCAAAAGATCCTAGACTGGGATTTTTTTAGTTAAAAAAAGAAAAGTAAGTTTCATGTTTGTCAAACAGGAAGATTCCAGCTACCAATCCCAGGTGAGGATTCCCACCACTTGGAAATAGGACCCCTGAGATAACAGCCCACTGCATTTTCTATAGGTTCAGAGATGCTGAGAAAAACTCAACACAAAGATGCTGGTTGAAACAATACTTTACTCATAGAAAGGAAAAGATCCCCAGCAAGAACAGCACCTGCAGTGTGCATTAGCCTCTCAAGGCCCAAGGATTCTCCCCAGTAAGCTTTGGTGGGTGGCAACCCCACTACCCCTCTGGGGCTACAGATGAGTCAAGGGTAGGGCTGGCCTGGCAACACATGATTAACAAGCTTAAGCAGTACAAAAAATTCACTTTGTAGCCAGGATGAGGAAAGATTTCTTCTGAGGAGGAAGAACCTGGGGCCAAGCAACAGCTTGATACCTGGCCTCCATATAAGGAATGTTCAGGCCCAGGGAACTGACTGAGCATTCCCAGATGGGCAATAGGTCATGTGATGACTTCTTCCCCAACAATTTTTATAGGCAGCTGCTATTTACTCTAACTTTTCCATCCTCAAATATTTTCTTACATGCATATCAGAAAGGTTATTGATAGGAAATCACAAAACACTATTCAGAAAAAGCTATCCAAGCGTTATATGATGAATTCAAATGTTCTAACCCATCATTCTTCTCCAACACGTCACATTAATTAAGAAACATTGCTAATTTTGGAAATAGTTAAAAATAATTAAGTTATACTGATGCATAGTGTATCAAAACTAACAAGTATCACAAAGAGTCAAGGAAAGGTAGGAAATGCTCATAACAAAAATTTCGCTGAAAACAAAAGTATCTGCCAAAAAACTATTTTTCAACCTTTCAAAAGCAGTGGGTGGTTATAGAATTCCACCAGCTCAAGTAATTTCAGTCTTTGTTTGGACATGAAATTGCTTAAATCTTTACTACTGTAGTGCTTACCTATAAGGCATATTTGCATCAGAACAGCCTTGATAGATATCTGCTAAGTATCTTCTCTCAAACGTGAGAGCTCATTATTACTGGCCCTAGAAGATTGTTTATTTTTATGACATGTATCAATTATACCTTATTTAATAGCCCCTATCTATTTAAGACCATAACAAAGCTTGTATCAAAATGCATGCAGGCAAAAAAAAAAAATCTAATATGCCACCTGTGACAGGCTCCATGGAAATAGATCAGAAGGACAAAAGGAATTTACTCCAGGCATCTTGTAAGCATTCTACTTGTTGAGAGAAAGCTATCTATTCCTGAGAAAGAAGAGGTCTAATTCCCAAGGTATAGAGCTAACATACTATGGTTTCTGAAAATATACTGAGAAAAGAAGGACCCAGACTTCTAAAAAGCAAAGTACTGCCCCTGACATATAAAAGCCACACTATGAAATGTATAATGCAATTTAGGACTGCAATCTAGTGTTTACAGGTATGTTTTCTGTATAATGTTTTGGTAAACCATGTGACTATGACAACATGTTAGTTTTCAATTTCACTCTTGCCACATTTGTGGCTATATATATATTTCTTTCACTTTAAAATGCAAGGTTGTTTAGGGTGGGGACTCGGATATAATGGGAATAAGATGGATTCCAAAGTTGGAAAACTTTGAGCTTGAACATCACATACAACACTTTTTATGTACCAATCCTTAGGCAAGTCACTGAGGCTCAGTTTTCCCCTTCTGTAAATGGGGGCAGCCATAATAGCTTCTTCCCAAGGTTTTAAATGAGAAGATGTCTGAGAAATGAACGTGTAAACTCTAAAGCACTCAATGAATATTGAGGACTATTACTGCACATCCCTGTATCCCCAAGGGTGAGCACAGCATTCTGAACATTCATAGCACTCAGTACCTGCTTGTTGAACGAACACACTCAATTCAAATAATGACTTAATCTTATATGATAAGAACTGGGAGATTTCCTCTTCATGAGACACATTTCAAAGGCAGGAAAAACTCAAATTGTGAAGCAAGCCTAAGTTTCCCTGAGACCCACAACATGTTTAATGACCTCAAGCTATCCCTCTGGCGCCCAAGAGCTTGTTACTTTCCTGATTTAACCCAAACCCTTTCTGATCCTTAGTTGTCTATCTTTCAAGAGTCTTATTTCCATAAAACTCAAAGTGTCAGTTAGCCAACTGGGTAAACTAAGCTTTGCAAATAGGGAAAAGAGAAGAAGAGGATCCAACACCATCCTTGCTGCCATTTTCTCTGTATTTCCCTTTTTGAATATGTCAATTACTTTCTCACAAACCCTGGACCCCACTCTGAACAACATTAGAAGCCTGTTTTAAAACATTTCAAAAGTATATTCAATTGTTGCATATAATTAATATTACTGTAGCCTTGCAAAGGCCTGCAATTGTTACGAAAACCCTTGGTTCCACTTATACAAGGTCAGGATGAAGATTTAAACCATTTAAACCACTTAAGGCAATTTCAATAAATGTCTACTATTATTATTACTGTGTATAGCAAAGCCCAGCCTATAGGTCTATAATATAAAAAGCCTATAATATTGATATCGTCCTTCCAAGTCAATAATATAACCGCTGTAATCAAGTTCTCCTGCACAAATGCTTTGCACTTTCTAAATGAGAAAAGCAAATAATAGAAGCCATAAAACCATTTTATAAATACTTCTCAATATTTTTGAGCCTAAAATTTCTAGTCAGTCCATTATTTTTTTTCATTGGCCAAAATATGTGTAATAATACCACTCCAGTTTTCCTTTTTTTCTGTTACGGGTTTTCATATTTCCTATATTAATAGAAAACAAGCATATAGCTACAGCAGTGAATGCTTGTAGTTCAAATCTGTACTCAGATTCCCCAGAAAAACAAACACAGAAGAAATATCACAGGGCAACAAAATATATTTAAATTATATTATGTTCCCCTGTTGAACTGAACTTAAAGTTTATTTGGAAAGTTAAAAATTGCTTGTTTGCTCCTTCTGGTTTGGTCTTGTTAACTTTGTTTTTAGGGTAGAGAAGGGTTGTTAAGGATTTGGAACAGGGGGTAAGAACTTTTCATTTTCAAACAGATTGCATTTATATTGCATACAGATATGTTAAAGAAATCTTAGTTTAGCCTTTGAGTGCCAACCTCACAGCCATACTCTAGTCTAGAAGCAACTTCATCCACATTAAATGCAGGGAAAGAACATGTTTATAAATGGAAAAAGAAATAGTTTATAATTAAGCAGAGCTGAGTGCTCAAACAGACAATATACAAGGAATAAAAATGAAAAACATTTCGGTCCCTCTTTTGCGTTCTTGGTCTAACACATCTCTCCTTGATGAGCTAGTCCGACCACAGCTGGGCTTTACATTTCTGTAATTAGCACAGCAGAAGCCCAAGTGAGGGCACAGCTTTGCCTCTGGTATTGTTTGCACATTGGGGGGCAGGATTCTAAATGTCAGATGCTTCTTCCTATTACAAAATGGCCTATGAGCTCCTCAAACCAGTTTGAAAAAAACCTTGCAAGAATCATTGAATTGGCCCCATATCCTACAAAATAGAGATTCTAGCAGTAGGAACCTCCAAAAGCTTTGTCAGTTTCTTAGTCAGGAAAAAACAAGAATAAAATAAATGAGCTTTTAGATTGCCTAAAGCTCTGATATAAATTCAGAGGTACTGGACCCTGCCCCTTGATTTCAATTTCACATCATTCTGTTGAAGAAAGAGATGTGTTCTTTTAAATCAGCAGAGAAAACTGGAAGGAAAGCCAATTTGTGACTTTTGTTTGCAAGTTTTATAATTCCTATGCATTCATTTTCATACCTATTTACTGACAGCTAGATCTCCTAACTCAGTAAATAACCTAAGAAGAAAGAGTTTGGATTCTTGTTTTCCTGACAGTTATGTAATATGTAGGCCCTGTAAAACACTAGACACTGATTTTATATCACTAGAAAACTGCCGGCTATCCAGACACCTTAAAGTTTTATATAGTCCTAACTACTGTGGTGTAGGGTGGCAAGGAACTAAATCAACTGGTCCATTTTTTCCCCCTGTGAGTTTCCAACACCTGGAAATAAAGCTGAGTATTAACTTGTACAGGAAAGAAATCCTTTGTTGCTCAGGTTATTTAAAAAGTCCATGTAACTTAGACACACACTCTCATCTACTTTTTCTATTTTTCTAGGTTAGGTGAAACCTTAAAGATCATGATGGAAACCGAAAGCGTAATCGTTACTCTGGGAGCTGCACAGGCCAGCCTCTCTAAGAATCTGTGGCCCATTAGCGAGTATCATGGTGTGAAATTCCACTGAGCAAGGCTGTGTACACCACCACAAAACCAAAGAGCAAGATTGCTGATCCATAACATGAAAGGCAAGAATCGAGGTGATGGTAGAAGGAGAACAGAGAGTATCAAAATCACATAGGACAAGTTTTCACCCCCCGTGGGTCATGCTCCCGCCCCAAATTGGAGAACCACTACACTAGACAAAATTTCCTAAACCCTTCAGTTCTTTTCTTCTACCTGGAAAGACAAGGATTTGGTGCCACCACTGCAGGCCAGTCTCAACAGAAAGGAGGAATCATATCCTGAAGATAGAAATGATTCTATTGATGAACATCAATTTCTTTGTCACATATCAATATTCTCATTAAGAAGCCCAGGGCTTACCTAGTGGGTAGTGTTTAAATTTTTTAGAATGAAATGTAGTAGATAAGCTTAAAGTGAGAAAAAATAATTAGAAAGAGTAGTAGCTTGGGTCTGCTCCATCCTTAACCTTAATCTCCAGCGATAATGCCCACCACTCCCTCATGAACTTGGATAATTTCTCTTCAAACCAACATATTATCATCCAATGAAAGGATATTGGGGAGGGTCACAATACAGTTCTTTTCATGTATTTACATCCATTCCATTTCCCTTCCCTTGTATAAGTGCATGTGCACGTGTGTATACTCAATTCAAGTTTGTGTATATGGCCTGTACAGCATTAGTTCTCAACAACACAGTTCAGTGTTGACCTTGGAACTCACTGTAATTGAAGAAGTGTTTTGTATCTACATGACCCAATATGGTATCCACTGGCCACATGTGGTTATGGAGTACTTGAAATGTGGCTAATGAGACTAAGAAGTTAAGATTTCAATTAATTTGAAGTTAAATAGCTCCATGGGACTAATATAGTGGCCACTATATCAGACAGAGTGGGTATAAGGATGAATGTCTTCATGAGTATAATATTGGCACCTGCTAGCATAGATAAATAAATGTTCTGCTTGTGCACAAATCAATCTGAAATACAAAGAACATTAGATTGCATATACTACATATAGTATGTATATATTACCATATGATTGGATGCATCTTAACCAGTTCATTCGTCAGGAACAAGCTATGCAGTCATTCAGGAATAGTATTCCAATGCCTCCCAAGGTTGCCCTAGAGATTGCCATTCCATTTAACTAGAATAGGAGAAAGCATGGAGGCCATGTCAGAGGTTTTGATAGGTCAGACCCGGAAGTAAGGTACTTCTACTTATGGTCCATTGACTAGAACTCAATTACATGTGCACATATCAGCAAAGATTCAAAATACAGCTGTGTATTCAGAAAGAAAGGAAATGGAATTTAGTAACCAACTGACAGTACCTGCCACTATGTGTGAGTTAACTTTTCTTTCCACATTTCTCTATTTTGAAAGTTTTCTATAAAAACATGGGCTTCTCCCAAACCAGAGAAAAGCAAAATAAGTTTTATTTTTGAAAGTAGTACCAAATATCTTTCCATTATTAGATATGATAACTAATATTTAAATATGCCTTTCAGACCCTCAAAAAGTATTAATCTGGAAACATAAGCTTTATTAATAAAACATATAGGAAACTGGAGGTGAAATGAACGTTGGATATCGCCTAGTCATTTGTCAGGTAAGGCAGCATTTCTCAATCTTTGTCCCCCTAAATAACCATTTTAAACATTTTATTTCTGATAGGGTTCACTGTCAAATTTTAACACCATAGATATGTTGTATTCTTGTTTATGTTAGGTGATATAGACATATAGATATAGATATTGATATTAATATAGGTAGGTACATCTGTAGTTTACATCTAAAAAGTAAGATTTTTCTCCTTTCATCTCAATATCCCTGGGAGTAATCTCACAATAAGATAAGAAATCTGAGTTCAGAGAAGTTGTTACTTAACCAAGACCACAAAGCTTAGTTATTGATCAACCAGAAATGACTCTCAGGTGTCTGACCAAAACCCCAGGGCTATTTCACTATGCTGTAGCGAATGCTCCTATCAGTGAGTACATATAGTAGCCTCCCCATTGTCCACAGTGAATAAAGGAAGAGAAAGAAACATAGAACAATGTCTTATAAGATATGATATAGTTGCTGGTTAAGGTGTTTTGTTTACTTGCTTTTTAGCTATTTATTTTATTTCTTTTTTAGGGTTTTTTTTTTCCTATGTGTTATATAACACAGGCAGAGATCTACCCAGAGCTTCAATAACCATTATTTGTACAACTGCTGGGAAAAAGGAAATGAAAATCAAGTCAAAGAAAAACTCACACCCAGTTGTCTTTCTAATGACCAAATGACTTACTCGGATCACAACGTCCTTCCCCCACTATGCTTCCTTCAGTGGCAGGAAGGGTGGTTCATGCCTTCCCAAATACAAACCCAAGACTTGTTAAAGAGAAGTTGCCAGTACCAAAGGAATCAAGGATGACTGAATTTCCTAAAGAAACAGCATTGCCATCGTGTCCAATCAAGCACTAGCTGATGGAAAAAAAATTCAAAAATACCCACACCTCACAAGCACCTGAAACATGTTGTATGTTCAGAGCAATAAACAAGGGACAGATGTCTGTCACACGAGAAATGGCTTTCCAAATCTATGAAAGTAATTTTGAGAACAGCTTTTAAATATTTTATACAGGAAAGATGAAGGCACTGCTATATACATTAGAATAACTTGACAAGAGCACGGTTGATGGTCCTGATGGTACATCAGGTTGAGAATAATGACATTTTTATCAGATTTTATTATAGAATGTTGTAATTGTATTTGATAGTGAGAAGAAACTGCAAAGTGACTGAATTATTTTAAAGTCCTTTAAAGTACCTCCAGAAATAAGCATAATCCAACTTTTCCTTTTAGTAACTGTTTAATCTTACATGGGCCAGGAAAGTTGTATTCTTTCCTTTTAGTAGGACTGGTAAAATTGTCACATAGAACATCAAAGCCATTACATTTATTTTTTTAAAGAATCATCTCTTAGATTCTGTAAGACCATCATTCCAGATAACTTTCTACTACCTTTTCAACGAAAAAAAAATCTAGCTAAAATTGCATTATCTGACCTTTGCATTAATAGTTTTGTCTCTTGCCTGTCAAGCTAATAAAGAGTTTGGGGAATCATATGGACTCATCTGGAAATGATAGAATTTCTGCCTTTGTTTTTCTTCCCTGGACACTAATGGCTTTTTGTCAGTCCTCGTCACTCAGTGTATGACACACGAAGCCATTCCATTTTAGTTGTCCATTAACTCAAGCATTATGACAAGAACAAAGCAACCCCTAAAGAAACTGAGCTCTAACACTCATATTAAATTTCTCCAATTCCTCAGCATATAAGGTGCTGTTTTCAATTGTCAATAACGTTCATAAGAGTAAGTGATACCCATTACTAATTAAAACAAGCTGTTTAAACAAACACTAAAGGTCACCAAGCCTGTAGATCAACATATTCATGCTATTGCTTGGTCTCCTGGTCATTGCCATCTGATGATTTGTTTCAATCTCCTAGTCACCTCTTTTTCTAAGTAACAAATAAGGAGAATAAACACACAGAAAACAACCTTCCACCATAGGTGCCAGTGGCCCAGAGCTCCGGTGAGGCAGTGGATATTGTTTTCTGAAGATAAGTAATGTGCATCATATCACTGCGAATGAAAGCAAACAAACTTTCATTTATTTTTCCTGAGTTTGTAGGGATCAAAGGCATAAACCACAGGGAAAATGTAGTTTTTATGAGGAAAAGTGACACCTGCAGTTTTCTGCGAGGTTTTTAAACAACCTTTTATCTATATGGATGTGCTATTAAGGCACAAATATAATGTGATACCTTCTGTGACATGCTGACCAATGACTTATTTAAAAAGTTTTCTTTATTTTCGTGCCACTAAGTCCCCTATAAAATATTTTTGAAACTATTTGCTCAGTCTTTGCTCGAGCTCTGACATTTGAAACTGACTTTTCTTTTAAAACTGTATTCCCTAACAGTATACTAATTACATAAAGGGTATAATCTTTGAACTAATATCAAACCAATGGATTAAGCCAGGATAAGGAGTCAGATGGAATTTTTAAGCTTCTTAATATTAAGTTGTGCGTTCCAGTTATTATAATCAATTCCAAATTACTAACAGAAGTAGAAGGGAGGAATAATTTAAATTAACAAAATCTGGAGATAATTCCCAAACCTCACTTTCGCCAATAGTATCAACATTTTTTGCCAAAGTTTTTATCTGAAATGTTTATGCATAATTGTGTTACTAATTTACAGTTTTTAACTAATCTTTTCTTTTTCTGGCCCAAATTATAACCAATATATAAATGAATCTTGAAGGAAGGAAGAGTAGAAAGTAATCTTTGTTGCTCATCTCCTGCAATCCTATCTGTGTGGTAAACCCATCATATACATCATCTCATTTCACCTTCATGCTATTCTGTGAGGTGGGTAATATTATCCACAATTTGTAAGTAAAGTTAGTAAAGTTTAAAGAGTTTACACAACTTATTCAAAGTCATCCAACTAATGAGGAATACAGTCTGTGCTAAGATTACAATTACATAATCAAATTCTGCAGCCCTGGAAATTGACTAGTCAATGTAAATCTTTTACTTAACTAACCAGAAGACATAGTGAGTTTGAAAGTTTTAAGTGGTGTTTATTTGCAGCACTAACGGAGTTACATTATTCCTTTCTAACTCTAAAATTATACTTATTATGACTTTGCTTTCAACTTTGCAGCACTGTAGTTCTTTGGTGCACAGAAGCTGTTCATTAGTTACCATACAGTGAAAACAATACAGCTAGATAGAGATAGCAATGTTGACTTTGATATTCAATACAAAAAAAAAGTCAGATGTTTATATTTGGGGAGCTATAATGTTTAGACATTTGAAAATTGTGATTCTTGTCATATTCTTTCTGCCAACTGGTAGCCATCACTTAAACTCCACTTAAACATGTTCTTATTTCATTGCCTACAAATTTTTCCACTTAAGCATATTCTATTTTCATTGCCTACAAATTTTAAAAGTAGGCACATACAACACTGAAAAACAAGCAACCTCAAAAGCAGAATCTACAGAACAGTGCATTAAAAGCTAAATCAGATATTTTTCCTTCTCACTTAAGAAATTTCTAGTTTGAAAGCTATAGTATCAAGTATAAACTAAGCCAAAATGCACATATTTTGCAAACTTCAAAACCCACTTATAAACCAGCAAATTCAGTTGGAAACATTTTGAATGAGAAACTGTGTATTATATGTTTCTATACCTTAGGGAAAAAATCAGGATTTCTTAGATATTCAAAATAATATTAAAATACAATGTATAATTTAAGAATGAATAAATCAGAATACTAGATTAAATGTCCTTTAATAACTTTAGTTGCTAACATATAATAGGAAAGATATTTCAATTTTTTTAATTTTCTGAAAAACAAAACATTGTAAGAGTAAATTGAGATACTTCTGATGACAAGAAAACAAAAATTTATCCAGCTTACTACCTACATGAAAAATTTCCATTGCCCTCCATTCCTTCTCACTTTCTTGGGCATTAACATATTCACTGGAGCTTATTAGGAAAAATCAGCAATATGAAATTCAGATCCATTGATTCTTGCTTTATCTTAACTACTGATAAAATATTTGGTGGAGAAAATGGTTTAAGCCATAAAGTAAAGTGCATTATTTGATGACTTGTAAGAATGAATTTCTCTAAGCAATTGAAAGCTAGCTATAGACAGCTTTACCCCTAATACTATTAGAAAGAAAACAACTCCAGTGTGACATAGAACATATTTAGTGAAATGTACAATTAGTTCTTCATTAAACCCTAAGTAAATAAAGACTTCACTATATAACCACTTCTGAGTGTCAGTCTTCATGACATAGTACAAAGAACATAGGACTTAAAAGAAGGCCTGCATTCAAATTCCAACTCTCCTTCCTACTTGTTGGTTATATGACCTTAGGACAGTCATTTAACATTTCCAGAGCTCAGTTTCTTTGCAAATAAAGTTATAATAATATAGTATTTCATTGCAAGAATTAGTAAGACACTGAAAACACCTAGCACAGAATCTGGCACCAAAAGATGTTCAATACATGCCAAGGAGAATTCTGATAATGCAATCATCCGCATAAAGTGATATGTCAGTGAAAATGATCCAATGACCTCATTCTCAGCTATCTTCACTTTCCATAAAAAATTATCTTTTTTTATCCCACCACATGAAATTGCAGAGTGTGGCAGACCAAGGGAAAAGAAGAGGCATCAGATAGCTTACAGTGAAAATTCTTGCCATTTCTGCCACAAGCTCATGTGCATGCATTCATGGATTTGTGATCAAGGCAAGGAGAGCATGGAATAAGAATATTTGACTCCATTTTTAGTGAAAACTCAGGTGGCCACCTTACTTTGCAGATTATCTTCAGTGGCAAGGCTTATAAATTTGGTGGTCAGTTACTAATTAACAATACATATTGAGTATATATATGATTCTGTGGTAGATTAGAGGCCTCCAAGCCATAAAAAATAATGTAGCGTACTAGGACATATTATGGAAATGGTGATAATAGTGAGTGACTCTCTATTTGATTTGGGGTTGGACTGAAAAATACAAGTTCTACTAAATGTTGAATATAGAATATAAATATTTCAATATTGAAATTATGGTGTTAAGGAGAAGTTCAAATATAACAATGGAATTTTGTATTTCATGGCATAGGAGGGTACAATGAGAAAATGAAACAAAACAAAGATTTTATGACTATTTCAAGTTAGTAAAAAATGTGAAGTATGTTATTTCTATGGCAAGATATAAAATGAGACTTTAATAATACATTGCATTTGAGAACAAGTTCAGCTGATAACTATATACTACACATTAACAGTTGCAGTTAATATGGAATGTCATAGCACAAATATTGTAAATATGATACTGTATATATACTCACAAAGATCACTCTCAAGATGACCCTCAATGATCCTTGCAACAGTTTCCTTACTCTGCTGCCTATCTGTCATTGTTAGAGTCCAAAGGCCTTTTTCATTTTGATTTCTCTCTGTCCCTTACAGATCAAGCTGGCTGTGGTTCCACAATGCAATTCTCTTAAAAATTTTGTGGGTCTTCCACACATCTTATTAAGGTTCACTCTACTAGACAAAAACCATACTCACAAAGTTTGTTTTGATAAATCCTTGTCTACCTTGTTTTCTGTTATGCTGTTTTAGAAAAACACCCTAAAGATTCTTAGAAGCTCTGTTGTTATATGGAAAGTTTTGTGAAGAATGCTCTTAAAATCTGTACAGGGACTTTTTTCTTTAAAGGTACCACCTTAAATCTTTCTGAGTTTCTTCATAAAAGTTTTTATAGTCACACACATTGGCTTCATCATGCTTTCCCAGCACTGCCTGGATTTTATATTTTCCCAGAAAACTTTTCTTATTTTTGGCATTGTTTGCTCTCTGGAGAGCCTGGGCTTGAGAAACAATTTTATATTTTGAACCCAGATCCTAAATATTTAACTGATCTTCTTTGAAAATATTTTGCTTCTCTTGTATTTTATTCTAAACAAAAGACAAAACCAAGTGCCTGGAAGTATTCTTACCTCGACCATCCAGTTATTAAGTACATTTTTACTTTCAATATTATCATGTGACAGTGCTGAGCTTCCCATAAATATATCACAACAATCCCCTTTCTCCACCTTACAATAACATGTTTCTCACTTTCTTTAAGCCCTCAAGAATCACCTCCTCTAGGGCTTCCACTAACAGTCTCTTCAAGGGCATCCACTCACCACCTGGTCCCAAAGCAGTGGTCACATTTTTTAATTTTTGTTTCAGTAACACACCATTTCTGGCACCCAACTCTGTATCAGCTATTATGGTTCTGCAACAGCTTTCCCCAAAACATAGTAGCTTGTTCCTTTATTATCGCTTGTGATTATCGTGGATCATGAATTCAGAAAGGTCTCAGCTGGAAAGTTATCACTAGGGTTTCTCATATGATTTCAGTCAGATATTTGCTGGAAATTCAGTCATCTGGAGGTGTTTTTTATTGAAAAGAAAGGACTATTCAGGGAACAGAACCAAGAGCCCAGAGGCCAAAGTGAATCATTACCAGGCAGTAGGACCAAGCCTTCATCAAAGGACTGGCAACATGTAACTAACTGGACTTCAGAATGCTTTGGATCAGGGACTCTTGTGTGCATTTCATTCTTCCCAGTCTGGACCAGGAGAGTATCCATACCATTGTATGTTGGTTGGATGGGGAATCAGATACATATTGCTTTAATTTGAAGACCTCCAAATCAAGACCTATACTGAAGGCGTGTTGGTTAAGGAGCCTTATTCACAGCTGGACCTGAGTTAAATGATAAGATCCTGGACCTAGCACTTGAACTGATGCTGTACTAGATGAGACTTTCTGGAGTCTTGTGAAGGAAAGGTATATTTTTGTAATTGAGGGAATTGTGAATTATTAGGGAGTAGGAAGGGAACTGTGACTTCCATCCTTCAAGATCTTTCTCTCCTAGTGTTCATGTGCTTGTGTATAGCTCTCATACAACAAATTATGACTGGCCTATATGATCTATAGATGATGACAGAAGTGCTGGTATTTGACTTCCAAGGTTAGCTCATAAAAGGTATTTCAGTTTCTCTCTTAGCCTCTTGGAATTCTCTCTTTGGAGAAAGCCAGTTGCCACCTCATGTGGATGTCCAAGCAGCCCTGTAGATAGGCCCCTATGTAGGAAATTAAGGCTCCTGGTCGACAGTCAGTGCTGGTGAGTGAGCCACCTTGAAAGTGGGCCCCCTGGCTCCAGTCAAAGCCTTCACATGACTGCAAGCCCAGCCAACACCTCACTGCAGCTACCTGAGAGTTCCCACAGGACGACCGCCCAGCTCAGCCCATCCAACATACCAAACCCACAGAACACATGAGAGATAATAAATGATTGCTGCTGTTCTGAGCAACTAAGTTTTGAAATGATTTGTTACATAGCAGTAGTAGCTTATGCAGAAATACGAGGATATTTAAATGTTGAAAATAGGTAATTATTCAAAAGTAAAAATATAATAAAGGAAACATTATATTTTGTAGCAGAGAAGGTATACCATGAAAAAGAGACAATATAATAGAAAGATATTATAACTCAAGAGAGGAAAATTTATGTGTGTTTTATAGTGCATTTTAATTCAGTAACAAGATATAATATGCACCATCAAGAGACCATATATAAGATCACCCATAAAGCATATATGATAATTATATACTAGACATTAGCAGGTACAGTGAATCCAGAATTTCTCAGTACAAACATAATGAACATGTTATTGTCATACTTATTTAAAAAGTGCGCAGATTTGGTTCAAAAAAAACTATAAGCATCTAGAAATGCCTACTTCACAAATGGAGACCATGTTGTATAATTTCAGAATGTAAGTAAAGTTACTCTTATTTATCATTTTAACAAGCTTTTAAAATGCTGTCCAAATTTGTTTTAAATGAACTGGTATTTACTATAAACATGGCACCAAAAGTTTGTTTATTTATATTTGCCTGCAATAGACAATATGTATTAACCTATCCAACTTCACATATAAACTAATTGTAATTATTACAATCTATATAATTTAGCAGGCACTTTTTTTTTAAATTACACCCAAGCAACACCTTTCCATATGGCCAATTAGTAGAGTCATAAAATGCAGCAAATATATGATGCTGTATTGAACATCTGTGTTGGTTATCCTATGGGAATTTTTAATAAAGGACCAAGCAGCATATTGATGTTAATTCTACATTACCGGGACTTTAAATAAAAAACTAAAATAAATAGCATCCATTAAACGGATCATACTGTTGTAACTCAAATTGTGTTTATTATGCTAATGGAACATGAAATTAAGAAAAAGACCTTTATGCCAGTGGAATTAATTAATGAGCTTTATGAAGGCATTGGGATGTAATTTATTTCTAGATAAGTAAGTCTAATTTGCAGTTCCATGGGTCTCTGCAATGCTGATTGTAATAGTTATTCCTGCAGATGTGCTGCTCACAGCATGTCTTTCCATTAGAACTGAACACCTCATTATATAAGCTGTACCTAATTAAACATAATACAGTGGTGACTTGTTAAACTGGCCTTTTTAAGTCAGCAGCTGCCTAAGCTAATAATACTGTACACAAGATTTATATCATCATCCCTATAATACTGATATTAAAATATACCACTCAGGGGATTGATAACTAATTTTCCAGTATGTAACCGGTACATTTCTGATCCTGTGATAAGAGATTAAAGACCAGCAGCCCATAAAAATAAAATGAGTTCAAGTCCATGTGGAACTTAAGAGTACTTGGGAAACTTTATTAAAACTACATACCTTTTTTAAAAATCAGTAAAATAGTCATGAAAAGAAAGTGAACATTAAAAGTGAAAAATGAATAGGTAACTGTGAAAGATCTGCAGGTCTATCAGTTGTTTTTCCAAGTGTGTACAAAGTTTTTTCAGACTCAACATGCTACTATTACATGTATTACTTATAGTCACATCTGGACATGAAATGGAAATCTGGAAAAAATGGCATCTGCCACTAGAGATAAGGAAAATATTTGTAATGCCAGACCTTGCTCTGCTTTAAGTTGGATTTTGAACTGAAAACCCTGGCACTACAATACTCTCTTCCTTTCATTAACTATTGTCTAGTAAAGTGAAAATACAGTCATGGAACTTGAGTTTAGTAACACAAAGTAGAGCATATTTACAAATATACATGCTAATTCATGTTCTTCTCCAGCAACACATTCACCTGTTCATACCATTCATCCTGGGTTATACAACTCAACCTAGGCCTGAAGTACTCTGAAAAGTGGTATTCTTGACTCAGCCAGTCTGTCTGAGATTTCTCATTATATCTCCTAAATACTGGTGCTTTTAATTATTGCAGGTATGACACAGTATTACAGATGTCCAGAATAAATGTTTATATCCTCACTCCCTGCTCCACTAATTAATTATAAGATAAGGACTACCTATAATCTGTCACTGCAACCCGACCCCTACCTGGAACATAGTGCTGCTTAATTAATATTAGTTGATTGAACGATTCCAACAATCCTCAACATGTGACTTTGCAGTTAATCCTTTCAACAACTAACTCCAACAACTTTATAGGGGTATAGCAGGTCACTTGGTAAGTATTTGTCAATTTAACCCACTGACTGATGCTGTTAAAGCCAAAGCCCACTTAACTTGTGGACCAAATATTAACTTAACATCAGACCTAGGGATTCCACACTTCACCCAACTTCATATTTCCCAAAATGTTTCTTTTTGTTCCCCAACAGCCACCTCCATTTAAAGTACAGTAGTTACCCCCTTATTCACAGGGATTACATCCCAAGACCTGGGATGGATGCCTGAAACCACAGACAGTACTAAACCCTATATATACTATGTTTTTCCCTACATATACACCGATGATGAAGTTTAATTTATAAATAAGGCAAAGGAAGAGATTTAAAACAATAACAAATAATAAAATAAACAATTATAATGATATACTGTAATAAAAGTTATGTGAATGTGGTTTTTCTCTCAAAATACCTTATTGTGCTGTACTCTCTCTTTCTCTTGTGATTATGTGAGATGATAAAATGCCTACATGAGGAGATGAAGTGAAGTGAGTGCTGGAGACACAGCATTAGTCTATTACTGACCTTCTGACGATGTGTCAGAAGCAAGATCATCTGCTTCTAGATGGCAGTTGACCAGGGAAAACTGAAACCATGGAAAGCAAAACAGCAAATACACGGAGACTACAGTGTCTATCATGCGGGTCATGGAAGAGTCTTCCTTCAGCAATTACAAGTACCATCTCCTAGAAACACTGCAAAGTGACCACATGGCCACTTTGATACATTTAAATATAAGGCATAGTAAGTTTTGATAGATATAAATTGGTATTATTTGCAGCCAGTAGTAGAGCCACAATAATCCCTGTTGTTAGTCGCCCCTAAAATGTTTATGAGTCCTGCTACCCTTACTTAAGGTTAGTAAAAAGCATCAACTCCAGGGTAAAAATAAAACCCATAGGCTAGCTGAGGACCAATAGCCCACATGGACTGACTGAAAAAAATAAACTAGGTAAATGAGATTCCATTTGGGAGAAAATTTTAAAAACAAACATGATTAGTTAGAAATGAGGCTGCACAGGAAAATATTTAAGAGATTGGGTAATATACATGGGCAGCCCAAAGCCATTTAGAAGCTAAAAGATATGAGAGAACAGAAAAAGCATAGAGTATAAGGCCAGAACTGTTGGTCAAATAAGAACAGTACAGATACTCAATTGGAATTAGAGATGCTGTAGGAGAAACAACTGAGCTTTCCTGTTATGATTTCAATCAAGAGTACTTGGGAAACTTTATTAAAACTACATACCTTTTTTTAAAAATCATCTTTGCTTAATGCTGGAACTCAGCCTCCAATCAGTCCCTTCAAACTCTTTCAGGAGTACCGGGCTTTGTCTCACATAGTGCCACACATAGCATGGCATACTTACCATACCTACCCCACAAACGGGAAAAAGACTTTTTTTTTTCTTCAGGCAATCTAAATAAGCATCTGTTTTTTATAGCAAAAAGAACCAAAATCCAGTGCATTAAAGGGAATATAAATTAGTATAATGCTAGCTGCTTTAACAAATACAGCTCAAAACTTCAGTGCCTATTCTATTAAGTCATCTCATAGATGCATTCAAAGGCCAACGAAACCACTGCTTCCAAACCATTTGCAATGTTGGACTTGAAGTGTTTGTTTCAGTATGAAATAAAGATTAACTCTACCAAGAAGTAATAACTGATGAAACGAGACAGAGAGATTTTTAAGCTCTATTTGTTTTTTGATACAACTATTAACAATGCATGAAGAATACCTGAACCAGACCTGGGAGGGTAGACTGTGAATCTGATGAATGTGAAAACTTGATTGAACACAACTGATATTAAAAGAAAGAATCCCATATTGCCAGACATGGAAGGAATGCTATTTGATTTCAGATCATTTTCCTCACTGTTCTATCACTGTTGGCCTGCCTTAAAGAGGAAGCAACAGGCCATAGTGAAAGGAGAGACCTGATTGAATCTTGCCTTAATAGTTATATAAGGTATGTTAAAAGTTAATAGGTACATAACTTAATAGCTATTTTGAGTATCTCCAAGTTTCATTCCCACCTCTGAAAATGGGATAACACCTACTTTGCAGTTATTGCATAAACTAAAAGGGCAATATGTAAAAAGCTCCTATTATCTGCTAGACTATAGATCTTAGTCTAAAGGGGTATGGCTAGTTCAGCTTTGAAATGCAACTGGAGTACAGCACTACTATTTTCATAACATTTTACGTTTAGATTCCTTAGAGGATTAGAATTGCTCTCCTTCTGCTTTCCAAAGCAACTGACGGTAGCAATCAATTCAGTCAAATCTTCCAAAGTCCCTTAGCATCTGAAGCAAGCTGTGCCTCCCACAGCCTCCTTAAGTGAAACTTGATTGTTTTTAATCCATATCCTTACCTAGATCCAGAATTGTCTGCAATAACTGTATTGGAAAAATTCTATTTGTTTTTTCCAGGGCCAGTTTTCAGAATCTCTAAAACAAGAACATTTTACAGGTATCTCTAGAAAACAGGAGCAGAAAATTGAATGTATAACATCAAAATAAAATACAACTAACTGAAGATAAAGGTCTCATTTCAGTGCTTGAAAACAGTTTGTTGATAATTTAAATTTATCCATTTCTATTCAGTTCCACTGCCACCATTGTTATCTAAACCAGCTTCATTTCCCAACTTGATGTCCTGCATCATCACTGTATCCCTGTTTTCTCTTTACTTAGCTTATTTCCACTTGCTCTTCAAGCTTCAATATAAATGTCCATCCCTACCAAAACAAAACAAAACTTCCCTGGCAACTCTTGTCCTAGATTAAGATCATGTCTTAGGCAGAATTATGACCAATCCGGTGATGTCCTAATCCCTGCAAATGAGGAAAATGTTACATTACATGGCAAAGGGAAAATTAAGATTGCAGTTGGAAGTAATGTTGCTATCTAGCTGACCGTGAAAAAGGGAAATTATCCTGGATTATCCAGGTGGGTCCAAGGTAACCACAAGAGTGCTTAAATGTGGCAGAAGGAAGAGGAGAGCACATCAGAGTGAATGTGAAAAGGACTCCACCTGCCACTGCTGACTTTGAGGATGGAGAAAGGGAGCCACAAACCAGGAAAACAGCCCTAGGAGCTGGAAGGAGCACAGAAAACAGAGTCTTCCCTAGAGCGTTTAGATACAGCTAATAGCCTAGTGTGGACCATTTTGGCCTTCTGACTTCCAGAACTATAAAATAATAAATCTGTAATCCTTTAAGTCATAACGTTTGTGATAATTTGTGGCAGTAGCAGTATAAAATGAATATATTCTCTTATTATAAATTCTCATGGGATGTTTTGGCGAACTTGTGAAACTTGAAATTACCCTAATTATTTGGTTAATGTCTGTCTCCATCCCTAGGGATAGTGTGTTTCCAGTTGTCTTGCTCATAACTGGCCTAAGACATTGCCTGGAACGAACTAGGCACTCCGTAAATATTTGTTGACTTAGTGAACTGTATGTGTGGCAAAAGATTCCCATCGCATACAACAAAAATTATTTCATTCCAAGTGACAACCAACCCAGCCCCACAACTGAGTTTATGGAGCTAAATGATATATGTGAGACTTTATGTCTTTTTTTAACCACTTGAAAAGAGAAATGCTTAATTTATACATACTAAAAAGATGCTATATATATATATATATATATATATATATATATATGTAAGGCCCTGAAGAAAAAAACTAAAACAAAGGAATAGAACAAGTGCCAAAAACTATAATGCAAAAAAAAAAAAACTTTATTGAATTTAAAAAATGATTTGAAACTATGTATTGAAAGAATACTCTCCTCATCTGAGGATATCAACTTAGAACAGTCACTATTAGGTATATTTTAATAATTATGGAATATTCTAAATTTACCCTTCCCTGTATCCTTAAGAATCAGGATTCTCAGTGTGGAAGAAAGAAACACAGATGTAAGAAAAAGAGTAGAAGTAAAAACCTTTTAGTTTTGAATTTGAATGAAAATATAAATATAAACTCATGAGGTATTTAAACTTTGAGTACACACACACACACACTTCCTAAATCTGTCCACTGAAAAGGTCCAGAAACAATGATCAACCCAGAATCAGTGAACACCCCTACAGCCCAGACTCTAGCTTCAACATACCATTTCCCTTTAAAAGGAACTACAACTATTTAGAGAAATGGCTAATTTCAGTTCAGGGATAGTAAATGTATAAGGTTGGCTGGCCTGGAACTTCTTGACATGCAAATTATACATATACATATTATATATATAATATATATATATATAATTTGCACATCAAATTATATATACATTTGACTATATAATTATATATTTATATAATATATAGCAAACTATATATTATATAAATAAATACATAGCAAATTATGGTTATATAGAATAGTGAATTATATATATATATATATAAATCAAGCAATAAGAGAAGAATCCAATGGTCCAACAATAGAAAAATTTTAGCTTTAATAAGAATAAGAGTGCAATAGTTTGAAATCCATAACCTATGCTTAAATACATCAATTCACAAAAACATTTATGGACAAAATATATTTGATCATCTGTGAATGACAAGGAATCAATTCATTATCTTGAAAACTAAACAAAAATGAAAATATGAAGAATTAATCCTGTCTTCCTTATGTGATCTGTCAATAATAGATTGCAGATAATAATAGATGAGGTATCTCCTTATAAAATTATTACAGCTAATAACTAAAAACAACCTGATAAAATATCACCATTTTACATCCCCCATTGAATTAATGAATCTAGGTATTGAGCATCAAGGGCAGTTAAAAACAAAAACAACAGAAAAAAAACAGATAACATGTGCCTCCTGACGAAAAAATATATTGCACCTATAGTATTGCCAAAGTATTAAACCTAAATCTCATGCAGCATCTGGATCCAGCTGTCAATTTGCAGGAAATACAAAGGACAGAGGAATATGCAGAACTGCTTCATTAGTAGGTAATCGGAAAAATCCAGACTGTGGGAAACTCAGCAAGCAAATGCCCAGATTCTTTGATAGATAAATTGTAAATAAAAGAGAGGTAAATTGTAAAATTTTTATTGTAGACTAAGAGACTGAAAAGACTCACCAACTTGTTTAATACGCAAGACTAAACTATAGTGTCTAGAGAAGTGATAAACAATGAAGAAGTTCAAAGAAGTGACAGAGCTACAGAAGTCAGAATAATAGTTACTTTCTGAAGGAAGGCGAGAGAGTCTGTGATCAGACCCTGGGGTGGCTGGAAAAGTTCTGTTTCTTGTCCCAGGTGGGGGTTACAATGGTTTTTCCACTTTATATAATTTACGAGCTATACATATTTGGTGTTATTTCTTGTACTCGCATTTTATTTAATAATAAAATATTTTAAATATTAATGCAGTTTCTAAGCATACCAACAACAGAGAAATAGAGAAGTTCTTCTTAACCCATGAATTGGTTATAGATATACATAGAAAGATACTGAGGAAATTCAGAGCAATAAAATGATTGTATTTTATTAATTAACTTAATTGTTGATTGTATTAATTTAATTAACAATTTTTTTACTTCTTAGGAAAATATGTTAAAGAATGAAAGCAAGTTCAGATTCATCTAGATTGCAAAATCCTTGAAAGCCTAATCATATTTTCTCCCATAACATTTAGCATGATTATGAGGGTGGGGGGCTGGGGCAGTGGGGAGGGATAATAATTTGTGATTGATTGGCAAAGGCACAAACAGCCACAAATTTCCATTAACATTTTAACCTACACCAAGGGAAGTTTCAGAACTGGGGGCTTTCTTTCCTCTTTAATGATGTCATATTGTAACTTCATCTGAGACTCAGAGTAAAAGTAACAAATCGACTACTGGAACTGAACCCCATCCTATTTAATTAAACAAAGAAATAATCCAGTTGGCCCTTTCAACATAATTATTAATAATTTTATACACTTATTTAAAATTGTCTTAGTTTGATAAACTTAAGAGAGTTGG
The DNA here is from genome assembly GCF_040802235.1 of Manis javanica. Taxonomy (NCBI): domain Eukaryota; kingdom Metazoa; phylum Chordata; class Mammalia; order Pholidota; family Manidae; genus Manis; species Manis javanica. The sequence continues at coordinate 74,573,157 of NC_133159.1, forward strand.
GATTCTACTCAAAACTAAATTTCCAAAAAACATATAGGATCAATATAATTAGTCACTAAACATAATCCATAAACGTTTAGGCCCCATTGCTATAAAGTGGAATAAAATTGGTTATTTCCCTGGAAGTACATTAAAATTAGTAGAGACAGAAAGTCAATTAATGGTTTCCAGAATCTGGGAGGAGGAGGGAATGGAGAATGATTGCTAATGGGTATTTGATAAAAATGCCCAAAAATTGCATAGTGTGATGGTTGCACAAGTCTGTAAATAATCTAAAAGCCATTGAATTGCACACTTTAAAAGGGTGAATTTTATGGTATGTGAATTACATCTCAATAAAGCTCTGACACACACATACATACACACATGTTAATTAGCATCCGTTTGCTGTCTCTCTCCCTCGCTCTTGCTCCTACCCAGTCTTTTCCTATTTGTATTCCCTTGTCCCTTGACCTGAAAAATAATGAAATAATCAAATTAATTATTTTAAGTCTTTTATGTGTGCTTTCTCTAAATATCAGGGCAAGCATACTGTTAGAAGAGGTTGCATCCTTTTATTTTACTTCAAATTAGAGTTTTGGGAATTTGTCATGCAAATTTATGCAGAATGAGAATATGAGTGCAACTATTTCAATTCAGAGACAGGAGTACTGTCACTTTAAAAAATAGAACAAACCTACCTCCTCACTGTTCTCCTGATCTTCTGCTTCAAGTGCCTTCTCACTATTATATGTATTTCTAATAGAAATTAGTAGCACATTACACATATTACATCCATTAAGTGAAATACGTATCGGCATTTGTGTGCTGCATGCGTCGAATGCAGCAAAGATGGGAGCATACTTGATTAAAATACTGGATGAAATAGTTCTATCCAAGAAGACTCCAGTATACATATAATCTAGTTTATGTATATATAAATTATATTAACTGCCTTGATTTCTAAGTGTTTAAGTGTGATGTTCCAGTGATTTCCTGCAACACATACTTCTATGACATTTCTCCTGCCACTACAGATTAGATATGTCTTTAAAACATAAATGTAACTCCTGAATTTTATCTTATCTTTTCAGGACTACTATCTATAAACCAAACACTTCAATAATGTTTTCTAAATTCAAGCAAGACCACTACAGTTTTTGCATTGGAAATTTTGAAGTCATAACTGGGCTTTCCTTTAATTCCATCTCTGCATTCTCCCTGATTATTTGAAAGGCATATCAAATTTTACTTATAACAAATGCTTAAAGCTTGAACACTTTATTTGCATTCATTTCAAGGCCAAAGATATTGAAACAATATCAAAAAACATTTTTAAACTTTAGTAAATACAGTCTCTCATTTTATAAAGCAAAATACTCAAAATTTGTGCCAGTTTCCCTGTGGTTTGTAAAATCTGGTGTACAGTATGTTTGGTGAGTGAAGCCAAATCATTGGGATAGAAAATACAGTCCCAAGTTAATACATCACTTCACCATGTAGCATTTATCAAACTCATAAAGGAAAGTAGGAAAACAGTGCTAAACATGCTGTTTACATTTTAAGGTATCAAATACATTGGAACATTTTCTTAAAGTTAGTAATCTTTCTAAAAAATAAACTAACAATCATTCTTATAAAAAAGGAATTTTCTTGAAAATGACAAGGAAACAAATTCCTAAGAGGTCAGTCTATCTGTGAGGATTTCTTTTTTTCCTTACTAAGGAAAAATGGGACATAATCAAACTGTCACTGTCTCTTGTAGCTATGTGATTTCAGTCACAAAAGTATTTAAAAAGTGGAATTTGAAACATTTAGATAAGCCAAACAACATTAGCCTAAGACCATGGCATTCTAATACTCTGATTTCTTCTTATGCCAGGGTGCTATTTACAATAAGTGGTTTGACCCAGTTACAGACACTCTTACTGGTAGCAGTAGGAGCTCATAAAGCTCATGAGCTTCCTCTCTTTTTTCCTAAGAAACTTTGGGTTTATTCCCTTTTCTTCCCCAAAAGTTGGCTTTTATCAAGAGCCTACATTTTCCTGTTAATTCTGTGTATTTTTAACTCAACTTGTACACTTAATATACCAAATAACTTGTAACACTGAACAGCATATTGTGAAGTTGCTAAACATGTATGATACTTGTTTCTAATATGAGTTGTCATTTCATAAAAATCAGATATTAAACTCAAAGCGTAATATAATTATCACCCTAACTTAGTACATGCATATACCTTAGACTTTGGCTATGAATCTCTTTGCTTAGCAGGACACTAATTAAAGTAAAAACAATATTGTATGTAGCAAATGGTATGCCAAAAAATAAAATATTCACTGTTTTGCATACTGGGAATGATTTTTCATCAAATCAGCAAAACCTGCCAGAATGTGCTTTCCATTGAGGGTAGGACCTTTGTTCCATTTACCATTCTATTCCCAGCCCCTAACACAGTCTGGCACATATTATGGGTATATTATACATGCACCAAATAAATAAACAACTTGCTAGTGAATTAAATAAATGAAATGTGTGATGACTGATAACTATTAAAATACTTCATGTAAATTTGAATGCTTAGGGAGGCAGCATAGAATGACCATCAATTTTGAGAATTTTTTCAATACTGGGTCAATAAAAATGTAGAAAAGTGAAGGCGTATCTGTCATCTACTACTGATACAAATGTAAACTGACACATTTTTGGATGATAATTTACAACATACGTGGTAAGTTTTATATCCAAAAAGTCTGCCTTTACAAACTTTACAGATCCTGAGAAAATGATCAGAGATAGACACAAAAGTTTGTTGGCAAAGATAATAGAACTGTTTACAATAACAAGAATGATTCATACATCTAAAAGTAATGGAGTGGTTAATTAAATTATAGAACACCCATAGAATGGAACACTATGCAGCTATTAAAAATTGTCAGGATATTCAATATCATGAAAAAATGTTCTTGGAATGCTGTTGCTTAGAAAGAAAATCACAAAATACCATGATCCCTTTTTTTAAATGTTTAATATGCATATTCATAAGAACAAATGGAAAACAAAATATTAATGGGAGTTATTTCTCAGTGGTGGGACTACAGGCAATATGTATTTTCAATATCTTGTTACTGTTATTTTTCAGTATTTTCCAAATTTCCTATAATGAAAAGACATGCTTTTAAAGTCAGATGATTTTCATGACATTAATTTAAAAACAAAATGCAATAAAAATTTTTGAAACCAGACAAACCCAGGTTTGCAATTAGGCTCAGGAACAATTTTCTTATCCAGACCCTTTATGTATATAATACCACCTACATTGCATGGCTTTACATAGGGTTTTGGACATATAATAGATGCTCAACAAATGGCACCTAATATTAACTACATTGAGTTTAACATTACACATAGGTATCTATAGATGAAGGTTAACAGATGTATTTTTGGACAAGTTTCCCTTTTAACATCTTCATCCCTATCAAATATGTATTTCCTTGCTTGGTGCACAGGTCAGTTCAAAAAACAATTAATTACATATAGAAGGACCATATGAAATGGAAGCCAAAGCAATTGCTAATGCAGTTCACCAATGTATTTTTGAGCATATTGCTCAAATGTATAAAATGTGATTTTTCTAAAAAAATCTATCTAAAACATTTTATAACTGGCCAGCTTTTATGGCAATTTAAATTTTTCCATATGGCCAACAGCTGACAGTATTATGCCAGCTTTAGTGTTCCTCTCCTTTTTTATATAAATATGCACTTTCAAAAACAGAATTTAAATTATTGAGAAGAAAACCATGAATTTTTATAGAGTTCATGTTGATACAGGGCTTTGTAGTACTTAAACTAAAACTTTACAGTATATCTTTTACATTTGTTTTCTCCATAGCGCACATGGTTAACTCAATGAAAATCTTGAAGAGATGGGCTTAAAGTTTCTTTAACAGTATTAATTATTCTGTACAAATTTTTTGCTAATAGCCTTGCTCAGTCTGAGCTTTTGACTATTGAATGAGATCCAGACTTAGATTCAAAGATGTACATTATTAAGTCCTAGCCTCCTCACTTACAGCTTGGTTTCCTTGTCTTTAACATGGGGATAAATATGTCGGTATCACAGGAATAGTAAAAGAATCAAGTAAACTCAGAAACAAGCACGCCCTTTGTCAATGGTAGGACCAAATAATGTTTACAGTCCTCTTAGCCCAGTCATGCACGAAAGCAAGGTTCTCTGTTCACATGAGCTCGGCAAACTATTTCCATATTGGAGAATCACTGGCACATTAACACACTACTGTTATTCTCAAACCTGGCAAGCACGTTGGTGAGAGGGGTAGAAACATGTCAGAATCACCTGAAGAACACTACCAGAATATACATATTATACCATCTCCTCACCCCCACACACCCAGCAACCAGATCTGGAACTACCCTTGAGGTGGGGATGCATTGTTGGAGTGAGAAAAATATATGTTTTTTAAAAGCATCTAAGGGCCTCTGATAATATGGACATGCCAGAGTGTTTAACACTAGGTGATAATGTCTACATTAATATATGGGCTTAACTTTTTAATCTCATTATTTCACATCCTGTTTTGAGTAATATCTATTAACATTCCACATAACTAGTTTTCATCAAAACACACCCTAGAAAAGCCTGCACTCTGCCATGCGAGTTAGCATCATTGCTAACTTATTCACACACTGGCTTGAGAAAAAGGACACTGGTAGATCAAGCGTGAGCCCTCAAAGGCACGTCCCTACTCTGGTCTCTGAAAGACCTGTGAGAGTTCTCTGAAGATTGCTGGGTCAGGCTTATTCTGAAACAGGACAGGAATGTAGTCAAAATACTCAACTGAAGGAAAATATAGAAGAAAATGCCTAAGACTTGGGATAGTAAAAGCTTTTATAAATGAAACACACCCACATACTTAAACATAAGACACTAAGATAATAAGTACTCTCACATTGTAGTCAAAAAGAAAATTAAATCTTTAGGTTTAAGTGTGCCATTCATTCTGTCATTCATTCATTCATTCATTCACCAAATATTTTTTGCATATCTACTATGTAACAGCTTTAGAGGTGATTTTAGTCAAGGACTTGTGTACTAGTTATATGTTTTCACGTAAAATTTCCTGCAGTGGTCATATTCAGTAGTAGGAATTTTCAGTGAAGACAGCTGGGCAACATTTTAAATTATGATCTCTTTCTCAATTCTGGTCTTTCAACCCACTTCCTCCTTCACATGAGGCTTCTAGTACAAAACACCACGAGCATTCACTTTCTGATCTAGCAAGATACATATTTCCCCCAAAAATAATAGACTGAACATTCAGGTGAGAGCAATCATAGTGCCTTACAGATAATAAGAACTGTATAATAATTTAATTATTTTTTAAACTTTTTTTCGATTTTGTTTTCTTTAAGTAGGCCCTTTTCATTTAAAAAGTCATTAAAATACATTGATTTGTGGTGATGTGATCAATACAGATTTGTACCATTGTCAGGGTCCAGAGGTTGCCTTTGAGGTTTTAGGGCAACGCGAAGAGCAACGAAGGCAGCGGGAGTCGTCACGGACAGTGCTCAAAGAGGCCACTTTATTCTGCACACAGCTGTACTTCTTACACTGCTAGAGTGCTGACTCATGGTTACATAAGTATTGAAGATGCGTATGCATGTGGCCTCCATGGCCAGGTGTCTGGCCTTCAGGGCCCTTATCTAGCTCCTTTCTCATGCGTACAACATGCTGTGTTTTCAGGTTTCTCAAGGCCAGGCCTATCTGGGGTGAAGCAGTGGGCAGCTGTCCTCATAGAACAGTACAGGAACTGGGGGGGCCTTCCCTACAACCATTTTACAGGATTAACAACTGGGTGGAAGGTTGAGTGGGGTGAGGAGATAAGATAATTTGGAAATTTGCCTGTGAAGCAGTGCTATTTCCAGTTTACAGAGCCTCTGAAGATATTGTGCATGTGCTTCTGCAATCTTACGAGCACCAAAGAAATCTGCTCATTGAGGCTGCCTCTTGGGATGTGTCTTGGCATAGATTTCTCTGGATTTATACTGTTTGAATTAGCTCAATTTCTTAAACTGTAGGTCTTTTACCAAACTTGAGAAATTTTCAGCCATTATTTCTCTGAATACATCTTCAGCCCAATGCTTTTCCTCCACTCCTTGAACTCGGTTGATATGATTATTAGATCTTTCATTATAGTCCCATTGGTCCCTGAAGCTATGTTTATCAGTTTTAAATCTATTTTCTCTCTGTCCTTAAGACTGGATATTCCTGTTGTTCTATTTTCAAGTTCACTGATGTATCCTCTGTCCTCCCCATTCCACTACTGAGGCTATCCAATAAGTTTTTAGTTTTGGTTATTGTATTTTTCCATTCTAAAATTTCCACTTGATTCTTCTTCATACCTCCTACTTATCTGCTGAAACTTTCCATTTTTTTTCATTTGTTTCAAGTATGTTCATAATTGTTCACTGAAGCATTTTTTATGATGGCTACTTTAAAACCTTCATCAGATAATTCCAGCATCTATCCAGCTTGGTGCTAACTTCGGTGTGTTGTCTTCTCATACAGGTTGAGATTTTCCTGGTTCTTGATATGACATGTTTGTTTATTGTATTCTGGACATAGTGGGTATTATTTTATGTGACTGAATCTCATTGAAGCCTGCTGTTTCAGCAGGCCTCCTCTGACACCCCACCAGCTGGGGAAGAGAAAGCTGCCTCAGTCCAGCCAGGTGGGAGTAGAAGTTTAGGCTTCTTACTAGGCCTCCTTGTAGGACATCACCTTGGCTGGGAGAGGGAAAGGGGTTTCATCTGTGCTCTACACGCTGCTTCCACTGACACTTCAGTTAAGGGAGGGTAGTTCATGACCTTTGGGAGGCAGAATCTGAAAATCCCAAATTCCTGCTCAGTCTTTCTGACACAGCACCTGTCTGGGGAGTGGAAGAGCTGCTTCATTGTCTTCATGTGAGGCTGGAAGTTCAGGCTCCCCACTCTACCTTTGCTAACAAGAATGGGAGTAAGGGCTCCATTTTTTCCCATGGTGTTTGGCTTGACTAACGGGGTTATTTTCTAAAAGTTCTCTGTCTTGCTAGACTGACAGTTCCTGATCCTCTAAGTAGACAGAACAGGCTTTTGTTGGGGTTTTTTCTTTGCTTGTTTGTTTTTGCAATTTTGGCATTTCTAGGTTGCTGGCTTCTCCAGCACTCAGTCTGGGATATATATGGCCAAAATAAAACCCAGGGAACTCACCACCATGTTTTTTTCTCAAGTCCCAAGGTCTCTAACTAGTCTGCCTTCTATGACCATGTCTTGCCACTGGGTTTCAGCCCCAGGCAAGTTACCTATGGATTCAGTGAGACCAAAGAATGACAATGGAATGTTCTTGGGGTGAATGGGTTTATACCCAACTTTATTCCCACAGTGGCAGGTCAATGACTAGAATTCCCTCCACTCAGAGCAAGTCTGCATGCAGCAAGTGGTCTCTACCTCTGGTCCTCTCCACCCCTGCAGCCATCTCAGTCTCTGACCTCGGTGTTGCCACCACTCCAGTCTCATCTCTGCTCTCCTGCAGCCATGCAGCCATGCCACCATATTGCCCAGTACACTGGGCAGAGCTCTTTATATAGAGCCAATAACAATGTATTGCCCACACGTGTGTAGTGAGCTAGCCAACCAGGGCCAGGTGAGTATCCTGGATAAACTTCACTTTATCCACAGACCATCTTTCAAATTTTTCTTGTTTGTTTTATATGTAATATCCAGAGTTTTTAACTATATGTAGCTGGAGGAATAGGGAGAAATTTGTGTATCCTATCATTTCTAGAACCAGAAGTCAATATATTTGGCTTTAATGTCCTATACATTTTATGTATCTTATTTCTCCAAAGACTTTTGTGAGCAGGCACCACTGTAATTTCATTCATTTGGAGGCTCACTTAGAAATATTTTTCTTAACTACTATATCTTCGCATATTTTTCTGAGTAATTTTCATTTCACTACTAAAGTTTTCTTAACCTGCAATGCACAGCCATCTGCATTTTTCCTACAAACCTATGTTTCTTAAAAGGTATAACATCCACAGCCAAAAACCCAATTTTAATGAAGTACAAAGGTAGTATATGATCATTCCACATGGGCGAAGGATGAGATGCGACTCATCATATCTTTCACAGACTTTTTCCAAATGCACACGACCATAGCCTGATTATTCTCTTAACTTCAGCCTCACCTGAACAGATGTTCTGAGTTTATTTTTTTCTACTTGTGCACTGATAGTCTCATTTATTCTGATTATCATTTTGTGTTTTTATTGAGCATGATCTTCTATTTGCTCATTTTCATTCCCCATTCCTGTTTGAGCACCTCCATCATCTTTCACACCGTTTGCTTTTGATGTCTGAAAAAGCCAATAATACACGCAAATCTGCTGTGGCTCAGATGCTCACTGCACAAGTCTTTTCCTTTTCAGTCCATCTCCTAAAGATATTTTCCTGGCAGCAATAAAACAACTTTGGAAAAATAATGTTTCACTTACTTCTGTCCACTTAATTTGCTTTTTTAATTTTTTCTCATCTTGGGAATTTGTATGAGAGAAGAGCTTCATTGTTTTGAGCCTTTCTCATGAACTAAATGTAACCTTTGACAGTATTTCAGTGACACTCTGCTCATTTGGAAGTTTTACTCAAACTATAAAACCTATTTGGTGTAGCATGCCATGCTAACCATTATTATTTCCACATCTGCACTATTTTGAAAATATTTCTAAACAAAGGGCTATGAAATCCAAGTCGTCTTGTCCTTGACTGTTCCTTTGGTGAGTAAAGGGGTTTCACAAAACTTAATAGGTAGGTAACATAAATTCACACCAGCAAAACCAATGCTTAAGCTGACTGAAGTCTCTGCACCACCACTCCTTTTATTTTCTCCAATCACCAAAAAAAGTAGGGAAAAAAGGTAAAGAAAATAGGGTTAAAATATCATAGAAACACTGGGACCACTACATTGTTTTTTTCTTCATGGCATGAATAGAATTGCTGCTGAAATCCTCTTGGTTCTTGTGATGTCACTATAGCCACCCCCCCTCACAAGTCCTCCCAATTGCCTCCTTCACTGCCTGCTCTGTAGTTGAAACAATTCTTTTCGAAATAACTTATAAATTGTTTTGTATGACACCAGTGACATTTATTATAGGCATCAAGTTCAGCAAAAGATGCCCAATTAGTTCTATTTAATTCATTTATCAAATGCTAAAGGCTATGGCAAGAATTTACAGTTTGAACATTTGCACATTGATAGGACCTAACAGTCTTTGAAGCTTATTTTTGTGCATTTTCTTGTCTCTTGACTCACATAGTCCCTTTTCTTCATCCATCTGCCTTTATTTCTCCCACCATATCTATCTCTATCTAGCAAAGAGATGGACTTTTAACATTTTTTCTCTTGCAGTACTCCTAACCTAGAGTCAGTGCCAACAAATTGCCACCATTGATGGGCCCTGGTGTGGTTGTCCACTTCCGTGTATCACCACTAGAGACAGTAAGAGACAGCAAGCAACCACAGATGGAACATCTGGTGTAGAGAGCTAACATCCGCTCTTTGGCAAGCTGTGTTCAGGGAAGCTTAATTCATTCTCATTCTGGAATTATTATAAAAATAAATCTTTTAACATGTGTTTGAGATTAAAAGTAAGGGAATCTAGATTCACATTTTAAAATGCACATCCTGATGAATAATAAATACACTTAGTAAATATACATTAAGGGAGAATTATATTTTCTACAGTTTGTCGTGTTTCACTGAAGGCGTTCTCCACATAACAATGAGTTAGCACAACCCAAATATCAGATCAAGATTAGAGAAGTGGGTATATAATTTGTACCATCTCCTAGAAAATAAAGAGATGAAAAAAATAAAAGGGCTCTACATGAGAGGAAAGAGGAGTGGCCCGTACAGCAACACTGAGAAATGAATGGGAGGCTGCCCCCGGTGTGCTGGAGAGAGCCCTGGGCCCAGAACAACGGGAGCTCCAATCCTCTGCCTCTCGGGCTCCTTGGCTGCAAAGGAAATTAAAATGCCTGTGAGGATCATAAGATCTCATGGCTTCAGAATTACATGCAAACAAACTTTGTAATTGACAAATGTGAAAGGGCAGAAGTCCTACAATTTCAGGGTCAAAAAGACATCTAAGAAAATGATTCCATCAGATAGGCCACAAGCACATCTCTGAAATTAACTTTCTGCCTCTTAAGCGCCTCCCTTTTTTCTAGGTTCATTTCCACTAGTCCTTCCTTTCCAAGCCACAGAGGTAATCAGGAGCTCATGATATCCGCATTCTCCCTACTTAGTCTTCCCTTCCTACACACTCCCTCATCTGTTAGATAACACCCTCCCCAACACACCACCTCAGTGTTTAATAGGCCCATGACCTCTTTCTTCTGGACCCCAGTCTCTGTTGATGCCAAATCAGAAGAACACTATAGGCTCAGGGAGCAGAGATCCCTTAACTTAAAGGAGGGAATCATTGTGTGTTTTAAACACCATGACAAGGTGCTGAAGGAGATACTTTTTGGCAGAGGGCAAAGAGACCCATGGCATAGGCTCTTTCCCTTTAGTACAGGATGTTCCAACACACCAGACCTACCCACTTGCTCTGACTCTGATAGCAAGTCCACACATCCCCTCCCTCATTTGCATAGCAGAAAATGCAGAGGCCTGGACCAAAAGGCAGAAAGGGCTATCTATCAGGACATTGTTCACTGCAGGGCCTCGTCAAATGACCTGCTTTTTATCCAGAACTGAGTAAACAAATACTTTTGCAGAAACACTATACTATGCAGTGATTTCACAAACAACTATTTAATAGTCCATTACCAGCTTTTCCAGACAAGTGATGACTGAACCTCCTTTCTGTGGAAAGGGCAGTCATTGCCTGTGGATGGCTTGGGTTTTAAGGGAGGTAAGAGGGACATGGGAGGTGATACTAAAATTATTTGTCCCTCTTTGAAGCTTTCTAGGTAAGCTATGCCCAGACTCAAGGACAATGTGTTAAGACTGACTTCTGTGTCACTCCTGAAAAGCCCTGGGAATTTTAATTGAAATTAGTTTCAGCACTGGCATTCTGCCTTATTTGCAATTTGTATTATGAAGGACAATACTAAATAAGAAGGTTGATTTTTTTTATACAAACTCCAAAACTGTATGTTGGCAACCCTCCACTCCCACCTAAGAAATAAACACAACTGTTTTGTTTTGTTTTCACTGAAGGACAGTGAACATTTTGGTTATCAATATTCAAAAGCCAACTAAAACAGCAGAGAAAGCTGTAGTGGGAAAAGGTCCCCAAAGCAGAAAGCTATTCATGGAAACGGAAACAAGCAGAAGAACAAACAGACAAATCTCCATGTTTTTCATCTTACATTTCAAAGCTGCATTAAAGTCACAAGTCCTCCTGTTGCAAGGCATTTCCTAAAATTCATGAAACTCCATACACAGGAAGTCAGCTTTTTACTTTTTCAGTATTATTTTTCCCTTAATTTTACTTTAGCTTGTTTACTAATTTAAAAAATAATCTTTTTTAAAGCTAAAAATCCATAATCTCCCATAAATACCTTCTCTGCAAAGGTGCCTGTCCCTGGATCCCACTTTTACAGTGTTCAACCTGGTGGCCAGGCTGCTTTCCTGTGACTTAAGAACAGTTTTCCCCAGAAGGAAATACTACACTGGGAAAGATTTATCTTTTCAAAACTGTGACCAAGTTAGAGAAAATGATACTTATAGCTAATTATGAGATATGATGTCATCTTAGAGGAAAAAAATCAAATCCCACTACTGAAAGGAGGCTATTTCAGTAAACCTGCAATCTCTTAATGTAAGAACATGGAAACCCTTTTCTCAGGGCCCAGATATATACCAAAGACAATACACCAAGAGAATAATTATTTCTCCATGATGGGCTACTATGATTATCTACCCCATTATGAGTCAAGTCCTTGAAAATCCAAAGGTAAGCAGCAGTTAAACAGCTATAAACAGTGGCTAATGAGGATTTTGAGGAACTATGACGAGGTGTCAGCTCAGTGGAAACCACTGTAGTGGCTAAGTATAAAAAATACGTGCCCTACACATCAGGCTCTGTGCACTCTCTCTCCTGTTCCTTTCATGAGTCTCTCCCTTTTCTCTGTCTCTCCCTTCTTTTTCCTCCTTCTCCCACTCTGTGTTCATATCTCCAGTTTTGACTCCCCTGCCTCTCTCTCTCCCATCTTTGTCTCTTCCATTTTCTTTTTTTCTCTCATTTCCACACATGCCTTATTGCTTCTCTCCCAGTGCTTGTGCATGTCACAATATTGCATGGAAGTTTATTGTAAGCATATGTGGGTTCCCTGTTCTTATTTATTAATCAATGTTAACTCTTTTATATCACTCTTTCTGTGTACAAAAGGAAACCAAGATGCTTTTTGTTTTCATATCATGTACCTGTTTATTTGAAAGCCATTCATCAATGATGTGGAGGGGAGAAGCAGGAATAAGGCACACAATCTTTACCCTCAAAAAGATGCCAAAGTTCTTACTTTTGAAGTCACCTCTTCAGAAAAAGAAGATTCCTTTTATTCTATCGGCCTTGTTCCCCAGCTTTTTTTTTTTAACATTTGCTCACCATAAATGTATTGATTACTTAATGTTTGCCAGGAAGTTTAAGCATATGAACAATAGATTGGTGGAAGGGTTATAAGGAAAGGAGAATTTTCTACTTTTCCTCTCAAATTTATGCCATATATTTGCTTTGTTAGGAAAGCAAGGCAGAAAAGGACGAAAGGGTATGGACAATGCCCTACACTCGCACACACACACCCACATGCACGTGTGCAAAAAGTATTAGAACTTCTGCCTTCCTCCCTTCTCTTGCCCCTGCCTCTATGTAGACCTCACCCTGAAACTTGGCCTTGTTCTGGGCATACTGAAGGGAAAATATTAGGGAAGGAATAGAGGCAGTATCGAGATGCCAAATTCTTTCCTTCCTCAATCTGAAGAACTTCGGGCAAGGAGAACTGACATGCAGATGGTGGGACATGGAGAGGCATATATGACCACCTGTGCTGCAAGGTGGATATTGTCATTCTTGAACACTGAGCTTCAGAGAGGTCAAATACTTGGCTCAGCAAATAGACAGCAGATTCTAACCCAGATATCCAACTGCAAGACTCATGCTCTTTCCACTACACTCCATTGCCACCTTCTCTGCCTTGACAAACTCTAATTTATTCCTTCCCCTAGGTTAAGTTACCTTCCAACTTAAGTGAGCTTTTACTCCCTTTCCTCAGAGCCCTGTCTGTACCTCCAGTCTAACTTTTATTCCATTGACAATGATTATCTACTTCTTTGTTACCTTGACCACCCACATACGAATTGCCTGAGGGCAGGATAACCATCCTCTGCACCCCTCTAGCCCCCAAGATCCTTCATATAACACCTAATGCAGAAGGAATCAATATATACATTAAGGTGAACACCAAAATATGTTAAAGAATATTGGGCTTAGAAAATCCATCTTATTCTAAAAGAATAAATGGAAAGCAGTTAGGTTATCACAGAGATAAAAAAAAATACTAAATCCTAAATATCATTTATTCATTTTCAGACTGAGGGTGTGGATCAAAAGGAACAGTTTTTCAGGAGGAACCTATGAGAGATGCGAGGACAATGACAAGAGAACCCAATGAGCTGATCTGGAGTTATAAAGTTAATAAAGGAGGCAGAGAAATGTGTATTGGTCAAGACTGACAAGGCAACAACTAAATTCCTCAGGGAAAATAGTGAAGGAATGTTTTCTAAATGGTGCTGCCAGAATAGCATCTCTTCATTGGTGTACTAACATTACACCCAAATAACTGGCCATCAAAAAGGCCTATAATCTCAGACTAAGACACTCCTTACACAAGCATAGAATTTTTGACCATGGTATTTTTTTTTCAGGTATAATTGACAAATACAATTGTAAGATATTTAAGGTGTAAAGACACCACAAAAAAAGAAAATTACAGACCAATATACCTGATGAAAATAGATGCAAAAATACTCAGCAAAATATTAGCAAACCGAATTCAAAAATACATCAAAAAGATCATCCATCATGACCAAGTGGGATGCATCCCAGGGAAGCAAAGACGGTACAACATTCAAAATCTATCAACATCATCCACCACATCAACAATAAGAAGGATAAAAACCACATGATCATCTCCATAAATGCTGAAAAAAGATTTGACAAAATTCAACATCCATTCATGATAAAAACTCTCAACAAAATGGGTATAGACGGCAAATACCTCAACATAATAAAGGCCAGATATGACAAACCCATAGCCAACATTATACTTAACAGCAAGAAGCTGAAAGCTTTTCCTTTAAGACTGAGAACAAAACAAGGATGCCCACTCTCCCCACTTCTATTCAACATAGTACTGGAGGTCCTAGCCATGGCAATCGGACAACACAAAGAAATAAAAGGCATCCAGATTGGCAAGGAGGGAGCTAAACTGTCCCTGTTTACAGATGACATGATATTGTACATAAAAAACCCTAAAGAATCCACTCCAAAACTATTAGATCTAATATCTGAATTCAGCAAAGTTGCAGGATATAAAATTAATACACAGAAATCTGTTGCATTCCTATACACTAACAATGAACTAGCAGAAAGAGAAATCAGGAAAAAATTCCATTTGCAATTGCATCGAAAAGAATAAAATACCTAGGATTAAACCTAACCAAGATAGTGAAAGACCCATACTCTGAAAACTCCGAGACACTCTTGAGAGAAATTAAAGAAGACACCAATAAGCAGAAACACATCCCATGCTCATGGATAGGAAGAATTAGTATCATCAAAATGGCAATCCTGCCTAAAGAAATCTACAGATTCAATGCAATCCCTATCAAAACACCAACAGCATTCATCAATGAACTAGAGCAAATAGTTCTAATATTCATATGGAACCACAAAAGACCCTGAATAGCCAAAGCAATCCTGAGAAGAAAGAATAAAGTATGGGGGATTACACTCTCCAACTTCAAGCTCTATTACAAAGCCACAGTAATCAAGACGATTTGGTACTGCACAAGAACAAAGCCATAAACCAATGGAACAGACTAGAGAGACCAGATATAAACCAAAGCATATATGATCAATTAATATATGATAAAGGAGCCATGGATATACAATGGGGAAATGACAGCCTCTTCAACAACTGGTGTTAGCAAAAGTGGACAGCTACATGCAAGAGAATGAAACTGGATTATTGTTTAAGCCCGTACACAAAAGTACACTCAAAATGGATCAAAGATCTGAATGTAAGTCATGAAACCATAAAACTCTTAGAAGAAAACATAGGCAAACATCTCCTGAATATAAACGTGAGCAACTTTTTCCTGAACGCATCTCCTTGTGCAAGGGAAACAAAATCAAAAATGAACAAATGGGGCTACATCATGCTAAAAACCTTCTGTACAGCAAAGGAAACCATCAGCAGAAGAAAAAGATATCCTAAAGTATGGGAGAACATATTTGTAAATGACATATCCGAAAAGCAGTTAACATCCAAAATGTATGAAGAACTCACATACCTCAACACCCAAAAAGCAAATAATCCTATTAAAAAATGGGCGGAAGATATGAGCAGACAATTCTCAAAAGAAGAAATTCAGATGGCCAACAGGCACATGAAAAGATGCTCTACATCACTACTTATCAGGGAAATACAAATTAAAACCACAATGAGATATCACCTCACACCAGTTAGGATGGCCAACATAGAAAAGACTAGGAACAACAAATGTTGGTGATGATGCAGAGAAAGGGGAACCCTCCTACACTCCTGGTAGGAATGTAAACTAGTTCAACCATTGTGGGAAGCAGTATGGAGGTTCCTCAAAAAACTAAAAATAGAAATACCATTTGACCCAGGTATTCCAATCCTAGGAATTTACCCTAAGAATGTAGGATCCCAGTTTCAGAAAGACATGTGCACACTTATGTTTATCACAGCACTATTTACAATAGCCAGGAAATGGAAGCAACCTAAGTGTCCATCAGTAGATGAATGGATAAAGAAGATGTGGTACATATACACAATGGAATATTATTCAGCCATAAGAAGAAAACAAATCCTACCATTTGCAACAACATGGATGGAGCTAGAGGGTATTATGCTCAGTGAAATAAGCCAGGTGGAGGAAGGCAAGTGCCAAATGATTTCACTCATCCATGGAGCATAACAACAAAGCAATAACTGAAGGAACAAAACAGCAGCAGACTCACAGAATCCAAGAATGGACTAATAGTTACCAATGGGAAAGGGACTGGGGAGGACGGTGGGAAGAGAGGGAGAAGGGGAATAAGGGGCATTACGATTAGCACACATAACATAGGAAAGGGACACGGGGAAGGCAGTATAGCACAGAGAAGGCAAGTAGTAACTCTATAGCATCTTACTATGCTAATGGACAGTGACTGTACTGGATTATGCGGTGAGGACTTGATAATGGGGGAAATCTAGTAACCACAATGCTGCCCATGTGATTTTTATATTAATGATATCAAAATTTTAAAAATTAAAATTAAGAAAATCAAAAAAAAAAAGCCAATGACTCTAAGTAGAGAAGTGATTCAAAAGCCCCACATTCTAAATGGGAATCATTTTGGGAATTTTTAAACCAATTTATTTCATCTACATTTTCCTTTTTATATAAGCCTAATAGTGTTGGATGATAAAAACCTATGTCTCAATACATCTTTAAAAATACTTTTTTTTTCAAGAACAGAAATCCTGCCATTTGCAACAACATGGATTTATCTAGAAGGTATTATGCTCCGTGAAATATGCCAGGCAGAGAAAGACAAATACCATATAATTTCACTTACTTGTGGAATATAAAAACAAAGCAAAACAGAATGAACAAAACACAAGTAGACTCATAGATGCTGAAGTGACTAGTGGTTACCATGGGGAAGGGTTTGGGGTATGTGGTTTGGGGGAGGATAAAAGGGCACAAAAATTCTCAAGCATAATGTAAGTTAGTCACAGATATAGTAGTACATGCAGCATGAAGAATAGAGTCAATGATTCTATAACATCTTCCTATATTGAGAGATAGTAGCTATATTAGCAAGGGTGAGGATTTAATAATATGGGTAATAACTATTGAAACCCTGTGTTGTATATCTAAAACCAATATAAGATTGTACATCAATGATACTTCAATAAAAAATGAATTTCAAGAAAATATATATATATATTTGAAATGTAAGCATAGTGATAACTAACACATCCATCACCTTATATATTCTTTCTTTTTTTCCTTTAAGAACATTTAAGTTCTACTCTCTTAGCAAATTTCAATTATATAATAATACAGCATTAGCAATGATAGTCACCATGTTTTATGTTAGACACTCAGCCTTTATCTTCTAGCTGAAAGTTGGTATCCTTCTCCCAAACTTTCCTTATTTCCTCCAGTCACTGGCAGCCACTTTTCTAATCTCAGTTTCTATGTTTTTACTTTTTTAAGATTCTACATATAAATGATACCATGCACTATTTGCCTTTCTCTGTCTGGCTTATTCCACTTAGCATAATGCCCTCAAAGGCCATCCATGTTCTCATGGCAGATTTCCCTCTTTCTCATGGCTGAGTAATATTTCATTGTATATGTATATACCACGGATTCTTTATCCATTCACCCACTGATGGACATGTAGATTGTGTCCATATCTTGGCTATTGTGAATGTTCTTGGCTGGTGTTTTACTTCATCTTAAGCTGACAAGTACAGAGGAAAGTATCCACCTTTTCCACCACCCTTAAACTGGAGTTTGAGCAGATCTTTAAATAAAGCTCTCTTTGAATTGGATCAATCAAAAAATAACGAGCATACCCTTTGCTATGAAGTACACCACCCATCTTATGGCTTTGATTCCTGTAACTTCTTTTTAAATACTTTTCAAATTTTTTTCAAGGTATGATGATGAATTCTTTATCATTAAAATTATGTGATTATGCCTGATATTTTTTATTTTTATTTGAAAGAAAATGTCATTGATTTTATCTGAAATGCTTTTGTATATGCTATATTTCTGTGTATCTCAGTTTTCTTGCACAGATTGAAAACCAGTTTTATAGGTCTCCAAATAAAATGGATTTAGTAAGGCAATTTATTTAGAATGGTGGGAAAATGTGATATTCTAGTTAACTCGGTGTTTCAACTAACTAAACTACCCTTATTCACCGTAAGTCAGACTGGTTCTCAAAACATGATACAATACTCTAGCCTAATAAGATTTTCTCTCTCTTGATTTCATTGAGGTGTTGAGTTCTTAGAAAGTCATCATTTCAGCCATTATAGATCATCACTACAAATTCTCACAGAGTTTCGCCAAGGTAGAAAGTGTAAAATTCAAAAAGTTGTAAAATTATCCACGAATAAAAGGTACATGGATTATTTTAATGGCCTAGGGGTGGGCACTGATGAAAAAAAAACCCTGGGTCCTAGGAAAAACAGTGAATAGACAGTTCATTTCAGGTACTTCCTTCCCACCCCCATCAATGTCTCTGTTCTATCCTCCTCCCATTTCCTGCCCCATTCCATCACCCCAATTCTTCTAGCCCACTTCAGCTTACAACTAATCAAGACTAAAGTCATACCTATGATATTAGTTAATAAGGGATGGAGATGAGTTAGGCATGATCCCAGGAATATTTGTATTCTCACTTAAGCTGCTCCCAGACTAAATGGAACAATGACTTAGCCTTAATACACAAAGCACATATGGCCTGAGCCCTGGCTCTTTAGTTCAGTCTCCCAAAACTGGCTTTCATTTCATTCCACGCTTCCTTGTTATCCCACATGCATCTTCTACTTGGTAAAACCACCCTTGCAGCCATACCAGTCCATATGGCCATCACCTTCTTCAGTTGGTGACTTGCCCTGAGAGGGAGGGCTCAAGCAAACACTGCATGGAGAAGCCTTCCCAGGCCTCCTGGTCTGCTTTAGATGCCCCTTCTCCATGTACCCCCACACTCTGTGCACATGAGAACACTTACTATTTCATACGATAATTGCTGTTTCTTTCTATTTTCCCCACTAGCTAGACTGTAACCTTCTTGCAGCCTTATCAGTCTTCATATTTTCAACATCTAGCGAATTGCCCAGCACGCACAGCTCATTAAGGTTGAACAAATGAAAGACTGCAATGAAATGAAGAGATTTGGGATACCACTTTTTCATGGGGAATGGAATAAACAAATGCTGGAAATACTAATTTAAATACTGTCAACCCCTACTATAGAATATAGCACTTAATATGCACAGAGTCTGCAGCACTACAAAGTTTCCTGGTTTTTGTTTTATAAATCCCTGATACTAGTTTATTAACTTTTCATTTGTTCCCTTCTCACTAAAGTAGAGCACAAAACAATCCCGTTACTTGCGTTTCCCAATTGTCTAAGTTCCAGATAAATAGGCTTACTGGTTTTGTGTGTGCTTTTATGCACTTTAATCAATACATTTCCCGGTTTGAACAAGACAACAAATTAATTCCTGTCTTTTTTAAACTAGTTTCCACTTACTCAACAATGTCACTACACAACTTGGAACCAGCCTTGAATAGTGGGAGAAAAAAATTCTCTGGCCCAGAAGTCTGTATACCTACAATTTTGAGTCCTGGCTCTGTCTTTCACTGACTCTGTGGCCTTGGGAAAATTACATAACAGTTATGAGCCTCAGTTTCCTCATCTATAAAACATAAGAGTTGGACCAGGTGATTTTTAAGCATCCTGTCAGTTTTAAAATTCTATTATTATATAAATCTTTAATTCTAACATAGAGCAGGTGGACCTGACAAGTACTGGAAATGACAATACTGTACTGTCACACAAAGAAGATAATCTTCATCACATGTAATTCAATTTAAAATTCACAGTGAAGTCAAATTTGCACGCACTACGACTGAGTGGCCAAGAGTAATAAAATGCATACATGGAAAGAGCAGGAAGCAGGGAGGAGGGGACCCACACTCTCTGAAACCGTACACAGCCTAAATGCATTTTCTCACACTGATGTATTTTAAATTTGTGACTATGAATATACCACAGTGAACAGCTTGAAGTTCTTTGGAACACACAACGTCTCTTCTAAGGTCACTCCTGAAGGAACAGCAGTAATAACATTTGGCATATGTAGATAGAGCGCTTTGCAGACTGCAGCATGGAGAATTATGCCCTGCATGTTCCAGAAAAGATGATCCATGATTCGGAAGAAAAAAAATGCCAGGTACCATTCTGACAGTGGCAGCAAAACCAGTGTAACCATACGATCAATGTGGACGCCCTCATTAAAATCCCCAAGTAGCTGTGAGTTTGCTTTTCAGCAGGGTCTGAACAGGAATAATGGATTTGGTGGCCTGGAGGAACATTAGAGGTTTTAATAAAAGGAACTTAAAATTACCAGTGTTGGCCCTGATTCCAAGGAAGCCTTGGCTCAGTGTCCATAACAGCACAGGATGAACCTAATTCCTTGCCTCTCGAATGCTTGCTCTTCGGTTTCAAATGTCATTTTGTACAGAGCCTGATAATTTCCTCTCAAAAATAAACTCATAAAAATTGCTTTAAAATTTCTGATCAATGTTTTCAGTTCACAGAGATATTAAACTGAATTTCCTAAAGCCTGAAAAGCTAATTATGCATTCAATTAGAGTTTCTTAATAAAGATTAAAACTCTGAAGTCTATTACAAGCCCATATTTAATTCAACTGCCATTTAACCATGCCATGGAAGTGTAAGCGGTAACAATGAATATAAATTATAATACATGCCATAGAAAGAATGCTATTTGTCCAAGTACGTTACTATAAAGAATTAAATTTTGCTATCAGTTCCATGATCTAGTTAAAATTGGTATTCTTTATTTGGTCTTTCAATGTAGTCCAATTTCCTACTTTGAAAAACAAATTCTAGGGAATAAAGAAAAGAGATTAATTTATCATTAAGACTCTGCTTAATTGAAGTCAATTCCGAACAAACTTGAATTCAATTTCTGCTCATTAAATTGAATGTGCTCTGCGTTCCTCTCTGCATTGCTTTGAGCAAGCAGCTGAGAACAAGGGACTAACATCAAAATTATTAAATTGAGGAGATTTTATTTGGTCTTCACATGCCAGAGCCGCTTTGATGAGGAGCTGTTTTGGCACTGAAAGGAAAGAAGAGCAGCTGGAGGAAAAATCAAATGAAACTAAGCCTTGGAAAATTGAAGAAAACGCAAGCTTAATAATATTTAATAATTAAATTTCCACAAACAATAGCGGCAAATGAAGTAATCTGCAAAGTCTGTGAACTCATTTGCATAATTGATGCCGGTCCCCTGTAAATGAATAATGAAGATAATAAAAGATGTTGCTAAAAATGGGCACAATAACAGCAAATTTCATCAAGCCGCGCTCTCTGATTAATCTGCTCTTGCAAATCAGCAGCGAGAGGGGAGCGCGTGATTAACCGCGCCGAGGACGGCAGCAGGCGGCGGCGCTGCCCTTTCTCTGCGTGTCTCTGGGCGCGTCCTGCCCGCTCCCCGCTCCGCCCGCGCTCCTCTCGCCGCAGCTGCCGCGGGCGCCGCACCGCCGGGTCGCCTTTCGCCCGGCGCCGCCGCAGAGGCTCGGCCGCCCCGCCGCCTTTCGTCGCGGCCGCGTGCGGGGCGAGGGCCGCCAGCCACCGCGTCCTCTGCCCGGCCGGGGGCTCCCCTCCTGCGCCTCCGCGGGGCGACCCGGGGGCACCGTCGCCAGGCCCGCTGCCTCGACTCCCTGTAAACTGAGGAACAATTAGCCAGCCGCGCGGGGAAGGGCTGGGTGACTCCCGGGCGGTTGGCTGTCGGCCCCCGCGTCGGGGGCTGCGGGATGGGGGCGGTCGGGAAATCTGCTTAGGAAGGAAGAGGCGAGGTGCCGCCGCGGCCTCCGAGGGCAAAGAAACCCAAGGGCGCTGTCTGCGCGCAGGCACCCCTCTCTGTGCCCATCGCACACGGACAGAACGGGCCTTAAAAGGGATGAGTCTATTACGCCCTTTTAAATGACTACTCAGGAAAGATCAGGGGGCATAAAAAAAAAGCTTCCCACCCCAGCAATTCCCTTCTCTAGAAGGAAAAAAAAAAAAATGAGAAAGCAACCCACAAAGGTAAGCCGGACATTTCAGAATTTTGTGAGTGGGATTTTTTTTTCCATCAAAATAACACTTTTCAGTTTGCGACTTACATTGTCGAGTGTATTTTTCTCAGGGCCAACCCAAGGGGCTAATAAAATCTCTGCGAGCTGTTACGCCTAAATACATTTTGTGCAGGAGTTTGTGAAAGCAACTTTGCCGAGTGCAAACCTTAGAAGATGAAACTGAAAATACTTTGAAAATCACACGATCCTCTTCCAATCGAGGCACCGCGCTTTTCCAGCTCTCTAGGATAAAGTTGTCTCAGAAAAATAAAACTGTTGATAAACCATGGTTCCAGACTGTTACTTATTTTACGATCCTCGGTTTGCAATCGATCATAGGTTAGGCCTAACAGGACTGACTCCGGCTTTTCATTTGTTTATAGTGTGTGCAGGATTTTATGCCTCAAATGTACCATGTCAGCTACGTAAAATAATGCATTATTTTCTTCTGCATCCTGGATCCACTTCCACAATGGTTTTTGTTTAAAATAAGAGAAATGATTATTTTCCATTATTGCAGAATGGAAACTTCAATCCTAGACATCTGAAAAACATATCTTAAAAATCGAGTACTGAATTGGGAAAAGCAGAGAGGAGCTCATGTTTACTTCATTTGCAAAGTCCAATTGACTCTATTTAACTTCACCAGTTTTAATCCAGTCTATTAAACCATGAGCTTGCTTCTGCTTCAAAAAAGCCAATATGCCACCCTGAATCCCAAATTCCATCTCAGTGCCATATCATCAAACAAACCCGTGAGCCCTTATTTTTGCTATGCGAATGGCTCATATGTTGGAGTTAATTTTTCTGGAACAACAATCACAAGTATCCCTGACGCCTCTCTATAAATACAAAAGCCCATATGCTGCCCTAAGCCCCACATTCCATCTCTCTCTGTTCCATGTCATCAAATAAACCTGTGATTTCCTTGTTTTTGCTAGTGAATGGCTCGTGTTGCAGTTAATTTTCCAGGCGCAGTCACGCTGCACTTTTCCCTGACGCCTTTCTTTAAGTACAAAGAAATCTAGAATCATGGAATTTTGAGCCACTGGGAACTTCTTCGCTTTACATGGAAAGAAACAGACTGAGAGAAGTTAAGCGACTGCCCACTCCCACACGGGCTTTACCACCTCGGTCCAGGTGTCCCTACACCCAGGCCGGTGGTGTCTCCCCACCTCCAGCCTCTTGCCGAGATCAAAGCAAGGAAACTGGAAAAGGACTCAACAGAGGATTTCAGGAAGCACAGGGAAGCCACAGGAATGCGGTAGCAGAATTAATGGGATGTGGGAAAGGTTAGAAATGACAAATCCAGGTGATAAAATGAGTTTCAAAGAATGAAGAGCCAGATGGTAATAGAGAAGGGAAGGGCAGAGGCTGTGTGAAAAATAATTTGGCAGAATAAAGACTGGGGAAAGAAAGTGGTTTGTAAGATGCCTCAGGCGTAGGGTCAAAGTCACATCAAGAGAAAAAAGGAAAAGTCCACAGAATGTTTGTAGACAGGCGGAAGGGGAATATAAGGGAACTGACGTCCAAAAGATTCTTTCCGAGGAAGAAAGGGTGACAAACTGCCTCATGAGAATGAACTAGTGAGGGGCGAGAGCACAAGGAATGGCCACAGTCAAGGTGAATTGTAGGCAGTTGTGAGAGTTTCATCCCAGGTGCATGATGAGCTCGCCAGGGCCTGACCCGCATCAGCGGTGCTTCATCCACCCAGAGTCAGAGAATGTCTTAGAATCAGTCAGACCTTACTTAGATGAGGAAGGGCTCTGTGCAATGGTACCCCACAGCTCAGTGCCAGGTAGAGAAAATCCAGGCTTTCTCACCCGCACCGCATGCCGGTGGAGCCCACTGTTTTCCTGCTTAGAACCGGGAACGACTCCATTAGGAAGTGCTCTGAAGAGACACCCTCAGTTCTTTGTGGTTTCCGGTTTCAAATCACCCTAAATGCACAAAATAAGAATTTCCCAGCTTATTAGTTCTCATGAAACTAATGATCCTCATTGTCCTTGAAAACAGCTACATTTTGGAAATGACTAGGCTACCCAAGGGGGGTAATAAAATTCATTTCAATTGGTCAGTCTTGAGATATAATTGAACAGTCATAAATTAATTATTTCTAGCTAATACTGACATGATGGCAAAGTAGGTAAAGATTTTTAGCCAACTCCTTGGGTTTTTTTCCCTCTCTTGTTTCTTTTTTGTTTAAATGACCAGTTTGGGCAAGGGCCTAACACTCTAAGCAGAGGAACGTGGCAGCAGTGTTTCTGAACCCTAGGGCCTAGGAGTCTTCATCACCATCAGGAGCTGTCCTTATGAGGCCGAGAATCTAGCTGAGCTCCATGTAGGTAGAAAATATGAAGCTCTGGTTGCCATGATATTCTAGTTAACTGATGGTGACCACACTTTATAAACCAATGTCTGATTCTTAAAACCTTGGAAGGCTGTTGAAGGACATGCCAGCTCTCTCCCTACATAGAACAACAGGCAGACATTGCTGTTAACCTGGCACATGAAAATATTCATACTCTGTAATGTTTACTGGCTGTTTATATCCTAAATTTGCACAAAATCCAGAGTTATTTTTCCACTAATAATTTATCTTTAATGAATAATGATGTCTTTATTGTGGACCCATGGTTTAAATAGCAAATTTTTTCTTGTCATGATTATCTACAACTATTATATTTTCTCATTCAATTAAACTTTTCTTATAGAAACAGAACGTTTTATTGAAATAGAAATTATTTAAAAATGAGCACATAAAGAAGGCAATATTTAAGTAAGCTACCCATAAAGCATTTAAAACATAATTTATGGATATGTAGACATTTTAAACAATTATAGATTTTCCCCCAGTGGTTATTAATTCTTTTCAATGATAATTTGTTGTCTATGTGCCTCTCAAGCTAAAAAGTACCAATTCTTTATCATTCCTGGTTTGTTCATGATTTTCCAGGATTTACTTACAAGCCCCAAAAAACAAGTGTCAAAACCCCTGCGCCTGCCCTCTTTCTATTCGCTTTACCCTTCTCTCTAGCTGGGAAGCCATAGAGCTAAAAGGAAAAGCCTGCTATTCTAAATTCCTTCCTCCCTCTCTGTTCCTCTCTCATTGTATTCAACTCAATCAGAATGTGCTGAGCACCCAGCAATGACACGCACTGAGGAAACAGGGAAATAACTATGGGCCCAGCCCTCCAGGAGCTGACAGCCATCTGCCAGATACCTACATGCATACAGATAATGTTTATGTAACATAGGAAGAGCTATAAGCACTTAGCCCAGTCTCAAAATTCTGGAGTGTTTTCATAAAAAGATGGGAAAAAAATAGGGGAAGGTGGTGTGCTAGCTTGATTCATGACCTTCTTCTTAACTTCATGATGGTCTTCATCCAACCATAGACATCATCTTGTAATTCCCCATCTCCAACAGCTTTCAGAAAGGCTCACTGATCCACAGTTCTAGTATGCTATTGGCAATCACAGATTTAAATTTAAATCATCCCATATAATGGGTGTTTTCATAGAGCTTAAGTTTTAAAAAACATCCCAGGAGCACCTCATTCAGTCCTGACCTGTGTGACATTGATTTGTTAGAGTGCTGTATATGTGAGACCTATTTTAAATATGTGTATGTGTTCACCTAAATATATACCTGTTTCACTCTGGATATTAAATTATAAGTTTTATGGTGACTTGAGATGCCATTAAGAAATTGGTCTAAGAAACCAAATATAAAAATTATCAGGCAATTAGGAATCAGTGGAAGTGCTGTGACTTTATGAATGGCTTTATAAACATCACTGTAGCCTGAAAGGATTGACCAACAAATGTACGACTACTGGTGGAGGAAACTATGTCTGGAACGTGTATGGCTTTAGGGAGTGTGAAGAGAATTAATTACAAGGGCGACTGCCAAGGGAGAATACTAGGAGCCACTCTCTCAGAGACTACAGTCTAACCAAGCTGTTCATTCAGACTCCGTTGCTTTCTTCTGTTTGTACCAGGAACCCCACTCAACTGGCTTATCCAAATAGAATCTGTTTTTCACTTAGAGGGAGGAAGGCCAAGGCTAGATCCTACAATTCCATCAGAAACTTGATTTTTTCAGTCTTTCCTCTCTAGCATCCTTGGCATGTATTTTTGTTTTTCCTTATGGTCGCAAGATGACCCCTTTATCTCCAGGCATTGTGTCTGGATTCCAAGAGAAAGAAGGAAGGGCAAAAGGTATGTGCCAGCTAAGCTTGTCCTTGCCCTGAGCCTCAGTCCGCAGTCTGCTTATATGGCACTGGGCAGGACTAGGTGAAAAGGCCTTAGCTGTAAGAGAATCTGGGGAGGTGAGAAATTTTAACTGGGCATTAGCCCCATCCCAAACAAATCCAAGTTATCTTGGGAAGCACAAAAGGAGAAATGGTTATTGTAGAGAACCAGTGCTGATTTCATTAGTGTTTCCAATTCTGGAAGTATCACCCTACACGTTAATACATACAACTGTCTTATATTTGTATACAAGGTAGTGCTGTTATAAAGATATCAAATAATTTTCATATCTCCATCTCAGCACACTTTCCTTGGAGAAAGAGGTAGCATTTTTGTAAACGTATCAAGTGGCCTGACCATTTTTGAAGGCTGTCAAGACACCTAATATTACCATAACTAAAGATCTATACTCTGCTTCATTCTGGATCTTAATCTCACACTACACTGTATTTTTAAAGGCTTTTGTATGCTCACTGCTGGAAGTTTATTTGCTAGTTTATAATAAAATGCATGGGTAACATTAAATAATGCATAGGCGCACAGGACAGGTGAGAAGGCATCCAAACAACCCCAAGAATTGTAATCTGGGCCAGTGATAGACGAGGCAGAGAGGAATGGACAGCATAGTTTTATCGGTGCATATCCCCCACATTAAATAGCATTTACTAAGTACACACAATCACATATCACAGTTGTCAAAATAAAACAAAGGGGTGTTGTACTCCAATCAATTTGTGATTTTATTAATCTGGGTACCCTATTTTTTGTAAACCCATATTCCACTCAGCAGGACCTCAACCAGAGCAGGAGGTAGAAAAATGACAAACCTCAAACTAGCCAACTTAATTATGTTATTAGCCATTGTTAAAGGTTTGTTGAGAGAGAAGATTGAAGCTATTTGTAAAATGAGGTTTGTGTTTGTGGATTTTGATGTTCCTATTTCGATTTTGCTATTCCTTGTCCCTATTTCCATGGATAATCAAGAATTCAATGGATCTAAAACTATTGTTTTGGTACAAGATTTGGTTGCTATCTATTTGAAATTACAATTAGCATCTAAAAGCATTTACTCCACCCTTTTATATGAGGCTTTGTACTAGCTGGTAGCAGTGGGGACATTTGAAAACAGTAATGTCATATAGCAATCCTCTTACCAAATGCACATCTTTTTAGAAAAAGCAAATAATGCATACATAAGTGTATATAACCTTCAACATGATGGGACAGAAGAGGATGAGTATTTTTTTCCTCAATAATTAGATTCAGATTCTTTGGAGCCTGGCTGAAGGCATCAGCAGACATGTATCATCTCATCCCATTATCCCAAAAGGGAGTTTGAATGTTCAATTTAGACAAATATGTTGACTTGGTTTTTGCAAATGAAGGATTGTTTTTAAACATCCCATACTATGTTCCACGGCAGACTCTGCTCTCAATCTCCCTTTGATTGTAGTGCAAAGAGACTCAGTTCTGCCAATTTCTATTGACCTTAGGAAAGCCACTCACTTAACTTCCCTGGGCTTCCCTTTCTCTGGCTTTAAAAGAGGGGGCAAGAAAATGTTATGGGGAAGACAAAAAGGTGACTTTGGAAGTACAATCACTGTAAAATGTAATGTGCTAAAACTAATACAAGGTATTATTGTTTAATTCTTCCATTTGTACTATTGAGGAATTGTTTAATACACACAAACCTTTTATAAAATACAATCAAATGATACATACCATTTGTAACAACTTTCCATATGTCAAAAAATGGAGATATATGTCATAATAAATTATTTTTGAATGTAGTATTTGAACTGTATTCAATTTCGTGAGTGGATTCCCCTGTGTTGACATTTCCTCTAGGGTTTCTTACCAGATCAAAAGTGACACAGCTTTTTTTCCCATTTTTTTTATATAAGCTTCAAGTGTACACTTTATAATTTGACAACTTTATATACTATAAAGTGGCATCACCACAAGTCTAGTTACCATTCATCACCATACAGACACCCTTTACCCATTTCGCCCACCCTTGCCCTCTGGCAACCACTAGAATATTCTCTTTATCTATGAGTTTGTTTTTGTTCTATTTTGTTTGTTCGTTTGTGTGGTTTTTTTTTTTTAAGATTCCATATAAGAGTGAAATCATACAGTATTTGTCTTGCTCTGACCTATTTTGCTTAGTGTAATGCCTTTGGGCTCCATCTATGTTACCACAAATGCCAAGATTTCATTCATTTTTATGGCTGAGTAGTATTCAGTTGTATAAATAAATCACTTCTTCTTTATCCATTCATCTATCAATGGACACAGGTTGTTTGCGTATCTTGTCTATTGTGAATAATGTTGCAATGAACATTGGGGTGCATATATCTTTTCAAACTAGTGTTTTCATTTTCTTCAGATAAATACCCAGAAGTGGAATAGCTGGGTCACCAAGTAGGTCTATATTTAATTTGTTGAGGAACCTCTATACTTTTTTCCACAGTGGCTGCACCAATTTATATTCCCACCAACAGGGCATGAGGGTTTTTGTTTCTCCACATCCTCTCCAACACTTGTTATTTCATGTCTTTTTTAAAATAGCCTTTCTAACAGCAGTGAGGTAATAGCTCATTGTGGTTTTGATTTGCATTTCCCTGATGATTAGTGATGTTGAGAATTTTTGTCCAATGTTGAAGTCATTGAGCATTTGAGTGACTTTGAGCTTTGAATAATTTTGTTGAACTACTACATGGTCTCAAAGACCAGCAAACATTGGCCAACTAATTGGACAATCTCCGTTTTTTGAAGTGAATCCCAAGGTAATATATAATGCATTTCTGTTTGAGAAATCCTGCTTAGGGTAATCCTACTTTGGAAATAGTAACAAATCAATTTCCAGGCTTGCTGAAATAAACAGTCCTCAGCCTTCAGAAAGAATATACAGGCAAGTAAGCATAGCCATCACTTATTTAGTTAGTGTAGAGTGTTACGAATACCCATGAAACATATCAGAAGAAACCTTCACATTTTTGTATGCATTTGCTCTTTTAAGTTATGCACTAAAATTAAGAAGACATTGCTGAAATGGGTGTGTTAGTCTTCACAAATTTCTGCCACCCAAAATCTGCTTTTTTTTCTTATATCCTTCTTTTTTTATTGTTTTTATTATTTTATATCCTTTGTAACCTAAGTTTCTGCTTTACTCAACTCAGGGGATACCCAAGGATGAAAATACCATGTAATTCTCACATAACAATACTTTGCATTAAATCATCCATAGTCTTTGAACTCTTCAGTTGTTGAGATCACTATGAACCTTCTTTTGGGAAACTAGTTTCCATATGAAGTATATATAAATTTCATAAACATTGATGGAAGTGTTTTATTAATATTTACAGCTAAACTTCTGCTCAATTCTTCTGATTATTTGTAATGGTAGGTTAGTACTAAATAACATCAGATATTGTACTAAACTATTTTTCAATTCATGCTTCCAAATAGTTGTGGGTAATTTCTAAAATGGATTCTGAGCAGGGAGAGTCTTAGAGAGGAAAAGGTATCATTAGTATCCCTCCTCGGCTAATTTAGCCAAGTACATTCCACAACTCTCCCAATCAGTATATTAAGCAGATGTGGTCTTTGTCCACCTAGTAAGTTGCGTTAGACCTTTCAACACTCTGCAGTCTTTTTATCACTCAGCTGCCAAGTTCCCTAGGGTAATCATAGACAGCTTGTCAATTTAATTGCAAAGAAACAGGCTTTCTTGTGACCATTCCAATTTTAGCTGCTACTTTAAATTGTACATGATAGTTCTTCCATGCTGTCTGCCCTTTAAACAGTGTGGATCTCTGCAAGCCTCTTAATGGTGATAGAAAGAAGAGGCAAGGCTGAAAATTTAGCTTGCTGGTAGAGCCTATAACATGCATTTTATTAAGTTGCTTCTTTCAGAACAGAAGATTTTCTTTGAGCCCTGTGTGTTGCCATTACCTCACCAATGCTAAATTATTTCTTTTCTTTTCAATGTTCCACTTTCATGCACATTTTCCTCCTTTCTGGGTGATAGAGGATTCATAGGCCATCTGGATTCTGAAACATCTGGACACTGAATTTCTGCAGAGGCGAATCAGAGAAAAGAGACAATCAATGGTACTGGGTCTCTGGAGAGATTTAAATCAATGATATTTTGGTTGTCTTCCTTTTGGAACATGAACACAAAAAGTGAAAGGAAAGCAGCACATCACAGGAACCAGTGTTCCCAGAACACCAAGAGGACGTCAGAAGGTGGGACATTAGTATGAATTGAAGTCAAGAACTGAGTATGCCTCTATATTAAATATCATTTTAGAATTTCCCCCTATTTTTTCAATTGTCATGTGTTTTTTTAATTTAATTTAGTTAAATATACTTTTAACAATGCTAAGGTTAGATGTGCATCATTTGAGTATGGTTTACCTTAAACTATGCATAATTCAATTCAATAAACTTTTACTAATCAAGTATTATATGTAGTCACAAAACTATCATATTAAAAATGTTGATATGTTCAGCTTTATATAATGACTAGACATGGGCACCACTTGGGTAAGTCAAGAAGAGTTACTTTTCTAAGATACACAGAAGAACATTAGTACAAAGAGATAAACAATGTTTCCGGGGACAGTTGCGGTTGTTAGTTTCTGGACCCAAAAAATGAAGAATTGAGATGACAATGTATGAATGAAAGAGGGTCTCAGCAGACCTTTAGAAAGTTCTGGTGCCTTCCTACAAGTTTGGCTCTGTGTGTGTGTGTGTGTGTGTGTGTGTGTGTGTGTGTGTGTGTGTGGTGTGTGTAAGGATCTGCACAAAGACAGAGGCTGCTCTGGAAATGCACAGGCCATCAATCTTGGTGTTAGACCTTGTATAATACAACTACACAGTTCAGTACAGTCTAGTCAGGCATGAGCACAGGGACTATTTATCACCCTCAGCCTTTCCCAGCTAACACAGCTTGGTCCAGTCTTCCCTGAACTTGAGCTATGGAACCAGAACAAGGGTCAGTTGCCCAGCCTGCTCAGTGAGTCACAGGAACAGGCCCTTAGACCAGACTTAAAACTTCTCCTCTGTGCAAAGGCAACTAGACTTAGCTGTCAGGCAAGTGTGAGGAAATGTTTAGATCCTATGATTTATTCCCCATATGACTGCAAATTTTTTTTCTTCACTCTATTTTCTCTGGTAAATATTTGGGCTTTCAACTGATAGATTTTTCTTTCCTGAAAAAAAAAAATGAAATTTCTGTAGAGTACTTTTTAAGAGACATGAGTTTAAAACAAGTAATCTTACACTTCTTCATGCAGTTTTCCTGAACTATGTGATGTTCTGCCATATATAAAAATAGTTAAAACTGTCAGGTGAGGTTGATTTCTAGGAAACCAAAAGAGTTCAAAAGAAAAAGAATGCAGCAGTAAAATTTTAGTAAGTATTTTTTTTAATTAGTCAACCTACATCTAAATATAATAACTATCCAAAATAAGAGACTATAGACATATTCCCCAGTTTTTGCCAGTTCATTGTGTCCTCAATTTCCTCTAACTGCGTCTTCGGTGAGCCCCACAATGAAGTGCAATATTACATGTTCACTTGTATGATATCAACCTTGTATGAAGAGAATGAATAAAAAATGAAGTTCTTAGCTGTGATCTATTTCAGATTAGCCATTTTCATTTATAAAACTGTTTATTTTACTTTGTCAGCTTGAAGGTCAATCCAACTTCAAATTGCATATTGCAGAATTTCAACAAAGATAGATGGCCCATCTCTGCTTCCTTTAAGACTAAAGGTGAAAAGCTGAGTCTTAACGGGGATATTAGGCAGAGCTCTGTGAAATGGACAAGATCACATCGATATTAGACTTGTAAGGACACTTCACTTTGAAGCCAAATCAAGGCCTGAACAGGGCAGCAGATGGCATCACAATTAGCAAGTATTAATTGCGGACATTAACCCAGGACAAGCTGTAAAAGCAAGTTCCAGGAAACACTTGTCATACACTAAAGAAAGAATAAATAACGAAGATCATAATGGCTACCATTTATTAAATACTTACTATATATTAGGGCCTATTTTATGCATTTCAGATAGATTATGTCACTACATCTCTACAATAAATAACTCCTTGAGGTAGGTACTATTGTTTTATTTTACAGATGAAAAAGCTGAGGGATAGGAAGGCTAAGCATCCTGGCCAAGATCACAAAAGTGAGTGTATGAAGGAACAGGACTCAAAGCCAGGCAGAAAGACTCAAAAACCCATATTCTGAATGACAAGTCTACATGTATACTTAGTGTGAAGGCCACCATGAAGGTCTTTTCAGAAAAGACTGTTTTAAAATTTTAAAGGCACCCCAAATTCTTTGTCCAGAGCTTAACTCCCCACAGGCGTCAGAGCTTTAACTCAAATAGATCTTCTCAACATTCCAACCACTCTTCCTGAAGATACTGCCTCCTTTTAGGTTGACTTATTTGGGAAGTAATCTTTTGTCTCCAGTAAGGAAAATAGTTTTGCTTTCTGATTACATGTTTTCCTTTACTGAAAGGACCAAGCTCAGAAACTACTGTGAGATAAATTTCCCATGGAATGAACCAGATTTGTTTTTTCTTTGATGGGAATTTTAGTAATGCCCACAAAATACATAGCTTTCCTAAATCAGTCAATTATAAAAAGGAAGTATGTTTGTATTTGGCAAGTGAATTTAAATAATCTCTTTGTAAGAGGAGCTACTTATTGAAACAATCTTACCATTTTTAACCTTATACCAATTAGTAGCCCCGTCAGCCCCAGCTGAAACCCACCACTTTTTAAAATATTCTTTAAAACAAAAACCAATAATAATTCTTTGTTAGTAAATATAATAATAGCTGACATTTTTATGATCATAGCATTGCTAATATAAGACAAATATTAAAATTGCAAACATCTTAAAATGCGACCTATTCAGGGGTTAACTTGTGGTACATGCATGGGACTAAGAAAATCTTTGAATTTGGGTAAGAACAAAACACTGCACTTTCATAACCCCTGACTTAAATGTTACATTTCCTTGCACTATGAACATAAGGAACCAATCACAATAGCAGTAGCAGTTACCTGTGATTTTGTCACCAACAAAACTCACAGACATTTTCAAATTGTATTACAGTTACTGCAGATATTTCTAAATACACTTTTACCCATCACTACATCAAAATTATAGTAGTTATTAGACAAACTACTACAGCCTGTTATTGAATGTGTTAATAATGGACTCATATATTTCTAGATCACAATGTTTTGATACTTTGCTACCTTTCCATATAATTGGCTTCCTCTGAAGCTCTATACAATTTACTCTATGCGCTTAAGAACTTTATTCTGATAGGAAGTCCATAGGCTTTACCACACTTCCAAGGGGGTCAAAACATTATGAACTCCTAATTAAAAGCCATATTAAATAATTTAGAGTATTCTATGGTCTGAATTATGCCCTCCCAAAATTTATATGCTGAAACCCTAACTCCCAATGTGACTGTATTTGGAAATAGGGACTTTATGGAAGTAACTGAGGTTAAGTGAGGTCATAAGCATGGAGCCCTGACCCAATAGCATTCATGCCCTTAGAAGAGACACCAGAGCTCACCCACAGTCTGTGCAAACCAGAAAGAGAGCTCTCACCAGAAACCAACCACGCGTGCACCCTAATCTTGAAGTTCCAGCCTTTAGAACTGTGAAAACATAAATTCTATTGTTTAAGTCACCCCGTCTGTGTTACTCTGTTACGCAGCTGGAGTCAACTGACACAGGGCAATACTATGTTTTTCCATTCCGAAGGCTTCCTTGCTCCTTCCTTAAGTTGTAAGCCTGGATGCCTTTGGGGAATTCATTGCACTCCTCCACCAGCTTTCAAGACCCAGAGCCACTTTTAAGCCAAAGTCCTGTGAGTTATATAAATAAATGTCATAAAAAGGAACCAACCTATTTAGACAATAATAACATTTTAAATACAGTTGCCATTTGTCAGAAGTAGGTGGCAATTGCTGCAACTGCTTTCAGATTCTACTTCTATCAGCAACATTGTTTTTACAAGTCCTCTGTGATCCAACTCCCTTCTGAGACACTCAACAGTTTCTGGTATACACAGTGACTTTGCAGGCCCCTGCCCCACAGAGAACACCATAATTCACCCAATTAGGCAGCTGCGTGTCTTGATTGCAGGTGGCTAATGTGAAAGGGATTTTTGTTAAGGACCCATATTCCTACAGCAGCTCTATAGCCTACTTCAAAAAAACACACCATACCATTTCTGGCTAACCTTAAAACAATCACATTAAAATAACGAGGACTGTCAGTAGAGCAATTTTATAAATAGCTAAAATTAAACAGAGCAAAACTGGCAGTGCTAATGCATAAGCAAAGAACTGACTTCCTCCATTTCATTGAGAATTCCTGATAGCAAACTGCAGTATGTTTATTATACATTAATTCAACACAGCATTCAAAATGAATTTATGCCCTGGCTGAAGGGTACGATATTGAAACTAAATATTATTTATTATCTTAATATTAGTAACTATACTAAAAAAATCATGTTAACAATTCAGAGTGTTTAAAAGCTGAGGATACCATAGCTCTACTTACCAACCAACTGCTCTTGTCTTAATTTATGCAAGTATGGCCTATAGCTAAAAGCTTTGTGTATTTGTTTCCCCATGGTATTAGTGCTCAAAAATAGGACACTCTTTCAAGGGCACCTTATAAACACAGAACTATAATTTATTTGGCAAATTAAAGCTCATATAAAATGTGCACACAGAGGTACAGATTAACATATTTAATTTCAACATTACCTGCAAACCTATTTTTCCCATACACTGTTCTAATTAGTCATATAAAATCGAGTCTGTGTATTATAAGCAATTATTTTAGTGGAAATAGAAACTGGATCTGAATTAAATATACTGTAAAAAGATAACACTTTTATGGAAATTAATATATTCATTTGTATATAGAAAGTGTGTTCTAGTTAAATGGCATGAGAATGTTGAGCATTCAAAACCTGACCGCAGTAAAATTTGAGATTTTTTATGATTTAATAATTCAGAACAATATGCAATCTTGGTAATATACCAATATATATATTTTGATGATATTTCCAAGTTTCCAAATCCCTAATAACTATGAGATTCACTTTATATGGTGGAATTTTTCCTATTACGAATATTTACTCCCCCTACAGTTGAATGTGCAAGTTGTTTGTGAACACTTTATTTAGCAAATGTCTCTTTTCCTATTAACCCTATACCAGGAATTACAATGGGGCAAATACCATACTCACATTGCATTAAAATAGGTGCAATAGATGTTGATAAAATACTATGCTTGTAAATAAATTGAAGCTATAACTTTAGTGGCAGGATTGTTAAGTTTATTGTTAACTTTCTAAAAGTTGCATAAACTGACATAAAGACCACCACTTAAGGAGATTTTTGAAAGGAGCACAATTAAATTCAAGCCACTTGACTTAGCACAGGGCTTATGAAGGAATGAACCCATGGCCAGGATGGTAAGCTTCTCCTCAGGTCTCAGCGCAAACATCATCTCCCCAGAGAAACATAAATAAAAAATAAATCTTTATTATTTGGTCTCCCCACTACAGTAAACTCCAAAGAGATAGGGACTGAATCATTTAGTACTGATCTTGGCACAAAGAAGTTGTTCAATGTACCATTTTTTGAATGAATGAATGAGTGAGCTAAAGTGATTTTTCTTCAAGATATTTGTTTAAGATCATTTAGTATTTGGTGTCAAGAAATCTTAGATTTCTGAGCAGGTTTTTATGATTATTCTCTTTGATCAAAGATCTGCTGCTCATTATATTCACTAAAAAACTGGACTAGAAGAATTGTGTCCTTCCTCTTTTCTGTACCTTACCATACAGATGAGAATTGGTCATAGATTTCAGTGCATATTGTGTGAGGAGACCCCATAGAACTCTGTGAAGGATATACTACCCCATATGGCCCCAGGTCATTCTTCCCACAAAGTACTACAAACCCCCAACTATCGCTTCTAACTCCTATCCATGCTAACTACACTCTTACCACTCTCAGCTTTCCAGAAAAGTTTCCTAATTTAGGAAAATTGCAACTAGAAAATCAACCATTTGAAACACACTAAGATTCAGCATATTACTTGTTTCAAATGTTGTCAACCTTTGGTTTGTCCAGCTTCAGGAAAGACAAGCCCACAGAACTTATTAGAATGTATTGTAATGTCAAACCATTCTTCCTCCTACTTCTCCTAAATCTTTAGTAGAGGTTTTTCTTGTTGTTGTTGTTGTTGTTTCCTTTTTGGGATTCTCTGGGTAGATTGAAAACAGCTTGTCATTGCTCATTAACCACGACCTGGTCTAACATTACAACACAAGACAAACAGGACCAGCCACCTGGGCTTTTCCCTAACATTCATTATTGTACATGCCTGTTTCTAGTCCTCTTTCCAGTTTAAAAAGGCTTTCACCAATCTCAGTCTGAGGGTCACACCACCAGGCCTACCATACCTGGTTTCTATTATTCCTCTTCAGCTTTGTAGGTTTTAATTTTTTTTTAATAAAATGACTGAAACATTAAAGATTACTCATAATCTTGCCTGGTTTGGGTTTAATCATTGTAACTCAAAAGCCTGTTTTGCTACTTGGCCATTCATCCTGCTCTCTCCCAGGTCTTTAATATAAATTTTAAGCAGAAATTTCGAGTATACTGTCCTTGAAAGACTTCATTATTAACTTCTTTCCAACTAACTGAGTCTAATTCATTGCTTAGCATTTTGAATGGTTTCCCATTGCTCATAAGTGCAAAATCTTCACAAGGCATATGGCCCCTCTAGGAAGACCCCACCCCCACCCCTGACAGAGCCCTGTGGGTAAATCACAACATTTCCAGAAACTCTCCCGTGGCCTTAGTGCATCTCCATGTCAATAGGTGATGACGAGGGTGAGCGAGGGCATATCTGGACCAGAGAGGTTGGCTGGGGCCCCTTTTGGCAGCCGCGACAGGAGAGACGTGGGTGAGCAGAAATGGACGACTGCTTGTAAAGCAATAAACGGGTTTCTGCCATGTTATTTCTCCCTTTGACTGATTTCGGTTCAAAGGTATATCGCTCCGGGATTTCTACCCCCGGAGTTACAACCTCACAAGGCCTGCGCTGTTGGTCTGACCTCGTGGCTTCAGTGGCTTCAGCGACACCAGTCACCTCCTCAGGCGGCCAGGCAGGCTCCCGCCTTAGGGTCCTTGCACTTACTCGTCTTTCATCTTGGAACCCTCTGCACCCAGATACCGTCGTGAATAATCCCTCACCTCCTTCAAAGCTTTCATTTTTTTCTCTATAGTAACTGTCACCTTCTAACATTCTCTATAATCTACTTATTTCTTACATCTATTATTTATTGCCTATACTCCCCACAAGAGTATCAGCTTTCTGAGGTCAGGGACATGGTTCATTGATACGTCCCAAGTACCTAAAATACAGTGGGCTGTCAACTATTTATGATGAAGGTAGAGGAGCTTCCATACGAACTGCAGTTTGCAAGTGTTTTCACGTCATTTTAAGGATAAATGAAATAGTATGTGTGAAAGTGTTTTATGGGTTAAAAAGAATCCTTTAATGAATACCCCAAACTATTCCTCCTACAGAAGTCACCACTACTTAATCTATTTACACAAACACATAATAACTATAGTGTTATTTCATGTGAGTTTTTTAAATACGGAACAGCATCATAAGATTGAAAAACAAAAACCCTTTGCAACGTGTAAAGTTCTGTATGTGTGTGACATTTTGTTACTTGGGGATTAAGGTATTCTCAAAACAAGTGATGGATTATAGATTTTTGCAGTGACCCTATACCTTAACCCCACCATGACCCTTGACTATCCCTCTCCTGAAAAATGGAATGCCCTATGAAAATACAAATAAATACACTTTCCTAAAAGTGAGGAAAAGATTAGGGAGCTAAAATTCGCTTTTCTAAGAGACAGTCCATTTGGTTTGCCATTCTCCAAGCATTCTGAAGGGTTCTAGTGGGATATATATTCAATTTCCGAAAAAGTGCTGAGAGTTCTAGGCTCAAAATCATCACAAAACAGGATATTTTGTCAATGTTCTGGACAGTTGATCATCTGTCTACTTCTAATTTCTGACTTCAAAGTTGAGGTAAATTATAATTTATTGCTACTTGTTTCTAAAATATTTGTTTTTCGACTATCTAACTTACTGAATATTTCATCTTTATTACCCACATAAAATAACCATAAGCACTAACATAAACATTTTCTTGAATGAAAAACACTAATTGGTCCCTTTGAAATGTTTTTTCCCCTACTGCTTATTTGCCTTAAAAGTAGATTATACCACTTTCTCTTTTAAAGACCATGTCTTGTTATATTTTTTGTAACTTTGCCAATTTTTATATAATTTTTACAGTCATCATTAATATTTTTTAATTAATTATGATTTCTAAACAAGTTAAAATAAGCCTATAATAGGTTCATTGCAGTTTAACCCAATAAATCTAGCAACTGAAATTGAAAGTTTGAGTCAATGGAGCCATGCTGGGGTATCATTGCCAATTTAGCTAGCTATCAAAAGTAATCCATTATGATACAGTTTATTACAAAGTACATTTAACACATTAATTATTAATCCACAGTGAAAAGCTTTTACCAAAAGCCTGTCCTTGGATTGCTTTGTTTTCCCAAGTAGTTAGGTTCTACAGTTTTGTAATCGAAGATTAGTGTTTGGCGCCTTAATCAAATTCCCAAAGTTCTGTAATGTCTCTTTTTATTGCCAGTAAATCCAGATGGAAGTGGCTTTTAGTGTTATTAAGTGTGAGTTTATCAACATTATCTAGGAAGCCCGCACGTTGCACAGTGCCCATATAAGAACCTTCAGAATCATACTTGATAAACATAACATGCAAGTCCAAAGGTTTAAGAACAAAATGAAACTTTAGTATGTAAATTAAAACTCTCTGTTGGCACCTAAAAAGCATCTCAGATAGAGTTCTTATTCACAAATTATATATTAGAGCAAAGCTTCTCATTAATAAGGTTTTTAAAACTATAGACACAGTTCCCAAAATAGACCTGAACTAAAATTTGAGGAAGAAAGTAATAACAAGTCAAAAAAAATATTCTCTCCTGACTCAGGAGTAGGGGTGGGGGATAGACTGGGCCCTATGACAGGGGCAAATGTAAGCTAAGCTTATATGTAGGAATT
The DNA here is from genome assembly GCF_040802235.1 of Manis javanica. NCBI lineage: Eukaryota > Metazoa > Chordata > Mammalia > Pholidota > Manidae > Manis > Manis javanica. Next base: position 74,612,910 of record NC_133159.1, read on the forward strand.
ATCTGCTGTTACAGAATATTTCTACATGAAAAGGCTAACATAAAATTAATAGTGCCACTAAATTATGTTTTCTACCTTTATCTTGCATCTACCTACCACTTCAGCATTTTATTTAAAAAATAAATAAATAAGGGAGAAATGTGGGATTCACATATAAATTAAGTATAAAAATCAAATGAGTAATCATATCTGACTTGATTGTTTATAGTTCATGATGCGTGATCAAAACCGGAAGTTTCTGTGATATGACTGCCCTTGCACTGTTCACCATGTAAGAACTTACTCACTATGTAAGAACTTGTGCACCATATAAGAACTTGTTCATTATGCTTCAGAAGATTGGAGACTGTTGAGAATTAGGCTTGGGGTTGATTAATGATTGTGCATTGAGTCCCCTATACAGAATTTTATTGTTGTTAACAACCATTTGATCAATAAATATGAGAGATGCCCTCTCAAAAAAAAAATTAATAGTGCCAACTCCTACGGAGTTGCCTGGAATATAACTTTTGCAGGCATGTATTCCAATTGTTGATCCTTCCATTAAGACCCAGAAAAAGTCACCTCATTTGCAACTCCAAAACTCAATTCATATGCTAAGAAAAAAGTGAGGTCATCAATATATGGAGTGTTTAAAATGTTTTACATCCTCCAACTTCTAATATTATTTCCTTGAATAGTTCAGCTTTCAAAATCAACATGTTCATTTATAAAGCTAAAAAAAATGGTAGTGGTCATTATTGTTTATGGAGGTCCCAGAGCAAACTCCTGAGATGTACATTCACTGCAAAGTCCAGTGTGTCTGATGCTCTGTCTGTGTTGAATATCAGCCTCATCACCCCTCATTCCTCAGGATGTACACCATGAGCCCAGTGGAGAACAGAACAGTGTGGATGGAGGGTCAAGGATGCATGGGTCAGGCTAAAATCTGGCCCTAGGGCAGGGGCTTCAGAGGAGAGTGGTTTTCAGAACAGCATGGTGAAGTAGCAGGAGGGTCCTCAGCCTGCATGTGCTGCTGCCCGCAAAGGCCAAAGCCAAAATCACAGCTAGAACTAAGCCCTGCATTATTAGTCTTTGCAAGAAACAGAGTGCACAAGAAAGTCAAATGTGCTCTGTAGCCTAGTACCAGGGCTGACACAGGTGAGAGGCAGGTGTGCCTCCACTTGGACAGGGGCCAAGGAATTGGCATGGGTATGCAGCCACAGCAATGTCTCAAGTGGTGGCAATGGCAATCCCTTCCCAGAAGCCCTGTTTGGGAGCAGGAAGAGATAATGTCACAACACTGGAGTACAGGAAATCCTTTTTGTTTATCCCTACTCTCACCCAAGGACTTACTGCAATAATCAGAAAAGATTTGGGGCAAGTGTGGAGAGATAATCCTGAAATTCATTCTTTGACTCTTCTTGGTGCCTTATTACACAGCCTTGACTATGTGACACAGAACGCCACACCGCAACCACTCCTCCTCTGGAACTTGTAGCACCCCTCAGTGGCCCCTAACTGAGCATCCAACCTGCAATGTGCAGTCCAAAAAGAATCCCACTGGCAAAGCAACAAGCTGCCTCCAGAACTTTTGTGGTCAAGGAGTGAAAGAGAGGCTGGGAAGCAGAGTCAAGTTTTCTCCTCCAAATATTTTCCCCCAGTGAGATATACCTAATACGTGAAAGTCGAGTAGAGTAATTAGCCACTTAATGGCCTCTCCTACCCACTGATCTGTGTGAGTTCTTTATACCTTATGTTAAGAAAGCCAAATGCAGCTCCTTACCTGCCTCTATGCAGCATTGCTGAGCACGCAGTCCAGCAAGTCATTTGCTTGATGCATCATCATAAGAAGTTAGGATGACCGATTTTAACATCTATCTCCATCCTTTGATTCTCAATTTACCAGTCTTTGCTCTTGTTGACAGTTTTTAGGTAAGAGGCGGTTCATCTAAAAAGAATAAGCATTTTTTACTTTATGTGCACTTGGTCAGCAGGATTCACCCCTAAAAGTTTTAGGTCAAAATAACTCTGGGCCATTGTACATGCCCCCTCTGGTCATCACAGGAGTAAAACAGAGCCCTGTCTTTTTATTATAAAGGAAACCACAGTTGAACCAATGCCTCACCATAAAGTAAAAGGCGAGTGACAAATTAAAGAGGAAGTTCTGTCTAGCAATTTTGGGTGAAAGCCCTTAAAATTTTTAGTTGTAGGATTATTTAGGCATGACAGTATACAGCCAAGTAAGGGAGCCTACCTGTTATAAAAAGGAATTTGTGTGAACTTAGAAAAAAGTGTCCTTAAAACTAGAAAAAAGAATTTTTTACCATGTTATTTAAATAGTAACCCATTAACCTTTTACACAGTCATCAAATCATCTATGGCTACATTTTTTCATTGGCTCAGTGTTTGAATCAAGGCTTCAGACCAATTTTGTTTCACTAACCCTACAGAAATAGCACTAGAAATTGGATTTCATGTGCATTTATTGTCATTGTTATTTTTCTAACCAGTGGACTGTGTCATCACCAACATCAGCTTCTGACCAGAAAAAAGGCATCAAGATAAAGCTTCCCCTTAGTAAGGTGCTTGCTGCATGTGCTAACAAATGGCCCCAAAACTTGCATTGATCTCATTAGGGATAGAATCACTTATGAAGTATTTATTATATACTAGAAACTGTGCTAAATACTTTGTATTCATCTGACATAGATAATGGACACCCAATAAATATGGGTTGGTGGAAAAAAGGAAGGGGGAAGGAGGGAAAAAAGGAAGGAAGGAGGGAAGAAAGAAAGTTTCAGTATAATTTGTTCATAACTTGGAGCCTTTTCTTTTTTGGAAGTCATTTTAAGAACTTGAAAAACAAGTTGTTGAACAGGTAGAAATATTCCTTCTTTCCATTGAATTTGTTGAAGCAGGTCCCAAAACTGACCAGAAACATGCCCAAATTGCCTGTTGATTTTTGCACTTACAGCCTTCCATTATGAATATCTCTGCTGCCTGCAGCTAAGAGACTCCTCACAGACAGTGTAAACAGACGGTGAGGGCACAGTCCAGGCCAGCACCCAGGTGTCATCTAAAGAGATACATTCAGCTCCAAATCCTGTCCAGACACTCATTACAAACAGGTTTCAGGATGTCTTCTATGGATTTAAGCCAGGTTTTTACATTGTCCATATCCCAAAAAGATGATCTGTCCCAATGCATGAACTTTCAAATAACAATAACAGTTATTTGATTATAACAAAGAAGGAGAAAAGAAAATGACCAGCCCCCCAGTGATGCAGAGCCTGAGCAATTGGAGATGAACTGGCCTGCAGGAGGAGCTACGCCGTATTACTGAATTTCAGCAAGCTATTTGGAATGATTTTGTGACTAAGCATGAAATCAGAATTATACTACCTCGAAGTGCTGTAGACACTTTCCTTCATTATTTCATTTTTTTTTCTATGCTGGTGCTTCATTAGAGCTGACAAAATAACTACACAGACTACAAAAGGAAATGTGTATCCCTTTATTCCATTGAGTTAGAAGGATTTGGTGGGGAGTGTTATTGTTTATGGTAACTCTTACTGACCATATTGTTTCTGTAGTTATTATTATTATTATTATTTTATTATTATTATCAACATCAAACTAGTCCTCTACATCCACATATTTATGCATCTGCAAAACAATAAAGACAAACAGCCATTCAAATGGAATTTGTGTTTCTTACTCTGTTTACAACCCAGCCAGATTCCACCTACTTTCCATTCACCTCCTAACCCACAGCCTGAACTTTTATTTGCTGATGATTTCCATCATTTATGGCTTGATAGTCTAGAAGAGAAAAATTATCTTACAAAATGCAGAAAAATGTATTTAATTAAGAAATCCTTTAAAAATTATGACTAGAAATAAACTTTTCTAGTCTGAGAAATGACATCATTGTTAACCTGTAAGAATCATCATATTTATTGATACAATCATAGAATAATTCACATTTAAGTTGTAAACAGAAGAAGATGGCCACTATCCTACTGTTGTTGCTTCCATTGAATATTATCCCGGAGGTCTTATAACAATAAGGTAAGAAGTAAAATAAAGTATATAAAAAATTAGAAAAGACAAAAGTGCCTTTTCTATGCAATGTGATTATCTATAGAGTATTTTCAAGATAACTTACAAACTACTGAAACCAATAACAGAGTTCAGCAGTGGTCTGACAGCAGTAATTGACTAGCTAACACATATTGAATTCTTAATGTGGGCCAGACACATTTCTAGGTACTTTCCATATATTATTAACTAATATAATACAACAGCCCCTTGAGAATGATACAATTACTATTTCCAAATTAGATTGATGTTCATAAAGGTAAATTAACTTACTGTTATATGTTGAATTGTGTTCCCCAAAAGATATGTTGGAGCCATAACTCCTGGAACTTGTGAATATGATCTTATCGACAATCAGATATTTGCAGATGTAACCAAGTAAGGTGAGGCCTTCAGGGTGACCCCTAATCCAGTATGACTGATGCCCTCGCAAGAGGAGGTAAATTCCAGCACAGACCCACAACATAGGGAGAGCCACGTGACAACAAAATCCTTACAGCAAAGGAATGCTGACGATTGAGGACGACCACCCGGCACTAGGAGAGAAAGGAGGCATTCCCCTGCAGTTTGTAGAGGGAGCATGGCCCTCCCACCACCTTGATTTCAGACTTCCAGCTCCAGAACTGGGAGCAATGAATATCTGTTATTTTAAGCCACCCAAAATTTGAGATACTTTGTTAGGGAGGCCCTAGCAAACTAATAAACTTGACAAGGGTCACTCAGCTAGTAAAATGACAAAGCCAGGACATGAGATCAGCGTACTAAAACCAATATACCCTACATGAGCAAAACCAAGTTAGAAAATGTGATGTAAAAACAGATACTATTCACAACTACATAAACAACAAGCAACCTTGAAATAAATGTAATAAATAATGTTCAGGATACAGTCGATTCTCATTATTTGTGGTAATTATGTTCCATAAAGTTGCCACAAACATTTAAGTAGGAAATACTGAACCATTTGCTCCTGGGGGAAATAGAGAGTCAGGTTCCTGCAAGTCTCTGGTCATATTTTCACCAACTGATCAATATATAACCATGTTTAATGTGTTTCTGTTTAAAAAGACTTTATCTAAAAAGTATTGTTGATTCATTAACACTGAGCTCATGACCAACAGTACTATAACTCATGACAGAACAAAGTTCATGCTGCATGTGTATTTTCTCTGTAAGGCACTTCACAGCCTTCTTGCACTTAGGAAGAGACAGCACTTCAGCACTATGCTTGAGGGCCCTTATATTTACTTATTTATTATTAACTTTTTTGATTAAGGTATCATTGATATACAATCTTATGAAGGTTTCACATGAGCAACATTGTGGTTATTACAGTCACCCATACTGTCAAGTTGCCCCACACACACCCCATTGCAGTCACTGCCCATCAGCATAGTAAGATGCTATAGTCACTACTTGTCTTCTCTGTGCTATACTCCCTTCCCTGTGCCCTCCTACATTAAATGTGCTAATCATAATACCTCTTAATCCCCTTCTCCCTCCCTCCCCACCAGCCCTCCCTAACCCCTTCCCTTTGGTAACTGTTAGTCCCTTCTTGGAGTCTGTGAGTCTGCTTCTCTTTAGTTCCTTCAGTTTTTGCTTTGTTGTTACACTCCACAAATGAGGGAAGTCATTTGGTACTTGTCTATCTCTGCCTGGTTTATGTCACTGAGCATAATACCCTCTAGCTCCATCCATGTTATTGCAAGTGGTAGGATTTGTTTTCTTCTTATGGCTGAATAATATTCCATTGTGTACCACAACTTCTTTAGCCATTCATCTACTGATGGACAATTAGGTTGCCTCCAGATCTTGGCTATTGTAAATAGTGCTGCAATAAACATATGACTACATATGTCTTTTTGAATATGGGATCCTGTTTTCTTAGGGCAAATTCCTAGGAGTGGAATTCCAAGGTCAAATAGTATTTCTATTTTTGGATTTTTGAGGAATCTCAATATTGCTTTCCACAATGGTTGAACTACTTTATATTCCCACCAGCAGTGTAGGAAGGTTCCCTTTCTCCACACCCTCATCAGCATTTGTTGTTGTTTGTCTTTTGAATGTTGGCCATCTTAACTGGTATGAGGTGATATCTCATTGTAGTTTTAATTTGCATTTCCCTAATGATTAGCAATGTGGAGCATCTTTTCATGTGCCTGTTAGCCATCTGAATTTCTTCTTTGGAGAAACATCTGTTCATATCCTCCACTCATTTTTTAATCAGGTTATTTGCTTTTTGGGTGTTGAGGCATGTACACTCTTTATATATTTTGGATGTTAACTGCTTTTTGGATATGTCATTTATGAATATATTCTCCCTTGAGAGCCCCTTTTAAAAAGTAAAATCACCCAAAAAAGGGCACAAAAATGTAGAAAACATGGTACTACAAAAACTGTAAAAAGTACACTTATGTTTACAATATGATAGCCAAAATAAGAAGGCAAAGCATCACCTTGTTGGAACTCAGTTGGGAACTGTGTTCCCAAATACATGTCAAATTTTTATGATTTATGAGCTCAAATTTTTCACCACTCTGCACATGTTCGTGAATGACCATGAAAGCACAGGGAGTATTGACATGGGGGTCACAAATACATTTTAGGAAATAGGCAAATTCACAATTATTAAATTCATTAATAATGAGGACCAAATATATTTACAGATAAAATTATAAAACCTTCTAAAAGTAGGTCATTTAGAGGTATCAGGGAGAAAAGATGGCAGAGTGAGTAGTGTGGCAGAAATCTCCTCCAAAAACCACATATACTTTGAAAATACAGCGAATACAACTAATCCTAAAAGAGTGACCAGAAGTAACAGTACACCAGCCAGTCTACATCTGGGAGAAGTTAACATCTCATGGGAAAGAGTAAGGTAATAAGCTGTGACTTGGCAGGACCTGAGCACTCCCCCAACCCCAGCTCACAGGTGGGAGGAAAAGAATCAGAGCAGGGAGGGAGTGGAAGCACAGGATTGCTAAATACCCAGCCCTAGAAATCTACAGTGCATGGTGGTCTGGAGCACAGACCCATATTGCATGGTGCTCTGGAGATTTGAGGGGCTGAAAAGCAGTGCGAAGCTAAAACTGTGAACAGTTCCCCACAACAGGCTGCCCTGGGACAAAAGAAAAGCAGGCACTTTAAGGGACCTCTCAACAATCAGAGGGCAGCTAAAGGGGCAAGGGTTTGGGAGAAAGAACAGGTGGAAAAAATCATCCTGGCACACTCAGCCCAGCAGGCTGGGAACTTTCAGAAGCTTCAGGTGTCCTGTTCCTCTGGTTGGCAATGCAGCTCCAAGGCCCCTCACAGCAATAAACATCCTGCCCCTCCTTCCTCCCTGCAGGCACCTACTCGCAAACCGGCTGTCCCCACCATTGCTGCAGACCAGCCAGAGGGCAACCGTGCCTACACCAACTACACAGCCTAACAGAGAGGCTTCTCTCTGCACGTGGCTAACCGGCCCAGATGTAGATGCTGCGTCTTGAGTGCAGTTGACCATCACAGACAGCAGAGAAGGGTGCTGAAACTGGAAACCACAGAGAGACTTTGTTATTGGGGCAGAACCTGCGCCACTTGCCTGTGACCCCCACCAGTGCCCTAGGCCATCACGTGGGCCACCCCACCCACAGCAGCTTAGGGAGGAGATTAACCCAGAGGCTGCTCCCTGCGTGTGGTTAACCAGCACAGAGAATGGAGACAGGCATGGTAACCGGCAAGCAGGAAGGGACTATTTCTTCCCAGCTAACACCTGCACCACTCGCCAGCAACCACTCCCATTGCTCCGGGACTATAAAAAGGCAGACGAATCTTGTTCAAAATTCCTCAAACACCAGAAAGACGGCTTAGTGAGACTGAAATCACAAATCTTCCTGAAAAAGAATTCAAAATAAAAATCATAAGCATGCCAGTGGAGATACAGAAAAATATTCAAAAGCTAAAGGACAAATTGAGGAGGGAGATAACTTAAAAGAAACAAACTGGAGGTATTTAAAAGCAGATTAGGTGAGTTAGAAGGGACAGTGAATGGAATAGAACAAGAGAACAGGAATACAGAGAAGCTGAGGCAGAGTAAAAAAAAAAGGATCTCTAGTAATAAAAGAATATTAAGAGAACTGTGTGACCAATCCAAAAGGAAGAATATTTGCATTATAGGGGTACCAGCAGAAGAAGAGAGAGGAAAAGGGATAGAAAGTGTCTTTCAAGAAATAATTGCTGAAACTTCCCCAATCTGGGGAAAGAAATAGTCTCTCAGGCCATGGAAGTTCACAGATCTCCCAACACAAAGGACCCAAGGAAGACAACACCAAGTCATATAATAATTAAAATGGCAAAGATCAAGGACAAGGACAGAGTATTAAAAGCAGCCAGAGAGAGGAAAAAGATCACCTATCAAGCTATCATCAGACTTCTCAGCAGAAACCTTACAGGCCAGAAGGGAGTGGCATGATGCAATGAAACAGAAGGGCCTCAAAGCAAGAATACTCTACCAGGCAATATTATCATTTAAATGGAATGAGGGAGTAAAAAATTCCCAGATAAGCAAAAGTTGAAGTAATTTACCTCCTACAAACCATCTCTACAGTGTATTTTAAAGGGACTGCTCTAGATGGAAGTGTGCTTAATGCTACAGAGCTGTCACCAGAGAAAATAAAACCACAGCAAAGGAAGTAGACCAACTAAATACTAACCAAATGCAAAATTAAATCAGCTACCCACAAAGTCAGTCAAGGGATACACAAAGAGTGCAGAATATGACACCTAGCATATAAAGGGTGGAGGAGGAAGAAAAAGAAGGGAGAGAAAAAAGAATGTTCAGACTGTGTTTATAAAAGCATAAAAAGTGAGTTAAGGTAGATGGTTAGATAGTAAAGAAGCTGCCCTTGAACCTTTGGTAACCACGAATCCAAAGCCTGCAATGGCAGTAAGTACACATCTATCAATAATCATGTGAATATAAATGAACTGAATGCACCAATCAAAAGACATAGAGTTACAGAATAGATAAAAAAGAAGACCCATCTATTTGCTGCCTACAAGAGACTCACTTTAAACCCAAAGACATAGACAGACTAAAAATAAAGGGATGGAAAAAGGTATTTTATGCAAACTATAGGGAGAAAAAAGCAGGTGTTGCAGTACTTGTATCAGACAAAATAGACTTAAAACACAGAAAGTCACAAGAGACAAAGAAGGACATTACATGATAATAAAGGTGTTAGTCCAACAAGAGGATATAACCATTATAAATATCTATGCACCCAACACAGGAGCACCAACATATGTGAAGCAAATACTAACAGAATTAAAGGAGGAAATAGAATGCAATGCATTCATTGTAGGAGACTTCAACACTCCACTCACTCCAAAGGATAGATCCACCAGACAGAAAATAAATAAGGACACAGAGGCACTGAACAACACTAGAACAGATGGACCTAACAGACATCTACAGAGCACTCCACCCAAAAGCAGTAGGATACACATTCTTCTCAAGTGCACATGGAACATTTTCCAGAATAGACCATATACTAGGCCACAAAAAAAGCCTCAGAAAATTCAAAAAGTTTTACATTGTACCAACCAACTTCTATGATCACAAAGGTATGAAACTAGAAATAAACTGTACAAAGAAAACAAAAAGGCTCACAAACACATTGAGGCTTAACAACATGCTACTAAATAATCAATGGATCAATGACCAAATCAAAACAGAGATCAAGCAATATATGGAGACAAATGAAAATAATAGTGCAACACCCAACTTCTGTGGGACTCAGTGAAGGCAATTCTAAAATGAAAGTATATAGCAATCAAGGCCTATTTAAAGAAGAAAGAACAATCCCAAATTAACAGCCTAAATTCACAATTATGGAAACTGGAAAAGGAAGAACAAATGAAGCCTAAAGTTAGCAGAAGGAGGGACATAATAAAGATCAGAAAAGAAATAAATAAAATTGAGAAGAATAAACCATAGAAAAAAATTAATGAAACCAAGAGCTGGTTCTTGGAGAAAATAAACAAAGTAGATAAACCCCTAGTGAGACTTATCAAGAAAAAAAGAGAATCTATACACATAAACAGAATCAAAAAAGAGAAAGGAAAAATCCCTATGGACACAACAGATACAAAGAATTATTAGAGAATACTATGAAAAATTATATGCTAACAAACTGGATAACTGAGAAGAAATGGACAACTTTCTAGAAAAACACAGCCTTCCAAGACTCACCCAGGAAGAAACAGAAAATCCGAACAGACCAATTACCAGCAATGAAATTGTATCAGTAATCAAAAAGCTACCCAAGAACAAAACTCCTGGACCAGACAGCTTCACTGCTGAATTTTATCAGACATTTAAAGACATAATACCCATTTTCCTTAAAGTTTTCCAAAAAATAGGAGAGGAGGGAATACTTCCAAATTCATTCTATGAAGCCAACATCACTCTAATACCAAAACCAGGCAGAGACACCACAAAAAAAGAAAACCAAAGACCAATATTCCAGATGAACATGGATGCAAAAATCCTCAACAAAATATTAGTAAACCAAAATCAAAAATCCATCAAGAGGATCATACACCATCATCAAGTGGGATTCATCCCAGGGATGCAAGGATGGTACAACATTTGAAAATCCATCAACATCATCCACCATATCAATGAAAACAAGGACAAAAATCACATGATAATCTCCATAGATGCAAAAAAAAGCATTCAACAAAATTCAACAACAATTCATGATAAAAACTCAACAAAATGAGTAGAGAGGGCAAGTACCTCAATATAATAAAGGTCATATATGACAAACCCACAGCCAACATCATACTTAACAGTGAGAAGCTAAAAGCTTTTTCTTTAAGATCAGGAAAAGGAAAAGGATGCCCACTCTCCCCACTTTTATTCAACTTAGTTCTGGAGGTCCTAGCCATGGAAATTGGACAACACAAAGAAATAAAAGGCATCCAAATTGGTAAGGAAGAAGCCAAACTGTTACTGTTCAGAGATGACATTTTATTGTACATAAAAAACCCTAAAGAAACCACTCCAAAACTACTAGTACTAGATCTAATATCTGAATTCAGCAAAGTTGCAGGATACAAAATCAATACACAGAAATCTGTTGCATTACTATACACTAATGATGAACTAGCAGAAAGAGAAATCAGGAAAAGAATTCCATTCACAATTGCATCAAAAAGAATAAAATGTCTAGGAATAACCCTAACCAAGGAAATGAAAGACCTATACCCTAAAAAACTCCAAGACACTCTTGAGAGAAATTAAAGAGGACACTAATAAATGGAAATTGATCCCATGCTCTTGGGTAGAAAAAATTAATATCATCAAAATGGCCATCCTGCCTAAAGCAATCTACAGATTCAATTCAATCTCTATCAAAATACCAACAGCATTCCTCAACAAACTGGAACAAATATTTCTAAAATTCATATGGATTCACAAAAGACCCAAATAGCCAAGGCAATACTAAAAGGAAGGATAAAGCAGAAGAAATTATGCTCCCCAACTTCAAGCTCTACTACAAAGCCACACTAATCAAGACAATTTGGTACTGGCACAAGAACAGACCCATAGACCAATGGAACAGACTAGAGAGTCCAGATATAAACCCTACCATATATGGTCAATTAATATACAATAAAGGAGCCATGGATATACAGTGTGGAAATGACAGCTTCTTCAACAACTGGTGTTAGCAAAAGTGGACAGCTACATGTAAGAGAATGAAACTGGATTACTGTCTAGCTCCATACACAAAAGTAAACTCAAAATGGATCAAAGACCTGAATGTAAGTCATGAAACCATAAAACTCTTAGAAGAAAATATAGGCAAAAATCTCTTGAATATAAACATGAGCAAGTTTTTCATGAACACATCTCCTCAGGCAAGGAAAAAAAAGCAAAAATGAACAAGTGGGACTATATCAAACTAAAAAGCTTCTGTACAACAAAGGGCACCATCAGTAAAACAAAAAGGCATCCTATGGTATGGGAAAATATATTCATAAATGACATATCCAATGAGGGGTTGACATTCAAAATATATAAAGAGCTCACATGCCTCAACACCTAAAAAGCAAATAACCCAATTAAAAAATGGGTGGAGGATATGAACAGACACTTCACCAAAGAAGAAATTCAGATGGCCAATAGGCACATGAAAAGATGCTCCACATCACTAATCATCAGAGAAATGCAAATTAAAACCACAATGAGATATCACCTCACACCAGTTAGGATGGCCAACATCCAAAAGACAAACAACAACAAATGTTGGCAAGGATGTGGAGAAAGGGGAACCCTCCTACACTGCTGATGGGAATGTAAACTAGTTCAACCATTGTGGAAAGCAGTATGGAGGTTCTTCAAAAAACTAAAAATAGAAATACCATTTGACCTTGGAATTCCACTCCCAGGAATTTGTCCTAAGAATACAGGATCCCAAATTCAAAAAGACATATGCACCTCTATGTTTATCACAGCACTATTTACAATAGCCAAGAAATGGAAGCAACCTAAGTGTCCATCAGTAGATGAATGGATAAAGAAGATGTGGTACATATATACAATGGAATATTATTCAGCCATAAGAAGATAACAAATCCTACCATTTGCAACAACATGGATGGAGCTAGAGGGTATTATGCTCACTGAAATAAGCAAGGCAGGAAAAGGCAAGTGCCAAATGATCTCGCTCATGTGTGGAGTATAACAAAAAAGCAAAAACTGAAGGAACTAAAGAGAAACAGACTCACAGACTCCAAGAAGAGACTAACCATTACCAAAGGGAAAGGGACTGGGGAGGATGGGTGGGAAGGGAGGCAGGGAGAAGGGGAATAAGGAGAACTATGATTAGCACACATAATGTAGGGGCAGGGTTGGGGAATGCAGTACAGCACAGAGAAGACAAGTAGTGACTCTATAGCATCTTACTCTGCTGATGGACAGTGACTGTAAAGGGGTATGTGGTGGGACTTGATAATGGGGGGAATCTAGTAATCACAATATTGCTCATGTGATTGTATATCAATGATACCTTAATTTTAAAAGGTATAAAAAAGGTCTAAACAAATGGAGATGGAATATGATCATGAATGGGGAGACTCAAAATTCTAAAGTTGTCAATTTTGCCACAGCTTAGTTCCAACAAATCCCAAAGAGTATTTTTGAGGAACTTGACAAGCTAATCCTAAAATTCACAGAGAAAAGGAAAGAACCAACAAACACTAAAACTGCTTTGAAAAATAAGGTGTAGAGTCTTATTCTATCCTATATTAGAACTTAAAGTTACATTAATTAACGTAACATGATTTTGACACAATGTTAAACAAGTAGAATGAGGGAACAGAAAACAGAGATCAGAACTGACATGCACTTACAAAGAGATGTGTTTCTGTCTGAGATGGTGTTACAAGTCAGTGGGGAAGGATTAACTCTTCAGAAAACATGGTCAAGAACAGAAAGTTATCCAGATAGGAAAAAAGATAGCTCTCTACTTCACATCACATCGAAAATAAACTGGAAAAAAAATTCAAAAACCTAATGTAAAAAGTAAATGTTTAACATGTTTAGAAAAAATAAAGATACTTAATGATTTCCAGGAAGGAATAGATTAATTTAATAGGACAGAAAAAAGCACAAACCATAAAGGAAAAGATTAATACATTTGACATTAAATTTTTAAAACTTCCGTTCAATAGAAGACACCATACAAAGTTAAAATACAATGTACATGCCTGGGAGAAATTATTTGCAACACACATAATTAATGAAAAGTTAATATACAATACTGTATATAAGTCCTACAAATGAACAGGGAAAAGACCAAAATTGATTAAAGCAATAGACAAAGGATATGAATGTACAAAAGATATTCAACAGCATCAGTAATCAGAGAAATGCAAAACTCATTACATTGCATTTCATACTCATTTGATTGGCAAAAATCAGAAAGTTTGATAATTTCACATTTTGGTGAGGATGTGAAGGAATGAGAACTATCACCAGTGCTGACAGAAATTGAATTGGCAAAAGCACATATATAAAGAGCAATTTCTCAGTATCTACTAAAGTCAAATGTGTGTGTGTGTCCTTATACTCTGCAATTCATCATCCCAGGGATAGCCCCTGGGGAAACTTCTTCACAGGTGCCCCAGAAAATATGTACAAGAACATGCATCGCAACATGATTCATAAAAGCAAAAATCTAAATACTACCTAAATACGCATCAAGAGTAGATTTAATTAATTATAAGTGTGCAATAAAATATCATAAAGGAGCTAAAATAGATACATCCCCAAAAATGCAGAAAGATATGTAAGAACTCAGTTTACATAAAGTTTAAAATTAAATATGATATACTAGTTATTGACATATACATATGTCTTGATAGTAAAAACATTCATGGGAGTTGGGAACAACCAGTTCAGGATAGTGGTTTTTTGGGGGGAGGAAATTACCATTGGTAATGGCTGGCCAATTTTACCTACAATATATATATATATATATATATATATATATATATATATATATATATGTTTTTTAATCCATAGCAAAAATGGTAAAAGGTGAAAAGTTGATACAAGAGAGACTGGGTGGGTGTTTGTTGCACTCTTCTCTATAACTTTCTGGGTGCTGGCAATATTTAATTTAAATTTTAAAATGTTAAAGCTGTTGAAGTGGAAGGAACTTGATGTCAGGCTAAGTCCTAAATGCAGCACTTGTTGTTAAAATTTAGTCTGCCATCAAGTTCTATAAATAAGATAATAGAATGTAGGAATTACACTTAATCCTCTAATTACTCTCAGCTTTAATCAAGCCTTTATTAACATAATGTGTCTAGCTTGGGGTCTTAAAAACTGATAGGAGATTTAAGGAAGAGCAATCAAAACAATGAAAAATAAGTAGGTGATATAAGGAAGGGCAGAGACCTGAGATGATTCAGACTCGTGAAGGAACACAAAGGGGAAGATACAGTGAGGAGGATGCACAGTTTGCTCCTTTTATACTGACGTCTGTGCCTCAATTAAGGCCTGACTAAAAGTAGCTGTTTTGGTTATCTACTGCTATGTAACAAATCAGTTTAAAACATAATGGCTTAAAGCAATAATAATCAGTTATTTTGCTCATGAATCTGGAATTTGGTCAGAAGTGCCGTGAGGATGGCTCTTCACTGCTCCCTGTGGCACAGCTGTAACAGCCCACCTGGGGCTGGGAGCTCTGTGTTCACCAGCTCCGTGTTCACTCAAGCAGCAGGTTGGTGCTGGCGATCGACAGGAGCTACGCCAGGACTGTGGACCAGATGATCAGTGCCTCTCCCTCTGTGCCTATCCTTAGGTTTCCTGGCTGGCCTTACACGGTGATATCTGGATTCCAAGAGTGCAAGTCCCATCGAGGAAGTACATGACATCTTTATATTCTATCCATGGAAGTCACAAAGTGTCCCTTTCACCAAACTCTATTAGCCCAGGCAGTCACAAAGACTCACTCAATTCCCAAGGGGAGCGGACACACAGTCCACCCTGATGAGGCCAGGTGTAGAATTTGGGTGGGCAGAGATTGTTGCATCTATCTTTGTAAAATACAGTTTGCCACACTGACATACTTGCTCAAACCTCTCTCTGGGCTAATCTGTTTTTCTCACTGGTCCTTAAAGAGATCTGATCATGCCATTCTCTTGTTCAACAACAAGGGAGATTATTCCCTGCTCTTCGTGCCATACAACCAGATTTGTTTTGCGGAGTTGCAAGTCAAAAAGAATATGATAATTCATTGAGAGATCTTGAAACATTTGCTTCTGTAACTGAAGCTTAGGGAAGGCTGACCAAAAACATTAATGTTTCAGACAGTTTTCTACTTGAGTTTAACTAAAACAATATGACAGGAAATTCATATTTCATGAAACCTGGTGTTAAGCCCACTTGCAGACATATCAGCAACCTAGGTGGATTTGGAGAACTCCACACAGCAGTATTTCTGCCACACTCTCATCATCCAAACAGAATGCAACTTGTCAATCAAATCATATTTTAAAATATGTTTTAATCCAGAAAAAGACAAGATAGTCCTTGGGAAGTTTTTCTTTGAAGTTCTTTCTTTTTGTTATTTGACCTGGGATTTTTCAGCACAACAGTCAAAGTGATATTTTGTCGATTTGAGGATCTGATAGTTGGTCACAGCACTAGGTTTCCATTTTTGCCCATCCACCAGATAAATACACTATATTCATGTTTTTCATTAAACTTGGGGAATTAACTACCATTTTACACCAGAACAAGTCTTACCACTTCTTTCTTGCTAAAACTGTTAGGTATGCTACCTTGAATGGATGCTAACTACAGCTGACTGACATGCAATACTAGTTTGTCCTTGGAATAAACTTAACTTTTGTGGTTCATGGACTCTACCTCTATTAGTTGCACCATACTAAATTGCTGAAAGTCAAAGAGTTTTGGCCAAAAATATGCGAATTTCAAATGGTTCTATATATATATGCACTGGTCAGACTAAGAAATCTCCTTGCAAAACCCAAGAAGTCAGGGACTTGATTCAAGGTCAGCCTAGAATGAGACCTAACTGAAGATTCAAACTGCTTTTCCATGTACATAATGTTTAGATGTAAAGGCCCAGAAAAGTGGAACGACTGACTCACATGAATCAACCTATTGAGTTCTACATGTGGGAGGCCACTTATAGAAAAAAAATTAAGAAACTCTTATTTATCCAGACTGTTTTATAACTGCTGTGTAAATTAGTCAATAAAATTTATACATGACAGCCTTTAAAAATATGTGTGATGTGAACTAGAGCAAATAATCCTAAAATACCTATGAAACCACAAAAGACCCCTACTAGCCAAAACAATCTTAAAAAAGAACAAAGCTGTAGGTATGCTCACTGATTTCAAACTATATTACAAAGCTACAGAAACAAAACAGGTACAAAACAGACACAGAGATCAATGGAACAGTATTGAGAACCCAGAAAAAAATCCATGCTTATATGATCAATTAATATATAACAAAGGAGGCAAGAATATATAATAGGGAAAAGACAGTTTCTTCAATAAATGGTACTGGGAAAACTGGACAGCAACATGCAAAAGAATGAAACCAAATCTTATGCCATGTACAAGCTCAAAATGGATTGAAGACCTTCATATAATACCTGGAACCATAAAATTCCTAGAAGAAAAGACAGGCAGTAAACTCTTGAACATTGGCAATAGTAATTTTTTCTGGATATGCCTCCTTAGGCAAGGGAGACAAAAGCAAAAATGAATGAAGTGGAGGTGGAGCCAAAATGGCAGCGTGAGTAGAGCAGTGGAAAGCTCCTCCCAAAGACACATAGAGCTATGAAAATATAACAAAGAAAAATCTTCCTAAAATAGAGACCACAGGACACAGGACAACATCCAGACCACATCCACACCTGCAAGAACCCAGCGCCTTGCAAAGGGGGTAAGATACAAGCCCCGGCCCGGCGGGACCTGAGTGCCCCTCCCCCCGGCTCCCGGCGGGTGGAAAGAAACCGGAGCAGTTTTTTTTTTTTTTTTGGCGAGTGCTTTTTGGAAGCCTTAAAGGGACAGGGACCCGGTTGCTAGGGAGGCAGGGTGGCGGGACGGATGAGCGGGTGCCTGGGACCGGCACTTGAGGACGGAGGAAATCGTGCATTTTTCCCCTTTTTTTTTCTCTTTTTGGCGAGTGCTTTTTGGAAGCCTTAAAGGGACAGGGACCCCAGTGGTAGGGAGGCAGAGCGGTGGGACTGGTGAGCGGGTGCCTGGGACCGGCGCCTGAGGACAAAGAATATCCCGCGTTTTTCCCTGCGGGACCGGTGGGCGGGTGCCTGAGACCGGCACCTGAGGACGGAGGAAATCGCGCGTTTTTCCCCTTTTTTTTTTCTCTTTTTGGCGAGTGCTTTTTGGAAGCCTTAAAGGGACAGGGACCCCGGTGCTAGGGAGGCAGGGCGGCAGGACTGGTGAGCGGGTGCCTGGGACCGGCACCTGAGGACAAAGAATATCGCGCGTTTTTCCCTGCGGGACCAGTGGGCAGGTGCTTTTTGGAAGCCTTGAAGGGACAGGGACCCTGGTGCTAGGGAGACAGGGCAGCAGGACCAGTGAGCGGGGGCCTGGGACCAGCGCCAGAGGACAAAAAAAAAAATTACATGTTTTTTCCTTTTTTTTTTTTTTTTTTTTCTGTTCCCTCTCTCATTGTTGCTGTTGTTGTTTTGGTTTGGAGAGTGCTTTTTGGAAGTCTTAAAGGGGCAGGACAGGTCACTTAGACCAGAGGCAGGGAATCTGGGGATCTCTGTGCACTCTAACCCCCTGGGCAGCAGGGAGCACAGAGGCCCCTTACTGAGATAAATAGCCTCCCGGTCGCTCCCCCTCCAATGGGGCTCCACCATTTTGGAGGAGCAGCCCCAGCCAGGCCACGCTCAGAGCAACAGCAGAGATAAACCCCACAGCAACTGGGCAGGAAGCAGAAGCCCTGTCTGCACACAGCTGCCCAGCACAAGCCACTAGAGGTCGCTATTCTCCCAGGACAAAGCCACAAACCAACAAGAAGGGAAGCTCTTCCAGCGGTCACTTGTACCAGCTCTGCACACTATCTCTATCACCATGAAAAGACAAAACTACAGGCAGACAAAGATCACAGAGACAACACCTGAGAAGGAGACAGACCTAACCAGTCCTCCTGAAAAAGAATTCAAAATAAAAATCATGAACATGCTGACAGAGATGCAGAGAAAAATGCAAGAGCAATGGGATGAGATGCAGAGAAAAATGCAAAAGCAGTGGGATGAAGTCCAGAGGGAGATCACAGATGTCAGGAAGGAGATCACAGAAGTGAAACAATCCCTGGAAGGATATATAAGCAGAATGGATAAGATGCAAGAGGCCATTGAAGGAATAGAAACCAGAGAACAGGAACGCATAGAAGCTGACATAGAGAGAGATAAAAGGATCTCCAGGAATAAAACAACACTAAGAGAACTATGTAACCAAGCCAAAAGGAATAATATTCGTATTATAGGGATACCAGAAGAAGAAGAAAGAGGAAAAGGGATAGAAAGTCTCTTTGAAGAAATAATTGCTGAAAACTTCCCCAAACTGGGGGAGGAAATAATCGAACAGACCATGGAATTACACAGAACCCCCAACAGAAAGTATCCAAGGAGGACAACACCAAGACACATAATAATTAAAATGGCAAGGATCAAGGATAAGGAAAGAGTTTTAAAGGCAGCTAGAGAGAAAAAGGTCACCTATAAAGGAAAACCCATCAGGCTAACATCAGACTTCTTGACAGAAACCCTACAGGCCAGAGAGAATGGCATGATATACTTAATGCAATGAAACAGAAGGGCCTTGAACCTAGGATACTGTATCCAGCACGACTATCATTTAAATATGATGGCGGGATTAAACAATTCCCAGACAAGCAAAAGCTGAGGGAATTTGCTTCCCACAAACCACCTCTACAGGGCATCCTACAGGGACTGCTCTAAATGGGAAGACCCCTAAAAAGAGCACAGAACAAAACACACAACATATGAAGAATGGAGGAGGAGGAATAAGAAGGAAGAGAAGAAAAGAATCTCCAGACAGTGTATATAACAGCTCAATAAGCGAGCTAAGTTAGGCAGTAAGATACTAAAGAAGCTAACCTTGAACCTTTGGTAACCACGAATCTAAATCCTGCAATGGCAATAAATACATATCTCTCAATAGTCACCCTAAATGTAAATGGACTTAATGCACCAATCAAAAGACACAGAGTAATAGAATGGATAAAAAAGCAAGACCCATCTATATGCTGCTTACAAGAAACTCACCTTAAACCCAAAGATAAGCATAGACTAAAAGTCAAGGGATGGAAAAACATATTTCAGGCAAACAACAGTGAGAAGAAAGCAGGGGATGCAGTACTAATATCAGACAAAAAAGACTTCAAAACAAAGAAAGTAACAAGAGATAAAGAAGGACACTACATAATGATAAAGGGCTCAGTCCAACAAGAGGATATAACCATTCTAAATATATATGCACCCAATACAGGAGCACCAGCATATGTGAAGCAAATACTAACAGAACTAAACAGGGAAATAGACTGCAATGCATTCATTTTAGGAGACTTCAACACACCACTCACCCCAAAGGATAGATCCACCAGGCAGAAAATAAGTAAGGACACAGAGGCACTGAACAACACCCTAGAACAGATGGACCTAATAGACATCTATAGAACTCTACATCCAAAAGCAACAGGATATACATTCTTCTCAAGTGCACATGGAACATTCTCCAGAATAGACCACATACTAGCTCACAAAAAGAGCCTCAGTAAACTCCAAAATATTGAAATTCTACCAACCAATTTTTCAGACCACAAAGGTATAAAAGTAGAAATAAATTCTACAAAGAAAACAAAAAGGCTCACAAACACATGGAGGCTTAACAACATGCTACTAAATAATCAATGGATCAATGAACAAATCAAAATAGAGATCAAGGAATATATAGAAACAAATGACAACAACAACACAAAGCCCCAACTTCTGTGGGACGCAGTGAAAGCAGTCTTAAGAGGAAAGTATATAGCAATCCAGGCACACTTGAAGAAGGAAGAACAATCCCAAATGAATAGTCTAACATCACAATTATCGAAACTGGAAAAAGAAGAACAAATGAGGCCTAAAGTCAGCAGAAGGAGGGACATAATAAAGATCAGAGAAGAAATAAACAAAATTGAGAAGAATAAAACAATAGCAAAAATCAACAAAACCAAGAGCTGGTTCTTTGAGAAAATAAACAAAATAGATAAGCCTCTAGCCCAACTTATTAAGAGAAAAAGAGAATCAACACAAATCAACATAATCAGAAATGAGAATGGAAAAATCACGACAGACTCCACAGAAATACAAAGAATTATTAAAGACTACTATGAAAACCTATATGCCAACAAGCTGGAAAACCTAGAAGAAATGGACAACTTCCTAGAAAAATACAACCTCCCAAGACTGACCAAGGAAGAAACACAAAAGTTAAACAAACCAATTACGAGCAAAGAAATTGAAACGGTAATCAAAAACTACCCAAGAACAAAACCCCGGGCCCAGACGGATTTACCTCGGAATTTTATCAGACACACAGAGAAGACATAATACCCATTCTCCTTAAAGTGTTCCACAAAATAGAAGAAGAGGGAATACTCCCAAACTCATTCTATGAAGCCAACATCACCCTTATACCAAAACCAGGCAAAGACCCCACCAAAAAAGAAAATTACAGACCAATATCCCTGATGAATGTAGATGCAAAAATACTCAATAAAATATTAGCAAACAGAATTCAACAGTATATCAAAAGGATCATACACCATGACCAAGTGGGATTCATCCCAGGGATGCAAGGATGGTACAACATTCAAAAATCCATCAACATCATCCACCACATCAACAAAAAGAAAGACAAAAACCACATGATCATCTCCATAGATGCTGAAAAAGCATTTGACAAAATTCAACATCCATTCATGATAAAAACTCTCAGCAAAATGGGAATAGAGGGCAAGTACCTCAACATAATAAAGGCCATCTATGATAAACCCACAGCCAGCATTATACTGAACAGTGAGAAGCTGAAAGCATTTCCTCTGAGATCGGGAACCAGACAGGGATGCCCACTCTCCCCACTGTTATTTAACATAGTACTGGAGGTCCTAGCCACGGCAATCAGACAAAACAAAGAAATACAAGGAATCCAGATTGGTAAAGAAGAAGTTAAACTGTCACTATTTGCAGATGATATGATACTGTACATACAAAACCCTAAAGACTCCACTCCAAAACTACTAGAACTGATATTGGAATACAGCAAAGTTGCAGGATACAAAATTAACACACAGAAATCTGTAGCTTTCCTATACACTAACAATGAATCAATAGAAAGAGAAATCAGGAAAACAATTCCATTCACCATTGCATCAAAAAGAATAAAATACCTAGGAATAAACCTAACCAAAGAAGTGAAAGACTTATACTCTGAAAACTACAAGTCACTCTTAAGAGAAATTAAAGGGGACACTAATAAATGGAAACTCATCCCATGCTCATGGCTAGGAAGAATTAATATCGTCAAAATGGCCATCCTGCCCAAAGCAATATACAGATTTGATGCAATCCCTCTCAAATTACCAGCAACATTCTTCAATGAATTGGAACAAATAATTCAAAAATTCATATGGAAACACCAAAGACCCCAAATAGCCAAAGCAATCCTGAAAAAGAAGAATAAGTAGGGGGGATCTCACTCCCCAACTTCAAGCTCTACTACAAAGCCATAGTAATCAAGACAATTTGGTACTGGCACAAGAACAGAGCCACAGACCAGTGGAACATATTAGAGACTCCAGACATTAATCCAAACATATATGGTCAATTAATATTTGATAAAGGAGCCATGGACATACAATGGCAAAATGACAGTCTCTTCAACAGATGGTGCTGGCAAAACTGGACAGCTACATGTAGGAGAATGAAACTGGACCATTGTCTAACCCCATATACAAAGGTAAACTCAAAATGGATCAAAGACCTAAATGTAAGTCATGAAACCATTAAACTCTTGGAAAAAAACATAGGCGAAAACCTCTTAGACATAAACATGAGTGACCTCTTCTTGAACATATCTCCCCGGGCAAGGAAAACAACAGCAAAAATGAGCAAGTGGGACTACATCAAGCTGAAAAGCTTCTGTACAGCGAAAGACACCATCAATAGAAACCCTACAGCCAAAAGGAACCCTACAGTATGGGAGAATATATTTGAAAATGACAGATCCGATAAAGGCTTGACATCCAGAATATATAAAGAGCTCACACGCCTCAACAAACAAAAAACAAATAACCCAATTAAAAAATGGGCAGAGGAACTGAACAGACAGTTCTCTAAAAAAGAAATACAGATGGCCAAGAGACACATGAAAAGATGCTCCACATCGCTAATTATCAGAGAAATGCAAATTAAAACTACAATGAGGTATCACCTCACACCAGTAAGGATAGCTGCCATCCAAAAGACAAACAACAACAAATGTTGGCGAGGCTGTGGAGAAAGGGGAACCCTCCTACACTGCTGGTGGGAATGTAAATTATTTCAACCATTGTGGAAAGCAGTATGGAGGTTCATCAAAATGCTCAAAACAGACCTACCATTTGACCCAGGAATTTCACTCCTAGGAATTTACCCTAAGAACGCAGCAATCAAGTTTGAGAAAGACAGATGCACCCCTATGTTTATCGCAGCACTATTTACAATAGCCAAGAATTGGAAGTAACCTAAATGTTCATCGGTAGATGAATGGATAAAGAAGATGTGGTACATATACACAATGGAATACTACTCAGCCATAAGAAGTGGAAAAATCCAACCATTTGCAGCAACATGGATGGAGCTGGAGAGTATTATGATCAGTGAAATAAGCCAAGCGGAGAAAGAGAAATACCAAATGATTTCACTCATCTGAGGAGTGTAGGAACAAAGGAAAAACTGAAGGAACAAAACAGCAGCGGAATTACAGAACCCAAAAATGGACTAACAGTTACCAAAGGGAAAGGAACTGGGGAGGATGGGTAGGCAGGGAGGGATAAGGGGGGAGAAGAAGAAGGGGGGTATTAAGATTAGCATGCATGGGGGGGAGGGAGAAAGGGGAGGGTGGGCTGCACAACACAGAGAGGACAAGTAGTGACTCTACAACATTTTGCTAAGCTGATGGACAATAACCGTAATGTGGTTGTTAGGGGGGACCTGATATAGGGGAGAGCATAGTAAACATAGTATTCTTCATGTAAGTATAGATTAAAAATTTAAAAAAAAAAAGAAAGAAAGAAAGAAAGAAAGAGAAAGAAAGAAAGAGAGAGAGAGAGAGAGAGAGAAAGAAAGAAAGAAAGAAAGAAAGAAAGAAAGAAAGAAAGAAAGAAAGAAAGAAAGAAAGAAAGAAAGAAAGAAAGAAAGAAAGAAAGGGAGAAAGAAAGAAAGAAAGAAAGAAAGGGGGATTACTCCTTGATAGGATAAAACTATTGGTAAATCAAAGATCAACGCATGCTTTAAATATCCTTAATGTTGATCACTTAAAGGTTGTCAGATGATCAGCTATGGAGGTACTCTTTTCTGATAATATTCCTTTCTCTTAATAAAAAAAAAAAAAGCAGTTACTGTGTGCTGACCTCCAATGAGTTCTGCACAGTGGTATAGAGGGCATGTCAAAGTGTGGGCAAAGGGTCTGTTTGTTTCTATGCAGAAGATCAAGGCCTAGCTTGGATACCCAGAAAATGAACTAAGATACAATATGAGGAGGAGCTTCCAGCATCAGCACTCTCTGGAGGACTTGTGCCGGGGGATGATCATCAAAAAGCCTCCACAGGGATCCAGACGATGCTGCAGTTGTGGCTGCATCCAGCCTACCATCTCCTGGACTTGCCATAGGAATGAGGAGGGAGATGTCTAGGCTGGCATGTGCATACACTGAGACAATGAATTTGACCGGATCTGTACTGTTGGAACTCAACCAGGAGGTGGGAGGGGTGCAAGGTGTAGCACTCCAAAATCTTATGACTATAGACTATCTACGCTTAAAAGAACATATGGGATGTGAACAGATCCCAGAAATGGGCTGCTTTAATTTGTCTGATTTCTCTCAGACTGTTCAAGCACAGTTGGACAATATCCATCATATCATAGACAAATTTTCACAAATGCCTAGGGTGCCTAAATGGTTTTCTTGGCTTCACTGGAGATGGATGGTAATTATAGATTTGCTTTGTTTATGTCACCGTATTCCTATTATGTTAATATGTGTGTGCAAATTAGTTAGTAGTTTAAAACCTATACATACTTAAGGTACTCTACAAGAAGATATGTCAAAGAAATAATCAATCCTCCCATGTTTCCTTCCATATGCTACATCTGTAGCTTTTCTTCTTTCTTCCTAATTACAACCCTTAAATAGAATTCGTGCCTCATATCGAATTTACCGAGTATCATAATTCCTCCAGGTGGTAAAGATACCTCGAGACAAGTGCTGGGCATAGAAGCCACAGGGCATAAATCTGCAAAGAAGTAAAAAGCTAACCTTTGCAAACAATATGGCTTCTCTCTCACTTACCAACTTTACATTTCCCTGTATGGCCCCGGAAGATGACTGGTTAGCCAGAGACGGGTAAGATTCCTCAAGGGAGGAACAACCTAAGACAGGCACAGTTGCAGGGGGGCCATCAGGTGAGAATTTGGGGATCAACAGAGGTGAGGCTCAGAACCTCACCCCCCCTGCTTTGAGAGAAATCTTCTGCATCCGTGGATGTTTTGCTGCCCTTGTCTAGCCTGGATTAATACTTAGTCCATAGGTACACACCTGATCATCTGATCATCTACATTTGCCCTCTTATAGCACTAAACTATGTTTTCTACCTTTATCTTGCATCTACCTACCACTTCAGCATTTTATTAAAAATAAAAATAATAATAATAATAGAGGGAGAAATGTGGGATCCACATATAAATCAAGTACAAAAATCAAACGAATATTCATATTTGACCTGATTGTTTATAGGTCATAATGTGTGATCAAAACTGAAAGTTTCTGTGATGAATGCCCTTGCAATGTTCACCATGTAAGAATTTATTCGCTATGTAAGAATTCGTTCACCATGTAAGAACTTATTCACTATGTAAGAATTCGTTCACCATGTGAGAGCTTGTTCGTTATGCTTCAGAAGATTGTAGACTGACGAGAATTAGACTTGAGATGGATTAATGATTGTACATTGAGCATTGACCCCCCTATACTGAATTTTATTGTTGTTAACAACCATTTGATCAATAAATATGAGAGATGCCCTCTCAAAAAAAAAAATGAGGAAAAAAAAAGAAAAAAAATGAATGAAGTGGGACTGCATAACTAAAAAGCTTCTTCACAGCAGAGAGACCATCAACAAAATGAAAAGACAACCTATTTCATGGGAAAAGGTATTCACAAATGATATGTCCAATAAGAGACAAATATCCAAAGTAGAGAAAGAAGTCATAGAAATCAACACCAGAAAAATCCAATGAAAAAATGGGCAGAGGACCTGAATAGACATTTTTCCAAAGAAGACATACAGATGGCCAGTAGATACATGCAAAGATGCTCCACATCACTAATCAGCAAGGAAATGCATATCAAAACCACAATGAGATATCACCTCACAACAGTCAGAATGGCTAATATCAACAAGAAAAGAAATAACAAGTGTTAATGAGAATGTGAAGAAAAGAGAACTCTTATACACAATTGGTAGGAATGTAAACAGCGGCAACCATTATGGAAAGCAGTATGGAGGTTTGCCAAAAACTAAAAATTGAAATATCACACAACACAGTAATTCCATTTCTGAGAATTTCCATGAAGAAAACAAAATTACTAATTCGAAAAGATAAATGTATTCATGTTTATTGTGGCATTATTTACAATAACCAAGATAAGGAAGCAACCTAGGTGTCTGTCAATAGATAAATGGATAAAGATGTGGCACATATACAGAATAGAATATTACTCAGCCATAAAAAGAATGAAATATTTTCATTTGCAACAACATAGATAGACCCAAATATGTTTTAAAATATGTTTTAATCCTTAAGTCCTTAGGTATATACCTTACCATAAGGTATTATGCTAAGTGAACCAGTCAGACAGAAAACAACAAATATGACATGATTACAGTCTATGTGGAAACTAATAAATGAAACAAACAAAACAGAAATAGCCTCATAAACACAGAAAATAGGCTAGTGGTTGCCATAGGGAAGGGGGTGGGGAGGATGGGTGAAATTGGTGAAGGAGATAAAGAGACACAAACACCCAATTATAAAATAAATTAGATATGGGGATAAAATAAAATAAAATACAGCATAGGAAATAGTCAATAATACTGTAATATCTTTGTATGCTGACAAGTGGCAACTATACTTACTGTGTAAGCATTTAGAAACATATGTAATTGTCAAATCACTATGTTGTATACCTGAAACTAATATAATATTATATATTTACTAGATTTCAATGTAAAAAATTTTTAAATTTCAAAAAAATTTAATAAATAATAAAAATAAAAATAAGTATGATGTTATTGGATAAAGACTTTGTGGACTTTTTTAATAGACCAAATTTAACTGAAATGGTTAAATTTTTTTGTTTCCTGAACTGTGAAGTGTAGAAACTAATCCTGACTTACCCCAGGAGTTAGAAGTAATGAAAAAAATCCTTAAGGAACACTTAAGATGTATACTTAATATCATAATTATGTTCCATAAAATAGATATCCAAAAATGATTGGGAATTATGACTAGTACAGCATAATAAGAAGGCTGTGGCAGAGTTTAGAAGATAGCCTACCAAAAAACCACCATATGCTAAGAAAATTAAAATCAAAGAGATGTATAATTTAAAAACACATTAATTTCATTTGATAATCTTTGGGGATAGACATAGGATTAGCATAAAGCCTTTGTGAGTGTTTTGGAAGAGTACAAATTTATCAGAAGAATTTAAATGTTTCTGATTAAGTTTTAGGGTTTCTCACCTTTTTATATAGCCTCAGTTCTACTTGGTGGAGTCCTGCTGAGTGATTAAACAGTGAAAGGATGAAAAGTACATTGAGTCTAATATGTACAACATACTACTCTGAACTTCTTTTCCAAGTACAGTAAGTAGCAAATAGCACAGCCTTTTGGATACGCAAGGAAGACAAGCTGTTTTGTATACCCAGCTACCCAATTCCATCCAGTCTTCTCTCCAGTCATAAAAGTTTGTCCAGAGAAAGATACATGAGGACAAATTCACACTTCTTATTTTTTCACATGTGATGATGAGAACCCCATGATCATTGTCTCACCACATGTGAATCTGTACTGTTCCAATTTCTTTGAATTCCTCAAAACTTACATATAGTTTGCACTATAATATCTTTAAGTAACACATTTAGCAGCATCTCTGAAAATGTGCCCCATGGAGATCTATTCCACAAGACATCAATAAAATTACTATGACATAAAAGAGTCATGTCAATGCTGGATCAAGCAAATTTATTTACTTACTGTATTTCTCATCAAAACTTTTTACATACCAATATACATTATAAATCTTCCAAGGTATATATAGCATATATCATTTCCCAAAATTACTTCAGTCATGAAGCAATTTTGCAAATATATCTCAACAAATCAGAACACACCTTGTGAAACTCAAATTTAATGTATTCTTACCATATTTTCTTGAACCAGTGGGTTTCTTAATGATAGGGCTCCAGTCCTAGCTTCCTATTAATCTCTTTCTGATTCTTATAACTTCTAAATATTTGTTCAGGAATTTATTTCTTCAGTGAATACTTATAAAGTGCCTACCTTATTCCAAGTATTATTATGGGGTTTGAAGACATAGAAATGAACAATTTTTAAAATATTCCTTTCCCTATGGAACTTACATTCTAGTTAGTGGAGACATCAACTTAGACACAAACAGGTAAATTTCAAGACTACAGATACTCATAACTTCTAAAGAAAAAAATAAAAACAAGAAAACAAACTGGAAAGTTTCTTGGGGATGGCAAAAGGGATTGTCACATTTTAGAAAGTCAGTCAGCATTTCTCTGAGAAGGTGACATTTGAACTGAAAGTATATGAAATTAATTTCCCCCTTTACTAATTCTTTTATCACTTGTATTTTTTAATCAAAATAATACTCATACATGGTAAATATACAGATATATACATGTATGCATAATACATATATATATACAGGCTACTAACTGTACTTGTATGTGTGTGTGTGTGTATATATATATATATATATATATATATATATACACTGAAAAGTTTATGATAAAAAACCATCACTCCTCTCACCACTCCATCATAGCTCTAATTCAGAAGCATCCTCTTTTAATAGCTTATGATTTTGTTTTTACTCACATTTAGCATTATATGGAAGCCATAGGTAGAGGCTGGCAGAGGAACAAGCTGGAAAGATCCTGGGTTCCTCCATGATCTTCAAGCTGTCAGATTAGCCCTGAAGTTCTTCCTTTCATATAAGAGAGGAATAAATTGGTCTTCCTAAGCCTCTGTTATTTGGAGATACCTATTTCCTGTAGCCAAGCCTTAAGTGATACAGTATCCAATATTATAAACCCAGGCAATTCAAAGGAAGATATTGCTGGAAGACAAGTCGAAATTCATCATTTTTTTTGTCCCTACAGTAATTGCTCAAAATCATGCTACACTTTAGTTTGCATCCTATTTGGATTATGATTTTCCTGTTTCCTGTTCGATTCTCCTTTTCTAATTCTCTCTTCTGTTTCCTTAGAAGAAACATACCTGCTTTACTCTTTCATTCATGACATTAGCTCACCACCCATTTTGTCTAATCTTTGGAGTCTGTTCTTTTCTTCTACTTGCATCAAGCTTCAAGGGGGATTCAGAAGCTTCTAGCGTAACTGTCATGCTATGATGTCTTCTCCTCAGACTCTTGGTTTAGTTCCAGTTTCTTTTATGCCCATTTCTCTCTTTCATGGATTTTACCCTCACTTTTCCAGAGTACACCGTAAGTTTCTAAGCAAGAGTGCTTGCAAGTAAATATCCCAGAGCCTTGTATGCTTGAAAAAGTCTGCTCTGCTCTTCATACTTTGACTCGTAATTTTTTTCTCAGAACTTTGCAAACTCTGTTTTGCTCTATTGTTGTCAATATCCCACACATTTGGGATTGCCAAATGTCAGCCTGATTCTTGTTTCTTCACCTTTTTAACCTACATTTTCTCTCTGGAAGCTTCTCAGACATACTGTTTATTCTGTATCTGAAGTTTTCATGATGCTGTGTTTGGATGTGAGTTTCTCATTCATCTCAACATTGGGTGGGATTTTTCAGTAATAAAGATGGTGTTTTTCTATTCAACTGTGAATATTTTTCTTCCATTGTTTTGACCATTTCCTTCTCTTTGTTCTGTCTTTCTAGTTTACCTTTTAGTTGGGCTTAAATATTTGGATGGATTTCACTGTTCCTTCAGAGGTTTTCCTCACAGGTGAGCTCTGTCCATTGTCATAGCTCCTGCTTCAGTGTCCTAAGCTAGCATTTTCTCAATTTAAAAGGAAAAAGTCCATCAACAGGCTCCCATTTTCCTTCCATCTTCCAGAAATGTGTTACAACAACTCATCCACCAATGACAACCCTCCCTGTCTCATGGTTTATTCCTTTGTATTCCCTATATCTCACTTTACTTTCAGATCTTTGTGTTCAGTCTGCCATCTTGTTAGAACACTTGAAGTTTACCTTCAGTGACACAGTTGAACTAAAACTGCTGCACTGGTATCTCAACAGCGTTATTTTTAAATATAAGAATATATAGTACAAAAGACAACTTTACGTCTTTGAGTATTTTACTACTGTAAAATAGGATATGAAGGTGAAGGGCAAAATACACCCAGTCTTCTTTCATTAAAAAAAATGAATAGAGTGTTATTCTTCCTCTGTTGTCACTATTTATTTTCATGTAGACTGTAGCTCTTGATAAACACTTTAAAAACATTTTTTTTCATTTTGGTGATATCATAACAGTTTCTCTGTACAAAAACTTTAATGATTTTCAGTAGAGATTTTCCATGTCCTTGGACCAATTTGTGATTCTTTTAAGACATGTTATCCACTGTGATATTAATGTATTACTATAAAGTTGTAATAGCAGGAGATAGCTTTTTTCTTCCTCAGGAGAGATGGAAGGGATATGCACCTACACTTTGTATGAGAATTATCTCAACATCTAACGCTGCAGTGTGAGTGTCTTAGTAACATTTCTCCACGTTAGCAGGCTTCTGATGAACCAAGGATATAGAAGCAAAACATATTTCTATATACCCTTAACTCTTATAACTAGTTACTTATAGGTGACTGAAATATATTCAATAAATATTTGTCCCAGGCACTATTTGTTGCCCAGGGATAATGCAGTAAACGAGACATCATGCACCTGAGGGGCTATTAAGTCTAATGAAAGGATAGAAAATAAGCAAACAGCAAATTTCCAAAAAAATGTGATCAGTGCTACTGTGGAGTAACCGTAAGTTGCCCTAAGAGCATATAAAAGGAACAGTGAACCCCATGGAGGAGGATGGGGAGCTTAGGTGAGAGGCGACTTCCAGAGAAGGTGACTCCTGAGACTCAAGGGCAAGCACACATTTGCCAAGGACAGAAAGTTGAGGTGGATGCGATGAAAGGAATATTCCAGGTGTTAAGAACAGTATGTGTGAAGGCCAGGAGGCAGAACCAGTCATGAACCACAAACAAAGATGGCAAAAGATGAAACTGGAGAAGAAAGCAAAGGCTGGATTCAAAAACATTTCTCATATACAGTATCAAAGAATGTGACTTCCTCCTGAAACAAGCATAAAGAGCTGTGCTCAGTACCGGCGCAAGTCCTTCACACTTTCCTAAACAAGTTCTGATTTTTTTCATAGATGAAATAATATGACAAACTTTCATTACAGGTTTACTGTGTGCAAGATAATACACTTGGAAAGTAAGAGTAAAGGCATTCAACCTCAGGAATCAGTGTGAAAACAAATCAGAATATTTAGGGCTGATGTATATTCTAATGAGAAGGGAACGCATAGAGTAGGAGTGCTGGCTGGTAGAAGATAAAGCTGAAAATTTGTGTTACAACCTAATACTGTAGTAAGGATTTGGACTTTAGATAATAAATATACTATCCAAGTTTTTGAATAAGGAAGAGACTTGACTCTACATGTGTTTTACCCAAAATGTATATTCCTATCCTTTATTATATTGCCCATCTCAGGAACCATCACTTGGCTTGAAGCAGTTTGAGCTTTGCTTCTTCTTCTAGTTCAGTAAGGACCCAAATTATCTACATAAGCTGCTATGGCCTGTTGTAAATATTGATGTAAGACACTGCTGCTCAGCATTCTCTTCAATTGAACATTTATTCAACTTGCCCTCCTGGAGCTCACAATCTAAAGTTTCAACCTAAAGCAACTCTTAAAAAAAAAAAAGCAGCCACCCATTGTATTTTTTCTATTGTTCAGTGATGGCCAAATTGAACAGACATGAAATCTCAAGGGAATCCTATGTTCTTTGGATATTTCTCCATCTTCTCTGAACTTCTCATGTAAAAATCAAGGTAAGTTAAAGACAGTGATTTAAGTCAACCCACATTCCTTCTCCCAAGGAAACTACCAAAACAAAAAGCCCCTTCTACTTCCTTCTCATGAATGGGAGCAGATCCAGATTGTGTGAATGTGGACTTTATTCACTTGGGGAGGGAATAAAGAAGACTCCTCAGGAAAATAGAATACAGATTCCTATCTTTCCTTCTTGGAAGACATGGTTCAGTAAAGGGCCAGGCCTATTAGCTGCATGGTGAATTCTCCTCTCATGAAGAGCAGATGGAAGTGTACTTCCAAGAGTTATCAATAAAATTCATACCTCCATTGGCCACTGGATATAAGAAATATATCAAAAACATGAGACCCCTGCTTTTGCTAAAACCTTGACTTGTCACAGGGAGCAATTCTCATCTGAATATTCAATCAGCAGGAAGACTTTTGCATATGGCCCGTCTCTCTTCTCTCTCTCTCTCTCTTTCTTCCTGTCTTTTAACTATGTTACTGTTTTTAGATTCCAGTATCTGACACCTTAGCAGTGAACCTTGTTTCATATCTGCCCTTCCAATAAGTTCCACCCAGAGAGTAGGCCAATTTCCAATGCTGGCACCCACACAACTAAGATAATAAGGTAGACGAGATGTGTTTCATCAGGTAGAAAAAAACAACAGGGGAAAAAAGAAACCTGTTTGGGGTAGTGTCTCTAAAAGTCTGGTTCTGAAGCCAATGTTGGCTGCTGCATTTAGCTACTCAGTTCTATGGAAACCAGTTGCATGACTGTGCAGATAAAAGGCTGTAGACCTCTGAAATATAAGCAAGTAGCACCTCATTATACAAACAGAAGCAACTCAACTATGCATGCCCTCAAACTGAGCTCAGTGTTCTGCTGCATTTCAAAAATATCCATCTGTTCCAAGAGAAGAAACAGGAAGTTTTGTTAATTATCTCTCACAACCCACTAGTTAGTTTCCAGAAAAATCACCAAAGCCATCTTTCCTGAATAAATTTAACAAGTAAGTTACAAGATGCAGCACAGTAGATAAACCTCACATAACTCCTTTCAAATGAACCGCATCTATCACTTGGCCAGTTGCACACTCACTGCCTCTGTGCCCCCTCCCGTGTCTTCAGCACTCAGCAGACATAATTATTTTCTGTACATAACTTTTTTCATATGGCATTATCGATTAATAAAATGTATCTCCCTGGATATATACAAAATACTATATTACACAGCATGTGAGAGACATTTTCTGATTGATTTGCTTTAAGCAATTTGTTACAGGATTCCAGTAAAATATCTCACAAATTTTCATATCATAAGGCAAAACAAATTCATGGGAAATATTTTGTTGTTGGCTATTAAGTAATCTACATAGGTATCTCTAAAACTTCTTTCCCAGTCAATTATGTCATCTTAATTACAATTCCATGCCAGAGTGTTATAATGGTACTAAGGATACACCCCATTGGACTCCTGCTACCATTCTGTAAATCATTGCCAGTTATGCCAATATAGCAGCCTGGTCAATGATTGATTCTTAGTCACGCCATCAGCTGTTCTTCAACGCCTTGTTTTCCTGCAAATGCTTCAGCCATGGCCTAGTTTCCTGAAACCATGATGGTCTAGGTTCCCCCCCAAAAAAGAGACATTTGTACACATCCGTTGGTGAGAAGAAGAGTTTAGAAATTCAGTGAAACCTTATTAATTCCATCTAACTGTTGAGGAGGATAATCCAAATTTGTGAAAACTCTGGATTGTAAAGGATTTTCTTAAAAATACAAAGTAGTTTCCTTTCTACTTTTACATATCCGTAACAACTCAAATTAATCTAACAAAGAATCACTTTTTGAAGTTCTCAGAGTCTGTGAAATGTATGTAAGCTTATAAAAATCTGAAAACTATTTAGCATTATCACTGACTGTTAGCTAAGACTATTTAGTATTATCATATTGACTGTTAAATTAGGGTCACTTCATTAGCAAAATGAAGCATAATACTACAGAATTTTTGAAGCAATCAGCTATTTTATTTTTAGTAAAATTAATTTTTTGCTAAAACTTAAATTTTCTTTGGATCAAATATCATGGTTCAAGGCTGGATATTTTATATTTATTCAGATATTAACCACTAGACCCAGCTGGAAAACAAAGTGGTTGAGTGGAATGCCCATAGACCTTAAAGTCAAACAGACGGGTTCAAATCCCAGCTCTCCTTCACTAGCTCTATAGGATTTATCTATGAATTCAGTCAACAAATACGTACTGTACAGCTACTCTGGGCTACAGAGCCAGTGGTGGTGACAAGACTATGATCCCTATTTCATGAAGATTCAATTCCCTAAGTGGACAGAAGAAAATAAATAAAGGAATCAGATAATTTCAGATAATGTTAAATTTGTAAAGGGCAAGTGGAGTGAGGGTTGGAATGAAATAACATGTTTAGGTGGCTAGGGAAGACCTCAGGGAGCAGACGATGCCCCAGTTGAGATCTGAATGACATGGAAAGCCACTCATGCAGAGACTGGGATGGGATGGATTATTCAGAGCAAAGGGAATAGCACAGGGGCCCTGAGTTGGAACAAGTTTGGTGTTTAAGGAAAATAAATGAAAGCCATGGCACTTGCTCTCTCTGAGTGACAATTACTTTCGGATTTGAGATGGGAAAGACAACAATGCCAAGTTTGCAGACTTACCCATTATTTGCAAAGTTGCTCAGCAGTGCCTAGCACATCTTAGACACCAGCAAAATGTAAAATCATCATTACCAGTGATGTTTGGAGCATTGAAATTCTACAACTAATTCAATACCTATAAAACCAAAAGAAGTTAACCATTCAGAATTATGGATAATTTCCAAATAATGCCAGTGAGCTGTATTCATCAAAAGTGCCAAAGTTGAGCTTTCCTTTATCTCCTCATAGAGTCATTCATATTTAATTTTAAATATCCATAAATATATCTTCATTTTTACTATTACCCAAGTCAAGATATCAAACATTCTTACTAATTTTTCTTGTAATTTTAAATACCTGTGGATATATGTCTACTATGTTGAAAACATTTTAATAAAACAAACATTGAAAGGTATTCCATAAACCTTGTAGATATGCAGTAAAAATTGACATTGATAAAGTCAATGTGTCTACCTGGGACATTTATAAATATGCATATTCTCTGCATTATCAGTACAAAAATGTTCAAACATACAGACTGTATCTGAATTGTTGCACCACTATAACTAGAATTAAGTGTCCACAACACGCTTTGTAAAGTAGCAGCCTAAACCCATTAATTGTACTAAGCACAATCAAATTCATAAGCATCTCTCTTAACATTTAACTTTAAGTCACCTGTGGGTGACAACCAGCTCAATCCTACCACTTCAAATCCTAATATTTACTAAGGCCTAAGCTACTTGATTCTGCCAAACAATAAAAACATCCATATACCAAGAAAGTTGTTTTCAAATACAATTCAAATCAAACAGGCAAAATCTTGGAATTTAGAAGAGAAAAAGCAACTAGTTGCCAATTCAGTAAGAAATATTACTAATTAAAAGAAATCATCTTTATTTACAAATGCTAGTTGTCTAGAGATAAAATGAAAACTTGCCAACATGCATTACCTTCTGTCTGTGTATTCTTTGAGACCCACAAACTGCAGAGAAAATAAGTTATCTCCCATTAAACATCTTTATCTTAAAGACAAGAATCAAAAAAATAAATAAATTTGAGAAACAAAATAAAGTTAAATAACAAAATAAATAAATTGGATTACAATCCAAAATATAAAATAGATAACTCATACTGATACAAATAAATGAATAAAGAAATAAACAGGTGAGAGGAGACAAACCTCCCACACAGCTTTCCAAATAATTTCAGACAATATCCTATCAGCAAGGAATTGAGTATAATTCTTCAATTATGTGTGAGCTACATGTAGTAACTCCCTTCCAGAGAACACAGTATGGAAGTGGACAAAAGAGTAATTTGACAGTGAAGAAATCGGAAAAACATTATGTCAGCCAGGAGATCAAGGTCAATGTCAATAGGGATAAGTCATGTTGATAGGGTGCAGCCCTGAGATGATGCTCTGAAGAAGATGTACTGAGAATGGCACTTTACCTCTGTGGTCCTCTTCCCAAAACCCCACAGCCCAGTCTTATCATGAGAAAAAAACATGAAACAGACCCCAGTTGAGGGACCATCTACAAACAACTTGACCATCACCCCTCAAACCTATCAGTTTTCAAAAACAAGGAAAATCCAAGAAACTATTACAGCAGAGAAAAGCCAAAGGAGACATGACAAAATGCAATGTGTAGCCTGGATGGGATCCTGGAACACCAAAGAGATATTGGGAAAAAACTAAGGAAATATAATTAAAATATGGATGCCAGCTGAACAAAAACAGTGTACATTCACAAGTCTACTGAGTTCTTTGAAATGAGCCTGAATGAACCAAGAGTAAAATATCCTCTTTACATAGTTAGTTTTTTTTTCGAGCACAGGTTATTGGTTAACTCAAAATAGAAACATTATCAATAACTGAAAGATAGGATTTGAGAAAGTGTTGAAGTTATCAACTCTGGAACCTCATAAGGTGTTTTTAAAATTTATTGATTTAAATAACAATGGGTAATAAATAGTAACATTTTTTAATGACCTATTTGGAGGAGCAAGAAAAAAAAGCTCAGGAATCTCAACTAGCCCCTATTGCTCTCCTGTGAAACTCTACCTAGTGTGAATCCATATGGAAAAATAACATTAAATATTGGCAGACTTTTATTTAACACTTACTATATACCAGGAACTAATATAAACACTATAGAGAGGATTAAAGATGGCGGCGTGAGAGGTGAGACAGAGGCTTCCTCCTAAAACTGCATATAATACAAAAATATAATTAATACAACTAATCCTGAAAGAGTAACAGGAAAGAGGACTGCACCAGACTGCATACACCTGGAGAAAAGAGCAGATCTCACGGAACAGGGTAACGTACCAAAGCTGTGACCCATCGGGACCCAAACCCTTCCCCCACCCCAGCTCACCAGCAGAGCAGGAGGAAGAGCAATGGAGCAGGGAGGGAGTGGAGGCTTGGGACTGCTGAATACCTAACTCCAGAGATCTGCTCTGGGAGCACAAAGCTACATTTCATGGTGCTTTCATGATACTCTTGTGATAAAGGGATTGGAAAGTTAAGACAGGCAGAATTTGTGGAGAGACTGAGACTCCAGCTGCTTGTGGAAAGCAGGGATCCATATCTGGCTGCTCTGGAACAAAAGAAAGGTGGGAAGTCTGAGAGACTTCCTAACAAGGAAGCCCTTAGCAAGAGGATTGCTAAAGGGGCAAGGATTGCACAGAGATTACTGTTCAGGAGAAAGGACAGGTAGACAAAATTGTCCAGGTGCACTCTGCCCAGCAGGTTGGGAGCTTTCATGACCTTCAGGTGCTCCAGCTCCCTGACTGGCTACACAGCTCCAAGGACCCCCTCCATGATACCCAGCCTGTTGTGCCTTTCCTCCAGGCAACCCCACCTGGCTCAACAACCAGAAAACCCTACCCTGGCATTAGGCCAGCCAGAGAGAAGATCTGTCTACAGCAACTATAAATGCAAAGCATAGAGGCTTATACCTGTGTGCTCAGCCCACTGGTTCAGGCAGTGACGATAGGCATAGCAGCTGGAAAGCAGGAAATGGCTCTTTCCTCCCCCAGTCACCACTCCCCTGTGACCCCTGACATTCCTTCAGAGGCTGAGCAGCTCCAGAGAGTAGAGCTCCTGGACACTAGAGGGTGCCATGTACAAATATGAAATGCCAAAGGAACCTGGTTGAAAGTAAAATTAATTCAACTTCTGAGAAAGATGACATTGACCTCATGAATCTTACTGAAAGGGAGTTCAAAATAAAAATCATTAACATGCTCTTGGAGGTATAGAAAGATATTCAAGAACTCAGGGATGAATTCTGGTTGGAGATCCAATCATTGAATAGCACAATGGAGGGTATTAAAAGCAGATTAGATATGGTGGAGGAGACAATAAATGAAATAGAAACTAGAGAAGAGGAATACAAAGAAGCTGAGTCACAGAGAGACAAAAGGATCTCTAAGAATGAAAGAATATTGAGAGAACTGTGTGACCAATAAAAAAAGGAACAATATTTGCATTATAGGCATACCAGAATAAGAAGAGAGAGAAAACGGGATAGAACGTGTCTTTGAGGAGGTAGTTGCTGAAAACTGCCCCAATCTGGGGAAGGAGATAGTCTCTCAGGCCATGGAGATCCACAGATCTCCCAACACAAGGGACCCAAGGAAGATAACACCAAGACATATAGTAATTAAAATGGCAAAGACCAAGGATAAGGACAGACTACTAAACGCAGCCAGAGAGAGAAATAAGATCACATACAAAGGAAAGCCCATCAGGCTATCATCAGACTTCTCAGCAGAAACCTTACAGGCCAGAAGGGAGTGGCATGATGTATTTAATGCAATGAAGCAGAAGGGCCTTGAACCAAGATTACTTTATCCAGCAAGATTATCATTTAAATTTGAAAGAGGGGTTAAACAATTTCCAGATAAGCAAAATCTGATAATTTACCTCCCACAAACCATCTCTACAGTGTATTTTGGAGGGACTGCTATAGATGGAAGTATTCCTAAGTTTTAATAGCTGTCACCAGAGGTAATAAAACTAAAGCAAAGAAAGTAGAACAGCTAATTACTAAGCAAATACAAAATTAAATTAACTATCCCCCAAGTCAATCAAGGGATAGACAAAGAGTACAGAATATCATACCTAATATATAAAGAATGGAGGAGGAAGAAAAAGGAGGAGAAAAAGAAAAGAACCTTTAGACTGTGTTTGTAATAGCATATTAAGTGAGTAAAGTTAGACTCTTAGATAGTAAGGAAGTTAACCTTGAACCTTTGGTAATGACGAATCTAAAGCATGCAATGGCAATAAATACATACCTATCAATAATCACCCTAAATGTAAATGAACTGAATGCACCAATCAAAAGACATAGAGTCACTGAATGGATTAAAAAACAAGACCCATCTATATGCTGCCTACAAGAGACTCAATTTAAACCCAAAGACATACACAGACTAAAAGTGAAAGGATGGAAAAAGATATTTCATGCAATGATTAGGGAGAAAAAATCAGGAGTTGCAGTACTTGTATCAGACAAAATACTTTTCCAAACAAAGAAAGTCACAAGAGACAAAGAAGGACATTATATAATGAAAAAAGGGTCAACACAACAAGATGATATAACCACTATAAATATGTATACACACAGCACAGGAGCATCTACATATCTGAAACAAATACTAACAGAATTTAAAGGGAAAATAGAATGCAATGCATTCATTCTAGGAGACTTCAACACACCACTCACTCTGAAGGACAGATCAACCAGACAGAAAATAAGTAAGTGCACAGAGGCACTGAACAAAACATTAGAATAGATCATCTATTCTAACAGACATCTACAGAACTCCACACCCAAAAGCAGCAGTATACACATTCTTCTCAAGTGCACATGGAAAATTTTCAAGAATAGATCATATACTAAGCCACAAAAAGAGCCTCAGTAAATTCAAAAAGATTGAAATTGTACCAACCAGTTTCTCAGACCACAAAGGTATAAAACTAGAAATAAATTACACAAAGAAAATGAAAAATCCCACAAATAAATGAAGGCCTTGAAACATGCTCCTAAATAACCAATGGATCAATGACCAAATAAAAAAACAGAGATCAAGCAATATATGGAGACAAATGACAACAATAATTCAACACTGCAAAATCTGTGGGACACAGTGAAGGCTGTGCTAAGAGGAAAGTATATTGCAATACAGGCCTACCTCAGGAAAGAAGAACAATCCCATATGGGCAGTTTAAACTCACAATTAACAAAACTAGAAAAAGAAGAACAAATGAGGCCCAAAGTCAGTGGAAGGAGGGACATAATAAAGATTAGAGCAGAAATAAATAAAATCGAGAAGAATAAAACAATAGAAAGAATGAAAACAAAAGCTGGTTCTTCAAGAAAATAAACAAAATAAACCCCCAGCCAGACTTATCAAGAAAAAGAGAGTCTACACACAAAAACAAAATCAGAAATGAGAAAGGAAAAATCACTACAGACACCACAGAAATACAAACAATTATTAGAGAATACTATGAAAAATTACATGTTAACTAACTGGAAAACCTAGAAAAAATGGACAACTTTCTAGAAAAACAACCTTCCAAGGCTGACCAAGGAAGAGACATAAAGTCTAAACAGACTAATTACCAGCAATGAAATTGAAATGGTAATCAAAAACCTACCTAAGAACAAAACTCCTGGACCAGATGGCTTCACCACTGAATTTTATCAAACATTTCATGATGACCTATACTCATCCTGCTTAAAGTGTTCCAGAGAGTAGAAGAACAGGGAATACTTCCAAACTCATTCTATGAGGCCAGCATCACTCTAATACTAAAACCAGGCAAAGACACCACAAAAAAAGAAAATTACAGACCAATATCCCCGATGAACATAGATGCAAAAATACTCAACAAAATATTAGCAAACCGAATTCAAAAATACATTAAAAAGATCATCCATCATGACCAAGTAGGACTGATTCCAGGGATGCAAAGATGGTACAACATTCAAAAATCCATCAACATCATCCATCATCCACCACATCAACAAAAAGAAGGACAAAAACCACATGATCATCTCCATAGATGCTGAAAAAGCATTTGACAAAATTCAACATCCATTCATGATAAAATCTCTCAATAAAATGGGTATAGAGGGCAAGTACCTCAACATAATAAAGACCACATATGACAAATCCACAGTCAATATTATACTTAACAGCAAGAAGCTGAAAGCTTTTCCTTTAAGATCAGGAACAAGACAAGGATGCTCACTCTCCCCACTTTTATTCAACTTAGTTCTGGAGGTCCTAGCCACGGCAATCAGACAACACAAAGAAATAAAAGGCATACAGATTGGCAAGGAAGAAGTTAAACTGTCCCTGTTTGCACATGACATGATATTGTACATAAGAAACCCTAAAAAAATCCACTCCAAAACTACTAGAACTAATATCTAAATTCAGCAAAGTTGCAGGAATACAAAATTAATACACAGAAATCTGTTACATTCCTATACACTAATGATGAACTAGCAGAGAGAGAAATCAGGAAAACAGTTCCATTCACAACTGCATCAAAAAGAATAAAATACATAGGAATAAACCTAACCAAGGAAGAGAAAGATCTATATACTGAAAACTACAAGACACTCACGAGAGAAATTAAAGAAGATACCAATAAATGGAAACACCTCCCATGCTCATGGATAGGAAGAATTAATATTATCAAAATGGCCATCCTGCCTTAAGCAATCTACAGATTCAATGCAATTCCTATCAAAATACCAACAGTATTCTTCAACGAACTAGAGAAAATCATTCTAAAATTCATATGGAACCACAAAAGACCCTGAATAGCCAAAGCAATCCTGAGAAAGAAGAATAAATTTGGGGAGATTATGCTCCCCAACTTCAAGCTCTACTACAAAGCCACAGTAATCAAGACAAGTTGTTCCTGGCACAAGAACAGACCCATAGACCAATGGAACAGACTAGAGAGCCCTAATATAAATCAAACCATATATGGTCAATTAATATATGATAAAGGAGCCATGGACATACAAGGGGGAATGAGAGCCTCTTCAACAGCTGGTGTTGGCAAAACTGGACAGCTACATGCAAGAGAAAGAAACTGGATTGTTGTTTATCCCCATACACAAAAGTAAACTTGAAATTGATCAAAGACTTGAATGTAAGTCATGAAACCATAAAACTCTTAGAAGACAACATAGGCAAAAATCTCCTGAATATAAGCATGAGCAACTTCTTCCTGAATGCATCTCCTCAAGCAAGGGAAACAAAAGCAAAATGAACTCATAGTATTACATCAAACTAAAAAGTTTCTGTACAGCAAAGGACACCATCAACAGAACAAAAAGGTATCCTACAGTATGGGAGAATATATTTGTAAATGACATATCCAACAAGGGGTTAACATCCAAAATATATAAAGAACTTACATGCCTCAACACCCAAAAAGCAAATATCCCAATTAACAAATGTGGAGAGGATATGAAGAGACAGTTCTCCAAAGAAAAAATGCAGATAGTCAAAAGACACATGAAAAGATGCTCCACATCACTAATCATCAGGGAAATGCAAATTAAAACCACAATGAGATATCACCTCACACCAGTAAGGATGGCCAGCATCAAAAACTCTAAGAACAACAAATGCCGGTGAGGATGAAGATAAAGGGCAATCCTCCTACACTGCTGGTGGGAATGTAAGCAAGTTCAACCATTGTGGAAGGCAATATGGAGGTACCTCAAAAAACTAAAAATAGAAATACCATTTGACCCAGGAATCCCACTCCTTGGAATTTACCCAAAGAATACAAGTTCTCAGATTCAAAAAGACATATGCACCCCTATTTTTATCGCAGCACTTTTTACAATAGTCAAGATATGGAAACAACCTAAGTGTCCATCAGTAGATGAATGGATAAAGAAGATGTGGTACATA
Organism: Manis javanica; assembly: GCF_040802235.1. NCBI lineage: Eukaryota > Metazoa > Chordata > Mammalia > Pholidota > Manidae > Manis > Manis javanica. The sequence goes on from NC_133159.1 coordinate 74,655,862, forward strand.
TACACAATGGAATACTATTCAGCCATAAGAAAGAAACAAATCATACCATTTGCAACAACATGGATGGAGCTGGAGGACATTATACTCAGTGAAATCAGTCAGGCAGAGAAAGACAAGTGCCAAATGATTTCCCTCATTTGTGGAGTATAACAACAAAGCAAAACTGAAGGAACAAAATCGCAGCAGACTCAGAGACTCCAAGAGGGAACTAGTGGTTACCAAAGGGGAGGGGTGTGAGAGGGTGTGTGGGGAGGGAGGGAGAAGGGGACTGATGGCTATTATGTTTAGTACACATGGTGTGGGGGGTCACGGGGAGAACAGTGTAGCACAGAGAAGGCACATAGTGGATCTGTGGCATCTTACTACACTGATGGACAGTGACTGCATTGGGGTATGGGTGGGGACTTGATAATATGCATAAATGTAGTAACCACATTGTTTTTTCATGTGAAACCATCATAAGAATGTATAACAATAATACCTTAATAAAGAAAAATGTTTTAATAAAAATTAAAAATAAACAGTATATATTTATATATATATATATATTACATACATATATATAATTATCATTATCATCATCATCATCATCATTATTATCTCCAAACTGAGGAAATTGAAGGAGTGAGAGGCTAAGTAGCTTGCCAGTAACTAGACTCCTAAGTGACAGAGACAGTGTTTTAACTCGGGCTGTCTGGTTCCAGAGCATGTAGACTGATTTTCTAAACGGATTACATACCTTCCCCACTTCTTTCTCCTGAGGACTCTATCTGGGCTGCTGGAGGTCAACCCTCACTGCCTTCCCTTGCCCCATGCTGAGTGCTCCTATGTCAGGCCCCGTCACCAACTTCGGGAAAACTTAACAGGATTTATAAGTAGGCAAATCAGTTGCTTGTCCATGCCACTTTAGTTCTCAGGAAGCAGTGTCTGAAACAGAGTGTTTAGGGTTAAGAATGTTTTTTAAGGACTACACGAGGTATCAACATCTTGGAAGGGAGTAGCTGAAAACATGAGTGGGCAGAGTGAGAACTAAGCTGTGATCCAAGTTCAAACAACCTCAGAAGATTCCCCAGGGGCTCTACCTCCAGGTGGGTCAAGATGGCCAGGCTTTAATAAATTACATGGTTAATTACCTAATCACCCTACCTAAGACCATCACAAAGAGCACACTCGAAATAAACCCTTCATTCCCTCTGTAGACATGCCTATTCTAGAACACATGTGCTAGGTTCCTGATGCGCAGTTTTGCTAAAGGGCCCGTTTGGATTAGGCAGTAATCAGAGTGATTTCATCTGAAAGTTATCTCCTTTTCTACCAGTTAAGTATGAACTTTGAGAATCCACCATTAGATGTATAACTGTTGAACCACTGTGTTGTGTACTTGAAACCAATATAATATTGTATATCAACTACATTTAAGTTAAAAAAAAGAAAACTAGTGTCAATCAATGTGTAAGTGTTTGACCTCTGCTTCCATCTGTTCCTTTTCATTCCTTTCCAATTGTTTCTTTAAATCATGACCACTATCCTAAACATCTATAAATTAAAGGCTTGATTTGGACTGTTCTGATTTCTATAAAAAAATAAAGAATCCACAAAGAAAAGAAAAAAAAATTTTAAGAAGTAATAAATAAAAATAAAGAATCCACCATTAGAAACTCATTCTTTTTTCCATTTTGAAGCTTTTTGTCATGAAAACACTTACTATATTGCAAAAAAAATACCTCTCCAAAAAAGCGATCTGAACTATTTTCAGCTAATCTTGTGGACCTTAACTGATTGCAGCTGAAAGTAAAGAAAAGAACACTTTGAAAGAGAAATGGGGCACTAAAAGAAGAAGTAACAGGATGCCAAAAATAAATACTACCCTTACTCTACAGCTTTGCAGACTCTGACCCTAAGTTCTCACAAAGAGGTTACTCTCTTCTCTTTTTCTACATGTCATTGTAGTACCCTCAGGCCTCTAGAAAACAAAATCAAGACATTTCATGGTACATTATGTTTCATAATTGTATTGTAGTGCATACGATAGAGTTGACTATGTCTCTGAAACTGATCTCTTCCCAATTGAACAATGTTTATTCCTTCTTGATTTCTGTTGTGTAATGCCAGGAGAAATATGCCTACAGATACCTTTGACACAACTCTGGTCCTAGCAGATTCTGGGCTCCCACAAATATAACTAAGGATTTAATATATGCCCTTATATGTTACAGATGTTAAAGTTGAAGATGTGAAAATTACTGTAAACCAATTTACAATATATGAATCTGAATACAGCATCTGAAGCAAACTAGGGGTTTAGGGCTTATTGCAATCTTAAAAAAAAGAAAGGAAGGTAGGAATGACACAATCAGCTCTAGGCAAACCATAGGTGCCATCCCAATTTTTATTAATGGAATTACAGCTACATGTTAAAGGAAACTTAGTTCTTACAACAAGGATCCCAATAGTTGATATGCACAGATTATAACCCTTTATTCTCAAGACCAGCTACCAAAAAATTGTACAATAATTTAGAGGGAGTTTCTACAGTGGCCTTGTATGTTTGAAAGACCTCCACATTATTTGCTACACTACCCAAAAATCTGTGTGTTATTGAAATTTGGGAAAACAATGTTTTATTTTGCTAATATTGGAAAACCTAATTACCTACAAAAAACATTCAAAATAGTTAACATATATATCCTGATGACAACTGAGATTTTTAGCAATTACCAAAAGGTACCAATAGTTGAAACATTGCTAAAAGGTCAAAAGCTACTTTCTGCCCATATTAGTAAAAATCCATGTGGGGCATTATTTCTATATGTGTTATGAGACTGTGGCTAAAGAATGCAGCATCTCTAAACAAAATGAATGTCCAAAGGGGCTTTCTGCTCAGATGACACCAAAAATGACCCTTCAAATGTACAAATCATACACAGCTCTTATTGGTGTACTACAGAGGCAAGAAAGATTGTATGTCATAAAGGCATGTCATTAAGGTCAACTTGACCTCCCCAACTTAGTGAGTTGGATTGTGACTCATTCGCCTTATTCAACTGACCCACCCATTTCAGACTTTGGAAGGTTCCCCACCCACAAATACATTTTGCAAAGTTGGTTCAGTGCAAAAGAAAAAAACATGGAAATAACATTGTGGCTGAGAACTGGATCAAGACCCAATAAGGCTCATCCTCATCAGTGTGATTTTCTTCTGATTCTCAACCCCATTTGCATGCTTAAATTGTTATGGTTAAATTTTTTAGCTCTTCAACTGGTTGTTCTATGTCTGAAAACAAAGCCGAATTGCCAACTGTCTCTTAAACTTACCCAACTATTAACCATACTTACATTTCAAAAACTTCATTTTCCACTGCTGTTCACTACCATTGAGAATTAAAACATCGTTAAAGTAACATCAAGTGTATACACATGTCAAAATTCATTGAACTGTACACTAAGATTTGCTCATTTAGATGTACCTCAATAAATAAAATGCATGCATATTTTTAAAACACTGAAAAATATACAGCTGAACTAATTCTCCCCATTTTTTGTGAACTGCTTTTATGAGTAAAAATTACATTCTAATTCCTATTATAATGCCCTAATATTAGTATTAAAGCAGTAGTATGCTTTTTTACCTACCATATTTGAAGTGTACTTGCCTATATTCCTTATCATTACCTGTGATTTAGGGTGCAACATTATCAGAGTTTAACCCGATTATTTGCTTTTGAAAGAGGAATCAGCTGCTCTTTGATTCCTCCAACTGCTATGATCAGGGTTGCTCTTTAGCATTTGCAGATACTGGCATAAAATCCACCAATCACTAATCATCCGTCTACATATCTCTCTGGAACACTCCATTACCAAGGCAATAAAAAATGATGGTGCCTTTGAGTATAACATCAGTATTTATATACTGTAGATAGTTTTACAGTGGAACATGTTATTATGTTTATGTCTAGCAGTTAGAGCAATGTTCCCTGTTTAGTGATGACATACTACAGGAGAGTACTCATAGTAAACTGACTAGAAATAATTCACACAATATCATCATGAGATGGGCAAACTGACACTAACATTCCGATTAGCTACAACATCAAATGAGCCTTTGTATATTACTTACTCCAGGATTAAGGTACTCTGAGGTGAACTGATTCAAAAATTAGACCACCTCACAATTATATTAGCTCTTTCGTCTACTTAAAATGTTGAATCTCAATAGGAGGTTTTAATTTTATGCATTATTAAATGCTTAATATGTACTTTCTGTAAATTACAGAAGTTTTGACACACAAGGTGTACCGATCAGCTAACTGACCAGTTATATAATTCCCTCAGTATACCTCTTGCAAAGTTTTCTCAATTGCTTCATTTCTTTCAAGGTACATGGTACAGAACTCTTTCAACACATTGTATGCACCTATCAAAAGTTTCACTACACTGTTTTCTTAAAAGGATGGGGGGTGTGATTTCCTATCCTTTATAATTTCTGGATTTACTAATTAAATTGCTTCATTCATGTCAAAGGCACTTTTTATCACTTAAGATATTAAAATCAGCCCTTTTTGGAGAACAAAGTCAATCAGAAAAACTCTAAAAGCATGAAAAAAGTGTTTCCTGTGTTCAAATGACTTAAAAGGAGCTCAAAGGAAATTCACCAGATTTAAATAAAAATTCATTATCCTAAAGAAAATAAGCCTGCAAATTAAAGCCACAGAAGCCAGCACCCCAAAAACAAGCCTAGGTAAAAGACAGCCCCACCTACAAGGGACACACTATCCTACTATGCTTAGTCTCAGCTTTTTTTCCATGCGCCTAAATCTATGTAGATGCACAGTAAATTCTTTATCTGCTTTACTCAGAAAATGGGATTATTTTGATTAATGTGTTTGACCAGGGAGATAGGAGTTGAACAATTTCAGACACTTCTATGTGGCAAAAATGATTGAATATATTTTATATATCATTTAGTCCTCACAACATCCTGAAAGACAGGCATTGTTATACCCATTTTTCAGATGCAAAACCTGAGGGTAAGTGATGTTACATATCCTTCTGATATCACAGGGATAGCAAATGAAGAGCTGTGATGTAAATCAAGTTGTTTGATTCCAAAGCCCCTACTTTTTTATTTACCATGCTGAATATACATATGTTATATAGATATATATATAATACTACATACAAATTACTAGTTTCCAGAGAAATAGAATACAATAAAAATACATTTGGATTATGAGAAATATAACTTACTCTCTTTGAAGATTCAAAAAACATTTAAGAGTTTTTGTTATGCCTTAGGGTCATCATTAGAAACATTAGTCAGCCTTTCATTATCGATATACCAGAAGCTCTTCTTATGATTAATGGAATGACAGGAATATATCTGTACATGCAGATGCTTTCTTTAGGAACATGACAAATTTCAGATTTCCAAGATTATCTAGGCAACCATTTCATGATTGTACATTAAATATGATTTTTCATTAAGCATGATTGCAGGGCTGTTAGCACAGTGTCCTCATATGAAGCCCTTAGACAGATGCACAGAGCATCACATACCCATGATCGTACTTGCCCTTTAAACTCCATGACACAGTAAGTCCAAGCTTAATGTCCAAATCCCCAGAGCTACTGCTTTTAATCCCTAATTACAGAGCGATCTCAAATAGCCCCCAACATAATTGATCATCTCAAGTAGCCCAAATGATCTGGAGATCATCCAAACCACCAAAAGGAAAAGATTGTTTCATCTGTTTTTCTCAATTTATTATTCTAAAGATAACCCAAAACAAAAGTCATTTTCATCACATCACCACCGTAAAGCCAAATACTGCTCAGCTCCTTCAGGCAGAATTTGTATTTTTAAAGATGTTTTTAATGATTGAAAGTTTTCTTTTACCGTAAAACATAGACTCTTTAATAACAGCGTTTTTAGCCCTGACTGTGAGTTTAGGAGAGATAGGAAGACAAAAGGCCTTCCCGGGCTTCCTTGGCGCTTCACAGCATTTGGATAGCTACCTGCTCTACCAGGCTAACTCTGATTTCCCTGCCACAAACTTGGATTTCAGTGGACACTAGAACCCATGACAAATACAAACTTCTAATCATCTGTTCCAGTATCTTTGCATTTCTTCATTGCCATGGAATGCTAGAATGGGCAAGTGATAAGGCAGAAAAATAATAATGTGCTGTCTATGCATATTTACAGTATAAATTAATCTACATCTATTGGTATTTTCTCATCACTTCCATTTTATATGATACAGATACAAGCCATAGATGGAAAATCTTCCTCTTCAGGCAACTTTTGCTAAAACTATGATAAATAAACTTTTTCTAATTTATAGGAACTTTTTAAAAGAGTTCCTCTTTCCTATGTTGCAAAAACTAGGAAATACACAACTGTGAATATCAGAAGAGATAATCTAGGAAAATTTTATGATCAGTTTTATCAGTGGTCTAGGAGGTACATAGAAACAAACTAACTTGAAGCTTTGTATGTAACATGGAGCTTAGAATGTATTTCAGTGTTCAAAGACTACTGATATCTGGGAAGGAAGAGTAACAATTTAGAAAACCGAGAATGTTGAATTCATTTGTTAAGGTTGTCATAATAAAGTAACATGGCCTGAGAGGATTAAAGAACAGAAATTTATTTTCTCACAGTTTTGGAGACTGAAAGCCTGAGATCAAGGTTTTACAGAGTTGGTTTCTTCCAAGGCCTCTCTTCTTATCGCGTAGCTAGTCTCCTTCCACCTGTGTCCTCACATGGTCTTCTACCTGTGTCCAGATTTCCTCTTCTTATGGGACCTAGGCATACTGGGTTAGGACCTACCCTAATGACCTTATTTTAACTTAATTATTTCTTTAAAGACCTTATCTCCAAATACAGTCACATTCTGAAGTACTGGGCATTAGGAATTGGGGGACATGAAAAAATCAGGCCATAACAGAAAGGCCATGAAAAATATAATCCCATTTCAAGACTGCCCATGCCCTCAGATGATTCCCATCCTACACGATGCAAAGCCAAGAGACCCACTGTAGAAGGAGAGCTCTGGACCTCAGGCAGAGATACCAAAGAGGTGGCCATGGTTACACGAACAAAGGTGATATTAAAAGCAACCTGAGTAGATGGGCAAAAAATTAATCATTAGAACTTTTAATAAAAATTGTGAGGTTTGATATAAATATTATAGATTTTTTAAAGAGCATGTCTCCTATTCAAAATGCAATTCTTAGTTCAAGTATACAAGACAGACACTTTCATTCATTCAGTTGGTTCCATGTTTATTACTGAAAACCTACTACATGCTGTCCTGTAATTGAAGCCCAAATAATAAGCAGGGTTTTGGTTTCTGTGAACAATATTCCTTTGAAAGTAAGCCCTTGGCAAGTCGGGTGTTAAACTAGCTTTCCTTTTGTTGTAATTGTTTAATTACTTCTTCTAGTTCCGGTCAAGATTAAGCAATATAAATTTCAGCCAATTTTCAAATGCAATATATGTAGAAAATAATTACACATACAAATGTATGCTATTGCCTTTTGTAGTCAAACACACCCTGGCTAAATCAAAGATTTCCCAGGTTCTTCAATGTGTTTAGAACAGTAATGATTAATAGGTGCCCTTTTCTTGGTGGCAATATTTGGGTTAGCAACAGTCACAATCAAGAGCTGAAGCCCTCACTGGTGCCAGGAAATTTACACTCAGATTGTACCACTTGATGACTCTGAGGATGCATATATTATTTTCTTTTAGATCTAGAGTTAAATAGCGTTTCTAAAAAAAATAACAAAAGGATGTGTATAAAGCAAGACATCCTCTAAAGAAGTTTATCCTTTTCTTAAGAAGTGGTAAACAGATTGTGGTGAGCAAGTGAGGTCCTTCCAGGTTGCCAAGTGGCTGCTGATAATTCAATGTCATAGGTTTTCAGGTAGTTAAATCCAATTTTCAAAATGTCATCTTCAAACACCAAAGCTTGGTAAGGAAATTGCAAAACCCACAAAGGGAGAAATCACTATAGTACGAGTTGTCTCTGTTCATTTTTAATGGGCTCCTATTACTCAAATAGACCATGTGACTTGGAAAGTCACATTAAATGCAGAGTGGTTTGAATATAGTACAGATGCCATGGGAAGCAAAGATGGACATTTTTTCAAACTGAAAACATGTAATCGTTGCCTAGTACAGAGATAAAAACTTGGCTGATGAAGTAACTCAAATTGACTTGTAAAACTCTTAAAAATAAACAACTTTTCATTATACATCTCATTCCTCATCTTCAAGCTTTGGCAGTAAGCATTCTTTCCTTGTAGAACTGGTCTGATGAAGAAAGCTTTTACTGCTCCATTTCATGAAAGCCATTGTTTGTGTCTATGAGTTAGATGAAGAGTCAAAATTAGCGAGAGCAGGAAGAGTTAACATGCAAGAAGCTTCCAAAGATCTTCTAGAGATTATTACTTAGTTCATAAAAGCATTGCCTGTTCTCCATGGAAACTTTTCTTATAAGTGAAGTAAGTCTGGCATTGCCAGCAAATGTCAATGTCACGCAGAGAATAGATAAATTTAGAGCAAATGATTTCCCAGTTAAATAGGGACCAACAGTGAGTTTATAATAAAACAATTTGCACACAATTTGGCATATAACAATGGTAATTGTTCTTTTATTGAAAATAAAGCTTTCAGATGTATGCTTGTGACAGAAAAGGGCATGTCCTAACATAGCCCTCCCCACATCTATATGCAGTACCAGGAAAGCCATTCAGTAGTTATAACAGGTTCAATATTTGTAACAAGGACTTGTTACACTTGCCCAGCTTATCCAAGAGCTAACACATTGGGAGCATAATTACCCACAAGAGTTTTCAGAACCTTATTTTGAGCTGGAAATACAGGGTTTAACACTGGGCAATTGAAAGCAGAGAAAGAACAGAACGTCCTTTCATCTTCAGCTGGTGGTTGATGTTCCTGTTATCTGGAACTTCTGAAGATGTTTCAATCCTGCCAGAGCACTGACTCACACCTGGCTACACACTGAAACCACCTGAGTAGCTTTAATAAACTGATGCCTAGGATCCACCCCCAGAGATTCTGATCTAAGTATTTGGGGTGTGCCCAGACACTGAAATTTTTGAAAACTCCCTAGGTGATTCTAAAGAGCAGACAAGGTTCAGAAAGACATGTTTTTAAGAAAGGAAACTATCATATGACATTTTGTCACATAAATACAGAAGTTAAATCTACTTAAATAGTTCATATCCAATATTTATTAGTATCATGACATTCACCCAGATCATCATGGAAAAGGTAGAATAGTAAAATATTTGAACAAGAAGGAAGCCAAGAGATCATTTCGTCCAGTAATTCTCCAGCCAGGGGTTCTTGGACTCCTGAGAGTCTGTAAGTGGAATAACAACAACCTGAAATTACAGGTATGTACATTTTTCTGAGATGAGTTTGCATAGATTCCATCAGCTTCTAGAAAGAGGCTCTGGCTTCAAAAAGGTTAAGCATTTATGTGGACTAAACCACTCCATGTGCAGACAATGAAACTGAAGACTCACACCCAAACAGAAAAGAATATATTCCTCACCACCACCCACATTTCAGAACCAAGTCCATGACGGCCCATATGTTTTTGCACAAAACTGATTAAAATTCAAAACTGAAATGGGGAGCAACCAAACAGACTGATATTTTAACTAAATCAGGGTTTCAACCAGGTAGTAGTATCTGGAACTTCTGGCAAGAGCAGTGATAATGTTTGTGAAGACTTCCCTAGACTTCACAGAGAAGAGTTCCCCAGAATGGGACCCCTGCCTAGGAACTGTCTCCTCAAGGATTTATCAGATTAAATACAAAGCCAGCAAGTGAGCAAATGTTAGCCAAGCCAAGCAGAGATAATCTAGTGTTTCCAGTGTAGTGTTGTAACCTCAATTTGATTTCTCCAAAGTTGGTATCAAATTTAATTTATATCATTCCATAACCTTAGCAAAGTGTGATCCCTATGTATATTCATTGATTATGACCTCATTTTGTCCACAGCCATTCATTGAAAAAAAGAATCCCTGAGGGAGGTCACTGATGTGTCTGTATATTACTTACATGGCACATTACAGCTTTGGGTGGCGAAAACCAGAGGCTTTTTCCTTAACAAAGATTCAGCTCTAGGCAGAGTCACCGTAGGAGAAGGTGGAACTTTATGTAACATTTTTTGTCCTTAGCTGTTGATGAAACTATTGGGAATTACTCTACTTTCTCTTATTTTCTGAATATGGTGTATGCTAGCAATATTTTTTAGGAGTTACTTCTAGTAAGGTATATATAATATTAAATAATGTTAAAATCTTTTCTTCAATCAGTACCTATATACAAGGAAATCCAGCAGGCTAAACAGGTATAATCCAGTAGGTTTGTGAGGTTGGAGTCAAACCTATGTCCATCTGATTCCCATAAAAATTATGATATGGTTGTGACTATAATACAGCAAAATGAGCCCAGCTTTGGGCATCAAACTTAGGTTTAAATTTTAGTCCTGCTGCTTATTAGCTGGGTGGCCTTATGCACAGCACTTAAACTCTGTGAGCCTCAATTTCACTTCTGTAAAATAGAATTAATTGTACCTCCAGCAAGGGTTGATAAGTTGATGTGAAATGCCTAATACGGTGCCTTAAATATTATAGATACTCAAGTGTGATTCATGCTTCACCTTCTCCCACCAACTTGTAAAGCTTGTGTCCATTCCACTAAACCAAGTAACTTCTCAAAACATTTCTTATTCCTCTTGCTCTCCTCAGCACCACTACCCAAAGATGAGCGTTTTTTATTAATTCCTAAATCATGGCAGGTTCTTAAATGGTCTTTGATTTCTTGATTGTTGTTTAGATAGACTTTACATTTATTCACTGAAGCTTTTAAAATCTAGAGCAAGTTCAAAATTCATATGGAACCACCAAGACCCCAAATAGCCAAAGCAATCCTGAGAAGGAAGAATAAAGTGGGGAGGATCTCGCTCCCCAACTTCAAGCTCTACTACAAAGCCACAGCAATCAAGACAATTTGGTACTGGCACAAGAACAGAGCCACAGACCAGTGGAACAGAATAGAGACTCCAAACATTAACCCAAACATATATGGTCAATTGATATACAATAAAGGAGCCATGGACATACAATGGGGAAATGACAGCCTCTTCAACAGCTGGTGTGGGCAAAACTGGACAGCTACATGTAAGAGAATGAAACTGGATCACTATCTAACCCCATACACAAAAGTAAATTCGAAATGGATCAAAGACCTGAATGTGAGTCATAAAACCATAAAACTCTTAGAAAAAAACATAGGCAAAAATCTCTTGGACATAACCATAAGTGACTTCTTCATGAACATATCTCCCCAGGCAAGGGAAACAAAAGCAAAAATGAACAGGTGGGACTATATCAAGCTGAAAAGCTTCTGTACAGCAAAGGACACCATCAATAGAACAAAAAGGTATCCTACAGTATGGGAGAATATATTCATAAATGACAGATCTAATAAAGGGTTGATATCCAAAATATATAAAGAGCTCACATAACTCAACAAACAAAAAACAAATAATCCATTTAAAAAATGGGCAGAAGCTGGACAGTTTTCTAAAGAAGAAATTCAGATAGCCAACAGACACATGAAAAGATGCTCCACATCACTTGTCACCAGAGAAATGCAAATTAAAACCACAATGAGATATCACCTCACACCAGTAAGGATTGCCACCATCCAAAAGACAAACAACAACAAATGTTGGCGAGGTTGTGGAGAAAGGGGAACCCTCCTACACTGTTGGTGGGAATGTAAATTAGTTCAACCATTGTGGAAAACAGTATGAACGTTCTTCAAAATGCTTTAAATAGAAATACCATTTGACCCAGGAATTCCACTTCTAGGAATTTACCCTAAGAATGTAGCAGCCCAGGTTGAAAAAGACAGATGCACCCCTATCACTATTTGCAATAGCCAAGAAATGGAAGCAACCTAAATGTCCGTCAGTAGATGAATGGATAAAGATGTGGTACATATATACAATGGAATATTATTCAGCCATAAGAAGAAAACAAATCCTACCATTTGCAACAACATGGATGGAGCTAGAGGGTATTATGCTCAGTGAAATAAGCCAGGTGGAGAAAGACAAGTACCAAATGATTTCACTCATATGTGGAGTATAAGAGCAAAGAAAAACTGAAGGAACAAAACAGCAGCAGAATCACAGAACCCAAGAATGGACAAACAGTTACCAAAGGAAAAGGGACTGGGAGGATGGGTGGGATGGGAGGGATAAGGGCAGGAAAAAGAAAGGGGGCATTGCAATTAGCATGTATAATGTGTGGGGGGGGTACGGGGTGGGCTCTACAACACAGAGAAGACAAGTAGTGATTTTACAGCATCTTGCTATGCTGATGGACAGTGACTGTGAAAGGGTATGTGGGGGGGACTTGGTGAAAGGGGGAGCCTAGTAAACATAATGTTCTTCCTGTAATTGTAGATTAATGATACTAAAATAAAAAATTTTTTAGAAATCTAGAACAGAAAACATTGCATTAATGAATAAAAGATGCTGAATACTTTTCTTCCCATGTGCTTTGAATTCTTACTCCAGTATCAATAACAGCTCAAAAATTAATATCATGATTCAAAAAGAGGAAAGGGAGAAAGAGAAAAAAGTCAGTTAGGAGAAATTTAGTGGAGAAAAGACAGTATTTTGGCTCTTCTTACAATTCTGGGATGAAGTCTGTCTACAAAGTAGTACTCAGTTTATTCACTCATTCACCAAATATTCTCTGAACAAATTAATATGAAGTCAGAGCTCTGTTAGGCTGAATGTGGGGTGGAGTGTCTGACAGATATTTTGCAAGACATCATTTAGGCCTTTGGGAGTTGTTGTCATAGAGGGAACATAAAACTATTCAGTAAAAATAGAAGATCACATGTGATTTTATTTAATGAATGATACAAACATTAGATTCTATAATTGCTCCTAAAAAGAGGAGAGACAGTTGGAACCTCTAGAGGAAACAGGCCTTGAACTGAAACCTAAATGACTACCAATGTCAATCTAAAGGATATAAACTTCGTAGCAACTGGGCAAAGCAAATATTGAGGGAGGTCTAATGGACCAGCAGATGTCAATCCTCAAAGCAAAGTTAGGAAACGGTTGCATGCAGGTGGGGTGACATCCCAGGGTTGAGAGTTATTCAAGGAACATTAAAGAAACTAACCCCGACCAGATGGTATTTTAGAGTCCTGAGGGATAAAATAGTACAAGGACTTCAATGTCCTGACAATGTCATGTAGTCCTCTGACATTTATAAGCCCAGTAAGCCTATCCACTGACATAACTAATAGTAAAAACAAAATTCTTCAGAAATCCCCCTAAGAACCCAAAGGAAATCTAAATAATGAAAATACATAACATAATAGGCCCATTTTAGGTTTCCCTCTGCTTTTTTACTTATAGCCATTCCCAATAATTTGCAAAATGCTTCAACATTTCAGATAAACCTTAGACTACACATATAAACAAGAGACAACTCTATGTTTCAGTTTGGTGCAGACTTGATATATAATTATTGCTCAATATTCAACTGTTAAAATCACCTGGACATATTTGTGTCATCTTTTAATTTATCCATCATTTTTAAAGCAGCAAACTCAAAGCACACAAGAACTTTTTTTTAATTTTACATTGTTCCACTTGGAAAAAAAAGAAATTGGTCATTGACTACATTACACACAGTTCTTAAGGCATGGCCATACTTTCCCAATGGTTCTCATCCCTGAATTCCTACACTAGCCAGCTCTCCAGAGTAAGGCTAGAGACATGGCTCAGCCAGACCTCAGAATATTGTCTGTGCCTCCAATATTGTCAAGGGATCATTTAAACTTAAATAATAAGACTTAACATGAATGATGTTCATGTTTGCACAAGAAAAGGGACTAAACATTGGCATTTCCCTCCTGGTCTCAAGCTTAGGGGAGGCTGCTAAGGGAAAACTGGCCCTCCTCTGTTTCCTGTGGAACTCTATGGCTTGCAGGCAAGGGAAACCAACTAATCCTAGCAAAGTAAGATCAAAAGAGTTACACCCTTGCTCTAGGAATACTAGCCTGCTCTGATTATGATTGAACAGAGAGGAAAAGATCCGTTATGATTTGAATGTCCATTTCTTCCTTATAGGTGGGAAAAATCAAGAGACCAGGAACAAAACAAAATAAAAATAAAAGCAAAATTGAATAAACAGAAAAAAATGTTAAATATGAAGGGAAGGAAGCAAATGAGAAGAATAAATAAGAAGAAAACTACATGCTAACAAAAATAAAATGGTTGAGATCTAGATAATGATGCTTCCAGCAGCATTAAGCACGACTGCTTTTTTTCTCTTAAACCACCATTGGTACCTTTGCAAAACTTGCTATCTCTTCCCAAAGTTGAGTGCAATTTATCTTCAAGGCATCTTACTGGTTAGTACATCTTTACAATAAACTCTCTGCAAAGTGTAAAGAACTGAAGAAATAAATTGAAGTGGCTTTTAGTGGTGGCTGGGGGTACCAGATTGACAGCTTTGCAAATGGATGGCTTCTTTTTCTCCCAAGAATAGATACAGCCTGACAAACAGAGGTGTAAGATTTCCCCAACTGCTTCACCAATATGCCTTCACCCTGACAAGGTAATGGCTGCAGGAAAGAAAGAACAAGTCACCTTTTCCAGCCAGTTCTGTGCTGACACTGCTCAAGAACTGCCATTTAGCACCCAGGTGATAGGAGCATTTCCCTTACTACCAGCAAAACAACTCACTTATTTCACTTGGAACAGTGAACAGTCAAATCAGATAGTAATAACTTTTGACTACTCTCAACTCCACTGGATTCAAAGCACTGAACTTAAAAGTGAAAAGTAACTTGAGTTTCCCATTACAATTTCCCACAGCCATCTAGTCCTATAGCAGACCCCAGCACTAAATCAGGTAATGCAGTACAGTGTAGCTATTTTATCTGGTTCTCCCAAAGATATTTGAAATGAGTAGTCTTCCATCCATGAAATCAAATGAATCTCAGGGACATTTCTATTTATGCAGTGTGAGAGGGATCTTTCAAAAGAGAAAAGAAAAGCATAAAAAAAGGATGGAATATTTCCAAGAGAACAAGTAATGTACATTTCCTTTCTGAAATAAAAGCAGCAAATACATATGAAAAAATGGAGGGGCATAAGTTAAAGTAGAGTCTTAACATCATTTATTTATGTACTGAACTTAAGAACCACTAAAGTCATCTTCATCACATATCCTTAAAATGAGCAGAGACCAATATAACACAACTATCAGGTTACAGTTAGTAGATGTTAGAAAACAGATGCTTTGTTTATCTTATACTTTCCTAAACAATCATGCACAGCTTTCTTTTGTTTCAGGAGTCGTTCAAGCACATAATAAGAGTTCCAGCAAGTTGAAACCCCTTGTATCTGGTTATTCTCAGGGAGTTGTAAACCTGCTGCCTCCAAGTCAGTAGTTTCATGTTGTCAGTGAGGATTAAAAAGAAATTGCCATCAATCCAATTCTAGTTAGTAAAGAGCTTTTCCATCTTCACTCCCTTCCATTAACCCTCATTAACAGTCCACATTTACTTCTAAAACAGTTTTAAACATCCCTGATGCCTTCAAGGTAAAAAGCACTCACAATTTTCAGTCTGCAGTCTGCAGTTCTCACTTATTGTTCCCTTACCTGTTATAATTTCTCACCCTGGCTTTTTTCTCCTGTGTCCCCAGAGCAAATCTCCAACCATGAGGATTAAGGACCCTCAACTATTTTTCCCATACATTTCAAGCTTTGTAGTGTCTTTGCTCATCTATCAGCACATTCATTCACTCTCTCTTTCACTTAACAGACACTTACACACATCCCTCATGTCTTTACTTGTCCCACGTACATGCTGAGTCAAACCCAAGAGAAAACACTGTGAAGTTGAAAAGGCACTACAGCAAAGTCCTGGGTGCTAGTATCGAGTCTGTCATCCATCATGTATGTGACCTTGAGTAAGTCACTTTCCTCAAAAATACCTCTGTTAACAGGGGTCGGGCTATGTCATGCCTAAGATCCCTTAAGCTCTGAAATTCTACAATTTCATCATCACCCTAGAGATTCAGCACAAACAGACAAATCCATACCATGATGATAATAACTTCAAGATACTAATGTCAGGATATTTACATTTTTCAGTGGTTGAATACAGGGTCTCTCTGACAGGGAAGTAAGGAAATTCTAACTTGGTACTTCAGGCACATTAATGAGCCAGTGGAGGACAGAAATGCTCGAATTCCATCTAGGAGACTAGTCTTGACACAAGTCTATTGTGTCTCCAATTCACCTCCTTCCATTCTTCTTTTGCCCACTCTACGCAGATTTTCACTCCCCTGCATCTGGTGAAAATGCTCCCATCGAGGTTACCAAGCAACTTTCACATAGTTAAATCTAGTTGCTCTGCATTTTACTTGACTCGTCCCAAGCATTGACATGTTTGATCACCCCTCATTAATACCTTTCCCCACTGGGCACCTATGTCTCACCTACTTCTCTGTCTGTATCACTGGTCACTCCTCAATTTTCTTTGCTGGTTTTTCTTCTTGACCCCACCCCACTAATGTTGGAATGCCCCTGGCACTGACGTGTTGGTCCATTTCTCAATGTGTACTCGCTCCCTCAGCAAACTTATCCAACCCCATAGTTTTCAATTCTATTTTTATGCCAAATACCCCCATATTTAGATCTCTAGCCAAGGTCTTTTTCCTGAACTCCAGACTCATAAATCCAGATGGCTAACTGACTTCTTAAAAAAAGAAAGAATTCCTGATGTTCTTGCCCAAACCTAATACAAACATTTCACTTGCTGAAAGCTCCATTTTCTCGGAGCCTATGTCAAAAAAGTCTTTGGGGCTTTCTTGGGTCTCTTTATTTCTCTCATACCCTACATCTACTCCATTAGGATATAGACTCTAGACCAAAAATATACCATAATCAAATTACTTCTTATTTCTACTGCCATCTCTCTCCAAAGCTACAATAGCTGCCTAACAGGTCTCCAAGCCTCTATCCTTGTCCCTTAGACTCTGTTCTCCACACAGAAGTCAGAATGGTCTTTCAAAACACTGATTCAGACCTGCCATTAGGTGACCACAAAGTTCCACAGTGGCCAACGGGCTTACATCACCTGGCCCTCCATAACTCTGCTGATTTTACCTCCTTCTACTCTCCCCTTTGCTCACTCCAAAAAATTCATGCAGGCCTTCTTACCTCAAACACGACAGGCACAGCCTTGGTGCCGGCTCTTCTGCCTGCAAACTGCTGCACATCAGTTCCTTCACCTCCCTCAAGTATTTGCTCAGTTCTCACCTCTTCAGTGAGTCCTAGCTGGACCATCCTACCCTGATCAAGCACTGCTGATCCCTCTTACCTGGATCTACCTTTTCCTTTTCCATAACAGTTATTACCATCCCATGTTCTATATCATTTACATACTACATTTATTGCTTATTTTCTGTCTCCCTCTGCTAAAATGTAAGCCAGGGAGGGCAGGAATCTTTTTCTGTTTGTTCATGGGTGTATCTGAAGTACCTAAAACCATCCTAGGAAACTGTCAAGTGCTTTATATTTGTTAAATGAGTGATGAATCAACAGATCACTGAGTGAATGGATGAACTGGTAAGACCAGTCCAAAAGCTATCAGATTATGATCAACGTCATGAGAAGACACATATGAAATAATAAGCTTAATACAGCTTCACTCTAACTATCCAATCAGTGCTCAATCCTGCTACCTCTTCTTGATCACTCGATGCCCCTGATGGATAAAGAGTCTTTGGAGTTCACTTCTCCTCATTGTGGAGACCACTGACCTTCACCCCCAGAATTCTCAGAGCAAATTACAACCTTGGACTGAAGAGACATGAAGAGCTCTGCACCCATCCTGGGTGACTTAGAATAAGGCCTATAAAACAAGTACCTTATAACTCCGCTGTAAGAAGTATAAAAGACAGGAGGAGGAGTTTACTGAGCTCTAACTACATGACAGACATTATTCTAAGGTTTCACATGTATAAACTAATTTCTTCGTTGTGACAACCCCTACCTCCAACCTCCCATCTCTCTCCCCATTACTGGATGAGATCCATCTGGACAATACTCAGAAAGTAATAAAAGTGCAAATGGGTCAGAAGGAAAGATACAAAACCAAAAAAGTAGACTGTGGCCTTTAACATCTCTAAAGAAAAATGTTATCTCTCTCAAGCACAGCTGCCACATCTCCATGAAGCCAGGTTGTGAAAATGTTTATGTTGACACAATGAAGGTCGAATATTCAAGGGTAATTAGATTTCCCCAAGGTGAATCATAGAGATGGTCAAGTTAGAAATAGATACAGAATTTTTGCTGTCCAGGCATAAATCATCACTGACCTGCCAAATACACTTAAGCACATTTCTAAGTATTTTTGTGTGTAGTTTAATCAACTATTTTACATATCTTCTGTTTACTAGTCTTTTACAAAGTTGATTTAACCTCACAAAAGGAGGTAACCCATGCTTAACCATGCTCATCTCAGTGTCATTTCAAGTAGTTTTTATTACCCTACCTTCCCATCTCCATAAATACAGGAAAAAAAATGTCATTTCACCTAACTTCCTTGAAGCATCCTCTACCTGCTTCCAATCATGTCAACCTTCTCAAATTCGAGGGGCTTCACTTTCCCCCAGTATTTTCATCAACTCATTCAGCACACATTTATCTAATGCCTGATGAACGGCAGTATTTCTGCTAAGCACAAAGAATAACCCACAGTATCTTAATCAGAATTTAGTATCTAATAGTAAAGGAGAAACCAATACAATGAAAAAGTTTCATATAAGATCCTAATGTCCATAAAAAGATATGTCCAGCTAATCAAGACATTTATGTTCATGAAATGGAATACTACATGACTGTAGTATTGGAATACTATATCGTTACCTTGGGAAGGTCACTTAATCTCTCCAAAATTGTTTCTTCAACTTGCACATGGGATAATAATAATATCTTCCTGGATGTATTATTGTACAGGCTAGAGAAAATATATTCAAAGATGCCTGACATATAGTAAGTAATACAGCATTTGCTCACAAAGGAAGATTACGATTAATGATTATTAACTGAGACTAAGACTCAGGTCTCCTGATTTCCTGAGTCAGTGATCTTTTCATAACACCCCACAGCTGATGTTGTGATTTATCATTAACCTGTTTTCATGTGGCCAAAAGCAGGAGACCTCAGTAGAGTCCTGGGCAACTCATTAGACCTGAGTTTTAAAACATGCCTCTTTAAAACAATATGGGGTTTCCTCAAAAAAAATTAAAATAAAATTACCATTTGATCCTACAATTCCACTTTTGGGTGTTTATATGAAGAAAACAAAGACACCAAGTCAAAAAGATATATGCACCCCTTGTTCATTGAAGTGTTATTTATAATAACCAAGATATGGAAACAAGCTAAATATGCACTGAAGGATGAATGGATAAGGAAAATATATCTAATACCATGGAATATTATTCAGCCATGAAAAAGGAAATCTTGTGACTTGTGACAACATGGATGGATCCTGAGGGCATTATGCTAAGTGAACTAAGTCAGACAAAGATAAATACCATACAATCTTACTTATATGTGGAATCTAATAAAAAAAATCAAGCTCACAGATATAGAGGAACAAACTTGTGGTTGTCAGAAGCAGGGGGTAGGAGGTGAGTGAAATGGGTGAAGAAAGTCAAAAGGTACAAACTTTGGTTGTAAAATAAATAAATCAAGGGAATGTAATATACAACATGGTGACCATAGTTAATAATTCTGTGTTGCATATTTGAAAGACATGGGAGTCAATCTTTACTAACAGAGTAAATCTGCAAAGCTTTTATTACAAGAAAAAAATTATGTAACAATGTATGGCAAAGGATGTTAACAAGACTTATTGTGGTGATCATTGCTCAATATACCCAAGTATCAGATTAGTAAAGTGTACATCTGAAAATAACACAACGTTGTATATCAATTATACCTCAATTTTTCAAGAGTGTCTCTTTTTGACATGTACATTGGCTTCAGACCTGACCCTTCACTCCATGATGTTGGTTATTCTCGAGAACATTTCTGATTATTTTGTATGTCCTACATATGACCTTGAAATAGTCAAAGCTGAACTTTTGGTAAATTGGCTTCCTAGTTGTTATGTCAGCTGCTGGCTAAAGTTTGGAATATGGGACTTATTGTCTCAGCCAGTAAGTTAAAATAGGAGGGTTACATGTTTAATACCTTCAAGTAACTGGACTTCGATGTTAAGAAAAAATATATATGCACAGGACATTGGTCAAGTTGCTATTATTGAGAAAGCGTTCACAGATTTCCTCAATCGACTCCAACATATTTTTTCATTTATTCAGGTTGTTATGAAAGCAAGTTTAAACAGCGTTTTTTTCAAAAACTTCATGAGACATACAATGCTGTGTTATGTGAATAGTATACATTACTCTGAAAGTCCCCAGAACTCTTTTATCATAACCAGTATCAGTAAAGGGAGGCCACATCCACATAATTCCCAAACACACCTCCCTCCAAAGTAGATTGATGGTCCCTTGGCAATCTACAGAGGCAGCTGCAGCATGAACTAAGCCCAAATTTGGGCAAATGAATTATATTTCTCAGTGAGGTTTTAGCAACCATTATCACTATCCCAGGAAGGTGTCCTTTCTTGGAGATAAATTGTCATAGGAAACTATGTTTTCTCTTTCAGCACATATTTTCAAATTTCATTGCTCTGCATGGAGGGGAAGAAGCATATGTTGCGTCTCAACACCACTCACTTCAAACAACTGAGAAACTCAGGGTTGTTTAGGCCACAGGAGCCATGGACATACACCATCTAGAAATCTTTTGTCCGACAGGCTTAGCTAAAAATGCCACAGACTTACATTGATGACATGCTGTTTTTGTCCACCAACACTTACACCAACCTTTCAAAACAATATCAGGGCTCTCAAAAATCCTCACTGGTCTCCCACCCCTCTCCTACACCTTTTCTTTCACCTCCCAAAAACAAAGAAACAAGTCTGGGTTTATCAGGGTTCATTAATGATGTGACATTTATTAACAGCTCTAACTGTCACATAGTTTGTGGTGTGCAGTAGTATTCTCACAGAGAGGATCTGAAATGTTCTAAAATGATATCTCAGCCCTTGAGGAAGACCTGCACAAGCCACGCCCAGGGTTGGCTCTGGTAATTGGCACCAGGGTCCCCTTTCTCAACAAGAGAGCCGCATGGAGGATAGGCCAAGAATCAACAGTCCCTTTAATCCGATGTCCTTCCAAAGTGACAGGAAGCAAAACATGCCACTCAAAACAGGCCTCTTAGGCATAAGGATTATTTGAGTTGAAGGCAGATGAGAAGAAAGAGACACAAGCAAAGTTCTCAGCCCTTCCCCTTTTTGCCTAAAAGGAGGGTATAAATTTGTAAAACTGTCTCTCCTCCCTCTACTAAAGACAGAAATTACTTAAAACAACTCTGGATGCTTATCAGGGAGGACACCAAAAGGATCTATGTAACAAATTTTACTGGCCAGCCCTTACCTGCCCTTAGCTTCCCTGGATATTAACCTTACCACAACTTGCCACCCTAGAAACTCAGTCCCTTTCCTTTGTCTCTGTCTCTAAAAATGTATTGTTCTTTTGTTAAGATGCTATATGAGCCGAGGTCCTAAATACCCCTTGAGTCACTCTTTACTGCACGTACGCATAATGCACATGCTAGCAAATGTATTTGTTTTTCTCTTATTAATCTGTCTTTTGTCAGTCTATTTTACAGGGTCCTAGTCAAAGAACTGAAGGTGAGCACAGGGAAAAAGAGTTATTTTCTTTCCCTGCAAAAGCACACTAGAGGACAAGAAAGGCTGGTACATTTCCTTTCTCTATCTGCTCCAAAGGAAGATATTACCCATCTCTGAGATTATTGGTCTAGTGCCTTCTATGATTACAAAACCTCCTAACAATTATAATAAGGAATAAATGAAGATAGGAAAAGCCCTGATTTTCACATAATTTTCTCATTTTGAAAAATTCTGAAATTAAAGGAATTTTTCTCTTTACTTAAGAGAAGCAGAGACCAGTAGTACATCTAATGATGCTTGAACAGTAACATTTTGGAATTCATCCCCAAAGATGGGCTAAGCAACAGCAATCTATTGGACTTGAATTAGCCATCACAGTTTTTCATTTTATTTTTGATTAACTTTTTTCATGCATAGCTGAAAAACACTAAACAGAATGAAAGGCAACTTTTGTAATTAAACTAGATCGCCCAAGGCAAGAGAAAGAGAGAGACAGGCAAATCCCACACTTCAGCTCCTAAGTAACATCCTCCACATGATAGTTTCTTCAGTCATTTTTTATTCAGGTTTTAAAGTTCTGCATGTGTACATTGAAATGAGTGCATTTCTCTTAGGAAAATATATTATTTTGTATCAAGTCTTTCATGTTCTCTTAAACACACCTTTTCCCACATATTTTAAAATTATGGTTCATAGAGATATGTATGGAGGCAGGGAGGAAGGGGAAAATATCATGAGAAAAAAAAACATGATAAAATTTACATATGTAAATATAGCTTTCAACAACATTATTTATTAGTACATATGTTAAACAATAATATGGACCAGATCATATTCTCTGGAATAGCAAATAAAAAATTAACTGTTGTATGCTTGTTATGTGGGAAACTATATAACTCATACAGGAAAACATTTTATTTAAAATAAAATGCATGCTTTAATTTGGCAAAGTTTTTCATGTAATGGCCAAAATGGGAAAATATGGACGGCAAGATGAATAGTTTAACAAGTATGCCCCAAACAGCACTGCTGGATCAACGTCGTCCTAAAGCAAGGTTTCAGTTTCTCATGGTTGACACAACCCTCTGCCCTTGACCACCAGCACTTCTCATCAATAAATTATATTTAAATATATGGTTAGGACATCAGTAACAAGTACACAAGCTGAAAAGAGTAGCTAATATATAAAATAAATATATTAAGATTCCAGAAGGTCCCAACAAGCTAGAAGTAGTCACAACTAACAAGATATGATTTAGTTAGGATAATGGTATGTTTCTACTTTGGGATCAAAAACTCAGGTACAAAATTAGAATATGGTGGAAAACCAGGAGCTTGGATTCATAATAGAAAAAGTCCTAAATGTAAAATAAAAGACCACCTGTGGCTTAACTCAATTTAACTCCCTTATCTCCTTCTATTTTCTCATCTAAAAATGAGTCATAATTGTATCTCCTTGTCAAGGTTGTTGGTCAATTTAAATAAGATACCATGTAAGACCTAATCTTATAGTAGCCTAGGGGACCAAGGTCTGTGGGCCCCCATAATGTCAGCATCAGGTCAAGTAGTGTAATGCCTCCACAGTGCGCAGCCCAGGTCCAGCCAAGGGCAGGACACTATGATCAGGCTTAGGGACCTCATTTTTAGAGGAATGGAGGGAAGTCAGAAAGCATTTATTAAGCATCCACTTATGTGTCTAACAGTAGACTCTAGGGATGTTCAGGTGAAGCCATGGTCTCTGACTGCAAAGAGCTCTCCATCTAGAAATAAAGGATAAGAACGTTCATCTAGAAGAAGGCAGTCAATGTGTTGACAGTTCTGTAAGCAAAGTCAACAGGAAATGCTTGTTTGAATCACCCACTGCATCTAACCCAGCACCTGCTCAACATATTTATGCAATAAACATTTTTGAATGAATGAGTGATATAAATTTTGCCTGGAAAAAAGATTTGGGGAGAACAAGAAAACTCCCTTTAATATTTTGAAATTCTGACTTGAGGGAGTAGGTCTGTATTTTAAGTTCCAGAGAGCAAAACTGAGGCAAAAACATTTGAGGGGACTGGGAAGCAAATTTGAGTGTTCTACAGAAAAACTTTCTAATAATTAGAGCTGCAAAGCAGAAAGGACTAACAGAGGAGCTAGTAAGTGCCCCGTCACTGAGAGTGCTCAGCAAGAGACTATGTGGGACAATCAGTGTGGTGCAGAGGAAATTCCTGCACTGGGCTATTGGAACCTGGACTGTAGTGGGGGAAAAATACTTTCCATTTCAGAGGTGCTGATCTGAGGATTAGGAGGCTATAATCCTGACACCCAGTGCCAGGACTGTAAAGCGTGTCATACTCGGTGCTGGGAGATTGAACTAAACAATAGAATTTGGTTTAAACAGTCAAAACAAACAAGAAGGAAAAGATGACAGCTTAAAAATTATTTCAGGTTATAATGAGGACTCCACTAAGGGTGAGGCAACTGGCAATGGTATGTAGAGAGACAGCTCCATCATCATACAGTATGTCAGACACTTTCCTGAGGTCCTTGGCTCCAGCACAGAACACTGAATTGGAGCAGCTGTTCCATAACTGATCAGGTACATAAAAGGAATTTTCACCAGTGTGCTTACAAAGTTGCTGTGTATGTAATCACTTATATAACAATTCCCAGATGCACTGTAGTTCCTTCAAAACAGCAACTTACCTATGCCTACCTTGAATAAAAAGAATCAAGTCAAATTAACTTCCCACCACAGTGAAAAGTGTACCCATGCCTTTACTATGGCCTCCCCTCCAAGCCCTAATACATGGGTACCTCCTGCTCAATCAATATAAAGAGAAATGCTAATCGCACACTGCTGCTTCTCAGTCATGACAGACACCATGAAGGTGGTGTACAATGTCTGAATTTGATAGACACTGTTTTATGACAGCAGAGATATTTATTGCTATAAGATTAATTAAGGTTATTATATTTTACCTGTGCCTGTGAACCCTAAAGCTCGGCCTTGTGTATTTCTATTCAAAGATCACAAGCCATTCCATGGTGTATTTTTGTGAGGTATTTGCCTTCACAGTTAAGACAAACTCTCTGAGACCTTAAAGGAAGATTTGGATAGTAGATCTAAACTGGGAATTTGGATACTTGTCCTCCTCTAGAAGTTATATTTCCTTGCTTTTCTTTACTTTTCAAAAAATTTACTTACAATATGAAAGAAAGAAAGAGGGAGAGAGGAAGAGAGAGAGGAAGTGAGGAAGGGAGGAAGGAAGGGAGGAAGAGAAAGAAAAGAAAGAAAGGAAGGAAGGGAGGAAGGAAGGAAGGAGGGAGGGAGGGAGGGAGGGAGGGAGGGGGGGAGGAGGGGAGGGAGGGAGGGAGGAAGGAAGGAAGGAAGGAAGGAAGGAAGGAAGGAAGGAAGGAAGGAAGGAAGGAAGGAAGGAAGGAAGGAAGGAAGGAAGGAAGGAAGGAAGGAAGGAAGGAAGGAAGGAAGGAAGGAAGGAAGGAAGGAAGGAAGGAAGGAAGGAAGGAAGGAAGGAAGGAAGGAAGGACTTTTTCTATCCAGGCCTCTTAATTGAGACGCAGGTTTGTGAATATCTGACAGTCTGCAGGATCCTCTGCCTGGGACCTGATCTTTCATGTTTGCTATTCTGTCAGGGACACTGATTATACTATGAAATTAGTATATTTATGGTTCTTAATGGCTATATCCATTGTTATTTTGCCTCTGGGCCTATTGACAAGAATCAAGGTAAAAAGAACAATCCCAAGTTTTCTACTCAGAGTTGCACATAGAAGTAAACCAAAGGCTTAACACAAAGAGGAATAAAACTGCGGGAAAGTCCATTTCCAAAATTAACAAATGGAGAATGCCTGAAAACCGCATTCCTCAGGGCTCCATTTAGTCTTCAAGAAAGCCCAGGATCTAACTTTTCACTCAGAAGTTTCCATCCCAGGCCACTTTAGCAGCACAACGTTTCAATTCTATTACTTAAGGAATGGTTTGAGATATTCCCGAATTCCATTTAACACGTCGCAGAGCACATCGCCCCGGCGTGAGCGCACTGCAAATCGCCAGCCCTGCTGCAAACGTGGGCGAGCGCAGCTACAGGGTCCCGGGGGGTTGCGTTTGTGTGACGATTTCCTCCAGCTCTGAGAGTTTAGACTCTGGGAAGCTAAAATGAGAAGTGCCTCTCAGAGTTCGCAGTAAACTAGCAGAATAGCAAAAAGCATAATCCAGAGCCTAGAACAAAAGACAAAGCAGGAGCAGAGCCGCCTGGATGGTCAAGCTCCTCAGCAAGGTCACCGACCAACGTGCTCTCTTGCCACGGCTGCCCCTGCGAACAAATGCCGGAGCCCAGACCCGCAAGTCGCAAAACAGCTGCTGCCGGCTCCCTCTCCAGCCTATTTCCGTCTGTTAAGTAAACGTGGTGAAATAAACGAGGTCGTACCTAAGCTGTCAAAGGCCTCACAGCCTTACCTCTCCAGAGGTCTTTTGATCACCTTCCTGCTACTTCCATTTGCCACCAATAGTAATATTCAATTCAGGCTCAGAATCGCTTAGGTTATAATCCAAAATCCATTTTTCATTTAATTTCTAAACATTAAGATAAATAGAAACCCCATCAGTAAACATTGTGACAGTCATCTTTATAACTGTCACTTACATAAACTAACGTGCATCTCTTTTAAACCATGCTCAGATGTGTCAGTTGTTCAAAAACAAACATATTTAGCAGAATTCTGTCATTTCCTCATATGTATATTCATTTGTGAATGACTCAATTCATACATCTTCATAA
The DNA here is from genome assembly GCF_040802235.1 of Manis javanica. Taxonomy (NCBI): domain Eukaryota; kingdom Metazoa; phylum Chordata; class Mammalia; order Pholidota; family Manidae; genus Manis; species Manis javanica. The sequence continues at coordinate 74,682,575 of NC_133159.1, forward strand.
ACCTGCGAAGCTATCTTCTGAGTTATTCACAGATGCAGGCGATGATGCCAGCCGAACCAAAAGCTGACAATGTATGCAGGGTCAGCACCGGGGAAGGAGCAGCCCAAAGTCAGGGCTCTGGGATCATTTTAATCTGTCTTTGGGTGCAAGAAATGTCACAGAGGTTCACCTGAAATGAAATCATCCTTCTCTCTTAGTATGTTTTGTGCCACCTAATCCTCTAACTCTTTATTAAACATTATCTTTCCCATCTGCTCTAGTGAATGTTCAACACCTTGTGGACCAACTCTGGGCTGATTGGTTTTTATGGACGACATGATCTCAATTTTATGCACATCCTTAGGATTATCTCAAGGACAAAGAGGATGAACAATCCATTAACTATAATAAGCAGCTACACATCTCAAGGTAGCTACAGCATATATTTGATTCCAAAAGAAAAGGCTGACTTAAAATATGTCTAACCAAAAAATGTCTAACCTCCAACACACAGGAACAGCATTTTCTGTTCTCCAGGCCCTCGTAAGCGGTACTACTAGAAATCACATCTCAGTCCCACTCAATCCGACTTTCCAGCCCTTAAATCTTATTTTAAGATCTGACACTACAGCAAGAGAAAGATCTTCTTGAAAGCCCCCTTCGGGATGATCTGTGGGCAAAGTGAGCAGAATGCATGCACACACTCATGCATGAAGCTTTAGAAAGGAAAATGTGTTGTTATTGCTAGAAAACCTTTCCTCAGTTACTTTAGAATTACATGTACCCCATTTCTTAAATTTATGAACTATCAGTCATGAAAATTTAGTCTAATACACAGTTATCTAAGAAAGCCAGTGTATACTGGTAGCCAGTGTTAGTTACAGACATTAGAAAATCATTGCATTATTTAATTCAATGTAATCTGCTAGGATCTCATTTGCCCACTTCCTAACTTAAAAGTGAACGTTACTATAAAAAATCTTTGTTTACTTGATTTTCATAAGAATTCCTTACAAACTCTCAGCTCTCTTTGTACCCCTGTTTTATTAATGAACTCAGTTTATTTTCTTAGCTGACCTTTCAAACAAAGGTACTTCTGTTTCTGTAACTCTAAATCTTTATGATCCTGTAATAATAGCAATTATGATGGCGTCTGATCACACTGTATATATTTATGACAAGACATATCTGACCACATGTCTTCACAGCTTAGTAATCTCATTGATGAGAGCTGTCAGGCTGCCTCCTTGCAACTTGTATCTCAGGGTAATTAAAAACTAGCTTTTTAAGCAGTTTGAACTTTGTTTTGCAGTGAACTGGAAACATCTCATGCTGCAGAAAGAAAGAATGTACCAGTCACCTGCTCGGCTTTCTGCAATGAAAGGTGTGAAAAACAGGTACAGGAGTTAATCATGTACCCCAGAGTGAGAGCTTTCAAGCTCTTGCATATGTTTTTTATTCATTACTTTGCTTAAGGAAAGAATGCTAAAGTGCAGGGCTGTGTATCATCTTCAGTTGCAGTTCAGGCCCTTATTTCACAGGTCAAAGCCAAGGTAAAGCCAAAGTAAAGGACCAGGAGACAAGCTTAAACGGGCACAAGGCTGTCCAGAAGAATGCACAAGCTAGGATGGTGGCCTCAGGGGACAAAAGAGGAGGCGTCAGGGTGAGAGGGAGAATTACTTTTCACTGAGTTCTCTTTTGTTCCATTTGAACATTTTTACCTGATGCTCATGTTACTTAAAAAAAAAATTAGCAGTAACTAAACAGTGTTTGCCCCCTCCAAGCACTGTGACCACCCACACTAATCCCAGAAGTCAACACTAGCAATATGGTGCAGTTGCCAAGGTTGCCTTCCAGAGAGGCCCAGCCCCTCAGTTCTTTTCCTCTCGATTCCTCGTGAGGGTCTCTCTTTCCCCATGTCCTCTAAACCTCCACCAGTGTCCTTAAATTTTCATCCTGTCAAAGCAAGTTTCCAGTAGACTACGTGATTTGTTGAATGTGAATGAATGATAGCCCATGTTTGCTTCTAAGCACATTCATGAAAAAGCAATGTCATACTGAAAGGAAACATTCAAATCTTCATTATGAGAATATTGGAAACAAATTTCTCTAGATTAAACTTTTGGATGAGGGAAAATGTCTGTGTGCATTCTGGTTTGGAGGGAAGAGGAATATGTAGGCAGAGCTGAGATCATGAACAAAAATGTTAGCAAGTAGATAGGATCATGTACAGGAGAACGGCCCACAGGGACCACAGTCTGGCCTGACCCAGCACACCCCTGGACACAATGCTGAAACAGAATCCTTGCTCCCAGACCCTCCCTCTTAATGCTGCTGTCTGTGTGAGAACTGAGCACAATTCTATGCATAAAACACTACCACTGGACGTCTTCAAAGTGGTACGATTCCACCTAGAAGGACCCTGGGCTAGTGAAAATACTTCTGCAGGGTTTTTTGAATGCTCGTCAAGAGATTACTCTAACCTTCCTTAACTGCTTGACTTCACTCCTTGCCTTCTCAATGCCCTCTTTTGATACTGTCTCAAACTCAAATGTTCTCCGTCTATTCACACATACAGGCATTAGAACACAGTAAGACAAAAGAGTGCCTACTTGAGAATTAAATTTTCCACCTTTGGTGGTTAGTAAGGCCAAACTCATTAATCTTCTCCTATTTGCTGTTTTCTGCAGTATAATTACATGGCACCAACCAGTGAAATTGCTGGTGAAGTCCCGTGTTGTGGCTCTGCGGCTGCCCTGTGCGCCCATGTCATTCTGCAGAGAAACTGGCGTGGGAACAGAACTCTTCCTGTTACTGAGCAATCCATGTAAGATCTACTTTAAGACATCTGAGTTTGTATCCATATGGGAAATTAAAACGTTAAGATTAAGCACCATTGACTTATTTTTCCAAAACGAAAGCACATTTATTGCTTTTGCTGGTTTGGAAGTAATAAATACCTGCTTTACAAAATGTTAACATTGAGAACAGTACAAAGTTGTACATGAAAGTCCTCTTCATCACCCTCTCTGATTGGGATATCTGCTGTTAATGGTTTGGTGTATAGCTTTAGAGACACCTGTCACGCACAAGCATAGTGAGAGCACACTGCACATGCTATGTCGGACTCTGTTTAAAGTGACAAAATCTAACTCTTTTCAAAATCTAATTAATTCAAAATAATACTATTTCAAGCACAAAAGTTCTCACACAACTAAAAACCTCATCTAGTTTCAGGCACAGCTTAATCCAGGAACTCAAATGATATCACCAGGACTTCATTTCTGTCTCTCACCGTTGCCATTCTCATGTTGGTATTACTCTCCTGGGCTCCAGATTGTGTCCATCAGTAACTCCAGGCTCACCTGTCCTCAGGTTAAATTCTAGCAACAAGTCAGAGAATCTCTTCCTGCTCTTTCTTATACAAGAACTCAAGTGGTCATCTCCAAACCAATCAATAGAACCAGGAAAATGAAATATTTTGATTGACCAAGCTTGAGTCTCACATGCACCTCTAGAGCCAGGTATAAAGTCAACTCCTTTCTAAACACACGGCATGAGTGGGGTATGTCTCCAGAAAATCAGGGACTATTGACAGAAAAGTAAATGAATGCTGATAAACAAAAGCAACAGATGCCCCCAGTACATTTGCTTCTCACCATTCGCATCAGGGCCAGGCTACAGAAATTGTGGGGTTCAGTTTCAAATGAAAATATGGGGGTCCTTGTTCAAAAAGCAGTAAAAAAAAAAAAGTGGTATTAATGGTAATAAAATATAAAGTTGTTTCCATGATTCTGCAGTGTCCCCTTTGACTTGTCATGGTATTTGCCATGTAATGTTCTAAGTAAAGAAAAATTAAAAATTCAAATGATTAGCATAAACATTACCATTCATATTTATATTTTACTATGTCAGTTCTAAGTGCAAACATAAAGCTTTTAACTCATATGGATCACCAAAATGACACAATTTATATTTTGTAGCCCACACCTGCATACGTATTTCATTCTTAGGTGGAACAGTGGAAACTAACTCAACTGTTTCAATTTCACCTCTTGATACTTTCACCTTCTACACACTAGCTCCAGCTTACTAAGTTAGAAAAGACTTAAAGGAAAAGTAATTATCTGTTCTTTTTTCCCTTTACTTCCACGTCATCATTTTCAGCATAAGTGGTTGGAAAATGCACAGAAGTAGCACAAGTATGAAAGGATATGACAAGGTCTCTTGGCCATGTATGTTTCTTAGAACACCATGCCTCTTTCTGCACACAAAAGAAGTTCTAGTTTGCGTGGAAAGCATGGTCAAGAGGCCAAGAAGGGCTGTCAGGGACTTCACTTACTCATTCTACATGAAACTCCCTCACATTATGCCCCCTTTGAGTTTCACTGAACTCCCACACATGGTGGGTTACCTGGAATTCTGTGCTCGGGGGCATGGAGCAAATGGAAGATCAAAGAAAGCCAGACACATGTATTGGATGTGCCTGCGCAGTTCATGCATATGCTCTATTGTCTCATCAGATTTCACTTACAAAAGACATGTTCAAAAATAAAATTCTCAAGAATTCCAAGACAGCAACACCCAGGTATTAAACCTTAAGTTCAGGGCCCTTCTGAGCACCGCCTTGTGCAACTGCACAGGTCCCAGGCCATGAAGCTGGGCTTAGGTCTCAATAAACAGCATGAGACTACTTAAATAACCAAAAGTGATTGGAAAGTTTTGTAAAAAGACTGAGAAATGGTTAAAAGAAAACGTACTGCTCAGACAGAAAGGGATGTCCCACAGAGAACAGTGGAAACAGCTACCTGAAAAAAATATAGAAACCATTCAAATATCTCCCTGCAATTTATGACTATTCAATCAGACCTATGTGTGGCACATGTAAAAGTCATTCATTTTTAATGGTTATGTAGTATCCCATTGTATGATTGTATCGTAATTTATTTTAATAGTCCCAAATTAACATTTAGCTTCTCTCCAATTTTTCAGTAAGACATTTATGAATGTTCTCGAAAATTTATCTGATTATTTAAATTTGTAGGTGTAGAAGTGCTGAGTAAACAAGATGCATGTTTCAAATTTTTTATACACATTACCAGACTTGCCTGTCAAAATAGTGTACACATTTATAACAGTAGCAGTGTCTGAGAAAGCCTGTTTCCCCATGCCCAGTACTGGGTATTACCATTTTTGTTCATCTTTGTCAATCTGAATGATGAAAAATCGTATCATGGTACACTTTTTGAATCATGACTGAGGCAAAGAATCCTTTTTATGTTCATTGTTAAATTTCATTTTTAACATTCAAACATTCTGCTTGAGGCCCCCATCTCACATTCACTGAGAAACGAAGGAAAAGGAGTGAATTGAAGCAATATGCTGTTATTTCTTACCAAAATGAGGATAATAATTAACAGCAGTCATTTATTATGTGCTTACTGCATCTCAATCACTTTATACACATCATCTTTAACTCCTGAAAATCTCATTGACTTCTAAAAATCAGAACCATCATTATCTCCCTTTTTATAGAAAAGAAAATAGAGGTTTGGAAAGTTTAATGGCTAAGTGGCAAAACAAGGACTCTACTGTAACATGGGTCCATCTGAAAACAATGTCCTCTCTCTTAAAACCCTGCTATATAACCGTTCCTAAACTCAATCTGATGTTTCAATGTTTCTAAAATGAATTTCCTAACATACTGTAAAATGAATTTCATATTACTAAGGCAAACTGTCCTGCACCAACTTGAATTAGAACATAAAATAATCCTTAACTACCAAGTGGCATTGTCTAATAGCTAGACACCCCTGAGGATGTTAACCAAAAGGAAGAATGTTACCTAAACTCAGTCTGTCTGGCCAGAAACTGAAAGGCAACTAAGAGAGCTGAGTGTGCATCACTCATCTTGAAGCCTCGTAAAAGAAGGGAAATTGTATTTGCAAGTCCAATTTCTGAATGTTTGAGGAAGCCTTGCAGGAACCACTGCAGTGAGAAGTTAAAATGAGGGTCCTGAAGGGGGACATAGAAAATATAGTGTGTGGGGCTCTCCACTCCAGGCTGTGTAAATACTTTATACACTAATTCAATTACATTTTCAGATTATGCAGGAAGACTGATTTAAGCAACAGCTTGCACTGCTTCCCCATCACCCATGCATACATGCAGGAGAACAGAGTTAAGAGAGCTGGGTCGACCTTAACTCTGGATTTCTTGACTTTTATGGGCCTAAGTTGGAACTTTAATGTTTTATTAATGCGAGTTTTTGGAGTTGGTATTCAAAATGTTTCAAGCAGAGATATGATGGGTCTCAAAGATTGGAATCTGTTCACATTGACAGGTAGTAAAAAAAAAATCCAGTATTTTAGACAAATTAGCTCCCACTCAAAGAACTCAGTGGGATTATTTTTGCATAAATGATTAACCCTACAAAAATGAAAATATTTAACTTGCAGTTATTGGTAAATACATGGATAATGTATATAATTATGAACTTTGGAAAACGCCTATTCCAATGTATAACTACAGTCTTAAATTGATCATCTTCAGAGAAAGGGTAATAAAGAGATCTGCTCAAAGCACAAAAGAAATGAGCTGACCCTTGTAAGTGCCTCAAAGAGTCAAATTCTAGGGTGACTTTCATGTTATTAATATCTTGCATTGATTTATGCAAGAAGTCCCTTCCAGAACCTTCAGGCCCTGGTTGTATACGTGATTTTCTAGGAGGAAATTCAAAGATGACCCAAGGTTACAATTTCCAGTAATAATAAAAACTTTTCTATCAAACTGGCTCTCTTCAATGTCAAAAAGTTTAGACCTTGGAAAAAAGTGAGATTTATATAATGTATTTTTGATGGAGAAAGAAAGACTTGTATTGAGAGTTAATTTCAGCTTTTAATTTGCATCTGAATAAAGAAATGTATTTAATGGAATTTCCCTTGAAAATATTATTTAATGACAGATTACCCTTTGAACGACCAAGGATCACTGATCCTTGCTATGAAATGCTATGAAAATTTTAATCAGATTGCTACCATTAATGAGTGTTAACATTTTTTCTCAGCATTACTCTGTTTTTGCCACAATTTTTATGGCTTGCTTTACCTCTTTCCCAGTTCATTTGCAGTATTCACAGGTTTTATTAGGGAGATTTTTATTTTTTTCTGGAAACTGAAGATTTTGAGTTACATGTTTCCATATTCATAAATGTCTCAACTATGAAGAATAAAGTGAAAAGAAATTTAAACTGGGCAAAAACACTGCTTATAAAACAGTCACTCAGGAATAATCATCTCAACCAAAGCAACTGTTTGCGCAAAAGACGAAAGGGGCCAAATTTTGTCCTTGGATGTGCACACACGGCTCCTATTAGTTTTTGCAAACAGCTACATGAGTGTAGCCAAGGACAGTATTTAGCCCAATTTGGTCTAATTCACCCAGATCACTGCAGCCATGAAAGAGAAAGACAGATTATAAAGCATTTTGCATGTCAGTACAGTAGCTTGCTTGGTGCTCTTCTCATCCCCAGGGTTTACCTCATCAGGCCAAATGTCAGCCATCTGAGAAGTTTGAAAAATATATAGATCAAATTTACTTGTGATATTACTTGCTGTGGTTGGCAGCCATTTCTCAAAGGATGCCATTCTTTCCGTGTTGGGGGCCAAACTCTAGCAAATTAAATTTACCAAAAGAGAAACAGCCTTAGTCATATGCAAATGAAATTAAATACTAAGACAAAAATAAGAGGGCATTGATTTTATACAGTTTTTTTAAGACCAATCAAGAGATACTGAATTAATTTGTTTTAGACACTGTCTCAATGCCCTAGTCTATAAGATATATTCCAAGAAGAGGGAATTTTTTTATAGTGTGCTAAATTAAATTTCCCTCAGAAGTGCTTATACCATTACACATGGTAGTCTGCAATTGTTATTTACTCCAGAATGGGGCCGTAAGTCACAGGGCGGGCTTTGTCTAAAATGCTTAGAAGGATGGTGAAAGAGGTATCAATTCTTTTGCCAAATTGCTGCCTCTGTGCATAGATATATCTTGAATATCAGATGACCCACCCTTACTATACAATATTATAATGCAATTACCGAACAATGGGACCACTAGCACTCTCTTTTTCTTTTGTTAACATTTTATATAGAAAAAGAATTGTTTGGCAAACTATTTTGTAAACCTACATGAAACAAGACTCAGCCAAATGCACTTTGTTTACTGCAGCTAATGGGTACCTTAGAGTGTTTGTTCTTACGGTGGATATTATGTGATACCCTCTCATCCTCCACCACCTTCAGAATGCTTCTTGTCTGCTGCATGTGTCTGGGGGTCTGATCCAGAGCCTTTTACATGAGTAAAATTCCTATTGACATCAACAAGATGCTAAACTAGGGCCATCTCAGGACTTCTCAGGACATTTCAAATACAGATGAAGGGAGGAAGAAAGATTTACTAATAACTTGTCAGCTTTCACAGAATATGAGCTGATAGTTCATGCAGATGTTCTACAACTTTCTAAAGAAAATTTTCAGGCACCACAAATCTGACATGTTAATGGCAATGTGTGTGTTTGTACGCTTGCGTGAGTGTTGAAGGAAGTATGCATGTGTGTGCATCACTTAATTATGCTATGTGCTCATACCTGTCAGGTTTAATCCATGGTAGCACTTGTGCAAATGGCTTAGGAAGCAAAAAAATAAAAAAATAAGTTGTGTCTCTTAGCAAAAATAAAGCAGCTAAATACGGTGCTTGATTGTTCATAATATGGTTCACTCTTTTCTGGAGATTATAGTGAGTTCCATGTGCCTGTAAAATGCCAGGTAAGCAGTAGCTTAATAATGGTAGTATGGAGGAGGAGGGTCAGCACAGTAAGACTAGAGCAAACTATGCTATTCCCTATTCCCTTAAGAGAAATAACGTCCAGGAGCCTCCATAGTTCTTTTATTTCCTTCCTACAAATTTGCAAAACTTATCTGGAACAGTCTGCTCCCAGTATTTAAGGTTAAAATTGGTCATTTGGATCATGAATAAGTTCAAGATAATGGTCTGTGAGATACATAGCTTATGAAACAGGAACCAAGGTCGAATCAGATGATACATGAAGAATTTCAGACTTCAAAGGCACAGGGAGTCAAACACAGCTTCAGGGAGCAAAGGGTTAACAATCCAAAGTCAAAGAAGGAAGTCTGGGAGTCTAAGAAATTACCATGTCTATGAAGAGGCAAGGTGCTTGCTCCTCTGAAACATTCGCATCATCCCAAAGGCTTGTTTCCTCCATGCTCTCTTCTGCTCGTTGGTGGCCTTGGGTAGCCCTGGAACCACAACCAGAGGAGTGAAGGAACTCTCCTGCTTGGTGGGAGGACAGGTGGGCTAACTTTAACAGGAGGCTTTGCCGATGACACTCTAACGAACTGAATAGTCTCGGAATTCTGAGGCGGCGCCCCCAAGGTGATCATCATGTGGAAGACAGACTGAAACAAAGGGGGCAAATTACACAGCAAGGAATATGAACACCTGGAATTTCCTTTCTTAAACTCTGTGGCATGGGATCAATGTCCTGCCTATTTTGCCAAATTCTCAATCTGTGCATTGAAGATAATAAAAATGCACTAGAGTGTTTTGAGCTTTTGGGGGAGAGTTTGAAAAACACATAGAGGTGCTATTCTATACAAAAACAATAAAAACATCAATGATAGCCTCTACTTTTTGAGCACAGACCATGTGCTAGATAATGTACCAGGTAACTGACACAAAATTTTATATGTGTAACAAGTCTAGGAAGTGGGTTTTATTATCCCAATCATACAAATAAAAAAATTAAGGTTTCAGAAAACATACATAACTTTCCCAAGTTCATATAGCAAACAATTCAAGGCAGAAGTGGCAGAGTTGTTCTTCCTGCATGAACAGGAAGTTGGCGCTGATCAGATCTGAGGGTAATTTGGACCCAGGTTTAAAGTCTTCTCACGAGACACGTTGTTTTGTATTTGTATGTCTGCCCTTCCTTACAGTCTTAGGAAAGATACCTGGTTCCACAAGTATGAATGTATCTGTTGCCTTTTCTTAGTACCTTCATGGCTACAAGTATTTTCTGCTCCCTATAACATTTTGGTGTTGTGGATTTCTTAATTTTTGTTTTTATTTTTCTAAAAAGAAGAAGAAATGGAGGAACATACAAGATATTTGTATCCACAAATAATGCTGAATTGAATTGGTAATAAATGCCCTCTCAAGCATTGTTTTCATTTGCTAGTACAGCACCTAATGACCGACAATTTCCTCATCTTTATTCTCAAACAAGCTCAATGACATTGGTGTTCCTTACTTTGAATGAAAGAAAGACAAAGTCAGGAATTTACTTCGATTGTCAAACTGATTTTTCAAAATTGGCAATTTGTATTCACACCTTGACGTTCTCTGGGCACTCATCAGGGACCTCAGTCACAACAAACAGGGTGATAACACAAAAGCAAAGAACTATTAACTGTTTATTGTGTCACCAGATATGTCCCCACACCCCATAAAACAAACTGGAACTTTGCCAGTTGGATTTTTAAAATAATGCTTGAAACTTTCTCTCGAGGCTTATTGTCTGTGATTTCTCTTTCCTTATGCCAAACCTTTAGAAAAATGAAAACTCATTGGTGTTTAATCGGAATAATTTCCCAACCCTCTCTACATCAATGGGCCTATATCCCTGCTGAGTGTAATCAGCCAAGGCCATCTCTCCTTAGATTCTCTCCTTGAGCCCTACAAATTTCAAGGCTGTTTTTTCAGGAAGAAAGGAAAATGGGCATGGGAAGCTCTCTGAGCACTTTGGTCCATATAAAAAGAGATGATATCAACCCGCCTCTCTTCTCTTTACCATTTTACTCCTGTGTTCACCCAAGTACAGGGCAACAACTCAAAGCTCTCAGAAGGCAGGAGCCTGGCATGCCTTACACACATGGAATAGTGCCAGAGAACCTGCTGCATGCTCATTAAATTACTGAATAAGTAAAAAGTCATATCTGAATTTGGGGGTTTATCAGGGAATTTTTAATTATCCACAAAGTCATGATTCTCCATTCCTCCAATCATACCAATCACATGATAACAAAATCATGTGATTGGTATGATTACAGCAGGCTCACACTGCCTCCTCTCCCCTTTCCTATAGCTAAAAATATTTCTTTAAATGTTTCAGATCATAGTCTCAGATTTTCTGTATCACTGGGACATTACTATCAAGGCATCTTGGCTACTAAAAATTTGATCCTTTCCCCATTCGACCTAGTAATTTCAGATAGAACGGGTAAAAGGTTAAACAAGTAATCTAAAATTTCATCAGGTAACAAATTACATATTATATATGTATATGAATGTATAGTTTTTCAGATAAAAATATGCCCAACACTACCATTAGTTCATATGTGACATTATACTGGTTTCTGTATAATTTTTTCCATTTCGAATAAGGATATGGTAGACAGAATTTCTAAATTGGCCCCCCAAAGATGTCCTGCCTTAACCTCGGACTGTGAATATGATGAAACACCACACCCATGAATGTTACACCACACGGTAAAGGGACTCTGCAGATGTAATTAAGGTTACTAAGCAATGTAGAACCTTAAAATAGAGAGAGTATCCTGGATCATCCAGGTAGACCCAACGTGATCACATGAAAAGCTGAGAACAGGGTTAGGAGAAGTCAGAGAAATTCAAAGCATTAAAAGGACTTCACTGGTAAACAGCCTAAATATCCATCAAAGGATGAATAGAGAAAATGTAGTATATGTATACAATAGGATATTATTCAGCCTTAAAAAAGTTGGAAATCCTGTCATTTTTGACAACATGGATGAAATTGGAAGGCATTATGCTAAGTGAAATAAGCCAGAGAGAGAGAGACAAATACTACACGATTTCACTTACATGTGGAATCTTTGTTTTTTTTAAATCTAACTCTTAGAAACAGAGAGTAAAAAAGTGGTTGCCAGGGCTAGGGAGTGGGTAAAATAGGGAGAGGATGGTAAAATGGTACAACTTTCAGTTATAAATGAATAAGGTGTAAGAACCAGATGTATATCAGGTGACTACAGTTGATAACACTATATGGTATAACTGAAATCTGTTAATCTGTTAAGAGTGTAGAACTTCACAGTTCTCACCAAAAAAATGTACAAGGTGATAGATGTGTTCTAACTCAATGGGGGGAATCCTTTCACAATGTACATGTACTCAAACCATCATATTGCCAACATCTGACAATTTTATTTGTCAGTTATGCCTCAGAAAGCTCACCCTTGCTGGCATTGCTGGTTTGAAGATGGAAAGGCCATGTGAAAGGGACTCCGGCAGCGTTTAGCAGCACAGAAGCCCCTCGCTGATAGCCAGCCAGTAAACTGGGACCTCAGACCTCAAACTGCAAAGAACTGAATTGAGACAACAACCCAAATAAACTTAGAAACAGATTTTTTACTGAGCTTCCGTAATAAAAGCCTGAGCTCAGCCAACACCTTGATTTTGTCTTCATGTTAGCCAGGGCATAGAACCCAGCCAAGCCTAACTGGACTTCTAATCTAAAGAAACTGTGAGATAATTACGTGTGGTTTCAAGCCTCTGAGTTTGTTGCAATTTTTACAGCAGCAATAGAAAGTCAATAAATGGACAATCAAATATTTGCCTTCACATTATTAAAAATAAACATTTGTAAAGAGTTTAAGTGTAAGAAAAAGTTTGATTTGCACACTTTTTTAACTTTTAATAAATGAAAAAACAGTCTCTGTGGTTGTATAAAGCATGGGAGAGAGGCAGGAGTGCGTATGGGAATCTGGGAGAGGCGGGTGCTAAAACTGAACGCTGAACAGACTACAGCAAACTAAAAAGCTTCTGTACAGTAAAGGACACCATCAGCAGAACAAAAAGGCATCCTACAGTATGGGAGAATATATTCATAAATGACATATCTGAAAAGCAGTTAACATCCAGAATATATAAAGAGCTCACATGCCTCGACACCCAAAAAGCAAATAACCCGATTAAAAAAATGGGTGGAGGATATGAACAAACACTTCCAAAGAAAAAATTCAGATGACTAACAGGCACATGAAAAGATGCTCCACATTGGTAATTATCAAGGAAATGCAAATTAAAACCACAATGAGATATCACTTCACACCAGTTAGGATGGCCAGCATCCAAAAGACAAGAAAAAATAAATGCTGGCAAGGATGTGGAGAAAGGGGAACCCGCCTATACTGTTGGTGGGAATGTAAATTAGTTCAACCATTGTGGAAAGCAATATTGAGGTTCCTCAAAAAAACTAAAAATAGAAATACCATTTGACCCTGGAATTCCGCTTCTAGGTATTTACCCAAAGTAAAGATCCCAGATTCAAAAAGACATATGCATCCCTATGTTTATCGCAGCACTATTTACAATAGCCAAGATATGGAAGCAACCTAACTGTTCATCAGTAGATGAATGGATAAAGAAGATGTGGTACATATACACAATGGACTATTATTCAGCCATAAGAAGAAAACAAATCCTACCATTTGCAACAACATGGATGGAGCTAGAAGGTATTACGCTCAGTGAAATAAGCCAGGTGGAGAAAGACAAGTATCAAATGATTTCACTCATCTGTGGAGGATAAGAACAAAGAAAAAACTGAAGGAACAAAACAGCCACAGACTCACAGAACCCAAGAATGGACTAGCGGTTACCAGAGGGAAAGGGACTGGGGAAGACGGGTGGGAAGGGAGGAAGAAGGGTATTAAGGGGCATTACAATTAGCACACATAATGTAGGGGGGTGGTCACGGGGAAGGCAGTATAGCACAGAGAAGATAAGTAGTGACTCTATAGCATCTTACTAAACTGATGGACAGTGACTGCAGTGGGGTGTGGAGGGGGACTTGATAGCATGGGTGAATGTCATAAAGATCTTCATAAGATTGTATATCAATGATACTTTTAAAAAAAGAATAAATGTTTTATAGGGAAAAAAAATGAACCCTGAGCATTACCAAGGGAACTTGAGTCACTCAGTCAACCAGCATTTATTGTTTACCTACTATCCACAAGGCATCATACTGAGCAATAGAGAAAGAAATTAATTAGACAGGGTCCTACAAATAGATACTGTAAGTAATAAAAATAAAATAAAATAAAATGTGAGAAATGTTATAATTTCTGTAGATGCCCTGGTGGGATAGCAAAGAATCCAAGGTAGTTGCAGGGGATGGTTCAATTACTTACCGAGTCTTTTCTATTTTATTTCCCCACAATATAACTAAAATCCTCACTTCTTTTCACCTTCTTCTATCCGCATTACGATTCCCCTGTATCAAGCAGGGACCACAGGGGCTTCTGCCTCAGCCTCCTAGCCAACCTCCTGCCAGCACTCTTACTCTCAGCATCATTTGTCCATTATCTACTCAGTGACCAGAGTGACATTTCTAAAATACACCTCTGATCATGTCTCTCTTCTGTGTATATTTCAGTAGCTTCTCACTGTCTTCACATACTTTTCAAACTTAAAAACAGCTCCTATGGCCTTGCATGATTCACCCTCACCCTGTGCAGCTCCGCTTCTTGCAATCCACTCACCAAACCTCTGCTCGACTCACACTGGACATTTTGAAGTTATCTGAAAATTCATATTCCCTCTCCTTTGGACCTTGGTGTACACAGCTCCTTCTTCCTGGAACTCCCACCCTTGGCCCTGTCCTGCCTAGGTAGCTCCTACTCATCCCTTGAGCCTTAGTTTAGGAATAAGTTAAGTCCTCTTTGGCTTTTTAAGTGCAGGGATGAGCACCCTTGTATGCATAGACTCTATTTCCTGATATGTGCTGGTCTATTTACTTTCTCTCTTCCCTGAGACACTGTAATACCCTTAGAGGCTGAGACTATGTATTACTCCCCTTTGTGTCCCAAAAATCAAAGCAGTACATATTCAATAAAGATATATATTCTCAGTGGTGTTCCAGGAGACAATGAGGTAGGGGAAGCATCAAAAAGTCAAAAGAGTTGACAGTGTTTAAAAGCTGAGATTTCAGGTGATTGCATGAACAGCTGTGGCCTTCTTTTCTTATCCTCAATGGACAGGTGGTAAAAGAGCTGGCTGCACAGAGAGGGCCAAGTGTGGATATGACAAGAAGGGAGATTAGAGAGGTTAAGGTAGGAGTAGTTGGTGAAGACCAGGCTTGAGCATGTCTGTAGGCTGAAGAGAAGGAACCAAAGGAGAGAGGAAAAAAGATTGGCCTCTAGACATGAGGCCAGAGGAGACAGAATCCAGTGTACCCAGAAGGTTAACACTGGAATAAAGGTAAAATGCTCTTCCTTCAAGGCTGAGGGAGAAAGAGGTTAAAGTATGCATGCTTCTGAGGTTAGTGTACAGGTAGAAACAAGGAAATTCCAAGGACACTGCTCAGAAACCTGTATTATCTGTAAATTACAAGGCAAGGCTAAAGGCTGAGGATGAGGGGCATTAGAGGAATGGCATAAATTTAAAGGTGTGGAACAGCTGCCTCAAGAGGAATTCTAGAGGATTGCCAGGCTGCATTGAAAGCAAAGCTGAAGTCAGATAATTAAAGAATAATGATATTTTCCTGAATCTTAATTTCCATAATACAGAAAATGTTGTCCTGCTAGTATATGTCTCCCACTTCTACAAGAGGAAGAAACTGAGTTGAAATAAAAAAAACCTAATTAGATTTTTTGAATTAATGTCTGTATTAAAATGGTTTTGTAGGTATTTATGGTTGATTTCCAAATATTGGAAAATTAAGTATTTTTGTAAGTCACAGCCATATGTGTTTTCTGTTTGTGTGTTTCTACCTTTTCCAATGTTGTTAAAAAAAATTACAGTTTGTGGGGGCAAATCATCAGCCAACAGGGTTTTGTGGATCACACAGGCCCATGCAATTAAGGCACCATTGTTAATTTTCAAATTGTCATAATCCATTTGAGAATTTAAGACAATTCAAAAAACAATTATGACTGAATGAAAAGTGAATTAGGCAATCAACTGAGATGAAATTCAGCCCAGAGAAACAAAACATTGAAGAAAAAAAAAAAACCCTGAAATGAGGGAAGAATGAAAGGTGTATGGAAGTGACTGTGCAGGGATGGTCTAAAGACCAAGGTTATTTGCCAAGAAGGTGGTAGGGGTTTGTTTTACACTGAATGAGACTCAGCTGTTTTGCTAAGAGCAGCAGATCTAGCTTTTTCCTGTTTAAGTTGCATAATAAGAATGGTGAAGTCTACGCAGATGGCATATGGATACAGCTATATGTTGTCCACCTAAGACGATGGTATAGCAGCAACTAGACAAAACCAGTCCCCACAGACACTGTGGAGCAGCTTGCAGCGATTGGAATTGCAATTGCTTATTCCAATTCTGTTGGATTAATTTGTGATGAGTCTAAATGAATTATTTTACCCTATATCAGCAAATTTGAAATATCATATCCAGTATCTTTATTTTTTGCATCTGAAATAAATAGCAGGATCACCTTCATCATCAAACAGTGGCAAAATACCCTGGAAATACTGTGTAGAAAGTTTCACTGTGTGTCCTGAGTGAATTTTTTTTTTAATTCTTACTCTCTGAAATCTTACATCCCACCCAAGCAAATAGACTCATGTAGAAGAGTCAAATATTATTGCATTGTGATTTCTATCATTTTAAATTCTCCTTGCTAAACCTTTATTCTCCTCCAAGTCATTTCCTCCCATTTCAATCTTTAGTCTATGCCTTTTCAAAGGCATTAGCCAAGATTCATCGCCAGTCTGATGCTTTCCTTGGTAAATCACATCCGATCATGATCTTTCTCATGGTTTTGAATTCCCGCTGAACTCATTCATTCATTCACTCATTCATGCGTCATTATGCATCTACCATATGAGACCCCTATAGCATCGAGTTCAATGTTCTCCATGCTAAGTGCATATATTCTATGCCTCCTTAGGGCTCTGGACCTATGCTAAGCACCATAAAGTTTATAGAAAGAAGTATATGTAATTATGTGTTTCTTTCAGAAATATTTAAAGCAACTGGCTGCTTAAAACAAATTACAGTACCATAACATAGTCCACAAGATAACAGAAAAAACTCAAGTAAAAAAAGAGGAGAAAATTATACCAAACTTTCCCCTGATTTTCTAACAGCTAAAAACGGGAAATTGAATGGATCATAAAGCTCTCATTCCCTAATAAAAGGAATGCTACTACTAAAAAAAGTCTCTAAGTTGAACAAGGGTGACGAAAACATAGCAGCACTGGTACTGCCAATGACAACCTCAGAATCCTTCTTTACGAAGCATCCCAGCGAGCAACCACAGGTTCCTCAGAGCTGCCACTCAGAATAAATCTTTCTCACCATCTCTTACACAACTGACACTCTTTCCTCCCGAGAAATTTGCCATTTAAAACAAAAATAAAGCATGGATACCTGTAAAAAAGTTTAGAGCTTCTGAAAGATTTTTAGTTTTTCTAAAATATTTTAGAACATTTTAGAGCTAAACTGTGTGGCACTAATTGAGTAAGCCTTATACTTTTTTGTACCCTCAATAACACAGTGTAGTCCTTGTGTATAATAAGCACATAAAATCCTTTGCCTGGTTGACTTATAATGCAATGTGAATTCAAAGAAGGAAAACATGGAGGCATCAGGTGAAATATTTGTCTGGTGAGGAACATGAAAAATCTGCCTCAAACAGGAGGAATGGAGAAAGCTGAGCCCTGAAAGATGAATGTTGGATGAGCAAACTAAGATTTTGAGTCAGTTAACCTTTTGAATAGATTTTTTTTTAATCATAAGTAAACCTATTGAATCTATACTTTTGCTTAGTGATTCTCCCTCTAAGGTGCATTTGCCAACAATCCTTCGTTATTTCATACTGAATCTCACATTCTTCTTTAATACATTAAGACATTAAATGCTTTAATAAATACTGTTTTATATAAATATATTATATGTATTATAATATATAACATTTTATAATATATATTTCTATTTTATTATTTATTATATTTAAGATATTAAAAATCCATAGTTAATGTATCAGTTTATTAGCCTTAATTAGCCACCAATTTAAAAAGTCATAGGTACTTTGTTGATATCCTCAACTTTATCTTCCTGGGGTCCAAACAGGTTTCGTCATCTAAGGAAATAGAGGTTTCTTGTAAGGTTAAGAGCTCAAGGACCTAAAAGGCTATTTTAATTGTATCAATAATCCACTCAACAGCACCTATTAGATTTGTCTGCTAAATCATCCTCTCAGTTTTCAGCAGGAAAAGGAACTCATTCTCATTTCCCTCCTGGTGCTGGAAGTTAGAGATTCCAATATGCACAAGCATATATGCTGCAGACCCCTGCAAATCAGTAAGTACTCAAAATTGTGTGCAAAATATGAATAAAATATTGATTTCATTAAAAATGTTAAAGACTACTTAATTCAAAAACATTTTATATGTTTGCATATTTATTTCTAAATTTGCATATTTGTTTGCATATAACTTGTAAAGATGAATGTTAATTATACTTTAAAATCATTTATAAATTGTAACTAAGAATGTTGTATGAATTTTTTAAACTGCCAAATTCTCAAGTACCACTAATTATAAAGTGTCATGTAAAGTACACTGGAGCAGACCTCGTATTGAAAAAATATTGAGATCTTGACAAATAGAAAAGCAGAATTATTAACTGTGCTTGCTGATTAAATGATACCTAAGGCAAGTGAAACAAGTGATACTCGGTGCTTTTCCAAAGTTCCATTTACCTTCACTGAATTATGATGAGAAACTCATGCTCTGAACCAAACAAAATTTTACCTGATGCCTCCATTTCATCCCATGTTTAAATGTAAGCTTCTGAGAATCACTTTGTATTTTAGCTGTAGTACATGTCCTGAAAATAACCAACAGCAATTAAATTAGAATCACCATAAGGCTACTTCAGCAGCACCCTGTGTCAAACAAGGGAGCTGAGAAGATCTGACTATGCACTGATCGGATTTGTAAAATGTTTCAGAGTAGTTTAAAAAACACTTATACAAGGTCAGACCTGAACTGGTTTCCAAAAAGAACCATTGAGAAGAATGAAATGTTCAAATAATTACACAGGACATGTAGATCTAACACTCTATTAAATTGGGCATGAAATTGGACTTTTGTAAAGTACACTAAGTCCTACACTATAAATATGTCTTACACTGTATTTTTGATAATATGTTTAATTATCCTAAGTACAGATATGCCATAGAAAGGAGCTATTGCTCATGTGTTGTTTTTCCTAAATTAGTAACTACTGTAAGGCAATTTCTTTTTAAAAATTGTTAAAAGGTTGTGGCATATTGAAAACTGACTCAATTTCAGCTTGTTCCAACATCTACAGTCTTGCCAGTAGAAAGAGACATTGTTTCCAGTTCCTCCACCTCTGCCGCCACCATGCCCCTTGTCTCTATTAGTTTAGGGTTGATTTGTAAATGTCTTACTACAGGAAACAATTATGCTAAATTATTCCATGTTGTTATATTATCAGTGTCCTATCTCAATCCATACTAATATAATTAGAGATAAAGTCGACACTGAAATAACAAGTAGCTCTTAAAGTTCCATGCATGTTAAGTAGCATTTACTGTGCTGGCAGAAAAGAACTTAGATCTTGAAAATAATTTGATATTAAAAGACAAAAGTAAACAAATTAGATTGTAAGTTGTTTTTTTTCCCCCTGGGTATTAATCAGGCCTAGTAAACCTTGTACGGTACTCTTCAAATCTGTGTTAATCAGAATTTAGGTTTTGAAAGGAAAAAGGAAAAAAATTGTCTCCCTCTGGTGGGGAATAAAACAAGTTTTTCTCTCTTTCTTTCTGAATTTTGTTTTTTTTATTTTTTTGTAATTTTTTTTCCTACAGTGTCAGACACGTTTCATGATGCTCTAAAAGAGTACTCTTGAATAACCAGATTTTATCATCTTTTGAACAGATGCATTATGTTTTGAACATGGCCAATACTCAGAAAATCCAGATTCAAAAATGACCTTTACTTCTTTCATTTTTTTTTTCTGAAGAAAATAAAAGGATAAAAGAAGGAAAATAAAAACCAGCATCAAGAAGTAGGAAAGCTTCATATTTACACAAAATACCCAGCTTCTAAGTAGGTTGCAAAAGTTCATTTAAGAATCTGTAGTTTTGAACTAATGCCACTGAATCCACAGTTTCAGAAGGAGGAATTCCAGGACAGCCCCTTCTCCTTCCACCATAGCATCTATCACGAGTTAGCTAGCCTTTCTCCTTTCTCTGTGATCTTAAACACTTCCACACAGCCTCCATTATATCACCTGTTGCCTTACATGAGGATTTTGTTTGTATGTCAGCCTCTTCAATAAGACTATGGGCGCCTTGGGGTAGGGACCATGCCTTATGAATCTCCAAGTCACTAGCTTGATATTCAGCAAAAAAAAAAAAAAAAAAAAAACACTTATCTCTATACTGGATGTACTATGCAAAGCATTGGGCAGAAACCGTGAATAAGATGCACCTGGTCCATGTCTTCATTAAACTATACTCTAATGGGACATAAGAGAATGATCTGGACTACATTTTATGTTGAAACCATATGCTAAATAGTAGCTACCAGCCACAAAATCCTATGCAATCCATATTATAGTTAAATTTAAACTCCCCCTTAAGTAAATGCAACCCTGAAAGTGCTATAGGGTAATTCACATTGTGATATGTAGAAAGAGTTTATATACCTGGATCCATTCACTCAACAAATATTTATCAAATACTTAATCTGTGTCAGGCACTGTGCTAGCCATGGAAACACATTCTGGTCTAGAAAGCCAGATAATAAATGAATAACATACGTGTGTGTAATAATAATATATATAATATACATATATAATAATAATCATAATGTATATGTTGTATGTGTACATATATGTATGTTGAAGATAGCTTATAATTTGTGCTATGAGGGAAAAAAACAAGATGACAGGAGATGAGGTACAGTAATGAGTGTTCAATCAGGAAATCGACTTTATACTTGGGGAACTTTATATTGAATGGACAAAGGAAAGCAGCGGTTACCGGGACCCAGAGAGAAAGCTATGGCTGAGGGAAGCTCTCCAACAGGAACTGTGGCTTTCAGTAGGTGAACACAGCCCCCTCTGCCTTGCTGCCGTATTACCAGGCTGCCATGATAATATAAATGCACTGACCTCACTCTCCTCCTGCCTGCCAATACCCTGACAAGGTTCTTATTAGCCAAGGCCAACCAGAAGCCAGAGGGCAAAGGAACCTATGAATGTTCCTTATCTTGCCATTAGGTTTCAGCCCCAGGCAAGTTCACTATGGATTCATTGTGACCAAAGAAATGATAGTGAAATGTTCATGGGGTGAAAGGGGTTATACCCAACTTTATTTCCATGGTGGCAAGTCAGTCACTAGAATCTCGTCAACTCAGAGCAAGTCTGCATACAGCAAGCCGGTCGCTGCCTCTGGGCCTCTCTTCCTGCAGAGCCGTCCAGTCTCTGTCCTCTGCATTGCCACCACTCCAGCCTCTGCTCTAGAACTAACTAGATATCTGATCTTACAGAGTCATATTTTGGGCTCCCTCAGTAGACAGGCTGGACTATGATGATCTGCAAGTCCCCTTTCACCTTTACCATTTGGGATTGTCTGAATTTCACGATTCCACTTCCTCTTATTATCTCTTCTATGATACTTCAATGGCATGAGTGTAAATTGTTTATGTATTAGGGTCTGCCTAGATTTTCTGAGAGTTGACAGTCCCAGAAGTGAAGGAAAAGGGAGATTTTAAAACTACTCAAGCTGATCTTACACATGGAATTTCGAGCAAAATCTCTGGCCCATGTAGGAAAGCTGATTAGCAGAACTGGCTCATGACACAGCCAAAGCTGACACCTCTTCATGGAAAATGGTTTAATTGAAATTAACCTGAATATGCAATTTACTGTCTTTAGAAAGTTTAAAACCAAAAAGTTTTTCCCATTTTTAGTCAAAACTCTTTACAAATCACATTTTAAAGTTAGCAGAAGAAAATTCAAATGATATGGGTCATCTTTTCCTTGCAGCCAACATACATTTGGGTTTTATTGTGACAGTCACAAGTAAAGTGAACTAAATTAAATTATTGTTCCCATCTCAGCTGATTCATTGGGTAGGAACAAGTTCATACAGCAGCAAGTGGGCTGATCCACATCTCTGTATCACTCAAAACCATCTATTAGCAGATTATTTATGTACCAGCTGACTAAAAACTGGTAGACTTTTCCTTTATTAATTTTTTTCTTGTTTTCATGGAGACTAGCTTATATCTGGAGTTCTGTGTGACATGTCAAAATGCAGTGGTAGAAGAGCAGACCAAAGTTTGTCAGCCTAAACTTCATTCATTCATTAACTTATGTGTCCATTCATATTGACTTATTAAGTACCCAGCACCAATGTTTGTGTGTTTAATGGTAAAGAAGGGCCTGTACCTATCTTCCTGGGGCTAATCCATTTAGTGGGAGCTACCACCACCAGATGTCACTAATTCTATCTCTCATCATTCACAGCTGCTGTTAAGCATGGGAACATCCATTTAACAGTAACAAGCTTCATATTCATCCACACTCATTCAAAAATAGGTGCATTTTAGTGTCTGTTAATTGCAAATACATATAATGGTATAAGCTGCTATGAGTTCAGTAATCCTTTCAATAAATCTGTGTGTATTCATCATAATAGTTTCTGCATACATGTGAGAGGAAGTATTGGGTCAGTTTGGGAGACATACTATTTCACCCATTGACAATATATTGTGTGCATATGGAACTGTGGTTTGTAGTCCTCTTGCCATGGAGCTTAACCTCTCCCCTAGGAATCTACAGACTTCAGGTACAAAGGGTCCCCACTGCAGCCCGTGGTGAACTCAAAGCCAGACTGATCTCCACAGTTTCGGTGCACTTACTGTTTTCCACCATAAGAAAAATGCCATGTTCACACAGTGTTGCTCAATACATCAGTCTCAGGCAAAGCTACTTTCTTATCCCAGAAGTCTCACAGAGAGTTTTTATGAAACTACCTTTCATATGTTTTAATTATAGCCTCTTCCACATTCCACCACCTTCTAACTCAGACACAACTGGATAGGGGCAAAAGGAAGGCTGGGCTCATAAAGGAAACCCATTCTTCTACCACAAAGTTGCTGTTTTTTGGACAAACCTTGTGTTTTGGATTCTTTATTTACCCAACTTTATCCCTGCTGCCAAAGAGACTTCTTCCTTCCTCAGATAAATGGACCCCTAACAGGTCCACCTAACTAGTATGACAGATATGCCCAGACATTTCCAAATCCCAGAGAAAAACACAGCTTGATCTACCACTTAACCAATATGCTGGCAGAAAAGAGAGAAGTTGGTAGTAATTCTGATGGGAGAAGAGTTCCCTGAAAGTGAATTTGAACTCAACCTGAAAGAACAAGAACACTTGGTGGAGAGAGAAAAAGGGCCATCCAGGGTTGGGAATAAATGATACTAGACAGGATCTGGAACCTAGCACGCCCCTTAGGGACAAGGGTTTTTTATTAGGCAATGATTTTGGGCTTAAGCAGTTGTAAAGTCAGTGCTGACCATTGCTTGTAGAGATAGAGGGCAGGCCAGCAGGGAAAAACAGCATCCCCAAAGGAACAGATGGAGAGAGCAAAGAGATAAATGGAATGATGAAGACTGACCCTCAGATGAAAGTGATCTTTTCCTCACTCAAGCCCTTTGGTATGTTTCATTCTACTCATATGATGCTTATCACAGATTACCTTGCCATCAGTCCTTTACGTTCTTGTCTCTTCTCCTCTATTGGATTGTAATTAAATTCACACAGAGAGCAGCAATGTGATAGAGTAGAAATAGCAAATGATTTATAGCCAAACAGTTATGTTCAAATCCTAGCACTTCCACATATGTGACCTCAGACGAGTCTCTCAATCTCTTTTAACCTCTGTTCCTTATATAATATGGGTGGCAATGCTTACAACTCACGGCTTTTTTAAAGATTAAGTGAACTAGGTAAGGCATATGAAATCTGGCATGCAGTAGACATAGAGCAAATAAATTTCTTCCCAATCCCACCTCCATGTTATGCCCATAATGCTTATCTTCATGTCTTTCAAATGGTTGGTGCTCATTATAGGCTGAGTGCAAATCAGCTGTGTTGCATTCCAGATCACCCCCAGATTATCCTGCTTTAACTAGTTCAACTTGATTTGCAGTCTACATAAAATTTACTTTACAAATCATTTATTAATCACCTCCAATGTCTAGCACTGCTACGGCATAGCACCATAAATGTATGTTCGTCATTAGCCCTGGTCTCAAGGAGTTCAAGTTTAGTGAGTTATTCCTGTGATGACTGTGGGTAAAATTGCAATATTTCCAGAATCTCTCTCCTAGCCTTAGTGTATCTCATATCAAAAGGTGTTTCCAAGGGATGGAGAGAAGTAGCTCATCTCCATATTAATAGGTAATTACAAGGGTGGGCAAGGACTTATCTGGACCAGAGAGGTTGGATGGGGCCTCTTCTTCTGCAGCAGGTCAGGAGAGATGCGGGATGCCTGCTTGTTAAGAAATAAATGGGTTTCTCCCACTTTATTTCTTCCTTGGACTGATTTTGGTTTCAAAGATATTTTGCCCCAGATTTTCCCCACAGTTACATGACTCAGCCCCATGAAAGGACTTTTAAGGAAATAAGCCAATGGTAGGATATATTAAGCCATTAAACCGAATAATTCAAGAATGTAGTTTTAGACTCAGGTAACTCCTTCATGACAATGCTTTGTTAAAATGTTATGAGAGGTTTAGACAAAAACTAATATGACAGTTAAAATCAAGATTCTTAACAGAAGAAAAATCTAGGGAAAAAAGGTTTTACTCTATGCTCACAAAAGCATGTTTGATCTTATTAGTGAATTAGCCCTTTAAATATGAAATGGATGAATAGATAAAGCTAGTTCAAGGGCATAACAAAATTCCTGTTTACAAGCTTTTGTACTTTTGTATAATCTCAGCAGCTGGGAAGGGACAGCCCCAGGTTGTGATACACGATGAGGTAACATTATTTAAGGTAGCACCACTCAAGCTAGACATTCAGGGAAAAGAGGCCCAGTGACAGACAGCTCAGGCAGGGGCCATAGTCAACCCGCAAGGACAGAATTTCCCAACAACCTAGAAAGAGCAGTAATTATGTGAGGTGGTAATTATGGACAAACACAACAACCCAAAGATGCACAATAGCAGGAAGAGATGTGAAAATTCACATATGCCTTAGATAATCAAGACTGAGAGACTCAATTGAATTGGAGTGACTCAAAAATAAATTGTAAGGAAGGAAAATCAGGGAGAAACCTTCTCCCACATTGTACTAAGCCCCATCCATTCTCTCTTCTTTGAAGGATAATATATTAAATTTGAACCGTTTTAGAAACACAGAATTTGTCAGACAGACCTGAGTTCATACTTGGCTCTTCACTGAGTTGTGTGTGAATCTGAAGACTTTTTTGAAGCCTTGATTTCATCATCAACAGTAAATAGCTGTTGCCAGTGATCTGTTCTTCCATTTCAAACTTAAATGGTCTCATCTGTTTTATTTTACCTTACAATTTTCACACCCACTGTAGTATGGGCCAATTCCTTTATCCTCTTTTATGTTTGTACAGAGAAAATACTCTTAGAATTCCTCATAATTGGCCAGATGCTATGCAAGGCATCTCACATGCAACATCTATTTCATCTTATAATTATTCTAGGAATTAAGAGCTGTTATTAGTCCTATTTTACAGATGATGAAATCAAGGCTTCAAAAAAAGTCTTCAGATTCACACACAACTCAGTGAAGAGCCAAGTATGAACTCAGGTCTGTCTGACAAATTCTGTGTTTCTAAAACTGTTCAAATTTAATATGTTATCCCTCAAATAGGTACTTACATTTTATAAATCCATAAGTGTTTCTTCAATTTATCAGATGCTTTTGAAAATGAACATTCCTTTTAGCCTCAAGGGAATAAATACCTTTCTACTGGTGAGAATTCAGCTGAGGTCCAGTGATAACTAGAGGCCAGAGCAGTAAGATGGGCACTAGAAAACCATTCTAGATGAACTCAAATAACCCTGATAGGTGGCTAATGCAGCCAAGTCATAGGCCTAGAAGCAAGTGAAGAAAGAAATGTTTACGAACTTGCAATACAGCCTCAAAGTGGTTATGAAGGAGTGGCTGAAGGAGAGTGATAGGTCAGACAAAAATTGTCCCCAGCTTAACCTCAGAAAAGGGAAAAAAGATGGGGATATACTTCAGAATGGGAATAAGAACTGGCTATACTGGTGTGGCTTTCCTTCCATCCCTCCTACAGTACTCATGACTGTACTATTCATGAGTATAAATGCTGTCTAGGTTATTCCCAGTTTAAAAAAAAAAAGCAATTGGCCATATCCTTTTCACCATTTTAATGCTGAGCTATTATAATCTCACATTCCAGTGGCCTTCTAACTGCATGGTTATAGTCTCCTTACACTTACTCTGAAATTGTTTTTCCATTGTTATCTTACATTATAGTCTCATCGTAATGTCATGTTTAAAGGTTCCCCACACACTTGTAATGAAATCGTTTTGCAGTTCAGAATGGCATCACATTGGCACTTTAAAGCAGGGTATCCATCACCCTGTATTGATAGTTTTCACAACAAAACACCCTATTTTAGTGACTGTGAAAGTAAAAAGCTGTTGCCAGTGATCTGTTCTTCCATTTCAAACTTAAATGGCCTCATCTGTTTTATTTTACCTTACAATTTTCACACCCACTGTAGTATGGGCCAAATTTATACTGTTTGCTTTCAAATGAGGACTGTCATTCCATTGGCTCATAAATGTTTATATGACAAACCACTTACCTATTTCGGTTTGGCCTTTGTGCCGTAGATAATTCTTTACAGTCTGATAATCAATACAGTTTGGCCACTCCATTTGCAAGGCTAATGTAGATAAGTTTTTGCTAATTGAAATTTAGAGTTCAGTTATTTGGTAAATTTTTTGAAATCAAACTAACCAAATATCTAAAAGTAATGTATGCAATTATCTCATTACATAATAATGCCAAAAAAGAATTCTATTTTGAAACAGCCACGTGTGAAAATTTTAAGTAGTGTTTTAAGGCAAACTCTTAAAGATAGGAAATTTGAGAAAAATAAATGTATTATTATATTTTATTACCAAGAATTGGACATGTTTATTTAATTTTTTTTAATGCCATCATCACCCCTGGGTGATTAAACTTTGAGAAGTTAACGATTCGATTCAACTCTCCACTTCAGAAATGAAATGTTACCTAACTCAAGTCTAATCCAAACTAACTCACACTTGGAAGTCAGCCAGGGCGGGCGCAAGTCTCCTGACAATAAGCTTCCCTTTTGAGATCATTCTATTCTCTGCTGTTAAAAGAGCCATTACAGCCTCCGACACAACTCCTCTACAGCTGTTTTGATGTTTCCTCACAGGTCCAGCCAGAAGTCAGAGGAACAAAAAGAGAACAGAAGTGATACATTTTTACAAGGAAAGATATCCACTAGCATTTTCATACTCAAAAGAAATTTGGCATTCAGTTGGAGCTGAGAGCAAATCTTCAGATAAGCCCTCATATTATATAAAACTACTTCTCTGTCTTTAGGAGTTAACACAGATAATGAGGATGACGCAGCCAGCAAATCAATTGGGCCCAAGTGTTGAATACTGTAAATCCACTTGTTTTAGGCATTTGTGCTTGAGCTAATACTTCAATATATTTTCTGGCAAGAAGCAAGTGGCAACAGCTATAGCAGTGGTTTTGGTTCTTGGATACTTCAAGGTGCCCCAGAAGTAATAACAAATTCTTTAAAATATCCCACCTTTATTTAAAAACCAAATATGCATGCACAAAGGGAGAATAAGACATGAATTGGAAAACCAAACAAAATATGAGATAGGATTAAGAGTTGCTCCACAGTGCCCAGCCCAAATTCAACCAACTCAGTGGGAAGCCCTGCCCGATGTTCATTTTGAAATTGTGTACATACCTAATAGGGGGCTAACATCTAAAATATATAAAGAACTCATATGACTCAACACCAAAAAAACAACCCAATTAAAAAATGGACAGAGGACCTGAAGAGACATTTTTCCAAACAAGACAGCTGGCCAAAAGGCACATGAAAAGAGGTCAACATCACTAATCATCAGAGAAAGGCAAATCAAAACCACAATGAGATGCCACCTCACATCAGTTAGAATAGCCACCATCCACTAGACAAGATAGAAAGAACAAGTGTTGACAAGGATGTGGAGAAAAGGGTCCTACACTGTTCGTAGGCATGTCAATTGGTGCAGCCACTGTGGAAAGCAATATGGAGGCTCCTCAAAAACTCAAAATAAAAACACCATACAACCCAGTAACTGCACTCCTAGGAATTTACCTGAAGAAAACAAAATCTCTGATTCAAAAAGATACATTGCTGAATTATTTGCAATAGCCAACATATGGAAGCAACTAAAGTATCTGTAAGCAGATGAATGGGTAAAGAAGATGTGATACATATATACAATGGAATATTATTCAACCATAAAAAAGAAAGAAATCCTGCCATTTACAACAACATGGATGGACTTAGAGGGTATTATGCTCAGTGAAATAAGCCAGGCATAGAAAGGCAAATAGCACATGATTTTACTTTTATGTGGAATTTTAAAATAAAACAAGCAAAAGAGCAATAGACTTGTAGACATGAGAAGTAATTGTTGGTTACCATGGGGGAGAAGGATGGGTGAAATAGGTGAAGGGTATAAAGAGGCATAAAAAAAGAAACTTTTACTAATTTTAAAAAACTGCATTTTTCTGAAATGAACTCAAAGAGGAAAATGCATCTTTGAACGACCACACAGGAAAAGCTTGATTATTGTTTTAAGATACACGTTTAACTATAGGCTGCTGAGTCCTGCCCAAGAAAGACTCATATAACCTCACAAAGGGCATCACTACCCACTATGGTCTCTGCATTTCTCTGCCCTCTGGCTCTGAGAAGCATTGAATCTACTTGTAGTTCTCTCTCCCACTCCTGAAAGTAACGCTAATTCCAGGCCTTCTCCAGTCTCCTCAGGGGCTCCACCCTGCCCCTCTCACAGCAGTTGACATTACCTCCTTCCTCACAGGGCACACTGAGGACACAGACACGACTCCCTCCCTCTGGCCTCCCACACCACTATAGCCACCATGACCTGCAAGCATTCTGAGTGTGTCAAGTGTGCCTTGATTCCATATGTCCCTTGTCCCCAGATCTCCATCAACTATGGCCAAATTCAACTAGGAGCCTCTCTCCTTTCCCCACCGCATCTCCAACTAAACTTCTCAAAAGAGCAGCATCCACTCAATTCCCACTCACAGCTCCATTGTAATGCCTTCCAAACCCTCCTTCTACAGAAACTCTTCTTGTTTCAGTAGTCATTTTCTGTATTTCACTGTGGCCCTGAATTATGTTGATAATTACTTCCTCCTTAATGAAACTCTACCCTCCCTTGGCAGCAATTCAACCAACCTCTCCTGATTTTCTTCATTCCACTCTAACTATTCCTTCTCTTGTTTTAATATGGTCTCCTCTTTTTCTGCCTACCCTGTCAGTGGTCATCTTCTGAATGCTGTTGCTCCTCTGCCCTTATATAACCTCTTCTATCCTTGTGACTCCAGCTACCACCTTAAAGTGAATGTGTTTTCTACCCCAAGTACTGACTTCTCACCTGAACCTCAGATGCATACATATAACTGCCTCCTAAATGTTCCGTAGACATCATAAAAGGCATGTCCAAAACGGCATTAGTCATCTTCTCCTCAAATCATCTCTTCCTTCTGTATTCTCTTTCTATGTTGGTATCCCCACAACTGCCTGAGACACCCAACCTAGAAATCTAGGAATCATCCTTGTCTGCCCACTTCATTCTCTACATTGTTTCCAACTTAATCAAAATGTTATTGAGTACCATACTCTCCTCTCCATTCTTACTGCTGCTCCCTTATTTAAAGCTCTGGTAATAAGAAGCTAGTCTACTGAACAGTTTCCACATCTGTCTCTCTTTAGTTAGCCTTATCACCCTTAGATGATCTTCCACAATCCACCAGAGTGGTCTGCCTTAAAAAAAAAAAACTAATCGGATCATTCCCCTTCTTAGAAAACCATCAGTGGTTCCCTCAGCTCTATTTCCCGAGCTTCTTCACATTTTACACTTCTTTTTAAAAAGCTTGCCCTGCTGACCTTTCCAGCTTCATCTCTCTCTTCTCCCAGACTCATATTTTATGGCCTACAAACACTCAATCCTTCACAATTTCTCCAAATACCACACCACTTCACACATCCATGACTACTCAGAGTCCAGGGACAATACCTTGGGCCTTTTCTCTAGGTTGACTTTGATCGACGGATCAAACCGGGTATATGTTGGGCTTTTTTGGATGACATGTTCAAATTATCTCAGTTAAAGGAGCTTTACTGTAACATAACTAGGAAAGTAAGAGACAGGGAATCATATAAAGGCAACACCGAGCTAGGCATGTGGGAGAACTGGAGTGTGATTCTAGATAGGGCAGTGACTAGTAGGACCAGGAGTAGGGAGCACCCCACCGCTGCTCATAGAGGTTCCCCCAGATGTGTCTGGTGCTCATGGCCCAGTTGTCCAGCCATTTCTGTAGCCCAGCTTTTGCAGTGGTTCTGCTTTGCAGCTTTTGCTCAGCAAAAAGTTGACCAAAGTTTAAAACTGACAGTACTACATCCTCATTAGTCCAGTTCTTCTCTCACTGAGACGGTGGCTTCAGTATAGAAATAGCCCAGGAGTATTTTTTATTTAGAATGGGGCTATATGTTAAATATACAAATATACTGACTGACAGCTAAGTAATTTTAAAAAGAAAGGAATGAATGTACAGCTTAACTTCTGTTGGCTCAGTAAAGAGGATGGAGGAGTTCCTAGTTTAATAAATGTACATAAAATAGAAATACACATTTGACTAGCATAGCCAAAATGTGTACAACAGTGAGAATACAAATATTCTCTTTTTTTGTCTATGCCAAATTTTTTAAACTGGAAAACTAAAGCCCATGGACAACTGCAAGCATCCCAGGTTAGCCCAGATCAAACAGCACTCAGAGGAGCTGAGGTGAGAGGAACCCCTCCTGGGATCAGGATGCTGTACAACTAAACATGATTTCCAACATTTTATTTCCACCTTTCTTTTCAATTTGTTTCTACTTTCACAACTTCTCTTTTGTATTAAAGGTAAAGGCAATAACATTTCCTCTTTTAAAACAGCAATGATATTACAAAAGAAAAATATTCAAAATTTGCAAATTACTTATGGAATTCTTAGTGGAAACTCACCTCTATTTATCTTGCCTTATAGCTGCCCTTCCCCAGATCACTACCTGGAAATAACTTACAAATTTTTACACTAAATATAAAGCATTAAAACCGATGCAAAATGCCATTACTTTCACATCCTCTAATTTGAAAAGGGTAAATCAATTTAAGCCATTTTTGTTTAAAATCAGCTCCTTAAGCTGGATACTCATAGTGGCTGCCAAGTTTCAACCCAAAGTGAATGTTAAGGTCTATGTTATTAACCCTTGAAAAATGAGCTCTATCATGGAAACAATGACAGACCTGGGGACTACCAGGTGCGGCTGCTGAAGCTGACAGTCAGTCAAGTAAAAGTAATGCATGGTTTCTTCATATGCAAATCACATAATATGTGCTTACCTTTAAAGGGCAATGTTAGATTATTTCAAAGTGTTTAGATATAAACACCTTTTTTTTAAGAAACCAGATTCATTTATACTGAACTCTCTGTGGCTGACATACCATGATAAATCACCTCATTACACAGGAAGCTACAAATAAGGCTATTGAGGATGAGTGTGATTGTAAATGAGACTGTTGGAATTCCAGTGAGACTTGCAAGGATCCTCAATGAAAAGATATCTGTAGATCATGGCAACAGTTTCCCTTGGAACTATCTAGAAATAGTGAGCAGCCAGAACCTCACACTTAACAATGCTATCCAAATAAGTTTTCCAGGACTTGGGTTTTGCTTCTTAAAGTGAAGCTATTGAGGTATATTTTTCTTAGCAATGTCTGCGAATTAAACAACAATAAGACTTCTCCTAAATCTGTTGCAAGGGATTAGGAAATACAAATTGGTGAATGTATATGCTAGGAGGGATCACAAAGTAGCCTTCTGGGTGCTGAGGCTATTCGAAGTCTTTATCTAATGGTCATTACAAGGAGTGTCAGCACATGTGTGCACATATTTAATCATAGAGCTGTACACTTAAGATTTGTGCACTTTATTCTATATAAATTATTTCACAATTTTGAAAAAGTTAAAAAGAGCAAAGCAAAACAGAAGTATTCTGACATCACTAAGTCGTGTTTCAAGTGACACCTTAGGATGAGAGCGCTAATGTGAACTTTAAGTGTCACTTCCCAAATTGGAAATCCATGTCCAGCTCTCCAGCCCTTGTCTCCCAAGTCCTTTCATATTCTTCATGTGTAAAAATGTCAAGACAGAATTCTTCCTGGTGTGAATTTACTCTCCAAATCCGGAAACATTTATGCTAAAGTGAGACTTCCAAAAAAGATTGCAATGTCTTTATAGAGAAGTAAGATGCAGAGTCGGGACAGCTGGCAGTAAAAAAAAAAAAAAAAGGACAAAGAAAAGGGGAAAAGTAAAATGTTCTGAAGGATATACAGAACTGGAGATCAAAGATCCCTGCTTTCTATCCTCAGGAGTCCCACAGAGTCCCACAGGCTTCCCGAGCCTCAGTTCATCATTCCCACCACTCTTCAGAATCTTATCACCTGTGTCTCTCCCATCTGCCTCTCCCCCTCTCGTGCTCAATCACCAGGTATAGGACAAAGGGAGCTGAGGAGTCCCCAGCTGTGCTGTCTGCCTGAAACAATGGGTGCTGTGACAATAGCTCAGCCTCCTGTTTAAAAATCAAATCATCCTTTTGATTTTCAATTTATTTTTTCAAGTTGGGAACTTTTCTGGCTCTTGGTAAAGACAACCCAAAGCGTAGTTGGTATCTGTGTTTATGCAGTCTGCAGACACTTGAGTATATGGTAAATGTTGTTTCAGTAGCACATGCCATTCCTTATTTAATTCATCTAGCCTGACAGAGTGCTAAGAATGAATGCAACAATTGTAATATTTCATTTAGATCTACTGGCATTTCTCACCATGTACATTAAAAAGATGTAATATATATTATAAATGTGAGAGCAGGTAGATACATAGACATGCATTTTACTCCAAGGTACATTAAGAGAATGATAAATTCCAGGTATTCAATCTACAAGAACCAAAATACTCTGAGTTAAGACATCTGTACAGAATTAGGTGTCAAATGAAATGTCACAATCAAATAAAACATCCCTTTATGAGAATCATAGGGGTTTTTTTAGAGCTAGAAGGAACCTTTGAAATCATCCAGAAAACTTACTCCTTGACAGACATCTAACCCAAGTTTAAGAAAGATTAAATGACTTACATAAGGTAGCACCTAATTAGTGGGAAAGCCACGACCAGAACCTTCCTTCTCCATTCACAATGCTCCTTGCACTGTGGCATTGCAGCAACTGCTTGGGAAACAAAATAAGTATGGACTTACCCATAGCATCCTCATATGCTCATTTCAGTGTATTCATGGATGTTCTCCATGATGCAGGCTTACAATGTATCACACTTTTGCTAATTTGGTCAATCTCTTCTCCTCTTTCAGACTGAATGTGGAACCAGACCAGATTCTTTAGACCTTTGAGTACATAATACAAATCTATGGGCCCTGTGAGCACTCAGATGCTTGGTGGAGGAGCCAAATATAAGCCATTTATATTCTAAATGGATAGTCACACAGAGCCCACTTCTCCAAACAAGCAAGATCAAAATTATACTTATTAAATTTTTACCTCCGTTGTAAATAGACAAACCTAATCTGCAAACTGAAATTGAGGA
Source organism: Manis javanica (assembly GCF_040802235.1). Lineage (NCBI taxonomy): Eukaryota > Metazoa > Chordata > Mammalia > Pholidota > Manidae > Manis > Manis javanica. The sequence continues at coordinate 74,716,639 of NC_133159.1, forward strand.
GGATTACAACTCAGAATGTCTCAGCACAGAACTCAGAACCCAAGCAGACAGATGCAACGAGAGCGAGGAGTGTAAAGGAGGGAACATTTCAAGTTTCCAGCCCCAGTGCACCTTGTGCAAATTCCCAACCATCCATGTCCACCAAAAAAGGGTTCCAAAGTGATAACAGGTTTAAAAGTCTTGAAGGCACAGTCTGATCTCTGAGAAGAATATGAATATCAAAACTATAATGCTTCACCAAATATGACATGCGGTTACCAAAGACTCAAGCTGAGGACCAGAGATACCATTAAGGCAGACACCCAGCATTTCTCCTGCCCAACCTGCCTCTGAGAACTTACGTTGGAGTGACACAAACCTCCGTTGACCTTTTGTACCAGCAGCAGCAAAATCAGGCCCCAGGCCTGTATCTCAGCTGAAAGTTTGCATGGACTAAACAGAGGGAGCAGCTTGGACGACACATTTTTAAAGCAACTCTCAACACAAAAGCGATGAAATACCACAATAAGAGCAGGTTGCGCACTAAAATGCAAATGATAAAAAAAAATTCAGCATAAATAACTGAGTTTAGAAAATTATCCGGAAAGCAAAGAGGATCAAAAACAAGGCTAACACAGGACGGTGTGTCTTTTGTTCTCTTGTAGACATGTATCGCTGGAATCCACTGACAGCACTGCCTTGGACACTAGTAAAATTCCTGCAGAGTGTTTTATAAAGGTAATGAACTTGCGTGTGGCTCACTGAACAGGCCTGCTATTAAATCTTCCCTTAAAAAAATGGGATGAGATTGCTGGGGTGTTTTGTGAGCAATGTGAGCTCTGCCATGTAGCACACTCAGGAATTTTAATCGCTGGCCCCAAAATTATGATTTTCGCTAAGTAAAATAAAATTGATAAAACCCAGTACACACCCCACATCAATTTTTAATCTACCTTAGTTTTAAGATTTCCCTTGTTAGGAGTAGATTTGGGGGAAAGGTGTAAGAGAAGAAATCTCACATGACAAATGTCCAGCCCTGGGAACCCGATCACAAACAAATTAAATGTCTGCCTCCGTCACAGCTGGCAGCCCTAGCCTGGCCCAGGGGGGATCCTCTATGTTGCCCAGAACAAATGTATTGGAGGCTAATCAAAATCTAATGAATCCCTCAGGAAAATAGCTTCCTTAGTCCACATCTGTAAGAATTATGCTCATTTTGGGGGAGGCAGCTACCAGTTGTTTTCTGGTATTGCAATTGTTTTGTAAATAACAGACTGGACACCCCCCAGGAAGGCATTTCACCTAAGTCTGCTATTCAAATCTATGCCTTCACTCACCGAAGTGTCAAGGTGATGCATTTGTTGATCTGTCTCACCATGCATTTTATTACTGACAGGAAAAAAGACCAGTGGAGGGAAGTTGGGCAGGACAAAGGAGCGAGAAGCAATTTTTGACTTCTAAACAGAGCCCGCCTGTAACTACTTGGTCTGACTAGCGCTGCCAATTTCTTTTGTCTAAAAGAATGAAAGGGGAAAAATAAAAGAGAGAGGCTGATAAGGATGAGTTTGGAACATTAATTTAACCTGAGGAAAGCCAGGGACACGAGAAGGACAAGGAAACAAGGAAAATGCACCCAGAGAGCATCAACAGCATGAATAACATTTGTCCTGGATCCTGATTCCTTTCAGAACCTCTCACACTGCTGGAAGACAAGTTCTTCCATTTAAATACAAACAAAGCAAAAATAAATGAACAAAAAACTTCTCACAAGCCTCCTAGATAGCAAGCAATTTACCTATGTCATCTCTATATCACACAATCACCTCGCAAGGACAGACTTAGGATCCCATTTTATAGATGAGAAAACTGAGCTTCAGAGAGGTTCAAACCTTGTGAGGGCCAATCACAGAGCTGTGAGGCGGCAAAACCAAAATTCAAATCCAGGGCCTGAGCTGCTCCCACCTTACCACAACCAAATCCCTTCCTTGCTTTCCCTCTGTCTCTGGTGTTCTCAATGGTTTTCTCTGTCAGGAAACTCCCATTACTTATAGTTCCAAATTTAAGGCAAATTAGAAGCTGCCTCACACCAAAGGCATCCATAGTCTAAACCATGTAATCAGCAACATAGGTAAAAATCACTCGGCTTTCTTCCTTTGCAAATTATATAATTAGCCAAAGCGAAGTGGGGCAAAGGCATGTGGAAGCAAAGAGTAGTGCAGGGCTGCACTGCTCTTGTGTATATCCAGCCTTTGCACAAAGACTTACTGTTCTCACCTCTCTTGGCAGATGGAAAAGTGCTGGGTTCCAACATCACTTTAAGGTTTACAGTCCCTGGAAGGGCTCAGATGAAACTGAAGCAACATCCACATGGTTCCAGGTTGTTGATTTTTTTTAACAAAGAAGCCAACTACATACCTCTAATTAAAGTATATACATGAGCACCAGAAATAGTAATTAAAGGATATATACACATCCAGAGTCCTCTGACAACACACTCATTCAGGTTACTATCTAAAAGTTTGATTAGCTCCTGTGAGAATTGACAATTAAAATGCTATTTTATGGTCCATTCCAATGGCAGGTTCCAAAGCAGGTGGAGACATCTTTGAAAAAAAAATCTGGAAATCTAACTTTGGGTTGAAAGGATGGTTTTCTTTTTTAATTGCCTGTAATGAGAACATTATTAGTAATCTTTGTTAAGAGCTATTTTGGTGCACATGTTAGCCTCCTTGGAGACAATGTGATGTCACTGAGTGTCAGGGTTGCATGGGAGCAAAAGCCTGAGAGCTGGAGTCCAAAACATTAACAACACCTTCAAATTCTAGCTCCTCTTCTTACTCATTGTTGACTTAAGGTACATTATTTAAATTCTCTGAGTCTCAATTTCCTCCTGTGTAAAGTGAGATCAATATGTATTTCACAGGGTGGTTTTGAAGCTTGGGTAAAGAAAAATACATAAAGCTCAACCGAATGCTTTAGCACATAACAGAGTCAAAAGCTGTTCCACTTTATATTTTCTTTTCTAGATACTAGTGACAATTATTCAGTATTTTGACCAATGCTTTTCACTTCTCCTAGGTAACAAGGCACAAATCTAAGACTCTAAGCATTAAATGGGTAAGTTATTGTCTTTTGTTCTTAAAGAGCTTATAAGCCAGTGGAGGAGTTATTTATATATTTTTTACATACATGTAGAAATATTTGTCTTCAATACTATGTGATAAGTCAAATTAATAGCTAATACTTATTGAGCATATTCATCATGCCAAGCACTGTACTTTATACCTGTGGGTAAAATTTGTAACATTTCCAAAGTATCTCGCTTGGCTTTAGTGCATTTGCATATCCTCAGGGCTGGAGAGAAGTTCATCTTCATGTCAGTGCATAATTACCTGGGCAGCCAAGGGCATGTCTGAACCTTAGAGGTTAAAAGGAGGGGGCTTCCTTCCTTCCTTCCTTCCTTCCTTCCTTCCTTCATTCCTTCCTTCCTTCCTTCCTTCCTTCCTCCCTCCCTCCCTCCCTCCCTCCCTCCCTCCCTTCCTTCCTTCCTTCCTTCCTTCCTTCCTTCCTTCGTTCCGGAGCAGGGAAGAGAGTCTGAGCTGGACTGCAGTTTGTAAGCAATAAATGGGTTTTAAACTTTATTTCTCCCTTTAACTGATATCGGTTTTTAGAGGTATTTTGCCCCAGGATTTCCTCTCCCCAGACTTACAATTCTATTTGGTTTAGTCCCTACAACCTCAATGCAATGGGAGGTATAAGTAAAGTGCTATGGAAATCCAGAGAAAGAAGTTCTTAATAATAAGGAAGGAAATCATGAAGGCTCTTTCAAAATACTTGCTATATTTAAATCACGTCTTGAAAAATGAGGAGGACTTTAATAGCCTGACATGTTTAACAGACTAAGAGGAGAAACCTATTCCTGGTGGAGGGAACAGTCAGGGTAAAGATCATAAAAGCACTCAATATGTTCAGAAAACCACAAGTAGACACCAGGATGGTCACTGGACAAGGAGATGAAGCTGGAAAAAGAGACTGTAGTGAACACAGATGCCATGCTAAGGACTTTAGATCATTTCCTCGCATGGGAATCTTTGGATTGCCTATTTGGACTTAAATTTTAAGAAGACCACGCCAGTGGATAAGACAGATTAGAGAAAGAACTAAATGGATATAGGAAGCCCCATTCTATATCCATGAGGATCAAAACATAAAACATACATATTCATTGCTATTCCTGTAAACAAGTTGGAGCAAATACAGTTCTTTCCAGTGGTCTTGGTCTGTAGAGGGAGAAATAAATGATTCAAACTAAATTTGTGTCTGTCACTGTCTTCCAGAAAGGTCAGACTCCTAACAGCCTAAACTTTGGTTTTAAAAGATTCTCTTGTGTGAAATCCAACATGCAGTGAAAAGGTTGTTCAATAGTATTCAGGAACCAGAAAGCAGACATGAGCCAAGTCTAGTCCTCAGGAAGAGTTGTACTGGGGCTCCTTAACTTATCCGGGACTTCTTAATTTTTTTAGCTTTGCATCCCACTAGTAAAAAGCCAGGTCACCAGCAAAGCATCACCTCCTAAAGATTTTGTAGCTGGTTTTTTTTCTTTTTTGCAGTGGATAGAAGGGTATCGAGTATTGTTTACATTTTGGATGCCCCTCAGCTCCTTAAAGAAATGTTCTGTTTATTCTCTTCTTTGTGGCCCCAGCTCTCACACCAGTCACAAGACATGCAGAATGATGCATAGCTCAACAAATGTCTAATTACTTAATCGGTCAGTTCAAGACAGAAGACAATAGTAGATTAAACCAGACTTTGGCTGGTTCTAGTTATGTGGGAACCACTTCTGTAGCTGTTATGTACCCATTTTAGACAAGGGGACTCAGTAAGGAGCCGAAGTCCATATATAGGCAATCCCTGCATCTCTAAAAAGAGAGTTCCTAGGCGGCTATTTCCTCCTCCCCAAGTCCCATAATACACATAAGACAGTACAAAATGCAACAGAATCTTTGTTTCCAAATAGATATTTATTCCATTTGTACATATTTCTGAGCATGAAGTATTGGTATTTGTGTGAATTGGTCTCTCCTAAACAGGTAGAGGCCTGGCCTGACATGTGGCAATATATATAATGTATATGGTTTTTAGATAAACAGACCTGTACATGAAGTCTAGATGTTGTTGTAAAACTCTTTTCTCCTCGAGTCTCCTTGGAGTCTATAATTAAGTCCCCCGTCTCTGGTGTCTCTCTATCCTCACCTTTCATTTATTCCTGTTCCTTCCACACAGGGCTCTAGCTCTTTTCTCTTGACCTTGAACGTGGGCTTTCAGTCAAATGGTTCCATCCAGTTTTCTCATCACTGAAACTGTATATGGTTCTTGCAGTTCCAGGATAATTAAGAAGATGAAGGAAAGTAATCATTCCTAATCCAAGATAAGAATTAAATATGTAAAGGACAAACCTCTTTTTTGCGTGGTTGCATATTAAAGCAGAATTCTTGTTATGATAGAGTCTTTCTCGTTTGTCTGTTTTTCCTAGGAATAGCTTCTGTCCTTAGTAGGTATGTGCCAAAGCTCAAAAGAGTGTGATTAGACCCCCAGCACAAGAAAGAGGTAGTGGAAAAAATTCTGTCTTGATGCAATAGTATAAAGATATAAAGTAGAAGAAAATTGTTTTATAATTTCATGATGAGATTTTTCATATTTAAAAATTACACATCTATCTAACAAATAGCGTTCCATGGCTCTACTTTGAAACTAAGCTTAACCAGCTGGGACACATCATGGGCAGTGCTGGCATGCTTCAGTTGTTAACATGAGCTCTGATATGCCCTTAATTTTTACGAAAGGACAAAAAAAGGCTGGGACACAGAAAACTGGATAAATTGTGTTCCATGAAACATAGCATGACTTTTAGTCTTGCTCTCACTGGATACTTTGTAGACCAATTTTTTTTTAAACAAACGATGGTTGTTGAATTGTCTCCATATTTAAAAGAACAAAAGAAAGTAGAGCTAAACTTCAATTGAAAAGATTTGGGTTAAGCATAAAGCAGAGTTTCATGACTAAAGTTAAGGCTCCATCTTAAACGTTTAAGATGAAGAGAGGTTCTAGTCACAGAGAGACAGGACTTCAAGGTTTATAAATACTCAAATCTTGTACAACATGAGTAGAAGATTGATCAAAGGGAACAGTGGAAGGAAAGCAATAAGCACACCAGACTTCTGTACCTTTTATTCCCACTACTTCAAATGCCTTTCCCACTTAGCAAGCTATTATGCACCCTTCAAAACCCAGATTAGATGTCACCTTCTTCTAAAAGCTGTCCTAATACCTCCCCCCACTTTATGGCAATCACTCCCTTCTCTGTATATCCATCTACTGTGTACATGGCTCGTTATTGCACTTCTTATACTACAATGTGTTTGTCCATATGTCAACTTCTCTACTAGAAATATTAATTCCTTGAAAGCAGGCCAATGCCTTATTGATCTTTGAGGAAGTAAAATATCTGAAACATAACAGGCACATTTGTCACTTTGTGGAACCAAATAAACAAGGAGTAAACGTGCAAAACTGCTAGGCAGTTCTTGGAACATTGGCACAGCCTGAGAATTCATACAAGATTCCATCTTCAGCACCCTGACTCTCTTTTGGCAGTTTCTTTTACTCCCCTGATTGCAGCTGTTTTTCTTATGATTACCAAATCTACAGCTCTAACCCTGACATGCTCTCCAAGTTCTAAACAGATCTGCAACTGCTTGCTGAACATTTCCACATGAACAGCCTGTGAATACATCAAAATTTCAATATACAGAAGAAGTTATAGTTGCTTTGCCACAAATTTACCCATCTTGGTGTGTTCTCTGGGTTATTTTCCCTGTATGACAAGTTAAACACTTAGAATCAGCTTTTCTCCCTCTATTCCACTATCTACCCTATTCATTCAGTCCCTAAGTCCTTTCAGTCTGCCTGTCCACTGTCTCTGCTTAGGTCTTCTCTTTTTAACTTCTACTGAATTTACTTCAAGCTCTCAATATATTTCTCCTGACCAATGCAGTAAACTACTGAAAGCCTTCGTGCTTCCAGCCTTTTTAATCCAACTCCCATCATGCTGCAAATTACTTTCCTAAACAAAGATATATTTGTGTCCATTCCTTGCTCAAAATCATCGCTGATGGCTCCACTGATAGAGTTCCTCCCTCTGGCACACTCAGCCCTTCACAGTCACTGCTCTTCCTATCTGCCCATCATTTTTTCTCATCCTACCCTCTCAGTGCCCACTCCACATACATGCACACGCAGAGTCATACCTATCTCCTACTCACACATTCCCCTATGCCCTAACCCCAAAATTCTTCCTGGCAAGTCCCCCCCACTTCTCCCTTGTCTCTCTGTGTCCCTCATCAATGTCTTATTCATCTTTCTAGGCTAGCATTTCTCAGCCTGTGCTCTGCAGATCCCCAAAGTGCCCAGGGATCAAATGAGGGGGATTTGTGAATTTGTGTCAAGGAAAAATCACATCTTGATTTACACTAACCTCTAACTGAAATGCAGCATTTCCTTCTATTATGAAATAGGCAACAAATTCTCGAATTATTAGAAGTGCCTGTGACTTTGTCACAAGTAGAAAGCAGATGTATCCCTATCACATGACAGTCACTGCAGAAACCTTGAACTATAACTACATTCATCACTGCTTTGGAATTACAACAGTTATTAGACCTGCAACTGGAATTTTTAATTTAATGCCTTAATAAAGTGTATGAATTATGATTTCACAATTTTTTAGTATTTCAACAGTGTTTCAATAAAGTCTGCTCTCATTATCATCTTTTGCGTTTTATTTTAGGGAATTTTGCGTTTTATTTTATATTAGGGAACCACTAATATTGAAAACACCATTCTGAGAACTAGTCAGTGGTCACCAAAAGGTTAAGGACACCCCTGTGGGTTACTCTCAAACTCTTCTCCTCTAAGAAGCTTACCCAGATCACCCCACCCCCACCCCACACAATTTAAATTAAGATCTTCCTCTGCCTTGAACCCATCAACCAGTGGAACTTCCTCTCAGGCCCTCATCACCCTTCCACCCTTTATAGTTATTAATTAGTCATTTACTAGGTTTTTGAGGTCCTAAGTACGGCAACCTTTATTTCCCGTTTGTGACTCTCCCACGGTGCTTATGTTCACGGTGGTGACGAGCTTCAGTTGCGCTGAACACTCCTTTTCCAGGGAAGGTTTCAGGTTGAAGAAATTCAAATTGAGAAAATAGACATGTTGCTGATGTATTTCCATGGCTGAAGTGAGCTTGCTAACTTGTAAACTGAACTGAATGGCTTTGTCCTTTCTGATTTCTGTGTCTCAGGAGGGGAAAACATGAGCAAGGACAGAAGAGGTGACTCAGAAATTTTCTTTTAGCAATCCAGACACACAGCAATGAATGATTGTGTGTGTGTGTGTGTGTGTGTGTGTGTGTGTGTGTGTGTGTGTGTGTGTGTATGGTTTTCTTTACAGCTCCATCACACAATTTGAATGTTCACAAGATAACAAGAAAACATTTGGAGTATTGACCATTCAAGAATCATCTGTGCTTCAGGGTCAAAAAAATATTTTTGGAACAATGATTTTTATTGTTACTTGCTATTGCATGGCATAAGGTCTTTGTGTGAGGACATAAAACAGTTCCTCCCCAATGAAGGTATTTCATTTTCAGTGATACCAAAATCCATAACCTTAATAGTGTGGTTTAAAGAAATAATGTACCATAACACACACATGGGACACTCATCCCTGAACAATTAACTGAGATGGATAAAAATCAACACCAGATAAACACCCTTTTGAGAGTGTGCCTCATTATATGATGCTTGACAACTTGTGAATGATACAGAAAATACAGAAGAAAAAAATGCTACAAAGATTTCATTTTAACACAGATTTCATTTTAATAAATATTACCACTATATGTTTAACCAAATAATCAGGAATTTAGCCACTCTTCTATTTTATGCTAGTACAGAACCTAACACATAACAAATGGTCCCAAAACCACCCACCAAGAATATACATGGGCATGCTGATTTTTTTACAATTCATAGTTTGTAGTTCCTTGTGCCATCTCCCTATTCTTCCTCTTCTTCCAGTTTTAGCTATATTAGTGTTCCCTGACACATTCCTTTTTTATGATCACTGGCAAGGGAACCACTAATATTAGTAAAAGTAATAAAAATAAATACTCCCATGTCTGCATGTTTTACAGGTGTCAATGTTTTAGCTGCTAATATTTCAGCTTAATTCTCATAAGAACATGTGAGCAAGACCAGACAGGTATTATACAAACTGTATAGATAAAAGGAACAAATATTATAATTAATTATGACTAAACTATAAATTATACCAAATACATAAACTAATAAATTCATGGAGGTTAAGTAATTTGCCCCAGCTCTCCAGCTTGCAGATAACAGAGTCAAAGCCTTCATCCTGGCCTATTGAGTCTAATTTCAGTTCACTTTCCATCTTCCCATTCTATCCAGGGAAGAGTCAAAAATCAAGTAACTCCATTCAGATGATTTTTTTAATCTAATTTCAGCTTTTCAACAATCATAGTGGTTAAGGGCATGATTGGCCATAGGTATGCAGTAGTCACTTAGTCATTTAATTGCCAGTCTTGTCCCTGAAAAATCAGATCGCTCCTGAAGGATTAACAGTTGACTACCACAAGCGCAGCCAAGCAGTAGCCCGAATTGCAGCTACTGTCCAGCACGCACCTGCTAGAGCTGATTAGCACTGCCTCAGGTACATTATGTGCAGCCACTGATCTGGCTCATGCATCCCTTTCCATCCCTTTCAGAAACAGTTATCTCAAGAGTGTACATTCACAGGTCCACGCTAACTCTTTCATCCTACATCACAATGACCAGTCGATACAGGGGCCTAAAGGCCCAATTCCCTTGGCTCGGGGCCTGATGGGTCAGCTGGGATCCCTGTTGTAATGACACCAGAGCTTACGTTCTCCCTCGGCCCCATCCTATATTCTTCACTCCCCTGCTGGTGTTGGCCCTAGAATGCTTCCCAGTAACCTTTCTGCATGCTGATCTTCTTCCCAGAATTTTCTTTCCAGGGAATCAGACCTGTGACAACTCATAGTGGGCAATCTTTCCATAATATACTCCCTTTAACAAGAAAAGCTTTTTATAACATGGAATTTGAAGAGAGTTTTGAAAAACAAAACTCACATAATTGCCCCTAATGGTCAATCTACAATTCAAGTATTTAACCTTTCCATCATCTTTGAAACACTAAAGTTAAAATTAAATTTATATTTAAAACTAAAATTAAAGTTAAAGAACATATAAACACCTATACTTTATATTTAGCAGCTCTTTATTTAAACAGCTGTTTCATCACTTTGTAAACATATTTTCCATTCTATGAAATCAAAATTATTGTTGTATTTTTATGCCTTTCTTCTTTCATAAAAACATAAAATCATTGCCTTCTATATCATTCAGACTTTAACTCTTTCTATTGAGAAATAATTACAAATTCCTGAAACTCCACTTGCAGGTATTACCTATGTACTAGAGTCTAATAGTAAAAGCAGATATTAAACAAATAATGACATAAATGATCATCTGAATAACAATTGTGATAAGGGATCTGAAGGAAAAGCCAAGGTGTTGTATGCACAAAGAGCAGAAGGCCCAAACATAGTCTGGGGTTTCTTGAGTCTATGGCAAAGAATGAATGGGATTAGCAAAATAGAAGAGGGGAAAAGAGATGCACAGCACAGACAAGAGAATAAGACACAACAGAATTCCAAAATGCATGAAGGAGATGGGTATCCCCCTTGGTGCTTCTTTCTTAGCCCTTCACATATGTTTCAGAATACTGAATCCTAGGATTTAAGGGGCCTCACAAAACTATTGAGAGGGTCTCTTTGGTCTTCGGCACATGTGCAAAATGTGTAAGTCACTATTTCCTTTGAAACACAGGCAATGTCCCCATCTTGTTATGTTTCTTTGGGTTTTTTTTGACTATTAGAGAATTTTTCTTTCTTTTTTTTTTCTTTTGGTATCATTAATATACAATCACATGAGCAACATTGAGGTTACTTGATTTTCCCCATTATCAAGTCCCCACCACATACCCAATCACTGTCCATCAGCGTAGTAAGATGCTATAGAATCACTACTGGTCTTCTCTGTATATACTGGCTTCCCCGTGCCCCCTCCCCTACATTATGTGTGCTAATTGTAATGCCTCTTTTCCCCCCTTGTCCCTCCCTTCCCACCCATCCTCCCCAGTCCCTTTCCCTTTGGTAGCTGTTAGTCCATTCTTGGGTTCTGTGAGTCTGTGGCTGTTACGTTCATTTGGTTTTTCTTTGTCCTTATCCTCCACAGATTAGTGAAATCATTTGATACTTGTCTTTCTCTGTCTGTCTTATTTCACTAAGCATAATACCCTCTAGCTCCATCCATGTTGTTGTAAATGGTAGGATTTGTTTTTTTCTTATGGCTGAATAATATTCCATTGTGTATATGTACCACAGCTTCTTTATCCATTCATCTACTGATGGACATTTAAGTTGCTTCCATTTCTTGGCTATTGTAAATAGTGCTGCCATAAACATAGGAGTACATCTGTCTTTTTCAAATTGGACTGCTACATTCTTAGGGTAAATTCCTAGAAGTGGAATTCCTGGGTCAAATAGTATGTCTATTTTGGGCTTTTTGAGGAACCTCCATACTGCTTTCCACAATGGTTGAACTAATTTACATTCCCACCAGCAGTATAGGAGGGTTCCCCTTTCTCCACATCCTCACCAGCATTTGTTGTTGTTTGTCTGTTGGATGCTGGCCATCCTAAGTAGTGTGAAGTGATATCTCATTGTGGTTTTAATTTGCATTTTTCTGATGACTAGCAATGGGGAGCATCTTTTCATGTGCCTGTTGGCCATCTGAATTTCTTCTTTGGAGAAGTGTCTATTCAGCTCCTCTGCCCATTTTTTAATTGAATTATTTGCTTTTTGTTTGTTGAGGTGTGCAAACTCTTTATATATTTTGGATGTCAACCCTTTATCAGATATGTCATTTATGAATATATTCTCCCATACTGTAAGATGTCTTTTTGTTCTACTGATGGTGTCCTTTGCTGTACAGAAGCTTTTCAGCTTGATATAGTCCCACTTGTTTATTTTTGCTTTTGTTTCCCTTGCCTGGGAAGATATGTTCATGAAGAAGTTGCTCATGTTTATGTCCAAGAGATTTTTGCCTATGTTTTTTTCTATGAATTTCATTGTTTCATGACTTACATTCAGATCTTTGATCAATTTTGAATTTACTTTTGTGTATGGAGTTAGACAGTAATCCAGTTTCATTCCCTTACATGTAGCTGTCCAGTTTTGCCAACACCATCTGTTGAAGAGACTGTCATTTCCCCATTGTATGTCCATGGCTCCTTTATTGTATATTAACTGACCATATATGCTTGAATTAATATCTGGACTGTCTATTCTGTTCCACTGGTCTATGGGTCTGTTCTTGTGCCAGTACTAAATTGTCTTGATTACTGTGGCTTTGTAGTAGAACTTGAAGTTGGGAAGCAAGATCCCCGTGCTTTATTCTTCCTTCTCAGGATTACTTTGGCTATTCGGGGTCTTTTGTGGTTCCATATGAATTTTAGAACTATTTGTTCTTGTTCATTGAAGAATGCTGTCAGTATTTTGATAGGGATTGCATTGACTTTGTAGATTGCTTTAGGCAGGATGGCCATTTTGACAGCATTAATTCTTCCTACCCAAGAGCATGGGATGAATTTCCATTTGTTAGTGTCCTTTTTAATTTCTCTTAAGAGTGTCTTGTAGTTTTCAAGGTAGAGGTGTTTCACTTCCTTGGTTAGGCTTATTCCTAGGTATTTAATTATTTTGATGCAATTGTGAATGGAATTGTTTTCCTATTTTCTCTTTCATTGTTAGTGTATAGGAATGCAACAGATTTCTGTGTACTAAGTTTGTATCCTGCAATTTTGCTAAATCCAGATATTAGTTCTAGTAGTTTTGGAGTGGATTTTTTAGGGTTTTTTATGTACAATATCATGTCATCTGCAAACAGGGACAGTTTGGCTTCTTTCTTACCAATCTGGATGCCTTTTATTTCTTTGTGTTGTCTGATAGCAGTGGCTAGGACCTCAAGTACTATGTTGAATAAAAGCAGGGAGAGTAGGCATCCTTGTCTTGTTTCCGGTCTTAGGGGAAAAGCTCTCAGCTCCTTGCTGTTAAGTATGATGTTGGCTGTGAGTCTGTCATATAAACCCACCTTTATTATGTTGAGGTACTTTCCCTCTATACCCATTTTGTTGAGAGATTTTATCGTGAATGAATGTTGAATTTTGTTGAATGCTTTTTCAGCATCTATGGAGATGATCATGTGTTTTTCATCCTTCTTTTTGTTGATGTGGTGGATGATGTTGATGGATTTTCAAATGTTGTACCATCCTTGAATCCCTGATGAATCCCACTTGATCATAGTGTATGATCCTCTTGTATTTTTGAATTCAGTTTGCTAATATTTTGTTGAGTATTTTTGCATCTATGTTCATCAGGGATTTTGGTCTTTAGTTTTCTTTTTTTGTGGGGTCTTTACCTGGTTCTGGTATTAGAGTGATGCTGACATCATAGAATGAGTTTGGAAGTATTCCCTCCTCTTCTATTTTTTGGAAAACTTTAAGGAGAATGGGTATTATGTCTTCTCTGTATGTCTGATAAAATTCAGTGGTGTATCCATCTTTTTGTTCTTGGGTAGTTTTTTGATTACCGCTTCAATTTCGTTGCTCGTAATTGGTCTGTTTAGATTTTCTGTTTCTTCCTGGGTCAGTCTTGGAAAGTTGTATTTTTCTAGAAAGTTGTCCATCTCTTCTAGTTTATCCAGTTTGTTAGCATATATATTTTCATAGTATTCTCTAATAATTCTTTGTATTTCTGTGGTGTCCATCATGGTACTTCCTTTCTAATTTCTGATTCTGTTTATGTTTGTAGATTCTCTTTTTTTCTTAGTAAGTCTGGCTAGGGGTTTATCTGTTTTGTTTATTTTCTCAAAAAACCAGCTCTTGGTTTCATTGATTTTTTTCTATTGTATTATTCTTCTCAATTTTATTTATTTCTTCTCTGATCTTTATTATGTCCCTCCTTCTACTGACTTAGGTTTTATAATATTGCTGCCACAGACCACTTTGGCAATGTTACATTTCTGTAACCATAGGTTTTAATTGCTTAATAGAAAATTCTGCTGTCTGTATTCTAGCAGTTTGAATGCCAAGAGCAAAGAATTTACATTATACGGCTGTAGAGATGTTCCATCTCACATTTTTTTCTCTGCCTAAGGAGAGAATTCCATCCTGCCCACTAAACACACTATATTTCTTAAGGATAAGAATCACAAAAGAACCAGGTCTTACCCATCTCTGTAACTCCAGCACTTAGCACAGTACCTGACACATAGTAGATGCTACATTTAGTGAATCAATTAAATCAAAGCTTTAATAATATTCATTTGCATTGAATCATACATTCAAATAACAGCAATTGAGCATGGCAGGACAGTATTTTATGAACTCCAAAATTTTAAAAATCTTTAGGACATCTTTTAAATAGCTAAACTTACAATTTTTTTTAAATAAAAAGCTCCTATGCAGTCATTTGTGGATAAGTATTGCTTTCGCCTTTGTGTACAAATTGTAATAGAAATAGGAACTATCCAATGCTTTCTCTTTAATCTCTTAAAATGAATTCCAGCTAGTGTAATCCATTCTGTTGATTCTGTAGCTGAGATTTCAGAAAAGAACTAACATTCAGGAACCATTATAATTTCAGCATCACATTATGCCAGTGGAGGCTTAGCATACATGGGTAGTATTTCAGTTCCTTACTAGCCTGTCCATCACAGTACCATCAGATGACAGGAGCATGTCCTCTCAAAGTGCCACCACACATTTATACCAACGCTTTCCCATTTTTATTAAAGTATGGAAACAACTGCCCCATGATTTCAATCATTGCCTTGCCATCACATTCTCAGCAAGTTACTTGGGGGCCCAAGTGGCATTTTTTAGTACCATATATATCTCAACGAAGTGTGATTCTCCTTTTTAGGGATGGCACAATATAAAAAGGTATCACAGAGGAGATCACTGTGACAGTATGATAAAAGGGGTCTTCATTTTAAGGGAAAGGAGAAAAATGACGGCAAAAGTGAATGCAAACTTCCTTGAGAACAAAACAAAAAGTAATTACGACATGAGAGCATTCTATATGGAAGATTACTTCAGGCAGTACAGTTTCACAAAGTAAAAACCTTTTGTCAAATATTAACCCTAAATGTGCAAGTCCTTCAAATTAATTATTAACAAATGACCTAGTAAGCAAGGAGTGTCCAGTTATTGCTCCTCTGCTATTAATATAGACTGTGAAACATCTTAAGAGTTCAATGATGTTACTGATGTAATTCCATGACTGTGTACTAGCATTAAATCATAGACAGAAAAATGCAAGAATAGAAACATGGATGATCTGTGCCCTACTTAACAAAACAACTAATAAAAAGTATTTCTCTCTCTCTCTTACACACAAATACACACACATAGTAACATGTGTAATGTATTGTACACATATGTATGTAATACATGCATACTGATGTAATAATGAATCCACAACTTGAAAATATACTAGGAATTGATTTAGGGTGTTCTGTTTTAAAACTTCAATGTAATACACTTTTAAGACTGGGGAACATACTAGTATACAGGAACACTTATTGAAACACACATTTTTAATACCAGGGCAGAGCAGACAACTTCGATTAGGAAACCTAGAGGATATATCAGTTGATTGCCCCAAAAGATGAAAAAGCAAGAAAGAAAAAAGATGAAATAATTTCAGATACTTTCAATGCATTTATCAAATCAGAATGAACTGTTTTTGACTGTGGATGTAATAAGTCATAAGGCATTCACTAAACCAAAAGGCAAGAACTTCTGTTTCACTGTGACTAACTCAACCTAATGAAATTATTTTTTTTAAACTATACATATGAGATATAAGAAGAAAAGGGAAGATGATAAAGAAGCCAGCAACAGCTAGATGTTTCGTGAGAGGACAAGAGCCACAATTTTGAACCGATTAATGTTAGAATTTTTGCCTGACCTTGAATTTGACAAAACTCAATATAAAGGCCAAGCTTATAAAAGGACTTCAATTATAAGAGGTTATCTAAAAAGAGCTTAAGCTGGTTTTCAAGATGAAATATTAACTGAAGTTTGTATTTATTTTGTAAACAACCATGTTAACCTTGCTATTTGCACTGCCAATGACATCTTCCCAAGACTATAGAACCCCTGTGCTATAAATCTTTATAGATAAGCAGCTCATTCCTTGTTTGTCAAAGTGTGGTAGGAAGTTGTACCAAGAAAATAATACAGAAATGAATCAAATGCAATACTGTATATTACAAAAACAAAATATAGTATATGCTATATACTTCGTAATAATCTTTTATCCCTTAGAAACAAAATTGGCCTCATAGTAAACAACACTTATACCTCTGAGAATGGTCTTAAGAGTAAATAAATGATAATAGTATTAATAGTCCCTTGCCTGTGTTTATTGCTTTATAGTTTACAAACCTCTTTTGCCAGTGTTCCATAAGTTGATCTTTACCAGAGCCCTGTGAGACAGGTAAGGCATCTGAGACTTAGAGAGGTGACCTGATTTGCCCAAGGTCATGTGGCTAATAAGAGACAAGACAAACTTAAAATTCAAACCCAGTCTAGATCTTTTCCAGGATGACTGAACTATCTCTCTGAAGTTATGGCATCTGTTCAGGGATAGGAGATATGCAAAAAGAGAATATTGCAATGTCAACAACTTAAAAGATTTTATTTGATTTATTTTAAAGAAACAGATGGCCACAATTCTTGCAGCATTTAGTATTTCTTCAAATTATCTTCTACAGATTCAACATTTCAATCAAGTAATACTGCATAGAATTTCTTATGCCACAGGAAACTTCTTATCAAATGCAATCAGGGCCAGTATTAGACTGTCGACTGAAGAAATCAGTGAAAGTATGAAACCATTAAAAGATTTTTAAATTCTTTAAAATTTTTATTTAAAAATATCAATGCTTTCTATAAAACATATTTATTCACTATTTTTTTAATGTAGCATCAAAGACTTTTGTTTGAGAATAGGCCCAGTGATTGTCAGCCCAAATATCTGTCTTACAACAACCCTATCTTTATTTCTCATGTACAGCTTTCAGCTTTAATTTATTCACTTTAAAGCAAGAACTTAATTAGTTGAGGAGAAACTGGGTTTGCCTAGCCTCAAAGTAGCCCCCCCCCCAGCCAAGAAAGATACTAACTAGAAAGGGAAAGATAGAAACTTTACAGTGGAGAAACACAGGTGGTACCACCTTAATCAAGTGATAACATCACCAACAGTAAGATGTATCATCACCATGAATCACATGACATGATGCACTGAGAGTACCAGACATCACTACTGTGGCATTTTTGCCCAAAATGCAAAACCTCGTTTCAATCATGAGAAAACAGGGGTAAATGCAAACTGAAGAATATTCTACAAAATAACTGATCAGATCTCTTTAAAAGTGCCATGGTCATGAGAGACATAAAGATTGAGGAACAGTACAGAATAGGGAAGATTAAGGAGAAATGACAACTAAATGCCATGTGGGATCCTAGATTGCATGCTGGAACAGAAAAAGGAAACTAGTGAAAAATCTGGTAAAATTCAGATAAAGTCTCTAGTTAGTATTAATTTCCTAGTTGTATTGATTTTCCTATGGTTATAGAAAATTAACACATTAAAGGAAACTAGGTAAAGGGTATACAGGAACTCTATGTACTATTTTTATGAATGTGTTAAGTCCAAAATTTATATGAATTTTGTACTATGTACTACTATGAATTATTATATAAATGTGTAAGTTCAAAATAAATAGTTTAAAGCAACAAACATACACAAAAGACACCTGCAAAGCAATCTGACTGCAAACCAGTAAGAAGGCAGCCACACCCCACCAGGAAAGAAAAAGCCAGGAATAGGAATAAAGCAAGTCGTAAAAGTCAAGGAAACAAATGTCCAGTAACAAACACAGAGACTTCCCTAACTCAGTAGTTAATCAAAGCAAAGCAATTTAAAACAATGAGATCTTTTTGTCTTTATACTGGTAAATTGGTTTTATGTATAAAATTCAGTGTTCTATATATATTGTTCAATGTATAAAGATAAGGGACAAAAATATCCAGGACCACCACAGGTGGAAGTGTAAACTGGCACAAACATCTTTGAGAGAAGTTTTTAAAATTTAAATGTGTCTATCTTTAGGACCAGCATTTCCATTTTCTAAGAATTTATTTTGAAGAAATAAATGTCAAGAATACAAAAGGGGCTCTTTGCAGTGTTATTTAAGATCATGAAAATTTTTAAGCAACTCAAATGTTCATCAGCAGGGAAACAGTCATATATAAGTACCCATATCATGGAATATTATGTAATAATTTAAAAATACGATCTAGATTTATATTCATTGACATAAATAAATGTGAAATATTGTTATAAAAAAGAATTTATGGTAATCATCAATTATAATGTAATTTATAGTATAAACATTTGTAGTGTGAATGAATATCTGAAAAATGTGAGAAAAATATATATATATATATATACCTGGTTTATTTTTATTTTCCTTTTTATTTCATATTTGTATCTTCTATATTTTCTAAAATGTCCATGAGATCTTTTGCATTAAAAATTTACTTTTGCAGTAAAATTTTTTAGTTTGTAGCCCTCCAAACTTCATGTACTTGCCAGGGATCTGGGTTTATGTGAGCATGGTCACTATCTCCTTTCAGGGAAGGGATGGAAAACCATTTGTGGGATGTGCCTGCACTTTCAGGAACTGCCACTAGGCGGCACACTGTTTCTCCAGCAGATAATTCAAGACCTTTTAATGTTTGCTATGTACATTAGCGCTGTGTCCCCAGAGCCAGTAATCTAGTCTCATAATGTTTTCTTTCACTTAACAATTATTTTACCTTCTCCCAAATCACTGTTAACTTAATCAATTTCACCATTGCCTTACAGGAGGTACTCAAAAAATTATTGTTGGGCAAGTAAGACATAACTAAAAATAGAAATCACAAATGCATCAAAAATTGAGGTTTCTCTACATCATTTTTTCATCTTTCTAGACAAAGTTGAACTGGTTTCTTGGGGGCCATTAGTATGATACTGTGCATTTTAAATCTACAAAAAAAGGAAAGGATCAGCATTTCTCAAATGTATTTCAATTGCTTTTTTTATAAAGCATCTTTGAAAGAATGAGAGTCCAAGGCATACAATTTGAGAAATCCTGTCCTCAACACTTGTCCTTCTTACTTAATGTAATCACCCTAGTGTCAACCCAGCTGCATTTTCAATCTTCCTCTCCTTGATGTGGACTTCATCTTGGCTGAGCTCATATTGCCCACAGCTATCAAAGTCTACTAGCTATTACATCATCAGCCAGGCGCTGAAGTCTGTCAAATACAGACTCTCTATGCTGAAAGCCCGTCTCTCTCAGTGTCACTAGTCTCATCACAGCTGTTGATTAAATAGATCCCTTTCCTATTCACACCTGATTCCAGTCTGAACTAAGTGCAATTCAAAGGCAAACATACACCTGCCCCCCAGCCTTGAGTTCATGTGAGACAACAGAATCTCATTTCCTTGGAATGCCTATTAAACAGAACTAGGTAAGCTAAATTGCACTCATCAAGGCAAACTTTGAAAATATACTCATTATCTAAAGAAAAGAAAAAGCCAACCAGAAACACAAGCATTTTTTATTATACATACTAGTGATAGTATCACTACTAAGAACTAGTTTACGGAAGCAGTTTGTTTGTGTCTTCCACTAGACACTTGTTTGTGTCTTCCACTAGACCATGAGCTTGTTGGGAATAGGAGATGTGTATAGTTCATCTCACTTCCTCCAATCATTATGGTGTCTGGAACATGTAGGCTTTATCAAAGATCTGAAGAGTAAATAAATTAACAAATGAATAAATGAGTGAATAGAGTTTGTTAGTAAATCCTAGAATGAGTAACTTAGTTCTACTAATGCCCAAATTAAAAACCTGATGAATATGATGCTAACATTAAAATGGCTTTCTCACTTATTCATTCATTCAAAAAATGTTTATTAAGTACATACTGTGTTTTAGACACTGTGCTGAAGAAAAAAATGAAGAAATAATTCTGCCTTCAAGAAGTACACAGTGTAGTGAATAAAAATCACTTGCATTTATGTAATGCCTCTTCAAATACTTTCATGTTGGATATTCACGATAATTCAATGAGACTAATACCTTCCATATCTACATTTTAAATCTCTTAAAAGTCATAAGTAGAGACAAAAGAAACCCTTATAAAAATGTGTAAGGTATAAATTATAATGATGTAACATGCATCTGTGTGCACACAACCCAATTTAAAAACAAAAACATTTAGATTCTCTGCGTCCCCTTTCATTTCCCCAAAGAGGAAATACAATACTGAACTTTCTCTTTTTATTGTTCCCTTATTTTTATTTATACTTAACCATGTTTGTATTATCAGGCAATATATTATGTACTTTTGTATAGTTTTGTGCTTGGTTCAAGCAGAAACATACTGGAAACTTATTTCCACTCAACATTACAGTTTGCCTCATACATGTAAGTCTTAATCCATGAGTATTTGAATTTTTTATATGTGGTGTGAGATAGGATTCTAATTTCATCATTTTACATTCAGATAACCAACTCTTCCAGTACCGATTACTGAAAAGTTCATGTTTTCCAAACCAATGCAGTGTCATCTCAGTCATAAATAAACTTTCAATTTTTGTATTGGTCTGTTTCTGGGCTCTCTTTTCAATTTCATTGGTCATTTTGTACAGCCTTACACCAATCCCAGAGCACCTTAAGAAACAGCTCTATAACAAATTCTTAATTTCTGATAAGGAAAACCTTCCACCTGGTTCTGCTTTAGGAATGCCTTGTTTACCTTAATCATTTGCTCTTGCATATCAATTTTAAAATCTGTTCGCCATATCTCCCTTTACGTGTAATTGAATTGGACCTCAGAGTGGCTGACAGTGAATTATGGGGAAAACAAAGTTTGAACCCATTCCAGGCTTCCTTCCATGTAATACAGCATTTCAGAGGATAACTACTCTTAAATATCCCCATCAAGAGATAAACTGATAGACCTAATCTTTAAAAGCCACTCATGCTCCCAGTGTTCCTCTCTGACAGACCCTGCCTTTTGGTGGGACACGAGGGCTAAGTGGCCAGCTAATAAAAACAAAATTCCCAGCCTCTGTTTAGGTAGACATGTATGCATGGACAGAGGTATCTATGCTTCAGAGTTCTGGCCAAGGAGATAGAAGCAGGTATTTGTAGGCAAGAAAAAGAAAAATCCCACAAAGGAAGAGGGACAGACATGGCTGGCATGCCTTTCCCACCCTCTGTGACCTCTGTTCTTTCTCCTTCATGCATCCTCAGGTACAGGCGTAGTAGAGGTGCTGCAGCAACCACCTCATTTGACCAGACGGAAGCCTAGCAGGAACGGCAAAGATCTTAGAGACCTGACATCCTTGAGCCTCTGTACCATCCCTGCCTTCCTCCAGACTTTTCATTTCAGAAAAGAAAAAAAAAAAAAAACCTCGTCTGACTCTATTATTTGGGTTTTCTATTACACACAGCCAAATTTAATCCCTATGTTATGAAAGAGTAATCAAAGTTTACCTTTAATATTGTACCTGCTTACAGTTATTGCTTCCATAGTACATAGCAAAGAACATTAGGGCTTCAACCAGCCATCAAGGAAGGCAAAGCTTCTTACCAGAGCACAAAGGAGGCTCCATCTCCAGGTATTTTCTTCTCCTCCTCTTTGTGCTCAGATGGGTCAGCCACCTGTTGAAATGAGAACATGTGCACCATGCAAACTTTCATTGTCACTTCCCTTCAGTTTCCCTCATGTGGGGGTTTGACATATACTACTCTGCTTTAGTAAGCACATGTCAACACTTGAAATACTTTTCAAAAGATGCATAGACTCTTATAGGTAGGCAGAATGGCAGTAACTTAGCCCAAGTTCCCTTGCAATGCACGGAAGCACAGGTGTCTGTCATCCTAAGGCACTGACCATCTGGCAGGGCAGCATGCTAAAGGTTGTAGGAGATTCAGGTATTAGGATATAGCTATTCTCTTCTGAAATAGTTTATAACATAATAAAGAAAACAGATTCACTTGATGGTACAGCATTCTGGGGTTAGGACTCAAATACTAGCGATGAGAGATTGAGTGCCAAGGTCACTGGGAGCCTGTTCATTTCCACCAGCTGCCCTGGAGCCAGGAAATAAAAAATCGTGGCAACATTTTGCTTATCTCAGATGTCAGAGAGTACCCATTTTTTTAACTTTATATGTAGGATCTCTGTTCTTTTATCCCTATTTGCCTTATTTTGCACAATGAATACTCACCCCTCACCTTAAACTCTTAAGTTCCCAATTCCTTTTGAAAAAAGAGCACAAATTAATTTACGTGATATAGTAGAAAGACCATTTGTTTCTGAATCACAAATATTGGTTCCAAGAGTCATTAGCTATGTGAGCTTTAGCAAATCATTTAACCTCTCTGAACACCATGTTTCCCCACCCCATAGCCTAAGGTTAAAGCCACTTGCATGAAGAGTTCTTGCGAGGATCAAATGATAAAAACGTGAATTCAACGAAAACAGTTCATTGCAAGTCCATCATGAATAAGCGCTAGTCAAAACATAGTGAACCAAAAAAGACACTCCCTGCTCACCTATAATCATAACATAGTGGTTGAATAAGACATAATTAATGCTATCAATAGTGAAGATGTTAATAAGAAAATCAAAGTAGGGTATGTAATTATCATTATAATTGAAGATAGGGCATTAGAGGGTAGGAGGTAACTTTTCCAATAGGCTCAACAGAGAGGGCATCATTTCAGCAGAGTCCTGAATGAACTGAGAGAGCGACCTTGCAGAGGAAGACAATTTCAAAAGAAGAGATAAAAAAGGCAAAGGCCTCGATGCTGGAGTGTGTTTGGCCTGTGAACTACCCAGCAGGTATCCCCAACACAATGATTACTTTGGCTCAGTGTTGTTTCCAGCTGCCCACACAGCAACAAAGTTACACCACTTCTTCCACTCCTTTGTTATGAAATCTGTGGATCTACGAACTCTCTCCTTCTTTAGATTCCCATAAAACTCCTCTCTCTTCTTCCTGTACTCTTAGCCTAAGCCTAGATTCTCCCCACAGATGCTTAAAGTGTCCTCTTTCTTTAAGTTAAATATGTGTCAAGCACTTTACTAAACAGTTTATGTATCTCAACTTCTTTGATCCTCACAAAAACCTAGGATGTAGCTATTATCATGTTCCAAATGTAAAAAAAGCTTCAAGAGGTTAATATGGCCCAGTTCATATGGTTAATCAGAGGCTGAGTTGGAAATGGAACCCAAGCCATCTCATATTTATGTCCAGCAGATTCCTTGTCAGTTGAAGAAGGACCCTGCCAAGCCTATGGATGAACATGTTCAACATAGTCAATTTCAGGGAAAATCAATTTTCCTAAAATCATTCCCAACCCTAGCCTTCCAAAATTTCTAGGGTATTCACGTTCATTCATTCGTTCTACATTTGTTCATCACCAATTATGTGCAAGGACTGTGCTATTGTGGGGGTAGAGCAAACTACTAAGAAAGGCCTCTGTCCTAGTGAGTCAAAGGCATATCAAAACCCTGAAAATGAAATTTATTTGTTCTACTTTAAAAGCACACGATGTCATTCAAATAGAATCACAAAATAACTATAAACAAACCATTATTACCAGATTACAAAGACAGGTTGAAAATCACCTCTCCAAAAAAGAGGCAGAGTCTAACATCATGGTCCATCTCTGTCTTAATCAGGTCCTAATTACTATCGCCAAGAGAGTTTGCTTTACAACAGATTTTTGACTATCCTATCATAAGAATTAAAAGGCATTAGGTTCAAACATGTTCTTTATTGTTTGAGGGTTTCCTTGTATGTGCATTTTTACTACTTGGGGTTTGAGAGGCTACAAACTAAATTTCAAAAGCCATTAAAACTTAAAACGCTATTAACTTACAGTGAACTTACTCTTTCATTTCCTGCCTCCTTCACCCTTTCTGAAGTTTCACCTTTCCTCTTTCCTCTACGCTCACTGGGCTCTGCATGCCTCTGTGGGTGAGCAGCTAGCAAGCACCAAAACTACATTGATACTCTTCTTATGCTCCACAGAAGATTAAGTCCTGTCCTTCAGCTGCACACTGCAGGCTGGCAAAGACAAGGAACACTCAGAATGTCACACTCTGCTAGGCAACAGTGAATTTTATGAAGTTTAAATGATCCCTAATGACTTTGGGGGAGAAAATTCAAGCTAACACAATCAGCACTGTAGAATAGAATGTTCTAGGGTGATAAAAATATATATGCCTGTACTATTCA
This sequence comes from Manis javanica, assembly GCF_040802235.1. Taxonomy (NCBI): domain Eukaryota; kingdom Metazoa; phylum Chordata; class Mammalia; order Pholidota; family Manidae; genus Manis; species Manis javanica. The sequence goes on from NC_133159.1 coordinate 74,741,226, forward strand.
ATACAGTAGCCACTAACCATGGTGATAGAGCATTTGAAATGCGGTTAATGTAACTGAGGAACTGCATTTTAATTTCATTTAAATTTTATTTCATTTAAATTTCAAAACCCACATTTGTCTGGTGGCTGCCATATTGGCCAGCATGGACACATAAAAGAAAGATTTTCTATTACTCTTGAATACTTATGGCATTAAGACTGCTAAAATTCTTAAACTGACTTTTCATAAAATATAAAGTTCATAATCCCATCTTGGAATACAAAATAGGAGTAATTTGATTTATGTAAAATTATATTTTCTTCTTGGTGGTAATTGCAAACTTCATAGCATGTGCATTAATGCCAGAGCTAAATAAATGTCTTCAAGTGTTTACAATTACTACTGCAAGACTTTAGGGTATGAAGACCTTAGCATTTAAGAAGACTCCACCTAAAAGGCAGAAAAAAGCATTTCAGTCCATCCGTGAATGAAGAGATAAACAAAATGTTGTATATACATACAGTAGAATATTTTTATCCTTAAAAAGGAAGGAAATCTATGCCATACATGAACCTTGAAGACATTACACTAAGTGCAATAAGGCAGTCACAAGAGGGCAAGTACCATATAATTCCACTTATACGAGGTTCCTAGAGTAGTCAAATTCATAAAGGATGGTGGTTGCAGGAGCTGGAAAGAAGGGGTAGTGGGGCTATTGCTTAATGGGTACAGAGTTTCAGTCGGGGAAGATGAAAAGCTCTGGAGATGGACGAGATGATGATTGTGGTACAATGTGAATGTACTTAATGCCACAGAACTATACACTTAAAACTGGTTCAAATGATAAATCTTAATTATGTGTCTTCTACTACAATAAAAATGTTTAGTAATTCTAAAAATATTTAAAGTATTTCAGATGATGAGCTCTTACAGAGCAAATCACATATTATAATGTAGTTAACCCTCAGCCTGAACAACATTCATGAAGAAAAAAGCTCAGATTCAGCAAATGGTAGACAATCCAAGATTCCTTATAACTCAGACATTCTGCTTAACTTGAAAGTGTGACTGGGTAATTTTTGCCTTTTGTCTCAGAAAAATCTTCATCAGTAGGACTGGCCTGCTACACAAATATTCAATTGCCTGAATGCATACCATTGACAGCGACTGAGTAGCAGAGATATACTGGCGTAACTTAAGAATTTCTAATGAAAGAATGGACAAAGAATACAATCCACAAACTGATAATATGGACGAGGGAGCTATCACCTTGGTAACTGTTAGACTAAATTAATTAGATCATGCCAGTGGAACTCACAGTTGCAACTCTAAGACCCAGAATATACTTCTTTGTAGTAAACATACAGTAATGTATTGATTGAATAAATAAGTGATGATAATGAGTGACTGAAATGGATGACTGAATGAATAAACAACAAAGAATTCCAATTTGAGCCTAACTGGATCCCTACATGTTTGGGTTGGTTAGGGAAACATGAGGATATTATACCTGAATTCTAGTTACATGTGGAGCAAAGAAATAATTCGGGGAGATAATTCTGGTAAGTTTCAAGCATGTAAGCTTGACTCAATAATAATGTTCCAATCATCAGAGAATGGAAAAGTGATTTTTGAGGACATCAACATTTGTGCTATTCAGATTTGTCTTCCATCCCCAAACCCACAATCTTGCTTTGAGTTCTTAAAAGAAAAGAAGTTACATGGAAAAGCTAGATTCACTAAAATGTCTATCACAGGTTGGACACCTTCTTCAGTACTTCATTATGACCAAAGATTTGGGGTGGGAAGAGATTTATAATGATGCAGGATGGCTGCTGGCTTTAGCTGGCACCAATGGCATTACTGGTAATGGCAGGCGTAAGGTTGCACTAACAGCTTTGGGGAAAAGCTTCGAGAGTAACTAGAAATCACACTTGACACAGACTTCAGTGCCCTCAAAATGGAATCCAATGAAAATGTCATTTGTAAGACACTCATGAATTTCCAAGTTTCCCATAGTTGATGTCCAAAAGGATGTTTGCAAATATGAAATGCACCCTAAAGAGTTTCAGAAATATTTGAGGGATACTTTGAGGAATCCTGGAGGCCAGTGAAGACAAAAGCTCAATAATTATTGTCCTATCATCATTGTGCCCCTAGGTCAATGTTAACAGAGAATGACATACTTACACTCAAATACTTTGATGGGGAATGTTAGCAGTACCATTCTTGATGGCATACAGTCTCCCTTGTAACTCCCTGTACAGTCTCCCTTGTAACTGTGAAGGACCATATGACTCAGTTCCAGACAAAGAATGTGAACAAAAATAAAATATGCCTCCCTAGGTGATATTTGGCAAGTCTGGAGTCATTTTTCATTGTCATAACTTGGGGGGAAGGGGATGCTAGCAGTGGGTAGAGGCCACGGATGGCATTAAACTTCTTAAAATGCACAAGACATCCTCCCTCAACGAAGGATAATCTGGCCTAGAATGTCAATAGTGCCAACGCTTAGAAACATTGAAGGGAAAAGACATATCCTTCCCTTCTTTAGCCCGTCTGTCAGGTTGGCATTAGGACATAGAAGTGATCCATGCTGGGCCATAGAGTTGGAACCTACACTCTGGAGATAACAGAGCAAGACGGGAGCCTGGCCTTCTGCAAGTCCACAGTGCAGAGACATCACACCATCTCAGACTTTAAACGGAGTGAAATAAACTCCTATATTGCTTAATATACCATTATTTTGAGTCTCTTTTTCACGCACCTGAAACTATATTTTAACGAATACAAAAGCTAAACGTTACTGAGAGTCCTTTCATGTGGAATGCCAAAGAAGAAAGCAAAGAAAAAAATTAAAGGTGGCGAAACACTTCTCTATTTAGCATCCGTTTCCTCATTCATCGAGCAACAGAATTTTCTTTGGGGAAATCCTCCCAACCTGATTCTCTGCCAACTCAGTTTAGTAGGAAGGATCCTACTCCCCATCTCCATGGAGGACCTTGATTGACTTAAACAAAACCTCACAACCCCAACTCACTGGCCATGGTGACTGACTCTGAGAAAGAAGAGCTTTTACTGTTCCACTGGATTTTGTAGATGAAGAAAGGAAGTTGAGAGATGCTGCCACCATCCTGTCTCATTAAAGAAGCAATGCAAAGATGAAGCTAGCACATACAAGAAGAGTTGAGAAGTGATCCCTCCTCTCAAACTGCATCTATGACAAGCTGTACCTCTGGCCCTTACGTGTTTTGTGCCAGTACATGTTTTGCTTACACAAATTTGAGTTAGGTATTCTGATACTCACAACTGAAAGATTCTTAAGAGATAGCAAAAGTTTTATGGTAGAAAAAATTCTGACAAGAGAAGATACACTTTTAGGGCCTTTTCATTTCCTTCAAGGGTTAGGACATCATCTGCAAAGTTTCCTGTTACAGGAAAACAATTACAACAGAAGTTTCACCATTGCCTGATGTATATGTACTAGGGGAAGTGGGCATGAAGAGATTTGAATCATGAGTCTCTTGGTGTGATATCCCTTAGACATTAGAAATAGCACCGCTACCTTCACACACGATATACCTGTTTCTCTTCGCCGTACCTAACTTAGCCAGGTATTCAAGTAATCAGACTGAGGAGGGACTCTATTTCCCTTTGTGTTGTCATGTTTGCAATTAATTATTAGTCAGGCAGATGTTCAGCAATCATTTTGATGATGTTCAGTTGCTCAATTTCTCCAGCAATCATAAACTGTCAGCCTTGGGTAAATAGAAGTTTGTATTTGGGGTTCTTAATCTTCCACTTCATTTGCCTTTTTCTTATTCCTCAGTTCCAGGCTCCTATCTTTCCCAACCATTGCCTAGGAGCCTATTTTTTGCTCAACTAGCTATCAACTTCAAGGGAACTTAGGAAACAGTTCATGCTTTCAAGACTCAACTACTGTAATAATAGAACGTTAGACCACAGCCACGGCAAGTGACACTGGCAAAGTTTTCAGACTGGAAGTCTTGATCACTCAAATCAGATAACTAATATGCTCAGATCCATGATAAGAGTTAGTTGCCTTGTTATCCTGTATTGTTTAAAGACCGTCGTCACCCTATCTGGTTGTTCTCGATCTTCACTGCAGTGGTCATATTGCTCCTTGTTCTAATATTTAGAGACCACTCCTGCCCCAGGTCTAGCTGATACTCAATTTAATACCTGTGACTTAATAGATGTATAACTTATATATATACCTGTATAATCTTCATAACCTAGGGAAAGGTTTTTAACCTTTCTGTGACTCAGTTTTCTCTTCTTTACAATGAAAAGAGACAGAAATATTTTTATTGAGTACTCTGATAATTGCAGTATTTCAACCCAAAGTGCCATGTCTTAGAAACCAAAAGCTTTGGAGCCTTAGCCATCTAATGTCTAAAGGTCTGTTAAAAAAAAAGATAAAGAGAGCCGCAAAGATGATACAATTAAATCTAAGACTTGAGGCCGAAGAATAGCTCCAAATGGATAAAGCTCGCACCTTTCACACATCAGATAGTCAATGGAACTACCTACTACATTGTTCATGAACAATTTGAGTGAAGATTTCTCACCTGGCAGAGCAGCTACCTTGAAATTTTTGTCAAATTGTGCTAGCTTTTGCCTCAGGGCCTTTGCACATAGTGTTCTCTCTACTTGAACATTTTATCACCTCTCTTTGTCCTGCTATCACTCATATTTCCCATGAGACCTAAAATAGTTTCCATATTTTCCCACGAGAGCTAAAGGATCAGCTCTCACCCTAGACATCACTTTTTGTGGAAAACCTTCCCTAACCACCACATGACCTAATCCAACCATCTCATAGTTCCCTTCGCAATTATACCCTTTATCAGTCTATATTGAAATTGTCTATTTACTATTTACACAAGAGTGTAAGTTCCATGAGGACAGGAATCATACCTGTTATAAGTGAATATTAAAAGCTCAATAAGTACTTGTTGAGAGAAGGAAGGGAAAAACAGATAGATGGATATTAGAATAGTAGGAACGATGAGTAGATCAGTACAATGAAACTCCTCATGCTTGCCCTTTGCAAATCTGAAAGATGACGGGCCCAACTAAAATTGAAAAGCATTTTTAGTTTTCCAAGTATTTTCACATCTATTTATATTACCTTTCTGAGTAAGAATGAGAACAAGGGAAGATCTCTTTTTTAAAATGAATGTAAAGATTATTTAAAAGATAAGAATGTGCAGAGGATTTTAAATGCCTTAAAAAATATAGCTACATGTAGGAAAATCTGGATTTCTGAACTCCCTACTCTATTTGTTTTGCTAACCCACACTCTTCTCAGGGTTTGAAGCTCAAAAGCTCTAGCACTAAGAAAGGCCACTGAGAACCCCAGCTAGTATGAGTCTTCATGAACAGCAAGTTTTTCAACTGCCATCTTAAAATTTGCATTAGTAAAAATAAAGACATACTCAATGATGTTAACAAGAAAATAAATTAGGCTAATTGAATATGACCAATCTGTAAATATATGTGATTGCTTGGACTGCACACAGTGGCTATGTGCATTGCATATTTATTGTTGTGTTCTAAGGGACTGTGGTTTTAGTTTTGATTGATCGTACTAATTCAGTTTGTAGAATCAAACTGAGAATTACGTGATTCCTAGGCCCCTTCCAAGTCCTTTATAAACCTTCTTTGGAGGTCTTGAAAATGACTTTCAAAAACTGAAATTAGTTTTCTTCCTAATCCCCTAGAGACCAATGCAGTGAATTTCATCAATGCCAAGATGATTAAAAATGCTAACAGGAGTTATGTATAATTAGAAATTGTTTTGTCCAAATCAAGCCCCATGAACTACATCTAACACTGGTTCAGTTTATAAAACCAGTCCCTTAGACAAATTTTAGCAAGGAGACATAAAAATATCATAATTTGAGGTATACTTAGTATAGATTTTTGCTTGTTTATTTAGTTAAATGGTATACCAGGCAAATAAGCAGCTTATGCAAAGACATAGCAAGAGAGAACAAGGAATACATGAGGACTGCAGGTAAGCTAGGGTGGCTGAAACACATGAAACAAAATGAAGGAAATTTCACTCTCTTAGCATCTGGTAGACTAATTATCTAGGAATGTCATGCCATATTTTTAAAGAAATAATTTAGTAAGTTACTTAGGATGATAGGTGAGACCCCAAGGGACATATTCAGGTTTAAAATGATGCCACCAAGCAAGAATGGAATCTAGAAATAGAAGGACACATTGTTTTATTGAGCCCTTGGATGGAGTTAGGAAAGAACATTCATGAACAGGAGCTGGGACAAAGCCAACGTGCCCAGTATAATGAAGAGATGAGTGTGAAGAGCTTGGGGGGGAGAGCGGGGAGTAGGCAAGTAGATCCAGGAAGGCTGTATACCTTGGGGAAAAGTAAAGACAGAGAAAAATCCTAAGAGTAAAGCAGCTGAGAAGGAACTTTGGAGAAAAAATGTCAGTGGTGAATTAGGGGTTGTTACTATATCACATGTGATAGAGTATCTCCTTCATCTCCCCTGTGAATTCTGTGTTTCTCGCCAAGACTTTTGTAAAAGAGGATTTGGGAAAGAGGATGTGAGACATGCAAGAGTTCTATGTCCCCTTGGGTGTAAAATAAAAACAAAGGCTGATTTTATAGAGGGGACAGCTGACATCTGGGCTTATCTACAGTGTGGGAGGAATTGAGAAGGGGTGAGTCTGGAAGAATAAACAGGACAGTTTTAGGAGAGGTCATGTGAGCCATCTTAAGAAGTATGCCCCTCATCTTAGGGCAAATAACAAGCAGTTTAAAGATTTTAAGAAGAATCATATCATCAGATTTGTAGTTTAGAAAAAGTATGCTGGCAACAGTTCAGAGAATTGGGTTGGAGGAAGCAATGAGAGAGGCAAAGGAATGTTATAAAGCTTTCCAGCAATCTAAGCAAGAAATGTTAATGGTCTGTGCTGGGCATGGTAGCAGTGGAGATGGAGAGGCCTGGACAATTCAGACATATTAAAAAGTTAAAATGAATGGTTCCTGATGATTGATTGGGTCTGGGGGAAAGGGTGACCAACCTCCCTTTTGGTCAGGATTGAGGGGGTTTCCAAGACATGAGAACTCCAGTTTTAAAACTGGGCAGCTCCAGGAAAGCCATTCACATTTTCATGGGACTGTGGGGTTTCTATGGATATGGGACCTTTTTTGCTAAAACCAAGAAAGTCCTGGGGAAACTTGGATGAAATGGTCACCCTAATGAGGGTTGAAATTGTGGGTGAATGAGAGTGACACCTAACTTCTGGCTTAGGAATGAAAGTACCAGTCACTGAGACAGGGAAGGTAGGAAAAGAAATCGATTCAGACTGGAAGAAAATGCTGAGTCTCATTTTTGGACGTGTCAAGTTTCAGGGGCCTATAGGACATCAAAGAGGAAATATCCAGTAGACAATTAGATCCTTTTAAGAATCCGGTACTCAAGGGACAAAGTTAGATTTAAAATATACTTTTGGAAGTTCTGGCATATAGATGGCACTTAAAGCTATATGAAAGAACACGACTGCCTGGGGACAGATTATACCAGAGAAGGGAAGGGAAGAGAAGAGAGAAGAGAAAGGGAGAAAAGGGAAAGGGAAGGGAAGGGATGGAAAGAGAGGGGGCTGAGCACAGAACCCTGGAAAACATCAATATTTACAAGATATATAAAGGTGACTGAGATGGAGCAGCTATAATGACAAGAAAAAAACTAAGAGTGCATTGTCTAGAATTCAGGGCAAAACAATATTGGAAAGAGGCAAGGTCAGTGTCAAGTGCAGCATGCAGATCAAGTGAGAGAAAGGCTGAAAATTACCCTTTGGATTTAGCAGCCAGGGCATTACTGATCTTGGTGAAGCAGTTTTAGAGACATGGTAGAGAGGAGCTAGACTGAGGAATGAATGGCAGGTAAGAAAACAGAGTAAATTTTTTTTTAATCTCTTTGGAAAAGTTTCAAAGGAAGAGAGATATAAGTGGATTAGATGGAGGGAGATGTGAGGTTGAGGAAAACTTTTTTATAATGCGTATCTGAGCCCACATCTTCTAGGATACAGAACCTGAAGTAAGGATTAAAACACTGTTCTTTACTTGTTCGTTATGCTTCAGAAGATTGGAGACTGTTGAGAATTAGGCTTGAGGTTGATTAATGATTGTGCATTGAGTCCCCTATACAGAATTTTATTGTTGTTAACAACCATTTGATCAATAAATATGAGAGATGCCCTCTCAAAAAAAAAAAAAAAACCACTGTTCTTTATCTGCGAAATGAAAGACCATGGAAGGAAAGGGGGAAATTAGGCAAGAAGAGGTAAAACAGTGTAGTGAGGTGCATTGAAGCACTGATTGCCCTTCATAATGATCCATGAAGAAGCACAGTGGGTGCTCAACAAGTATCTCTCAGACCTTTATGAAGGGCTATAAGGAGAAATCACACCTTGGACTAGTCTGCAGAGGGAAAAGGGGGTATAAGTTTATTCTTTCCTATTCTTGAATCTCATTGATCAGAGTTCATAGATAATCTACTCCTCCATACTTCCAGGCCATACCATCTTGTGTCTTGCCAGTCACCAGGGAGTCAAATTCCATGCCTATAGTCTACTGTTCGATTCAATCTAAGTGAACACACTAAGGGTACTCTGGAACAGAGGGCTCAGTGTGGGGCAGGAGGGTCATGTGGTCCCAAAGGCTCTATCTCAGAGTGTAGCCACTTTGGAGAACTCAGAGAAGGTGCTAGTGATGGTGACAGTCCAGTACAGGGGCAAACAGTGTCTTTGTAAAGAAAGTAATCAGGAGAGTCTAAGAAGGTGCCCAAGGTCTGTGTTCAAATTAGTGGGAAAAACTTAACACATTTAAATGTCATTGGAATGGAATCAGTAGAAAAGAGGTTGAAGGTACAGGAGAGAAAGGATTTTATGGACAGAGAGGGTCAAGTACTAAGAAAAAACAGGTGGAGATGCAAATAATTTCCCAGAAAAAGTGAAAAAAGACTTTAAGTTCTCCACATAAACTCTCTTAAATTCCCTCAGTCCTGGAACATATTTATTTATCACCTCCTTGATCCTATTTGAGCTGGGCAGCAAGAGAAAATCTACACTATTGTCCATTAACCTTGATCTAGCCCTCCCCTGCCTTTAGAAATCATATGTAACTCAAAACTCTGTGGTCCTTTGAGGCAAAGACAGAAATATAATGTGGAATAAGCTATTATAATAAAATGGTATCAGAAAAATAACAATCCAGGTAATGTCATCAAGGAATAAGGAATGGCACACTGCAATTCCCTGGGGAGATCTCCTTGAGGAAAAAAAAAAATGGAGAGGCTGGCACTGTGCCATGACATAGGCTTTTAGAGTTTTCACAAGACCTGCATGCCAATCTTATTTTGTCATCTACTGGCTGTACCTGCCAAAATTATTTAAGCTTTTTAAGTCTTAGTTTCCTCATCTATGAAATGGAGATGATAATAATTGCTTCTAATACTTAGAGTTTGTGTATGAAATGACATGATAGGAAAACACTTAACATAGCACTTAGATCACACCAGGTATTACTATTTATGGAGCCTAAAGCTGTGCTGTCTAGTGGGGGTACCATGATGAACAAGATACAGATATGAATAACCTAAACTGGATAATCTCACCAAAGATGTAAAAAAAAAAAAGCCATACCTAGAAACAGATCATTGATGTGGAAGCCTCTGCACTCCCTGCTTCTTCCCCACTCTTGCTGTCTCTGCCCTGGTTCTAAACACACAGAGATTCTAGACACAATTTAACAACAAGCTTTAAATGTATAGCTAAACTATAAACAAGAGAGAAAAACTATCTAGGTATTAGAAATAAAGACAATTCAAAGTTAGAGCAGTGAGCAGAAACCGAAATCAAAAGTTTACAAGGTATTTGGAATAGACTGGAGGTCCAGGAGCTAGATCTTTAATACCTACCTGAGGGACAGTGAAGTCCAGGCCTCAGACCCTGGCCTCAGGTACCTGGTCCTAAGCTACCTGCATGAGCTTAGGGGTTAGTTAGGAAGGCTACTCACTCTGTGATGATATGAGCCTAAAATTAGGTTTGTCTCTGCTAGGGAAGCCATTCACCATCTAGACCGGTAGATAGAAGCTTCTAAAAAATATTAAACCCCAGGTCTGAGCTACACAAGAGCATGTGTCTGAATTCAAACCACCTGTATGATAAGGTACCCTAAGCTAGAAAATTGACATAAAAACCTGGTCCAGAACAAATGGAACTCTTAAAGCTTTGGCAGAAGCAAACTTGAACCTGTTGGGAAAAAAACAAAAAACAGAATGCTTATCCTCAAAAACCAGAGAAAAAAGAAAATCTGAAAGAAACTTCAAAGGAAACATATTCAAAGTGTTCAAAATGATAAAAGAATATAATAAGTAAAGAAAAAGGCTGTGCTTCTATAAAACAACAGATTTTTAAAATAACTTTTAAATAAAAATTATAAATATTTTAAATAATAACTATTTTTAAAAAATTTTTAATTATTTTAAAAATAATAAAAATTCTGAAAATTAAAATAGAATCACTAAAATTAAACTCCTAACAGATGGGTTAAATTGTGAAGTAGACACAGCTGAAGAGAGAACTGATGAATTAAAAGATAGAAACTAGAAAAATCATTCAAAATGCAGTTTAGAGAAAGAGATGGAATACATGAAAGCAGAATTAAGAGAAATCATGGATAGAATGAGAAATTCCAATGGACATTTAATAGAAAATTCAAAACATCAAGAATCAGAAAGATGTAATATTTGAAGATATAACGACAGGAAATGGTCTACAATTGAAGAAACATCCAGATATCAAACACATCTTGTATACCATTTTAGTACATAACTAAGCCTTAACATCTTGGTCACACCCGTCTTTTTGTTTGAGCTACTGCTGCAGCAATTGACTTCACGCAGGCACAACCTAATTACCTTATTTCATGCCCATACTGCACACTTCTCATGTGTGGCCCTGGGGCTTGTGTATTGATATCAAGGCACAGCTGCTAAAGTACCCATATATGCATACCCCATAAGTGAAAGGGAGTTAACACTTCATGGGGTTAATCTTTGACATAATTTTCCTCCACCATGCACATGCTTTCAGTGTCTGGTGCCAAAGAACACTTTGATAGTGATAGAAATATTTCAGTCACATTGTCAGATGAGCTGGTACATAGGCAGGGGAATAACTCTGGAAGCCATTCCCATAACAGGATAGCCTCCTATACACAGAAGTAACTGCAAACTACATAAATATGTACAACTAAATGATTCCCCAATTCAATTCCTATTCAACTGATCCAAAAAACACTTCCAATATCACTGAAATCAAAGGTAAATATGAAGGAAGGGTATTGGGATTCTCCAGAGAAGTAGAGCCAACAGGATGTATATCTGTATAGAAAGAGATCTATTTTAAGGAATTGGCTTGCACAATTATGGAGGTGATCTCAAGATCTGCAGTCAGCAAACTGGAGATCCAGGAGACCTGATGGCGTAGTTATAGACTGAAATTCAGCAAGCTCAAGACCCAGAAATAGCTGATGTTTCAGTTCAAATCTAAAGGCACTAAAGCACTGATATCCCAGATCACGCACTCAGGTAGGGAGTTCCTTCTTACTCCTGTGAGTGTGAGCCTTCATTCTATTCAAGCCTTCAACCAATTGGATGAGGACCACTTACATTAGGGAGGGCAATCTGTTTTACTCAGTCCACCATGTTAAATATTAATCTTGTCCAAAAACACTCTCACAGACACACCCAGAATTATATTTGAAAAAATATGTGGTGGGCACTCACTCCATAGCCCAGTCAGGTTTACACATAAAATTAACCATCACAGGAAATCAAAGTAGAATGATCTAGTAATCTTAACAAATTGCAGTTAAAGTATGCTTTTCAAATTTCACAAAAGGTATGACCATGTGAGCACTTCAAAAGGCCTGTGCACATGAGGGTCCAAGTGGCCAAGCTTCGTTTTCCCATGGCACTGATGACCAACCTAGGTAGTGAACTTACATAAACATATACCCCCAATACATAGTGTCAACAGAAAGCACCACTAACACTACCAGATAGCATTTTTTCTTCTAAAGTTCATGTTTTGTCTAATATTAAGTACAGTACATGGGATAGTCCATACTAAGAATCACTGCTTCTGTGACAGAGCCTGGGGCTACCATACCCATGTAGATTGTATGAACAGACTTTTAACTCCAGCTGTCCTTCATTTTGTATAATCCATCACAGTAATTGCTATGAATCCCTCCATTCCACTTGAAAGGAATAGGAACTCTTGAGTTTTCTGGACAATACTGGACTTCTGATCTTTCTCAGAAAAGAAGACACCCTCATTGTCCTTTGCAATTGTAATTGGTTGAAGAATTTTATGCTACACCACAGGATGCATTGTAATCCTTCCAGATTTTTAGTTAAACCTGATCTTACTCTTAAAGCAAAAATCACTTATAGCTTTTGGGGATTTTTTTCAAGATACAATCTTATAGTATTTCCACAGGATCAACTATGAAGGAAGTGGAAGCTCTGATACCCAGGATACAAAGTCCCATGTGAATCAGTACCAAGTACAGCGCAGAGCTGGGAGAGTCTCACTTTCTGAGAATTTCCAGGGTGGTTTTGCAAATCCCCTCAAAGGGAAGGTAGGTCATATGACACCTTGATTTGTTGTGTGTCATAGAGAGGATTAGGGAGATTTCCTTTTCTCTTCCACCAGATAAAGACAGCAACCTGGCAATCCCAGAAGCTCTATAAGAAAGGCAAAAAACTCTGAATTGCACCCCAGCCATCATATTCCAGTGGAAAGTGAGACGTGAGAAAAAGGGTTGTAAGACAAAATCTCCTGAAAAGATTCTAGACCGAGACACAAAACAATCCCTTTTCATCCTCTACAATCTGAGTAGCAAGAAGACCTCTGTTTCCCAACAATGTCCTCATCCCAGAAGAAGGTACTATTTAGGGCACTGAAATATTTTCACCCAGTTCTCCCCTTTATTCTTCCATTTCAAATACCCAAAATTGAGGGGAAAACATTGAATATGGGTGGAAGTTTGGTGTATAAAAAGTGGTATGTTACACTCATATAGGGGCACCAAAAAAGTGAACTTTTATTTTCTGGGGAAGGGCTCAAAACTAAACTCCAGGTCTGCTTTTTTCTTTCCCTAAACTCTCTCACCTTTTATGACAGATTAACCAGTGTTCTCTATCCCATTCTAAACTACATGGCTTATGTCCAAGTACACTGAACACTCCTGTTAGACTATACATGTTACCAGACATTCACTGCTGTTCCCATTGGCCATGTCGTATGCTTATCAAGAATTAATCTGCAATTGTGTAAACTAAATGGACTATGTAAGATGAATACTTTGTGTAAAGACTAGATAAAGGCAGTTGCTAAAAAAAATTGCTGTCAAAATATATGTAAGTGAGTCCAGTATAAATGATTGGGCAAAAAATTAAATTTCAAGGGATACTACAAAAAACTGCTTAACATGTATTTTTTAACTTTTGTTGAGCTTTCAACAAACCAAACTGGAAATCATAAACAATGCATTATAGTTATGGTTAAAGCAAACAAAAATAACTTAGAGCATTAGCAAGTGGATCCACATTTTAAAAATAAAATAAGACCATAGACCAAAATCTAAATATTGGTGTGTATGTACATCTTTGGAAGTTAATAATTTAATTATTTTTCCATTTTTTTACATTACTTTTCTGCCTGTAATTCTATTTTTTTCATTGATTCAATGAAGTTTTTCTGAAAGGCAACAGAATTATAAAAACTCTAAGCTAGTAAAGACCTTGAATGATTGTCTTCCATTTCCCTACTTTTAGACAGCATTACAATAATGCTATCTCAGTCAGATGAAAAGCTATATTATTTCTAAACCTCCAGAGAAGAAGATTCTACATCTCCCAACGTTAAGAACTCTCACTGTCAGGAAGTTCTTCCATATGTAATCTAAGTCTCTCATGCTGCTGTTCAAATCAGTTTCCAGTTGGTAGAGCTGAACTGATACTGAGAACAGCTGGTCTTCAGTCTCCATATAGAAATTCTTCATTTACTGCTACTGTAATATAATGAGACTGAATTTTCTGTATAGCTTTGATTTAGTCTTTCGTTTATATCCTTCTCCAAGCTGATTAACCCAAGGTCCCCAGCATACCCAGAAAGTTCCTTCGTACTTTCATCTGCACTTTGGAAGTATCTCTATTAAAAATTATCACAATTTAGTGTAATTATATGTCTGGGTGACTGTCTACACATATCTTCTCATCTTATTTGTGTGCCTATTTCTGTGGCTGACATATAATAGGTCCTCAATAAATTACTATTAAATAAATCAATGAAATGGCATCCAGATAAACCACTTTATTCTAATAATTCAGCCACGGCTGTGGCTGTCTTCTGTTACATTTCCTTTGACAACAAGTAAGAGAAACCAACTCTAGCAATCTGGGCAAAAACAGGGAATTTATTGCAAGAATACTGGAATAACTAACAGAATCTAAGGAAAAATTAAACCAAGGCTCAGAAAAGTGTACGAACTAGGGAAATTCCATGTGTTTCCTCTGCAGGGGGTTGTGGACCTTCCTTCCAAAGCATTGCACTGTCTTTAAGTTGCCAACACCTTTCAATAACACAATAACACTGTTCCTCTTCGGGCAGCATTTCCAGTTCATGTCAGAGACAAACTGATTGGCCCACCTTAGGTCAGATAACAGACCGGAACCAACAAGCCATGGTCCAGAGGACTCTTTCCTAATATTGAGATGGCTGTCAGGGTGGGGGCATGGAGAGGACATGTCTGCACAGGTTGGCAGCTCCTCTGAAAAGAGGAACCCTGCCCTGTGGAGCCATCACAAGAGGTGCCCACTACGGTCACTGATCCCTCAGTGACTGGAGTTCTTGTGAGGGTGTCACAGTGCTGAGTGAACAAGGTAATTCAGCCTTATGTGATTTTGCTTGACTACTTTCCTCTAGGCCTCTGGAACCAAGATTTAAGAATAAAAGCCTGTCTTACCAAGTTGAAGTATAAATTTCCTTTAAACTATGGATCAGTGCTTGAGCTAATGACAAATATTATCACAAGATTTAAGGCACACAGAAAAATCTTTCTTTCTGAAATTCAGTGCACTTTATAGGTCATTGAATTGGTAGCAAGCAGACTCATGTCTGAGGTACTGAATAGCAGGACAAATAGGTAGTGACAAGGCCCCAATCCCCCTTCCGATTGGCTCAGTATGCCTACAGCAGCCTGTCCTAAATTCCTCATAAGAATGTGTCACCTGCCAAAAAGACCTGGAAGGAGGAGGGAAGGAACAATGGGTCAGCTACATAGTAATAACACTTTGCAATGATTTAGCAGTTTCCAGTTTGAGTCAGATTATTTTCTCTCTCTTATCCCATTTTGTAATTGACTTAAACACCTGCAATAGATAAAACAGCCACAAATTCTTTGTAGCTCCTCCAGCCAAGAAGAGTCAATTTCCCCACTCCTTGAACAGGGACTGGCTTTGAGACTTGGTTTGACTGAATGAGGATGAAGTGATATTGTGTGATTCCAAGTCTAGGCGTCAAGAGACCTCATGCACACACTAAATAAGAGGATAAGAAACCATGCGGAAACTTCTAAATGTAAGGGTATTTGTGGCATAGAAATAGATAACCTACAGTTCACCAAAGCACACAATGATTTCAGACTATAAGAGAATAGGGGTCCATAAAGCATTTACATTAAATACATGATAAAAAGTACCTCTTACTTTCTATGTGGCATGGCACAAATCTATGATCTTCCTCCAAAAAATTTTTGAGGTATCTTTATTTAACCCTTCAAATTTATAAGTAAGTTAAGCTTGTCTTCCTAATATTTTGCAATAACATTTGTACTTAGAATTTGGCTAACCCAAGATCGTTCTTCTTTAGGCTACTTAAGACATTCAGGCAGTCTATAAAATCTCCCTCAGAATGTTAAAAGCCATTTTCAAAATTCTTGCTACTCTTTTTGCATCATTTACTGAGGGAATTGAACTTACATTTTATCCATTTCCAGTTCTGTTCTCCTGAGTGAGTTATCTGAAAGTTAACTGGGTAGCTGAAATCTCTGGACCATCTCTCTGGACGTGGAGATTTGTCTTTGCTCCACTTCCTCTTGCCTGACTTTCCTGATCGGGAGATCTGTCACAAGCCCCTGCTGTGAGATCTTTATTCTGTTTTCCTTTTATCTTTACCCAGAAACTTTCAAGAACTCTCTTTGTTCCTCCTATTTCCATAGTGACTTGTGGTGTTTGAATATTTTCCTATGTCTCATACTGCTAGAGAGAGATGGATGCTAAAAGTTAAAATGTGGTATGAGAGCTGGGATATGTAATAATTTGCACAGAAGCCGGCCTAGAAATTCCCACAGCTGGCCATATCATATACCCTTCTGTACACATTATTTTCACAATGTTGTTGATAATATTCTGCCACAAAGACTAAACAAGTCACAGTTTCTTGCCTTAAAAAATCATATTCATTTTGTATGGCCCCACCCTCTATTCATTTTTAATCTAATACCTTTTTAGCCTTTTGTGAGTTTCCAGTTTCTGATTTTTCTGTTCTCCCATGATGATTATTTGGTTTTCTATGCCTCATTTGCTTTCCTTCCCTTTCTCGAAGGCTAGCCTCTCTTTTTCCCTCAGAAAAGAGATAGTAATCACCCTGATCAACAGCAGGCAAAAAAACTAAACTGTGGAATAAGAATTAGGACATTATTTAAGAGATTATTGTATTCCTATTTCTCCAGGCACCAGTATTCCATAGAACCAGGTGCCTATACTCACATTCACCATTGGCCCTTCTGAAAGAAATAATGCTTTTCTGGAAAGGGGGGCTGCAGAGCAGGAACAGGAGGGTGCCCCAGGAGAAGATTGGGACACTATTCACAAAAACATGAAAAAGAAGTTCTTCTCATTCTTTTTATATGATGTTTACATTAGGGAGAGAGGAGGGAGCAAGAAAGACAATCGTTTGATCTCATTCTTCAAAAAGCACCTGTGGAGCACCTTGGCGATACAGTTTACATCTGCATGCTTCCATTGCCAATGTGCTTCATATAAATTATTTCATATGTGAGGTAGGTAGCAGATACTGAGTTATTGTACATGAAATGCTAACTTTAATACACTGCATAAATGTAAGGAAAAATTAATTCCATTTTACACATAAGCAAATAGGGGTCTCAGAGTTAAGAGACCTGCCTAATCTGCTGTGCCTGGTCTCCTGACGACTATGAACACTTGCATCTTCCTGTAAATCTCTGTAGAGGACAAAAGGATATATGGAAATCTCTGATTGAAAAAGTGTGTACATCAGTTATGGGAAAATGCCACATACATAAAAGAACAAATAACATCATTATTACTATTTATTATTATTATTATTATTATTACTATTTATTTAATGCTTACCTTAATGAGGCATTGTTTTACATGCAATAATTCATTTAAAACTCTCAGCAATATTGTCAAATAGGCATTATTTTTATCCTCATTGTAGAGTAGAAGGAATTAATCACAGAGAGGCTTAGTAACTTAACTGAGGACAGCAGGATAGTGGTAGCACCAGAATTTGAAGTCAGTTGCCTGACTCCAGAGTCTCTAT
The DNA here is from genome assembly GCF_040802235.1 of Manis javanica. Taxonomy (NCBI): domain Eukaryota; kingdom Metazoa; phylum Chordata; class Mammalia; order Pholidota; family Manidae; genus Manis; species Manis javanica. The sequence continues at coordinate 74,758,926 of NC_133159.1, forward strand.
GTTGGACCACTATACTCTACTGCCTTTGGACAAAACAGCATACAGATGTTTAGAAGGGAGTTGACACATTAGATTTGGACATACTAGATCTGGGGTGACAGGGTGACATTGAAGTGAAACATCCACGAGTCAATTAGCAAATAGTTAATGGACACCTACTTTGTGTTAAGGCAATGTGCTAGAGCTTGGGGATACTGCTGTGACAAGATAGACAAGATCCCTTACACCATGGAGCTTGGCGCCCATCCTGGACAGTTAGAGAATGAGGCAGAGTTAAAGAAAGGTCAGGGATAGCAATTAGAAGCCAACTAATTTGAGGTTGATGAGGACCAGAATGCTGGTCTATATTCTCTCTCTTTCTTTCTCTCTCTTCTCTCCTCTCTCTCTGGCTCCCTCTTTTTTTTTAATTTAACCTTCTAAAAGATGTAGTTATTTCTATTTAATCTCTCACCCATAAAATGAATTACTATAAATAGCTGTTTTTCTTCACAGAGAATTAAAAATTTTTTAATCTTACTTAGGAACCCTAAAGAGGCAGGGAGGTATTCCAAATCAAGAATTTGCTACAGATGAAAATTAACATGCTCCCAGTCACAGCCGGCAACAAGAAGAGAAGGAAAAAAAAACAGGCAAAAGAGACAGTTTGGTAAAATTCTGCACAGCAATCTATTTGCTCATAGGTGAGGTATGGCTTCTGATATTGGCCCCCAGGCTGGTGACAACTATTCGCAGCCGATACCTATGCATTTCATTGGGCCTGGGGCTTAGTTACAGAGCAGAGCAGGGCCTTGGCTGTTTTTAGTCAGAGGTTGCAAACTAGTGCCTGAGGGCTGGATATGGCCCACAGATCTATTTTATTTGGCCTGCATAGTGTTCTTTTCAACTTTGGGCCAACATTTAAAGTTCAGGTTTTGAATTTAGAGGTTACATAAAAACTTAAGATTTCCAGATACTCTTGAATAAGTCAGAATATCTGTCACCACTGGGTCAGCTTTTCTAACTGACAGTATTGGGCCAGAGTTACATCACACACTTAACTGCTCTTTTGGACACAGCCCCATACCTTCACACAACAAATACTGTTCTCTATATGGCTCCTGTAGTATTTGGATTTGCAGCTTCTCAAATGTGTAGTTCTCTGTGGAAGTTCTCCAAGGGCACTTGCCTGCAAGACATAGTAGACCAAAGAACTGTGGCCCCATCCTCAACCAACATACAGGAGTAATACAAAATGAAGGAACTATCTAATAGCCAATAAGGGGCTTTTTCAGGAGCAAAGGGCTTTGACCATTAACAACGACAACTTGACCAAGTAATTTACATTTTTGGAAACTCAGCTTCCTAATTTATAAAATGAAGCCAATAGGATTTACCCCCAAAATTGTTGATGCCATTTAATGAGATCATGCTTCATAAAATCCTTAGTACAGTGTCTGGCATTTAACAGCTAGTAAGTAAATGGAATCATTATAATTGTGGGTATTCCTTTCTGAGGGGTCACAAAGTTCATGTGCAAATGTAAACTGGATCTTCTGCATGTTTTATCCATGAATGTTTTTTGGGTACTTTACTGTGGCTCGAGTTCTATGTAAGGCATCAGAAACATATAAAGAATAAACATAGTTCATGTCCTTGAGGAATACTCTGGTAAAAACCAAGAGGGTTGGAGAAAAATGTATTAACAGGAGAAAAATGGTTCTGAAGTGAAAAATACCACTTAACATGAAAAATTGGGAATCAAACACTGGAAGAGGCAAACAAAATTCAAGACCGGAGTCAAGAAGAGAGTATATGGGAAAAATGTCACAAAAGCTGAAAGCAGAAAAATAAGTGCTGGATTATGTTGAATCTGGAGTTTCTAGGAAGATACCTCATTTTGTACTCCACAGAGTAATGGGTAACCACAAATAATAACTCTGTAACAACTAACCATTATATATTACTTACCACACACCAGCCACTATTCTAAGTACATTATACATATTCATTTAATTTCCCAGAACAACTTTTGAGATAGGTTCTATGACTTCCCTTTTACAAATGAATAAACAAGGGCCCACAGAGGTCAATAATTTGTCCAAGGTTATTCTGCCTTTAAATGGTAGAGCTCAGATTTAAAATAAGGCACTTCAGGCTCCATAGTCCATGCCCTTTAAGGAATCTACATTTAGATCCTGGGTGAAGGGAGGTATTTTTCAGCAGACACCCTTCTAAAGGTAAAGAAAATGTCATCTAACATGGTCAAACCAATGTGCTGTTTTCCTGGAACATGTATACAAGTCTTCATGGAATCTGTCCTACCATTTTTTTCTAATCAAATTTTTCTATCAGTAAAAAACAAAGTAAAACCATGGTTTTTGAAGTTCTGAGGAAAAAAATTAACAGACACGCCCAGGAGTAAGCACATCATCCCTGCTTTCCAGTTGAGTACTAATATTTGGGGAGGGAAAGCTGAATTTGGAAAGTGAATGACTGACCATAAAAATAGGGTTATAGAATGGGATTTGGGTTGCTGTTCCACTTAAGGTATAGCAATGAAGAGTCCCTTCTCAGGGTGGAAACAACTTCACTGAGTCGGGGAAGCAAGAGATTCCCAATGGCTTACCTAATGGATGCCTGACTACTTGGCACAATTCAATTACACACATAATCAACACCAAGAAATCCATGACTATACAAAGCAAAGTCAGTAATGGCACCAGGAAAATTTCATTGAGTACTAACTCCAGGTCACATACAATTCCAGATGCTTTTTTTGCAGTATCTAATTTAACTTCACAACTCTATGAAAGGGGCAGTATTATTTTCATTTTATAGATGAAGAAACTAACACATAAAGACCACATATTTACCTAACCAAAGAAGTGAAAGACCTATACCCTGAAAACTGTAAGACACTCTTAAGAGAAATTAAAGAGGACACTAACAAATGGAAACTCATCCCATGCTCTTGGCTAGGAAGAATTAATATAGTCAAAATGGCCATCCTGCCCAAAGCAATATACAGATTTGATGCAATCTCTATCAAATTACCAACAACATTCCTCAACGAACTGGAACTTACCTAGGAAGATACCTCATTTCATACTCCACAGAGTAATGGGTAACCACAAATATGGAAATGGAAATTCATATGGAGACACCAAAGACCCCGAATAGCCAAAGCAATCCTGAGAAAGAAGAATAAAGTGGGGGGGCTCTTATTCCCCAACTTCAAGCTCTACTACAAAGCCATAGTAATCAAGACAATTTGGTAGTGGCACAAGAACAGAGCCACAGACCAGTGGAACAGAATAGAGACTCTAGACACAAACCCAAACATATATGGTCAATTAATATTTGATAAAGGAGCCATGAATATACAATGGGGAAATGATAGTCTCTTCAACAGATGGTGCTGGTAAAACTGGACAGCTACATGTAAGAGAATGAAACTGGATTATTGTTTAACCCCATACACAAAAGTAAATTTGAAATGGATCAAAGACCTGAATGTAAGTCATGAAACCATAAAACTCTTAGAAAAAAACATAGGCAAAAATCTCTTGGACATAAACATTAGCAACTTCTTCATGAACATATCTCCCCGGGCAAGGGAAACAAAAGCAAAAATGAACAAGTGGGACTATATCAAGCTGAAAAGCTTCTTTCTGTACAGCAAAGGACACCATCAATAGAACAAAAAGACATCTTACAGTATGGGAGAATATATTCGTAAATGACAGATCCGATAAAGGCTTGACATCCAAAATATATAAAGAGCTCATGCACCTCAACAAACAAAAAGCAAATAGTCCAATTAAAAAATGGGCAGAGGAGCTGAACAGACAGTTCTCCAAAGAAGAAATTCAGATGGCCAACAGACACAAGAAAAGATGCTCCACATCGCTAGTTATCAGAGAAATGCAAATTAAAACCACAATGAGATATCACCTCACACCAGCAGGATCACCACCATCCAAAAGACAAACAACAACAAATGTTGGCGAGGTTGTGGAGAAAGGGGAACCCTCCTACACTGCTGGTGGGAATGTAAATTAGTTCAACCATTGTGGAAAGCAGTATAGAGGTTCCTCAAATGCTCAAAATAGACTTATCATTTGACCCAGGAATTCTACTTCTAGGAATTACCCTAAGAATGCAGCACTCAAGTTTGAAAAAGACAGATGCACCCCTATGTTTATCACAGCACTATTTACAATAGCCAAGAAATGGAAACAACCTAGGTGTCCATCAGTACATGAATGGATAAAGAAACTGTGGTACATATACACAATGGAATATTATTCAGCCATAAGAAGAAAACAAATCCTAACATTTGCAACAACATGGATGGAGCTAGAGGGTATTATGCTCAGTGAAATAAGCCAAGCATAGAAAGACAGATACCAAATGATTTCACTCATATGTGGAGTATAAGAACAAAGGAAAAACTGAAGGAACAAAACAGCAGCAGAATCACAGAGCCCAAGAATGGACTAACAGTTACCAAAGGGAAAGAGACTGGGGAAAATGGGAGGGTAGGGAGGGGTAAGAGTGGGGAAGAAGAAAGAGGGTATTATGATTAGCATGTAAAATGTGGGGGGTGGGGGATAGGGGAGGGCTGTGCAACACAGAGAAGACAAGTAGTGATTCTACAACATCTTACTATGCTGATGGACAGTGACTGTAATGGAGTTTGTGGGGGGGACTTGGGATAGGGGAGAGCCTTGTAAACATAATGTTCTTCATGAAACTGTAGATTAATGATAACAAAAAAAAAAAAAGACCACATATTTAACAAGTGCCGGTGGAAGAACTGGACCCAAGCAGCCTGATCTTAAGACTATGGCACCCACAAAAACTTATTACATTCAGATACACATGTAATCTTGATTTTTCCATATCTTTTGTCTAGGCTGTTATTTTTCACACAACTCAGAGCACTTTATTAAGGCCTGAGTCAAAAACTCATGCTCTTACCTACAAAAGGGCTTATCTATTAGCGTTTCTCTCCTACCAATCCGGGCAAGGCTTAAATTTCCTCATAGTTTCAGGATAAATTTTAAATGTAGTTTATAGATATAGATAGATGATATAGATATAGACAGAGATATAGATGCAGATGTAGATGTAGATATATAGATATAGATATATATAGATATAGATAGATATACATATACATATACATATACATGTAGATAGATAGATATAGATATAGATACAGATATAGATAGATATAGATATAGATATAGATGATATAGATATAGATATATAGATATAGATAGATAGAGATAGAAATAGAGATAGAGATAGAGATAGAGATAGAGATAGAGATAGAGATAGAGATAGAGATAGAGATAGAGATAGAGATAGAGATAGAGATAGATGGATATCAGTGTTGATGCTAGTTCCTAGACTGAGAAAGAATTATTTAAAATTTGAGTTGGTTAGCAAAATATGTCTTTAAGTCTATTTGGAGTCATTAAGAAGTGATATTTTCTTTTTATGTGTCGTAGCTTTCTGTTAATAAGATAGTGAGTCTATTAATCATTTTTTTCTACTTACAGAACAAAATTTGAATAGTCTTCCACATGAAAAACTAAAATCTCTTCGCTAAAGTCATATAATGGTTCACCACTAGATGGAGCAACTAAATTTTACATTTTTTTCACTCACAGCAAACCTTTAAGCTTGTTTTGAATTTAGTCCTGACTTTAGGTCACTTGTTTCTTGACTGTTCCCTTTTCTTTTTCTTTAAGAAATGTTTGGATGTTTATTATAATTTCTAGCAGAGAAAATGTAATAAAAATAGCATCACTACTAATGCATTTGATACTCATAAACTTAAAGCTTTGTCAGATTGACCACAAATGAAAGTTCAGAACTTCAAGCAAAATAAATAATAAATTCAACTTAACAGACTTTAATATGCTTAACAACTACATTAGCTGCTCTCCTATCTATAATCTGCCACTGAACAATGTGACCCACCCAGTCAAACCAAGCAAAAAATACCTCTGACCCACCAAAATAAGGGTCACACAGTTTGTGTATAGATGGCCTTGTGTACAGCTGGTTTTGTGTATGCATTAGACAATACAAGTCCTGACTAGAGGAGCCAGGGTGATGATTGATAGTGTGGCACAGGAAACACAGCAGTTTAGGGTCAATATATTCTGCACATTTGGGGCAGTTTGTCTAGACCATGTGCATTATTCTCTTCCAGTGAAAAGCAGAGCAAATCATGCATTAATTTAAAAAACATTTCTTAAGATGCTGCTGTGTGCTGGGCATCATAATGTGCATTCATTTTCATCGTAGACAGAACCTTGTCTCAGAATGAGGCTGAGTCTGATTTCAGCTTCACATGGGTCTGTTCTGGAAAAACAAGAAGGAGGGATAGCTAGAGGGAATGAAACAGAACTGCTGAAGCTTGTGAAGAGCAGGATGAGAGATGAAGATCTCACTGAAGGCAGACACATTTCCTTTACCCACTGCTAAGGGTGTCACCAGTTCATAGACAAAGGATGACAGTGATCAACATCAGAACCACTTAGAACATTAAATTTTGTTATGAACATCATTATGCTTAATATAGCTGCTCATAAATTACATGTTCATCTTCCAAGCTAAGCCATTTTCACCTAATATTTTTGTCATTACAAAGACTTGAATTAAACAATGCTTTTGTATAACATTAAAATTCTGTCTAGATCAGTAATAGGAGTCAATTTTCTGTTGATCAGAAGAAGCAGGTCAGGTTTGTAGCCCCTCTTAAAAGAAACATGCCCCATTAGAGCTTTGTCTTGTCTGAATGGGACAGCTGCACTAATGCTCAAATACTGTCCTTGTGGACTAGCTGGTTAGGCACTCACTCAAAGCCCATTTAGTTTTATTTTATTTAGTCTGTATAAACCTGAGTATCTGGTTTCTTAGTTAGCAGATTTGAAATAACAAATGAGAAAGAGAATGACAGTAACATTTACTGACCACCCATTATTTTCCAGGCATTGTTCTAAAGAGTTTGATTTCATTTAATCTTCATGAGGCCTCATGGGGTGGGTGCTGCTATCACCATTTCATACATGAGGAAATTGCAGAACAGGAAGATTACATAATTTGCCCATGGTTGCGTGCTCTTTCGTGATAGAACTGAGATTTCCACCCAAGCAGCTTGGCCCCAAATTCACTCTAAAGGCCACTAGCTCTAGTGCGAAGAGCTATTAACTGATAAGCCCACAGAAGAAGTAAGAAATGACCTTTGCCAGTATGACAAGGGAAGAGAGGATGTGTGAAGGGCAGCCGAATGAATTTAAAATGCATGACAATCTAGGATCATTTAAAACACCAGAAAACTGCTCTTTAATTACATACATTCTGGAATATTTTCAGTACATTTCAGATTTTAAGTATTTATTTTCATAATCCCATAAGGACACTCAAAGTTTCCTCACTATTTTCCCTAATTTTCAATTCAGGAAATAATTTTTATACCCAAAGCTTACTTAGCATTAAGTACAGTCTAGCAATGATTATAATGTAGTTGAGAGACCATGAGAGTCAATGCCTGAATGCATCTGTGTCCTGGGAGGAAATGTCATAGATCCAGATACTCCTGAGAGTCATTTGTGCTCCAGGTACTGGGGACCATGGTACAAGGTCAGGATTTCTATGAATGGGGAACTGGAGTCTGAAAAGCACACACAGATGGCCTGTGCTAAAGGGGAGGATTGGAGGAGCTACCACAAATCTCATTAACATGGCAGGGCATGTGTCCCACCCCGCAAGAAGAACTAGAGTTACTGGCGGTGTGGGTCTGCATACTAAAAAGCTGGTTCTCACACCAGTCCTGTGGCTTAGCCAACACCATACATGTCAGGTGAAGAGGAATAAAGCTATCAGACCCCCATCCATCTGTAAGACAAGATGACACAAGAAAACACTGGTGCACCACTGCCTGGCTCCACCAGAATTAGCATCCTGAGCTAACTATAGGACAAGTCTACCCTTCTTCCAAGAAAGGAGAAACTAGGAGGCCTTTGGGAAGGTCTGTCAACTTTCCAGAGGAAGACAAAAACAGTATTAATGAATAAAAGGGCAGTATACAAATGGTGCTGAGATTGGGGTGGAAACAAGGGTGGGTCTAGGTTTAATGATACTTCATGTTAATACAATTTTGGAGAGCCTTTTAAGAAAAGGATCACAAAATTATGAATATAAAACACTTAGGTCCAAAAATGAATGTTCATGTAGAATAAGAAAAGAAATTACAAGTTACAAATTTTGAAAAGCTGACAAATACTACAAACATCCCCAAATCCAGAAAAATAACATATATTACTAATTAATTTTATGACATAATCTATAAAAATGTTTTCCTATATTCTTTGGGTATATATTCTCTGATAGCACTGTAAAATGGCAATGATTTTGTTATACATTATTTATAGAAGGAATTGAAAGATAATGTGTCTTTCCTCTAGAATGGTTGATACAAGTTTTTCATTTCTGGCAGATTTGAAAAGTTTCTTTGAGATTCACAGCTCACTATTCCAAAAGTCACTTTTAGGGATGTTGTCAAATTTGGAAAACATTGAGTTTTTATCATAAATCAACCATAAAATTTCAGGACCATTCAAATTTTCCTGGCAGGGATTACACAAAGGTACTCTTTGAATTCACAGCACTCATTAACCATATTGCTGGGGTCTTGGAAGCAGCCCAGACAGGTGTTTATAAGCTTATGCTGCAATAACTTCACAATAAATCCACTTTTGGATGAACAGATAATTTCCAATTCAGGTTTGAGAACCAGTAGAAAGCTCAGTAGAAGATACTTCATGGTGGCAATGGTAGCTGGCTACCTATAGTAGGACACTCCCACAAGTGACCATTGAAGACTTTGGGAATCACTGCCAGTCTCAACACTGAGCCACACAGCATCAGCAGCAACTCAGAAGCTTCAGCAAAAGGGTGAATCACTGAAAGCAAACCGAAAAAGCATAGCATGAATTTGGACCACGTCATTCCACAGTAAGAGTGCTATTTGAGATACTATAGAGTATTGCTCAAAGGGAAACACACATTTTCTAATTCCTTTCCCAAGGCCTGACTCCTTTAGAGGGGTTAATAAAAATGCAAAAGACAGGAAGAGTGTATGATAGTAGGTGGTTTTCAAAAATCATACTTTACCTCATTTAGAGGAGACCCAGAGAATTTATTATTACATTTGATGGTGTTTGGAGGTTCCACCTGATAAAACAATGTATGGGCTTTGAAATCAAGGGGACTTAGAATCAGATCTCATCACCCAGTTTCAAAATTCATTAAATCATGCTAACCTTGTTTCATCTATACCCCCCACCCACAACCAATCCCCTTCACTCCAAGTAATTTTTAAAACAAATTCAGAAATCATAACTGCTCATTGATAAATATTTTAGAACATATCTCTAAAACAAAGGACTTGTCTTCATCAGCTTGGGCTGCTATACCAAAATACCATAAACTGGGTAGCTTGTAAGCAACAAAAACTTACTTCTCACAGTTTCGGAGGCTGGAAGTTGGAGGCGCCAACACAGTCAGATTCTAGCAAGGATCCTCCTTTCAGGTTGTAGATTGCTGACTTCCTATCCTCCCATGGTGGAAAGTGGAGAAAGGAAGCAAGTTCTCTCCGGACTCTTATGAGAGCATCAATCCCATTCATGAAGGCTCCACACTCCTGACCTCATCTGACCCAGTTATCCCCCAAAGGACCCTTCTCTTAACATATCATATGATCACATGGGCAGGGGGTGGAGTTTCATCATATGAATCTTGGGGGCACACATTGAGCCCACAATAGGACTCATTAAAAAATAGTAATAACCATAATATCACTATCATACTTTTGAAGTCAATAGCAGTTTTGTAATATCAATAAATGTCTAGTCATAGATTGACTCTATTGAAGAAGGAAACCAAAAACTAAAAAAGTTTAAAAAAAAAAACCAATAAACTGACAATGGAAACTATTAAGTTTAAATTTTAGTTTTGCTTAGGATGTGACCATGGCAAATTCTGGACTTCAACTCACCCTTCATAAAATGAAGAAAATGCCTGTCCCCCTTAACACTTATTCTCTCATCATTATAACAAAGAGCAAGTTATTAACTTCTCAGAACTTTAATATCTTATCTATAAAATGGGAACAACAATAACCACCTTATAAGGTTGTTATGAATATTGAAGGAGACAAAACATGAAGTAGCTGGCACATGACCATCACACACACAAAAAAATTAGTTCTATTTGTCTTTTGAACCCCAAACTAAACTTAAAACAACACTGCTACATTTAATAGTGTACAATCCATGTTCTGATTTTCTCTCTCATGCATTCACAACAACCTGGAAAAGTAAATAGCTCAGGTTGTGTGTAATCCAAGGCTCAGAGAGATTGACTGACTTGCCCAAAATGCACAGCTATTAAATGGCAGAACCAGTGTTTTGCAAGGAAAAAGCTCTCCCATGTTATTTTGAACCTTTGATTTCAAGCAAAAGTTAATTCTACTCTGAATATTCTGTTTACAGAGGCAGGAAAACATATAATAGTCATAAGAAAAATTTCCATCTAACCTGTTAATATTTTAAATTTTTTGAACTAATAAAGAAAACTAAGCTATCTCAAAAACTCATTTCTTAGGTGTTCAGGATACCAGAGGGTTCAGTTTTACTCTACATGAAAAAGCCATGTGAAGGTTCTAAAAAAACTACTACATTGGAACTCAAATGTCCAACTTGTTACATAACTAAAATGTGATGTTATTTGAAGTTTAATGTTTACTGGCCTTAAATAAATAATAAATAAATCTACCAGTGAGAGTTCATAATGATTTTTGATTTCTGAACAAAAATGACTAAATTTTCTCATAAAATGAAACTAGAAACTATTCTCTACAAGAAACACTGCAACCTGACCAAAGGCTCATTGTAATTAGTGTTTCTACTGTAATGTGGGTTGCAGGCAGCATGATACCCTCCAGGGACCGTGGACTTTGTGTATTTGGATAGTAAAAAGTCACCAAGTGGTTATGGCTTCCTAGCAGCTGCTCTTCACTAGGAACTCCAGCATTCATTTGCTTAACATCTTTATCATAATGCCTTCTAGGTGTATGCTAAGCCCTTCTCAGCTACAAAACCTGTGGGAAAGCAATTCTTTTATGGCTCAGTAGTTTTGTATTTTTCTTCATAAGAGACTTACACTTTTCTTCTTAAGACCGTTGCTAGGTATTTTAAGTAGTTTGTTGTTATTGTGGATGCACTTCCCCACTTAAGATTTTCTCATTGTTATTTGCTGGTGTTTAAATAAATTGTTGTGAATTTAGTGTGGGCCTGGATTAGAAGGTAGAAGATGCTCCCAGATGTCTCTGGTAATGTTTAACCATTAACCAAAGGACAGCATCTGAATTCAAAATGACCTCGGACAATTAGAGAGGTGTTAGAAACAAAAAATAGAGTATTGAGTGAGGGCAGGTACAAAGCAACAGTGACAAACCAAATTATCAAAAAAAAAAAAAAGTCAGAAAGGGACTGTAGCTATTACACAAAACTATATCAGCAACACATGTAGGGTCAAAATGAACAGTTAGCTGACCAAGAGTGAGCAATCAAGCACTGTACTTTTTTCTGACCTGTGAACTGGAATCTGGTATAAGGACATTAGGCCAGCTTCCTTCCGTGATCATGGCCAGGGAAACATCTATCATGGCAGTGCTAATTCTGACAGCTGCCAGTTTAAGAACAAAGTAGAGATTGTAGAACCCAAGTTGATTTGGAGACCATAAATAAGCATACAAAGTTTTTTTTTGAAGATTATAAGATGGAGGTACAGAAAAGATAAAGGAAAGACCCTATAATAACAGGGCACTGACCAGCAGTGACCACTGATGATGACAAACAAGATAAAATAGACTTAACCTGTAACTTGAAATCATGCTATAAATGGCAATGTTTTTGGACAGCAGATTTATTAATCATTTAAATTAACATGAATTAACATGACGTTGTCAAATTTACAGTTCTGAAGTGTAATTTATTAAGTTTTTCTACTCTGCTACTCAATTCTAAGAATACTGACAACTCCAGTGATCTCAGGCTATTTTTGATGATGTTATGGCTAAGCTATCCATAGCTAAGAAAGTAAATAATTCGCCTCACTCCTGAATACAACCAAAGGACTTTATAATCCAGCTAGTGAGTGGCTGGGAGAGAGTTGAATGTTTATCTTACAGTACTTAGTGGAAGAGGGACACGCGGTGTTTATTATACACAGCAACCATCCAGGTTAGTCTGGGGTGTCTGCTGTGTTTCATAAGGAAAGACAAGGAGAAGCAACTTGCAAGTAAGTAGGATCTTGCTGGATCAAATATAAACCTCTATTTTAGCTAGCTGAGAGAACAAGCCAGGAAGAAGCTCCCAGAATCTGAGAAACAAGCCTTCAGGATTTTCAAACTAATGCTAGAAGAGAGAGACAAATTCACTGAAAGAGTTTTGGGATCAAAGTACATGAGTTTAAGGCTACTATAATCTCTTAGAAAAAACATTAAGAAATGGTAGGGAAAGACAACAGCAGTGCTAATTATAGTAGAGCCTAAAGAACTATTCCATGCACCATTTAAAAATAAAAGGGTATACTATTTCTTTGATGGTGTATTCAGAATTATTTGAGACATGGCTTCTTGAACTGCTCTAGGTCAGTACTGACATTACCATTCTCCTCTTTCTAGACCCCCATGATGACCGTTAGCCAAATTTTTATACTTTCCAGCATATTTTTCTTTTCCCATAATCCCACATGCTCTTTCTTTTATATGTTCTCTTGCTCTCTTTTCTTACTTAAGACTTATTTGACAATTCACTACATTTATGTTAATAGCTGCTTCCTATTGTCTTAAAGTGAAGTTAATCTCATGAAAACGTGCAGACAGATCTGTAATGCAATGGACTCTTCCTAAATAGGCTGTCTTCTTCTTGTCCCAGTCTACTTATATCATTTCCTGACTTATACGAACACCACACCAGCAGCGCAGAGCAATGACACTAGGTAAAGCTGGATGAGAAGTTGTAAATACACGCGAAAGAGTCAGTCTACTTACAGAAGGAAATTATATCTAGAATACCTATGGTACCAGAGCTTGAGTTACAATGGATTGGAACAGAATTCATGCTGCTATCTTGAATAGGAAGAAGTAATACCTTTTCCTTTGACTGTCTTTTTCAAACTGTTCAGGAGAGTGGTTAGAATAATGCCGGGCTGAGATAGTATAGAGACACTTCCAGTTAGTTTATGCTTCCTGCTGAGAAGGGATCTTTACACATGAATAAATTACAGGATAAGCCAAGGTATCTTGTCTGCCTAGATAACAGTGGCACACTTTCGCTTACGTTCACAAGGAGTCCTTGATTTGATCTGTGAAGCTTTGATAGTTTTCAAAACATTTTATGAAAGCCCCAAATTTTACAGTGAGTAAAACTAACAAGATTTTAATTTTAGGGCAATTTTAAATGATGAAAATAATGTGATATTTGACAGTTAATGAAATCTGAAACTATTGGATTTGAATCATGAGCTTTGGCAGAAATAGCAAGAGATAAAGTTAAACCAGATCGCAAAAGGGCTTTGTATGTCATACAAATGGATTGGACTTTATCTGGGATGGAATGGGGAACCACCTTAGAAAGAGTGGCCAAATCTGATTTGCATTTTAGCAATGTATCTCCAATGGCAATGTGAAAGATAGGTTACAGAAAAAGTGAGGCTAGAGACAGGAAAGCCTTTTAGGAGCCTATTTCAAAAGTCCATAAGAGATAACAAACTTCTAAGGGGCGACCCTCAGGCAATGGCAATGAGGATTATGAGGAAAACTAACCTGAGAGAAGTTTGAAAAGTAAATCTGACTCAAGTAGGTAACTAATTAGATGAGAGGTAAAACATGGAAGTGAGGACAGTTCTGAGTTTTCTGGTTTGCTCAATTAGGTGGCCTGTGGTGCCATTAACTGAAGTAGTTAATTTAGAAGGAAAAGCAGATGTAGGGGAAGTAATCAAAATGAGATTGGTTGAAGATACGTGTGGCTTGAGGTAGAAATACTTTGCTGTTCATTACAAATATCTTGTAGATTAAGACAGAGATTTGAGCAGGATACACATATATGTGTAGGTGATTGCCTGATTTAATGGGTGCTGATGAGTTGGCTCACATGTGGAATACCATTTCCTAACCATTTCGCAGCACAACACACCTACATGATAAAGCACAGCCCCATTGGTAACTGTGACAATATGGGGATTGTATAGGGATGTGCTCTCGGTGCTCCCTTTTGAGTGTTAAGAAAGAGACTTTAGTGACTGAATCCTTAGGAATGGCACTTTTTAAGGGACTACTTGCTTAAATTTGAGTATAGGAACGCCCAGTAAGATTGTAACACAAAGATGCCGAGCCCAAAGCCAGAAACTTTGATACAGTGGTGTGGGTCTCAGGGATCTGCATATTTAAAAGAAATTTCTGGTATTTCTTGTCCCCACTGAAGTTTGGGAAGTTGCATCAGAAGATCGAATAAAAGGGAAGAAGAAAAAAATTGATCAGAATTTTGCATAAATAAATTTTGCCTTAAAAATGACCATGTGTTTAACTTAAATCAGATTATTTCTTTTGGTTTTTGAAGTTCATGGTTTTAGTCAAAACTTAGAGATTATTTTTCCTGGAAAAGTTTAGAACAAAAAGCTTTGCCTATTTTGAGTCATAACAGCATATTTCCCAAGGCTTACCAAGGAAAAAGAATCTAAAGTTCAAGACAAAACAAGCAGTGAATAGCAACTGGTTTACAAAATTTGAAAATGACTAATTTAAAATTAGGGACTTGTTTTGCTTAGTGGGAAGGGTCCTGAACTGAAATTCAGAAAACCTGCATACTTGGCATTAGTACTAATGTTGAGCAAGTGCTTTGAAGTTTCTACCTTCATTTTCCCATTTATCACAAGCAAGAGTTGGGAAAAATCTCATGAGATTCTGGATAATATTGACATTGTGTGTTTTTTAACTTGTATATTCGTTTGAACCCAATGAAAATGATCATATTAAAGCATTTTGACCTACCAAATAAAAGGCAATTTCATATGGTTCAATTTATCTAAGATAGAGCTGACCCATTAGGCATGACCAGTCAGGGGCTTAATATCCACCTCAGTCAGCTCACTTATTTTTCTCCAACTACCACTAGCCTCTCTCCGTGGCTACAAGCAAACTCACATTTACATCCTTCACGCTCCATGATTTCAAAGGGCAATAATCCTTTTTACCTCTAAACTGAAAAGTCCTGGAGAAGGACTCAGATTGACATACCTTAGGTCATACCCTCACCACAGTCAAATGCTGTGGTCAGAGTACAATAGTTGGCTAGGAATGGATCACTTTTCTACTGCATGATGAGAAGGGTAGAATAGTGTAAATAGCAGCTGTTAGACCCCCAAAAGAGGTGTGGAGCTGAATAGAAAAATATTAGATATCCCTACATATCTGTATGTCTGTGGACATGTCATGATTTAAAGTAAACTTGATTCATTGAAAGGAGACATTCTGACTAAACTAAACCAGAAAGAAGAATTGAATTCAAAATCTTTGTGACTTGGAACATTATTTTCTCCTTTTGAATCTATTTTCTCACATGAAAAATGTATTATATATGCTTTGAAGAGTTATGGAATTATATGAAATCACATGTGTGAAACTTCTTCAAAAATTGTAAAGCACCATAGAAGCTAAGGAATCTTTCATTCAATAAACGTCTACTGCCAGTGTGGGCTGTGAACTTTATAAGGTACTAGGAACATAAGATGAAAACAGTATGATATTTTTGCCCTCTATAACATCACCTAGGATCAGGATAACATTCAGTATGTAAATAAGTTCAGTGCATCTTTACTTTTTAAATATTTAAAGTAGACTGAATGCTTGATGAATCAATCAGAGATATATAGTAGTTTAACAAAGCAGGGATAGTCTATAGTATTGAATAGAGCTTTTACTCAAAATTTGAGTGTAAAATAAATTTCTTTAAAGCAAACTTTTCCCATGCCTTTACTTCTATCTTTTCACAACACTATATTTGGTTCTGCTCCCCTCTTCAACAAATTATTTCTTCCTCAACATTAACATTGGTTGCCTCCACACTGGCTTTTCTGAAAACTTTCCCAGCTTCTGGCCCTCTATTGTTTCCTGCCTCTGTACATACTTAAACCAGAATACAGCAATTCTTATTACAGAGTCTCCCTCACACACTATCTTCAAACTATTCCCAGGACAAGTCCATTTTGAACTTGACTCATGCTAGTTTTTATTTTTATCTTTTCTTGACATAATTCTCATATTAAATTGTGCTATCCCACCCAGGTTCATGCCCTGGGAACAGGTTGACAAAACTTGTCTAAAAAATGATCTTACAGTTCTCCAGCCATTCTGAATTTAAAATTACCCATCATCACCAAGGGCAGTCAAACTGATTTCTCAAAGTGATTTACACTCCTGTCATCCTAAAACACATTTTGATATAGGACTTTTTAAAAATTTTAACAAAATTGAACAACAAATTACGAGAGACTTTTCAGGAATTTCCTGCTAAAAAAAAATATTTGCTTGCTATGTACACAAGTTTGCATGCCAGTCATATGTTTATTCAGCATAAGCTGGCCACAATGCAGTAAGTTCCTGCCTCCACCACAACCATATAAAATTGCCAAACCTAAGACGGGTTTAGTGGTCTTAATGCACTACTTATTGCTGATACTTTATACCTATTGCTCAGTTTTGTCATAGACTCCTAACTCACTCTTCTTGAAACACTTAGCCTGACTTTTCTTATTCATTTCTTTCTTCAGCAAATATTTACTGAAGATCTACTATATGCCAGGTGCTATTTTTGGCTGGGTGGATACAAAATAAATAAGTCACATTCTTTGCCCTCAAGGCTTTACAAAGCAGTAGCACAGGAACTAAAAAGACAATTACAATAGAGGAGATACAGGGGACTCTGGGAACTGCAGTTTGTGTCTGCTTCTTCCTAATTCCTTCAGGCAATTGCTCCCCAATTCCACTGGTCTGAAAGGGTCAAACATATTGGTTCAGGAATGGGCATGTGACTATCCCAGACCAATCAAAGTCCTCAGAACTTTTCTGCTGGAATTAGAAGGGGAGGAGCATCCCTATGTTGCTTTTGGATCACGAGGTCCAAGTGTGGAGCCGAAAGCATGCAGGTGATTTCACTGTTTATATTAAGTGGCAAGTGAGAAGCTACTGGTAGCACTTTTTCCACTCTGTGGAGAGAACTAATCAGGAGAGACCAAAGCTAACATGCCAGGAGAAGCCAGGGAAAGCCATACCTAAGAGATGGAGAAAGCCTTGCTGATCCTTGATCTGGTATGCCCTAAGCTCTCACTTCCCTGGACTTGGCAGTCATCTGTGGAGGGAGGCAGCCCTGGGTTCGTTCATATGGTGGCTTCCTGATCATCAGGGATCCAGTTTCCTTCTTTTTGCTGTGCAATCCTTAACAGTGCTTCTATCTTCATGTAGCAGCCGCAGTTTTTATTTTTGTAAAGTCTTTTTCATGGTGGAAAGACTACCATTTTCTGCAGTCACCATCATTTTTTAATATCTCCCAGGCTCTGTGTTCTATGCCAGTTGTCATTTATGCTCAAGCTCACAGCGTTTTCCTTATGCTCTGCCTACTCCCCTCATATGTGTAACTCCACTAGGCCCTGTAGGCTTTGAGAGTATTGTCTCTGATCAAAGGAGAGAGGTATCTCTGCTTAACTACAGCCTTATGGAGCTCAAACAAGAAGTCTAATCACTCCTTTCTTGTAAAGCTTTTGAAGAAACAAAAAAAAAGTTGACCTACGAATGGCAATGTTCTCAACTTCAGAGTCATGGGACAATGGTGTATCGACCAGTAGGATATAAGGTATATCCCAGGTAACTCCTGATACTTACAGATGTGTTTTTAAAGTTTGCTGACAGTGCTGTTTCTCTTTTAGAGAAGATTTAAGGTCATTTGTATGATAACATTTTTCTCCCTTGTATTCTTGTATGCTATAGGCAATGGTCAGAATTACTGGTTAACTCACATAATTTGAAGCCTATTTAAATATATTCATGGTCGTGTCACATATTCGAACCTCATCCTTTATGTGTAGTAGCAGCAGTTTACGTGTAACCCCAAACCCGACACATTATAGTAAACTTTTTAGCTGAATAGAGAGTAGAGACCAACTGTCATCATGATCCACATGAGAGATTTCATTATTCGTGTGAAGTAGAAAATGAGATGAGTTTGTTGGCCGACTGAGGCCCTGTGTGAACTTCAGCATATGCCAGTAGTCTCTTGGGAAGGAAAGTGCACCTATGATTAGGAAGAGAAGATTAAAGTTAGGTTTGGAGATTAAGGGGTTGTGGGTGGGGAGACAGAGAGGGAATGTTCTACCTCTGAGACATGACTCACTCCTTTAATAATTCAAAAGGAGCACAGTGCAAATACAGGGGATCTAAGGTGAAGTGAGAATTCCAAATCAGAGATGGTGTTGTCAGAGATGTGAGCTCTGCTACAAGATTTGTAGTGAATGGAAGAAACAGAAAGAATCTGGACATTCAGGTGTAGCTGTTAGCCCTAACTAATGGATAAAAAGAAAATCAGCTAAGAAAAAGTTCTGGAGAGAACCCAGAGAATAATTTGATGTTAATGTTGTGAACAGTAAGCAGATCCCAGCAGCAAAAATTGTGCAGCCGATTTTATGGGGATGGCTCATCCAAACATCCAGTAGTTTAGGAGAATATTTAGTATGAGATATTATGAGCCTATCAAATATACTGGGAACCTTAACTAGGGAAGTGGCAGTAGAAAAAACAAGAGCTGAATGTAAGACACCGATTAAGTAATAGACAAGATTTGTCTATTGACAATCGGCGAGGTAGCAAGAAAGTAGAGAGATAGGAGTCAAAAATGACCCTGTCATTTCAGTCTTGGATAATCACAATCAAGATAATCATCACAGAAATAAGGAAATCTGAAGGAGAGACTAATCTAAGGGGAAAGGTAATGTGTTTAGCTCTAGATCATGTTTGTTTGAGGTGAATGAAAATATTCAAGAGAAATACTCAGAATATTCAGTACAGAAAGGAAGATGTGAGACTGAAATTCAAGAGAGAGATCAACGGTAGAATTCTAGACTGTGAATTATCTCTCAGTGCTGTCAGCAGGAGCTGGAAAAATAGATAAGATCATTGATGGAGGTGCTGAGGGCCAAGGATCTATGTGTGAGGGGGTCTCCTCTCTTGTTCCTACATATTAATCTTAAATATGCAAACTGAAGATACTCTATTATTGTCTGGAGATCATTTATTGCCTATAGTCTGAGACACAAAACACCAGGGACATTTGCTTTGAATTTGAATTTCAAAATTAGATTAGTTCAATCAAGAAATTGAAATATGCAGGTAAGAATATTTGAATAACAGAAAGTTGTTCCTAACTGGTTATAAACTAAGTCTAGTGTCAGGTATATTAAAATGTGAAATTGCCAGCCAGTACTGATCAGTGCCTCTGTTTCCTTACTTATTTTTTGTCTGGTTGATCTGTCCTTTAGAGTGAGTGGTGTGTTGAAGTCTCCTAAAATTAATGCATTGCATTCTATTTCCCCCTTTAATTCTGTTAGTATTTGTTGTACATATTTGGGTGCTCCTATGTTGAGTACATAGAGATTTATAATGGTTATATCTTCTTGTTGAACTGACCTCTTTATCATTATATAATGTCCTTCTTTGTCTTTTGTTACTTTCTTTGTTTTGAAGTACAAATTTTGTGTCTCCTGATTTTTTCTCCTATTGTTTGCATGAAAAAGCTTTTTCCATCCCTTCATTTTTAGTCCATGTATGTTTTTGGGTTTGAAATGAGTCTCTTGTAGGCAGCATATAGATGGGTCTTGTTTTTTTATCCATTCTGTAACTCTATGTCTTTTGATTGGTGCATTCAGTCCTTTTACATTTAAGGTGATTATCAATAGATATGCACTTATTGCCATTGCAGGCTTTGGATTTGTGGTTACCAAAGGTTCAAGGGCAGCTTCTTTACTATCTAGCAGTCTAGCTTAACTCACTTATTACACTATTGTAAACACAATCTGAAGATTCTTTTTTTTCCTCCTTTTCTTCCTCCTCTACTCTTATATGTTAGGTGTCATATTCTGTACTCTTTGTGTACCCCTTGACTGACTTTGTGGGTAGCTGATTTAATTTAGCATTTGGTTAGTATTTAATTGGTCTGCTTCCTTTGCTGTGGTTTCATTTTCTCTGGTGACAGCTATTTAGCCTTAGGTGCATTTCCATCTAGAACAGTCCCTTTAAAATACCCTGTAGAGATGGTTTGTGGGAAGTAAATTCCCTCAACTTTTGCTTATCTGGAAATTGTTTAATCTCTCCTTCAAATTTAAATGATAGTGTTGCCCAGTAGAGTATTCTTGGTTTGAGGCCCTTCTGTTTCATTGCACTGAATATATCATGCCACTCCCTTCTGGCCTGTAAGGTTTCTGCTGAAAAGTCTAATGTTAGCCTGATGGGTTTTCCTTTGTATGTGATCTTATTTCTCTCTATGGCTGCTTTTAATACTCTGTCCTTGTCCTTGATCTTTGCCATTTTAATTATTATATGTCTTGTTCTCCTTGGGTCCCTTGTGTTGGGAGGTATGTGCATCCCCATAGCCTGAGAGACTATTTCCTTCCCCAGATTGGGGAATTTTTCAGCAATTATTTCTTGAAAGACACTTTCTATCCCTTTTTCTCTCTTTTCTTCTTCTGGTACTCCTATAATGTGAATATTGTTCTGTTTGGATTGGTCACACAGTTCTCTTAATATTCTTTCATTCCTAGAGATTCTTTTTTCTCTCTCTGCCTCAGCTTCTCTCTATTCCTGTTCTCTGATTTCTGTTCCATTTACTCTCTCCTCTACCTCATCGAATTTGCTTTTAAATGCCTCCATTGTTTGTTTCATTTCAGTTATCTCCCTCCTGAATTCATCCCTTAGCTCTCGAATATTTTTCTGTAGCTCCATTAGATGCTTATGACTTATTTTGAATTCTTTTTTAGAAAGATCGGTGATTTCAGTCTCACCGAGCCCTCTTTCTGGTGTTTGAGGGATTTTGGATTGAACAAGGTTCTTCTTCTGCCTTTTTATAGCCCTGGAGCGATTGGAGCGGTCACAAGCGAGTGGCACAGGTGTCAGCTGGGAGAACAATGTACCTTCCCGCTTCCCGGTCACAGTGCCTGTCTCTACTGTCCGTGCCAATTAACCATGCACAAGGAGCAGCCTCTGGGTTAATCCCCTAAGCTGCCATGGTGGGGTGGCCCTCGGAATGGCCTAGGGTGATGGAAGGGGTCGCAGGCAAGCGACGCAGTTGTTTGCAGGATGGGCAAAGCCCTTTCATGCTTCCTGGTTGCTGTGCCTGTGTCCAGTGTCTGGGCCAGTTAGTCGTACACAGGGAAAAGCCTCTGTGTTTAGCTCTGTACTTACTGTTGGCAGGGCTGCCTTCTGGCTGGTCTGCAGCAATCCCAGACAGATGGCAGGTTTTTGCACAGGTACCAGCAGGGAGGAAGGGGCAGCAGGCTGCTCATGTGGTGGGGGACATTGGGGCTGCATTGCCAAACAGGGGAATGGAGCACCTGAAGCTCTTGAAAGTTACCAACCGCTGGGCTGGGTCTGCTGGGCTGATTTTGCCTATCTGTTCCTTCTGTTAAACCTTGCCCCTTTAGCAGCCTTCTGACTATTGAGAATTCTTTCAAAGCACCTGCTTTTCTTTTGTCCCAGGGCAGCCAGTTATGGTAACCTGTTCAGAGTCTTAGTCTCTGACTTTGGTTTTCAGCCCCTCTACTCTCCAGTGTACCATGCAGTGTGGGTCGTGTTCCGGGGGTAGATTTCTAGGGCTGCATGTTTAGCAGTCCTGTGTTTCCACTCCCTCCCTGCTCTGATTCTCTTCCTCCTGCCTGAGAGCTGGGGTGGGAGGAGTGCTCGATTCCCACCAGGTCGCGACTTTTTACTTTACCCTTTTCCACGAGATGTTCACTTCTCCCAGATGTAGACTGGCTGGTGAACTCTTCTGGTCGCTCTTTTAGGAATAGTTGTATTTGCTCTATTTTCAAAGTATATGTGGTTTGGGGAGATTTCTGCCACACTTCTCATGCCAACATCTTTTTTCCTCTATCTGCCAGCCAATATTGAATGAATAGATGATGTTCACATAACATTCTTCCTTAAATATATCTGCAGTATGTTTTTAAAAGAAGTTTCAATTCATTTCTGAATTGTCTTAATTTTATGTTTTTGAATTAGGCAAATGACATGCCTTTTCAAATATAGTGTTAAAGACTTTAGTAAACTGTAATCCAAAATAGCAGTGGTAATGTTCAATTGTATAAAGAACATTATGCAAAGGTGCAACTGAATAAGGAAGTAAGATGTCATTATTAATAATGAGCTGTGAATGTAATTAGAAATTAGTAATTAGGAAAAATACCACAATAATAAAGGGTATATTTTGAAAGTAGGACACTGGGGATATGAAAATAAGCCCCTTATATGTCCTTTACATACCAGTAGAACACCAGTACATTCGGTGTTCCTGCCTAGGAAAATGATTTCAAATGAAAAAGTGGGGATAGAAGGATCACCATGGCCTCCTAACTCCTTTGAATAATTTTAATATAGAATATTACATTCTATTACACAGATTTGAATAGACTAGCTATCAAATAAAACATATCCCCAGAGGAAGCATTACCTTTTGCAAAGCAGATTGTAATCTTATCCCCCAAAGTCATATATAAAAATTAGTTTTGTTATATTTTATCAAAGAGGAAGATTTTATTATTATAAAGGAATATGTAATAAAAAATACAGGTGAGTTTTGAAACTGTGGCCTCATGTATTTTTTTTTCAAATGCTAAACTTAGTCCTGAGACTGGACCACTGCGTCAGGGGTCAGAAAGTAAAGTTCCTGGCCTATTTCTTCTTTGCTGTCTTCTAGCTTCAAAAGGTCCAGGCCTCCCTAGGCAATGAATCCAAAAAAGAAAAGTCTTGAATGACTACTATGAGTAGGTGTAACAGAGAGAAGAGAATAACCTAGAGGAAATATTCAGCATAGTAACCATGCTAGCTGAGGACATAACAGAAAACCTAGAATTAATATAATGGTGTCCCAAATCCTATTTTCTGAGGAACTGCTGCTTCTTAGTTTCTGTACATGTGTTGTGCCTCAACCCATTAGTAAATGGATGTTGGTGTTCATCATTGTGTCGGTGTTAGCATTAAGACAGCATAGGCTTTGGAGCCAGCCAACTTGGAATCTTGGGTCTGCCTCTTGCAGCTTTGCATCCTTACACAGTTCACTTAACCCTTCTGAGTCCTAGCTTCCTCTCCTTATAAAAAATAAGTACTAGTAGTATTTTATAGGGTTGTTAGGAGGACAAAATATAAACCTTTTAGAATAGTGCTTGGCATAAATGTTTATTATTATAATATTATTACAGACATAAGAAATGTATTTAACCCATGTCAATATACACACATGTAACACAAGTTATGTTTCATCAAAAGTGATGGTTGATTCCAATGAGTATATTGGTCCAGGCACAGGTGGAGAGAAGAATCATTTCAGTCTCAGGGAGTTGAACTTAGAGCTGATAGAGGTTCTCTGGAGAGAGGGAAATTGAATGGATATTTTATTTAACTCTAAATTTTACTGTTGTTTCATCCTCTTTCCCTTTTTGTTCTTTACTATTTTACTCCTCTTGACTCAATTAAATAGGTGCCAATATAGTCACACAGAGAAATATAAAATAGTATAACACAGTTAGGTAAAAGCAGTAAAAGTAGAATTGTAGGGGCAATTTGACTTAAAGCTAGAACTCAAGTCTTAAACTCTGACAGTCTGAAGTGGAAATGAAGAACTTTCTTTTCTGTACCTTGGTTGATCATGTTAATCAGATCCCCCCAAATTTTAAGATGGAAATGAGGCCCTAACACATTCCCTTGATATTTAAGAAAACTGAATTTGGATTACATGTAACAGATTGATAATTGCTTGACAATTAGAGTTAAATAAATCATCCAATCATATATATCTAATATATACATAATCTGAAAATTATTATTTTTCCAATTGCTAAGTGTAAAAATCATAGCTATTCTATTTTTAACACTGATAGTAGGGCCTTGACTTAAATTTGAAAAATGTATAGATTTAAGAAAAGGAAGATTTTTAAGACTGATTTATGGATAAAATATGGATTGTTTTTCTTTTGAAAAATTTAAAGTTAGGATTGTTCTCTTGGGACAGGTTAGGTATAAATCACCTCAGAATTATAGATTTTTCATAGAATCCACCAAACCCTGAAATGAATTGAGGCTGTAGCTGTGGGATATTACACTTACTCTATATGTCTTACTTCACCAGTCCATTTCAAGTAATTTCTAATCAAGTGGGGTAAATAAGGAGGTAAGAAGGGAAGGCAGGTGGCCTAGGTCAGGGAAGAGATGGTGGTATATTGAAAAACATATTTTGCCCCTTATAGGTTTAACTACTATTTATCTACAAGCTATCTCTATCAAAGAGACCACATCAATATCACAACAAGTGTACAGGGAATGAATATGTAGAAAATCCTTACTATTATAGTTCCCAGGAATGTCCTTCTCTTCATCTGTTAACACTGCCTTAGGCAAAAAATGTCCTGTATGAACTACATACAGATGACAAATCAAACTTTAACACCTAGCGTTAGCTTTGTTTTTTTTATAAAGTCATTATAGCTTCAGGCCTCATTTACCTTTCAAAAAAAACAACTGAGTTGAGTGTATCCTTACAGCTAAAGAATTTAAACTCATCATTTATATGATAGGAGAAGGCCCAAATTGAGATCAACTGTCACTGGGTACCTAGGGCACTGAACCAGGTGCTAATGAAAAATTATTCATTCAGAGTTGCCATTACTGGAATTGTTAGTCTATATCATAAGCCAGTGGGAGGAGAAAAATGTGTTAGAAGGCTCATGAGTTTAGAAAGACAATTCAAAAGTGAAAATCTGGGGTAATGTAAAATCTGTTAAATAATCAACAGGCTGTAGAAATTATTTGCTTTATTATTGTTAACTCTAAGGCCAAATTCATAAGGTTAAACCAAGAAATTGAAAATGAGGAAATCCAGCTTATCTACCAATTATTTTAAACAATTACACCTGAATTTTAACACTATAGTTGTACCTATATGTCTACATGGTGAAGAAGTTTTTGTCAAACCCTTAATGATATCTTTAATAGCTGGCTAAAAAAATAAATAAAAAATGAGCATTTATTTTCCTTTATTTTGATGAACATCTGTATCTATATCTCTTTGTCTTTATTCACATATTGATGCATGTTATAAATACTGAATTTCAATTTTTAATATGGTTTGATCAATATAAAAGATTATTGTATAGTTGACTAATGTAACATATTTTATTAACTGTCTCAATACAAAGAATTATTTCTGAAATGTGTCTCAAATCAGGAAGGCATGTATTTTTTAGGTGAGTAATTATTTACTCCAAATACAGATTTTTATCAGTGTAAGAAAACAGTGAAAAAAGGAAGATGATAATATAGGTAAATCATTTACCAATACCTGTGAAGAATTTATACTAAGATATAAGCTGGGAAAAAATTAAATTCATGTCATAGTCTTTTGAGAAAAAAACCCTTAAAATATGTTTATACAATGAGTATATAGTGTGATTATATCTGCAATACTACAGACTTTAATAAAAACCCAATTTATAAAGTTGGTCGTTTTCATTCTTTCCTTTATATAGATAGTTCTTAGCTTTCCATCCTTACCATGTAAAAAACAGGAAACATTTTTCTACGTAGCAAATGAACTCAGGAGAAACTGAATATTTTCTCTGCAACCCCAATTTCAACTCAATAGATTAAGTATCCACATTGTTTGCAACTAAGTAACAGCTGTCTAAATTGCTTCAGAAATGTTTAGCAGATTGCTTTATAGCAGGATAACACAGTTTGAACCACAGTTTCTTGAATACATCTTGCTGAGACTTTATCTCATTCAAATGATGAAGGCAACTGAAGCATGGTATTTGAATCATCCACATTTTGCTCTGATAAATGGAACTTTAGGAAGCTCAAGTTGTGATATGTAACAAAGTAAAGCAATTGAAAAGTGGATCTCATATTTTACACCATTCAAACTGCTTGTGTGTGTGTGTTGATAAGATACTTTAAAATTTCATTCGGTGAGAGGCTTACATACAGTTCAACTGTAAAAGCAAAACACAGATTAGGTGAGTTATCTGCATACAAAAATACATATGCAAATGATTGTAATACTCTTCCAAAATAGCATCTTTAATAGGAAACCCTTCATAAGAATCTTTATAGTGACATAGTTTAAAGTTGTTTTTATAAGTACTTGTAACTAGCAGTTCTTATTTTTAATTAGAATAAACTGTATGTATGAACATGAAAAACGAGTACATATATACTTCTATTATAAATTTAAAAATTATGATCAAACAAGTTCTTATCAGTTCTTTTCTACTCATAATAAGCTTTCTATATACTAAATGCTATGGAGATTACAGTAGTCTGATTTTTATTATTTTTCACTCAAGCTTAAAATCTACTCAGGAAACATAAGAGTAAATATAACTGGGTCAAAATATGTGGTTTACAGATGTACCCTATTAAATCGTAGGTACTCTATAAATACTGTCAAATGAGTGAATTTACTGTAAAAGCTAAACTTTATTTTTAATTGGCTTAGATAATTTAAATGTTTCAGGAAAATTCTATCAATGGCAAGTTTGAAAAGAGGGATTATCTAAACATCCAGTTTGGAATATATGTTCCAGTTTTCTATTGCCACTTGTATCTATTGTGCCCCCATCCCTAAAGCACACAAACAATTTTATTATGCTTGCAAATTCTATGGTTCAGGAATTTGCACAGGGCATAGCAGGGATTGTCTCCTTCCATGTATTTGTGGCGTCAAATAGGATTATTTCATCAGCTGGCAACTTGGATGGATGGGGGCTGAAATAGCTGAGACTGGGAGGTCTGTTCCAAGATGGCTTCTTCCCTCACCTGGCTGGTACCTGGGCTGGGACGATTTGAAGTCTGGACTCAGGTAGGACTGTTGACCAAACACCTTCATATAGCCTCCCTATGAGGCTCTGGCTTCTCACAGAATGATGGCTGGGTTCCAGGAAAGTGTAGAGGGGATATTATTCTAGCACAGCAGTATGCTATAAATGTCAAAATATGTATGGTCTTTTTTTTTTTAACTGACACATTGAATGTATTTACTCTAGGCCCTAGAGGGTCTCACAGTTACAGATTTTGAGCTTGGATTTTAAAGCCTGAGTAGAATACTTTGCTGATGGAAAAAAATCATTGATTACAAATAGACACTGAATTGTTCATTAAAATCCACCCTGACCCTCTTAGTCAGTAAAAGTTGTGGCTAGACCCACGGCTAGTTAGAAAGTACATTTCTCAGCCTTACTGGAAGCTAGATGTGTTTAAATAACAACCTTCTCATAGTGGAATGGGAGCAGAAATTATGTGTGCTCATTTGGAGTCTGGGCCTTAAGACATACGACATATGATCCTCCAATGCTGTCTTTTCCTTCCACAAGGTAGGTCATGGAGTTCCTTGACACAGCTTCAATCATGCAGTTGAGAATAATGCCATAGTGGATGGTAAAGCAGTGAGAAAGAAGGAAGCTGGGTCCCTGGATGGCCTCATGGAGGAAAGCCAGCCTGATAACTTGGATTTCTTATCTTATGCAATCTTTGCATGTGAGAGAATAAAAAATTCCAGTGTTCTTTACACCATAATATTTGGGGCCTCTTTGTTATAAAAGTTTAGCTTTTCCCTAATTAGGACTTAAATACACTTTACTGAATAATAGCTGGGTGCTATTATTTAGAAATAGCAGTAGGAAAGCTACCTCCCTGCTGTCCACCATACACAAACCTCTTTAAATGTTTGGTATAATGGATTTTAAGTTCTTTGTGCCTACTGATTTTTATTGCATTTTACAGTTGCAAGAGTTTTCTGATAAAGGAAGCACTAGTAGTAAAAGGTTCATGCTTTCTATAAACATTTTTATGCATATATTCCTTTTTTCATTTTGACAAGGACAACCAAAATTTCTCATGTTCCACACCAATAATTCATTTGAAAAGCTCAGAAGCTTATAATTCTTTTGACATAGTAGGAGATCTTAAACTCTGGAAGCACAGAGATCACATTCCCATATTCACATGTAGAGAAACTTTAT
The DNA here is from genome assembly GCF_040802235.1 of Manis javanica. Taxonomy (NCBI): domain Eukaryota; kingdom Metazoa; phylum Chordata; class Mammalia; order Pholidota; family Manidae; genus Manis; species Manis javanica. The sequence goes on from NC_133159.1 coordinate 74,787,321, forward strand.
TAATTCAGAATCATCAGAGGCAATCTTACAGGTTAGAACAGCAGTACTCAAAGTATGGTTCAGGGGGTCTGCAAGGTCAAATCTATTTTCATAGTAATATTAAGATGTTGCTTGCCTTTTCCACTATTATTTTCCCACAGGTGTAGAGATTTTCAGAGGTGTGACATGGCATGAAGTTCTCATTCTGAAGGCTAATGAAATGTGAGCTTGTATATTCTTTTGTTCTAAAATATTCTTCAGTTTTAGCTCTAATACAGTACATATCAGAAGATATAACCCACATATACAAAAGCTCTTTGGTGTCTTCTATAATTTTAAGGATATAAAGGGATACTGAGTGTTAGAATAAAAAGTTTAGTGTCTCAATGGTGGTTAAAACATACTATCTTTTTCTTGACTACAAATACATAAAATTCAAAATGTTACAATTCATTTGATGGCTACATACCAAGCTAAGAAAATGGTATTTTCTGGTATCCCTTTCATGACAACATTGATATTTTTAGAAGAAATTCCCAAATGATCTTACTTGAAACAACAGTTGAAAATCAGAAGAACTTGAGTATGATCAAACTGTAACAGTCTGAGAAATGAGTAATATTTGCTTGTTAATCTATTGAGGGTAGAAAAAGAGAGGCGGACCCAGATTCAGAGTAAAAGGTATCACATCCTATAGCATGACCCCTCTTAAATCTTTGGTACCAAGTTAATGAATTCATAAATGCTTGAGAACTTGGTATTAGGGGTAACTGGTGAAGTTGAGCTTCAGGTCCATATTAATATTGGTGGAACCAAGGAACACAGGCAGTGAGGGAGTGTTGTGTGTTTGTGGAGGGAGAGAGAAGCAGGCAGCCTTCTGTAAATAACCTGCCAGAGTCTCAAAAATTGGATGAGAAGCAGAAGCTTTTGATTTTAGAGGCTGTGAAACTGGGCATTCAAGGCAAGCTTACCTGTTTCTGAGGGACAGGAAATGCCAAGCTGATAGTTAACCTAAAATATTTCTGTAATACAAACAGAAATATACACACATATCTATTCGTAAGTGATATAAGAATAGGCCATATAAGACACACAGACACACTTTAGTTTAGCAGTGGAACAGTATTTTATACAAGACTCTACAAAGAAATGTAAGTGCCCAAATAGCTTTGTCAAAAAGTGTTACAGGAAAGTTTATTCCAGGTTTAATATATACCTAGTGTTTATAATTTGTACATTTACCTGTGTCAGGATCTTTTGGGAATAGTAAGTAGACTAGATAAGGAAGGAGTCATTGGAAGAGGAGACAACAGTATTTAAGCTGGTCCTACTTACTTCTACTCTATAGCCAGACTGGTGGTGTCACTTTCTCTGATGGTTCTCACCTTGACTGAATGGCTCAGTTAGGACTATATGCTTGAGCACGCACACACACACACACACACACACACACACACACCACATTCACAGATTAACTTAAGCAAAAAGGGAGACTAATTAGGAGAACACAGGGAATCCAAGAACAAACATATACTAGATTTCCCAGAAGACTGGAACCAGAAAATGGTAACATATCAGGAACAAATTTAGCAATTCACCATCCCAGGGCCACAAAGTCTCTTGTTTCTGCTTCTATTTGCACATTACTGGATCATCCTATCTTTTAAATCTATTAGCTTTTCTCCATTTCCAGTGCAATGACTCTAGTATCCATTTTTGCCTGGAAGACTGAAATGACCTCTAAATTTTGCTCCCCACATCCACTCTTGCTCATTTCTGTTGTTCTCTTCACCATGGTCAGACAGAATTTTGTAAATGGAAATTTATTTAATGGTTTTCCACTGCTCCTAAGATAAATGTCAAAATCTTCAATATGGTGTAGAACTGGATTACTATTCACCTACATTTAATGCCCTTCGATATGGTGCCCCTTTCTGTCCCCTTGGTGCTCTCAGGCTTGGCAAAGATTTGGCAGATAAATAGTCAAAGTGAAATGTGAGCAACACTTTAAAAACCAGTGGGTGATATACCACTTTTCTTTTCCTTCTGCCATTACAATGGCAATATTCCAGATAGAGGCTGCCTTGTCAGCCTGAGTCCAGAGTGAAGATGACATGGAGCAGAGCCATGGTGGGCAAGTAGTACAAGAGATAAACAAACCTTATCATAGGCTCTTGAGATTTTTGGAATCATTTGTTCCTCAGCATAACCTAGCTTATTCTAACTGATATACACAATCTATGAGCTGTTTCTATTGTTCCATCTCTTTGCTACAGCCCCACTGGCCTTTCAGTGCTTACACAAGCTGCTCCTTCCTGCCTTAGAACATTTAGCTATGTTATTTTTCTCTTGTAAAGTTCTTTATACTTTTCCCCCCAGTTAATATTTACTCACCACTGAGATCTCAGCTTAAGTGTGAAGTACTGAGGAAAGGATGTTTGACCTATGTTTAAAGTACCCTGAATTCACCTTATTTGTCATTATGTCCCTTTAACTAAACTATAAGTTCCATGAAGACAAAGACCAGGTAGTGCTTTGGGAATTATACTCCCAGTGAGTGGAAGGAAGGATTTCTTTTCTCTTTCCAAAGGTCAGCTCTTTCTGCTTCTTTATACACATGGCAGAAAATGGTCATTCTAGCTCTAGAACCACAACAGCTCCCACTCTAGGGCCACCAGTTGATCAACATTCCAGTATTAATTCTAAATTCTCGAATAGAGAATCTGGTTGGGTAAACTGGAAGACATTCTGTCATAGTCCACCCATAGTTCGCCAAAAGATCTAGGTCAGTCAGGCAGAATCAACATGTCTACAGAGACTTCTGCTGCAGCAGATAGGGGCAATACTCAGAGAAGGGGATGGAGGCTGAGCAAACACCCCAAAGAGTATTGTTACAGTCACTATAGCTGACTCTACTGCGCTCCTGACTTTAACAACCTTGTTCTCAAAATTATCCTCATAGAACATACAAAGGAGTTATGGAAACAAGCCCTGAGGGGTTTCCCAAGGACGAAAAGTGTACTGACCAAGTAATTTTGACTCTGTCTCCCTGAGTTTTGCCTCTCTTCAGGGAGTCTCTTACTTTGACTACCACCTTTACTTCACTTTACTCCCTTGGGAATAGAAGATTACTCTTAACAGTACCTTAAAAACAACAACAACAAAACAAAAACGCCTTTCCCACAATTCTCTATAATGCTGTTGGGATAAGCTAGAATTTTCTAAAATACTTTATAAACATCAAGAACAAACAGGAAATAAAAAATGCAAGGCAATAAAAACTGTGTTTAACAAAGCAAAGATTCTGACTTTCCCTGGATATACAGTTCTTGTCTCATTTCACTTGGGATCTAAGTGAAAGGAGGACCCTTGTTATCTGAATATCTGAATGTCTGTCGGTCACCAGTAGCACAGAAGACAAAAAAATTAGTTCATCCCTACTAGGGTTTTCCCTGTAACATTTCTTCCATCTTACAAAAGAAAGTAGAAGATGAGATTAAAGATGGTGGTATGAGAGGTGAGACAGAGGCCTCCTCCCAAAACCACATATTATATGAAAATATAACTAATACAACTAATCCTGAAAAAGCAACAGGAAAGAAGGTTGCACCAGACTGCATACACCTGGAGAAAAGAACAGACCTCATGGAACAGGGTAACATACTAAAGCCATGATCTGGTGGGACCCAGGCCCTTCCCCCACTGAAACTCACTGGCAGGGGAAGAGAAAGAGAGTGGGGAGGGAATAGGGGCCTGGGACTGCTGAACACCTAGCCCTGGTGGTCTGCTCTGCGAGCAAAAACCTACATTGCATGGTGCTCTGGTGATTAGTGGGGTCGGAAAGCTAAGAAAGGTGGAATACCCAGAGAGACTGAGATTCCAGCCACTTGCGGAAAACAGGGATCCATATACAGATGCTCTGAGACGAAAGAAAAGCAGGAAGCCCGAGAGACTTCCTTCAGCGAGAGGGCTGTTAAAGGGCAAGGATTGCACAGAGCTTACTGATCAGGAGAAAGGACAGGCAGACAAAATTGTCCAGGCTCACTCTGCCCAGCAGGTTGGGAACTTTCTGGAGCTTCAGGTGATCCATCCCACTGGCAGGCTACAGAGCTCAGAGGCCCCACACGGTGATACACAGGCCGCTGCACCTTCCTCCTGGCCACCCAACACCTGACTCACAAACCAGCAGCCCCGGCCACGGTGTCAAGCCAGCCAGAGGAAAGCTCTACCTACGGCAGCTACAAACTGAAAGCATACAGTCATACACCTGTGTGCTCGGCCCACTGGTCTGGCAGTGGAGACAGGCATAGCAGGGAGGAAGCAGGAAACACCTCTTTCCTCCCCCCAGGAACCGGCATCACTCCCCTGCAATCCCTGACATCACTCCAGGGCCTGAGCAGCTCCAGAAAGTAGAGCTTCTAGGCACTACAGGGTGTCACATACAAATATGCAACGTCAAAGGAACCTAGTTCAAACCAAAATGCCACAAACAATGAAAAAATGGTCAAGTGAAACTGAACTCATCAAACTTCCTGAAAGAGATTTCAATATAAAAATCATAAACAAGCTCATAGAGACACAGAAAAATATTCAGGAACTCAGGAACAAATTCAGGATAGAGATCCAGTGATTACAGAATACAATGGAGGGATTTATTTATTTATTTATTTTTCACCTTTTTTTATTAAGGTATTATTGATATACACTCTTACGAAGGTTTCACATGAAAAAAACAATATAGTTACTACATTTACCCATATTATCAAGTCCACACCCAAACCCCATTGCAGTCACTGTCAATCAGTATAGTAAGATGCCATAGATTTACTATTTGCCTTCTCTGTGCTACACTGTTGTCCCTGTGACCCCTCACACAATGTGTACTAAACATAATACCCCTGAATCCCCATGTCCCTCCCTCCTGAACTGGCTCTGGCACCCCTCCCTTTTGGTAACCACTAGGCCCTTCTTGGAGTCTGTGAGTCTGCTGCTGATTTGTTCCTTCGTTTTTAACCCATTGTTATACTCTACAAATGAGAGAAATTATTTGACACTTGTCTTTCTCCATGTGGCTTATTTCACTGAGTATAACATCCTCCAGCTCCAAACATGTTGTTGCAAATGGTAGGATTTGTTTTTTTCTTATGGCTAAATAGTATTCCATTGTGTATATGTACCACATCTTCTTTATCTATTCATCTACTGATGGACACTTAGGTTGCTTCCAGATTTTGGCTACTGTAAAAAGTGCTGTGATAAACATAGGGGTGCATGTGTCTTTTTGAATCTCACAACTTGTATTCTTTGGATAAATTCCAAGGAGTGGGATTCCCAGGTCAAATGGTATTTCTATTTTTAGTTTTTTGAGAAACCTCCATATTGCTTTCCACAATGGTTGAACTAGGTTACATTACCACCAGTAGTGTAGGAAGGTTCCCCTATCTCTGCATCCTCGCCAGCATTTGTTATTCTTAGTCTTTTCAAAGCTGGCCATCCTTACTGGTGTGAGGTAATATCTCATTGTGGTTTTAATTTGCATTTCCCTGATAATTAGTGATGTGGAGCATCTTTTCAAGTGTCTGTTGGCCATCTGAATTTCTTCTTTGGAGAATTGTCTCTGCATATACTCTGTCCATTTTTTACATGGGTTATTTGCTTTTTGGGTGTTGAGGCATGTGAGTTGTTTATATATTTTGGATGTTGACCCCTTGCCAGATATGTCATTTACAAATATATTCTCCCACACTATAGGATGCCTTTTCATTCTGTTGATGGTGTCCTTTGCCATATAGAAGCTATTTAGTTTGATGTAGTCCCATGTGTTCATGTTTGCTTTTGTTTCCCTTGCTCGAGGAGATACATTCAGGAAGAAGATGCTTATGTTTATACTCAGGAGATGTTTGCCTATGTTGTCTTCTAAGAGTTTTATGGTTTCATGACTTACATTCAGGGCTTTGATCCATTTCGAGTTTACTTTTAACAATAATCCAGTTTCATTCACTTGCATATAGCTGTCCAGTTTTGCCAATATTAGTTGTTGAAGAGGCTGTCATATCCCCATTCTATGTCCATGGTTCATTTATTGTATATTAATTGACTATATATGATCAGATTTATATCTGGGCTCTCTAGTCTGTTCCATGGGTCTATTGTTCTGTTCTTGTGCCAGTACCAAATTGTCTTGATTACTGTGGCTTTGTAGTAGAGCTTGAAGTTGGGGAGCATAATACCCCCAACTTTATTCTTCCTTCTCAGGATTGGTTTGGCTATTCATGGTCTTTTGTGGTTCCATATGAATTGCAGAACGATTTTCTGTAGTTCATTGAAGAATGCTGTTGGTATTTTGATAGGAATTGCATTGAATCTATAGATTGCTTTAGGCAGGATGGCCATTTTGACAATATTAATTCTTCCTATCCATGAGCACAGGATGTGTTTCCATTTATTGGTATCTTCTTTAAGTTCTTTCAGGAGTGTCTTGTAGTTTTCACACTATAGGTCTTTCAGTTCCTTGGTTAGGCTTATTCCTAGGTATTACATTCATTTTGATGCAATCATGAATGGAATTGTTTCCTGTATTCTCTTTCTGCTAGTTCATTATTAGTGTATAGGAATGCAACAGATTTCTGTGTGTTAACTTTGTATCCTGCAACTTTGTTGAATTCAGATATTAGACCTAGTAGTTTTGGAGTGGATTCTTCAGGGTTTTCTATGTACAATATCATGTCATCTGCAAACAGGGACAGTTTAACTTCTTCCTTGCCAATCTGGATGTATTTTATTTCTTTGTGTTGCCTGATTGCCATGGGTAGACCTCCAGAACTATGTTGAATAAAAGTGGAGAGAGTGGGCATCCTTGTCTTTTCCCTGAACTAAAAGGAAAAGCTCTCAGCTTCTTGCTGTTAAGTATAATGTTGGCTGTTGGTTTGTCATATATGGCCTTTATTATGTTGAGGTACTTGCCCTCTATACCTGTTTTGTTAAGAGTTTATATCATGAATGGATGTTGAATTTTGTCAAATTCTTTTTCAGCATCTATGGAGATGCTCATGTGGTTTTTGTCCTTTTGTTGATGTGGTGGATTATGTTAATGGTTTTTCAAATGCTGTACCATGCTTGCATCACTGGAATAAATACCACTTGATCATGATGGATGATCTTTTTGATGTATTTTTTAATATGGCTTGCTAATATTTTGTTGAGTATTTTTGCATCAGTGCATCAAGGATATTGGTCTGTAGTTTTCCTTTCTTGTAGTGTCTTTGCCTGGTTTTAGTATTTGTGATGCTGGCCTCATAGAATGAGTTTGGGAGTATTTCCTCTTCTTCTACTTTTTTGGACAACTTTAGGGAAGATCAGTATTGGGTCTTCAGTAAATGTTTGATAAAATTCAGCAGTTGAAGCCAGCTGGTCCAGGTATTTTGTTCTTAGGTAGGTTTTTGATTACTGATTCAATTTTGTTGCTGGTAATTGGTCTGTTCAGACTTTCCATTTATTTCCAGATCAGCCTTGGAAGGATGTATTTTTCTAGAAGGTTGTACATTTCTTCTACGTTATCCAGTTTGTTAGCATATACTTTTCCTTAGTATTCTCGCATAGTTCTTTGTATTTCTGTGGTATCTGTAGTGATTTTTCCTTTGTCATTTCTGATTGTTTATGTGAGTAGACTCCCTTTTTTTCTTGATAAGTCTGGCTAGGGGTTTATCTATTTTGTTTATTTTCTCAAAGAATCAGCTGTTGTTTCATTGATTCTTTCTATTGTTTTATTCTTCTCAATTTTATTTATTTCTGCTCTGACCTTTATTATTTCCCTCCTTCTACTCACTTTGGGCCTCATTTGTTCTTCCTTTTCTAGTTTTGTTAATTGTGAGTTTAGACTGCTCATATGGTATTGTTATTCTTTCCTGAGGTAGGCCTGTATTGCAATATACTTCCCTCTTAGCACGGCCTTCACTGTGTCCCACAGATTTTGTGATGCTGTATTATTGCTGTATTTGTCTCCATATAATCCCTGATCTCTGCTTTTATTTTGTCATTGATCCATTGGTTATTTAAGAGCATGTTGTGAAGCCTCCGTGTGTTGGTTGTATTTTTAATTTTCTTTGCATAATATATTTCTAGTTCATAAATTTTGGTCTGAGAAGTTGATTGGTACAATTTCAATCTTTTTGAATTTACCGAGCCACTTTTTCTTGGCTAGTATATGATCTATTCTTGAAAATGTTCCATGTGCACTTCAGAAGAATGTGTATCCTGCTGCTTTTGGGGTAGAGAGTTCTGTACCTCTCTGTTCTAATGTGTTGTTCAGTGCCTCTCTGGTTGATCTGCCCTTTGGAGTAAGTGGTGTGTTGAAGTCTCCTAGAATGAATGCATTGAATTCTATTTTTCCTTTTAATTCTGTTAGTATTTGTTTCACACATGTAGGTGCTCCTGTGATGGGTGCACAGATATTTATAATGCTTATATTCTCTTGTTGGACTGACCTCTCTATCATTATGTAATGTCCTTTCTTGTCTCTTGTGACTTTCTTTGTTTGGAAGTCTATTTTGTCTGATACAAGTACTGCACCTCCTGCATTTTTCTCCCTATTAGTTACACGAAATATCGATTTCCATCCCTTCACTTTTAGTCTGTGTATGTCTCTGGGTTTAAAGTGAGTCTCTTGTAGGCAGCATATAGATGGGTCTTGTTTTGTTATCCATTCACTGACTATGTCTTTTGATTGCTGCATTCAGACCATCTACATTTAGGGTGATTATCGATAGGTAAGTACTTATTGCCATTGTAGGCTTTAGGTTTGTGATTACCATAGGTTCAAGGTTAACTTCCTTACTATCTAAGAGTCTAACTTAACTCAGTATGCTATTATAAACACAATCTGAAGGGTTTTTTCTCCTCCTTTTTATTCCTCCTCCATTCTTTATATATATTAGGTATCATATTCTATACTCTTGTCTATCCGTTGACTGACTTTGGGGGTTGTTGATTTAAGTTTGCATTTGCTTAATAATTAACTATTCTACTTTCTTTACTGTGTTTATTTTACCGCTGGTGACAGCTATTAAACCTTACATCCATCTGTAGCAGTTCCTCCAAAATACACTGTAGAGACTGTTTGTGGGATATAAATTCTCTCATCTTTTGCTTATCTGGAAATTGTTTAATCCCTCCTTCAAATTTAAATGACAATCTTGCTGGATATAGTATTCTTGGTTCGAGGCCCTTCTGCTTCATTGCATTAAATACATCATGCCACTCCCTTCTGGACTGTAAGGTTTTTGCTGAGAAGTCTTATGATAGCCTGATGGGCTTTCCTTTGTATGTGATCTTATTTCTCTCTATGGCTACTTTTAATCATCTGTCCTTATCCTTGATATTTGCCATTTTAATTATTATATGACTTGGTGTTGTCTTCCTTGGGTTCCTTGTTTTGGGAGATCTGTGCATCCCCATGACCTGAGAGACTATCTCATTCACCAGATTGGGGAAGTTTTCAGCAGTTACCTCCTCAAAGACACTTTCTATCCCTTTTTCTCTCTCTTCTTCTTCTGGTACCCCTATAATGTGAATATTGTTCCATTTATATTGGTCACACAGTTCTCGCAATATTCTTTCATTCTTAGAGATCCTTTCTTCTCTCTGTGCCTCAGCTTCTTTGTATTCCTCTTCTCTAATTTCTATTTCATTTATCATCTCCTCCACCATAGCTAATCTGCTTTTAAAACCTTCCATTGTATGTTTCCCTTCTGATACTGTGTTTCATAATGATTGGATCTCCAACTGGAATTTATTCCTGAGTTCTCGAATATTTTTCTGTACCTCTATGAGCATGTTAATGATTTTTATTTTGAAATCTCTTTCAGGAAGATTCATGAGGTTGATTTCACTTGAATCTTTCTCTGGTGTATTCATAATTTTACTTCAAATCAGGTTCCTTTGACGTTTCATACTTGTATGTGGTGCACTTCAGTGCCCAGAAGCTCTACTCTCTCGAGCTGCTCAGGCCCTGGAGTGATGTTAGGGGTTGCAGGGGAGCGATGCTGGTGTCTGCAGGGAGGAAAGAGCTGTTTCCTGCTTCCTGGCTGCTATGCCTGTCTCCATTGCCAGAACCAGTTGGTTGAGCACACATAAGCCTCTATGCTTTGCGTTTGTAGCTGCTATAGGCAGGGCTTCCCTCTGGCTGGCCTAACATTAGGGTAGGGGCAGGCCAAGAGGAAGGCACAGCAGGATGCGTATCACAGATGGTGGCCTTGGAGCTGTGTAGCCAGCCATGGGGCTGGAGCATCTGAAGATCCTCAAAGTTCCCAACCTGCTGGGCAGAGTAAACCCAGACAATTTTGACTACCTTTCCTTTCTCCTGAGCAGTAAGCTCTACCCAATCCTTGCCACTTTTGAAGCCCTCTTACTGTTAGGAAGTTTCTCTAACTGCCCCCCTTTTTTTTGTCCTAGAGGCAGCCAGATATGGATCCCTGTTCCCCACAAGTGGCTGGAACCTCAGTCTCTCCAGGTATTCTGTGTGTCTTAGTTTCCCAACCCCCCTAATCAGGAGAGCACCATGAAGTGAAGGTTTGTGCTCCCAGAGCAGATCTCCAGGGCTAGGTGTTTAGCAGTCCCAGGCTTCCACTCCCTCCCTACTCTGTTTCTCTTGCTCCAGCCAGCGAGCTGGCATGTGGGAAGGGCTTGGGTCCTGCTGGGCCATGGCTTTGGAACATTATGCTGTTCTGGGAGGTTTTTCTTGTCTCCAAGTTTATGCAGTCTGGCGTAGCTCTCTATCCTGTTTCTTTTTCATGATTAGTAGTATTAAGTATATTTTCATATTATATGTGGTTTTAGGAGGAAGCTTCTGTCTCTTCTCATGCTACCATCTTTAATCTTCTCCCCTACAATGCAGAGATTTAAAAGCAGATTATATGTGGTGGAGGAGACATTAAATGAAATAGAAATTGGAGAAGAGGAATACAAAGAAGCTGAGGCACAGAGAGAAAAAAGGATCTCTAGGAATGAAAGAATACTGAGAGAACTGTGTGACCAATCCAAATGCAACATTATTCATATTATGAGAGGTACCAGAAGAAGAAGAGTGAGAAAAAGGGATAGAAAGTGTCTTTAAGGAGGTAACTGCTGAAAACTTCCCCATGGAAGTCTACAGACCTCCCAACACAAGGGACCCAAGAAGGACAACACCAAGTCATATAATAATTAAAATGCAAAGATCAAGGAAAATGACAGACTATTAAAAGCATCCATAGAAAGAAAAAGATCCCATACAAAGGAAAATCCATCAGGCTACCATTAGACTTTAGAGCAGAAACCTTACAGGCCAGAAGGGAGTAGATGATATATTTAATGCAATGAAGCAGAAGGGCCTCAAGCCAAGAATACTCTACCTGGAAAAGTTATCATTTAAATTTGAAGGACGGATTAAACAATTTCCAGATAAGCAAAAGCTGAGAGAATTTACCTTCCACAAACCACTTCTACAGTGTATTTTGGAGGGACTGCTATAGATGGAAGTGTTCCTAAGGCTAAATCGCTATCACCAGAGGTAATAAAACCACAGTAAAGAAAGTAGAACAGTTAAATACTAAGCAAATGCAAAATTAAATCAACTACCCCTAAAGTCAGTCAAGGGATAGACAAAGAATACAGAATATGATACCTAATATAAATAAAGAATGGAGGAGGAATAAAAAGGAAGAGAAAAACAAAAAACAAACTTTAGATTATGTTTGTAATAGCATACTAAGTGAGTTAAGTTAGACTCTTAGATATGAAGGAAATTACTCTTGAACCTTTGGTAACCACAATTCTAAAGCTTATAATGGCAGTAAGTACATACCTATCAATAATCACCCTAAATGTAGATGGTCTGAATGCAGCAATCAAAAGACACAGACCATATCACTGAATGAATAAAAAGAAAGACCTGTCTATATGCTGCCTACAAGAGACTCACTTAAACCCAAAGACATACACGGACTGAAAGTAAAGGGATGGAAAAAGATACTTCATGTAACTAGTAGGGAGAAAAAAGCAGGAGGTGCAGTACTTGTATCAGACACAATAGACTTCCAAACAAAGAAAGTCACAAGAGACAAAGAAGGACATTACATAATGATAGAGAGGTCAGTCCAACAAGATAATATAAGCATTATAAATATCTATGCACCCAACACAGGAGCACCTACATGTGTGAAACAAATACTAACAGAATTAAAAGGAAAAATAGAATTCAATGCATTCATTCTAGGAAACTTCTACACACCACTCACTCCAAAGGGCAGATCGGCCCAAGAGAAAATAAGTAAGGACACAGAGGCACTAAACAACACATTAGAACAGACGGACCTAACAGACATCTACAAAACTCTCTACTCAAAAGCAGCAGGATACACATTCTCTCAAGTGCACATGGAACATTTTCAAGAACAGACCATATACTAGGCCACAAAAAGAGCCTCAGTAAATTCAAATGGATTGCAATTGTACCAACCAGTTTCTCAGACCACAAAGATATGAAACTAAAAGTCAATTATGCAAATAAAATGAAAAATCCCACAAACACATGGAGGCTTCACAACATGCTCCTAAATAACCAAACGGATCAATGAGCAAATAAAAACAGAGATCAAGCAATATATGGAGACAAATGACAACAATAATTCAACACCGCAAAATCTGTGGAATGCAGAGAAGGCCATGCTAAGAGGGAAGTATATTGCAATACAGGCCTACCTCAGGAAAGAAGAACAATACCATATGAGCAGTCTAAACTCACAATTAGCAAAACTAAAAAAAGAAGAACAAATTAGACCCAAAGTCAGTAGAAGGAGGGACATAATAAAGATTAGAGCAGAAATAACTAAAATTGAGAAGAATAAAATAGAAAGAATCAATGAAAGTAAGAGCTGGTTCTTTGAGAAAATAAAGAAAATAGATAAACCCCTTGCCAGACTTATCAAGAAAAAAAGAGAGTCTACTCACATAAACAGGATCAGAAAAGACAAAGGAAAAATTGCTACATATACCACAGAAATACAAAGAATTATTAGAGAATACTATGAAAAATTATATACTAACAAACTGGAAAACCTAGAAGAAATGGACAACTTTCTAGAAAAATAGAACCTTCCAAGGCTGACCAAGAAAGAAACAGAAAATCTGAACAGACCAATTACTGGCAACGAAATTGAACTAGTAAGCAAAAACCTACCTGAGAACAAAAATCTTGGACCAGATGGCTTCACTGCTGAATTTTATCAAACATTTACTGAAAACCTAATACCCATCCTGCTTAAAGTTTTCCAAAGAGTAGAAGAAGAGGGAATACTTTCAAACTCATTCGATGAAGCCAGCATCACTCTAATGCCAAAACCAGGAAAAGACACTACAAAAAAAGAAAATTACAGACCAATACCCCTGATGAACATAGATGCAAAAATACTCAACAAAATATTAGTAAACCGAATTCAAAAATACATAAAAAAGATCATCTATCATGATCAAGTAGGATTTATTCCAGGGATGCAAGGATGATACAATATTCAAAAATCCATCAGCACCATCCACCATATCAACAAAAAGTAGGACAAAAACCACATGATTATCTCCATAGATGGTGAAAAAGCAATGGACAAAATTCAACATCCATTCATGGTTAAAACTCTCATATAAATGGGTATAGAGAGCAAGTACCTCAACATAATAAAGGCGATATATGACAAAACCACAACCAACATTATACTTAAGAGCCAGAAGCTGAAGCTTTTCCTTAAAGATTGGGAAGAAGACAAGGATGTCCACTTTCCCCTCTTCTATTCAACATAATACTGGATTCAATGCATTCACTCTTTAAGATTGGGAAGAAGACAAGGATGCCCACTTTCCCCTTCTCTATTCAACATAGTACTGGAGGTCCTAGCCATGGTAATCAGACAACACAAGGGAATAAAAGGCATCCAGATTGGCAAGGAAGAAGTTAAACTGTCCCTGTTTGCAGATGACATGATATTGTACATAAAAAATCCTAAAGAATCCACTCCAAAACTACTAGATCTAATATCGGAATTCAGCAAAGTTGTGGGATACAGAGCTAATATGCAGAAATCTGTGGCATGCCTGTACACTAACAATGAACTTGCAGAAAAAGAAATCAGAAAAACAATTCCATTCACCTAAAATACCTAGGAGTAAACCTAACCTAGGAAGTGAAAGACCTATACTCTGAAAACTACAAGACACTCATGAGAGAAATTAAAGAAGATATGAATAACTGGAAACACATCCTGTGTTCATGGATAGGAAGAATTAATACTGTCAAAATGGCCATCCTGCCTAAAGCAATCTACAGATTCAATGCAATTCCTATCAAAATACCAACAGCAGTCTTCAACGAACTACAGAAAATTGTTCTGCAATTCATATGGAACCACACAGGACCCCGAATAGCCAAAGCAATCCTGAGAAAGAAGAATAAAGTGGGAGGGATCTCACTCTCCAACTCCAAGATCTACTACAAAGCCACAATAATCAAGACAATTCGGTATTGGCACAAGAACAGAACCATAGACCCATGGAACGGACTAGAGTGCCCTGATATAAACCCAGCCATATATGGTCAATTAATATATGATAAAGGAGCCATGGACATACAATGAGGAAATTACAGCCTCTTCAATAGCTGGTGTTGGCAAAACTGCACAGTGACATGTAAGAGAGTGAAACTGGATTATTGTTTAACCCCATTATACAAAAGTAAACTCGAAATGGATCAAAGACCTGAATGTAAGTCATGAAACCATAAAACTCTTAGAAGACAACATAAGCAAACATCTCCTGAATAAACATGAGCAGTTTCTTCCTGAATGCATCTCCTCATGCAAGGGAAACAAAAGCAAAAATGAATTCATGGGACTACATCAAACTAAAAAGTTTCTGTATGGCAAAGGACACCATCAACAGAACAAAAAGTCATCCTACAGTATGGGAGAACATATTTGTAAATGACATATCCAACAAGGAGTTAACATCCAAAATATATAAAGAACTTACACACCTCAACACCCAAAAATCAAATAACCCAATTAACAAATGGGCAGAGAATATGAAGAGACAGTTCTCCAAAGAAGAAATGCAGATGGGTAACAGACACAGGAAAAGACGCTCCACATCACTAATCATCAGGGAAATGCAAATTAAAACCACAATGATATATCACCTCAAACCAGTAATGATGGCCAGCATCAAAAAGACTAAGAACACCAAATGCTTGCAAGGATGCGGAGAAAGGGGAACCCTCCTACACTGCTGGTGGGAATGTAAGCTAGTTCAACCATAGTGGAAAGCAATACGGAGGTTTCTCAAAAACTAAAAATAGAAATACCATTTGATCCAGGAATTCCACTCCTTGGAATTTACCCAAAGAATATAACCTTTCAGGTTCAAAAAGACATGTACACCCCTATGTTTATCACAGCACTTTTTACAATAGCCAAGATACGGAAGCAACCTAAGTGTCCAGCAGATGATGAATGGATAAAGAAGATGTGGTACATATACACAATGGAATATTATTCAGCCATAAGAAACAAATTCTAGCATTTGCAACAACATGGATGGAGCTGGAAGACATTATGCTCAGTGAAATAAGCCAGACAGAGAAAGATATGTGCCAAATGATTTCCCTCATCTGTGGAGTATAATAAAGAAACAAAACGGAATGAACAAAATAGAAGCAGACTCAGAAACTCCAAGAAGGAAATAGTAGTTACAAAATGGAAGGGTGGTGGGAGGGGTGTGAGGAGCAAGGGAGGAGGGGATTGAGGGGTATTATGTTTAGTACACATGGTGTGGGGTATCACGGGGAGAACAAGTGTAGCACAGAGAAGGCACATAGTGAATCTGTAGCATCTAGCGGCATTGGGGTATAGGTGGGGACTTGATAATATGGGTAAATGTAGTAACCACATTGTTTTATCATGTGAAACCTTGTTAAAAGTGTGTATCAATAACACCTTCAGAAAAAAATTAGAAAAAAAAGAATAGATCATACACTAGGCCACAGAAGAGCCTCAGTAAATTCAAAAAGATTGAAATTGTACCAACCAGCTTCACAGACTACAAAGGAATGAAACTAGAAATAAATTACACAAAGAAAATGAAAAATCCCACAAACAAATGGAGGCATAGAAACATGCTCCTAAATAACCAATGGAACAAAGACCAAATAAAAACAGACATCAAGCAAAATATGGAGACAAATGACAACAATAATTCAATGTCACAAAATCTGTGGGATGCAGTGAAGGCCATGCTAAGAGGGAAATATATTGCAATACAGGCCTACCTCAGGAAAGAAGAACAATCCCATATGAACAATCTAAACTCACAATTAACAAAACTAGAAAAAGAAGAACAAATGAGACCCAAAGTCAGTAGAAGGAGGGACATAATAAAGATTAGAGTACAAATAAAGAAAATCAAGAAGAATAAAACAGTTGAAAGAATCAATGAAAGTAGGAGCTGGTTCTTTGAGAAAATAAACAAATTAGATAAACCCCTAGCCAGACTTATCAAGAAAAAAAGAGAGTGTACACACATAAATAGAATCAGAAATGAGAAAGGAAAAATCACTATGGACATGACAGATATACAAAGAATTATGAGATAATATTATGAAAAATTATATGCTAACAAACTGGATAGCCTAGGAGAAATGCACACATTTTAGAAAAGTACAATCTCCCAAGGCTGATCCAGAAAGAAACAGAAAATCAAAATCGACCAATTACCAGCAACAAAATTGAATTGGTAATCAAAAACCTACCTGAGGACAAAACTTCTGGACCAGATGGCTTCACTGCTGAATTTCATCACACATTTAATGAAGACCTAATACCTATCCTTAAAGTTTTCCAAAAAGTATAAGAGGAGGGAATACTTCCAAACTCATTCTATGAGGCCAGCATCACTCTAATACCAAAAACAAGCAAAGACACCACAAAAAGAAAATTACAGACCAATATCCCTGATGAACACAGATGCAAAATACTCAACAAAATATTAGCAAACCGAATTCAAAAATACATCAAAAAGGTCATCCATTATGATCAAGTAGGATTTATTCCAGGGATGCAAAGATGGTATAATATTAGAAAATACATCAACATCATCCACCACATCAACAAGAATAAGGACAAAAACCACATAATCATCTCCATTGATACCGAAAAAGCATTCAACAGAATTCAAAATTCATTCATGATAAAAACTCTCAACAAAATGGGTATAGAGGGCAAGTACCTCAACATAATAAAGGCCATATATGAGAAATCCACATCCAACATCATACTTAACAGCAAGAAGCTGAAAGCTTTTTCTTTAAGATCGGGAACAAGACAATGATGACCACTCTCCCTACTTTTATTCAACATAGTTCTGGAGGTCCTAAACATGGCAATCAGACAACACAAAGAAATAAAAGGCATCCAGATTGACAAGGAAGAAGTTAAACTGTCCCTGTTAGCAGATGACATGATATTGTACATAGAAAACCCTGAAGAATCCACTCCAAAACCACTAGATCTAATATCTGAATTCAGCAAATTTGCAGGATGCAAAATTAATACACAAAAAATCTGTTGCATTCCTATACACTAATGATGAAATAGCAGAAAGAGATATCAGGAAACAATTCCATTCACAATTGCATCAAAACAAAAAAATACCTAGGAATAAACCTAACCAAGGAAGTGAAAGACCTATACTCTGAAAACTACAATACACTCATGAGAGAAATTGAAGAAGATACCAATAAATGGAAACACGTCCCGTGTTCATGGATAGGAAGAATTAATATCGTCAAAATGGCTATCCTTACTAAAGCAATCTACAGATTCAATGCAATCCTATCAAGATACCATCAGCATCCTTCAATGAACTAGAGCAAATAGTTCTAAAATTCATATGGAACCACAAAAGATCCCGAATAGCCAAAGCAATCCTGAGAAGGAAGTATAAAGCTGGGGGATTATGCTCTCTGACTTCAAACTGTGCTACAAAGACACAGTAATCATGATAGACAATTTGGTACTGGCACAAGAACAGAACCATAGACCAGTGAAACAGACTAGAGAGCCCAGATAAAAACCCTAGCATATGTGGTCAATTAATATACTATAAAGGAGCCGCGGACATACAATGGAGAAATGACAGCCTCTTCAACAACTGGTGTTGGCAAAACTGGACAGCTACATGCCAGAGAATGAAATTAGATTATTGTCTAATCCCATACAAAATAGTAAACTCGAAATGGATCAAAGACCTGAATGTAAGTCATGAAAACATAAAACGGTTAGAAGACAACATAAGCAAAATGTAAACAGGAGTAACTTTTTCCTGAACGTATCTCCTCAGGCAAGGGAAACAAAAGCAAAAATGAACACATGGTACTGTATCAAGCTAAAAAGCTTGTGTACAGCAAAGGACACCATCAGCACAACAAAAAGGCATCCTATAGTATGGGAGAATATATTTGTAAATGACATATTCGACAAGGAGTTAACATCCAAAATGTATAAAGAAATCACACGCCTCAACACCGAAAAAGCAAATAACTCAATTAAAAAGTGGGCGGAGGATATGAAGAGACAATTCTCCAAAGAAGAAATTCAGATGGCCAACAGGCCCATGAAAAGAAGCTCCACATCACTAATTATCAGGGAAATGCAAATTAAAACCACAATGAGATATCACCTCATACTAGGTAGGATGGCCAGCATCAAAAAGACAAAAAACAACAAATGCTGGTGAGGATGTGGCAAAAGGAAAACGCTCCTACACTGCTGGTGGGAAAGCAAGCTAGTTCAACCATTGTGGAAAGCAATATGTAGTTTCCTCAAAAAAAATAAAAATAGAAATACCATTTGACCCAGGAATTCCACTCCTAGGAATTATCCAAATACAAGTTCTCAGATTCAAAAAGGCATATGCACCCCTATGTTTATTGCAGCACTATTTACAACAGCCAAGATATGGAAGCAACCTAAGTGTCCATCAGTAGATGAATGGATAAAGAGGAAATTGTATATATACACAATGGAACACTATTCAGCCATAACAAAGAAATCCTACCATTTGCAACAACATGGATGCAGCTGGAGCATATTATGCTCAGTGAAATAATGAGGCAGAGAAGGACAAGTACCAAATGATTTCCCTCTTTTGTGGAGTATAACAATGAAGCAAAACTGAAGGAACAAAACAGCAGCAGACTCACAGTTTCCAAGAAGGGACTAGGGGTTACCAAAGGGGAGGGGGAGGGGAGGCTGCATTGGGTGAGAGGGACATGGGGATTGAGGGGTATTATGATTGGCACACATGGTGTGGGGGGGATCATGGGGAAGACAAGGTAGCACAGAGAAGGCAAATAGTGACTCTGTGGCATTTACTACACTGATGGACAGTGACTGCAATGGGGTATGGGTCTTGGACTTGATAATACGGGTAAATGTAGTAACTATATTGTTTTTTCATGTGAAACCTTCATAAAAGTGTGTATCAATAATACCTTAATGGAAAAAAAAGAAAGTAGAAGATAACATTTTCTATCTTCTTATTATTGTAACTATTTCTATATGTCCATGGTCATTTCCACTTCTTAAAGACTTAAATTATCTATGAGAAAATTTCAAAAGTACCTATATAACTAGTAATAAAATTCAGGTATTTTTGAGGTCTGTATCTTTTACATAGACACTTGTAAAAAAGAAAAAAATTTTTCTTTTTTATTAATATATATTAGAAAATGAATTGAGAAGAACTATACTTAGGATGCCCTAAAAACTCTTGCAAATAGGGACTGAATACAGTTCTTCTGAATCAACATGATAGGGGTTTCCATTAAACCTTTTTCAAGTGGGCTTATTTTTCATGTCTTATTATTTCCCCACCCCAACCCCACCCCCCAACAGAAACTGTGAGCTGGGTAGTAGTTTTTAGCTCAAATGAAACCAATTTATTGTTTAAACTATCACATCTTCCAGATTATCAAGCAGTTTTTATATTGTCTTGGCCTCCCTTTTTTTTATTGTACTGTTTACCTCATCATAACTAATCTCAGAAATAATTCCTGTAACTTTAAAAACATTTTGTTTGTTGCTTACATTTACATGTGATATGTAAAATTAAAATTACTAATACTAGTTTTAGCAGTAGAAATATGTAAAGTTGGAGAGTCTCTTTCTATGCTAAAAAGTTTGGGACTATAATGCTGATTCAGTTTAAATGAGGATTATATTTTAAAGTATGTACAGTAGCCTAGTGTATGTTCAAACATGCGTGGGATTCACAATTAGGAGATGTAGTTTCTTGTCTCAATTTCTGCCATTAAGTAGTAATGTTGCCATGCTCCTAAAGAGTAAATTATGGCTTATTTTCTTCTAAGACATAAGCTAGACATTTTGTCTGTTCTAAAATTTCATGGTGCTAAAATGTAAACATTTTCTCTGTTATATCTCAATTTATTTGTAAAAAGAATACTCATGACTGTATTTTTAAGTCCTTACATAGGTAATTTTTAATTCCATTATTATTAAGCACCCACTAAATGACAGTGTTCATGTCAGACATCTCAAATCCATTATGGAGTAAGGAAAGGTAAAAATAAGCAAAATGTACCTGCATGGACTTAATGTCACTGAATTGTGCACTTAAAATTGTTGAAATGGTAAATTTATGTTCATTTTATCACACATACAAAATATATATGTGTATGTATCTGAATGCAGTGCATCACTAACATTTTGTGACTGCCATTTAAAGTTGTATTATATTTGTTTAGACACAAGTCTGTTTCTCCAAAGGACTCAGTCACTCCAGGGACAATGAGTTACTTAAGCCTAGATATAACTCCAGGGCCTAGAACTGTCTGTTTCTTAGATACCAGGGAAGTCAATTATATCCTGGCTTTTCCAAGTGTTATTTCATATATTGTAAATATAATTTTCAACCAAAGCAATGCATTAAACCCATAAAGTTGTAAAAATTTAAAATACACACCATAAAATTTCTTTATCATCTATCATGAGTTGAAGTTCTGAAAGCATGGTCACAGAACTAGAAACCTTCAAAAAATGTCTGTCAAATTAATGCGTGAGACCTGAGAAGACAAAAAGATAAACATACCACCTAGAGTCAGCCCAACAGATCTTACAGGGAATATAAGAGGAGTACATAATAGGGTACTTAAGAATGCCAACTAAGCCCTTTAAGTAGCTAGCTAACTAAATAACCCCACCCCTACCACTTTCTCCACGTAGCTTTTAACAGAGCCATTGCATGTCAGCCTCAAATAATCAAAAGTAAGGCAACTGCCTATTATATCCATTCACTGCTCAGACAAAAGTTGGAGACTTTGATTTCTTTAATACTGTAGTGTCAGTTTTTAAACCTAAACTTAACACTACTTAGCTGTATGTTACTAATGAACAGGTTAGCTTGTATATTTACTACACCAAATAAAGTTGGCATTTTACTATTCGTGGGGCTGATCCCGCCCTACCTCCTTCAATTGATTCAATTAAAGCCATTCAGGAAGCCAGATAAATTCCAAATTCAGTGGAGTTGTACAGCCCAAACCATAGTAGTTCAGCGCTTGAGAAAAGGAATCTTAAAGGCTGTGCATTAAAAGTTGCAAGGGACCACGAGCCACTAACATTTCCTGAAAAATACAGACCACACCCCAGTTTAGCCAGCTGGTGCACCTCACGGGTCGGAAAGGCGCAACGGGGATAGAGGGAACAAAAGTCAAAATTAATAGTTTAGGTCCACAGTGGAGGCGAGGGACGGGGAAAATCTATGAAGTTTGAGTCCTAAAACTCTTTGGATTGTGGAGGTTATAGAGGGGCCCCTTTAAGTTAGGCCTTAACTTCGCAAGCGGCACTGGGAGAAAACAACCCAAAAAACAAGAGAGTAGGCTCCCGAGTTCAATTTTAGCATTCACGGTGGGGCCCGTTAAACGCAACTGGAAAGCGGGCGTGTGTTGTCTGGCTTCCTCTTCCCGCCTCCCACGAGACGCGGACCCGGGCCTCTCTCATTTTCACCCCGGCCAGGTCCACTAGTTACCCGCGCCGCAGACGGGAAGCCGCCCCGCCCCCCCCGCGCCGCTCCCGCCCTCCAGGTCCCCTCCGCCCCACCTACCCCTGCCGGCGGGAGGTAGCGGCCGCAGCCGTCACGTGTCCTGGCAGCCGCCAAGTGAGGCCGCTTTTGCGACGCAGTGACAGCCAAATGGTGCGACAGGAGGAGCTGCAGCCGCGGCCGCAGCGCCCCGCACCGAGGAGCTTGAGGCGGCTCTTGGTTTCGCCCAGCGGGAGCGACAGAGTGAGCGTCCGGCGCTGGCGGGCGACGAGTGGGAGCCCGCTACGAGTGCCCTCGCTCCCCGCCGCTTTCCATGAACCGGGCGAAATAAGCCGCGCCGCTAGCAGGGGCTGCGCCTCCATGAATCCCTAGTTTATTTCTTTCTCTCCCTGCTGCTCACCCCCCACCCCGGTCCCTCCCGCCTTCTCCCTCCGCCGGCGGCGGCAACGTCCAGGTGCGGAGTCCAGGCAGAGCGCAATGGCGTCCAACCCCGAGCGGGGGGAGATTCTGCTCACGGAGCTGCAGGTAAGGGCCGTGGCTCGGGCGGCAGGCGCTGGCGGGGGAGCGGGAGAAAGTCTGCGTGTGTCCGGGGCCCCGGGAAGCCGTGCGGCCGCCGCACCCCTACCCCGCTAAGTGCGGAGACGGGGATGTCACTCGGGGGCCGAACCTCTCTCACAGTCGAGCCTTGGCCTGCCCCCGCTCCCAGTGGACTCCGTCTGCCCGAAGGACCCTTGTTTGGCGGGCTGCCCGCTGCGGCAGTGTACTCTCCCTCGGTCCCAGCGGCGGCTAGCTCACCGCCCCCTCCCCGTTCGGTGTCCGAGCCGTCCGCTGACGCCCCGTCACCCCCTCCCTGCGCCCGGCCGGGCCCCGCCCCGTCTTCCCTCGAACTCCGCTCCTTAAACTCCTTTGAATGATTCCCAAGCTGTTTTCTGGTCCCTCCCCTTCCCCTCAGACTCCGCACAAAGAGCGCCCCCATAACTTCCAGCCCCCAGACAAGTTCTGTTTTGTTTTGTTTTTAAACGTGTCTCACCAAGTGCTTGCCTCACTTCACCAGCCGTCTTCAGGTGACTGAATTTCTTTAATTTGAGGGTTGCCTTTTCTTTCCTGTTCTACCAAGTGCTGGTTACATAGTCCCCTTCTCAGCTACTCCCTGCTCAGATCCGGAAACTCAGATGCTGATGCTTTTCAGACTTTCATTTTCCCTCCGGTTTGAAAACCAGAGAAAGAGTTACAGAAGTTGTTTACAAATGAGAAAGCAGTCGACTAAGGGAAATCGTTGGGCACCACATGCCTGCAGAAGATGAGAACAAAATATGTTCCTTAATTAGTTAAGTCCTTGCTGAGTAACATGTATTGTTTTCCATTTCCGACTAAATATATTTGATGATGTGGGCTCAATTTTTTTTTTTAGGTCTTTATGATGTACGGAGGTACCTATTCTACCCTGATGGGTTTCTTTTTCATTAAAGTGTTCCCGAGATGTTTACATTTGGGTTAAAATTTCGTGCTTGAAACTTATTTTTGTTTGTTTTAATGTAGTCATCTTGGGAATTAAGAAGACCCCGGAGATGGGAATTAAGAAAAAATAGCATACTTAACATTTAAAAAAGCCCACTGAATTTAGGCACTCTGAAGGGTTGAATCTTGATGGTGTCGAAATTAAATATTGCAACTGCTTCTAAATGTTTTGCTGTTCAAATGTATTTTTCAGTAAATTTCAGTATAAGCATAGTTGATACTTAGATGTAAGCTTGAAGGTATTGTTGTAATACTTGACATTTCCTGCACAAAAATAGAGATTTCAACAAGGTAGAATAGTGCACTGTTGCAAATTTGGAATCCTTTAGCAGTGCAGGCTGCATGTCGTTGAACATGTTGCTATATAGCATTTACTCCTAGCCTCTTATAAGGAGGTCTTTCAGCATACCATATTTGCTAAATGAGTGGAATTTATCGTTTTGTTAATTTGCGTTAGATTTGTAAACAAAATTTGAGGCACGTTGGAAATACTTTCCATTGCCTAGTCTTGAAATATGAAAAGTACACTTTGGTTCTGAATGGGAAAAAGCCGTGAAAATGACATGAGCATTTTTCTTTAAATGAAGTGGCTTCACAGTTACAAAGAATTTGGAATCCTTATTTGTATTTTATAGAAAGTTGACATAGATATAGAAAGTTGGCCTCGACCTGAGAATATATTTTCATGAGTATGAGAATGTAACGTTTAGGTACTTTTAATAACATCAGTGTGGAAAATAATATGGGAGCAAGTCGAAGAAATATGGTCCTATTTTAAAAATGGGACCAAAATGGGGGAACACCTGAAGTTCAACTTTTAGAAAAAACTAATATGTAATCCCTCCAGAAAAAGAATAAGTGTTTATTGCTACCTTATAGGTTGTCATGTATATACAGGGCATTTTCTTGTGTATTTGATTCCTAGTTCTAGTAAAAGTTACTGCATTTGAACTTTATCATGTTTATTAAAATAATTGAGAATATTATTTACATCAGAACTTAAGATAAATGGTCATAAAATTTATACATCCATGTATTCAAACATTTTATTTCATTGGGTCATGAAACTAGTATACAGTAACCAAATACTTATCAGACCTCTTTGGAGAGCCAAATTTTAAAAAGCTTCTCAGTTGTTTAAATTTATTTAAACTGAAAAGTTGTGTAATTTGAAGTTCTTAAAGCTTCCCTGACATACAGATTTCAAGTATTTAAATAGTAATTTATGTAGCAAGTTTTAAAACTTGCATTTAATAGTTAAAAACTTACTTTGCTGTATCTTGTCTTAGGAATATTTGTCTCACTCTGAAATATACCTGTTACAAGTGACTTTTAATGAAACTGACATTTCTTTAGCAATGTATATTCAACATTTAAAAAGTATTTTTCAAATGACATTGCAAAATTTGAGATACTTTACGACTTGAGTCGGAATTGGCTAATTAGTAATTTGTAGTTGTAGAAAGACAAAGACAGTCTGAAACCATAGCAGTTTTGGTTCGTAGTTACTGTACTGTTTCTATGGAATAATGTTTCTAACTCTTGATAGTAATTTAGGAGGCTTATTATTTGGCAAGGAATCATTAATGAAGCACACAAACTGATGGCTAGAGGCTTCAATGTGTAAGAAGAGTATTTGCTGTGGTAAAAATAAAAATAGGCGTTTAAAAGTACAAGCAGTTGGCATTGCTAATTTTTAATCTCATAACTAATTTGTGTCTTACTCTCTTTATTTTGTATTTAAGTATAATGGGAAACTTACTGAGATACTTTTGTGAGACCAAAAACAAAGTTTATTTCAAGGAAACTGGATTAATGGAAACCGTATAAAGAACCTCAAAATGACATTGTTGGCTATCATAGTAATTTTGTAGAATGCAGACCCAAATATTGAGTAACATGCTTATAAAGTTATCTTGTTGATTATTGGAGATTCATCTTCATCAAAGTGCCTAATAAAGTGTTAAGTTGAAAATCTTAAATTCCATTCTCAGTAGCAGTTAGGTAGAGGTGACTTGCTCATGTGGAAGGTTGAGATAATTAGCCTTAAGTTACAGGGATTCATTTCAAGAACATTTGTTGAGTATATACCAAAGATATATTGGAGGATATAAATATGATGAGGTATAGCTTTCATTGTCTAGAAGAGAGTAACAATAACACATTGGGTTCTTTTTTTGTTGTTGTTTTTTGCTATATGTCAGACATTGTACTTGGTACTTTATTTCATCTTTACAACAGTCCAGTAAGGTGGGTGTTGTTTCCATTTTATAAGTCAGAAAACTAAGTGCAGGAATGTTAAGTAAATTGTTGTCACACTGTAAGTGTGAGTTGAATTCAGCTCTCTTTGTTTCCCACTGCACCATTCTTCAAGCTGCCACAGTACTGTGGACCACAAAATGTTTTGTATTCCAATGTTACAGATGTGTGAACTTTCTACAAATTAGTCAAAAATGTAATTAACCATAGTTAACCTTAGTATAAACATTATATTACTTGTTAGGTTCCTCTATAATAAGGAAAAATGACTTCCACATTTTGTTTGCTGGTCTGTAATTTAGCAGTACTTTATTGTTGGGAATAAGGTATAATATTCTACAGAGACCAACAATGCGACTAACCTTTTTGCAGGTTTTCTCCATTTAACAATTACTTTCCTAATGAAAGTTGTCAGATGTTTACCCTAACCCTTCCAAAAGGTTTTTACATTTCTCTAAAGACTATCCATAAGGTAAACTTCCCTTTATAGTTTTAAGCTCACACGTAACCACATTGATGAGGGGGCTTCATTTGTTACCAGGACGATAAATGTCTTGATGGTTCTAAAAGAAGTTGATTATAATCATTGGCCAAAGAAATTGCTTACTTTTCTTTAGTTTGCATTTCTAATCCTAGTTAATCCCAAAAATATTCCCTTGAAAACTTCAAAAAGGATTTCTATACTAGTTATGTTGTATCTACAAACATCACACTTATTTTTACCCATTATAGGAAATTAGGAGGTAGCATCTAATATTGCAGTAATACTAGAAAGTAGGCAGGATGGGCAACACAGATTTTATAGTTACTTCAAATTATATATGTAATACACATTCAGTGTAGAAAATCTGGAAAATGCAGAAAAGCACAAAAGAAAATGAAAGGCACTCATAGTTTATTAGTCAGATAACTTCACAAACTTTTTCAACTTCTAAGTCTATGGCATTTGAATCCATTAACTCTTTTTCCTCTGTTTTCAAATTGAGATATATTTGGCATACAAGATTGTGTAACTTTGCATATTTTTTCCCTTTACCCCATTTTACTTACTATAATTTTAAAGACAAATGTGGTTCATAGAATTTCAGGATAGAAATAGCTATAGGTTAAATAAAGTTTTTTTAACCACTAGTTCTAGTTAAGTGGATCTAACTAGCTTTATTTTTTTATCTCAGAATATTTTGATTTGGAGTCAGTACTTTGAGATACAGCTCAATGAAAAGTAGGTGGAGAGTACAGTGTGGACTTAGTAATAGACAATGATACATATCAAGTCTTTGAACAATAGATGCAAGTCGATTTTCAGCTTAAATTTGATTATTGCTACTCTTATAGAATGGTATGTACTTTATTTAAGGATGCGTTCAGTAATATGCCAAACATTTATTGACTATCTAAGTAAAAGTCTCTGTGCTCAAACTAATGGTATAAAATGATGGCTCTAAAATGGATGGTGTTTTTCAGTCATCTCTAATTGGTGTAACAGGGATTAGTTCTAGTTTCCCTACAACTCCTCTTATACATGTATGATCAGTATTGAAACCGGGAGAGGTAGGATATCCTCTAAGCATTGCCTATTTACCCCAGGATTTTGCATCTGATTCCTTGGGCCCTCCTCTTTCTGCTTTTCAAATTTGACAGTGGTAGATTTTCAGGTCTTTTATCAAGTTATTCATACATGTGTCTACTTTTAAACAAATGAGAAGGGAGTAGTAGTTAGTAGAGATGAATGGCACTTAAAATAATGTTACTTCCAGAAGCATACATATTTGAATAGAATAGTTAATTCTGCATCATTTTCTGTGAACTGTGTGAGAATGTACTGTATTGAACAGTTGCCAAATGTCCACTTTATTTCAAAAACCAGTTTTACTCTGACTACTGGAGTATGAAAATTATGACATTTAATATGATTAACTTTTGATATACAGCAGAGTTCAAACTTGGCAGGAAAGTTAGAAAGTTAAAGAATAGTTAGAAGCTTTAAAAAGATCTTTAAAATTTATTTTAATGAGAAAAATTTACTAATAAAAAATAACTTCTAGTATCTTAGGAAAGCAGAAATAGAGAACATTTATCTTGATATTATGCTTAATTTCTCTTAATCTCATGAAATCTTATTTTGAAGCTAGTTCTATTGCCATATTCAGCTTTTTATACTATCTCAAAAAAATTAAATTTGTGTAACATGTTCATAAATATCGTCTGTGAAAAATGAAAAACAGGAAAGCCTAGAGTGTATTTGATAATAAATGACTTATATTTGAAGGTAAATGTCAGTGTCACATTGTGATGATGAAATGATGCATAAGCATTACATAATATATACTTTTATTAGGATTTATCTATTTTAGAAACTTGGCACTGGTTGCTTTTTCTAATTGGTTAAAGTTTTTCTGCCCTGGCTCAGAAACACCTTAATTTATTGGAAAGTTGCTGTGACAGAATTTGAAATTTATTTTACATTTTAGGAGACATACCACCCAAACATGTGCTGAATATCATGTATTTTATACTTTAATAGTAGTTCCCTTTCCTATAGTTGCCACCTTAGTGATTCTCTAAGAAGGTGCTTGTTTTACCTATTTTGGAATTTTCATAGAGCAAATTTCATTAAAATTTTGGATTTTTTTCTTTTGTTAAACCTTGGGCATGCATTGAATTAATCATTATCCATCTATATGTCTGTTGTTATAATAAGTACCCATGGAACACTCATTCCTCCTCCCTTCCCCCAAAAAGCTAGGAATTTAACCTATACATGGCTTTTCTCCATTCCATCTCCCCACCTCCATTTTCTTGTCAGTCTAGGTTACCATCATCTTGAATTCTGTGTTCATTCTCTTGCTTTCTTTGTATATAATTTTGTTGGGTATGTAATTTTTAAAAATATGTTTTTTATTTCAGTTGCTTTTATGTAATTCTGTTGAATATAATCTTCCAAACTTGGATTTTTTACCTGTGATGATTTATCCATATTGCATGTTGCTATTGTCCATCATTTTAATTGCTGTATTATATTTCATTGAGTAAACTATTCAGCAACTCTCCCATGTTGAATATTTGGATATTTATCCACTCTCCTTTGTTGGGCATTTAGCTATTTTCTGGTTTTTGTAATTATAAACAGTGCTACTATGGACATTCTGTATATTTTCCCCATTGTCTATATATAGGGCATATACAAAATGTGTATATATTCCCCATTGTGTATATATAAACATATATATTTAAGTTTCTATTAATTATATTCCTGTTGCCTCATGGGGTAATTATAAATGAATGCCCAATTCTGGGAGATGATGTTCAAATCCCAATGTGGTTGTGCCAGTTTATATTCATATCAGCAATAGATAAGAGAAACTATCTTTGGTTATCCATCCTCTCCAACATTTGACAGTCTTTTAATTTTACAAATTAGAAGAGTATAAAATGCTATCTCATTGTGGTCTTAATTTGCATTTTCCTCATCATCACTATTGTAGACATTTACTTTTTTGTTTACTGGGCTTTTTATGTTTCCTTTTCAGTCAAACCCCTGTTCACATCTCTTGCCTATTTTCTGTTTTTTCTTACTGATATAAGTTTTTTATATTCTTTATGCTAATTCTTTGTGTATGTGACGAGTGTCTTCTCTCAGTTTGTAACTTGTTTTTTTCCTTTCTTTTAGGGAGTTTGTGGGAGGGACAGTTTTTAGTATTTTACCTTTTTAGCAAATACTCAAAATCGTTCACATCATTGTGACCAGCAAGCTTACACTTAATATCTATTCTAGATTTGATATAGAAAGTATAAAGTTTATGTAGCATATGGCACATGAAGTCACCAACTATCCAAATGAACAACCACAGAAAGGTGAATAAAATATATCACCTTATGCACGCTAGCCACTCAAATGTTAGTTGACTGAATTATAGAGTGAATTTAGGTGGAAAGTAGTAGTGAAAATTATATATGTAAATAGTTTATCAACTGCTTGTTTTTCTCATTTCATATCCCTTCAGTGCAAACTATTTTTATTAGTTATTAATATTTTTACTAATAATTATTAATATTCTTTCATTTGAGGGGCAACGTATTTACTTAATTATATGAAGTGGTTATTCAATTATATGCATAGCTTGTTAATGTTAAATGCTAAAGTTTGATCAGATTTAATGGATAAAAATAGTAAATACTGTTCTTTTGCAAAATTTATTGATACTTACAAACCTAGAATCCTAAATGCAGTTTTTTTGTCATTGCTGGTGGTATCTTCTAAATGAGAATTTTTTTTTTGCTTTCAGTCAAGTTTGTCAATCTTTTAATGTAATTGCTTTTTGTTAAAGAAATTGTTCCTTACTCCATGTGTAAATGGTAGTCACCTATATATTTTACTAAGAGCTTCAAAGCTTTATTTTTAACATTAAGCCAGTATAGCTTCAACTGGCTTTGAATACTGAGTAAAGGGCCAAGTTACTTCTTAATTTTTAAAATATTTTGAAATGTGTATCAGTCTTACTCAAAACATAAAGTAGAACACTTTTTTAGGCTAGAAGCATTTCTGAATAGCCTTATTTAAAATTTGCAAGTTAGAAGTTAAGGTTACATTATACCAGGTTATGTAATGAACTATACCTGAAGTTATCCTTACCTATATCATTAGTAGTTCACTTTCCCTTATAGTGCCAGTTTGTGGTCTTCTATTTTTGTTGCATCCCCTGGGGCCTTGGGTCAATAAGATCCTTGACCTACCTCTTGTTAATTCTCCATCACATTCTCCAGTTGTGGCTCAACTTTCTGTATTTTCTTAAGTCATCCAATTTATTCCTGCTCCTTTGTTCTGATCAAATCGCTCACCTAGTCACTGACTTTACTAAGTAATACATAGTATTCAACAATGTGAGTGTCCTCAACTTTTCTTTTCTTAAAAATTTCTTGGAATTTCAGCCATTTTGTTTTCTGATCCAATTTTAAGGAAAAATTGTTTGTGCTTGCTAAAGCTATACTTTCCTGAACCTCTACTTTCTTTGGAATATTGTTTCTCTGTTTTGCAGGATGGGGCTTTCAATTCTCCCCTAACTCTGCCTAACGATGAAGTCACTTCTCTCCTTTTTAAAAAAAAATGCTCTTTAATACTGTTACCCCCTCAACTTTTCTCTTTTAATAATTAATCTCCTTTAAGTAATCTTCTTAGTTGTGTTTTATTCTACCTTTATTTTTAACTTACTCAAATATGACTTCTATCCCAATTACTCAGTTTATATTTTCTCTTAAAAGCCTCAGTGACCTCCTGATCCTTGTTTAGAGGCAACTGATACTGCTTCAGTTTCTGAAACTGTTGTTTAAATTAAGGTTTCTGGGCACTGTACAATATTGGTTCATTTTCTTTCATCATAGCTACCTATATTTGCTATTACTGTTTTCTTTTGATAGCTTCTTCCCTAGTTTAAGTGTTCTGCCTGTTCCTAGCCTATTTCACCTCTAATTTATTCTTCAGATTAACCACCAGAATTAATCACCTTGTTTTGTCAGGGTTGCAGATAATAGAAGCCTGTTTAAATTAGCTTAAACAAAAATTGGATTTATTGGAAAGCTTTAGAGACATCTTAACCCAAGGGTAGGATATGTAGCCAGGTCTCATGAGTATTAAACAGGAAACTGGAGGCTTGCTTTCTTCCTAGGGCTACATGTTCTCATCATTAAGTATGTTTATTACTTTATATTTACTCTGATACTGGTTCTCCTTTTATGTGGTCCCCAAATGACACTCCTAACTTCTGAATTTACGGTAACTCTTCAAGTCCAGTGCCCACAGCTAACCGACTCCCATATTCTGTGCCACAATCTTAAGTATTTGGGTGAGGAAGTCTGATAGACCCCATACAGACCATGTCCCCTTGATCCAGTCAACTGTATCAATGGAGGGATGGAGTTCTGAGTACAGTAGATACCAATATGTCTGCAGGGACCCTCCTGTGAATTAGGGATAGGGGCTGTTCTCTGAGGAGAGAGTATAGGTTGAAAGAGCACTTCTCTACTTAAACCCTTTTAATAACTTTCCATTAATTATAGAATAAAATATAATTAGACCTTCCATTATCTGGCCTATATCAGTCTTTTCAAATTTTTCTCCCTATATATGTTATACTCTGTCATATTAAAATTACTTGCAGTTCTTGAAATTGTACCTCTTTATACCTCTATTTTTGCATATGCAGTTTCTAACTTTAAGAATACTAATAATTGATTGAAGAGCTTTTGACAAATGGAACCCTCCTTAAAATTCTACTGAAACATCATTGAATATATGAGTATATTCATATATAATCAAGAAAAATTGTCCTTAAGATACATTTTTGATAAATCAATTTAGTGATTGGTCATGTAGCATTTAGGTCCATTGGCAAATTAGCCTACTTCCCATTTTGCAGCTCCTGTTACTGAATATATCACCCAATATGGCAATTAATTATAGAAGTGTATGACTTTCCCACTTTCAGGACAAAAGCTAGGTCTTACTCATCTTTATGCCCCTAACACCTGGCATACAGCTTATACTTGATAAATGCTTCAGTGAATAAATGACTGATTTCTATGACTGATTTACTACATCTTACTTTTCTATATTTCTGAAGGTTGTCATTCTTTCCCTAGATGCCCATGCTAAAAAATCTGCTGGTTACTTTTATTTGACTACTGTCTCAGACACTTCATTTTATTCTTCTAATTATAGTAGTAACTTTAATTACTACTACTAATTTAGTAGTAACTTTAAAAACCAATATGCAAATCCATAACACCTCCTGCTTTCTGGGTTTCATTCATTACTTTGCCACTGTCCAAGTTTGTGGCTCATTATCATTTGGATGATTTCAGCGTCTTAATGTTTTAACCTCTACTATCTCATTGTTTAATTTAAATTATGTACAACTGCTAGATTCAGAAATTATCTCCAGCATTCAGTGACTGCTTATTGCCTGTGAGATATAGTCCTAATTCCTTAGCACTAAAGGCTGTCATTGTTGTATTGCTAAAATAACCTTAATTTTTAACTCTTTTCATGCAGGCAGCCTACTCAGGCATGCATGCCATGATGAGTTATTTTTCCTCACCTATATATTCTTGCTATGTTCTATCAAGTAGAATCCTTCTTTAAGGCCCAGTTCAGATTCAAATTCTGCTTTTTCATTTTTTGCTCTATTTTCCTTGTCTTGTATATATCTCCTCAAAACTGAGGATATTTGCTATCTGTTGACTTTTATCCTTTGTTGTATTGCACTGTAGTTGTTTATGTTCTACTTCATTTTCTTTCTTTGGTTGAATGCTTAAAGTCTTTGAGTAGAGGACTCTATATATTAATCTTTTCTCCCTTAGTCCAGAGCCAAACAACTTGTATAAGTAGCTACTTATTAATGTTTGTTGAATAAATAACAATCTTATGTCTGAAAATCCCCACATTTTACATTTACTACTTTAAATACTTTTTTCTGCTTTTGTTTTGGTGTTTATGAGGGAGCAGAACTGCATTACATCATTTTTCCCTAGAGAAGGTCACTTGACAAGTACGTAATTGTAAGTTTATTACCTTCAGTCATAATTGAGTTCCCCATTTCATACTGAGAGTTTTCTTCTGGTAGAAGGAGCTCTGTCTAGATACAACTGAAGCAAGTTATAGTAACAATTTTTGTTATTATTAAAAACTAGTTACAACTAATTCATATTGATGTTATTTCACTTAGCCCTTAAGACAGTTCTGCTGAAATAGTGTTATCTTTTCACTTGTACGCAAAAGAGCTAAAGTTCAGGGTAGTTAAATAGCTTCTCTGATTTCACATAATTAGTCTAAACCAAGATGTAAATCCATAACACCTCCTGCTTTCTGGGTTTCTGTTTCTACACATTTATAGACATATAGTCATCTAACTGGTTTCAACAAAGATACCCATATTTCATTTAGTCCTTCCTAAAACCAGTTTCATATCCTATGGCTGACTCCTCTTTCCTCATATTCATGTCTATTCTTCAATCCTTTCTTCCTTATTTGCCATCAAAACTCCAAGATCATCTTTCCCTAAGGAAGAACAGTTCAGATTTGTTCTCTCAAATGGCATAGTCAGATTCCTCAAATATCATAAAAATGGAACTTAATTAAAGGATCAGTCCTTAAAAAGCAGATATACTTGTAAAGAGTAAGATTTATTTCTTGCAATATTGGTAAAAGTTATCTAACCTCCTTTTCCCTTGGGAGCCTTGAAGAGTGGGAGAGAGTCTTCTATTCACTAATGAGCCTATATAGAAGTAACTGTTACAGTGAAGATACTTGACCTTTTCTCTCCTTGATGCATTATCAGTTTGGTTCCTAAAGAAAAAGAAGCCTCGTTGAGTAAAAAAAAAAACATTTTTTAAAGATACTTAAGAATGTTTCGACCACCGGGTCATACTCTTCATAATGATTTTTCATTTAAGATCACTGTTGTATGAGTCTGTATTCTGTGTGTGTTGATGTAAAGTTGCCAATTTATAAGGGGTCAACTGTTCTCTATTTTGAGATTTTTGCCATTTCTGTGCTTCCTCCCTCTCTTGATATCAAAATGTACTTTCTTTTAAGAAATGATGAGAAAATAATTAATAGTAATATTCTAACTGGCAAAATAATAAATCAGTGACCATATATATATGTCAAATTTCTTTCTGGATATTTACTGACCAGTAATTTCAAGGCCTTGTTGAAATCATTGGTCTAATAGATAATTCAGGTTTTGAAATCATACAGACCTAGTTTAAATCCCTTATTTAGCACGTTTTAGCTGTTGACTTTGGGTTATTTAGCTCCATGAGGCAATTGTTCTTATAAAAGGGGATAATTCCTGAGTCAGAGGACTGTTGTAAATATGTTTTTTTTAATGATGTACATAAAGCACCTGCTTTATAGTAGGCAGAAAACTTAGTAACCCTGTCAGGTTTACGTTTCAGAGGATTATTTAATTTTTCTTTAAATACTAACATTTTTTAGTTGACAGGCTGCTGAAGTTGGACATAAGAGACCTAGAGAACTGATCATAGGTCATTAATTATTTTCCTTCTTTTCTTTACTCTTTGCCTCATAGAAGGTATGATAAGGATAGCCAACCAAAAGGTGTGTATACTAGCATGGTTGTTTTTTTAATTTTAACAGTATGCTGATATGTGTGTAAGAATAAGTAAAGAAATCTTAGGTTATATGATGTACTTCTAGGATTGAGCTTTCATTTAAGAACCTTTCGTGTGCTGTTTGTCATGCAAAAATAAGTATGGTAAATAGTGAGCTGTAGAACAATTAAGTGATTTCATGAAGCAGTTTAAATAAATTCAGATCCTTTGTCCTTTCTCAGAGGCTTTTGGAATTTTATAAACTTGAACTAAGATTATATATCTGCAGAATCTAAAATGCACTTTTCAGCACTACAGAAACATTTGTGGTAATATACTTCTATATATTAATAATGTCAACTCTAATAGAATATGCTTAAACTTGGATGTGTAAAATATAGTAACTGTCTGAGTTCGATTATTTGTTAGTATAATTGACTTTCCATCTTATCGCTCTGGAAACCTTACTTTTTGCACTCCAGCATCAGGAGATTGTTCATTTTACTATAAATTTGTGTTTTAGTGCATGTTTTTATTGTGCTAAAACTTCATAAAACTCTGCACAAAATTCTACACTTAGTTTTGATTTTCTCATTGTAAGGATTGTTTTATAACAAATGAAAACCTTAAATATCATTTCTAAGGCAAAATTCTTGCTTTACCAAATCAGTAGCAAATACCTTACTGAATCGCTTAAAAAAAAAATAGACCTTTACCAAATCAGTAGCAAATACTTTACTGAATCTCATTTTTTAAAAAAATGGATCTTTTGTTTTCTTTGGTGGATAATTCTTTAGTATAGTATAGTGGTAATACAGAGGATTTTGTATTGATTTTATAAGAGTGGATAATTCTTTAGTATAGTATAATGGTAATTGTAGAGAAGGAATTTGGTATTGATTATAAGAGTATCTCATACAAAATAGAACCATGTTGAAAAAAATAGAAGCACTGCTAATATCACTTTGTAAAGCATTTTTGAGTTATTAAAGCACCTTCACATGTATTTCACTTGATTCTTAAAATGAGTCTTTGAGTTCAAAATGGGGAGGGGTTATTTTACTCAATTACAGCTGTTCATGTTAACTCACCTAATATGTGCTTTAACCTGAATCCACTTTCTGATTCCTATGCCTCATTTTAAGTACTACACGTAATTCTAGTTTCATTAACTTTTAGGTTTATATTTTTTTCCTTTAATATACCTAAAAAAATGGTTAGCATTTTCAAAGTTATTTTAAAAGTGAATGTGAAAAATGTCTTTTTTCTTCAAGAGAACAGAGTAACAATAAAAGGGAATTTGTAATTTGCCACCTAGTTGTGAGTATTCATGGTAGTATCAAAGTTTTTGTATTACTTTTATAACATAAAAATATTGTAGAGATATTTTACACTCTAGCAGCTGTGGAGTGTAACTTTTGGAGAGTTTATCATGGTTGAAAGTTTATGTAAAATTTAAAAATTATTTAAAATACCCATTACTAATGAAGTTGAATGTTTTCTGTATTTATAAGTTATATATAAAAGAGGCCATGTTGCCCTCAATATAGACTTGCAGAGTGAGTGTTTTGTATGCATGAAGTATTTTAGTGAACTGAAAAAATACTCATGTTTTTATATCTCTTAAAGGAATAATATATTTTTCTCTGATGTAAAATTCAGCCTGCACTTACTTCTGATTTATCACTGTGGGGGTAATGATATTACAGTGACAAACTGCTTTAAATAAAAAACGTTTTTTTAAAGCCTAACAATAAACTTCATTTTGTGAACCCTTTTCCATTTGAACATCTAACAACTTTCCTAAAATATTTTGTTGGAATATGTAACATTCTTAGTGATCATAGCAGTTGGGCTTAAATACATTCAGATAGATTTATGAGGAAAAGGATGATCTCTTTTTTTGACTATCTACACTAATTTCATCTTCCTTTCTGTGCATAAGTTATATCTTACTAAAGGTGGTATTCTCATTCCTACCCTACTTTTTCCTTGCTATGCTCTTTACAACCTTGGAGATATACTTCCTCTTAAGCCCTTCTACTAAAACAGAGTCTTCTCTTTTAAATAAGTTAAAAGTAACTATACAGTTAACAAATAACTTACACATTTTGGGGTTTAGTTTTTCTTATTGCTCAATCTGTAACTTACTGAAGGCCAGCTCTATTGCTAGTGTCTAAAACCAAATCAAAACCAAATAACTAAATGCTAAGTACTCTACTCAGCTTGACTTTACTTTGCCTAGCCTTGTGACTTCAAGAGCTTCAATATCTGTCCAGCTAGATCCTGTAGAAGTAAAATGTTCATCTCTTGGCTATGAGGTAATATAGTATAACTGATTCATTATGGGGAAACTAACTTTTTCTCTGCAAATTTGATGTTTCCCTCTCTGAGAAGCACTTCACTTCCTTTATTGGTGACTTTAGATTTCCAGTTAGCTATTATATCAGTAGTACTTGGGCAAATTGTGACACTTCAAAATTTTTTTTAATTGTGGTTAAATACACATAACATTTACCATCTTAACCATTTTTAAGTGTACAATTCATGACATTAATTCTCCATATTATAACTTAATATCATCCATCTCCAGAATTCTTCATCTTAGCTGAAACTCTGTACACATTAAACACTAACTTCCCATTAAGCCTTTTCCCCAGCTCCTGGCAAATACTGTTCTACTTTCTGAATTTGACATATGAATTTGACAGTAGAAGTGAAGTCATACAGTTTATTCCCTTTTGTGTGTGGCTTACTTCACATATTGTAATGTCTTCAAGGTTCATCATGTACTATGGTGTCAGACTTTCCTTCCTTTTTAAGCCTGAATAATATTCCATTGTATGTATATATATCACATTTTGTTTATTCACTCATCCATTATTGGACACAGAGGTTGCTTCCTGTTATACTTTTCTTTTAAGTATGGTACTCTTGGAGGTTATTGTACCTAGTTATGATTATTTGATATTCTGTAATTATGTTCGGTGCAGTAGTCACATGTAGCAACTAAAATTTAATTAAAATTTAGTTCTTTAGTCAGAGTAGCCACATTTTGCGAATACCATGTGGCTGGTGGCTGCTGTATTGGACAACATTGATATAAAGAATATTTCAGTCATCACAGAAAGTGCTGTTGAGCTGCACTGGATAATGAATGTGAAGGTCTTTTTTTTAATACCTTAAATTTAGAGAAGATAGAAAAGTATTGTGGATTACAGAAATATTTTTATGTTTATCTGAATAAAATTTATTACTTTAGAAAATGTCTGTTTAAAGACATTTTTGCAGTGAATCCAGAGGTTTTTGTTCACTCTGTGCCTGAAAAGTGTTAAAATACTTTGTACTGGATGAATTTTAAATAAAACTGGTTTTTCAAGTGAAATAAATGATATTGTCTTAATAGTTTAGCAGATTAAATATATGTACACAGTCATAAGTATTTGTGTATGTCAGAGATTTATAGAAAAATAGTTTGAAGTTGTATTTTATATCCACCATTCTCTAGGAGCATATATGTTAAATCCCAACAGAAATATTTTGTATTCTGTTCATTTATATGCCAAATTAAAGGGTTGACTATTAGTGTAGCTGGGGAAATCTTTGACTAATTATACAGTGATATTTTGTGTAAAAAGTATTGTGAATTAAAATACACTAAAGTCCCTCTTGAAATGTTTCTTTATGAGAGACATTTCCTTGATTATGTTATAAAAAATAGAACTACCTTCCACCCTACCTTCCAGCACTCCCTTTCCCCCCTCTGCCTCTTGGTTTTTTTAATGTAGATTAAATGACATAAAGCATTTACTTCATGTGCCTGGTATTTAATGGGCACTCAGCAAATATTCTTGCCTAAACCTTCCTTACTCATTGTGAGCATCCAAAGTATGTCTCTTAGATTTTATAGTGAGAGATACTTTTTCAAGTAGTGCTTGTTTTAATTTATGTAAATAATACAGTAATTATTTTCATGTATTACAGTGAAGCCTAAAGGTATGCAAATAGTTTTATAAGTTATTTTAATTACCTTTTATTTTTTTAGAAAAGCAAGGCAGAGGCTTTTATTTAGAGAGAAAGCGAGAGGAATAAGAAGGAAGTGTAGATCTCCTATCTTGCGGTGGTGAGCATTGGGTTCCGTGAAATTGATGAAGTTAGAGGCACACATAGCATGTAAAGAAAGTAAAGGGAGTCCCTGCCTCACACAGAGGCCAGGGTGGCTTGAAAAAGCAGGCTGGAAGTCACAGAAAAAGAGAAAGAGAGACACTCTCCATGGATACCCAGTCGGGCTGTCGGAGTCTGATTCCAGACACACAGACCTTTGAGAACCTGCTGAAGTATAGCCTCAGCCTAGACTCTTCGCATTTGTCCACGGCTTTCCTAAGTCCCTCACATCCAAGGAGACACCTCTGAAACATAATCCTGGCCTCCACTCAGTTGACTTTCCCAGCTCCCAAGAGAGACCGGGGATCCACGGAGGGAAACGCAGGGAAACCTGTTGCTCAAGACTTTGAGATCAGCAGCTAGGTTAGTGCCATTTAAGTGGCTGACGAGCACCCAATTTTGGGTGCCAAAGACAGCTTCTCTCTATAAGGAGAGTGAAAGAAAAAGGCAGGCTCAGCTTTTATTTAGAGAGCGAGAGGACAGACCTCCTGGCTCAGGCCAGGAGGGGACAAGAGAGACCCCATTTATTTTTATACTTTAAAGATTTTTGTATTGAGGTACATGTAATAAAATGCATAAATATTAGTATACAGCTTGATGAATTTTGATATTACACACTCATTTAACCATCACCCAGACCAAGATATCAAACATTTTCACCAAATTTGTTCCCCTTCACCTGTTTCACTTGTTCCCTGCTAACCTCCCCTGTGGTAACCTTCAGTCTGTTCTCTGTGTTTATGGCTGTATTTCAATTTTAGTTTT
Source organism: Manis javanica (assembly GCF_040802235.1). Classification (NCBI taxonomy): domain Eukaryota; kingdom Metazoa; phylum Chordata; class Mammalia; order Pholidota; family Manidae; genus Manis; species Manis javanica. Next base: position 74,827,251 of record NC_133159.1, read on the forward strand.
TTGTTCATTTGCTTTTTAAATTCCAAATATAAGTAAAATCATATGTTATTTGTCTTTGGCTTAATTTACTTAGCTGAATATCCTCTAGGCCATCCATGTTGTAAGTGGTAAGATTTCATTCATTTTTTATGACTGAGTAATTTTTCATTGTATATATGGACCACATCTTTGCTATTGTCTGTCAGTGAACATTTAGGTTGTTTCCACCTTTGGCTATTGTAAAAAAAAGTGCTGTGATAAACATAGGAGTACATATATCTTTTCAAATCAGAAATTTTGTTTTCTTCGGATTAATTCCCAGAAGTGGAATTGCTGGGTCATATGGCATTTCTATTTTTAGTTTTTTTTTTTAAGAAACCTCCACACTGCTTTTCATAGTGGCTGCACCAGTTTACAATCCCACCAGCAGTGTAGGAGGGTTCCTTTTTTTCCACATCCTCACCAGCACTTAACTATTTCTTGTTTTTTGGATAGTAGCCATTCTGACTGGTGTGAGGTGATAATCTCATTGTGGTTTTGATTTTCATTTCCCTAATGATTAGTGATGTAAACGTCTTTCATGTGTACCTGTTGGCCATCTGTATGCCTTCTTCGGAAGTGTCAATTCAGGTCCTCTGCCCATTTTTAAATTGGATAATTTGGTTTTTTTGGTGTTGAGTCGTGTGAGTTCTTTGTATTTTGGATACTGACAGCCCATTATCAGATACATTATTTGTGAATGTATTATCCTATACAGTTGGTTGCCTTTTTGTTTGTTAATGGTTTCCCTTGCTATGTAGCAACTTTTTAGTTTGATGTAGTCCTGCTTGTTTATTTTTCTTTTGTTTCCCTTACCCAGGGAGATGTGTCCAGAAAAAAATTACTAATGCTGATGTTCAAGAGTTTACAGCCTGTGTTTTTTTTTTTTTTTTTGGAGTTTTATGGTTTCAGGTCTTGTATTTAGGTCTTTAATCCATTTTGCTAGTTTTTGTGTAAAGTGTAAGATAGTGACCCAGTTTCATTCTTTTGCATGTAGTTGTCCAGTTTTCCCAGCACCATTTATTGAAGAACTGTCTTTTCCACATTGTATATTCTTGCCTCCTTTGTCATGTTAATTAGTCATTTCCATGTGGGTTTCTCAGCTCTATATTCTGTTTTCTTGTGCCAGTAGCATACTGTTTTGATTACTGTAGCTTTGTGCTATAGTTTGAAATCAAGATATCCCCAGCTTTGTTCTTTCTCAAGATTTCTTTGGCTATTTGTTTTTCTATGTGTGTGTTTCCATACAAATTTTAGGATTAATTATCATTTATGGAGCTTCTATTTTATAGCAGGCATCTGCTGTACATCTCGCCCTTTTTATTTTATTTATCCTACAGCAGTCCTAAAAGGTATTGGCTTATTTTCTTTATTTACATATTTTAAAAACTGAAGCATAGAGAAATAAAATTACTTGCTCCGGGTGCATAGCAAGTTATCCCAACTGGAATTTGAAATTGGCTCTCTCTCACTCCAAGCCAATGCTCTTTTCACTATATTTTATGCTTTAATATTTTAAATAATTATAAGGGGTTATTGTTTAATTTTGTAATAAACATTTTCCTACATCATAGAAGAATATGCTTTGATTACTATAGAGTTCTGGGAACAACCTTGTGTGTGAAAAGCCGAATCTGATACTCTTCAGATCCATAAAATATTGAGATGGGCATGTTTCAGTTTACCCTAATCTCCTTTTACAGATGAGAAAAATTAAGTGATCTGTCTACTATCACTAAGTGAGGAACTGGGACTTAGAACCAAAATATTCTAGCTCTAGTGTAGTGTATGGTTTTTTAAAGAACAACCTTGATTTAATAAAAGGAAAGTATAATCATTTCTACATTAAGGAAAAAGAGATTTAAAAAGAAATTTCCTTTTTTAAAAAATACCTTTATTGAGGTGCAATTGACATACAATAAATTCATGTATTTAAAATACACAATTTGGTAAGTTTTGACATGCCTGTGCACCCATGAAACCATCACTTCAGACAACACAATGAGTACACATCTATCACCTCAAAAGTTTCTTTGTGTCCCTTTGTAATTTCACCCTCTTGCCATTACCCATTTTCCACCAATTCCTAGGTAACCACTTTGTTTTCTGGCACTATAGATTCATTTGCATTTTTTAGAGTTTCACATAAAAATCATACAGATGTACTTTTTTTTTTTTTTTTGTATAGCTTCTTTCACTCCATATAATGATTTTGAGATTCCCTCATACTGTTGCATGTGTCAGTATTTCATTCCTTTTTGTTGCTGACTCATATTCCATTGTATGGATATACCACAATTTATCCATCTACCCATTCATAGATATTTGGGTTGTTGTCAGATTTTGGCTATTGACAAATACAGCTGCTATGAACATTGGTGTGAACATTTTTTAGTGGATTAATGCTTTCATTATTTTTAGGTAAATGCCTAGGAGAGAAATAGTTCATTATAGTATGAAAAGTATCCTGTTATTTTGGTTGCGTCTCCCTGATTATAACAGATGGTTATTAGTATTTTTTCATTTGCTTATTGTTCATTCTGAATTCTTTTTCTGTTAGTTACCTGTTCATATTCTTCTAACCAATACTGAGGAAAAGCAACTCTAATATTTAACTTTTTTCTTTTTTATCCCCGAGAGCTCTACATAATAGTAAAAGTAATCCATGTATAATTCATATTTGAATTACTTGGGTACTTGGGTTCATAATTGTTCTTGTTTCTCTTTTGCAGTATTTTGACTTACTTTGTGTATCTGAAGGAAAACCAGCTTATTGGGCAGTATTAAGTAATATATGAGAACAAAACTGATGGCTGTTTGGTTACATTCAGTGGCATGACTAACTAGTGCTGATTGCCAACTGGGGGCAAATTATTAATTTTTTCCTTGATAGATAATGCCTTATGATACCTTATAGATAGCTCTGCAGTGGTAGCCTACTGGTTATCCTCTAACTATGGTTTTTGTGGTTCAACCTATTTAACTTGTAGTTCTTGTATTAATGTAAATAGAAATAAGGAAACTAGTTATGGGTACTAACTGGTTCTCTGTAGGTTTTTGTTATCTAACCCCACCCATAACGGAATATGTCATTTTAAAAACTTTGTTCCATTTGGTAGTAAAGAAAGCAATAGCTCAGAGTCTTACATAACTGTTTATCTTCCTTTGGGTTCTGCTTATAACAGTGGAAAAGTTCGTTCTTCATTTTGTAGTATGTGACCTGATGTATTATGATGCAGTAACAAGTCATACTTAAATACTTAGCAATTCTGAATTATGATTAAAATACAGTTTTGTTTTATGAAACATTCTCATATCATAGTGCCTCATCAATGGAGAACAAAGTGTATTTTCCAAACAAATTAGTCTTAATCCTTTAAACACATTAAACCTTGATTTTTAAAAAATGTACACCTCAATTTTTAACAGTTGCTTTTAGAAAGTACACTTACGCAGTGTGTGTCACATTTTGCTGCCTCATTTACATAGTATACTTAGATAGTACTGCTTATTCCTGTACCAAGTGGTCTTAATGGTTAGTATAATTCTTTTTGCTTTTTCTTCTTTTTCCTTTAGGTATTAGTTCTCACTCAGCATGTCAAATGTGAGCACCCATTTCTCCACTTTCTATACAAAGCATTATTCTTGGGCCTAGTAGTATAATAATGATCAAATTATTTAATAGTTGCCAATAGTTCTTCTCTCTTGGAACTTAAAATATGGTGGGAAGATAGACATTAAGTAATTATACAAGGATATTAGGAACCCCAGGAGCCCATGCACCACATTTTGAGAACTGCTGAACTAGTATAATGACGGTCAAAAAGAAGCATACAATCCCAAATCATCATTAAAGCAAAAGTTGTTCATAGAATTCAGAGTGGACATAATGTAAACCCTGAGTTAAAATTAGATTCAATCACTATTTTAAGAAAGTTTAAAACATAGTTAAAAGAATTTGCTGTGGATCTTATAGCAAACCACTGACAGAATCATTACTAGAATTTAGGTTTTCTTTTTCATAGTCTTTTTCATAATTTATTCTCTCTCTCTCACCTTTAATATCCCACCTTTGCTTAATCATTCTAGATATTTTTGCTTGTGAAAGTGTTTCTGTGTTGTAAGTATGTGAGAGCCTGAGATTTTGTACATGCTATCTATTAAAATAGAGATATTTTTAATTATATTTTTTATTGAGATGTCATTTTTACCAATAGTAATTTTAGGACTATTAAATGTGAGGTGTAATTGGGCTTAAAAAATTATTTCCATATTAGTGAAATGATTAAATCATAAGTATTGTATATATGCAATGCATTTTAATAAAATGTGAACATTTGAATAAAAACATTTTTTCATTCAAATAAAAAAAACATGTGAATGTTTTCAGAATGCTTATAAGACAATTGTAGATAGAAATGTGATCATTTGTGTTGCTAAGTAGAGAGAACACCACAAATTTCAGACCTATAGGAGTAAAAATGACATTTGTAGAACGTTAATCAAAATTTGAGGAAAGAACTGTATTTTATGTAATTTTTTTCATTGCCGTCTGTAGTGCCAATGTAAACATATTATGTATGATTTAGTTTATAAAATTATTATGCAGTTGCCCCTTGAATAACATGAAAGTTATGGGCACTGACCACCTGTGCAGTCAAAAATCTGTGTACAACTTTTGACTCCCCCCAAATTTAGCAGTTAGTAGCTTGTTGATCAGAAACTTTACTGATAACATAAACTACACATATTTTGTATATGTATTATATACTATATTCTTACAATAATGTAACCTAGAGAAAAATGGGTTTTGGATTGTTGCAAATCTCCAAAAAATTTTCAAATATATTTATTGAAAAAAATCTGCACATAAAATGGATCCACACAGTTTAAACCTATGTTGTTCAAGAGTCATCTGTATACTTAATATTATATATTGAAATATACCTGTATTATATTTCATTTTTTTATTATAGCATTTCAACATGTTTTCAAGAAAATGTACTCTCAGTAATAGAAAAATTTTAAGAGATTGGGGCCATACGAAATTCCATGTGGAAAGCTATCCTACATTAGATGACTTTCTGGGACCTCTGCACCCTTCCGCAACTGCTTTCTCAGTAGTGAAATCCAGGGTTTTTACTGCTAGATAGTTCTCTACTTTTCTTTATTTTTTCTATTATTGTCCTCATTTTGTTATAAAATACTATAGGAATACCAAAAAATGCATAGATAGTAATAAAACAAAGCACTGTGTATTTACCACCCAACTAAAGAAATAAACATTACCAATACAATTGAATGAAGCCTTCTGGATACCTCTCTGGCATTTCTTCCCCTCTCCCTCCCTCCACCCCAAGTACTATACTAAGTCTAGTATTATTTCCACACCAGAAATTATTTATTGATGAAATCTCTAGCTCTGAAACCCTGATGTTAATTAAAAATATTTTTTCCTCTGTCATCAGGAGACATGAAAATGAATATGAAGGATAGTAGGAAAGTTGCACGTGTTTTTATATACCACATTTCTATCATATTGCCAGTATAACACTTTATCATCTTAGTTTTGTAATTAATTTTGTAATCTCTTAACATCTCTTTAAGCCCCCAAATTTCTTATCATCATGATTGAAGTACATATGCTACTGTTATTTTATTTATACCTAGCTATTTAAAAAATATTTAATACTTTAGCATATTGGAGGTTTTTGTGCCATGTTGGATCTGCCCTAAATTAAGCATGACACATAAATATTAATTTCAGTGATGTCTTTTCTTTGTTTTGATAGCTTACTATCCTCTGCCCACTTTTTGCCCGTATTTAGTAATGTTTGCTCTCTTGGTAATTAAGTAATAAATGAGAGGTACTGACAAATACTTTACTAATTTTAAATATTTTTATGTTTTGTGACAATATTTTACTAATTAAAAAAATTTTATAGTCCTTTGAGACAAAAGCTTTGTACTTAATTATTCTGACATACTTGTAGTTTTCATTATTTTACTAGAGTCTTTTGGTTTTCTGAGTCACTTCCCTACCTGTCTGTTTCTGTCTTATTATAACCAAAATTTCCATGTGTTTCTGAAATGTCCCTAAAAAGGGACAAAACCTCTGACTAGAGAAAATGACTTCTATTTCACATTTTTATAGATGGAAGAAAAATATAATGTATATGCAGCCTTTAAAAAACCTTTTTTTACCTTTTATTTTTAAGTGTTTCAGTTAATTCTAATAGTAATAGGTATATAAAACTTCATCTCACATTGTTAGGACTATGGAAACAAAATAGGGCTGATGTGTTTTATCTTCTGAGAAATTCAGGAATGGGGGAGATTCAGAATCAAGAAGATTCCTTGCTTTACCTTCAGAGCTGTAAGAACAAATAGAATATAGGCACTGAGAAAGGTGGGTTTTTCTGATCATCCAAAGCTTTGTTTAATAAACTTTTTCATTAAATTTCTAGCATGGTTAATTTTATATGCTGGAAGTATTCTAATCAAGATCTTGCTTGGTGCATACCTTTTTTGTGAATATGGTATATTTTCTTACAAAGTATTTTTTGCATATTAGGCTCTTAAGAAATAGCTGATAGCTAAAAGATAACTGGTTGACAAAAGTCTAGGCGTGCGTGGATTCTGAACTTGGGGTTTTTGGATGGACTTCGGGCTATGGAAAACCCCTGAAACTTCTTGCTGTGTGTGTGTTGCACATACAGAATATTCCATTCCAAAGCAGAGTCCATTGCTTTCATCAGGATCCCAGAGTGGATCTGTAATCTGTGCCTTCTCCCTTCACTCCAACTGCACATACACAAAAAAAATTTAAGAACCACTGCTGGGAGAAAATTAGCAAAATTGATCATGGAGTGGTGATTAAATGGTCATAGAGTTACTAGTAGCTCTAGTACCTGTCATTTGATAACAAGCCCTCTGGTTTAAAATACTGACAAGGTAAAATTATTTAAAGCATTTAAGATTCAAGAATTTCAAATGTGAAGATAAAGGAAAATTAATTTTAGTAGTCATTAAAATGGCAATTATGTATTTCTATTTTACTAATTGTATAATTTTCTTTTGTGCTTGAATATACATGTGACTTAATTGATAAGAAAAATGATCAGTGACTGAAAGCCCTTCCTGTATTATAAATGTGGGGGATTATCTTGGTATCTGACTCTAGTTGATTTTTTTCTTCCAATGCCTTCTTTTTCTTTTTTGCCTGAAACTTTTTCTGTAACTGGAGTTTTCTGGGGGAAGAGTAGAGTTTGCAGTTTGGATATGGGAGGTTCCTGTACTGCATGTGAAACTTTAAGCCTGCTTTTTTTTTTATTTCCTTAGAAATATTTATTGATTAGCTATGATGTCCCAGACACTGCTGGGGACCCAGTATTGAACAAGACAGCTATTGCCTCTATTCTTAGAGAGCTTATCTTACTGTCAAGCAGATGTGAAGTAAGGTGTGAATGAGGAATTTGATAGGGAAAGGACATGGATCACCTCACAGGAGCACATAAGCAATGATTGTAAATGGTACTGTGCTTCTAATTTTGGTGTCTACTTGGTCATTGTCAGTACACAGAAGTACAATTGATTTTTTACTGTTCTTCTATCCTGTAATATTGCTGATGTTTTATTCTAGAAGTTTTTGGTAAAAATTTCTTAGGATTTTCTGTGTAGATGACGATATTGTCTGCTAATAGGGCCAATTTTATTTCTTCTTTTCCAATCCATATGCCCATTATTGTCTAATTAAAGGGTCTAGAATGCCCAAAACTAGTAAATGTTGAGAATAGACATCTTCATCCAGATCTTAGGGAAAAGCATTTAGTTTTTCATTACTGGGTATATGGTATTAGCTGTAAATTTTTTGTAGATGTTCTTTATCAAGTTGAGGAAGTTGTCCTCTACTCCTAGTTTATTGAGAGTTTTAATTCATGAATACCTGTTAAAATTTTGCCAAAAGCTTTTTCTGTATCAGTTGGTATGATCATGTGATTTTTTAAATGTTTAATAGTTGATGTACTAGATTATATTGATAAATTTTGAATATTGAACTGGTCTTGCATACTTGGAATAAACCCTACTGGGTCATAATGTATAATTTTCTTCATTACTATATTGAATTTGCATATATTTTGTGAGCATTTTTACATCTAAACTCATGGGAGAAATTGGTCCTTGTGTTCATTTCTTCTATTAGAGAGTGTTCTTTTCTTGTATCAGAGTAATAATATTAATCCCATAAAAGGAGTTGGGAGGTATTCCCTCTTATTTTATGGATAGGTATGTGACTATTCAGATTATATATTTCTTACTGGTTAGTTTTGTTGGTATTGTCCTTTCTAGTGATTGGTTTGTTTCATCTAAGTTGTTGATTCATATGTGATTTGTTTTTAGTGTTCCCTTATAGTTTAATGGCTGGAATATTTATAGTCATATTCCCTGTTTTATTCCTGATAGTATACTTTGTGTCTTTTCTTTGACAATCTTCCTAGAGGTTTATCAATTTTATTCATCTTTCACACAATCAACTTTTGTTTCATTGATTTTTTTTTTCCTCTCTTTTTTTCAGCCTCACTGATTTCTGCTCTTGTTTTTATTCCTTCCTTTACCTGTTTTGGGTTTATTTTGTTCTTCTTTTTTTAGTTTCTTGAGTTGGGAGTTTAGCTATATCCCACAAATTTTGATACATAGTATTTTCACTTTTATTCAGTTCTATGTATTTTTAAAAATTTCCTTGGAGACTTCCCCTTTGAACCATGGGTTATTTAGAAGTGTTTTTAGTTTCTAAGTGTTTGAAAATTATATATTGACTTTCTGTTACTGACTAGTTTGATTTCTTAATGATCAGTGAACTTCAACTTCGTTTAAATTCTTTTAAATTTATTTAGGTTTGTTTTATAATCCACGTTCTGGTCTATCATGGTGAATGTTCCATGACTGCTTGACAAGAATATGTATTCTGTTCTATGTTCATTAAATCCTCTTTTTTAGTTCTTCTGTCCTCTTGCTCATTTTCTCTCTGGTAGTTCTATCTTGCTAAAATAGCAGTGTTGAAGTCCCCAACTATAATTTTCTACTTTTCTGTTTCACCTTTTGTTCTGTCAGTTTTTGTTTCTTGTATTTTGAAGTTCTCTTGTTTCCACATTTAGAATTGCTGTGGCTTCTTGGTGAATGGATCCTTTTATCACTTTGTAATGACCCTCTTGGACTGATAACTCTCTTTGCTTTGAAGTCTGCTTTTCCTAATACTAATATAGTCACTTCTGCTTTTATTTTTAATTAATGTTTGTATGGCATACCCTTTTCCATTCACTCTGCTTATGCCATGGTATTCAAAGTTAGTCTCATAGATAGCATAAAGCTAGGTCATACTTTTACTCCACTGTGCAATCTCTGTTTTGATTTTTTGGATTTAGACCTTTACATTTAAAGTAATTATTGATATGTAAGAGCTTAAGTCTGCTAGATAATTATTTGTTTTCTGTTTGTTCTGTTTCTTCCACCTGTTTCCCTGTTCATAGGCTATGTGAACCCTTTTTTAGAATTCCATTTTTTTGATTTATAGTCTTTTTGAGTATATCACCAATTTTTATTCTAAGGTAGTTCCTTTGGTTATTCCAATACATATGTGTATACTGTTGGTATTGACATTTTGTCACTTTTTTTAAGTCCCTTAATGCTCCCCATTTTAAAATTGAAATTGTCTTATTTCCTTTACATCGAGCACATCAGAACATCATATAGAAACTCATGAAAAGAATGAGTCTTTAACATTTAGTGTTATTTTTGTTTATTAAAGTATAGTTGATATACAATAGTATATTGATTTCAAGTATACAACACAGTGGTTGAACAGTTATCTACATTATTAAATGCTTACCCCAAGTAGTGTAGTTACTGTCACCATATAAAGATGTTACAGAATTACTGACTGTATTTTCTATGCTGTACTTTTATCCTCATGAAGAAGTTATATTATGATTGAGGTTTTGTGTCTCTTTATTCCCTTTACCTGTTTTACCTACCCTTCCCGCCCCTCCCCCATGGTAACCACCAGTCACTTCTGAGTGTCTGTGAGTCTATCGCTGTTTTGTTCATTTTGTTTTATTATTTTTCAAGATGACACATAAGTGATAAGCAGTAGTTATCTTTCTCTGCCTGGCTTATTTCACCTCTCATAATACCCTCTAGGTCTACCCATGTTGTTGCAAATGGTAGGATTTGTTTTCTTCTTATGGATGAGTAATATTCCATTGTGTATATGTACCATATCTTCTTTATACAGTCATGTATTGTTGAACACTTTGGTGGCTTCCATATCTTCACTATTATAAATGCAGCAGTAAACATAGGGGTACATGTATCTTTTCAAATCAGAGATTTTCTTTTCTTCCAGTAAATTTCTAAGAGTGGAATTACTGGATTGGTGGTATTTCTATTTTTAGTTTTTTGAGGAACCTCCATACTGTTTTCCATGGTGGCTGCATCAATTGACATTCCCACCAACAGTGTAGGAGGGTTCCCTTTCTCCACATCCTCACCAACACTGGTTATTTCTTCTCTTTTGGATAGTGGCCATTCTAACTGACGTGAGGCAATATCTCATTGTGGTTTTGATTTGCATTTCCCTACAGATGAGTGATGTGAAGGTCTTTTCGTGTGCCTGTTGGCCAGCTGTATGTCTTTGGAAAAATGTTTCTTCAGGTCCTCTGCCCATTTTTAAATGGGTTGTTTGGGGTTTTTTTGGTGGTAAGTTATATGAATTCTTTATATATTTTAGATGTCAACCCCTTATTGGATATATCATTTAATATATTCTCCCATATTGTAGGTTCCTTTTTTGTTTTGTTGATTGTTTCCTTTGCTGTGTAGCAGCTTTTTAGTTTGATGTAGTCCCACTTGTTTATTTTTGCTTTTGTTTCCCTTGCCTGGGGGGATGTATCCAGAAAAAAATTGTTAATGCTGGTGATCAAGAGTTTACTGCCTATGTTCCTTCTAGGAGTTTTATGGTTTTAGGTATTATATTTTAGGTCTGTAATCCATTTGGAGTTTACTTTTGTGTATAGTGTTCAACAGTAATCCAATTTCATTCTCTTGCATGTAGTTGTCCAGTTTTCCCTGCACCATTTATTGAAGAGACTGTCTTTTCCCATTGTATATTCTTGCCTCCTTTGTCATATATTAATTGGTCATATATGCATGGTTTTGTTTCTGAGCTCTCTATTCTGTTCCATTGATCTATGTGTCTGTTGTGCCAGTAGCATGCTGTTTTAATCACTATAACTTTATAGTATGACTTGATATCATGGAGTGTGATACTCCCAGCTTTGTTCTTTCTTCTCAAGATTGCTTTGGCTGTTTGGGGTATTTGTAGTTCCATATGAATTTTAGGATTATTTGCTCTAGTTCATTGAGAAATTCCATTGGTATTTTAATAGGGATTGCAATCTGTAAATTGCTTTGGGCAGGATGGCCATTTTGACAGTATTCTTCCTATCCATGAACATAGAATAGATTTCCATTTGTATCTTCGGCAGTTTCATCAATGTCTTACAGTTTTCAGAGTTCAGGTCTTTAACCTCCTTGGTCAGATTTACTCCTAAGCATTTTTTTCTTATAGATGTAATTGTATATGGAATTGTTTTCTTGATTTCTCTTTCTGCTAGTTCATTGTGAATATATAGGAATGCAACACATTTCTGTGTATTGTTTTTGTATCTTGTGACTTTGCTGAATCCATTTATTAGTTCTGATGGTTCTTTGGTTGGAGTCTAGGATTTTTTATACATGGTATCATGTCATCTGCAAATAGTGACAGTGTTAATTCTTCCTTACCAATTTGGATGCCTTTTATCTCTTGCTTTTGCTTGATTTCCATGGCTAGGGCTTCCAGTAGTACATTGAATAAAAGTGGTGAGAGTAGGCATCCTTGTTAGCTTTTTGCCATTGAGTATGATATTGGCTGTGGGTTTGTCATATATGGCCTTTATTGTATTGAGGTATGTCCCTCTATATCCACTTTGTTCAGAGTTTTTATCATGAATGGATGTTGAATTTTGTCAAATGCTTTTTCAGAATCCATTGATAGGATCATATGGTTACCCTTCCTTTTGTTAATGTGTTGTATTACATAGGTTGATTTATAGATATTGTACCATCCTTGCATCCCTGTAGTAAATCCCCCTTTCATGAGAGATGATCCTTTTGATGTATTTTTGAATTCAGTTTGCTAATGTTTTCTTGAGGATTTTTGCATCTGTGTTCATGAGGGATATTGGTCTGTAATTTTTTTTCATATTGTTTTTTTTCTGGTTTTGGTATTAAGTTGATGCTGGCCTCATAGAAAGAGTTTGGAAATTGTCCTTCCTCTTCTATTTTTTGGAATACTTTAAGAAGGATGGGTATTACCTCTTCTTTAAATGTTTAATTCACCTGTGAAGCCATCTGGTCCTGGACCATTGTTTGTTGGGAGTTTTTTTATTACCACTTCAATATTGTTACTGGTAATTGGTCTGTTCAGATATTTCGTTTCTCCTAGTCTTGGAAGACTAGACATTTCCAGGAATTTGTCTATTTCTTCTTCTTGTCCAATTAATTGGAATATTATTTTTCATAGAATTATCTTACGATTCTTTGAATTTCTGTGGTGTCAGTTGTAACTTCTTTTTCATTTCTGATTTTGTGTCCTCTTCTTTTTTTTTCATAAGTCTGGCTGGGGGTTTATCCATTTTGTTTATCTTCTCAAAGAACCAGCTCTTCCATTCATTGATTTTTTTTTTTCTATCGTTTTCTTATTCTCTTATTTATTTGTGTTCTGACCTTTATTATGTCCTTTCTTCAACAACTTTTGGACTTTGTTCTTTTTCTAATTCCTTTAGTTTTGAGGTTAGATTGTTTATTTGCAATTGTTCTTGTTTCTTGAGATAGGCCTCTTATTGCTTATACGCTTTCCTCTTTTGCTGCATCCCTCATTTTTGAACCGTTGTGTTTCTGTGTTCTTTTGTTTCCATCATGTATTGTTTGATTTCCTCTTTGATTTGTTCATTGATCCATTGAGTATTTAGAAGCATGCTGTTTAGTTCCCATGTGTATGTGGGGTTTTTTTGTTTTCTTCATGTAATATCTAGTTTCATCCCTTGTAGGCTTCAAAGGTGCTTGATACAATTTTAAGTCGAGTTTATTGAGGCTTCTTTTGTGTCCTAATATGTGATCTATTCTGGAGAACATTCCATGTACACTTGAGAGAATGTGTACGTCACTTCACTTTTTTTTTTTTTGATAGTTAAAAAATTTTATTCTACAACCAGCAAGTACCTTTTTTTGTTGTTGTTATCATTAACATACAAATACATGAGCAACATTATTGTTACAAGACTCTCCCCATTATTAAGTCCCCACCACGTACCCCATTACAGTCACTGTCCATCAGCGTAGTAAAATGCTATAGAATCACTACTTGTCTTCTCTGTGTTATACTGCCTTCCCTGTGCCCCCCTCCCTACATTATGTGTGCTAATCATAATGCCCCTTTTTCTCCCTTATCTCTCCCTTCCCACCCATCCTCCCCAGTCTCTTTCCCTTTGGTAACTGTTAGTCCTTTCTTGGGTTCTGTGAGTCTGCTGCTGTTTTGTTCCTTCAGTTTTTTCTTTGTTCTTATATTCCACAGGTGAGTGAAATCATTTGGTGCTTGTCTTTCTCCACCTGACTTATTTCACTGAGCATAATACCCTCTAGCTCCATCCATGTTGTTGCAAATGGTAGGATTTGTTTTCTTCTTATGGCTGAATAATATTCCATTGTGTATATGTACCACAGCTTCTTTATCCATTCATCTACTGATGGACACTTAGGTTGCTTCCGTATCTTGGCTATTGTAAATAGTGCAGCGATAAACATAGGGGTGCTTATGTCTTTTTCAAACTGGTCTCCTGCATTCTTCGGATAAATTCCTAGGAGTGGAATTCCTGGGTCAAATGGTATTTTTATTTTTAGTTTTTTGAGGAACCTCCATACTGCTTTCCACAATGGTTGAACTAATTTACATTCCCACCAGCAGTGTAGGAGGGTTCCCCTTTCTCCACATCCTTGGCAACATTTGTTGTTGTTTGTCATTTGGATGTTGGCCATCCTGACTGATGTGAGGTGATACCTCATTTTGGTTTTAATTTGCATTTCTCTAATGATTAGCGATGTGGAGTATCTTTTCATGTGCCTGTTGGCCATCTGAATTTCTTCTTTGGAGAACTGTCTGTTCAGATCCTCTGCCCATTTTTTAATCATCCCTTCACTTTCAGTCTGTAATGTCTTTAGGTCTGAAACAAATCTCTTATAGGCAGCATATAGATGGGTCTTGTTTCTTTACATTTAGCCCATTTTTATTCATTTCATCTTTCTGAAGTTACAAACCTCTTGCAGTTGTCATTTCTTTCTAGTTTTGAGGAACTTTGAGCCATTCTTTAAGAATAGGACATTTACAATTTCTCTTAGCTTTTCTTAAAGATTGTTTTTGTTTCCCTTTAATTCCTGATTAGTATTTTCATTGGATATAGAAATTGAAGTTGACATTCTTTCCTTTGAGCACTTAAAATGTTATACCACTTTCATCTGGTTTCCATAGTTTTCGTTGAGAAATGCATCATTTCTGTCCAACTGCTTTCAAAAGTGTTTTCTTTGTAGTTTCCCAAAGTTTGATTTGATGCATGTTGGCTTTTTTAGATGTGTTTGGATTTCTCCTATTTTGGGATTTACTTTGCTTCTTGAATGTGTCTGTTTATGCCTTTTACCAAATTTTGGAAATTAACCATCATTTCAATTTTTTTTTCAGACACACTCTTTTTCTTCTTTTGGGACTCCTGTGACACAAATGTCAGCTTTTATTATTGTCCAGTAGATTTCTGCCCCTTACTAATTTATCTCCAGTCTATTTCCTTTCTGTTGTTCAGATTGGTTAAGTTCTTCTATTCATCTGTCTTCAAGTATAGTGATTCTTTTTCTGTTACCTCCAATCAACTGTTGAGTCCATTCATTGAGGTTTTTATTTATTATATTTTTCAGTTCCATAACTTCCTTGATTCTTTTTTAAATCTTCAAGTATTTGCTGAGGCTTTCCAGTCACTCACTGGTTTTAAGAGTGTTCATAATTGTTGAAGCATTTTTATGATGGTTGCTTTAAAATCCTCGGTTAATTTCAACATCTGATTTATGTTGGTGTTGGCATATATCGACTTTTTCATTCCAGTTTGTCATTTTGCTGGTTTGGGTGTGATTTTTTTTTTTTATCATATCCTGGACATTTTTCCCATTATGTTATGAAACCCTGGACCCTATTTAAGTCTACTGTTTTAGTAAGAACTCACTCTGTTTAGATTTAGCACACAGACCCTGGTCTACTTTTGTGGGCTGTGGTTCCCATGATAATTTACTTCTCAGGGCCTTTGCAGTGTTATTCCAGTATGCTTTGTGTACTATCTGAAGGCTGTTCTGAAAAGCTGAGTTTCATGGTGTAGTTCATTTCTAAAACCATATTGCATATAAGCTCTGGTCAGCTCAATGTGGGTTGGTTCTGCCAAGTCCTAATTCTGCCCAGGACTTCTTATGCAGGTTTAAAGAATTCTTCTCCCCATCTCTCTCCTCTCTTCTCCAAGATCTTCCTCCTATTTTATGTGTTTCTTGGGGTAGTGAGGGGACATACTGCCTGCCCCTGCTGGATAGTAGTGGAATCCTTGTCCTGGTCTCCAGTTGGTTTTCATTGACAACACACCATTAGAGGAGGGGATTTCCACCTCCTACCACCTGTCACTGCTGGATGGAAGACAGAAGCCCAAAATCCCATTCATTGTCTGATGGCATCATGCAGCTGGGGGTGAAAGTGTCACTGTGAGTCATCTACCATTGAATATGGGGACTAGTCTCTGTTGGCACCACATTCCTGAGGGAAGGAATCCTCACCCTCATTTACCTGTTCTTGTCAAGTGGGAGTATACACTCCCTGCTTGGTGTCTACTTACGCTGCCCTGGCAGGGAAGGAAAGCCCATACCAGATCCTTTCTACCTCAGGGTAGAGAAAAGGAGACCACACTCCCTACTTGGTCTCTGTTGATGCCTCTTCATTGGTGGGGAAGATGAATCTCCTTCAGGGTCCTACTACTGTCAGAAAGCAGGAGTTCAGGATGCCCACTTCATCTCCACTGGCACCGCACTGGCAGGGAAGGAGAACACTGCCCTAACATACCTGCTTCTGCCTTGCTACCCTGAACCACCTGCTCTGCCTGGTGAGAAATCCAGATACTCCACTCAGTATCCTCTCCCATGGCAGGATGGGGAGCATCCATGGTGCTTGGCTGGAATAGAGTGGATGTTGTCAAAAAGTTTTCTGTCCTGCTGGGTTGTCCCTTTCACAGTTCTTCAGCTAGAGACAGCAGATTCTTCCTGGCTTTTGGTCAGGGGAGCGGGGGTGGTTGGTGGGGATAGCTTGGCTTTGCAGAACTATTGAAATTATAAAAAGATTAGTGGTTGCCAGGAATTCTGGGGAGAGAGGACCATTGAATAGGTGAGGTACAGGGGATTTTTGAGATTGTAAAACTGTTCTGTATGATAATTTAATTATGAATACATGACATGAATTTGTCAAAACCCATAGAATTTCACAAAGAATAAGCCTTAATGTATTAAGAGTACATAAGTTAGTCATTAAAAAGTATCGTTTTGTACGTCAGAGATCTAAGAAGGGAATGCAGACTGTTAAGGGAGAATTAAAGTGTCTAATATCTGTGTATGAAACAACCTCACTGAAGAGGGTGGTTAGAAAAGGTGCTAACTTCGAAAATGAATGGATTCTGTAATTCTAAAGGCAAAAAGAACTGCTTGTAATCACTGTACTTTAGTTAATAAAGTTGCTTCCCTGGGGTATGGGTAAACAATTCTGATCCTACTATACATGTATAATGGAATCTGGGGAATTAAGTAAATGGATGGCTACTAATAGGAGCCAGGTTTCTTACTATGGGAAGAAAATTTATAGATAAAAAAGGGAAGGAGGCTAAAATGATACATACTGATTATGGATGAGAGTTGGAAACATCATCATGAACTCAAGTTTAGCTTAATATAGCTACAGATGTCTTTTTTGTTTTTTTCCATCACTGTATATCTAGTGTCCAGCACAGTATCTAGCACACATAGTGGGTATCCAATAAATATTCGTGGAATGACTGTATCAGTCATGTTTGGCCAGAATGTGAGATACTGTGGTTTAGATTAGTAAGGTGTCCAATCCTTAGATGATTCAACTGTGGCAGGCATATAGAATCATGTAAGAGCATTGAAAGCCTCACTGTTATCACATAGTTTGAATGAGATCAAAAAAATAAAAAAAATTTAAAAAAAAAACATTTTCCAGAAGCTCAAGGGAGAAGAGTATGGAAAATGAAACAGAAAATTATTAGTGGCATCCTTTGGAGCAGAGATGGAAATCTGACCCATTAGATTCAGTTTTGTGGTATAAAATGAGGTTATTTAAAGTGGTAGAGTACACAAACATAAGGAACATTGATATTAATATTAGAAAAAGATCATATATGGAGATCTGGAATTATAGTTATCATTATTAAATTAGATTATGTTTCAAAGCATTGAGCTAGACATACATTATTTTAGACTCTGATTTGTGATAAATCTTAAAATGAAACCAAGCAAAAAAGGAATTGGTTGGTACTGTGACTAAAAAGTTTAGGAGTATGGAGGTATGTTTGCTTTATGCGTAATTGGATTTAGATGCTTAGCCGGTGATCTTTTTCTCTTTAATTCACATCTTAGCCTTTTTCTGGGTTAGCCTTGTTTTCTCTTTATGGTAAGAAGAGCACATCTCTTTATCAGTAGCTTCAGATTTTTATTGTGTTTACAAATGGTGTTCTCAGGGGAAGGATTTCCCTTTCAATCCCTGAAAAGGGCATCAGAATGGGCCTACTTCAGTCACATGACTACTCCTAAATCATTCACTGATCCGAGGGTCGAATACTCTTGCCCACATGCCTCTTATGCTCAGTTTTGTGACTGCAGTGGTGAAGAAGCAAGGCAATTTTTTATTAGGCAAGTCTGTTTTAAAAAATAACAACTCTGTTTTGTTTTGTTTAAAGAAAAAGAGGATTATCTCTACCTATATCCTTCTCAAAGTATGTGTACATGGGGAGGGTGGCATAAAGTGGGAAAGAAAGGAAAATTACTTTTCCTTTTTCTACATAATGATAATATTATTAATATTTCCACCCCTCAAAGTTGATTGTCACATTTTTTTTATCTGTTGGGAGTCAACAGAAAGCAATTAATAATCACTATAACCAAAGAGACTGCTTACAGCTATAATCATCTCTTGCCTGGATTACTGTAGTAGCCTCAGTATCACAAATCTATTACAGTTTAAACTCATCTTAAGATTCTGTGGCTATACTAGATGTTTCTTCTGCTGGTCTTACCTGCACTTGGTTTATGCGGCTGCATTCAGCTGGTGGGTAAACTGGACTGGAATGTCCACTATGTATGGCCTCACTCACATGTCTGGTGCCTCAGCTAGAATGGCTGAAACAGCTGGAGCTGGAGTGCTTTGGTTCTCTCCCAAAAGGCCTTACTCCACAAGATTAATCTCATTGTCCAGAGTCTTTTTATCTAGCAGAATAGTCCAGACTTCTTTTAATAGTATTTAGGTTTTCAAGAGTGAAAATAGAAGCTGTGAGTCCTCTTGAGGCCTGCTCTTGGACTTGCTGCTCATTATCGGAATGTCACTTCGATCACACTATCAGTCAGAGTAAGTCAGAGGGGTCGTCATGAGTTAGTGTGGAAGGGGGCTACATGACAATGTGAATGTAGGGAGACAGAATTCATTTGAGGCCATTTTGTACCATGGCTTCATAATGGGTTTCCCTGCTTTTCTTGTACCATTCACATTTACTCAGCACAGAAAGTCA
Organism: Manis javanica; assembly: GCF_040802235.1. Taxonomy (NCBI): domain Eukaryota; kingdom Metazoa; phylum Chordata; class Mammalia; order Pholidota; family Manidae; genus Manis; species Manis javanica. The sequence goes on from NC_133159.1 coordinate 74,846,234, forward strand.
TAACATATCACTTTGCCTAAGCCCTACCCCATTTCACTTAGAGTGAAAACCAAAGTCTTTATATTGGCCTGCAAGGCCCTCCTATGTGATCCTTAATCAAATAGGAATTTACATTTCATCTAAAACAAGAATTTTAAAGCAGGCAGTCTAGGACTTGTATAGCAGTTCAGTAGAGCCCTCTGGGTTCCAGATTCTTTCTCTTTGCTTTGCCATCCTTTATGTGTTGGTTTTGTCCTATTTGTCCCTTACTATCATAGGATGGCTGCTGCACCTTGAGGCCTTGGGTCTGAATTCTAGACAAAAAGATAAAGAGAAGTAGAAGCTTTCCCTAAAATCCTGGGCTTGCTTCTCTTTGACAAGAGTAGTCATATAGCTACTTCTAGATGCAAGAGAATCTAATAAGGTGAGACTTTTATCTGTGTGCTTTGCTGTATCTAACAAAATGGTAGTTTTCTTAGTAAAGATAAAGGGAGGATGGATATTATATAGGCACCCAGCAATATCTGATTTCAGTGTTGTGTGCCAGGATTGTACTGTTGCTATGAAAGCATACTTCTTAGTCCTAGGCATAGCAATTATGAGACTTAAAAATAATACAGTCAAGGTAGTTGTAATAATTCCATTTTGCAGGTAAGGAAGTTGCAAGTATAGCATGTTTGCAGTATCAGAATTTATGTGGCTTGACTCCAAGTGCGTAGTGCTTTCCATCATACCACATTATAACTGAGCCCTCTGTCCAAATACACACACACACACACACACACACACACACTGTATGGCCTACATTTGTGTAAAGCTTTGCTGCTTTCTTCAGATGATGTTGGGTTTTTATGTTATTCTTCTTTAATAAATTGAATATCTGAAACAAAGGATTGTACCATTTCCATTTCTGAGTTTTCAGTAAATATTTTGAATAAGTGAAATTTCAAAAAAAACTAAAAGAAAGCTGAACATCATTTTGCAGGTGAGCAAACAGGTACAGAGATATGGGATAAGGTGCTTGGTTTGCATAGCTAGTGACAGAGAGCTAGTGTTAGAACTAGTTTCTTGCTTTCTGATGGAGCATTCTCCCCTGAGACAAAGAAGGTGGAATTAGGACGAAATTAGAGAATAAGAGGAAATATGTCCTGCCAATATCCCTGATTTAAGGCACATATTATTCATTAATTAATACAGATAGATGAGTTATGTCAAGGTGTAGTTCAAACACAGGGAAGTGGATTCTTCAAGGGTTTCCTCTAAAAAGGCAGTATGCAGTAGAAGAGTAATAAATGAGGAGTTAGGAGCCTAGCATGTAAACCCAGCCAGGTCATTGACTTTTCCACATGTCCTTAGACAAGTTGCTTAGCTGCTTTCAACCTGCTTTTCCTGAAAGTTAAAATCAAGGGAGTTAGGCTACATGATCTTTGAAATTCCTTCTAGCTAAAACAGTCTATGAATCATTGTACCCAGTGAGTTTTTATGGGTGCTGTAACATTTCTTGGAATCTATCAGGTCTGACTGTTTTTTATTTCTATAATGTAGAGAAAGTAACAGCTTTTTCACTTCTTCTCTGGGAACTTGGCCAGTGAAGAGTAAATAAACATCCTGTCCTTTCTTTCCCTAAATGAAGTACTTGGTCATAAGTGACAATTTTTTCTTCATTTTGTTCTTTGAACCTGATCCTGTTCTTACTATAGTGTTTTTTTAACTTCACTGTGAGTTTCTTGAAATGTGGTAAATTGAAAATGTTAATTTATGCTTTCTTCTAGATCACAATTTCATTATTTCATAAAATAAAAATAATTGTATTTATCAAATACATATTAATACTTCTGTGTATTTCAGATACTTGGCTGGTACATGATGTGGTCTGATGAGAGCGGAATGTGTAGTCTCATCCCTTGCAGTAGAATTGTAGTGACTCAAAATAACCTAATTAAAAGCAGTATACTATAGAGTATAAGGTATAATTTAGCTTTTACATCTGTCAAAATTGAAATAAAGTGGAAGTTACTTTTGGTTTCTTTTAAATAATGCCTTTCCCTCATTAAGGACAGGCACTGTATGTTCATTGCTAAAAAAAATTTGAGAAAATATGGAAAGCTTTTAAAATGAAAATCCCTCTTAATTTTTTTACTGAGATAATTATTGCTAATATTTCCTTCTCTTTCCAGTCTTTCTCCCCCTTCCTTCTTATTTTAAGCATAAATTGAACTAAAACTGTGTGTACATAGCAGTAATATATTGGGCTGGACATGCTGCTGTGGAATAATGAAGAGTGTAAGTAAAGAGAAACCTTTTCTTATCCTCCTAGACTGTTTGAAATTTTTTTGTTATGATACTTAGCATCCTAAACTTCCTCTTTGCTATAAGTTGGTTAAATCCCTGCAATTTGTAAATTTTATGAAAGAGTCTTATCAGTGCCCAGCACAGTGCTTTATACATATTAAAATTTTTTTAATTATTGAATTGATTGTTCTATATATTAATAGTCTCTAATTATTTTCTTAGGTTACATTACTAGAATTAGAATTACTGGGCCAGAGGGAACCACTATTTTTAAACTTGTTACGTATTTATAACTTTTATAAAGACTCACAGCTTATAGCTAGATTTTTGCCAATATCATAATGAGAATAATCTTTGTCAATTTAAGAGGTAAGAATGTACAGTCTGTATACTGCCACAGCTCAGTTTTTCCTTAAGTTAACACACATGATATTAGTGACCAGGGAATGGGTTCTGAGTCAGGTCATGTTCCATTTTCCCCAGAAAGTTAATATCCTGGGCCCAGTTTTTTGTGGTTGCTGTAATTTTAGATGAAGTCTTAGCAAGAAAGACCTTAAAATAAAAGCTGAAAATCCTATGGGAAAATTTGATAGTTGGAAGCCTCTGTTGTTACTGAGGAAAAGTCTTCTGTTGATCTAATTGTCATTCATCAGGAAAATGTCTTCTTTCTCAATTTTTTTGTTGTTATTTTCATTTATCTTATTTACAACTTGGTGTGACCTTCCAATCCAATCTAAGGATAGTGGTTCAGATCTTTCTTCACTTACAGAAATTCTCATCCATTTATCTCTTCATGTAGTGCTCCCCCATTTTCTTTATTCTCTTACTCTGGAGCTATTATTAGATGGATCTTGGGTCTTCTCATTTTATCTTCCATGCCTTCTAATTTCTCATACCTCTGTGCAATGAATTCACAGTAATTTCCTCAGTTATCTGCCAATATACTAATTCATTATCTTGGTCTAATCTGCTAACCTCTCCACTGAGTTTTTAATTTATTTTGGTTCCTTTGAAATCCACCTAATGTTTACTCTTTGTTTCTTAATTATTATGGTCTCTGTTTTTTTATTTAGCCACTTGAAACCTACTCAACTAAAAATTATTTCAATATTTTTACTATAAATTCCGTGGATATTAATTTCACTAATGGTTTCTTTGTGTTTGGATTTGGCCCATCTGATTGAATGACTTCATTATGGATATGGATGATGTAAATGTTAAAGTACATTAAAAATAGGATTAATCATGGAAGATTTGAATTTTTTTGAACAGATATATTGTGATGGTGAGTTTAGATTGATAGTGAAAGGAATAGGAAGTAAAAATGAAAAACAGTAAAATAATGTAAAAAGGAACATGTTAGATCAATTAACTAGAATAAGCTAAACTTGTTTTGCTAGTGATTGAAAGTAAGAATCAGGTTTTTTATGTAGATGATTGGTGCAGGATCATGAATACTGTTAGGAGATTTAGTTTTATGCTTAGGATTAGTTCTGTTTTTCTTCCTTTATTTTGTATCTTCATATTTTCTGAGTATATTAATGGATTCTAAAGGGAATTCATGATTAAAGGTTGGATATAACTTTGTTTTAAAAAGATAAGGAAAGGTATCTACTGTTCATTTTTGAGGGAGGCATGAATTTTTACAAAGAGTTGTGAATGGTACATGAAAGTGTTAAGCTTATAAACATAAATTGATATAACGTAGATTGTGTAGACAGTTACTACTGCCTATAATAGAACCTACTAAGACTAACCTACTAAGATTAACAGTGACGATCTCCACTGGTTAAACGGCTGTTTATTTTCTGAGGCTAATTTGTTTTTACCTAAGTTGAGAATATTGTTCCATTGCCTAGGACTGATTCTAGCATCTCTCATATAATTGCTTTTTTTTTAAGGGTAGAGGCATAATTTAATAGATGGAATATCTCATTTCAGTTCTAAATGCAAGAAAATTATATTTTCCAATAACTTTCATAGTTTATTGCCAGTAAAATTTTTAGGAAAGGAGTAGTAGAAAGTATTGTAACTTTTCCTATCTGCTTTCGGAGGTCATTTGGTTATGTTAAATTATTGATTATATTTCATGTATCTCCTGCCCCTTTCCAAAAGGTATTTGAATCATGTGATAACAAAAGATGGGAGTAAAGATACAGTTACTCAAAGTCCCAACTTGTGAAAAGGAAGAGGAAGCAAACCTGCTAACCACATAGGACTCATATCTAATTCTAGTTAATACAGTCACCATGACTGAATATCAGTTTTGCTTTTGAGCTTCCTAGAGTATGAGTTCCCTTTATCAGAAAGATAAAAGCGTGAGTTCCTCAGCAGTGACAGGTTTTTCTGAACTCTAAAAGGATATTAAATAATATAATTGACAATCATTAAGAAAACAAAACAGAGCTCCTCTGCCAGGCATGAGCCTTGTCCTCAAATTGTTCATAGTCTTTGGTGGGTGGTCAGGAGAGGTTATTTAAATTCTAAGAGATGGCATAGGCCCAAAATTCTTTCCCTGGAAGAATTGTGGTGAAACTTTGAAACAAGTATAAGTCAACCAAGCAAAGAAGGGAATAGGAGGAGATAATTGGAGAAAGAGGGAAACGTGTACATTACAAAGGCACAGGATGCACAGTAGCTAAACCAAGAGAGATTGTCTCTGGTAGTAAATTCTGTAATTGGATAATGTGATTGGAATTTAGGGAGCAAATTGAAGAGAAATGGAAATTGAAGTAGACAAGGGCCTTCAATGATATATATCAAATACATAAACCATTTTCCTGTAACAATTTTTTTTTTAACAGCCTTGAAATCTTAGTGCTACAATTCTGAAACTGTACAACAAGGCTTTCCGGAATGTCTTAGCAAACTTTTAGGATGCTGCAGTAAGTTTTAAATTTTCAGGGAAGTACAATGACCATGTATTGGATACCATGTGATCTAACTGGAGTCAAGTTAAGTTTCAAAATTAATTATTCTACATTTCCTTTGCCAATATTTGTTTATGAAGAAATTTCTTACAGAGGATAGAATTTATCTGTGAAATTTAATAATAATCTTCACTCACTGAGTGAGTAAGAATTACACTCAGAGCTTCATGTACAGTATTTTTAATTACCACAATATCTCTGAAAGGTGGGTAATGTCATTAGATTTTATAGATGACTAAACTGAATATTTGAAAGGCAGATAGCTTGATCAAGATTCATAGTGTCGGCATTGGGATCTAACTTGGGTTTACAGGATATCAAAAATCCACTCTCTTTGTATAGCTCTAAGATGCCTTTATGTATAGGTATGTTGTGCTTACTTTATTTTATATAATTTTATAGGATAATGCTACTTAGTGGGCAGTTGTATTGAAATAATGATTTTGTATGGTAATGAAGGTAAACAAGTAATTTGCTTATTGAAGAAAGAATTATATGTAATATACTTAATAGAGAATCACTTCATGCATAGTTCTGTTATTGAGGCTATACATTTTATTAAGCAGCTAACTTTCCTAACCTCCCACACTTGTTTGTTTTTGTTTTGGTTTTTTTTTTGTAGGGAGATTCTCGAAGTCTTCCATTTCCTGAAAATGTGAGTGCTGTTCAAAAATTAGACTTTTCAGATACAATGGTCCAACAGAAATTGGATGATGTCAAGGATCGAATCAAGAGAGAAATAAGGAAAGAACTGAAAATCAAAGAAGGAGCTGAAAATCTGAGGAAAGTGACAACAGATAAAAAAAGTTTGGCTTATGTGGACAACATTTTGAAAAAATCAAATAAAAAATTAGAAGAACTACATCACAAGCTACAGGAACTAAATGCACATATTGTTGTATCAGATCCAGAAGATGTTACAGGTATAAACATATTTGATGTTTATATGGTATTCTAATAAGAAAATGTATCATTTTAAAGTAGTAAGCTTTATAACCTACATATAATTTTTAGCTTTTCTGAAAGTACAGGAACTGTATTTTCTCTTACAATTAAGGTCGTTAATTTATATTCTGTTCAGAAATACAGTGAGTTGATGGGTATGAAATTTGAAGCATTTACTTAAAGATGAGTAATTCTGCTACTTTCTAATCCTCTGTCAGTAAGGTATTTCTTAGAGTTATTTTCCAGTATTAATGTTTTGTTTTGAGTCAGCCACATGTTCTTACTTCATTTACCCTTGTGAGCAGCAGCATGAGTTTGCCAGATGACTTTTTAAAGTTACAAATGGATTCTGTGACCAAGGGATATTTTTATTCTTTGTAAATGTAATTAATCAAACCTATGACCTTTGTTCTTTGTGCTCTAAGGAACTGAATTAACTAAACCACCAGACATATTGTTTTAAAAAAAGAAAATTTAAAAAGCTAAACATTACTTTTTTTTTTATACAGAAATAAAAGGAAAATATAACCCATAAGTCCAAACTAAAAGCATAATTTTTAAACAATAGAATTAACAAATGTTAATGTTAGAAATTTTTCAGTGGTACAGAAAGTAAATATGGAAAGACTACTCTGTGCAACCCTATGCTTTTTCCTTTAAGGAAGCATTACTAACTTTTTGTTGTAGACCTTTTAAAATTAAAAAAAAAACTTTTCTGTATTGGTACCATTATCTATCCATCCATATATTTTTCTAAAATTTTTTATATAAAAATCATATAAAACACATATGATCTAATAGTTTTATCTTTGCAAAGATGGTGTGTTGAGCAAGGTTTTTAATCTCTATAGGCCTCAATATCTTAATTTGCAAAGAAAAGGAGTGATATATGTAATGTATGTAACACTGTAGAAATTTTAGAAGATCCTGTACGATTAGCCAATAAGAAATAACACATATAAGTAAAATTAAATTTGATTTAAAAAATACATAAATTTGACTAAGAGCATCAAATTACCCTCAAAAGGTACATAAAAGCTTCTGATATCCAATGTATTTGATAGAATTTGTTTTAAATGCATCAGATTCAGCATCTGGGACTCACCTTATGGATTTCATTTGGAGATTCTCTATGGAGAGATTTCAACCTTGTAAGAATAATTGACTCTTCAAAATGAAGGGAATAGAGAAACCAGATCTCTTATTTTAGAGCTGAAATAATCCCAGAGTTGTGAATTAATTTACCCAGAATCACAAAGCTAGCTAAAAAACTCTTCAACTCCTAATCTAGTATTCTCTTACTCACACATTCAACAATTACATTATAAATGGAAATTTGTGTTACAAAGATGCTTTTTTTAGCAGTATCATATAAACTTACAAGTAGCCTGTTCTGTTGCCAAGCTCTACATTTTTTTCCCATTACTTCTTTAGGAGAGGTCTAAAATAAGAAACAGTGCTGGAGCTTTAAACCCTTCTTAGAGAAAACATTTTCCTTCTCACAGAATGACAGTAACTACCTTGTAATTGGTACATAGAAGTTTTTACCACAGAGTTTGATTTCTCCCAGTCACTTTTTTAAAAAAAATATAACTTCACTGAAGTATAAATTACATATGATAAAATGCACATATTTTAAGTATGTGATTTGCTGAGTTTTAACAAATTTGTGTACCTAAGTAACCATCACTACAACCAGTGATCCTGAACATTTCCATCACTTCAGTGGCTCTCTTGCATACATACTTTCCAGTCAGTCTCCAGTCCCTATCCCTACCTTTCGGCAAGCACAGGTCTACCTTCTAGATTAGATTAGTCTTTCTTAGAATTTCATGTAAAGAGATGACCTTTAGGTCCTTCTGTCAAATTCCTTTCCTTCCTCAAAAGCCAATTTGGATATCACTGCAGCCTTTCCTGACTTTCTTTGATAATCCTATCTGTTTACTTTGTCCATTAATTGTTGTATTAAGGTGTGTTGTAATTTATTCCTGTACATTTATATCACTCACTAAACTGTATGTTCCTTGAGGGCAGTGCTGTAGTTTTATTCATCTATTTTCAAGGCTTTCCATAGAGACTGGAGTATAGTAGGTGTTTAGTTGTGAATATTATACCTGAAAAAAAAAGCCCACCAAATAAAAACCTTTTATTAGTCTCTGTAATTTAATGCCAATGCATAATTTATCAGGTTACTTTAAAAATTTAGTAACTTGGGGAACAATGCCTTAAATAAAAGTTTAGGATAGAGAGACATTCAGATAATTTCAGGGAAAATTTTAAATGAAATATAACTTTCCACTGTGACTTCTTATTACTTTGTTTGGAATAAAGTTGATAAGTTGGATAGAATTTGAATTTATTTAAAAAAATAGTTCCTTTTGCAAATGGCATATTCACACAACTAGGTAATAAGGTTTTTTCCCTCCCCTCATTACTGACTTGACAGCATTAAAAGCAACAACAGCAGAGAATTAAACGTAGTTCATTTATTTTAGGTCAGATTGTCATAAAATTTTATAAATCTTACATTGTGTACTAAGGTCAACAGAATCATTTATTTTAGATGAGATCTGATAAGAAAATTCAAGGCCATAGTACTTTGCTTTCAGTTCTCCAAATATGTGGATTAATAGCAGAAGTGTTGGGCATTCTCCTCATCTTGGGAGTATGCAAGCAGAATAAATGGCTCAAGGAAAGGGAGACAGAATTTAGGTCTGCATTGTTTAAATGATTACTGTGTAACTAGGTAGGAGTCCTGCTCCTGAGTCACCTCTGCAATAATTATTACTCTTCAGTTTCTTATTTGTAAAATAAGGATTTTTACAGATGGACTTAAAGACTTTTAACTAAAACTCTTTCAAGTGTTACATATGTCAGTGCTGCAAAGTCAAGATCTCTTGGTTTGGAACTGTTATTTTCAAAATACAAGTGTTCATTTGTTCTTCAGAGTAGTAAGACATGAATTTTTTGATGTTGTCTTCATGTTCATGATACTCTAAGCTTCCTATTCATCTTCTGTATATTCCAAGAGTAGTCTCATCGGGTATTATTATTATCCCAGTGGAAATTACAAGGATATTATCTGAATACACCTTATGAAAAAGATTATTGGTCTCTGTAAAGTGGAGAGGTTAATCTAAGGCCTAGTTGGCACCTGGGACTCCTAAAGGTAATATTGGGAAAGAACCTGTTTCCTGAATCTTGGTCTCTTGGGAATCATCTCTGACACTTGTTTCCATTTCTGTCTTCTCAGACCCCACCAAACTTAGATTGATTTCTACCTATTGAGAGAGTGAATTTTTTCCTTAATATCCAGAAGGGAAATACTGATTTAGCATAGTACTAATAGCATTAGATTTTTTGGTTAACTTTGGAAATACTTCTAAATTCTGGTGTTCAGCTATGTTGAGGAGGTTTTTCTTAATCAATAAAGTAAGGTTTAAGTGTTTCTTGGATGAAGAGAGGTGAGAACTTAATTTTCTTTTTATTGTTGGCTTGTCCAGCTAAACGTGGCATAGAAATGATAGTTGAATTTTATATGTATTAAAACACAGTTGTGGAATCTGTGGCCTGTTTTGTTTTGTAATTTCTATATATTCTTTATTTCTGATTGAGTTTCTTATTTTTAGGTAGACTTACTTTGTATTAACTTGTGAATTCTTAAGAAAGTATTGCCTTTAACTGTGATCATTAATTAGCAAGTTGCTTTTAACACCCCTAGATTTGTTTGCTCATCTTTAAAATTATGAGATTAAATGATTAATAGATCCCTAACACTTGAATTCTTTGATGGTATTCTTTAACTATTTTAAAAAAGGTAAACCAGAGTAAAGTTCTTTTTTGGTATTCTATTCCATGAATTTTAAGATAGTTTTGTCTAACTGTCACCACAATCAGGAAAAAGAACAGTGACTTCCCATGGTAGACACACCCTCTCCCCACTCCATTTACCCTGGCAACCACTGGTCTGTTACCTGTCACTGTAGTTTGCTTTTCAAGAATATTATATAAATAGAATCATAAAATGTATAGCCATTTGAGACTAATTTCTTTCACACAGCGTATTGCTTTTTGAGATTTGTCCAGGTTTTTTCATTTATCAGTAATTCATTCTTTTTTATTGCTGAGTAGTAGTCCATTGTACCAGTTTGTTTATCCATTCACCTAGTATCGTTGTTTTCCAGTTTTTGGCAGTTATCAGTAAAGCTGCTATAACTCCCCACAAACAGGTTGTTGTGTAAACATGTTTTCAGTTCACTTTGGTAAGTACTTAGGAGTGTGATTGCTAAGTTGTATGTTTAACATTATAAGAAACTGCCAGAATGTTTTCCAGAGTAGCTATATCATTTTTCATTCTTAGTAGCAACATATGAGAGTTCTGGTTGTTCACATTCTTTCCAGCAGTTGATGTTGTAATATGTTTTTTAACCAGTTTAACAGGCATATGGTGGTTGATATATATTGTTATAATCAGAGGTAGGAAAGAATTAAAATAAGGTAGCACCATCTTACAGAGAACTTAGGAGAGAACTGTGCATACCATAGGTACAGAGGTTATGTACAGAATGAAGAAGTTTTCTCTACCAGGAGGTGCAACATGCAGTATTAAAACAACTTGTAATATAACAGATACAGGCAATTGTGAAATTTAATGCCTAGGTTGCTTATTGTACCTTAAAAAAAAGTTACAATCCACAAAAAGTATTAAGTCTTATCCATGCTATTTTTGTAAAATACTAAGAAAGCTAGACCACTTAGAATACTTTTAACTCCAGTCTACTTAACTCTACTTATTTATATGCCATTGTTCATATTTTAGTTTATCATTTTATCTTCAGTACCACAAATTAGATCTAATTATTGTTTTATGAGTCATTGTTGATTTGTAATTACCTACGTGTTTCATCATTCTCTTTGTCCACCAGTTCTTCATGATTTTCAGACCTTCCTTCTAGATTTATTTTCTTTTTCTTCCTGAAGGTATACTTTAGAAAGGTATTTCTTCTAATACCCAATTCTAGGTTGATAACTTATTTTCTTTCAGCACTTAGAAACTCTATTTCATGGTCTTCTGGATTCCACTGTTAAAGAAGCGGCTGTCAATCTGATGGCTGAAGCATGTAGGTAATCTGCCTTTTCCACCTAGCTTTTTTTAAGACACTTTACAGTTTTCTGTGCCCTTTCAGAATAGTGGTGTAGATTTCCTTTCATTTTATTTGCCTCTATTTGTTTGGTTTACTGAATCTGAGATTTGAGTATTTCATCAATTAGGGGAAATCTGTGTCTTTTTTAGTATTGCACCCTCCTGTATTTCCTCTGCTTTCATTTTGGAACTCCAGTTGGATGTGTGGTAGTTTCTTCAAGTCTCTTTCCATTTCTCTAATATTCTCTTTACTTGTGTTCAGTTTGCTGTTGAGCTTTTGTACATTTGATTTTATTAATCTTTTCCCTTTCTCCCATTCCCTTTAACTAAGACAGCACTTAAAATTTATTCTTTCCTAATATATGCATTTAAGGATTATGAATATTCTCTTAAGTATTGCCTAAGTGCATCATGAAAGTTTTGATATTTAAATTTTTTTAAATTTATTTTTATTGAGAGATAATTTACAACATTGTGTAAGTTTAAGGCATAACACATGTTGGGTTGATATATATTGCAATATGATTACCACTGTAGCATTAGCTGACATCTCAATCACGTCACATCATTATCATTTCTTTTTTGTGGTGGACACAATTAACATCTAGTCTCTTAGCAACTCTGAAGTTTATAATACAATGTCATTGTCTGTAATTACTGTGCTGTGCATTAGATCTCCAGGACTAACTTACCTACTAGTACCCTTAAACATCATCTCCTCAATTCCCACATCCTGCATCCTCTGATAACCACCATTCTACTTGATTTTTATGAAGTTCAGCTTTGTGAGATTCCACATATAAGTGATATTACAGTGCTTGTCTTTTCCTGTCTGACATAAGTTAGTATGTTATCACTTAACATCATGCCCTCAAGATCCATTTATGCTGTTACAAATGGCAGAATTTCCTTCTTTCTAATGCCTAAATAATGCAAGCATACCTCATTTTATTGTGCTTCACAGAGATTACTTTTTTACAAAAGAAGTTTGTGGCAAACCTGAAACAAGCAAATCTATTGGTACCATTTTTCCAACAGCATTTGCTAATTTCATGTCTCTGTCACATTTTTGTAATTTTTGCAGAATTTCAAACTTTTTCATTATTAAGTTTGTTATGGTGATCTGTAACTCATTAAAAGCTAAAATGATGATGGTTAATATTTTTTAGCAATAAAACTTTTAGATTACTATATGCATATTGTTTTTATGAGACATGATGCTATTGTACACTTACTAGACTACAGTATAGGTTAAACGTAACTTTTATATTCACCGGGAAACCAAAAAAATTCATTTGACTTGCTTTATTATGATGTTTGCTTTATTGCTGTGGTCTGGAACCAAACCTGCAAGATCTCCAAGGTATGCCTGCATTGCATTGCATCTTTATCTGTATACCTATTGATAGACATGTAAGTTGTTCCCATATCTTGGCCATTGTAAATAATGCTGCAATGATAATGCAGATATCTGTCCAATACTGTTTTCATTTCTTTTGAGTGTATACTCAGGAGGGGGATTGCTAGATCTTAAGATAGTGGTATTTTTAATTTTTTGAGAAACCTCCATACTGTTTTCATTAATGGTTGGACCACCTTACATTCCTACCAGTTGTGCACAAGGTTTCTTTTTCTCTACATCCTCATCAACACTTGTTATCTCTTCTTGGTGATAGCCATTCTAACAGGGGTAAGGTGATAACTCATTATGGTTTTAATTGCATTTCCTTGATGATTAGTGATACTGTGTATCTTCTTGTGCACCTGTTGACCACTTGGATGTCTTTAGAAAAATGTTCAGTTTCTCTGCCCATTTATTAATCAGACTCTTTTTGCTGTTGAATTGTGTGAGTTCTTTATATATTTTGGGTACTGATCCATTGTCAGATAAATGACTTGCCAATGAGGATATTCTAATATATGAAGATTTTTCTAGTTACCCATTATTTATTTATTTCTTGATTAATTACATTGTGTTGCCTTGAAATTTGCTGAGACTTACTCATATATGGCCATATATGATCAATTTCTTTTTAATTGGAATAATTCTGTCAATTTTTGCTTTATTTTGAAGCCATGTTATTGGGCACATACAAACTTAGAATTTATGTATATGTCTAGTGAATAAACCTTTTATCATTATCAGATCCTTTTTTGCCTTCAGTAATCTTTGTACCTCAAAGTATCTTTTCTCTGTTATTAATGTATTTTAGGGGTTGAGGTTATTGTAAGGAATATCTTTTTTCCCACTCTTTTTCTGCTTTTCTATATCATTTTTTTAGATACATCTCGTAAATATCATATAGTTGGATTTTATTTTATTCATTTGTTTGAACCAAGTCTAATGATCTTTGTTTTTTACAGACATCATTTAGAGCATTATACTTAAATAATTACTGATATATTTGGGGTTTTATTTAATATCTAATTTTGTGCTTTCAGTGCTTCTTTCCCTTCCTGCCATTTTTATAGTATTTTTAAACATCAGTCAATTATTTGGAAAATATGGTTAATTTAAACAGTAAATATGCATACTTATCAGTATAATAGGGAGTTGTGTTTACCCCTGTTTTGAAGTATGTTTTACTTTTGGACTGTATTTGGATACTTTCTTATTTAATACATACACATTAAAGCCTGCTAATTGAATATGTATAGATGTAATCACTATTTTCTGCCCATCTCCATAGAATTCAGAGGCCTTAGAATGCCTCCATTTACCCTCATTCTGATTTGTATATTGTTGTTCCCTTGATTTTTATCTTTTATAAAAACCTTAAGTGACTTTTATTGATTTATATAATGGTCATTTAAAGATACATATAAACCATTTTCTGTGTTCTATCATTCTACCTTCTAGCTTTCAATGTTTTTGGAAAGTCTGCTGTCAGTATAATATTAGCATCTTTGAAGGTCGCCTTTCTTTGGGTGTTATTAAAATTTTCTCCTTGTCTTTGATTTTTTTTTTTGAATTTGTACCATGTATACCCAGATGTGGATTTTTTTTTTATCCCCTATGTCCTTCTGCTTGGACTTGATGGCTTGAATGTATGGATTGGTATCTTTTCTTCGGTTCTGAAAATTTTGTGGTCATTATCACTTCAGAGACTGTGTTTGAATTACCATTTTTCTCTTCTTCTGAAACAAGATTTTTTTTATTAAGAGATTACTGATACACAATTTTATGAAGATTTCACATGAGCAACATTGTGGTTACTACATTCCCCCTATTATCAAGTCCCCCAACATACCTCATTACAGTCACTGCCCATCAGCATAGTAAGATGCTATAGAGTCACTACTTGTCTTTGTGCTATAGTGCCTTCCCCATGACTCGCCCCTCATTATGTATGCCAATCATAATATCCCTTAATCCCCTTCTCCCCTCCCTCCCTTCCCACCCACTTTCCCCACCCCCTTTGCCTTTGGTAGCCGCTAGTCCCTTCTTGGGATCTGTGAGTCTGCTGCTGTTTTTTTCCTTCAGGTTTTGCTTTGTTGTTATACACCACAAATGAGTGAAATAATTTGGTACTTGTCTTTCTCCACCTAGCTTATTTCACTGAACATAATACCCTCTATTCCATCTATGTTGTTGCAAATGGTAGGATTTGTTTTCTTATGGTTGAGTAATATTCCATTTTGTATATTTACCACATCTTTATTCATTCATCTACTGATGGACACTTAGGTTGCTTCCATATCTTGGCTATTATAATTAGTGCTGTGATAAACAGGGGTGCATTTGTCTTTTTTTTTTTTACAAACAAAATTGTTTTTCTTGTTTTAGAAGATATCATTGATACACGATCTTACGCTCAGGTTTCACATGAGCAACATTGTGGTTACTACATTTCCTCTATTATCAAGTCCCCACCGCATACCCCATTACAGTTACTGTCCATCAGCATAGTAAGATGCTATAGAATCACTACTTGTCTTCTCTGTCCTATATACTTCCTTCCCCATGCTCCGCCTGTATTATGTGTGCTAATCATAATGCCCCTTAATACCCTTATCCCTCCCTTCCCACCCACCCTCCCCAGTCCCTTCCGTTTGGTAACTGTTAGTCCATTCTTGGGTTTTGGGAGTCTGCTGCTGTTTTGTTCCTTCAGTTTTTGCTTTGTTGTTATACTTCACAGATGAGTGAAATCATTTGGTACTTGTCTTTCTCTACCTGGCTTATTTCACTGAGCGTAGTACCCTCTAGCTCTATCCATGTTGTTGCAAATGGAAGGATTTTTTTTTTCTTCTTATGGCTGAATGATATTCCATTGTGTATATGTGTCACATCTTCTTTATCCATTCATCTACAGATGGGCACTTAGGTTGCCTCCATATCTTCACCATGGCTAATGTAAATAGTGCTGCGATAAACATAGGGGTGCGTATGTCTTTTTGAATCTGGGATCTTGTTTTCTTTGGGTTAATACCCAGAAGTAGAATTCCTTCTACTCTAAGTATAATGCTCTAAATGATGTCTGTAAAAAACAAGTCAAATGGTGTTTCTATTTTTAGTTTTTTTGAGGAATCTCGATATGGCTTTCTACAGTGGTTGAACTAATTTACATTCCCACCAACAGTGTGGGTGGGTTCCCCTTTCTCCGCATCCTCCCAGCATTTGTTGTTCCTAGTCTTTTGGATGTTAGCCATCCTAACTGGTGTGAGATGATACCTCATTGTGGTATTAATTTGCATTTCCCTGATGATTAGCAATGTGGAGCATCTTTTCATGTGCCTGTTGGCCATCTCAATTTCTTCTTTGGAGAAGTGTCTGTTCAGCTCCTCTGCTCATTTTTTAATTGGGTTATTTGCTTTTTGTTTGTTGAGGTGCATGAGCTCTTTATATATTTTGAACGTCAACCTCTTATCAACTATGCCAATTATAAATATATTCTCCCATAATAAAGGGTACCTTTTTGTTCAGCTGATGTTATCTTTTGCTGTGCAGAAGTTTTTTAGTTTGATAGAGTCCCATTTGTTCATTTTAACTTTTGTTTCCCTTGCCTGAGGAGATGTGTTCAGGAAAAAGTTGCTCATGTTTGTTATTCAAGAGATTTTTGCCTATGTTTTCTTCTAAGAGTTTTATGATTTCATGACTTACATTCAGGTCTTTGATCCATTTTGAGTTTACTTTTGTGTATGGAGTTAGACAGTAATCCAGTTTCATCCTCTTACCTGTAGCTGTCCAGTTTTGCCAACACCAGTTGTTGAAAAGGCTGTCATTTCCCCATTGTATATCCATGGCTCCTTTATTGTATATTAATTGGCCATATATGTGTGGGTTTATATCTGTACTCTGTATTCTATTCCATTGATATATATGAGTCTGTTCTCATGTCACTACCAAGCTGTCTTGTAACTGTGGCTTTGTAGTAGAGCTTGAAGTTGGGAAGCGTAATCCCCCCTGCTTTATTCTTCCTTCTCAGGATTGCTTTGGCTATTCGAGGTCTTTTTTGGTTCCATATGAATTTTAGAACTAATTGGCTCTAGTTCATTAAAGAATGCTGTTGTATTTTGATATGGATTGCATTGAATCTGACAGATTGCTTTAAGCAGGATAGCCATTTTGACAGTATTCTTCGTATCCATGAGCATGGGATGTATTTCCATTTATTGGTGTCTTCTTTAATATCTCTAAAGAGTGTGTTGTAGTTTTTAGGGTATAGGTCTTTCACCTCCTTGGTTGGGTTTATTCCTAGATATTTTATTATTTTAGATGCAATTGTAAATCAAATTGTTTTCCCTATTTCTCTTTCTGCTAGTTCATAGTTAGTCTATCAGAAAGCAACAGATTTCTGTGTATTAATTTTGTATCCTGCAACTTTGCTGAATTCAGATATTAGATCTAGTAGTTTTGTAGTGGATTCTTCAGGGTTTTTTTATGTACAATATCATGTCATCTGCAAACAGTGACAGTTTAACTTGTTCTTTACCAATCTGATGCCTTTTATTTTTTTTGTGTTGTCTGATTGTCGTGACTAGGACCTCCAGTACTATGTTGAATAAATACTTACATATTATATTAAAGTCTTCTTATTTAATTTGTAACATACATTTTTAATTGTATCATAATGTTTAGAAGGTTAGAAGTATGAATAATTATTGTAATAAACCTCCCCTACCAAAGCTGGTTTGGTAATTACAGCAATAGATGCAGCAAATAGATAGTTGTCATTAGTCTTAATCATGAGGTATAGTTTTTTAAGTAGCAAAGTAGGTGGAGTCAACATTTGGTGTTACAATTTGAAGACAGCTCTTAGAGTGGAAAAATAATTTCATCTTGTAGAGTTTTTTAAAATCGATTTTTTTAAATGAAGAGAGTGTTAATGGGAGTTCTGGTACCCCTATTTTGAAATATGTTTCACTGTTAGATGAGTGTTTTAACAAATATAAGGCAATCATATGTTTTATAGTGTGTTACTTACCGCTTACCATAACCTATAGGAAAGAAAACTGTAGAGAAGAAAAATATCAAGTTAAAAGGGAAAATAGGTGAACTTTGAGGAAGATAGCAAAGTGTTTCTGTAATTTTAAGTGAGTAAAAGGTGGCCTTTATAAAAAGGCTAAATTTTTCTGCCTTGGCAAACACTTTTGTGACCTTTGAAAATTACCTCACTGTGTTTCGGGGGTGGGGGAGGTTATTTGTAAAATGAGGTTATTTACAAACCTTTGTGAGTTCCTTTAAAGATTGAATGAGCAGAAATACCAACTACTTTACTAAGCCCTGACATGTGATTTTATTGAACCCTAAACATTGGCCTACACACTATACAAGCTTTATTTTCACAGTAACTCCCAATTTGTGGCTGAGGAAACTGCAGCTCAGAACATCAAGTATATGACTAAGACCACTTTACTAAATAACAGACACAGGATTTTAACCCAAGCATTCTGACTTTAAGCGCCCATACATTTAACTTACTATGTTTTTCTTATGTTCTTGTAATCCTTATTAAAATGGAGACATACTTTTTCTAAAAATTGTTTGATATTATAATATTACAAATTCTCAGACTATTGGAATCAATGTATATTTCAGTGTTTTAGTATACCCTGCTTTAATGTTCATGAATTTCTTACTGTAGCATCTTTAACAGATTACAGTCTAGCTTCTACGTAAGTGCTTCCAGTGACAAGGGATTTTATTACATTTTAAGGTAAACCATTTCATTGTTTGATAACTCAGAATGAAAAGAGTTTCTATGTTCTGTGATAAAACTTTTTACCTTGCTACCTTTACCCATTGGTTCTAATTCTCTGCCCTATGGTAAAATAGTAAGTGGGTAGCTTCTTCATAGACAAATGTTTAAATGTTCAGGCAAGAATCATTTCTGTTTCTTACCCTAAGCTAAACACTATCATCTATTTTACAAACAGCACATTTCCATAGTTTTCTCAACTGAGGACCTTCCACTCTAAATGCATTCCAGTTCTTTTTTAAAAATATGGTTATTGAATTAGATACCAAATTTTGTGTGAGTTTAATTTCTTACAAGAGGCCATATAATTATTTAAAAATAAAAGAGGGAAAGAAGAAAACCTAATTGTTCACAATTCTGAATATACTTAACTATTTAGTCTTTGCTGTAATGTACAGTTCATTTAGGGACTCCACAGCTATGCTTCCTACAGTGATGACTACTAGTTAATGTTTATTGCATATATTCTATGCACCATACCCTTCTAAGCTCTTTACACATAATTTATTCAGTCACCATAATCCTGTTGGCATTATTACTGATGCCATCTAACAGATGAAGAAACTGAGGCACAGAACTGCTGGTAACTTAACCCTGTTACATGATTTTACTTAATCTCAGTATCAAAATTGAGATTCCAAACTAGGTACTATTAACCACTGTAGAGTGTGCACGCACGTGTGCATGTGTGTGTGTTAGTTTGGCTGCTTTAATGAAATACCATAGACTGGGTGATTTAAACAACAAATTTATTTCTCACAGTTTTGGAAGACAGGAAATCAAGGTTCTAGCACAGTTGGTGTTCTGGTGACAGCCCTCTTCCTGTTTTGCACATGACATCTTTGTATCCTCACCATTCTTATGACCTTATTAACTCCCAAAAGTCTCATCTCTAAATATCATCACATTAAGGTCTTCAACATACTAATTTGAGGGGGTAAAACATTCTGTCAAGAAGCAGCATGTTAAGTAGGTCTTTTGTGAGCCTGATCTGAAAACTTACCTTCTATATCAGCTTGCTATAAGAATATGCCACTTATAAAATCAGTTTTTGGAGCAGGTCATTTGTAATTTGGGAAATGCAATTACAATTGAAACCTTTCTTGAATTTGAATCACAATTAATAACTGTGATTTTGCCTCTTACCTGATATGTAAAATGTGAGTAATATTTGTCTCAAAAGTTCTTTTAAGGATTAATATGCATAAATATGCATACATACACACACAGACTAGTATAGTTGTTCACAAGGCTTTTAAGTGTCAAAGAGGCAGCATAGAACAACAATTATTAAGGTAGACTTTGACTTACAGGATGTATGAACTTGAGCATGTTTCTTAACCTCTATGTGCCCTGGTTTTTGTTTTCTGTAATGTAGGTGTAATGCTTGTTATAGGGCTGTTAATAAGATTAATGAGTTCATAAAGCACTTAGATCAGGACTTACACCTTGTAAAGTAGCATATAAATAATAAAGTGGTATTCTTTTACATCAATATCTAGCATAGCATCTGTATTTTTGTAAGTTAACAAATTATGTTTAAATGTTTTTGAACTAGTATTAAACCTTTTTAAATTTTTTAGAGGAGTATAAAACCACATATGAAACCTATTCATTAAACTTGGTTAGTCACACCATTTTTTATTGCTAAGGAGAGAGGGAACCCTGAAACACAAAGGTTATTTGCAGTTTAGGCAATTTTCCAGTGATTACCAAATTACTTATAACTGAACCAGATCTAGTACCTTGGTTTCTAGCTTTTTTTTTTTTTAAATAAGGAAGGGACCTAGTATGGATAAAACACAAAATAATGAACTTCAACAGGAAGAATTTTAGTTACGTGGTAAAATGATTACAAGTGTTTCAACAAAGTGGGTTACCTGGAATAATTGAGGTTTTTGTTTTGTTTTAAAATAGAAACACCACATTATGCTTCATGAGAAGCCATGGACTTGAATTTTTGTTCATTCTACACCCATCCCACCCTCAATCTGTTATCAATCAGTTGATATCCTTGAAACATTTTCCATTGTGTTCTGAACGTCCTCGTAGTAGAAAACAGAATGTGAAGGCTTTTATGCATATGTTTAGGTTATTACTAATTAATGCTGGCATTATATGTGAAGTACCCTTAATTCTATTTACAAAGAATTACTTAACTGAAATTTGTATAATATTTGAATATGCTTTGTTCTCTAACCAATCAATCAGTGAGTTGGGAATTTAGTTAATGGTTGAATTGACCAAATTGACTGAGTTAAAAATAATAGTGGAAAACCTTGGGTAGTGATCTAATTCAGCTTCACACTCAATGTAATCACTTTTACAGTATCTCTGGCAGATGGTCCTGCAGCTATACTTGAATTTTTTTTTTTTTTGGCTTGAACTCCTACATTATCCATAAGCATTGCATTTAGATGACTTGAAGTTGATCTCAAACCCTATAATTTTTTATTCCTTCAAAATATTAACTTACAGTTTTAAGCAGCAGTTGTTCCTACCTATTAAGTTATTTTAACATACTATTGAATTTACAGATTGCCCAAGGACTCCAGATACTCCCAGTAGTGACCCTCGTTGTTCCACTAGCAATAATAGATTGACAGCCTTACAAAAACAATTGGATATAGAACTTAAAGTAAAACAGGGTGCAGAGAACATGATACAGATGTATTCAAATGGATCGTCAAAGGTGAGTACACTAAATAAAATGTAAGTTATATAGTCAGTCTTCATTATTCACAGATTCTGTATGTGTTGAATTCACCTACTCGATAAAATTTGTTTGTGACCCCAACATCAGTACTTGTGACACCTTCACAGTGCAGATGGGCAAAAAGAGTCATGTGACATACTTGTTCACAGCTGAGGTTGAACAGGGTGGCACTCTGCCTTCTTGTTTAAGCTCTTACACTGTAAAGTACCCTTTCCAGGGTCTACTTAGCACCATATTTTTGCATTTTTGTGTGTGTTGGTTTTTAAACACTGTATTATCATTTCTAAGGCCATTTTAGCTTTTTAGATTTTACAGTATGGACAATAAAACAAGTTGGAAACAAACAGTTTTTAAAGTAACATTTCTTAAATTGCTTTTTCCTACAAAACCAATTAAGAAGAAATTTGGCCATATGCTCTAAAGGGTACAGAGGAACTCTCCCTATTTACTTTCCATAAATCTAAAATTGCTCCAAAACAAAAAGGGTATTTTAAAAAATTTTAGGTCCTAATGAGTTTTCTGTCACTACATACAGGTTTAGGAAAGGACAGATGAAATGACAAGCCATCCTGGCGTTGGTGATTGTTTGGGCTAGACCTATGGGTTCTTGAAGAATCTGCTATGGCATTTAACTCCTAACTGAAAATCAGTAGTATAGGGGAACAGTTGTTACTAAATGAGAATCTGTTCTTGTTCTGAGGTAAAAAGTGGAAGAGAAAATGTTGGGGACCAATGAATCAGATTATTGTGAAGGTTCTTTCCAATTAAAGGTTCTATAGTTTTATAATTTCCAAGAAATCTTAGGAAGTTCAGCTTTTTAAAAAATCCATGTTTTTATTTTAAAGATTTATTTTATTTTAAAATAAAATAACTCATTTATTTTAAAGATTCATTTATTTAAACTCATTTTAAAGATTCTTGTCTATGCATATTTTAATAGATCTTAAGTAATTTACAACTAAAAATTATTTATTTACTTATTTTTTTAAGTTTAGGAAGAATTTGAAATCTGGGGAGGGGGGAAATCTTTTCTTGGAACCACGTACCCTATCTACCACCCAAATGAAATTTGGGAAGGTGCTGAAAAGAGAGAAATGTGTAAATATGTCATAAATAATAATTTTTAGCTTAATTATGAAAATTAGATTATATGCCTTATTTCAAAAGAACTTTTAAATTATTTTTAGAGAAATACATTTGTTTCTACTTGATAGTAACTTTGAACATTTACTATTGGGTGGTAGAGCTGGTTTTTCTGTGTTATTTTCAGTATTGATCTTTATTTTGGGAACTTTTCATTTTTATCAAATGTTATTTTGAACTCTTTCTTTCCCTCCTTCCCCTCTCCTTCCCTTCCTCCCTTCCTTCCTTCCTTCCAGCAAATACTGGGTTCTTGGAACTGTGAATGCATCATATTATGCTGAGCATTTTAAAATTAAATTAACCCCAGCTACTACTCTCTGGAGTAAGGTGTTTTAATCTAGGGTTGATGGACTAAATGGAGAGGTTAATGAAGTATTTGAAGTTATAGGAAAATAAATGCGTATGTTGATAAATGGATGGATGAAAGGACCATAGGTTTCACTCTATTCTTAAAGTGGTCTATAACCACTTCCCAAAATTAAATGGGGTTACGGACATATTAAAACAGATAACTTAGGATACCCAGGGATCCAAAATGAACAGTGCTATGAGGAGCCTGCTAAAAGAAATAGATAATATTCCAATAGTTTTTATTTGTCATTAGAAATTAATTAGCTTGAGAAATGGTCAAGTGGTCATCCAGAGCCTGTTAACAGCTGCTATAGTCTCTGGAGTAGGCCTACTGTTATTTCTGTCTAGATTTTGTCTTAATTGTTCTTGTTTCTCATCTTTAAACCTCTCAAAGGGTCAAAATGTTTTTTTATGATATTAGGGGAAATTGCAAATTGAAGTTATATGGGTTATTAATTTGATTTGTTTATTAAGGACTTAATAGTTTGGTAGCTATTATGCTAGGCCCTGGAGTATGAACGTAATAGAAATATTGCCTTCTACACTATAGGTATTCAACCTGCTTTCAACAGACCCACTATCTAAAAAGGAGATATCACCTGTAAATAATTACAATATGCAATAGTGGTATGTTCAAGTTACTTTAGAAGCAGTGGAGAAAAATCACTTAACTGCCAGAAGAAATCATTAAAATCTTAGTATAAGATTTGAATAATGATTTGGAGTTTAAAAAAGAATTACTTTCTACAGATGGTGGCATGGGTAAACCCAGTATATACAGGGTAAGGAACTATGGAGTAGTGTGGCTCATTTTAAGAAATGGAAGTGCTTTCATATGGCTGTAGTGGAGGATCTCAACTTACTTCTTATCTGAGAGTAGGTAAAATGCACTTCTAATATTAACAGTCATCAACCCTAGCAGTCATTTTCAATGAAAATCCATGCCCTTATGGGAGAACAAATCTGATTCTCCAGAAAAGCACATTTTATTTAGGAAAAGTCAGAGTGATTTCAACAGAACTTTTTTCCATTCTCTACCTGTAGACCTTTGAGAGAGTCAGGTATAGTGAGAAGTATAGCATAATCGAAAGACAAAGCAGATTATAAAGTACTTCAGACAAAGTTAAGCAGTTGAGATTCTATCTTATAAGATATATGGAGCTGCTGAAAGACTTTTAGCTGAGAAAATACATGATCAGATTTAAAAGTTTACAAAGTTCACATCCATCTTCCTCAGACTGGAAGAGTTAGAGAGTGTCA
Source organism: Manis javanica (assembly GCF_040802235.1). Classification (NCBI taxonomy): domain Eukaryota; kingdom Metazoa; phylum Chordata; class Mammalia; order Pholidota; family Manidae; genus Manis; species Manis javanica. The sequence goes on from NC_133159.1 coordinate 74,870,192, forward strand.
AGTCTACAGCAGCAAGTGTATGTAGGCTTTTGTAGTAGTCCAGATTGTTAAATATGCTTCATTACTCTTGTAACATCAATGAAAATAGAGAAGACAGTCAGCTATTTAGGTAGAATAAATATGTGATGTCTGGATATGAGAAAAAGGCAGAGTTGAAGATGATTCTTAGATTGATTATGTGGACAGACTGGGGAATGGTGGTGCGCTTCACAATTACAGGTAATTTATCATGGGGAGCAAATTCAGGGGCAGGGATGATTAATTCAGCTTGACAGTAAACAGTCATCTTCAGAACTCTAGTTATTGATTCTGAATGATAAAATTATTACCCAAGTGCAAGTTATAGCAAAAGCTGTCCTTTTAAAAGGTAAGCCAGGTTTTTCCATACTCATGTTAAAAACCCTTCAGTGGCTTTCTAGCATGCTTAGAACAAAATCCAGAGACACCCCCCCCACCCCCCACCCCCGTGATTTTGCAAGTTCAAACATGATATACCCCTAGCTACCTTCTTATCTCACCTTCTAAAACACTTTCATTATTTCTCATACTCCAGCTCTATTGGCTTCTTTTCTGTCCTTTGAACATACCAAATACACTTTCAGGGTCTTTTGCATTTACTGTGTCTGTCTAGATATCTCTTCTCCCAAATACTTTCATGGCTTTCTCTCTCACTTCATTATAGTCTTTGCTCAGATGATACCACTTAAGCAAGCTCTTTACTACCTTACATAAAATACCAACCCCTGTCTCCTTCTCTTTCACTGCATTACCACCACCTGAAATTAAAATTTACATGGCCAATTTCTTTATCATCTATTTGAAACATTAGCAATATGAATTTCATGACTCTAGCACCACTAGAATAACCTCAGAGGGCTTGATAAGACATTTTGAAGAGATAGTTCCCATTCATGTATTCAGATGACAAACCAAGCTATTAAAATTTGGAGTTCTTTTCTAGCCTTTAGCACTTCTTTTTTTTTTTTAAATATTTCCCAAGTCTTTTCATACTTTTTACTCATTTTAAAATACCTGACAATCTATGCAGACCTCCTTCTCCCCAGTCTTTCAATCTTTTTTTTTTATGAAGATATCATTGATATACACTCTTACAAAGGTTTCACAGGAAAAACAATGTGGTTATTACATTCACCCTTATTATGGAGTCTCCCCCCCCGTACCCCATTGCAGTCACTGTCCATCAGTGTAGTAAGATGCCACAGAGCCCTATTTGTCTTCTCTGAGCTACGCTGTCTTCCCCATGACCCCACACACACCATGTGCACCAATCATGATACCCTAAAATCCCCTTTTCCCTCCCTCCCCACATGCCCTCCCCCACCCCTCCCCTTTGGTAACCGCTAGTCAATCCCTTTTGGAGTCTGTGATTCTGCCGCTATTTTGTTCCTTCAGTTTTGCTTCATTGTTATACTCCACAAATATGGGAAATCATTTGGTGTTTATCTTTCTCTGCCTGATTTATTTCAATGACAATAATACCCTCTAGCTCCATCCATGTTGTTGCAAATGGTAGGATTTGTTTGTTTCTTATGGATGAATAGTATTCCATTGTGTATATGTACCACATCTTCTATATCCATTCATCTACTGATGGATATTTAGGTTGCTTCTGTATCTTGGCTATTGTAAATAGTGCTGTGATAACCATAGGGGTGCATATATCTTTTTGAATCTGAAAACTTGTTTTCTTTGGGTAAATTCCTAGGAGTCTTGACATATTCCAGTCTTACCTGTATTGAGATATTCTAATCTTACCTGTATTAACAGCCCACAAACCTTTCTGGATTTATATCCCTCAGCTAAAATTGATCCCATCTTCCTTTGAATTTTTCTTTGGCTATTTCTAACATTCTGATATAATGGTTATTTGTATCTCTTCAATCAAATTCTTAAGTTTTATAGGGTAGCATCCTAGCTGATTGATCTTTGTATTTTCACTGAATGTGACAGTATTTAACACATGCAAAATAAGCCACAAATACATGATAGAATAATAATTTACATATTTCTGAAAGCTGTGTGTATGTGATATAGTTTATTTGTAATAATATCCCACTATGACTTGCAAAACAAAAATAGTATTTTTTATAAAGTAAAAAATACACAGTTTAGAAATAAAAAATTTATGTTACCTTTATTGTAAAGTATTATACATTCAAAATATATCTATCAGGCATTATACAGTTCTGATTACTAATAGTTAATTACTTCTATTAGTCTGGGTAAACCATATAAAATTGATCTTTTTTTTTTTTTTTTTGTCTATAATCGGTCAGATATTGGCATATTCCTGTGGTTCAACCTCATACATGTAAAAATCTTCCCAAAGTCTTAGTATGAAAGCCAGTATTTCTATTAACCAGGTCATATACCTTGGACCTTTCTTAACTCTTGCTTAAACATACAAGGTGCTCAGTAAAGAACCATGGAATGCTAGGAAGTAGGATTTGTTTGTTAGAAAGTAGTAAGTACAGATTGCCTGTGATGAATAATATTCACTGTCAGTTTTAAAAACCTTCTTCATACTTTGACATCTGTGCATATCTTCCAGACATCTTTGTGAGAAAATCCTTTTTAAAATGAAATAGGGGGGATTCTTAAGATGGTGGCATGAGTAGGGCAGCGGAAATCTTCTCCCAAAATCATATATACTTTGAAAATACAGTGAATACAACTATTCCTAAAAGAGTGACCAGAAGATATAGTACACCAGCCAGGCTGCATCTACATCTGTGAGAACTCAACATCTCACGAAAAGGGTAAGATACAAAGCTATGACCTAGTGGGACACAAGGACTCCCTCCACCCCAGCTCACTGGCAGGAGGAAAAGAATCAGAGCAGGGAGGGAGTGGAAGCAAAGGACTGCTAAGTAACCAGCCCTAGTCATCTGCACCAGGAACACAGACACATATTGTGTGGTGTACTGGTTATTAGAGGAATGGAAAAGCAAAATCCTAGACTTAAGACTACAAACAGGTCCCCACAGCTGGCTGCCATGGGACAAAAGAAAAGTGGGTGCTTTAAAAGCCTTAAAGGGACAAGGGTTTAATGGGGACAAAATCATCCTGGCACACTCAGCCCAGAAGACTGGGAACTTTAAGGAACTTCAGGTACCCTAACTCCCGGGGTGGCAACACAGCACCAAAGCCTCTCACAGCGATAAGCAGCCTGCTGTTCATTCCCACCCACCAGCACTGCAAGCAAACCGGCTGATCTGCCATTGATGTGGAGCAACCGGGGAGCAGCGCCACCCACAGCAACCACGCAGAGGCTTCTCCCAACGTGCAGCTAACCAGGCTAGACCCAGAGACTGCCCCCTGCCCGCCATCTACCGACACAGACAGCAGACATTGGTGCAGAGTCCAGAAGGCACAAAGGTGCTTTATTCTTGCAGGGAACATGGCGCTGCTCGCCTTCAACCTCTGGCAGTGCCCTAGGCCATCCAGAAGGCAGCCCCGCCCACAGCAGCTCAGGCAATTAACCCAGAGGCTGTCCCCTGCATGCAGCTGACTGGCACAGGCAGCCAAAGCCAATGTGGAGTCTGGAAAGCATGTAGGAGCTCTGTTCTCACAGCGATAATGCGCTAATCAGCTACAACCACCACAAGTCCTGTATGCCACCCTGAGGGCCACCCCGCCCTCAACCCAGAGGCTGCTGCCTGTGCGCAGCTGACCGTTAGAGGCAGAGGGAACCGGTGTGGAGTCTGTGAAGCACGTAGGGGCCCTATTTTTGTGGCAAACGCGATGATCGCCTGCAACCACCACCAGTGCTCTAGGCCATCCCGAGGGCTGCCCTGCTCACAGCAGCTCGGGATCAACCCAGAGGCTGCACCCTGTGTGTGGTTGCCTGGCACAGACAGCGGAGACTGACACAGAGACCCAAAAGCATGAAGGGGGGTGCTGTTCTCACTGGACAACACACGTGGATCACCTGCGATCCCCGCCAGTGCCCTACACCATCTTGAGGGCCACCCAGTACAAAGCACCTCATGGAATCAACCCCAGATGCTGCTCCCTGTGTGCAGTTGCCTGGCACAGGCAGCAGAGACTGGCGTAAAGTCCCAAAAGAATGAAGGGGCACCGTTGTTGTGGTAGAACACACACCACTCGCCTGTGACCCCCACCAGCGCCGTAGGCCAAGCCAAGGGCTGCCCCGCCCACAGCTCAGTGGATTAACTAAGGGGCTGCTCCCTGTGTGTGGTTGACCAGTACAGGCAGCAGAGATGGGCAAGGCGACCAGTAAGCAGGAAGGGACTTGGGTCTCCCAGCTGACACACATGCCACTCACCGATGATTACTTCCATCACTATGAAAAGGCAGAAGAAACTTGTTCAGTCAAAAATCCCTCAAACACCAGTGCCCAGTGCCCAGAGAGAGGGCAGCCCCGCCCACAGCAGCTCAGGCAATTAACCTAGAGGCTGTCCTCTGCATGCAGCTGACTGGCACAGGCAGCCAAAGCCAATGTGGAGTCTGGAAAGCATGTAGGAGCAACCCCTAAGTTAATCCCCTGAGCTGTGGGTGGGGTAGCCCTTGGCATGGTATGTAGGAGTGCTCATGGCACTCTCTTTGGTCACTGGTGAGACCAAAGTCACCAATTTCCTGAAAAGAATTCAAAATAAAAGTCATAAGCATGCTGATGGAGCTACAGAGAAATACGCAAGAACTAAGGGATGAATTCCAGAGGGAGATGACAGAAATGAAACAAACAATGGAAGGATTTAAGAGCAGACTGGATGAGATGGAAGAGATACTGTTAATGGAATAGAAATCAGAGAACAGGAATACAGACAAGCTGAGGCAGAGAGAGAGAAAAGGATGTCTAAGAGTAACCAATCCAAATGGAACAGTATTCGCGTTATAAGGATACCAGAAGAAGAAGAGAGAAAAAGGGATAGAAAGTATCTTTGAAGAAATAATTGCTGAAAACTTCCCCAAACTGAGGGAGGAAATAGTCTCTCAGACCATGGAAGCCCACAGATCTCCCAACACAAGAGACCTAAGGAGGACAACACCAAGACTTAGAATGATTAAAAAGGCAAAGGATCAAAGACAAGGACAGATTAAAAGCAGCCAGAGAGAGAAAAACGATCACCTGCAAAGGAAAACCCATCAGGCTATGATCAGACTTCTCAGCAGAAACCTTACAGGCCAGAAGAGAATGGCATGATATATTCAATACAATGAAACAGGAGGGCCTTGAACCAAAAATACTGTATCCAGCAAGATTATCATTTAAATTTGAAGGAGAGATTAAACAATTCCCAGACAGGTAAAAGTTGAAGGAATTTACCTCCCACAAACCATCTCTACAGTGTATTTTAAAGGGACTGCTCTAGATGAAAGCGCTCCTAAGGCTAAACAGATGTCACCAGAGACAGTAAAACCACAGCAAAGAAAGTAGACCAGCCAAATACTAACTAAATGCAAAATAAAATCAGTTATCCACAAAATCAGTCAAGGGAAACACAAAAGACTACAAAATAAAACACCCAACATATAAACAGTGTAGGAGGAAGAAAAAGAAGGGAGAGAAATAAAGAATCATCACACTGTGTTTATAATAGCTTAATAAGTGACTTAAGTTAGATGGTTAGATAGTAAAGAAACTACCCTTGAACTTTTATTAACCACAAATCCAAAGCCTGCAATGGCGATAAGTACATACCTATCAATAATCACCCTAAATGTAAATGGACTGAATTCACCAATCAAAAGACACAGAGTAATAAAATGGATAAAAAAGCAAGACCCATGTATATGCTGCTTACAAGAGACTTACCTCAGACCCAAAGACACACACACACACACTAAAAGTGAATGGATGGAAAAAGATCTTTCATGCAAATAATAGAGAGAAAAAAGCAGGAGTTGCAGTACTTGTATCAGACAAAGTAGACTTCAAAACAAAGAAAGTAACAAGAGATAAAGAAGGACATTACATAATGATAAAGGGGTCAGTCCAACAAGAGGATATAACCATTATAAATATCTATGCACCCAGCACAGGAGCACCTACATATGTGGAACATATACTAACAGAATTAAGGAAGGAACTGGAAGGCAATGCATTCATTTTAGGAGACTTCAATACAGCACTCACTCCAGAGGACAGATCAACCAGACCGAAAATAAGTAAGGACACAGAGGCACTGAACAACACATGAGAACAAATGGACCTAACAGACATCTACAGAACTCTACACCCAAAAGCGGTAGGACACAGATTCTTTTTCAAGTGCACATGGAACATTTTCCACATACTAGGCCACAAAAAGAACCTCAGTAAATTCAAAAAGATTGAAGTTCTACCAACCAACTTCTCAGAACACAAAGATATAAAACTAGAAATAAATTGTACAAAGAAAACAAAAAGGCTCACAAACACATAGAGGCTTAACAACATGCTCCTAAATAATCAATGGATCAATGACCAAATTAAAACAGAGATCAAGCAATATATGGAGACAAATGACAACAGCACAATGCCCCAACTTCTGTGGGACACAGTGAAGGCAGTTCTAAGAGGAAAGTATATAGCAGTAGAGGCCTATTTAAAAAAGGAAGAACAATCTGAAATGAATAGTCTAAATTCACAGTTATAAAACCTGGAAAAGAAGAACAAATGAAGCCCAAAGTTAGCAGAAGGAAGGACATAATAAAGATCAGAGAATAAATAAATAAAATTGAGAGTAAAACAATAGAAAAAATCAATGAAACCAAGAGCTGATTCTTTGAAAAAATAAACAAAATAGATAACCCCCTAGCCAGACTTAAGAGAAAAAGAGAATCTATACATATAAACAGAATCAGAAAAGAGAAAGGAAAAATCACGATGGACATCCCAGAAATATAAAGATTAGAGAATACTATGAAAATCTATATGCTGACCAGCTGGATAACCTAGAAGAAATGGACAACTTTCTACAAAAATACAACCTTCCAAGACTGACCAATGAAGAAACAGAAAATCTAAACAGATCAATTACCAGCAAAAAATGTTAAAAAAGCATAGAAGAGGAGGGAATACTTCCAAACTCATTCTATGAAGCCAGCATCACTCTAATAAGAAAATCAGGCAAATACACCACAAAAAAAGAAAACTACAGACCAATATCCCTGATGAACATAGATTCAAAAATACTCAACAAAACATTAGCAAACCGAATTCAAAAATACATCAAGAGGATCATACACCATGATCAAGTGGGATTCATCTCAGACATGCAAGGATGGTACAACATTCGAAAATCCATCAACATCATCCACCACATCAGCAAAAAAAAGGACAAAAACCACATGATCATATCCATACATGCTGAAAAAGCATTTGACAAAATTCAACATCCACTCATGGTAAAAACTCTCAACAAAATGGATATAGAGGGCATGTACCTCTACATAATAAAGGCCATATGTGACAGACCCACGGTCAACATCATACTTAACAGCAAGATGCTGAAAGCTTTTCCCCTAAGGTCGGAAACAAGACAAGGATGCTAACTCTTTCCTCTTTCATTCAACATAGTACTGGAGGTCCTAGCCACGGCAATGAGACAACACAAAGAAATAAAAGGCATCCAGATTGCTAAGGAAGAAGTCAAACTGTCACTGTTTGCAGATGGCATGATATTGTACATAACAAACCCTAAAGAATCCACTCCAAAACTACTAGACCTAATACATGAATTCAGCAAAGTTGCAGGATACAAACTTAATACATAGAAATCTGTTGCATTCGTATACACTAACGATGAACTAGCAGAAAGAGAAATCAGGAAAACAGTTCCTTTAACAATTGCATCTAAAAGGATAAAATGCCTAGGAATAAACCTAACCAAAGAGAAGTGAAGACCTATACCCTGAAAACTACAAGACAGTCTTAAGAGAAATTAAAGAGGACACTAACAAATGGAAATTCATCCCTTGATCTTTGGTAGGAAGAATTAATATTGTTGAAATGGCCATCCTGCCTAATGTAATCTGTCAGATTCAATGCAATCCATATCAAAATACCAACACCATTCTTCAATGAACTGAAACAAATAGTTCTAAAATTCAAATGGAACCACAAAAAAACTCAAATAGCCAAAGCAATCCTGAGAAGGAAGAATAAAGCAGGGGGAATCTCACTTCCCAACTTCAAGCTCTACTACAAAGCCACTTTAATCAAGACAATTTGATACTGGCACAAGAACAGACCCACAGACCAGTGGAACAGAATAGATACAGAGTCCAGATATTAACCCAAGTATTTATGGTCAATTAATATATGATAAAGGAGCCATGGATATACAATGGGGAAATGACAGCCTCTTCCACAGCTGATGTTGGCAAAACTGTACAGCTACATGTAAGAGAATGAAACTGGATCATTGTGTAATCCCATATACAAAAGTAAATTCAAAATGAATCAAAGACCTGAATGTAAGGCATGAAACCATAAAACTTAGAAAAACAGTAAGCAAAAATCTCTTGGACATAAACATGAGCAACTTCTTCATGAACATATCTCCCTGGACAAGGGAAACAAAAGCAAAAATGAACAAGTGGGACTATGTCGAACTAAAAAGCTTCTGTACAGCAAAAGACAGCATCAACAGAACAAAAAGACATCCTACTCCTACAGTATGGGAGAATATATTCATAAATGACATCCGATAAGGGGTTAACATCCAAAATATATAGACCTCATGCATCTCAACAAAAAGCAAATAATCCAATTAAAAAATGGGGAGAGGCGCTGAACAGACAGTTCTCCAAAGAAGAAATTCAGATGGCCAACAGACACATGAAAAGATGCTCCACATCACTAATTATCAGAGAAATGCAAATTAAAACCACAATGAGATATCACCTCACACCAGTAAGGATCGCCACCATCCAAAAGACAAACAACAACAAATGTTGGCGAGGTTGTGGAGAAAGGGGAACCCTCTTACACTGCTGGCAGGAATGTAAACTAGTTCAGCCATTGCGGAAAGCAGTATGGAGTTCCTCAAAAAGCTCAAAATAGAAATACCATTTGACCCAGGAATTCCACTCCTAGGAATTTACCCAAAGAATGCAGGAGCCCAGTTTGAAGAAAACATATGCACCCCCTATGTTTATCGCAGCACTATTTACAATAGCCAAGAAATGGAAGCAGCCTAAGTGTCCATCAGTAGATGAATGGATAAAGAAGGTTGGTACATATACACAATGGAATATTGTTCAGCCATAAGAAGTAAACAAATCTGTCCATTTGCAACAGCGTGGGTGGAGCTATAGGGTATTATGCTCAGTGAAATAAGCCAGGCAGAGAAAGAGAAGTACCAAATGATTTCACTCTTCTGTGGCGTATAAGAACAAAGAAAAACTGAATGAACATAACAGCAGCAGATTCACAGAACCCAAGAATGGACTAACAGTTACCAAAGGGAAAAAGGGACTGGGGAGGATGGGCAGGAAGGGAAGGATAAGGGGAAAAAAGGGGCATTACGATTAGCACACATAATATAGGGGTTATGAAATATTATACTGAACAAAACTGCTGTTGAGTATAACACAGAGAAGACAAGTAGTGATTTTGTAGCATCTTACTATGCTGATGGACAGTGACTGTAATGTGGTATGTGGTGGGAACTTGATAATGGGGGCTGTCTAGTAACCATAATGTTGCTCATGTAATTGTACATTAATGATGCCAAAATTTAAAAAAATGAAATATAAATGTTCTTCTCTGCATGGTGTATTGAAATAGTTAAGAAAGGAGTATTGCAAAGGTTTGACACAACTACTGTCTTTTCACATAGTGATAAAATAATAAAAGAGTAGCCTAACTGCAAAGCATAATATTTTATAGTTAATTTTTATACTTTTATATTAGGACTTCATTAAAATAAAATCTTTTTTTTATTACTCTAATAGAGAACATTTTAATCCTAATCAAGTGCAACACAATATCATCTTAGTTTTATCTAATGTTTACAAGAACTCTATTTTAGAGAGTGGTATCTCCATTTACATAATTTCTACAAGAAACCTTAAGCTTGCAGAAGATAGGTAACTAAAATTTGCAAATGTAGTAAGATTTGAGGCAAGTGTCTTACAAAATATGTTTATCCCATTAATTTGAAGCTATGGGATATAAGTTTTTTCTCTTCCTCTGATCTGGTCACAAAGTAATGGAAAAACTATTTCAAATCTTTACTTTGTCTCATGTTCCTAATACTGGATAAAAGGAATTAAGGTAAGAGAAAAGTGTTTTCATCTTAAATTTGAAGGTGTATAGGTGTATTTAAAAGCATACATATTAAGTCATGGACAAATGCCAGATTCAAGGTAGTCTCCTTAATGGTAAAGCATAAATTTGTGTGTGTGTGTGTGCACACGAGTGCACAGACATGTACTTCACAGTATAAATTGATCTGTAAAGAACTTAATATTTGAGCCTTACTCCATAGTGTGGAATCTAAATATTTAATAAAGAACTAATTCTGACTAGAAACTCTTTTAAATGGCTGACCTTGGGAGCAGAGAAGAAATAGAAAAATTTATAAATTTGCTAATTTCTTTTGCCTCCACTCTGTATAGGCTAATTTGGTGTTTAACATAATATATTTCAGCTCACTCTTTTTTTACTTATATAACAGCACTATTGTCTCTCCCACCACACCTGTCACCACCCTCCTCTTTATTCAGTGTCATGGTATACCATCTGTGTTTGAGTTATTGAATGATTCTGTGTGTCTGGTGATTATCTCTTAGCTTCCAGTCTTTAGTCTCCTGGAGACTGCAGGTTGATTGTGTGCTGTTTTATTTCCAAATTAATACTGACTGCTTTAGTGATAAAAGTAGAGATGCTTAAATAATATGCAAATATTGACATTTCTTGTGAATAAATGCTTCCTGAGTTGATGCTTAGTTTTATCATTTCTGATTTTGTAGATTGAAGCCTACTAGACTTTGACAACTAATTAATATAAGTAAGCAGGAGATGGCATTAAGTACTGCAAAACTTGGGGGAAAAAAATCCATGTATTATTTTTCCATGGCGGCTGTTAGTAAATTATCACAAATTTAGTGGCTTTTAAAGTAACAGTTTTGTATTTATGTTACCATTTTGTAATTGAGAGTTCTGCAATGGATCTCAGTGAGCTAAACTCAAGGTATTGGCAGAGCTGCCTTCCCTTTTGGAGGATGTAGGGGAGAATTTATTTGTGTTCTTTCCAGCTTCTGGAAGATAGCCACATTCCGTGGCTCATGGCTCTCTTCTGTCTTGCAAGCCAGTAACAGGTCTGTTATTCTCACATCACTCTGAGCTCTTTTTGTCTTCCTCATCCACATTTAAGTACCCTTGTAATTACGTTGGGCCTACCTGGAAATTCTAGGATGATCTTTTTTTTTAAGGTTTGGTGATTGACAACCTTAATTCCATCTGCTCTCTTAATTCCCCTTTGCTATGTAAGGTAACATATTCACAGAGTTCCAAGAATTTGGACATGGACATCTTTGGATGGGTTATTTTGCCTACACAATTCCCAAAATAGTAAGTGTTTGATGACTCTCTGTAACATTCAGTGTAGTGGATCTGAACAGAGATACAACAATAACATCATTTCATTGAATTCAGATTCAGGACCTTTCTTCATCTTAAGAGAAGACAGAAATTTATTCACTGTAACTTCCTTCCTAGCTTTTTTTGAGGTCTCATTTTTTATTGAAGAGTTTCTAGGGACCTTTCTCATTATTATCAGTGTTGACAAATGCTGTTTTCTGTTTCCTTTATCAGAGTTTAAAGGAATATTAATACTATCTATGATTAGCTATTTTAAAAATTTGCCTACATATATGCAGCTCCATGAAAACTTTAATGGGAAGAAAGAGATTTTCTAATTTTTAGGTGTAGTCAATTAAGCATCCATCCCATAGAGCATTTCCGAATATGAGTTTGTGACCATGGTATAGGAAAATTCTTTATATTTTGTATAAATCAAAGAAAGAAAAAATTACAAATGTGAATTTGGATTTTTTTAAAACAGTAGTAAGATTCACTTGCTTTGTCTCAAATTTTCTTCAGTGGGGTTGTTTTTCTCATTATCATCCTATCAGTTTGATGGCCTTTTAAAATAAATATCTAAAGTATATATTGGTATATAGTGTTCACAGTGTTCTTTTAATTCTTGTTCACTTGCTGATATCATTTGATCTAAAAGCAGTGAAAATATTTTGTCTCTTCATCAGCTTACCTTTTCAAACTTAAATTTTTAATAGGATCGGAAACTCCACGGCACAGCTCAGCAACTGCTCCAGGACAGCAAGACAAAAATAGAAGTAATACGAATGCAGATTCTTCAGGCAGTCCAGACCAATGAATTGGCTTTTGATAACGGTGATGGAATAGAGATAAATTGTCTTCTTATTATGGGCTGATGGTGTGAAATAAATTTTATGTAGGAAACAAGCAGTGGTTCAAAATTAAGGAGGAAGCATTTTTTTTTATCTTGAGATTTTGAGTTTTGATGGCTAAAATGGAAAGCTATGTATTTTAGCTTGTTATCTATTAAATATTCAGTGTTTACTGACTTAGGGACTAACTTTCTCTAATGTTGTAAAAATTCATTTCTTGTTCATGAGTGTTAATTACTACATATTAGGAAATCAAATAAATGGTTCAAATAAGTTTCTTTTTCCCCCCCTCTAGCAAAACCTGTCATAAGTCCTCTTGAACTTCGGATGGAAGAATTAAGGCATCATTTTAGGATAGAGTTTGCAGTCGCAGAAGGTGCAAAGAATGTAATGAAATTACTTGGCTCAGGAAAAGTAACAGACAGAAAAGCACTTTCAGAAGTAATTTTAAGTAAAATTTTTAACTTAATACATACATTATTCAAATAACGTGATTACTTAAATGACAACAATTATCTTTCCTCTGTTCAAGGCTCAAGCAAGATTTAATGAATCAAGTCAAAAGTTGGATCTTTTGAAGTATTCATTAGAGCAAAGATTAAATGAACTTCCCAAGAATCATCCCAAAAGCAGTATTATTATTGAGGAACTTTCACTTGTTACATCACCAACACTAAGTCCACGTCAAAGTATGATATCTACACAAAACCAATACAGTACGCTATCCAAGCCAGCAGCACTAACGGGTATGTAGCAGATATTTCCTGATTATTCTTGGTGCATTTTTTTGTCTACATCTGGTCCTGATTTAATAAATGAAAAAAGAATATGTACAGTTTTTCTTTAATTGTGGTAATATACCCATAACATAAAATGTATTATTTTAGCCATTTAAAAATATGCAATTCAGACTTTAATATATTCACAGTGTTGTGTGACTATCACCACTGTCTAGTTCCAAAGCATTTTCATCACCCCAAAAGGAAATCCTATACCCATTAAGCAGTCACTCCTCATTCTCTCTTTCCTTCAGCCCTTGGCAACTACTGACTTTCTGCCTCTATAGCTTTTTAAGTATCGATATTTCCTATAAGTTAAATTACTTGTAGCCTTCTGTGTTTTTCACATAGTGTACTGTCTTCAAAGTTCATTCATTCATGAACTTTCAAGGTACCATGTATCAATACTTCATTTCTTTTTATAGCTAAATACATTCCACTAAATGGGTATGTTCCAGATTTTGTATTTTCATTCATTTATGGACATTTGGGTGGTTTCTGCCTTTTGACTGTTGTGAATATTGTTGCTGTGAATATTTGTGTGCAAATTTTTGTTTGAATACCTGTTTTCACTTAGTTACTAGGTCATATGGTAATTTTATATTTATAATTTTGAGGAATGGTCAGACTGTTTTCCATGGTATTTGCATCATTTTATATTCTCAACAGCAATGTATAAGAGTTCCAATTTCTCCACATCCTCAGCAACACTAGTTATTTTCTATTTTGATTATTGCTATCCTTATAAGTCCATTATTAAAGATAGAGTATTAAAGGCTCCAATTATTTTTGTAAATATACCTATTTTTCCTTTCAAGTATGTAAATTTTTGCTTCGTGTATTTTGGGGCTCTTAATATGTATTGCACATATGTTTATAATTTTTGTACCTTCTAAATGAATTAACTTTTATCAAAATATATTGTCCTTTTTTATCTCCTGTGACAACTTTGAGTTTAAAGTCTGTTTTGCTCTTATTCAGTACAGCCACCCCCAGCTCTTTCAGTCACTATTTACATTAAGTATCTTTTTCTCTCATTTCACTTTCAATCTGTTTGTGTCTTCGCATCCAAAATGAGTCTCTTTTAATGTATAATTGAATCATAATGAGTTTAATCTGTGTAAGTTTAAAATAATTACTGATAAAGTATAGTCCAATTCTGATCTAACTATCCAAACTTAGATCAAATTTTATAAGTTAATGGCACAGTTTCCCACAAGACTGCCCTCATTTCAGACACAAGCTGAAAGCTTAAGAGTTTCTGCAATGACCCACATTTCTGACCAACTAGCTGCAAATTGAGGGCTTTCCACTACCACCTCAGGCTCATTAATTCTTTAGAACAACTCAACTCAGGAAAGCTCTGTGTTTACAATTACAGTTTTATTATAAAGGATACAAGTTAGAACCTGTCAAAAGAAAAGACACATAGGAAACAGTCTGGGAGGGTCCCAAATGTGAAGCTCCCTTGTCCTTAATATGCATCATCCTCTCAGTACATCAGTTTCTGTCACTAATCAAGAATCTCACTTTAGCTGTGAGTATCCAGTTTTTATTTCATTAACATAGGAGTGATAGATTAAATCACTGGTCAGTTGATTGAAATCAGTCTCCATCCTATCACCCTTCTCTCCCCCACCCCCTCTCAAGATCAGGAGGTCAGGCTAAGGTTTTGTGGCTCAACACACCAGGCCTCTAATCATATGATTTGTCTTTCCAGCATGACCAGCCCCTACTGTGAAACTGTCTAGGGGCCCAGCATGAGTCACTTTGTAAGTGTAAACTCTGGTGGTCTGAGGGGCTCCTCATGAATAAAAATGACACTACTGTCATTGGAGAGATTACAAGTGTTTAGAGGCTCCTTCCCAGGAATCAGGCACCATTAACAGCCAAATTCTAATTACACAAAGAAAGGGTTTACTTGTGCCATTTTGCAATGTTTTCTACAAGTCTTGATCATTTTTATCCCTGAATTTTTCTGATACTGCTTTCTTTTGTGTTTGATTGAATTTTCTGGTTTACCTTCTTGATTCCTTCCTTATTTTCCTATTTTTTTTAAGTTATTTTCTTAGTGATTACCCTGCTAATTACAATTAACATCCTAAATTTATAAGTTTTGTTTTAATTGATAGCAATTTATCTTGTTCCTATCAGCTGTACCTTCCTGTCTTTATATTGTTGTCACAGGTTATATCTTTATACACTGTGTCCATTACCATTGATAATAATTGTTATATACATTTGTCTTTTAAGTCATAAAGGACAGTTACAAACCAAAAAATATAGTAATACTGTCTTTCATATTTATCTTTGTAGTTTTACTGTTTTTTCTGTGATTACAAATTACTGAATAGTGTCTTTTCATTTCAATCTGAGTTAATTATCTTAGCATTTCTTCTGCTCCAGTACAAAGTGACAAACTCCCTTAACTTTAGCATTTAGTATTGTTATAGCTTATTGATGAATTTACTCTTCTATTGTAAGTATTCCCTTTTATCTCTGAAAATACTCTGTGACTCTTCTACTTAATATTAATAGACATACTATCCTTCCCATGCCTAGTGTAACCTAGTGAATTTTTTCCATCCTTGCACTTTCAACCTGTTTGATTTTTTATTTAAAATGAAATTTTTAAAAATGTAGGTGACCCTTTTCAACAACTTTATTTATATACAACTGTGCATATTTGATGTGTACAGTTTAACTTTGACATGTCAACTCCCAAAAGTGTGTACCCTTTAAAAACCTTCCTTTTAATATTATTTTTGTTGTATTTAACTCTATAATCTTGGTGTTTGGATAGCATTTACTCTTTTTTCTGTTTATCCTTTCCTGCCCTTTGTAGTTGTTGAAACAAATACTTCTGATATTCCTTTTCATCTCCCATGACAGCTTCTGTGTGTGTGTGTGTGTCTGTGTGTGTGTTGCTTGCTTTAGAGGTTCAAGTGTGCATATTGAATTTATTATAGTCTATAATCTCAACATACTATCTCACTTCCAAATCAGTTTAAGAATTTTATGAGGAATATTTGCCACTCCTTTCACTCCACTGTTTTGTAACTGAAAGGAAAGGAGCGACACATAGCAGCAATTCACCGGAGAGTTCCGCTTTATTAGGGAAAGGTGCTGGGTTATATAGAAAGGGGCATGAATTGATTGAGGTGTCACTTCTACGGGGCTGGTGGCTGTTGGCTAGGTGCTGGGATTGGGAGGGGGGCGAGAGGTGATTGGGCTTCAGGTGGCGCCGGCGGGAACTGAGGACCCCGAAGAGAAGCGGGAAGTTTGCCATCTTACTGGTGGGGACCCTTCATTCCCCCCTTTCTCCTCTATGGGTTTGTGGACATTGCTTTCTCTCTGGCTGCTTCCTGCTGAACAGGGGAGGAGAAGGGAGTGAGGGCTTGAGGATTGGGAGGAAAGGGTTGATAGGACTCCCCGCAGTAAGGACGAGTAGATGTGGACTTCTTCAGGTTTGGAAATCAATGAAGGTTCCCTGTAACCATAGGTTGGCCAAGAGGATATGGGTGTCAGGAGCCAGGCGTCTGTGGCCATTGTTTCCAGGAACAGTTTCCAGTGGAGAGAGGGGTCCATCTCAGCGTGTGGTGAGGAGGTCACGTGAGGGTGAGGGATCTTCTGTGGCCAGAAGCTGGTAGTTCCTGAGTAAAAGCCGGTTGAAAGCTTGATTAGAGATTTTTCCGACTTGGGATTTGATGAACTTTATTATACAGGGTAAGAAGAGACAGGCGAGAAGAATGATTATTATGGGGCCTGCAATGGGCCAGAGCCAGGTGAGGAGGAGGTTTGTTAGTATTGACGAGAATGGGTTGGAATTGGAAGCAGAGTGGAGACTGGAGGCAAGGTCGGTGAGTTTGGTAATGTCAGTTTCTACAATGCCAGATTCGTTGATGTAATAGCAGCACTCTTCCCAGAGGAAGACGCAGGTGCCGCCCTTCTCGGCTGTAAGCAGATCTAGGGCCCGCCGGTTTTGAAGGGTGACTTTAGCTAGCGAAGTGACCTGTCTTTGGAGAGAGGCTAGAGAATCGGCAGTGGATGTCAGGGCTACCTCAAGTTTGGCGTTGAGATCTCTAACTGCCTATAGAGAGTGACCCAAGGCTTCTCCCGAAAACCCTGCCCCAATGGCTGAGGTGGTCCAAGAGACACTGACCATGATGGGAAGGAAAGCAGCCCTTTTTGTGCGCGAGGGCAAGGGAGGTTGGAGCTCAAGGAATTCTGCCATGCTGTAAAGTGTTAACTGTGGGATTAGGGTGACGAGAATGCAGGGTGTATCAGAGTTGAGAGGCAGTGAGTTGAAAAGACTGCTATTACACTAAAAGAAGTGTCCTGGTTGCGTAAAAGTCTTAGAGCCGGAGGTAGGGGTGTAGATAGAGAGGCAGTGAAGTGCGCTGGAGGGGGGTGGAGTTGGGCCTACACAGTGGTGGATGGTGAGATTATCTGAGTATTCTGGTTCCCATAGGGGTATGTCTGCCAGGGGGCAGAGGGGTTGTCTTTCTGCATGGAAGGAGTAGTTGGAAATATTAAGGGGCATGGCGGCCAGCAGTGGGCGCTGTAGTGATGCGCACAAGAAACAATTGGCGGTGTTAAGGGTAGAAAGATGCTGGTGTCCTGAATGAGCTGTAATGAAGAGTAGGAGAAATGGGAAGAGGGGCGGGGATAAGAAGATGAAGAGGCACTATCAAGAGTTTAGATAATGACTTTTTCGGAATGTCTGCTATCTGATGCAACTTGAGAGATCTGGGAATAAGAGGGAACATACTTTCAAGAGATATGAAGGGTACTGTGGGGGGTCGAGGACCCCCCGTAGTAAACTGAGGCTGTGACTCTGGCAGCCCATCGAGAGTCCCAGGGATCTGGGATTGATAAGGAGAATGAGCCATTGGGATATTTCATGAAACGGTTGGAGGAGTAATACTGTGGGTACTGGAAGTTACCTATGTAGTGAATGGTGCAAGACTAGTAGGGACATCTCCTGTAGGTATCTGGCCATCGCCTGCAATAGGCTTGTTTTTGGTCATAGAGGAAGCAGAGGTAGGGAGAATAAGGGTAGCTGCTAGTGAACACTTCAGTGGAGGGAGGAAAGTGGAGGTATAAAGGCTCAGAGCAGCTTTTCAGAGGGCAGTCTGGTGTGGCAATGAGGGCAGTAACTTTTGGTTGATGATGTGTGTAAGTCTGTCTGACTTTGAATCGCCATACAAAGGAGGCTGGGGTGGTGGGGAAGACAATAGGAATGAGGAAAAAAAGCGAGAGAGCAGTAAAGGAGGAAAAAGTCATGATTTGGGTATGGATGGCAAAGGGGGTGAATGGGATTTTGGAGGAAAGAGGACAATAAGGTCAGGAGTCTGAAGGGAGGGAGAGTTTATAAACTTTTGTAGGTTAAGAGATCTTTTAGGTGATGTGGGGACAGAATGGTAAGGGGCGCCCTGAATGTCAGTTTATAAGCTGCCTTCTGCAAGAGCTGCCCAGCGGCTAATGCCCGTAGGCAGGGGGCCCATCCCCGAACTGTGGGGTCTAATTGCTTGGAGAGATAAGCTACTGGGGCAAAGGATGGGCCATAATATTGGCCTAGGACTCCTAGAGCTTGACTGGACCTCTCATGAATGTATAATGAGAAGGGCTTCGACAAATCAGGAAGATGGAGAGCTGGGGCTTCCACAAGGGCTTGACAGAGCTTAATGAAGGAGTGTCGGGGTGAGGAGGATAATGGTTTTTTAGGGGGGGCTCTTGCTGAGGTCGTATAGGGGTTTTGCCAACAGGGAGCAGGGAGAAGTTGGGGATTTACGGTCTAAAATATCTAGCCAGGCTTAGAAAGGAAAGGATTTCTGTCTTGGTTTTGGGAATGGGCAGGTCAGAGAGGAGCCATTTTCTGTCTAAGGTAATGGACTTTCTTTGTTGAGATAGAAGGAATCTGAGGTAAGTGACAGGAGGGGAAGAGATTTGAGCTTTGATGGGGGATACTCGGTAACTTCTGGACGCTAGAAGGTTAAGTAGGGAGGCAGTGTCAAGTTGAGACTGTTCTCATGAGAGACTGCAGAGTAGAAGATTGTCCATGTATTATAATAAGGTGGACTTGGAGTGATCATGATGAAACTGTTTGAGGTCTTGAGCTAGGACCTGTCTAAAAATATGGGGACTATCTCGGAAGCTTTGTGGCAAAACTGTCCAGGTGAGTTGTTCAGAATGTCTTGTGTATGGGTCCGTCCAGGTGAAGATGAAAAAATCTTGGGAGCAGGGGTCTAGAGGGATAGAAAAATGGGTCCTTGAGATCTAGGACTGAGAAGTGGGATGCTGAGGCTGTATGGATTTGGAACTAAGGGATGGATAGGGACAATGGCTATATTGATGAGGCGAAGGTCTTGGACAAGGCGGCAAGATCCGTTGGTTTTTTTAACAGCTAATATGGGGGTATTAAATGGGGAGTGAGTGGGTCTGCTTGAATGATGGGTTGGAGGCCTATGAGGGCTGAAGTGGTTAGGGGGTATTGGGCCTGACAGATATACTGAGAGGGGTCACATAATTTGATAGAGGCAGGGGGACATAGGGCCACGGAGGGGCTTGTAATGTCCCAAACTTTGGGATTTACAGGGTGTATGAGGGCAGAACCGGAGCTTTCATTGGGTAGAGGGGGGTCGTTGGCTATGAGGGCCATCAGAAAGGGAGTACTGGGGGCTGTGGGAGTGGATATAGTTATGGAAACGAGGAGGGAAAGGATGTCTCGTCCTAGTAAAGGGATGGGACACTGGGGCATAACCAGGAAGGAGTGGGAGAAAGGTATGGGATTGTCTTGGATTGTGCATAAAAGGGTGGGGGGGGGGGTTTAATGGGAAAATCTGTTTACCTCCTACTCTGACTATAGGAGTAATGGCTGGCGTGGTAGGGCCCCGGTATTCTCACAAGACTGAGAAGGTGGCTCCTGTATCTAGGAGGAAGGAGATGGGGTGACCGTCTACTGTTAAAGTAACCCTGGGCTCCTGTTTGGTGATGGAAATGGTCGGGCGAGAAGCCCCCGGGCCCCATCAATCTTCTTCTGCCAGCCCCACTACGGCGGGCTTAGGATGGGGGTTGTTCGTCCAGCCTCCCCTTCGGGTGGTTGGGCAATCAGACCCCCAGTGGCCCTTTTTGTGGCATCTGGGGCATGGGGTGGTAGGAGATCTGGGGGAGGGGCACGCCCTTGACCAATGTCCCTCTTTTCTGCACTTGAAACAAGCTCTTGGGGGGGCTTGTTTGTAGAGGGGCACCCAGGTTGTGGTTTTATCAGCTGGACCAACATCTGGAAATTGGCCTGATCAGCCTTTTGTTTACGGCATTCTTTCTCCTCCTCCCGCTTATGGAAGACCTTAAAGGCCACTGTTGGGATCTCAGTCTGTGGGGTAGCGGGGCCCTGTTCTAACTTTTTGAGTTTAGCTTTAATGTCGGGGTAGCCTTGAGCTAGGAAGTATGTCATAAGGACATGTCTTCCTTCAGGTGTTTCTGGGTCCAGGCTGGTATACTGTAATAGGGCTTGAGTGAGTCTGTCTAAGAACTCGGAGGGGATTTCATCTCTCTTTTGAATTATGTCTTGGAGCTTTTGAAAATTGACTACTTTACAAGCTGCCCTTTTTCAGACCTGCTATTAAGCAGGAGGCAAAAATATCTCGAGAGCGGAGACTCATGGCGGTGTTATAATTTCAGTGTGGGTCTTGTTCGGGGACAGCAGTGGGGCTAGGGGGATAGGTGGGGTCAGTCCTGTGGGTTTCAGTAGCCTGCATTTGGGCGAAGTCCTAAACTCGTCTACGCTCTTCAGGGAGGAGAGTATTGGCCAGGTGCATGAAAATGTCATGATGTGTGAGGCTGTAAGACTGGAGGGTCTATTGAAACTCCCTGATGTATGTCATGGGATCAGTGGAAAAGGAACTTAGGCATTTCTCTAGTTAGGCTAAATCTCTTAAGGAGAAAGGGACGTGAACGCGCACGATGCCTTCGGATCCTGCTACCTCCCGGAGGGGGGCGATAATTTTGGGAGGCTCTCGGGACTGAGTCTGAGGGGGACTGAAGGGTTCTGGCTCAGTCTGTGGGGGAGTGACGCGGTCTAGCTGTGCCTAGTCGAGCAGGTCCTGAAGTGCAGAAGGGGGGCAAAGAAAATAAAGAAAGATAGAATCGGACCCACATGTCGCCAGATAGCAGCCCAGCTGCTTGCCTCTGCTGCTTTAGTTGGGCTTGAACTCATGACTCTGAGGTTAAGAGTCCCATGCTCTACTGAGCTACAGCAGGGCTCCAGTTAATTGCTTATGGAATGCGTTGTTTTCTATTCCTGCCACATCGGCAAGTGGGGGAAGGGCATAGCTAGAAGCAGGGGCGGTGTTTCTACACATCTTCAAGGTCTCCCTATTTTCAGAGTGAGGAGTCTTGGCAAGATATGTTTTTGTGGACAGATAACTTCTAAGGACTGCACCGGTTGTTCTCTAGCTTGTGCTTTCCCATGCTGCGTTCAGACATGGGGGGAGGTGCTTTCCCATTCTCTCTACAAACATGTGAGAAGACAAAGGCGGTCCCTAACAGGGGAGAAACAGGTGATGAGGGCAAAGACGGAGGAGGTCCCTGGGACCTAGTTAAAGGGGGGCTGAAAGGCTCAGGCTTAATCTGCAGGGAATGAAGGTGGAGGAGGTGAGATGGGGGAGGAGATGGTTGGGGAGGAAGGGAGAAGGGCTGTTGTAGGAGAAGAAGGGGAAGGGAGTGAACAGGAGGCTTCTGCGGGGGCGGCGGCTTGCAGGCTAGGAGAACTTGGGAGGGGGCGGGGAGAGGAGGAGGCAGAAATCTTCGATATAGGGAATCTCCTTCCATTTTTTCAGGCACTGGCAGTAGTTAAAAAGATCGTGAGTGATGTTAGGATCAAGAGTTCCCCCTGCAGGCCATTGGTTGTTATTGTCTAGGGGGTATGTCGGCCAGTCTTGGGAGCAATATTTACGGAGAAGTTTTGGTTTTATATCAGGCGTCAGGGAGAGGGTAGCCAGATGCTTAAGCAGGCATTCAAGAGGTGAACTTTCAGGGAGGGATGAGGAGGCTCCCATGGCTAAAGGACAGAGAAGGAGACAAACAGGGGAAGACGAACGGAGATCCTCGGACTGGAAGCAGACCACAAGGAGACAAAGGGCGTCCCCAATGATCCTTGGTGGTCTGTGGAAACTCGTATACGAGTCGGAATTTCTTGGGAAGTGTGGGTTGTCACCCAGACTTCCCTAAGAAGGCAGAGTGCCGGAGTCACGAGGTACCTAGCGCTAGGCGTTTTCGGCGGATGGAGCAGAAGGAGGAGGGGGGGAAAAGGGAGCGTTCTCATCCACAAAGGAGTCACCTCGTTTATGGCTGTTGGAGGGGGGTGCCTGAGAGTCAGCTGCAGCCGTGAAGGCCTGAGGCGGGGATTTATGACTGTCAGAGGAGGGGCTTGAGTGTCCGCCGCAGCCATAAAGGCTTGAGGCGGGGATTTATGGCTGTTTGGGGAGGGGCCTGAGGGTCCACCGCAGCCGTGAACGCCTGAGGCGGGGAGAGTTTCCTCCTCATCCCCGAGCGTCAGGGCCTTGCCGGACGATCACGGTCAATGGCACTGCGATAGCTCGGGGAAGAGTGGCCCACCCCGGGGAAATTTTGCTTAAAAACTTTCAGCACTGATGGAAGGGATGGTGAATGCGTTTGACTGTCGGAGGAGGGGCCTGAGCGTCCGCCGCAGCCGTAAAGGCTTGAGGCGGGGATTTATGGCTTTTGGAGGAGGGGCCTGAGGGTCCGCCGCAGCCGTGAAGGCCTGAGGTGGGGAGCGTTCCCTCCTCATCCCCGAGCGTCAGAGCCTTGCCGGACAATCACAGTCAATGGCACTGCGATAGCTCAGGGAAGAGTGGCCCACTCCAGAGGGAAAACTTACCTAAAGGCCAGAGAGGAGTGGTGAGTGTGATGAGCCAGCGCCGGAAAAAGAGGACGAGGGCAAGCTGCTGCTGGTGTGGGGGAAGACGGGGCCCAGTTGGGGTGTCCCGTCTCCCGGGTTTCGGCACCAATGAAAGGAAAGGAGCAACACATAGCAGCAATTCACCGGAGAGTTCCGCTTTATTAGGGAAAGGTGCTGGGTTATATAGGAAGGGGCATGAATTGATTGAGGTGTCACTTCTACGGGGCTGGTGGCTGTTGGCTAGGTGCTGGGATTGGGAGGGGGGCGAGAGGTGATTGGGCTTCAGGTGGCGCCGGCGGGAACTGAGGACCCCGAAGAGAAGCGGGAAGTTTGCCATCTTACTGGTGGGGACCCTTCAGTAACCTTGTAACATATTCTATTTCTATATAGGCTATGAAAATCTATATTCTTAAGTATTGTTTTGCTTCAAAGAGCTAAGAACTTTAAGGGTACAGTTTACTTTTTTATAGGTTATTTTTTTTTAGAAGACAAAATGCTGTCCTTTATATTTAATGATTTATTTATTCTGTTCTTCATTCTTTCTTGTACTTTCTATGTTATAATTTCCCTTTAGCCAAGTTTCTTTTGACATTATAGTGTGGAAGTGCTAAGTCTAATTCTTTTACTTTTTCCCTTGATTTCACATTTATTTAAGAATAGTATCAGTAGATGTAGAAATTTATGTGTATTTTTTCTTTCAGCTTTATAAATGTGATTTTATTGCCTACTTTTCTATCTTTTCTATTATGAGAAGTCATCTGTAATTCTTAACAGTGTTTCTCATCATGGAATGTCCCTCATTCCCAGCATCTTCAATAACATAGAATTATTTTCACTTTTCTTAATCATTTTTTTCTTCTCCTAAGATTGAGTTTTTTTAATCAGCCTAGTTTCAAATTTGCTAATTCTTCTGTTTGTTCAGATCTGCTGTTGAACTCTCTAGCAAATTTTTTGAATTTCTGGTATTTTAGTTTTTGACTTCAGGATTGCTATTTGGTTCTTATTTATAAATTCCATATCTTTATTAATATTCTCTATTTGGTGAAACACCATTCTCCTTTTTTTCTTTTGGTTTCCTAAAGGTCTTTGACCATATATAAGGTAGTTGATATAAAGTCTTTGGTAAATGCAATGTCTTAGCTTCCTCAGGCACAGTTTCTGTTAATTTCTACTTATGTGAATCAGCTATACTCTCCTATTATATTGTTTGTCTTAAAATTTTAAATTTAAAGCTGGATATTGGGAATATTATAATATATAACTCTGGAAGATAACTCCCCTTTCCTAGAATTTTTAATTTTTCCATATGGGATATAGTATATAGTGGCTTTTATAAACTAATTTGTAAAGGCTTTATTTGTTATGTATCACCCATCGGAAGTCTCCATTAAGTTTGGGGTCAACTAGAGTTTTGACAGACATTTTTTTTAATGCCCAAAGTCAAAAAAAGGCTCCATCCCCTCCGCCCCCAATCCCATCTTTGCAGCTGGGCTCTGTATTTGTGTACTGGGGGCCTACTTTCAACATTTTACAACCCTCACCTTCACTTGCCTAGAGCTTAAAGATCAGTCAGATGTGAGAGCTTAAGGCCTTTTCAGGTTTCTTCTGCGGATGTCTTCTGTTTGCACCTAGCCTTTTAGTTTCCCAGTAATATTTGGGAGCATTGCAAAGCTCTTTTTAACCAAAACATCTCATTCCCTAGCTTCTCCAAAACCCTTTGGAACGTCTTATTTGTCCCGATACATACCTTTTGCCTGAGGCTGCAGTGCCTGGTTCATTTGCCTTTAAATGCTCTCCACCTAGCTATTTCTCTGCCCTGGGAAACTTCCTGATTAGGTGAAAAAAAGGCAAGCTGTTTGTTTTGGCCTTCATGGGGACCCTCAGACAAGTCAAAGAAGGCAGCCACAATTCTTTGAGAATGAGATCTCTGCTTCCTAGGGCACGAAGAAGGCAGGCTGCTATCTTCAAGACCATCACCAAGCCATTGGGAGGCAGGGGATAAGGCAAAAGTTAAAACACCATAGAGCTCTTCTACTGAGAATATGTTGCTTTCTTTTATTATGCATTTACTTGGTTGATGTAAACTTTTGACAGTTTTCCAAATGAATGATAAAACTCATTCTAACAATTTTTGCTAGTTTTTGTTTTGTTTTCCTGTTTTTTGGAGAAATTGCCTTTGGACTTTGCTACTCCACCATTTTCTCTGACCATCACCTACAGAAACTTTATGGCCCATGTAACTATGACATATTTTGTTACATAGACTTCTCTCACCCCCAGAAATAATTAAGTTATCCATATTAATGTCATAAGGGCTTTTCTTTAAAAATAATGTCATTCAGTATTTTGAAGATATGAAAGTGTTCTTCAGAATTGCATAGTATACTATCACATTTTAGGAACTTTGGGTATCATTAATCAGTTTTATACTACAGCAAACTTCTACATTTAAACTTTTGAAGGATAAATGTACAGTTTATGCTGTTGTAACTATTAGGGTCAGCCTAAACCTGTGGTTACCAAATTGAGTTCCTAAATCTGAGGTACCCTGTGATACTAAAATTAATTCACAGGAGGACAAAAGGTTATTTTAATTTTTTGAGCCTACAGTTAACCATTCAGACTACTAGCTTATGGTAGTTATAGTTTAGCAATAGGTAGAGCTACTTTCTTTTCAGTGATGTCATGTATTGAAGAAGCTGGTTTTCCTTCTCTGCTGTGATAATAAAATACCACACGAAAATCAATGTGGGATAGAAAATAAGGGCAGCAGTTTCCAGTCTAATTCTGAAGTCTGATAAATTGTACAGCGCCCAGTAGGTATACACATTCCACTAGGAAGTAGTCATGATTATTTAAGAATGAAATAAGATTACTTTTTCAAGTTCTGTGTGTGACTTTTTTTTCAAGTATAATTTTTTCAAGATTATATCAAGTACTTGATATAATGTCCTATGAAACTATTAAGTTTATCTTTCAGACTAGGAGCATAATGAAAAAATTGAGACACTAGCATATGTTGAAATGAGACAGATTGGGAACCTCTAGTCTAAGCCCTCCATTTTATTTTAAATGTTATAATATTTATTATTTAAAGTATTCCTTTCCAGATACATCTTTTTATAACTCTTAGCATGAATCTTATACCACAATTAAACTGGTATGTGCACAGTACCTGTTTAATATCTTTGCCCTATTAGTCATTGAAGGGCCCCCACCAGTAAGATGGCAAACTTCCGGCTTCTCTTCCGGGGGGTCCTCAGTTCCCGCCGGCGCCACCTGAAGCCCAATCACCTCTCTCCCCCCTCCCAATCCCAGCACCTAGCCAACAGCCACCAGCCCCGTAGAAGTGACACCTCAATCAATTCATACCCCTTCCTATATAACCCAGCACCTTTCCCTAATAAAGCGGAACTCTCCGGTGAATTGCTGCTATGTGTCGCTCCTTTCCTTTCAGTCATCTTCTTCTTGTATTTTTTTTTAATCAAAGCTGTAATACAGCCCTATGAAGAACAAAGACCATGTCATCTACCTACATGTAATCCTAGCCTCTAGCACAGGGCACTTTATACATTCAGCAGGTACTTGTAAATATTATTTGATAGGGTAGGGACTGTACTTACTAAGTTTCCCCATCTTTTGGCTCAGTGCTGACCACATTAATATTCAAGAATTTCTGAGTAATTCACTGATTAAACTATGGTTGTCAAATATTTGGAAATTAACAATGTTTCCAGAAAAGTAATAAAACCACATTTTACAAAATTAACTGATAGCACTGGAAATTTTTTTCCTCTTCATTCTGGTCAGCTCCTCTCCCCAGCTCTTGAACCTCTTTTCATTTCTCTCTTTCCCTGTGTTTCATTCCTTACTGAACTTCACTCAAAGTGATGTTAATCACTAGTCTAAAAGGAAATATATTAATGTTTTTAAGACATTTTGGTTCTTTTAAAAATTTCTTCTTAAGTTCCTACTGGACCGTAAACTAAATAAGGAGTAACAAGGAAGAGTAGTAGTATTGGTGTTAATAAAGGATTAGGCATAATAAAGGATTAACATAGGTAAGTACTGGGAGCATTACTGTCCTGGGTTTTTTATTGCATGCTTTTATTTGTGGGTTGGCTCTTTTATACACTGGTTTCTTTTGTGGTTCTGTGATTATAATACTGAAATTTGCAAATCTGTTGCCACTTTGATATAAGGTATAATCAAATTTTTTGGTCTGCATTTTGAGTCATTTACTAGTTTTTATAAAAGATTTCCTCAGAACTGAGAAATGTTAGTTGTACCAAGATGAAATACTGAATTATTAAAATGTATATAAAATAATTTTTCCAGAAAGTTAAAAGAAATAAAAAAACATTTACTTGTTCTAATGGAATTTATAGCTACTGCTTATGAATACAAATGATATTTACTTCTTGGATTTGCTTACTTTAATGTTTTCATATTGTGGGTTATAAAAGTAAAAAATGTAACTTTAAGCTTTTTCTAAAACAGTTATATGCAATTACAGTTGTGTCACCTCATAAAAGAAAGAAACTTTTAGATGCTTAATAAAGATCTTAAATCCCTCCAGATTTTTTTCTAAATGAAAGCAGGTGTTGAGCATTGTCATCTAATATATTGAAATTACTAAAATATTTAATAAGCTATCATGGTTTGAAGTAGTAGCCAGATGTTTTCAGTTTCCCCAGGATGACTTTTACAGCTGAGCATTTACAGTGGAAATGAGCTAAGTTTGCCAGTTTAACAACAACAAAAAACAAATAAAACACACAAACACAGCAAACTGTTTTTTGAACTAAAATTAAAATGATACTCATTATATTTTATCTACCTTAATACTTGACAATTAGATAAGATTTCCATAGCCTAAGCAAACATAAGATTGAAGCTTCCCTTACCTTTAGCAAGTTTGAGACATAATTTACATCACCATAGATGTCCCAATTTTAATACACAGATTTATGATATTTAGTTGGTCCACTATCATTAACATCCAGTTTTTAGAACAGCTTTATTGAGGTATAATTGATACACAGTAAACTACATGTTTAAAATGTGATTTGAGAAATTTTGTAGTACAAAGTCCTGAAACTCTGACCATGTCAAGGTGATATATCCATCCTCCCTGAAAGTGTCCTCTTTTGTCTCTATGTTTTCTGCTCTTTTCTGCTCTTCTCATTCTCACTTTCCTGCTCTTTTCAGCTCTTCTCATGCTCTCTTTTCTGCTCTTCTCATGCTCTCTCCCCATAACCGTCCCTAGGCAATCACTGACCTGTTTCTGGCACTAAATAGTAGTTTGCATTTCGCAGAATTTTATGTAAATGGAATCATACAGTATATATGGGTAGGGAGATACTGACCTTTTCACTCTGAATAATTATCTTGATAATCATCTGTGTTGCGTATATCAATAGTTTGTAGTAGTATTCAATTGTATGGTTATTCTATAATTTCCCCATTCATTTGAAGTCAGTGTTTGGATTGTTTCCATTTGTACTTTTTCAAATATAGTTGCTAATAACATCTTTGTACAATTTTTGTGTAGACATAGATTTCAGTTCACTTGGGTAGATACCTCAGGAATGATATAGTTATATCATATGATAGTCTGCTGATAAGAGATTCTTTACCTGTTTTTATTTCTAAAATGTCCTCATTTGTGAAAGATGTTTTCAGTGGGTTTAGAATTCTGAGTTTATGGTTTATTTGTTTGTTTCCTCAGTGCTTTAAAAATGTTGCTTTTCCTTCTTGTTTCATTGTTTCCAGTGAGAAATTCACTGCTATTCTAATCTTTTTATGTAACATCTTTCTCTGGATGCTTTTAATATTTTATTTTATCACTTGTTTTGAAAAGTTTGATTTTGGTATACTTTGGTGTGATTTACTTATTTTTCTCTTGCTTGATGTTCATAAAACTTCTTGGATACTTCTTGGGTTTATAGTTTTCATCAAATTTGGGGGATTTCAATCATTATTTTTTCATATGTATTGTCTGTCCCCTATTCTCTCTGCTATTCATCAGGGACTTCAGTTACAAGTATACTACACTTGAAGTTAAACTCAGTTCACGTATCTCCTGTTCTTTTATTCCCCCAAATCTTTCCTTTCTGCCTCCTATTTTTCATCATTTTTATTGCTATAGCTTCACGTTCACCAGCCTTTCTGTTGCAATGTATAATCTTCCACCAGCCAAGTGTATTTTTCTTTAAATCTCAGACATTGTTGCCATCTCTAGAAATTTGTTCAGGTTTTCTTCCATATCTGTTCAACTTTTTGAACAGATGGAATGTAGTTATGGTAACTGTGTGATGTCTTTATTTGCTAATCCTAACATTTATGTCAGTTTTAGATTGCCTTTCATTCAATTTCTTGTAATTATTATTATGGGTTCTGTTTTCCTCTAATTTTTTTTGCTTGGTGTGAGAGTCAGAATTTTAAGAATGACTTCCAGAACTTCTTCTGTGTGAATATGATGGGACATCACTTCTGTCATAATGTTGTGTTGTTTGGCAAAGGGGATTTTGCCTGTCTGGTTAAAGTTACTAATCAGTTGACTTTGAATTATTGTAAAGAGCAATTATTTGGGTAGACTTAATGTAATCACATGAGCACCTCAAGAGCAGAGGATTTCCTGATTTTTTCTGATGGCAAAAGGGAAAGTCAGATCTGAATCATGAGAAGTGCCATTGCTGGCTTGAAGATGGAGGAGGTCATGTAATGAGGAATACAGGAGCCTCCAGAACTTGAAAACAGCTGTTGGCTATCAACCAGCAAGGAACTAGAGTCCCCAGTTCTGTGGCTGTAAAAAACTGAATTCTGCCAACAACTTGAATGAACTTGGAAGCAGATTCTTCTTCAGAGCTTCCAGATAAGAACCCAGACTTGCAGATAACAATGATTTCAGCTTTGTGAGGTGTTTAGCAGAGAGTGCAGACCAGCCTACCCAGACTCTGATCTACAGAACTGTGAGATAATAAATAGATGTTCTTCTAAGCCACTGAGTTTGTGGTAATTGGCAATGCTGTAATAGAAAACAAATACACATGGTCATCTTTGATTAGATGCCAGACATTTTGAATGTTAGCTTGTTGGGTGCTGGATCTTTTTATATTCCTCTAAATATTCCTGAGCTTTGTTCTGTGTCACAGTTACCTGAAAACAGTTTGATCTTTTGGGTATTGCTATGTTACGTGCTCATTTAGTCTAAGGGTGATTATCCTCTGCTACTGGGGCGAGACTGCATATTTGGTCAGGGGCACCCTTGGCACATCTCGGGAGTTCTGTCTCTGGACAGCTGTCTTCTTTTGTTTACTCTGAACTGTAGGTACCTTGATCATTTCTTTCTCCTTAACTCAGGCTGCTTGGCTCCACCTGAGTTCCTTTTCCCTGTACTATGTCCTGGATAGTCTCAAGGCAGTAAGCTGGAGCAGTCTTAGGGCTCATCTCATTTGTTTTCCATCTCTCAGGGATCACTGTTCTTCATGCCTGATGGTCAGTGTCTTTAACACTGTTTCTTCCATATATTTTGTCTGAATATTTTAGTTTTCTGAGTTCAGGGTAAATCCAAGCCTTATTATTTTGTTAAAAGCCCTTTTAAGTTTTAATTAAGTTTAATAGGACAGCTTTACCAAGAAATACTGTCCCTAAAGTTATGTTATGCTGTGTGCGCTGTCTAAAATTTTAATACTGAAGCACCATTTTGAAATTCTAATACACTAAGTTGAGCCTAAGTGATGACAAAACCACATCTCCAGATGGCTTGACTCACAGTTTCTCATTTTCATTTCAACACCTTTAGTATTTAGTTGACTAAAGTTGCAATTATTTTATGCTTAGATAATCACAACCCTTAATTATTTGACTGAGCTATTAGAATGGAAAGATAATGTTACTTCACATCTCAGAGGAAAAAAAACAAACCCATTTATTTATGGGGAAAAAGCCCTTTTCTATGCTAATTACAGAACTCTTAAATACAGCTGTTATTCACACATATCCTTGTTCCTAATTTCTGTATGTTTGTTTTAATAGGCATGTTATTTAACTTTATATTTTCTCTCTCACATGTTCTATGCACATAACTCTGTAATTCTTCAATGTTATAGAAATGAGTATTCAGATGTGCAAGTTTATGTAACTTCTGTTTTATGTCCTATAGTCAGCTTTTGAGAGGTGCCATTCTTTCTATAAAATTGCTTATAGTTGTCTTAGTTCAGAATCTTAATAGGTTTCTCTAGTTAAAAAGAAAAGATGATAGTTACCTCAGAGACCCACTGAGAGGAGATAATTGTTTCTGAATAGGTAACAGAAACATAGTTCCATATATCAAGAATTGATGTTTTTATTTGTTATTTGTTTACGCTAACAGGTACTTTGGAAGTTCGTCTTATGGGCTGTCAGGATATTCTGGAGAATGTCCCTGGACGGTCAAAAGCAACATCAGTTGCACTACCTGGTTGGAGTCCAAGTGAAACCAGATCATCTTTCATGAGCAGAACAAGTAAAAGTAAAAGTGGAAGTAGCCGAAATCTCCTAAAAACTGATGACTTGTCCAGTTCAGTAACCATACTTTTTAAAAATTATGTAACAAACTAAAGGTCGTACAGAAAAGACTTAGCATTGGGGACAGACAACAGGAAAAGTCAATTGGACAAAAAAACTATAAAATTATAATTTCCATGATTTAATTTTAAAATACTAAAAGCTATAATAATAGAGAAAACAACAACAAAATGTACTTTATTGAAAATATGTTAGAAAACTGAATAACATATAGCACTAATTCTTTTGGAAGAATGAAATGTTGGAGCAACACTCTTTATACAGAGGCTATGAGACCTGTCACTTCATGATTCTTTTAATGATGTAGTGACACTTCTAAACTAACACTGACATTTTGGTAACCATGGGCCAAACATATTTACCAGTATAGTAGCCCAAGTATTTCAGTAGTAAACTGAAATGGAGAAGCACATGGAGGTGGTGAGAATAAAATGCAACAGGTTTACAAAACACTTTGGAGACATTCTGAAGTATAATTATTAACTGTGGTATAAAGGTGTAACTGAGGGGGTTGGCACATGGCAGTTCAACCTAGTGTGCAATACAAAGGTAAGTAAGTCTGTGCTTTCCTATATAGAAAGACTTGGAGGAAAATGTGAAAATAAAAATTGTTTCTGGTAACAAGCTCTATAAATAGCAAATGTAGAAGGAGAAAAACTAGATGATTCTATTGATACACAAACACACACATAACACGTTGTAGCAAACAATTACTGGTCGCCTGTTAGACCTCTCAGTTATGTTCTAATATAAACAAAATAGATAGCACTTACTATATGTGGTTTTGTCAAAAACAAAGGATAATTTGGGAGGGTGTGTGTGTGTGTGTATAAAATTAGCCATTTTAGATTCAAAAGCTTCAATATTAAGAAAAACCTTATTTTCAAAGGATCGTTAAACTTTTGTTACTATTTTATAGTGGTACTTTTATTTTAAAGGTTTTTAAATACTTAAGCAAGTTTATAAATTTTAATTACAGATGATGTCTGTGCAGTTCTGAAGCTAGATAATACTGTGGTTGGTCAAACTAGCTGGAAACCCATTTCCAATCAGTCATGGGATCAGAAGTTTACACTGGAACTAGACAGGGTAAGATGAGAAACATTTTACTTGAATTTTTATTATACTTATAATTCATTTTGAGTATAAATTTTATGTCTTAAAAGACTTTAAGAAGTATTATTCATAACATAAAAAGAATTTTTATGTCAAAATAATTTTGACATTTCTCATCTGATGAGTTTACATAAATCTACCTTAAGATAGAAGTGAATATCAGTTTGTTACAGTAGCTTTCATTTGTGCAATGATTGAAAATTTGTATTTTGTGTTAACCTGAAAGATCAATAACTAGATGAGATCTAATATTGAAATATATTTGTTTATTGTAATGTACTCTAATCACTAGGGTGATTCTTCTATTTGTAGGTTACGTTATGAAAGCTGAATGTGAAATGCATTAATGTGCTTACCCAGCCCTCCGTGTGTCTCAGTGGCTTTCATGAATGATGTAAATGGCTAGAATGCAGTCTGTAGCTGTAAAATGCAGCATAAGTTACCTTGGTCCACAGTAGATGCAAATCCATAATGATAGCTTTATTATTTTACTCTTAATTCAGTCCATTGGTATATGGGAAGAAAATATTAAACCTTAACCAGCATTTTATCTAAAAACTAAGAAAGATGTTAAACTGTTTTATCATTTAGTATTCAGATTGGCAGCGCATGTCATTTTAAAAATTATACGTACTTGTGAAAGCAGGTTTACAGTGGTTAATGATGGTATGAAGTGGTTATTACTGCTCTAGCTTCTACTTTAAAAATATCTTCCAGTTAATTTTTTTTCTATCCTCACAGCCAGCATCCTAATCAGGCCCTAATTACTGCTCTTCTGGGTTCAAATACTACTGTGTATGTACTTGAGCAAAATGCCTAGCCTTTACTATGTATACCAGTTTCCTTATCTTTAATACTGTCTGTCTTACTAAGATGTGTAAGGATCAAGTTTATGTAAAAATCTTAGACTAGTGGTAAGAACTCTATTAATGTGGGTTTACTCAAGTAATTTGCCAACTAATCCATGTGTCTCAGTACTGGACTGATCTTCAAAGAATAGTGCTTTGATCTAGACAATCATTCTTTGCTTTATGATCATTTATATACTCATAAAGAATTATTAAATTATTAATTCATTTAATCATCAAGTGTTCATTGATACTTAGCCATATTCTAGGCACTTCCAGGTGGAGATTAGCAATGAACAGCATAAACAAAGTCTCTCAAGAGGTTCCCTCAAGGAACTTATACTTCAGTGGCTTTTCAATACATATATGATTCAGTGTAGACTTTTTACTATTACATCTGAAACTGTATGTAAGAGTCTTACCACCTCATTTACCAAATACCCCTTTATTTTTATTATTTGAGTTAAAATGATATTAAGGATTTTGAATGCTAGGCTAAGCTATTTATACTTGATGAAAATTGGAAAGATATAATGGAAAAATTGTTCTTGGGATATATATGAAGAATGCATTTGAGGGAGGAGAGACTAAAGGCATATAAATTGTCAGGAGGCTATCTGGTGCTACAACTGTAAGATGATGGTAAGCACTTAAAGTAAACGTGGCAGTAGGACTAGAAAGAAATACATGTAGGAAATGAGGAACAATTAGTATAACTTAATAACTAATTGGATATGAATACAGGGAAAGGTAGTTATATATAATTTGCAAAGAAAATGATGCCATAGAAGTTAGAAAAGATCTGTATTAGAGGGGGATGGGTTCTATATACCTAGTTTTTTAGCAATTAAATAAAGGTACAGAACTAGAGGTCAGGGCTAGATTAAGCAGATTTGGAGGTCATCTAATTAGAGGTCACAGTGAATACCTTCCAAGTGGATGAGATTAGTCTATTCATTTCAGAAAATAATAAACATCTTATATGTACCAGACCTTTTACCAGGTTCTGTATTTAGAGGTAATATATACTCATTGTTATAATGAAATGCTTAAGTTTAATAATTACTTCTTTTCTGTTCTGTACCAAGCACCATTCTAGATACTGGTAATGACTGAGCTAAATAGTCAGAGTCTTTATACTTAGGAACCTTATATTCTAATCAGGGAAGATAAATAGTAAACAAATTACAAAATCTACAACTGCAATGAAGGAAGTAAATAAGGTGGAAAATGAGGGAGTAGGGGCCACCTAAGATTAGAGTAATTAGGGAGTCTCTTTTAGGAGGCTATATTGACTTGAGACCTGATGGTTGAAAAGTTATCAAATTTGCAAAGATCCAGGGAGAGTGTTCCCAGCAGTGGAGATGAAACATAACAACCCGTTGTAGTAGGAGTGAACTTAATATGTTCTCTCCTATCAAGAGAGGTAATATATACTCTATTTATATAAAAATCGTGAGACAGATGAGTGTGAAGTAAAATAGGTGTAGATAGGTGCCAGATTACTAGGTCTTAATAGGCTATGAATTGGAAGACAATTGAAGGGATTTAAATAAGGGGTTGACATTATATGATTTGTGATCTGATAGAAATAAGTACCATGTACTGAAGCTAACAAAAGAGTCAATAACCCAGAATAGGAAAGAGCCTATAAAGAGAAAAGAGATCTAACAATCAAATCTTAAGCAGTATCCCAAAAGTAGGAAGAGAAAGAATTTGTCAAAGAGAAATAGAAAACTTCGAGTTGGATCAGATCATACCTTAGGTCAAATAAGCATCATAAATGCTAATCTAGTGAAAAATTGCCAGACTGAGAAATGATGAAAATCATGTTTCATATAGAATAATTGAAGGAAAATGAGTTTTACGTATATTATAGAAGGGATT
The DNA here is from genome assembly GCF_040802235.1 of Manis javanica. Lineage (NCBI taxonomy): Eukaryota > Metazoa > Chordata > Mammalia > Pholidota > Manidae > Manis > Manis javanica. The sequence continues at coordinate 74,905,723 of NC_133159.1, forward strand.
TAACAAAGATCTGAAAATTGTCCTTAAAGTTGAAGGGAGAAACATGTAAAAAAGAATAAGACAAGGGATAGCAATGAGATTTCAGTTTAAGTGTGTCAACTCTAGTCTGTTGGTAGTGACTTTCTAGAGCTCACTGTTAAGGTTTACTGGATGTATCCATATTTTCAAAGATTTTACTGATTAAGCAGAAAGGTTTGCCTTTGGAGAAGAGGCAAGTGGTAAGTTGTAATGCATGTTACACACTTGTATTGACTGTACTTTGTGTCTGCAGAGGATAAAGCAAAAATCAATAGAGAGCAGATTTCATTTCAGTGCAAAGAATATTGCTGTTCAAAAATGAGCTGCTACAGGAAGTAGTAAGTTCTCTCTCAATGTTGAATGAGCAATTTATAAGAGAAATTTTAAGGGAATTCTTATATCAAAAAAAGGTTACACTGCTAAGATTTTTTTCAACTGATATTTTCTCTTTCAAGGCAGGAAAACTTGCATTGTTACATGCTGTAAATAAGCTATTTAACAGTGTAGCACGGAGAAGGCAAATAGTCAATCTGTGGCATCTTACTACACTGATGGACAGTGACTGCATTGGGGTATGGGTGGGGACTTGATAATATGGGTAAATGTAGTAACTACATTGTTTTTTCATGTGAAACCTTCATAAGAGTGTATATCAATCATACCTTAATAAAAATTTAAAAAATATAAGCTGTTTAAGTGAATAGTTGCCAATATAACCCAGTCAAGCCCACCAGAGAGGCAAATACAGTTGAGGTTATTTGGATGGATGGATGGATGCATGGATGGATGGATGGATGGATGGATGGATGGATGGATGGATGGATGGACAGGAGGGCAGGAGGCAGGGAGAAAGGAAGGAAATAAATATAGATATAGGTACAGTTTTCATGTCCTATTATGTTTGTGTCATACTAAACTGAATCCATATAAATATTTATGAACATAACATGTTTCAGTTTCCATTCATTTTTAATGTAATAGTTTTGCTATAACATTGGATTTGAAGCCAGATAAGCTGGGTTCATTGTCCATCTGCCACTTATTAAATATTAGAGAGTAGACAAATTATACAGCCTTATTACTAGGCGTTTGTTTCACCATATCTAAAATGGTGATAAAATTTAATCTTCACAGGACTGTTAAGAAAAAATACTGAAGTACAGTTAGTGTATATAAAGTACCTTGCATTGCCTGACACGTTTTAGCCACTCTGATATTATTTCTTTCTTTAGCCCTAGGTTTTGATGTATGACTATGAATTGGAATATAGTAGAAGAACATGTTAGATAATGGGGAATTAATTGGTTGAATGTCATTTTCTTTCATTTCAGAGCTTATTTAGAGTAATTACAGGATTTTTGATGAGTGATACTGTCAAAATGAAACTTATAAAAGAGAATTCTTGTTAGAGGGAAAATGGCTGGTGAGATTTCTCTTACAGCGAGATTATTGTTTTAAAGAGGTTTATATTTAAAACAGAACTTAAAAGTAATTAAGTGTGTTGCCATTATTTTATAATTAAGGAGACTAAGAACCAGAGTAGTTACATATAAACAAAGAACTAGTCATACAGACCTTGAGTGTCCCTCTAAATGATGTTCTTTCCTCAATAGTTATTTGAATGACATAGAGAGATAATAGTGGCGCGAAGGAGGAAATAGCAGAACATGATGAAAACCTGCAACAGAGAAAATACTGTTTAAAATTACCCAAACTGCAGGCTTAGAAAACTAGAAAGACTGATAACTGTTGATGAGTTGTTCACTACTTCCAATTGTAAATCTTCACCTAAAATTGTTTTTCTTCATGGTATCAGACCTATTTTCCCACTTTGGAGTAATCCTCCCTTTAAAATTTTGAAGACACTGCATGGCTAAGTAAAGCTATTCATTCTTCAAGCCAACTAAACCTTCTGTGTCCTAATACATATGTTACTTGTCCCTAATTTGATTATAAACTTCTCTTTGGCAGAGACCACATTCCTTATCATAACTCCTTATGTTTACATAGTACTTTTTATTTTTCCATGTGCTTTTAACTCTTATTTTATCCCTTATATTTATAAAATATTTATTTATAGAAAATGTTTATAGAAACATTTACAGAAAATGTTATTTTAAATTGTCTGACATGTTCATGCCCAGTATTTTGCCACAGATGTTGTCTCTTTTCTATGGCATTCTGTACCTAAGTTGTACTGTATCCTTTTCAAGATACAAAAATTCATAGGTCCTTTTAGAGTTGTAAGCTAAGAAATGATCTAGATCTAGAATGATGTAGAAAAAAATTCAAATTACGTTCCTGGGATCTCAAGGCTCTTCACGTTTGTCTCAGGTGGCAACACAGACCCTTTTTATTGCTTTGGAATTCTGGGTAAGATATCATTTGGAATTTGCTAGTTACTTTTAAAAAAAGAGGTTTAAAAATTGCTGATGTTCTACACATTAATAAGGAAATTATGGCCTAGGAGTTAAAAAACTAGCCTAAAGTATAATCTAGGATTCTTAATGAAGTCTATCAACTATCAGTTCCATGTTATTTCTATTTTTTATCAGGTTACTCTTTATGTTTTCTTATAAAATTTTGTCTTAATGTTTACTATAAACACAATAGTTGTGTAATTTCTCATTTTGCCTGAGTTCCCTCAGCCCTTCTGTTGTAAAGTTTATCTTCCCTATGAGACATTGAAATTAAAGGCAAGAGGGTACCCAAACCCTTACAGTTAACCTTTTCCCTTTCACATTTCTTTTTGATTAACCTCACTAATATAATAGAGAACAATCCTTACCAATATTAGAAGCAGGGAGGGGCCCTGTTTTAGAACTAAAATTCAGAAAAGTTTTAGCTGGAATCAATCCTATTAAGAGCAAAGTAATAATGTTCACCTTGTAATAGAAATGGAAGAGGACATCAAGAGAGTTAAGAGGCAGTAAAAACAAAGTAGGATTAATGGGTCGCAGGTAACTGTGGGGTTAAAGGATTGCTGGGTGTTGTGCTACTGAGAGCAGCTCGAATGTCAGGACGTGATGGCCTGAGGGAAGGATGCAAAGGGCTGAGACTGGAAAGACTTGAAGTTATTAGTATGACAGTGGGAGCAAGAAACTGAGTTGTAGGATAGAGAACAAGATCGTTAGAGAACTTGGGATTCTTAACTGTTTATTGGTTTGAAAATTTTTTAAATTGTGTGTTTACACTACATTAAAGAAGGTTGGAATTTAACTCTCTTAAACCATTCACATTCATATCCTTATTCTTCCAAATGACTAGGTTAAATCTGTTGTTTAGCATTGATACTATGACTATATAAATGTTGTTGACACATGAACTGTGTTCTGTAATGTGATTATGGTTTTCTTTTTAGTAACTGTTTCTTCCTTTGGGCTAATAAATACCTCATTATTTATTTATTTATTTATTTTGTTTGCTTTGTTTAGTTTTCTAAGTGCCTATTGTTTATGACCAAACTCTCTGTAGGGACTCATTCTCAACTCCATAGGTAAATACATCTCATAAACCAACAGTCATTTGTGTCCTACTCTCCCCATTCTTTCTGGAGCCTTTTATCTTTCTGCTCCAAAATAAATGGCTGCTATAGCTTTCATCTTGAGTCTCTCCTTTACCATCATCCTGAGAATTCCATCCTTCTGTGTTGGATCACTTGAGCCTTGGATTACTCCTTCATCTTTCTTATTCTACTTCTCATTTTTGGTGCATCATATTCCCCATTTACAGGCTCAGAAAAGGGTGAATGAAAGCTTTAGAGATCTTGCATTTCTGAAAATATTTATGCTACTGTTCCACTTGGAGTCCTAAAATTCTAGGTTAGACATTATTTTCATTAAGGATTTTGAGGGATTATGTAATTATTTTCTAGCTCCAGTATTACAGTTGAAAATTGTTATGTGTGTCTGATTTTTAATCTTTGTGCTCTGCTTTTTCTCTCTGAAGTTTTTAAGGTTTTTATCCTTTTTCCCTGGGATTCTGAGATTTCAAAATGGTACACCCTAGTGTAGGTGGTTTTCACTTCTTATGGTTAGTATTCTATGGCACCTTCACTTTTGAAAGTGCTTCAGATCTGAGAAATGACTTATTTATTTGAGAAATGATAATTTGCTCTTATTTTCATTTTCAGTATCTCTTGCTATTTTATCCTCTTAGACTGATCGTCTAATTTTCTTTTGCATATTGTCTTCTGTCAGTCTGTCTTCTTGTTCTACTTTCTGGGATACTCAGACACCTGTAAGTCTTTTATTGACAAATTTATATTTGATAACATTCTTAATTTGTAAAAGCTCATTCTTTTTTTATTTTAATACACTGTTTTTCTCTCATGGGGACCATATCCTTTCTTACATTATTGAGGACATCAGTTTTAAGATTTCTTCTCTCTGAATTGTCTTTATTTCATCTGAGATCCATTTTATGATCTCTGTTTATCATATTAAATAAGATTTGGTCAAATGGCCATCCTTGGCTGTCTTAGCATGAGGCACTAGTGGAAAGTAAAATGTCACCTATAAGCTATTTGAGATTGTGGTTGGGTAGGCAACAACAGTGGGGTTATACCCTAGTGCCTTAGATCATTGTGGGCCTCAGCCATGTAAAATTTAAGGCATGTGTGAGAAGGACAGTCCAACTATGCTTCTATTTAAAAACCTGATTCTCAAGAAAAAGAGGAAGAATGGGCTGAATTATTGATGTCTAGTTTCTCTCCCAGTCTTCTATCAACTGACTCACTCTGGAAGATGAGTAAGAGGGTCTAAGTAGAGACCCAGATATTTAGGGGAAAGGTAGAAATTATCCCTCACAGAAACTATGGCAGTAAAAAAAGATGCTTTCTTTTCTATAAAAGGATAGAAATGCATGTAACATCTTTTTAATGGGAAGCATCTTAATAATAAAACAAGCCATAGAATAAGAATACCAAAGACTCTTTAATTTCTTCTTTGTATGAGCTGACATTGACATATTGTTTAATCTCAGATGCTGTTTTTAACCTGTAATTGAGGTATAATACTATTTAACCTTTTTAGCTCTCTTCTGCTGCTTCCAAATTCTGTCAAATGACACATCATATTCTTCTCTGAGGCTTATGAGTAGATGAGAAATCTAATCTCAGATTAGAAGTAGGAACTGTATATGTAAAGACATAGAAGCACAAAAGTTTACAATAGGTTTGGAATAAGAGGGAATCTTTGAAACTTTTTATAGAATATATGATTGATACAGGAAGCAGTATACATAACTGTCACAGCACTTAAATAGTTTCTATCATAATTTTTTACTTCCCTCTTTCCCTGTGAAGGGAGCAGAGCCACCCACATCTATAGGAGGCTGACTTCAAGCAGAGATCACAGCCTATATTCTCCAGTCTCAGTCTCCTACTCTTCTCTCTGTATTTGTTATCGTCCCAAAAGATCCTGAGTTGCCCCTCTTTCTTGTCACATTTGTTCAGCTGGAGAATCATCTTCACTGAACTGAACTGAAAACAGAAATTTGTTTCCTGAAGCGCTTGCTTTCTGTTTGCTCCCTGTGGATCCCAGTGGCCTTCCTTCCCTGTTCTGCTCTTTCCCCCTGCAGGCTTATAGCTGTAGACTTGAATCACTGGCCTCTGACTTAAATTGGAGGACATTGTTAGGAGACACAAGGGCAGGAGAAGAGGGAAGCCAGTGTGTTTGCTTCCCTCTCTCCTCTCCTTTGCTATTTTCACAGCAGTGTTCATCTGTTGCCACAGCTCCAATTGGAAAGTCCATTTTCCAATCTCCGGTTCTCATTGGATTCTGGAAACTGTTGCCTCTTACCGGTTCAGGCTAGGGAAGGTAATGGATTTCTACTTTGGCCCATCCTCAGGTGCTCCCATCCTTGTTGATTCCTTAACTTTAATCATGCCTCCATAAATAGCCAATTTTTAGAACTCAGGCTCTTTGAGGGTGTAGTATGTTTGCTGCTGGGACCGTAATTGATGTTTCCCAAGCCTACATTGTCCTCAGAAGCCCATAAAATATCAATTAATAAATAGAAAACCAATTAATGTGACATCTGCCATGTGGACCTTTACAAAATATCACCTTTAATTGGCTTTTGAATTTTCCGTGTTTTAATTTTTTCTCTGTTAGTGGCTGCAGCAAGTTTGCTTCTTGCCCTTTCTTTCCAGCATTGGAACCTAGTTCTCATTTTCATCTCTCCAAGATTCCCAAACTCAATTCACAGCATCTTTATTGTCCCAGTAATGTTTTTTTATATTGTGTCTCTAGGCCAAAAGAAATACACAATAGTGCCATTTATTAAGAACTAATTACTAACTAAACATCAACAAAATGAAAAGGCAATTTAAAGATGGGAGAAAACATTAACAATCATATATCTCATAAGGGGTCAATATCAAAAAAATAAGGATCTCACACCACTCAAAGAGACAAGCAATTTGATTTAAAAATGGGCAGAGAGACTGAATAGACATTTTTCTCAAGAAGACATCCAAATGGCCAACAGGTACATGAAGGAGCTCTATATCACTAATCATCAGAGAAATGTAAATCAAAACCACAGTGAGATACAACTTCACACCTGTTAAAATGTCTGTCATCAAGAAGACAAGAGATAACAAGTATTGAAAAAGGTGTGACTAAGAGGAACACTTGTTCACTATTGGTAGGAATGTAAAGTGGTTACAGCCATTATAGAAAACAGTATGGAGGTTTCTTAAAAAATTAAAAATAGGACTATCATATGACCTGGCAAGCCCACTCCTGAGTATATATTCAAAAGAAGTTGTTTGAAAACAATATTGAAGGAATATCTGTACTCTCCTGCTCATTGCAACATAAGGCCATTGTGTCTGTTGATGAATGAGTGAATGGATGAGTAATGTGTATACACATACCACACACACACACACACACACAAACACACACAATGGAAAATTATCCAACCATGAGAAAGAAGGAAAGGAAATCCTGCCATTTGCAACAACACAGATGGACCTTGAGGACATTGTGCCAAGTGAAATTAGCCAGGCAGAAAAAAGACAAATACTGAATGCTATCACTTATATAAAGAATCTTTTAAAAAAAAAAAAGGAAGAAAGTCAAACGCATAGAAACAGGAGTAGAAAAGTGGTTGCTAGCGGTGGGGGAGTGAGGGAAATAGGGAAAGATTGGTGAAAAGGTACAAACTTTCAGGTATAAGATAAATAAGATCTGAGCATCACATGTATGACGTAACTATAGTTGATAATTTATGTAAGTAAAATTTGCTGAAAATAGAACTTAATGTATTTTCACCAAACATATTCTATATAAAATATGAGATGATGGGTATGTGTATTAGATGGGAGGAGTCCCTTCACTATGTACATCAAATCATCACTGTGTGTACTTCAGATATTTTAAATTGTCTGTTACACCTCACTTTAAAAACTGTACTTAATAATTTAGTACTTACATCCTAATAAATCGGTACTTTTTGAGAAAAAAAGCCATTGAAAGAAAAGGGAATATTTTTATTTGATTCTTATGGAACCAGTTACTTAATAATAGGATATGTCTACCTATTGAATACTCTATAATTTCTCAAAGCTTGGAATCAGATTGAATACTGTACCCTTAACTCCTTTTCCACATTTTTTTCATGTGGAAGAATCAACAGTTGAAAACCAGGTTAGCAAAGATATGATGTTGTCAAAAGAAATGTGGTACATTCTAATGTTGAAACTATGAATTTATCATGAGCTAGTATTTCTTGTGGAATGGCTGTTACTGCGTTTCGTTTGAAAAATTAAAAAATCTTCCATTGCCTCAGAGTTCTTCCTAAACAGTTTGGGAACTTCAGCCTTCCTTCTGCTTCAGTTCTTTTTATGATAGATGTGTACTGCGTTTTTTTTTTAATTGCAACACGTATTTTAAGTCCTTGTTCTCCTTCCTTTCCTATATGTAGTACTGATTCAATGTCTCATCTTTTTCTCTTTACTTGCAGGCCTCACAGAGACTTCAGGCAAACCATACAGAATTCCTTAGGTCTATATAAAACAGAATTTTGTTTTCTCTTTGATCTTACGTGCAAATGCATAATAAGACAAAAATGAGGCAGAAGTTGGAACAGTTTGCCAGTACTGCCAGTCAGTACCTAGTTCATATTATACTGCTTTTGCTATTTCAGTGGTGATTTTACTCTACCTAGAATTTTGTTGCTCTTAGAGTTTGATATTACCTACAAGCATGTCCTTGTTTTATAGAGCAGACCTGCTTCATCTGGAAAATTACTAGCACTTGCAGTCTAAATTCAATAAACATTAGTGACATCCCCTTGTATAGAAGCTACTTTGCTTTTCAGATGCTATATCACTGCTCTTCCTATCCAAATCACACTGGACATAAGGGATTAATGGGGTTCCATGAAATAGTGGTATGAATACTGACATAAAATATCTTAATCTGCTATAAATCATAGCTACCCTCTCCCTTAAATTATGGAGAGATTGATACAAGGAAAACACAAAGTAACAAAAAGTGAAAAGCCTTATGCTTAAAACCTCAATGTAGAACTCCAGGAAAGCTAGCTTTGAGATGACTTTCCATTCCATATCTCAGATCTTTCTAACATATTTCAGTTTGAAGCATGGAATACAGAGACAGAGGGAAGAGAAATTAGTCAACATGTGACATTTACCACAGTGCCTAGAATAAATTCAAATGAGGTGATTGGACGTCTTCTCATCCAGAGAAATATTATCTTACTTTTTTAGCAGTGTGGAGTATAAGAACTTTTAACTAGGACCAATTCCATCTCCATATTCTATACCTTTTCCATCTTCCTGTCCAAAAGAAGTCTTCCTTCCTGATATAGTAGAATAAGATAAGAGAAAGTAGACTTCTCTTCCTATAGTCTGAAACAGTGTAGTCTAAATTACCAGTCCCTGGTTCATTCATTCATTGTTTATTTCCCAAAATAACTGTTTCCAAAATACTTAAACTTTTAACTGTAATAGAATATTACAGCATTAATACCTATGCCTTCTTTGTGATCTTAAAATAGTTCTACTCCTATTTCCCTTTCATGACAAGGATTCTCTCCCAAGTAATTATGTATCAGAGAGAAGAAAGGTAAGGGGCCTTAGGCTCATAGACTCACTGCCATAGATCCCTTTTTCTAGTCCTTTTCTTGATTGGCTGTGAGGCCTTACAGCATGTTGTATCTTGACTCATTTTTTTTCATGTTCTGTCTCTTAAAAAGTGTTTTCTGTATTCATTTGCATCAACTAGTTTTATTAAAAAGTCAAGATTTTCTTTTATGTGTATTAGGAGCTTGCCTAATAAATAAATACATGAATTAATAAATTGAAAGTTGTTATATAAAAGAAGTGACTTATTACCTTGTTGAGTGTAAGGAGGAGAACATTTATCTATTTTTGTAGATGGTCTGCAAAATCCTGAAAAACAAAGTAATGGAGAAATCTTATGCTTTATAATTAAAATGTATTTGTAGATTATAACATTTATGTACAAATCAGTGTATGGCTTGACCCCCAACCTATAAACTGTAAAGTACATTTAATAAACTATAAATACGTTTAATAATTGATTGTTAAAACCTTAAATACGTTTTCCACATGAGCATTATTTTTAATGACTACATTATATTCCCTCATGAATATGACACACTTGTCGCTGGGTTTTGTACATTCAAGTTCTTGCTAATGTGCTTTTTTTGGGGTGTCAGGGTGTTACAATAAATAAACTTCTCTCTGTAAAACTAGGTCTTCATTTCTCTGTTGCTCCCAACCTATGCAGGCCCCTGTTATCAGTGGTCATATTACCCAGTGGTATTCTTTTGAAAGATTAAATAACCTTATATTCCTAAAGTGCTTATTGTTAGCACAGTGTGTGCCACACTGTGTGTGAGGTAAATGCCATTTGCAGACCTTTGTTGGGGCAAGGAAATGAGGTTTTAAATAGGTTGTGAGGCAGGCACTGAGGTCTGTCAGCAATAGCACAGCAAGTGATACCAAGTGTAGGAGGAAAATCCGAAAAATTGAAGCCATGAGATTGGACAGTTTGTGTCATTTATCAGTGTTGATTGTTGCCATTTGTGTTCTTTATATGAAAGGAAAATCTTGGCTGGAAGATATCAGAATATAAATTTACTCCTTTGTTAAAGTAATAATATAATAAACATTACATAGAGTTCTTTAAAATAGCACCACCATTGTGTATGTGATTTTTGTTTATTTGTATTTTATATTTTTTGTGATATTTTATTCAAGCATGTGTCCAATAATGTCTTCTCTGTTTTCTTTTTCTTTTTTTTTTTTTTAAATTATCCTAGTCACGTGAACTGGAAATTTCAGTTTATTGGCGTGATTGGCGATCTCTGTGTGCTGTAAAATTTCTGAGGTTAGAAGATTTTTTAGACAACCAACGGCATGGCATGTGTCTCTATTTGGAACCACAGGGTACTTTGTTTGCAGAGGTAATAAATGTATTTCATTAAATGTGCATAACTACAGTTGAAACTGTATATGCAGGCATCATGATGTAGAAGTGGAAACAGTACTAGACTGAATGACGGACAACTTGATCTTGGTTCAACTCTGCCACTAAACAGATATATTACCTTTAGAAAATTCATTTATCTTCTCTAGGTCTGTTTTCTCATCTAGAAAATGAGTGGATTGAACTAAATTATATTTAAGATTCTCAAGTTTTCAAAACTGAGAAGTTCAGTGAATTTCATGACCATAAATCCTATGCTATATTCATGTTTATTTTAATTTTCTTAACTGCAGGTTACCTTTTTTAATCCAGTTATAGAAAGAAGACCAAAACTCCAAAGACAAAAGAAAATTTTTTCAAAACAACAAGGTAGTTATTAAGAAGTCAAATTGGTATTTTCTTAAACATAGAAAACCTACATACCATTTAAAAACTGATACCTATCTTTATTTTTTGTTTTCCTTACTTGTTCATTTATTCTTAACTTTTTATTAAAGAACATTTGAAACATATCCATAAGTAGAGGGACTAGTGCAATGCACCATCACTCAGCTTCAACAACAGTCAACTCATAGCCAGTTTTGTTTCATCTAATGCCATACACTCACTACTGCCTCAGATTGTTTGAAGCAAACCGAGATATTGTATTGATTCATCCATACAGTGTAGTTAGCATCTCTACAAGATAATAATTCATTTTTAAACCTTAACCACATAACACTATTAGACTTAAAGAACAATTTCCACCTATTTATTTTTAAACTATTTTTGCTATTTTGCACTAGCCTTTAATAAATAGTTAAGAACTATTTTTTTAAGTGATAAATTTTATTTGTTTTCATAAATTATAAACTGATGAAAATGAATTTTTAAATTACGGCTTTTGGTAATGTATTAAAAAATTACTTGATCTATTTTCTTTATTCACAATATCCACAGGCAAAACATTTCTCAGAGCTCCTCAAATGAATATTAACATTGCCACTTGGGGAAGGCTGGTGAGAAGAGCTATTCCTACAGTAAATCATTCTGGTACCTTCAGCCCTCAAGCTCCTGTGCCTGCTACAGTGCCAGTGGTTGATGTACGCATCCCTGAACTAGCATCTCCAGCTAGGTATGGGTCTTAAGATTTGTAAGCATCACCTTCATAAAATAATTATTGTGACGTTTGTACATACTGATCACAGTGGTTCTATTATTAAAAGTCTCTTTCTCCAAATACTATTTTGAGATTGGTGTTCTGCTTACTTTTAAAAAATGAAATTGTTTGCTTTTATTTTTAAAGCCATTTAAAATACATACTTTTGATTACTGTTTTTGATGAATTACTTTATCTTCTCTATAAGCGATTCTACAGTAACCAAATTGGACTTCGATCTTGAACCTGAACCTCCTCCAGCCCCACCATGTGATTCTTCCCTTGGAGAAATAGATGAATCTGCTGAATTCAGAGATTTGGATACACCAGGGCAGGCAAGGAATTTTAAACCTTGTATGATTCCTTTGCACCAAATGAATTACCAATAAAAAGAATCATAATGAATGAGGTGTACATTTCAGTTAATTAAAAACTGCCTGTGTGAACTGTTTTTATGTTTCTAATGAGTAAAACAGAAGTCTCTGAGCACACGGGCCATTACAGACTAGGATGCTTAAGTTAGAAGAAGCATAGGAGCACACTTAATAACTAGATGACGTATTGCTTGAAACACTCTTATCTTCTAATGTGGTTAGTATGATTTCTGAGTATGCATTGAAGATGACAGTAATATGTTAAGTTCTTCACATTTTTTAGAAAAGTGTTATACAAAATAACCATGAGAATGAATATTCAGCATCTGAATTTTACTTTTCTCACTAATATTTATATTGACTTTTAACTTTATCCTTTCTTTGACTTTATCCTTACCAAATAGTTTTCTGTTTTTATGATTTAATGATTATTTAATATTTTATAGGATTCAGAAATTGTTTTTGATATTGAGAATGACAGAAATAGTATACTTCCAAAATCTCAATCTGAGTATGAACCTGATATTCCTCAGTCAAGCCTAGAATATAGTGGTATTCGAGAACTTGAAGATAGCAGGTAAAGAACACATACGTATTTGTTACTACATATTTGTTCCCATAGTTTTGTGTTATTTTTAATTGGCGTCACTGTTTTCAGATCTCAACAAATGTTTCAGTTTAATCTACAAGACTTCAGGTGCTGTGCTGTCTTGGGCAGAGGGCATTTTGGAAAGGTACTCTTTAAAATTTTTTTTGGAATATCTACAAAAGTAATAACAAATGGGAAATAATCATTTTAATCTTATTTCAGGTGCTTTTGGCTGAATATAAACACACAAATGAGATGTTTGCTATAAAAGCATTAAAGAAAGGAGACATTGTGGCCCGAGATGAAGTAGACAGGTTAGTTTTTTAAAAATGAAATTGTTTATTTTTCTGTAGTTGAACTTAATGTCATAAAAATTGATGTATATTTTGCAACAGCAAAACTACCTATTTTCATAATATGTGAAGAAACTAAATATATCTATACTTGACATAAGGTAAGCATTAATTAAATATTGGGTTTTTTTCTAGCCAACTCCTTCCTCTTATGATAATTTACTGGTTAGTGGATACCAAGGAAAGATGATGAAATGTTTAAACTAATTCTACTAAGTTTTTTGTACTTAGAGATGTTAAAATTGTTTATATGGAGTAGGAGCTATTACTAGTTGGGAAGGCTGTTTCCCATTCGTCTTAGGAAGTAAATCATCATCATTTACAGATACTCTGCAGTTAACTGAATGGTTAATATATTCTGCTTTTTAAAAAAAACGCACCTCTGTTTTTTTTCCTCCGTTTTTCTTAAATGTAATTTTTTAACCATTGCATCTTACCTTTCTGGGTTTAATAAATGTAAATGCACTTTAATAAATGTAAAAGGTAAGACACCTTTATATACAATTATTAAAATGTAAGGACTTTGGGGATAATACTGTGATTGGGTTAGAGAATGTGCTTTAAATATGCTGTTTTAACTTAAGTGAATATATTCAGAAATTATTGCATAACAAATGGCATATTTATTACAGAAAGAGACTTTCATACAATAATCCAGAAGTAGTGTTTCTCTTAAACTACTAGGAAGCATCAATTGATATTAGTGAAATACAGCTCTGTATAATGAAAAGAGCCTGGGACTATAAGTGAGAAGACTGTCTTCTCTAGTCCTGATTGTTCTGTCTTAAGTAATGACTTGATCCCAAGGCAATTCACTGAACATCTTTGAGCTTCATTAACCCACATATTTAAAAATACGTTTTTTGATAATACTTGCCTACTAAATTGTGTTAAGTGCCATATAGCTATACCAAATTGCTACTTTTAATATTTTTTCCATCTTATGAGAAATTTTTGGAATTAAGATAGATCTCAAAAGATGAAGATTCCTTTTGTGCAAGAAAGGGAAAAATAAATCCTTTTCCTTTTGGATTTGCTATTTATTTTTTTACCTATTTCTTATAGTCCTCAATTACATCAAAATAAACTTCCTGTTACCTATACCTACTCAGAGAGGGTATTGCTGAACACTTATGGAATATTCTGAAATCATATCATCTGCTTGGAATTAAATTTTTATATTACAGAAGTAGTTGGCTTTAGTTGCACTGTCAGTCTGTATAATTGCAATAATAATAAGGTCAGATGTTTTTCTCTCCTGGAATAGTGTTTGCTTATTCCAGATTCATGAATGGTAAATACATTTGTTTCCTAAAATAATAGGAAATTGGTACTACCTCTGTTAATCTTGATAGTTGAAATAGATTTCTGCTACATTGTACTACTTTGAGCCAAGACTCTGTGGAAAGGCACTTTTTAATCAAATTTAGGCAGAATAGTATTAATAGTACTAGTAAAGAAGAATATCCAAATCAAAGAATGAAGCTTTAGGCAGAACCTAGACCATCACCCCTGCTGAAAGTTAATCTAGGTGAAAAATTGATGAGTGATCCTCATTTAACATCAGTTATAAATCTACATAATCAGTAACATGGAAATAAAATAATCTCTGGTAGAACTGGCACAAAAACAAAGGAATGAAAAATTCAGAGTGCAGTATAAAACTCATTCTTAGAGAAATTCAAGGAAAGCAGCAAAAAAAGAATTAGAGGAAGGCAAGAAAAAATTAATTTGAAAAATAAAAAAATCAACATTTAAAAATATTGCATATATTTATTGCTTGCAAGTCTGAATAGTAGAAACTCAGGTTAAACTAATTATAACCAAGCAGATCCTTTATATTTACTGCATACCTCTTCCTTTTAATAGACTCTTAGAATTTGGCATTAGTGCATATTAGTGGTTTTTTAAAATAGATGTTTCTAAAATACTTGATAGTTCTTAATGAGTTTTCCCCTCCAAATTTTCTTTCTCTAGTCTGGATTTTATTATTTTACTTAGAGAACTGCCCCTTTTATAGATCATAGAAAATTTCAAATCAACCTCTTTTTCAGGAAGAGTCACAAGGTCAATATCATTTAAATCTTTCTCGGGAGTTGTATTAATAATTTTACTCTGGACCAGGTTTCTTTGGTGTTTCATATTTGTATATCAAATAAACCTCTTTTTTAAATGAGCACAAATAATGGACTAACCCCAAAGTATCATTCATGTACAAGGACCACATTCTCCACCTACCATTAGAACATTCTAAGTCCCATCCTACCCCCACTCCCAAGTAAGAATGTTAAACTTATGCTACTGTAATGCCTCCTCATTCAGCATCCTTTTCTTGCCAATTCATAGTTTGAGACAACAGAATATGGTTGGAAGTATATTTTTGCAGTTGCATAACAGAAGCACAGCTAACCAATCCTAAGATCTTAGCCTTATTAATGATGTTGTTTTCCACTGACCAAAATAACTACTTACACAAGTTTTTTAAGTCTCTGGCATTTCTAATAACGTACCAATTCTGAAGGAAATGCAAAAAAAAAGGGATGAAACTAGTCAGTTAGGGATTCTGTGAATTTATTTCTAATAATGACTTAATTTGTAGTAACATTTAGAAATATATGTAAACATAAGCCTAAAGCTTTACAATCAATTACAGTAGGAGTTTCTGTTTCTTAATATGAATAAAATTATACACATTGTGTGAAATCAGAGGGAAGGAATTCATCTAGAATGTGAACATACTAAATGGAGTTTATACACTATTTCATAATAGTTGCATTTAATGTCAGTATTTAAAACTGAACAGGTGTTTTAGTTTATAATCCAGAAAAGTTCTATTAACATAGCATTAAAAATTCCATGCTCCTTCTGCACAACAGGTATATTTAGATGCTTTCAAAATTCAATTTTTTTTCAAATTATAGCAGTGTAATCTGGATACCCAAATAAATACTTTAGTTTTAAAATTATCCTTTTAAAATTAACTCTTTCTTAAGAGATCCCAAAGAAAGGAGAATGAGTCTTCCTCCATCTAACATCAGGATTTTAGTTTGGCATTTTGAAATCAACAACAATAACAATAAATATCTAAGCAATTTTTTAAATTTAAAAATAAACACATCATTATAAATGCATTTAAATAACATCAATTTTTGGTTCAGTTACAAAAACATGTGTCTATTTTGTGTTAGAAACATAAATATCTAATTATTAATATGTCTATTGGTATCTTTATTTTGATCAGGTGCTTAAAATAAGTTAATTCCAAATTGTATTTGAATAATATTTGACCTGGCTTTCTTCTACTGTGAGTTTTACATCAGGTTGAATTATTAAGTATTTTTTTGCTATTTAGGCAAAATTAATGTTCTAGAGTCAGAAAGTTTGAGTGTTCTTTTTAGCAGCTTTTAAGAGTTCCTACAGAGAAAACCTGTGATTGTTCTAGATTTTACAGAGAAATTTTATCATTCTCAAGGAGCTTCCTTGAAGCATGTTACAGAATTCTCCAAATACCCTCATTAGCCAGTCAGCCTCTAAATTAAAATTTTATACAGCATAACTTAGTATGTTTTATGAAAAAATAGTTGAATACTATAGCTTATGAATTATAAATACTGCCCTTGAAATTACTTACATCATAAACTTTATATTTTTTAAATTATGCTTTAGGTTGCTAAATTCTCTAGCCAATTGCTGATAAATTTTCATGGTTCACTCCTAACCAAACCTTTCTTATTAACTGTAACTACTAGTTATATGTGTTTGCTACTATGATACCGTCAAAGTGACCTCTATAATCTTTATATCATGCTAATCATATTTTAGTTTTCACTAATATGTTGTAATTAAAGTTATACATATCTAGTAGACCAAATTTTTCAAAGAATTTTAGCAAATCTAAAACACATTTTATGGTTTAAAAATTAAAATATTTAAGAATACTTATTTTAGAGTTTATAAATTTTTAAAGAATGTTATTTCCAATTAGACCTTTTCTTTAAAAAAAGCCTATTTCTATTTGTTTTCTCTTACAGCCTGATGTGTGAAAAAAGAATTTTTGAAACTGTGAATAGTGTCAGACATCCTTTTTTGGTGAACCTCTTTGCATGTTTCCAGACCAGAGAGCATGTTTGCTTTGTAATGGAATATGCTGCTGGTGGAGACCTGATGATGCACATTCATACTGATGTCTTTTCTGAACCAAGAGCCGTGTGAGTGGTTTGACATTTCTCCAGGTTTTTTCCATAACTGATTTCTTTTTGGAAAGGGAAAAAACTCTGAATTTTAGATTTTTATTTTCTAAATGGAAAAATAGATCTCTGCAAAGAGTATTTAAAACTCTGTACTCACCTTTTGTCATATATAAATATATCTATTTTACTCTGTCATCCATATTGAAAATTTCATGGATTGTTCTAAATCATACTTGATAGTGTAGATACACAGATTCATTTAGTAAAATATCTTCTTTTTATCTATTATATTTTCTTCCTAGGGAATGCTATCTGGGACTGTGGCCTTGAATACTGATGCTCAAACTACATTATTAAATGAAAAAAGAAAGTGTAGAAAAGTCTATTTAATATGTTTGCATGATATATTTATATTTACATTTTAAAGGTTAATTTAGAAGAATATTAGGTATTTTCTTGCCTGTGCTTTTACTATCTCTGAAATAATATAGAAGAAACTGGTATACATATTCCTTGCAGTGAAAGGAGTAGAGAGCCAACTTTTCACTAGAAACTTTTTTGTAGTTTTCAAATTCAGTATTATATGAACGTTTTGCTTATTCAGATGCCTAAAAATAAATAATAGAAAACAGTTGAAATCAAATATACATGTGTATATGTATATATATTTTTTTGTTTGTTTTTTTCCCCCTATTGTTGTACCAGTTTTATAGCAGTTAGGTGGTAAAACTAGGATTTAAACCTAGGAAAGTGCTCCTAACAGCTAGCTATACTACTATACATGCTAGTATTCACCAAATTTTTATCTCTAGCCCTGACCACTTCCCTGAACTTCTAACTCTAATCAGTCAGCCACCAACTTGAATTTTGCCTTTGTATGACTAGTAACTTTTCAAAATGAACTTCTGATTTGTCTAGTTTTTCTCTCAGCATCACTCACCACTCCACAGGCCTGGCACTCTTCTCCATCTTATTAAATGGCAGCACCATCTACTGATTGTTCAAGCTAAAACACAGAGAGTTATTCTTCATCCTCCTTTTCCCTCACATCTAACATCCAAATTATTAGCAATTCTGATCAATTCTCCTTCCAAAACATATCCCAAATCATAAAAATCATAAACCAATAGTAAACCTTTATTGAGTTTATTCTTGAATTTTCATCATTTGTCTGTGTTCTAACAACTGATACTCATGTAGCATTTTCATTTTCACACCTTAATTTTTTTTCTCCTCATAACCATTAGAGATATGCAGAACATATGTTGCAGTACTCTCATACCTTCAAGTTTCATATGAAGAAATAGAGGTTTAGTTCTTATGGATAATGATGATTTCAGAAAGGAGACAGAAGCCAAAAAGTAGTTGAAAGCTGCTAATAATTAATTCCCAGCATTTTTAAAAATTAGTATTTAAAAATTAAAAACAGGGCATATACATAAGAAGAAAACAAATCCTACCATTTGCAACAACATGGATAAAGCTAGAGGGTATTATGCTTAGTGAAATAAGCCAGGGGAAAAAAGACAAGTATCAAATGATTTCACTCATCTGTGGAGGATAAGAACAAAGAAAAAAACTGAAGGAACACAGCAGCAGCAGAATCACAGAACCCAAGAATGGCCTAACAGTTACCAAAGGGAAAGGGACTAACAGTTACCAAAGGGAAAGGGACTGGGGAGGATGGGAAGGGAGAGACAAGTGGGGAAAAGAGGCATTACAATTAGCACACAATGAAGGGGAGGGGGCACGGGGAAGACAGTATATACAGAGAAGACCAGTAGTGATTCTATACCATCTTACTATGCTGATGGACAGTGACTGTAATGGGGTATGTGGGGGGGACTTAATAATGGGGGGAATGTAGTAACCACTATGTTGCTCATGTAATTGTATATTAGTGATACCAAAAGAAAAAAAAACAAGCATATAGACTCTACCTAGCCCTGTGCTACCATGGGAATTTCTTTGTTTTGTTATTATCCCACCCCCTCTTTTTTTTTTAAAGAAATATATAATCCAGGTGTGCCTTAAGGATCTTGTATTTTTGCTGAGAATACAAATCGCATACAAACAACTAAGCCCAGTGATATTCAAGAATAAAATGCTACCTTGCAATACTTAAGATCTGTAGTACCTCATTCTGCTCACTCAGGTCTCACCTCAACTGTCATTTCTTGGCTCGTCCTTCCCTGGAAACCTTATCTAATACCACTACATCACTAATGTCTAAATTAGGTCACTCTATTCTATTTTCTATTTTATTTTCTCCATAGCACTTTATTTCTACCTGGAATCATCTTATTTACTTATTTTTTACATTTCTGTTGTCTGTCTCCATCACTAAAAGAGAGGAAGGAGGACCATGTCTATTTTGTGTACTACACCTGGAAAGGTGGCTGGCACATACTGGGCAGGCAGTGAATTTTTATTGACTAAGACTATGGAATCAAAATTAACTTGATTTCTGTCTTTGCTGTGTTCTAGCTATGTGACTTTAGATAGACTAGCTCCTCTTTCTGAGAACTTCATTTTCTACTTCTATAAAATACTTATCTTAAAAGGTTGAAGATTAAATAAACTAATAGATAAAAATATCTAACACAGTACCTGACACATAGTAAACATTCAGTGAAATATTTTAAACAGTATACCTACCCATTATTTGTTGAGTATCATTAGGGCAGTCTTGTATGATTATTAGAGTTGTTTTGCCACCAAAATAAGTTTGCTAAAAACTTACGTATAAATACAAACACCATAAGCAATTTTGAATTACATTTGTCTTAATGGACTTCAGCTAAATCTTTTAAACTTATGATAAGTAATTATCTATTATCTACTATATAATCAAATAAATACAAATCAAATACTTCTAGATAGTTGCATTTAAAAATTCTCCCAAACTATGGTCCTGTTTTCATAAAAATAAATAAATACAAAACATAGCTATATTATCCACATGCATAATACAGTATATATAATTATATGTAATTACATAATTATAGTATATAAGCACATTCTAAAATTTTGAAGAACAATCACCAAACTGACAAGAGTAGTTATCTCTGGATGACAGTGACATAGGGTGAGATGAATAGATGAATGAATGAAAGACTATGCTTTGAGGCAGGGATATTATATGTACTTTATATAGAAAATATCTATGTGTTACTTGAATAATTAAGAACTGGTTCTCCTGAGTGTCTTCTTTTAGGCTGCTCCATGCTGAAGACAGATCTGCATTTTTAAATTCATTCATTTATTTATTACCTACCTTGTATCAGGCATTATGCTAAACACTTAAAATAACACTGAAAAAAACAAACATGGTTCTGTCCTCAAAAGTTAATATTCTAGCTGGGCTTAGGTTTTCCTAACATCCAAACACATCTATCCAATGTATAGGCCTCATCACCTTACCCAAAGCAATTCAAAGTCAGCATGTCTAAAGCCAACCTTGTTTTCCCCACAAAACTCTGGCTTTCTCTACTTCTTTACCTATTCATTACGGAAGGAGGTCTTGAGAATCATCTTTAGTTTTTCCCTCTCCACCCTCTACAGCTGACGAGACCCCAAATCCTGTCATGATCATTTTGAAGTTTCTCTTGAATCCATGTCTTACTCTCTTTGTTGCCTCTGTCTGCTTTGGAGGTTCCCATGATCTTCCATCTGTACTGTCTGTACTGTCATAATATCCTTATCTGTCCTTTTTCCTCTGGATATTTAGCTACTTCTACTCCAGCTTTCACACTACTACCAGAAAAATCTAACATGAATCTGATCATTCTGCCCTGATTTAAATGGTTTGATTCTCTATCCCTAAGAGAGGAAATTTCAGTATCCATAATATGATATTCAGGGTTCTTTACAACTTGACCGATGTGAAGAATGAGGCTGTCTTTTTAGCCTCATCTCCTACTACTTCCTCTCTATCCTTTACTTCAGCCACAACACAAATGTTACACCTTTTACACTTCTATTCTTTCCCTCTAAGGGGAATGCCTATATTACCCCCACAGAAGTTTTACCTTTCATGCTGTCCTTTTGCCCTTATGGCATATTGTAATACACCTACAGAACCAGATGAAATGTCTGCTCTAAAGACTTCATTGGCTCCAACAGGCTAAGTTAATGGCTTCCACTGTATTTCTCTTATTTTTAAATGTTACCCCAATATTTAGTGTGTCTTAGTATTTGTGAAATTAGTTAACTACAGAATTCTGCTTTTGAAGAAGAAAACTGTAAACTGGGATTCAAGAGTGGTGAAATTTATTCAACTTATTTTTATTTATTTATTTAGATTTTACGCTGCATGTGTAGTTCTCGGTTTGCAGTATTTACACGAACACAAAATTGTTTATAGGTAAGTAAGCTTTTGATACTTGCTAATGGCTTACGTTAGTGTGTATAAGAATCAAAGATAATTAAAAGGGATATTTTTTGTTTAACCATATTTCTTAATTTTCATATGATCAGTGATTTCTAAAAAAGTTTAAACTCCTATTCTGAAAGACATGGTTAACACAATAATCAAATGATAAACCTCTTTGTTCCTGATCCTTTGCTCATTACCTAATTAGAGCAGTCAAATTATAAGTTGGCGTGTGATAATTTATGAACAATATTTATCTTGGTGAATATTTTATATTCATCTGACTCACTACAGAAAACTTCTGTAGACCAGTACTTACTACTAAAAATTTATCCATGGTTATTAATTTGTGTCAGAGTATAAAACATCATCACCCTGCTTCCTTCATTTAAGACTTACAGTCAGGTAAACAGTGTACTTGGTGACATAGCTGATTTATGTACTGGCATGAGCTCCTTATCAAATTGCAGATCAGTAACAAATAGTTACAGCCCAGTAGCTAGTCTGAGTGGTACTTCGAATAGCCCTGCTCTAGCCCAGACAAACGGGGGAGTCAGTCAGAATTAAGAGACTATAAATATCAGCTTATTCAAACTTCTAACAATATTTCCAAGGTAGAGTTTTTCTCATGGTCCTATTTTACTCAAGGATAAAAAAAAATTTAACTTTATTTGTAACCAATTGGTATGGGTAAATAGCTTTCTTCTTACTTTGAATTATTCTCTTAGGTTAAACCTACCCCCTGATGCCTTATTTTATCATTAATTTAACACATCTTCCCTATGGATGGTGTGTAGGCAAACTTAAGAAACTTAGTCCAAATCAGATTATCTTCAATAACAAATTAATAAAACCTGTGTTAAATATACTTGAATTCCTTACATGCTTTAAACTGCATAAATATATAAACTATTCCTTTTTTAAATACATTCTTCCCTTTCTATATAAGAGGAAAAATCATTCAGAAACTCTATTATGTACTTTAAGAAAACTTGCCAAAGGAACAAAAACGAACACTTGCAATATAGTTTTTGAATCTCAAATTGTAACTGGAAAAACTCAATTTTAGTGAAGTGAAACTATTGAAGTGATTTTTTTACTACATTATCTACTGATTTTATTGATTTTTTTTTTATTCTGAACAGAGATTTGAAATTGGATAATTTATTGCTAGATACAGAGGGCTTTGTGAAAATCGCTGATTTTGGTCTTTGCAAAGAAGGTAATTAGCTATTTTAAAGTTCCTTTTCTAAAAGATTACTATTCCTCTGTACTTAAGTAGTTTTCAAGTTTATCTATGGAAAGCAAAATGTATTTTTATCTTTAATTTATTCTTTATTAAGACATCACAGATTATTCACATAACCTAATTATCACATTATTAAAAATTTATGGATATGAGTAAGGATAGGTTTTCAGAAATCATAATATAACACTAAGATTCTCTTTGTGTGATTAATAATTCTGTCACTACTCTAAGAAAGCACTGATTAAGTACCAATTTTACACTCTACTGGGACTGTATAGAGTGAATACATAGGCACAATAACTTGTCTCCAGCTTCTTAAAACTTTTAATCTTTTAAATAGGAAAAAATATACATATACAACTTAAGAATCCTTTCTGTATATACAAAAGTAAATAAGTAAACTGGGAAATTTGAGTCAGAGGTAGTAGCATAGGAAAGTATAAAGAGCATAGGCTGAGGAACCATACAGTCGTAGGTTTGAATTCTGGCTCTGCCATCACTTGCTGTGTGTCTTCTGATGAATTTTAACCTCACTGATTCTATTTCCTCGGCTATGAAATGAATATAATTCTTCTTGTTCAGGAGAATTACGAGTATTAGAGATAAGAATGTAGCCCAATGCCTAACAAGTAGTACGTAGGTATTCTTATCTGTACATTTAGTAGGTTGTAGAATAATGAACATTGTGTGTCTCCGCCTCTAGTCTGGTAGTTTTTTATTTTGTATTCAGCTTTGTTTCTGTAGCATATAGTATAGTGGTTGGCACATCTAAAGCATTCAGTTACTGTTCAATTAATAAGTAGATGGGTGAATGAATGAATGGATTTTATAAGTAAATAACCTTTAGTTACCCACTGACATCCTAATTAGTGGATCCAGTAAAAGTTTTCTCTCTTTGTGGACTTCTCTATATTGGACACTGTTGGTTTAAATGCTTTTGTGCCTCAGAGTCTGTCTTTAGCCCATTACTCTTCACTACTGGTTTTTAACTAGCAACTATATGCTAATTATTCCCAACTCTTACTATTTCCTTTCCTAACATACCTTCCCTTTCAACTGTCTACTAGGCAGCTCTAGCTTGGATAGTCAGTGGTTACCTCAAGTGCTGTACAAACAATAACAGTTTCTTTTCTTTAAGTACTCTAGTTCCTAGTGATGGTACCACAATCCTGTCTCCCAGTTTCAAAATGTGGAACTATCCTGGACTCTGTCCTCTTCTACTTCCACATCCAGTCAATGACCAAACTGTGCTGACATCTGTCTACCTCGTTAATATTTAAATTTTTCTCATTTCATTCCCCTCTACCACTGTCAACCACCATCTTGTTTTCACCAGGCTACTTTAAAAGCTGCTTCACCTTTACAGTCTCCAGTCTTTTTCTTTCTCAAATCAATCTGCCATGTAGTTGCTAAAATGTAAAGTGGCCCATGTGAGTACAGATCTGACTGTGGCACACCCCTGCTAAAAATTTCAGTAACTAGTAAGTGGGAAACAATGTTCTTCCTGGTTTGCCTACCTACCTCTCCAGCCAGATCTCTTGCTGCTCTCTGCATAGTGCTTTCTTCTCCAGCAAGAACCTTCTTACAGTCTATGTTCCTCCACCACTATCACCCTTCCTAACTCTGATTGCTGTAGAAAGTCTACTCATGCTTCAAAATCATCTCAGGTATCACCTACACAGTAAATTATCTGACACTCCTCTTCTCCTTTCCCAACTCCCAGCTTTGCAAGTCCTTCTTCATTATCTACCAAATATCTTGCTCTTACTAAAATTACATAAATCATCAATATGTATCTGTTTTCCTCCAATTTTCTGTAATCTCCTTAAAGAGAAGACATGTGCTCCACTTCCATTTTTGTGTTTCTACCACTTGGCATGGATATCTAGAACATAATAGGTACTCAGAAAATATGTATTGGATTACAGATTTTCTAATTAAATGTGTTTTTCTTTATTATTATCAAAGTATACATAGTAAATTATAAAAATAAGAGCTAACAATTTTTGAGCACTTACTGTGTGCCAGGCAATTTTGCTCAGTGCAGTTGAAAACAAGGCTTTGAGATTAGACAACTTTTCCAAGCTCTCAAGCTAACAAGTGGCAAAGCTGGAATTTAAACCCATAGGTTTATGACTTCAGAGCTTAACTATTTCCATGGACTTTTACTTATTTGAAGCCCTAGGTAATTGGGCCTACTTTCAACTTCCTTTAAAAATATTAGGACAGGAGGATTTATCAGAATGAATGAAATATGAAAATTATATTACTATAATTGACATGCATTATGTTAAAATGTCACAGAATTTTTAATATTACTATAAACAAAGATTAGTTTTATCCTAAAAGTATGGCATATGTAATACTATCTAATTGTGATCAGAGGCACATAATAAAAATCAAGAAACAATAGTTCTTTGTTAACTAACTTTTCCCAGTCTTGGCAAAGTCACTTAAAAGGTTGTGTAGAACTTACATCAATATTATATCAAGCCTTTTTTAAAAATAATATTTTATTGAAGAAAAGAATATGTCAGTGTTAAATTCTGCAAAAACAAATTTCTCCACCCTAATGAGCTAGTGTATTTAATTAAGCCATTCAAGTCTTGGTTTATAGACTTACAGATTTGTTTGAGATATTTAGTTACTATAAATGCATACCATGGGAGGAGGGGGGAAAAAAGATGGCAGAGGAGAAAGGCAAGGCAGAAACCTCTTTGCACACAAACACCAAGGAAACAACTACAGCAAATACAGCTAACCCTGACTGACCTCACAGAACAGAGCATCTACACCTGGTGAGGAAGAGAAGGGTAAAGTGGCAGAGCCATTATTTATTGTACCCAAACCCTTCCCCCACCCTGGCCCACAAGCAGGAGGAAGAGGAACAAAGCAGGGAAGGGATAAGCACTTAAGAACTCTACACACCTGGCCCTGAAGATCTGCTCTGGGAACACAAGTCCTCATTGCATTGAGCTTTGATGATTAACAGGGCTGGACATCAGGGAGAGCTGGAGCACTCTGGGAGGCTGAGACTCCTGCTGCTTGTGGAGTACAGACACACTCCATTGGTCCTGCTGAGACCCACCACAGAGGCAGCAGTTTGAAAGATTTACCAGCAGTGTGAAGGGTGCAAGAGGGGTGAGGGTTGGATGGAGCTCTCTCCAAGGAAAAGAGTAAGTGGACACTTCCGCAGCCTTCCCTCAGTCCAACTGGTTGGGCACTCATGGGAGCCAGCCCCAAATGCTCCATCCCCCTCACTGGTGGCTCAGCACCAAGGCACTTGCCTGGCCACTCTGCCCATCATCATTCAGGCTTTGCTGCCTGGCAGGTAAAGGGAGGTTTTCCCAGCTTCCTTGGCCCTTTTTCAGCCAAGCTTGGGAGATGCCCATGGGAGCCAGCTCTGAGCGCACCTTCCTTGCCACTGGTGGCCCAGCCCCATGACATGCTTCCCTGTACACTGCCCTCCCAAGTAGCAAAGTCATCACTGAAGGGCAGACAGGGGGCCCCACTCACAACAATCCTAGCACAAACACCACTGCTCTGCTTACAGAGAGCCACCTGAGGCAGGCTGCCACCCTCTGCTGACCGAGATCAGCCACTGCTGGCACACGGGCAGAAAAGCAGCCCTGACATAACCAACCAAAAGCAACTGGGGCTCCACTGCAAAGGAGAACCAGGCTCTGGTTAGTAGAGAGTCTTGAGCTTCTAGGCACCACCGGATGCCGCCTTCATAAAGCCATTACTCTCTAGACCAGGAGGCATAGAGGATCTAACAGGAAGAAACACAGAAACCCAGACAAAATGAGGAGGCAGAGAAATATGGTCTAAACAAAACTACAGGATAAGGCACCAGAAAGAGGCCTAAATGAAACAAAGAGCACCAGTCTTCTTGATAAAGATTTCAAAGTAACAATAATAACTGTGCTCACAGATCTGCAGGAGAGTGTTGATAATCTCAGGGAGGACTTCAGCAAAGAAGAGTTGAAGAAGAGTCACTCAGAGCTGAAGAATACAGTAACTGAAATGAAAAATACAGTGGAGGGAATGAATAATAAATTGCTGCAAGTAGGAGATATTCAGTGAGATGGAAATTAGAGAACAGAAAAACAATAAAGGTGAGGAACAAAGAAAAAACAATCTCTAGAAATGAGAGGTTGCTAAGAAAGCTCTGTGACAACTTGAAACAAAAATATATTCACGTAGTTGGGGTACCAGAAAGAAGAGAGAGAGAGAGAGAGACAAAGGAGTCAAAAGTATTGTTGAAGAAATTAATTGCTGAAAACTTCTCCAATGTGGGGAAGGAAATAGACACCCAGGTCCTGGAAGCACAGAGAGCTCCTGACAAATGGAAACCCAAGATGACAACACCAAGACATAAATAACTAAACTGACAAAGATTGAGGATAAAGAGAGAGGGTATTGAGAGCAGCTAGAGAGTCAAAAAATTTCTTATAAGGGCAACCCCATCAGGCTGTCAACCAGCTTCTCAGCAGAAACTCAGGCCAGAAGGGAGAGACATGAAATATTTAAGTATTGAAACAAAAGAATCCTCTTCCCAAAAAGGTTATCATTCAAGGTAGAAGGAGAGATTAAAAGATTACTAGATAAGGCCCACTTCTCCCTTGGAGTTTTATTCAAATAAAACTTTTACTCTGCTTCAAAAAAAAAAAGATTACCAGATAAAGACTGAAGGAATTCACCACCACTAAGCTGGCCTTACACGATATGTTATAGGGACTTTCATAGATGGAAATGTTGTTAAGCTTAAATATTTTTCATCAGTGAAAATAAACTTATAGTAAAGGAAGTAGACTACTTACTTGCCAAGCAAGTAGGAAGTTACAACAAAACAAAATAAAAGTAGTAAAACCAACTATACACAAAATCAGTCAAGGGATACACAAAATATGCAGATTATGACATCTAAAACATAAACATGCTGAGGAAAAATAAGAAAGAAGTACTTTTAGATTGTGTTTGAAGTAGAGTGTGAATCAATTTAATATTAGGAAGCTATCCTTGAACCTTATGGTAACCAAAAATATAAAGCCTATAACAGATACAGAAAAAAAATTTTTTTTAAGAAATCCAATCACAGCACTAAAAGAAAACTATCAAATAACAAAAGTATAAGAGAGGAAGAAAGGAACAGAGAGGAAGTAAAAATACAACAGAAAACAATTAATAAAATGGCAATAAGTACATATGTATGAATAACTACCTTAAGTGTAAACAGACTGAATGGACTAATCAAAACATACAGGTGGTGGAATGGATACATAATTAAGACCCATCTATAAGCTGCCTGTAAGAGATGTATTTCAGACTTCAGGGTATACATAGACTGAAAGTGAAGGGATAGAAAAAGAAAAACATAATAAGAAAAAAGCAGGAATAGGAGTATTTATATCAGACAAAACAGACTTAAAAACAAAGAAAATAATGAGACAATGGATGACATTCCATAATGATAAAGGGATCCATGCAACAAGAAGTTATAACAATTATAAATATCTATGTAGCCAACATAGGAACACCTAAATATGTAAAACAAATACTAACAGAACTAAAGGGATAAACAGACTTCAACTCAGTCATATTAGGAGACTTTAACACCACCCTTACATCAATGGACAGATCATCCAGACAGAAAATAAATAAGGAAACAGAGGCACTGAACATGAACAACATACTAGACCAGATGGGCTTAATAGATACATATAGAACATTCTACCCAAAAGCAGCAGGATACATACTTTTCTTACTTGCACATGGAAGATTCCCCAGAATAGATCACATACTAGACCACAAAAAAGGGCCTCAGTAAATTCAGGAAAAGTGCAGATGGTATCAAGCATCTTTTCAGATCACAGCAGTATGAAACTACAAATAAATTGCACGAAGAAAACAAAAAATCCCACAAACATAAGGAAGGTAGACAATACACCTCCAAATAATCAGTGGATCTGCGAACAAATCAAAGAAAAGCAATACATGGATACAAATTAAAACAAATACAACAGTTCAGAGTATCTGGGATACTGCAAAAGCAGTTCTAAGAGGGGAGTACATAGCAATACAGGCCTACCTTAAGAAAGAAGAACAATCCCAAATAAACAATCTAAACTCACAACCAAAGATACTAGAAAAGCAAGAACAAATGGAACTCAAACTTAATAAAACGAGAGACATAATAAAAATCAGAACAGAAATAGAGAAGATTAAAGCAATTTAAATCAAAACCAAAAGCTGATTCTTTGAGAAAATAAGCAAAATAGACAAACCCTTTACAGACTTACCAAGAAAAAAAGAGAGTACACACAAAATCATAAGTGAATAAGGAATAGTCACAACTCACACCACAGAAATACAAAGAATTTAGAGAATTCTATAAAAAACTATATGCCAATAAATTGGACAACCTATAGGAAATGGACAGATTCCTAAGAAAGTACAACCTTCCAAGACTGACCCAGGAAGAAACAGCAAATCTTAATCACCAGTTATCAGCAACAGAATTGGATTGGTTATCAAAAAACTTCCATCAAACAAAATTCCAGGACCCGATGGCTTCACGGCTGAGTTCTATCAAACATTTAAAGAGAGCTAACACCCATCCTTCTTAAACATTTCCAAAAAAGAAGAGGAGGATATACTTCCAAACACATTCTATGAGGCCTGCATCACTCTTAATACCAAAACCGGACAAAGACACTACAAAAAAAGAAATTTATAGACCAATATCCCTGATAAACATACATGTATAAATCCTCAACAATATATTATTAATCTAATTCAAAAATATATCAGATTATCCATCACAACCAAGTGGGATTTAGGGATGCAAGGTTGGTATAATATTCATAAGTCAGTGTGCTATACCACATTAACAAAAAAGAATAAAAACCATGTGCTCTCACAACAGATGCTGAATTTCACGAAATTCATCAATTCATGATAAAAATTCTCAACAAAATGGGTATAGTGGGAATGAACTGCAACATAATAAAGGCCATATACAACAAACCAACAATT
This sequence comes from Manis javanica, assembly GCF_040802235.1. Lineage (NCBI taxonomy): Eukaryota > Metazoa > Chordata > Mammalia > Pholidota > Manidae > Manis > Manis javanica. The sequence continues at coordinate 74,935,537 of NC_133159.1, forward strand.
AACATCATACTCAATGGCGAAAAGTTGAAAGCTTTCCCTCTAAGATCAGGAACAAGACAAGGATTTCCACTTTCACCACTTCTGTTCAACATAGTACTGGAAGTCCTAGCTAGCTACAGCAATCAGATAAAGAGATAAAAGGCATCCAAATTGATAAGAAAGGAGAAAACTTCATTATTTGCAGATGGCAGGATACTATATATAGAAAATTCTAAAGACTCCACCAAAAAACTATTAGAACTGGATTCAGCAAAGTTGCAGGGTACAAAATAATAAACAGAAATCTGTTGCATTCCTATCTACCCACAATGAACTAGCATAAAGATAGGAAAACACACCTGATCATCTACAATTGCTCTCTTATAATACTAAAGTATGTTTTCTACCTTTATCTTGCATCTACCTACCACTTCAGCAGTTTATTAAAATAATAATAATAATAATAAAGGGAGAATTTCTTAAAGAAATTTATAAATCAAGTATAAAAATCAAACGAATATTCATATTTGACCTGATTGTTTATAGTTCATAATGCGTGATCAAAACCGAAAGTTTCTGTGATGAATGCCCTTGTACTGTTCACCATGTAAGAACTTATTCACTATGTAAGAATTCGTTCACCATGTAAGAACTTGTTCGTTATGCTTCAGAAGATTGGAGACTGAAGAGAACTAGGCTTGAGATGGATTAATGACTGTGCATTGAGCATTGACCCCACTATACAGAATTTTATTGTTGTTAACAATCATTTGATCAATAAATATGAGAGATGCCCTCTCAAAAAAATAAATAAACAAATAAATAAATAAAATAAATAAAAAATAAAAGATAGGAAAACAATTCCATTTACAGTTGCATCAAAAAGAATAAAATACCTAGGAATAAACCTCACCAAGGAGGTGAAAGACCTGTACTCTGAAAACTAAGACACTGTTGAGAGAAATTAAAGACACAAATAAATGGAAATCTATCCCACGCTCATGTATTGGAAGAATCAACATTGTCAAGATTCCCATCCTGCCTAAAGAAATTTACAGATTCAGTGCAATCCCTATCAAAATGCCAAGGGCATTTTTCAGTGAACTAGAGCAAATAATCCTAAAATTCATACGGAACTGCAAAAGACCCCAAATAGCTAAATAAAACAGGGGGAATTATACCCCCTGGCTTCAAGTTATGCTACAGAGCTACAGTAATCAAAACAGTATGGAACTGGGACAAGAACAGACCCATACATCAATGGAATAGATTAGAGAGCTCAGAAATAAACCCATATATGGTCAATTAATGTGCAGTAAAGGAGCCATGAATATATTAGTAAGCAAAAGACAGTCTCTTCAATAACTGGTATTGGGAAAACTGGACAGCTACATGTAGGAGAATGAAACTGGATTACTGTCTAACTCCATACACAAAAGTAAACTTGAAATGGATTAAAGACTTAAATGTAAGAAATGAAATCATACAACTCTTAAAGGAAAACATAGATAAAAATCTATTAAACATAAGCATGAGCAGTTTTTTCCTGGACACATCTCCTGAGGCAAGAGAAACAAAAAAATAAACAAATAGACTATATTAAACTAAAAAGCTTCTGTACAGTAATGGATGCCATATACAGAACAAAAAAGGCCACCTACAATATGGGAGAATATATTTGTAAATGATTTATCCTATAAGGGGTTAACCTCCAAAATATATAAAGAACTTGTATGACTCAACACCAAAAAAATTCACCCAGTTAAAAAATGGGCAGAGGACCTGCAGAGACATTTCTCCAGAGAAGAAATAAAGATGACCAACAGGCACATGAAAAATGCTCCACATCACTGACCATGAGGGAAAATGCAAGTCAAAACCACAATGAGATATCACCTAACACCAGTCAGAATGGCCACCACCATCCAAGACGAGAAATAAAAGTGCTGCTGAGGATGTGGAGAAATGGGAACCCTCCTGCACCACTGGTAGGAATGTCAATTGGTTTAGCCACTGAGGAAAGCAATATGAAGGTTCCTCAAAAAGCTAAAAATAGAAATACCATTCAAACCAGTAATTCCTCTTCTGTTAATTTACCCAAAGAAAACAGACTCCCAGATTCAAAATGGCATATTCACCCCTATGTTTATTGGCACATTATTTACAATAGCCAGGATACAGAAGCAACCAAAGTGTCCATCAGTAGATGAATGGATAAAGAAGTGGTGGTACACATACACAGTGGAATATTATTCAGCCATTAAAAATATGAAATCCTGCCATTTGTAACAATGGATCTAGAGGACATTATGTTAAGTGAAATAAGCTGGGTGGAGAAAGACAAATACCATCATTTCTCTTATTTGTGGAATATAAAAACAAAGCAAAATGAACAAAAGAGCAGTAAATTCATGAACACTGAGAAGTGACTAGTGGTAACCATGGAGGAGGAGTTGAGTTCAGTTAGTGAGAAGTGTGAGGGGAATAAAGGGGCACAAAATTCTCTATCATAATATAAGTTGCTCAGATGGATGGTAACACAGCCTGGAGAATATAGCCAGTGAATCTGTAACATCTTCCTATATGTTCACAGAATATAACTGCATGCATGGGGGTGACGATTTAATTATAAGGGTAACTGTTGAGCCACTGTGTTCTACACCTGAAACCAATATAAGATTGTCTATTAACTATACTTGAATAAAAAATAGCTAAAATATTAGCAAACCGAAATCAAAAATACATCAAGAGCATCATACACCATGATCAAGTGGGATTCATCTCAGACATGCAAGGATGATACAACATTCGAAAATCCATCAACATCATCCACCACATCAACAAAAAGGACAAAAACCACATGATCATATCCATAGATGCTGAAAAGCATTCAACAAAATTCAACATCCATTCATGATAAAACCTCTCAACAAAATGGGTATAGAGGGCATGTACCTCTACATAATAAAGGCCATATATGACAAACCCACAGCCAACATTATACTTAACAGCAAGAAGCTGAAAGCTTTCCCCCTAAGATGGGAAACAAGAGAAGAATGCCCACTCTCCCTGCTTTCATTCAACATAGTACTGGAGGTCCTAGCCACGGCAATGAGACAACACAAAGAAATAAAAGGCATCCAGATTGGTAAGGAAGAAGTCAAACTGTCACTGTTTGCAGATGACATGATACTGCACATAAAAAACCGTAAAGAATCCACTCCAAAACTACTAGACCTAATAACCTGAATTCAGCAAAGTTGCAGGATACAAACTTAATACACAGAAATCTGTCGCATTCCTATACTCTAACGATGAACAAGCAGAAAGAGAAAATAGGAAAACAGTTCCATTCACAACTGCATCTAAAAGAATAAAATACCTAGGAATAAACCTAAAGGAAGTGAAAGACCTATATCCTGAAAACTACAAGACACTCTTAAGAGAAGTTAAAGAGGACACTAATAAATGGAAATTCATCCATGCTCTTGGGTAGGAAGAATTAATATTGTCAAAGTGGCCATCCAGCCTAAAGCAGTCTACAGATTCAATGCAATCCCTACCAAAATATAAACAGCATTCTTCAACAAACTAGAACAAATAGTTCTAAAATTCATATGGAACCACCTAAGACCCTGAATAGCCAAAGCAATCCTGAGAAGGAATAATAAAGCAGGGGGGATCTCACTTCCCAACTTCAAGCTCTACTACAAAGTCACAGTAATCAAGACAATTTGGTTCTGGCACAGAACAGACCCACAGACCAGTGAAACAGAATAGAGAGTCCAGATATAAACCCAATCATATATGGTCAATTAATATATGATAAAGGAGCCATGGATATACAATGGGGAAATGACAGCCTCTTCAACAGCTGGTGTTGGCTAAACTGCACAGCTACATGTAAGAGAGTGAAACTGGATCGTTGTGTAATCCCATATACAAAAGTAATCTCAAAATGGATCAAAGACCTGAATGTAAGTCATGAAACCATAGAACTCCTAGAAAAAAACATAGGCAAAAATCTCTTAGACATAAAAGTTCTTCATGAATGTATCTCCCTGGGCAAGGGAAACAAAAGCAAATATGAACAAGTGGGACTGTGTCAAACTTAAAAGCTTCTTTACAGCAAAGGACACCATCAGTAGAACAAAAAGACATCCTACAGTATGGGAGGATATATTCATAAATGACATATCCGATAAGGGGTTGACATCCAAAAATATATAAAGACCTCACACACCTCAACAAACAAAAAGCAAATAATTGAATTAAAAAATGGGCAGAGGAGCTGAAATACTTCTCCAAAGAAGAAATTCAGATAGCCAACAGGCACATGAAAAGGTACTCCACATCACTAATCTTCAGAGAAATGCAAATTAAAACCACAATGAGATATCACCTCACACCAGTTAGGATAGCCAACATCCAAAAGACAAACAACAACAAATGTTGACTAGGATGTGGAGAAAGGGGAACCCTCCTACACTGCTGGTGGGAATGTAAATTAGTTCAACCATTGTGGAAAGCAGTTTGGAGGTTCCTCAAAAAACTAAAAATAGAAATACCATTTGACCCAGGAATTCCACTCCTAGGAATTTACCCTAAGAATGCAGCAGCCCAGTTTGAGAAAGACATATACACCCCTATGTTTATCGCAGCACTATTTACAATAGCCAAGAAACGGAAACAACCTAAGTGTCCATCAGTAGATGAATGGATAAAGAAGAGGTACATGTACACAATGGAATATTATTCAGCCATAAGAAGAAAACAAATCCTACCATTTGCAACATGGATGGAGCTAGAGGCTTTTATGCTCAGTGAAATAAGCCAGGTAGAAAAAGACAAGTATCAAATGATTTCACTCATCTTTTGAGTATAAGAACAAAGCAAAAACTGAAGGAACAAAACAGCAGCAGAACCCAAGAATCGACTAACAGTTACCAAAGGGAAAGGGACTGGGGAGGATGGGTGGGAAGGGAGGGATAAGGGGGAAAAGGGGGCATTATGATTAGCACGCATAATGTAGGGGGGAAGGCAGTACAACACAGAGAAGGTAAGTAGTGACTCTATAGCATCTTACTACTCTCAGGGACATGTGGTGGGGACTTGATAATGGGGAGAGTCTAGTAACCATAATGTTGCTCATGTAATTGTATATTAATGATATCAAAATTAAATAAAAAATAACTGAATACCTATGTTTTTAAATTCAGAATTGAGAGCTTTTCTTTCAAATCCTTTCATTAGATGACCTTACAGTGAACTTCCATCACTTTAGTATACATTGAGACATTATCTTCAATATGTAGAATATATATTTGATTCTAAGTTATAAGGAACATATATTTGAAAAATTACTGAAATATAAATACCATATCTGCATATTATAGTGCACATTTGATCAACTCTTGATTACCCAAGGGTTTGCTTTTTGATTATTTCCAAAACCATATTTAATGTTATTTTTATAATGAAACAAACTTATTTAAAAGATTAAATTGAAAAGATGATAGAAATTTAAGCTCAGAATCAGTTCCTTTTGTTTTAACTTCTTTGTATCACTTGTGAAGTAATGACAAGAATGAAAATAATAAAGTATGAAAATTTAGTTTTACTGGTTTATGAAATAGATGTGCTGTTACAGTTTTCTGTATACCAATCCTTAACAATTTAAGTCTGGTACGTAGAGTTTGGCCACCATACAGAGATGTGCAACTTTAATTTTCCTTCCTAATCTTCTAATATTTATGTTAGATTTTTTCTCTAACATGTTTAAATTTTACCTTTCACAGGAATGGGATATGGAGATAGAACAAGCACATTTTGTGGCACTCCTGAATTTCTTGCCCCCGAAGTGTTAACAGAAACATCCTATACAAGGGCTGTAGATTGGTGGGGCCTTGGTGTACTTATATATGAAATGCTTGTTGGTGAGGTAAGCAGTATAAAGTAGTTGAGAGAAAAGAGGAAAGGTGACTGAAAGAATAAAATATGTCATTTATAATACCACCTAAGATGTCTTCTAAAGTTAAAAATAAATTATAAATTGTATTATACTAATAATTGCTTATGATTCTATATTACATTCATTGTGTTTTAAAAATTTTTGTATTATCTGTAGAATGCATTACCAGTTCTTTGAAAATAGCCTCTGTATTTTGGTATTGCTAAGGTTTTTTTTTTTATTTTAAGACAAGATCGTTTACAACTGATCATTTTATAGGAAATAGAATATCAGGAAGACTAATGAAAAGGATATACACTGTTCTTTTAAATAAGACTCAGTATACATTGGTTAAAAATAAATGTTACTTTCCAAAACTACAGCAGAGTTGAAAAGATTAACATTTTTTTCCCTACTGTTTTTAAAAGCTTTCTGGAAATAACTTAGTTGTACCCAGAAATTATTACCACTTAGGAAAAAGTGAATTATATCTAATAAATAAAGCTATAGTGAGAAACTAACCTATTGTGATACAAATTGTTGGAAATGATAAAGGTATTGGGAAAGAGTAAATATTTAGATTGAATGCTAATTGAGTATTAAGTGAAAACTACTCAAAGGGGCTTGATGATCTTGAGATAGAGAAAACAGTTATCTTACGGGATTGTTTCATTGTTCTGCAGTTTCCTTAGTGCCAACAGCCTTCCTAGTGTATTCTAGGCATGAATAAATTAGTAGCTGAATGAACAAATGACCAACTTATCAAATATCAGAAATTTCTTAAGTTTTGCTCTGATGTCAATTAATGGCACTTATCTCAAACAAACAAGTGATTTTAGTTCATCCAAGGACAGCCCCTTTTGATATGTCAAATCAGAGTGGATACCTGAAAAAGGAGGAAAAGAAGTAGCTAATTAAATGGTTACCATATATTAGACATTATTGCATGTGCTTTATAAATATTAGCTACTTTAATTTTTAAGCAGCTTTTAATGAGTTCAATTCTAGTCTTATGCCCATTTTCAGATGCATAAGAGGAGACACAAAAAGGTTAATACCTTGATTAAAGTCACACAGCTCTCCTGTAGTCAGCTAGGATTTTAGTGCTGGCTTTCTGGTTTCAGAGTCTGTCTCTGAACCATTATGCTTTCATACCTCCAGGATGGAGTATTGAATCCACCCAACCTTATTACTGTTCTTAAGACCAATGGTCCAGATCTTGAATTTTTCACCTGTGTTTAGAAAAGCTGCTATATGGTGTTTCAGGATGAAAAGATTTATCCCTAATCCATAGTGGTCTTTATTTTCTAAGAGTACCAGAAGTATTCAGAATAGTTGTTTCTGTAGCTCTAGCATACTTGCAATCTTTTTCTTTTTCTCTTTTTTAAAAAAAGTAACATTTTTGTTGCTTTGCTTTTTAAATGTAATATTGTTACATGTAAAGTTTAATTGCTTTACCAAAAATTACATGCTTGTTTAAAACTTACTCTCCATATTAAAGATTATATGCAAAAAATGTGAGTTTATTGCAAAATACTACAGAATTAAGAGCCAACTGATTCTACTTCCTTGCACTCTAAAGTGACTGGAGGATTTGGCAGTGAACAAGTAAGGACACTCCTGTTCCACATTTTTTAAGAGCTTCTAATTGATTAGCTCTTAATTAGTAGGAGATAAAAGACTGCATCCAGCTATTCCTTCACATTGCTTTTCTCAAGTTCATTTCTCTTTAACCTCTATAACAGGGTAGTGTGGAAAATAAACTAAATTTCATTAGTATACTTTGTAATTGTACAGTTGGTAAAATTTTAGCAATAACTTTAAACTGCAATGAAAATAAAGTTCAGCTAAAGTTTATGTCTAATTTTACTAAAAATAATTGAAAACTCACTAGAAATACGCATTTCCAAATTTGTTTTTGAAATTTATATTTGTATGAGTTTTGAAGACTGGACAGATTCCAGGAATGAACAAACTAATGGATCAGGTTCCCTTTTCCTGGCCAAAAGACAGTAAAAGTATCAGAATTTTAAAATAACTGCAGATTACTAGAGTTAGGTGCTTGACATCTGAATAAACTGTTGGATTATTTTCTAAACACATTTGTTGCTTAAAACGTGTTTGTTAACCTTCTGTTGTAATCTGTTTGCAGAAACAAGGAGCTTTAACATCTTAACAAATACACAGATATGTTTTCACCATTCAGAGATTTGTAGAATGACAGTTTTCAAATACAAAATTGATTAATCAAATTGGAGACAAAAGTGCTTTTGTCTTTTAATGCTTTTCAAGTATTACCACTTGAAATTCTAATTAAGAATCCTTGTAAAGTAGAATTTTCCCCTGACTTGCTTTTTCAGTCCCAGAAAGAAATTACATTGTCCCACACAGTAGGTATTTGATTTGTGAACAAACTAAGATTTGGATAGCTGAAAAGTTTGAAATTTTCTTAGATATGAGCAATAAGATGGCAGCTCAGCTTTCAGGAGTTGAGCTCTGAACTTATTTTCACAGATTCCTCAGTTCAAAGATACCTCCCTTCCCATTGATACTGCTTCGTGGCTCTTATTTTTTAATACCTCAGAGAAAGCAAGCAGCCAAATCTAAGCCATCTGAAATTCTGAGGTAGTAAGTCATATGTCATAGCCACGTTTTCAACACAGTTGAGAGTTTATCCCTTTGTACATCAAATTGTTAAACTGAATTTAATCTAACTACTGTTGATGACTCAGAGTCATTATGAGCAACAGTTTTAAAACTGCTTACCGAAATGACCCAAGACCTATTGTGTATAAAGTATTAAATATGCCTGGAAATGTGTGCTTTTTGAGTTTCTTTCAGTTTAATTTTGTTGGCAGCTACTGCTTAGTACAGTCATTATGCCTGAAAACTTCTAATTGTCTTTTGCTAATTAATTTGCTATTGACTGTGAAATTCAGAGCACATCCATATCTGATGTATTCCCAGGAATTCTGTGCTTCCCTCTATAGTAACACTTACTACCATAATTACTTTACCCATTTCCTTCTGTCTTTCCACAAAATTGAGCTGCTTGAAGATTGTGTCTATTATCTGAATATTTCCCACCATCTAGTAGGCACTCAAAATCTGTCCAGGTAAATGAATAAATGAATAAAATAAAATGGAATGGAATGAAATTAAATGAAAGTGGTATTACATGATATGACCAAATTTGTTATTATGGTCTGTGAAATAAATTTAGAGATTTTAGTAAGAATATTTGGTGTAATCTGGGTAATAGATACATATCTATTGTGTATCTGTTGTGAATTCTTGTAGTGGTTGCTTATTTGATGTTTTAGTGGATTCGTTTATTTTTTCTCACTACCTGGTTCTTAGTTACTTTGGATAAGTGAGATTTTACTGATTTGAAACTCATTTTTACTTACTCAAAGATATTTCTTCTAGTCTCCCTTTCCTGGTGATGATGAAGAGGAGGTTTTTGACAGTATTGTAAATGATGAAGTAAGGTATCCACGGTTCTTATCTACAGAAGCCATTTCAATAATGAGAAGGGTAAGAATTAATGATTTGTAAACTACTTAAATTTTATTTCTTAAAGGACATTTCCCAGTTGAAACTTGAGAAGTTGTTTTTCAGTTCATAGATTTTGCACGGTCTAGGTGAACACATACCAAATAAACATATAAATCTTTGCAAGTTAGAAGAATTGTTATCAATGAAATCACTGGTTTTAACTTTTTTATTTTATGTTGTGTTAGCTATTAAGAAGAAATCCTGAGAGGCGCCTTGGAGCTGGTGAGAAAGATGCAGAGGATGTGAAAAAGCACCCATTTTTCCGGGTAAGTATGAAAGTTTAAAATTTTTTATGAAACTGCATCAATTAGGATTAGGAGACTAAACTGATCATTTTATATTTTGCAATTCAGCTAATCGATTGGAGTGCTCTGATGGACAAAAAAGTAAAGCCACCATTTGTACCTACCATTAGAGGACGGGAAGATGTTAGTAATTTTGATGATGAATTTACCTCAGAAGCACCTATTCTGACTCCACCTCGAGAACCAAGGATACTTTCACAAGAGGAACAAGAAATGTTCAGAGATTTTGACTATATTGCTGATTGGTGTTAAGTTCCTAAACACTGTGAAACCAAGCAGACTGACTCACAAGAAGACCTCTTAAAAAAAAGCAACCCTTCATTTGCTTCCTGTGCCACCAAAAGCTTCTGGGGTTTTTATTGTTTTTTTAATACATGAAGATTTGTTTAAAAGTACTATTCTAATACCTTCTTGAAAAGTGGCTTCTCAGTATATTTTCAACATAAATTTGAGCACTGGAAACAGTTCCATGGAGTTGAAGCTGAATGAACATCAGCCATGAAAGTCTACCACAAATTAATACTTTTGGATCAGGAGTCTATTTAAAAAACAAAAACAAAACATTCTTCTACAGTCCCTATCTTTGCCTTCTAGCTGCCTTAAGTGGAGGGAAGATTAATCAGTTAACTTCACTTAGCTGTATTTTATGAAAAGAAAAAAGAAGGGCTTGGGATGCTATTGCTATTCACACATAGTATGATTCTGTTTAAATAAGGCAAATGCTCTTATTTTTTGAAGAAATTACTGTAATGTCAAAAAAGGTAGTGAAAATTTGTGCACATTTTTGGGCTTTTTTTAAACAAAATGAATTGATGTCTTGTTTTATGAATTTAAAATTTCTATATTTATTAGGAGAAAATTTTTATTGCCTTCTCTTTACCAAACATGTAACAGAGCCTTATAGCTTTCCAACAGAGCTACTTGCCAAATAATTTTTTCCATGCTGAAACAAACAGGAACAGCTACACATCAGCATTTACTTAAACTAATGAGGACTTCTGATCAGCCTGAACCAAGATACTGTGTTACCTGTATGCATTCCCAAAGTCTGTAGCTACTCAGTATGTTCAGTCATACTTTCTTCCAAAATCAGTGAACTGATGACCCCTTTTTCAATATTCGTTGTACATTCATCAACCTCATTCATCTTGTTCTTGTGTCTACTGTAGAAGGGAAATGTATCTTTGTTAAAACATAGGGATTTATCATTGTATACATGCTGTGAACATGTATATGTGCAAGCTGTAATGTATTCTATGTCGTAGGTTTATTATTTAATTTCACCACTTCATCACTTTTGTACAGTGGCCAAGCAGACACCTCAGACTCCAGCATTTACGTTAAGTGCATTTGTACATTTTAGGCCACTGGATCCAGATTTTATATTGGCAGTTACTGAGGGCAAAAGCAATATATTGTAACAGAATGTATAAATATTTTTGATAAAACAGTCTATATTTTATAAAAATTATTATAACACTAAAGCTGTACCTCAAAAGTCTCAATTTGATGAAATACTTTTTACAGCTCTTCAGAGGATCCATTTGTGGCTTTTTTAATGCTCTTATAGAAAAGTCTTTTGCGAGCCATGACTTTTCCACCTGCCTGGAGTTTTTTGGGCTCTTGTGTTTGTTTGTTTGTTTTTTCCTCCTACTCTATTTCATTGTTTTTCCTTATTTCAATAATAACATCTTTGATTCTGTACTTAGCATATTAGGGTCATCATACCTCAGGAATAGCAAGTTGTTAACTAACCATACTGAATTAGCTATTTAATCACAGTGATCTCATGTCTTAAAAACTGTTCAAGTTTGAATCCTGTGAAAAACATAAAAGCACACTGATTTATAGAGAGTTGAGCTAAAAACATGTATAAATATTTCAGTGTTGCCAGGATGTATTGGCATGTTTTTATTGTATCTGAGAACAATTAAAATTGTTCAGAGATAATTCCCATTTCCTTACAAACTGATCATTACCCAAGATCTTTGGGGGGAAATCTTATAAAAAGTGAGAGCAATATGTTGTTTAAAGTTATTTTAAACTGCCAGTTAAATTCCTTGGTAAAGGACAGTGGAGGATCTTAGCTTAATTGTCTGGCTTTAAATTAAACAGTGTTAATACATTTAAAAAAACACTAAGTACTTTTGAGGTACAGTCTGCTCACCTTTTCTGGTTCTCAAATATACATAGAAAGCAATGTCTAAAATAGGCTTTTAGCATTAAAAACTGACATTAGCATTTTGTAACTACACAGTGTACAGAAATTTTTTTTAATTAAAGTCAATCACTAAAAAATTAGAGGGCAGGGTATATTCACACAATTAAGCTGAAGAAAGCACTAATTTTTCTGTAGCTTTAAATATATATTTTAGACTTAAAATTTTTTAACTCTATAAAATGTAAATATATTTTGCTATTACTGTATATGTAAATGACTGCTCCAGCACTTTGTAAGGAAATTAGGATATTTTAGAATGGTACACTATGCATTCAAATGAAATGTGCCTTTTAACTATGTCATTCTAAGAAAAAAGTGTTTTGCAGTCAGAAATTACCACAAATGCACAAATTAAAGTTTAAATAGATTGTAATTTGTAACTTTGGTTTTAAGTATTATTTCCTTTTGGGGAATTTTTATTGGTCAGAATATGTATTAGCTTTTCTATATTCAAGATCTCAAAGACTAACTTTGTGTTGGTCTTACTACAAGTACTCTTTGTCCTGGGGAAGGGCAAAATCATGAAGATTTAGAGTGGATTGTCCACTTCACTGGTAATAATGGGAAAAGTTTGTATTCTACTCCCGTAAGATCAGTAGCATCTTTCATTCATTGGATGCTGAAGAGATGCTTTTATGTTCTAGACACTGAGGATAGAAAGGTGAAAAAAAAAAGCATCAAAGTCTTCATAAATGAAAAGAACAGTATGCATTAAAGCTGAAATGCAAGCATCAGTATTAATGTATTTTCTTTTGAGGTTAATTCATTTTAATTTAGGATCTGACCTTTCAGAAAATAGGTAAATGAAAACAGTACTTGCCATTTTATAGTCTTATTCAAAAATTGCAAATGGGATATTTTAGAAATATGAAATGATCCACATGATTCCTGTTACACAAACTGAGGGTAGAATGAAGATTGCCATTATATGCAGCTAGGTAAAAGCTGCATTATAAATGCAAATTTAACAAAATTTTTACAGGTGCTGTTGATCTTCCCAAAGCAACCGAGGGTAAGTATGAGAAACCTAACAGAGCAAATACCAATTCATGGGTCATAATCTTAATTTAGAATTCCTTATTTACCTCTAGTTATCTTTTGAGATCTAATGCTTCTCTCAGATAGTAGCCTTATATGTATATATGATATAAATAGATGTATTTATAAATATTTATATAACTATACACACACATAAATAGAGGTTTTTGAGTAACTACTGTGTCAGAAATCTTGAATAATTTCCACTTCTGCTATCGTGACTAAATGAAGCTCTAAGACCTCCAGTAAGACAAATAATTTGAGGCATTGCTGCTTTCATAAAAGATGAGTGGTCTCCCAAAAACCACTAACCCCAAAACAAGCAAACAGTTGTACATGAACCTGGAAAAGGTAAGGCTGCAGCAGCCTAAGAGGGAGTACCCAAGCACAAGTGAAAATACTCAGAAGTTGGAACTGAAAGCTACATCTACAGAGGAGGGCAGAGAAGCAGGAGGTTGGGTAGCATAAGAGCCAGATTGGCAGGGTAGCTGGCTTTGGAAATGTGGGTATTCAGAAGTGGGGTTGCCAAGGTTGGATTCCTCTAACAACAGCATTATGAAGATAACAAACCTTGCAGTAGAGTAGATCATAAGTTATGCACTAAAACCCTCTAGAGCAACTAAAGTTATAGTTTGCAAGTCACTGTCTTTCTACCAGTAGAATCAAGTACTTCCTGAAAGAAAGCTCCAAGATGGAAACATAGGACTTCCACAGATTAAAATCAAGTAAGACACTGTCAAAGATCACCAAACACATAAGAGATGACAAGCTACCTTGAATGAGAACAGACAAAAATAGTAAGTTTAATGGTCAACAGACACATGAAAAGATGCTCCACCACTAATCATCAGTGAAATGCAAATTAAAACCACATGAGATACCACCTCACAGCAATTAGGATGGCCAATATCCAAAAGACAAGCAACAACAAATGGTGGTGAGGATATGGAGAAAGGGGAACCCTCCTACACTGCTGGTGGGAATGTAAATTAGTTCAACCATTATGGAAAGCAGTATGGAGGTTCCTCAAGAAACTAAAAATAGAAATACCATTTGACCCAGGAATTCCACTCCTAGGAATATACCCAAAGAATGCAGCAGCTCAGTTTGAGAAAGACATATGCACCCCTATGTTTACCACAGCACTATTTACAATAGCCAAGAAATGGAAGCAACCTAAGTGTCCATCAGTAAATGAATGGATAAAGAAGATGTGGTACACATATGCAATGGACTATTACTCAGCCATAAGAAGAAAACAAATCCTACCATTTGCAATAACATACATGGAGCTATAGGCTTTTATGCTCAGTGAAATAAATATGAAAGACAAGTATCAAATGATTTCACTCATCCTTTGGAGTATAAGAACAAAGCAAAAAAACTGAAGGAACAAAACAGCAGCAGACTCACAGAACCCAAGAATGGACTAATAGTTACCAAAGGAAAAGGGACTGGGGAGGATGGGTGGGAAGGGAGGGATAAAGGGGAAAAAAGGGGCATTACTATTAGCAGACATAATGGTGGGGGCAGGAAGGCAGTTACAACACAGAAGACAAGTAAGTGATTCTATAGCATCTTAACTACACTGAGGGACAGTGACTATAATGGGGTATGTGGGGGGGACTTGATGGGGTGAGTCTAGTAAACAATGTTGCTCATGTAATTGTAGATTAATGATACCAAAATTTTGAAAAAAAGTAAGTTTAGACATCCCTCCAAAAGACTGCAAATACTAGAATTCTCAGATATGAAATAAAAAATAGCTATGTATAAAATATATGTCCAAAATCACCAGGATAAACATGTAAAATGAAATTTTTAAGAAATTAACATTCTTTAATCCAAAAATGAAAAATATAATTGATCAAATTTGAAACTCAGTGAGTTAGTAACAGACTAGACACCTGAAGAGAACTGGAAAATGAAGATATATCTGAAAAATCAGTCCCAAAAACAGATAAGAAAATGGAAAATATGAAAGGAATGCATCAAAAGGAGAAAGAATAGTAGTAATATAACTGAATAATAGTAAAAACATTACATACAAAACTTGAGATGTGGCAAAAATGATTCTTTCAGGTAACTTCATAAACTAAATGATTAGAAAAAGGACATTTTAAAATGATTCAAATTGTTCAGCTTAAGTTAGAAAACAGAATAAACTGAAAGCAGACAATAAAAATAACATAATAGAAAAAAGCCAAAAGCTTGTTCATTGAAAATGCTAATAAAATAGACACAGCTCAGAAAAGATGAAAAATGAGAGAAGGCATAAAAACTATCAATTATAAATGAAAATAGAGATACACCAAAGATTTTATAAAGTAAAAGGGAAATACTATCAAGATTATGCAAACAAACTTGAAAACCTAAAATAGTGGAGATAATCTTTGAGAAACATAATAGCCTACAAAGAATTTAAAGACTAAATAATAACTAATTAAAAAATGAAAGATTGAAAGTCTTTTCACAAAGAAAACATGGGTCTGGTGTGTTTTTTACGAGTGAGTTTTCTAAACTTCCAAGGAAGAGATTATTTCAACCATGTAGAAGTTTTTAAAATAATGGGAAGTTACATTTCCTAACTTATTCCATGGAGTCAATATAATCTAGGTAATGAAATATACAAGAGTATGTTATTAGCAAATTTCACTCATGAATATTTATACAGAAATGCTAAAGAAAATATCACCAAATCAGATTTAGTGATGCATGAAAAAGACACTCTTCCATTAGCAAATTGGGCTCATCCTAATAATGTAAGGATTGCTTAGAAAATCTATAATTGTCATTTGTCATATTAACAGATTAAAGGAAAAAAAGTACATTTTGAAAAGCTGATCACATTCCTGCTTTTAAAAAGGGGGTGAGTGTTTCTTTTAACTAATCGTAGCTATTTTTAAAAAGTCAAAGCAGCATTCCATATGAGGAAATGTTGAAAGCATCCCCTTTAAAATTGGGGAATCAAACTAGGATGTTTGTCATTACTACTTTTCAACATTGTACTGCTACTCTCGGTAATATAAGGATTAAACAGAAATAAAATGGTTATTTACAGGTGATATGATCGTCTATCTAGAAAACACAGAAATTACAATTGCTTAGCAATCATAGTTTAGCCAAAAATGCTAATTACAAGATGAGAGTCAGTGACATGTCTATGCATCATCAAGCAATATTTTTAAAACAACTTCTACAATAGCAAAAAACTTAAGTTATTTAGAAATAAATTGAACAAAAGATGTACAAAACCTGTCAAAAAAATTTACTGGGAGACATTAAAGAAGGTCTAAGTAAACGTAGAAGGACCCCATCTTATGTGATGTCCGTTCTCAAACTGCTATATGGATTCAATGCAACTCCAATTAGATTCCCAACAATTTACAAGTTCATTCTAAACTTATATAGAAGAACAAAAGGCAAAGAAGAGCTGAGAAATTCCCAAAGAGCCAAGAAGAGAGGAAATTTGCCCTGCCAGATAACAGGAATTATAAAGGTCATAGCAATTACTGTAGTAGGGGTACGTAATACAAATGGAATAGTAGGAAGCCAAGGAGCAGGCACACACACATCTGAAACTGGTGTATGAAAGAAGCAACAAAAGTGAAGAAGAAAATGTTCCATAAATTGTTTATCCACATGGAAAAGAAAAAAATTGAATTTCTGTGTCATACCAGACAAAAATTTCAAATGAATTCAAAATGAAACATCGAAAATATGTATATAAGGGAAAAACAATAAAATGCAAGAAAAATTAGTTAAGTTCAACTATCATAAAATTAGGAACTTCTATTTATCAGAGGACATAATAAAGTAAAAAGGTAAAACTGGAAGATTTGTTTCCATCACATGAAATAGAATAATAGCTAACATATATTAAAAATTCCTGAAACTCATAAGGGGCATTACGATTAGCACACATGGCGTAGGGGGTGTGGGTGTGGGGCACAGGGAAGGCAGTATAGCGCAGAGAAGACCAGTAGTGATTCTATAGCATCTTACTATGCTGATGGACAGTGACTAATGGGATATGTGGTGGGGACTTGATAGTGGGGGGAATTAGTAACCACAATGTTGCTCATGTGATTGTATATTAATGATACCAAAATAAAAATAAAAATTCCTGAAGCTGATTAAGAAAAAGAAAACAATGGAAAGATAAAAGAAAATATGAACAGACATTTCACATGGACAATAAATGTGCCCAATCGCAACTATAAACCAGAAACTAAAGTTATAAATCAAGACCATACTGAGGTTAAATAGGCAAAAATTTTAAGTTCTGACCCAAGTAGCACAATGAGATTTCAAATAAGTTGTTGCTATGAGGAGTGTAAAGAAATACAGCCAGTTTGGAAAAACAAAGTGGTAATGTTTTGTGAAGTTTGGTATTTACATACTTTGGTACCTAGCAATTTCACTTGACTACTGTATCCCAAAGAAACTCAATATGTAAGCACTAAGAGTCAAGAACAAAAATACTCACAGCACTGTTTGTAATAGCAAAAACTAGAAGCAATCCAAATGCTCATCAGTGGGGGAGAATAAAATAATTTAATACTTTATTTAATGAAATAGAGTATACACCATGAAATATAGGACAATGAAAATCAACTGAAGTTACAGGTAACAAAAGAACAGAATGTGTATCAGAGAAGACTGTACAGGCTGATGTAATTTTTGAAATTCAAAAACTAAGCCAAACCAATGTGATAAAATGGGCCTTTTTTATCTTCTTTTTTGAGTAAGCAAGTGTTAGACAAAAATTAGATAATGATTATCTGATGGGGAGGCAAAGGAGAATGATGGTGGAGTACATTGGTAGAAATTATTGGTGACATGTTGGGTCTCAGTTTGGGTGGTGATTTCTTCGGTCTTCAATATATTATTAACAAATAATATAGCCCTCCTCATTTTCTCCTTTTCCAGCTTAAATTCCCTATTCATCATAGTCACTCAAATACAAAGTTCCCTGCTCCTCTCCTCTGTGCACAGCCCTACTCGCCCCATCCTCTGTTAAATGCCTGTCTGCATCCAGACTGAAGTGAGCAAATACCAAATTTCTAGTGGCCTAGTGGTTGTCAAACTTGGGTGTCAGAACACTTGAAGGATTTGTACATGGTCCTCACCCCGTTTTTTATTCAGTGGGTCTGCAGTTGGGCCTGAGAATTTACATTTTTACTAAGTGTCCAGGTAATACTTATGTTTCTGGTCTGGTCATAAAACATGTCTCTGTAGGTTTTTTTAAAAATTAAAATGTAAAAAACCACTTTGATATCAATATCTAAAATTCAGTCACTATCACAATTGTAATACATTTTAACATTTCCTTTGTGGGCAAATTGTCCTCTTGAGGGAGGGAGCCGACTTGTTGCTGAAGTAATAAAAATAACAATAATGTAGATTTCAACATACCAATTATTAAAAGTCATAAGGACTTTTCACAAAGCTATTTACATAGTAAGGAAATGTCCAGGAAATGGATGAGACTTTCCTTATTATCCACCAATATATGTCTTCTGCTTGAAAAATAATATAAGCAGTGACATGTTATTCATGCTAAAGCCAGAGAGTTAAAGGCATAAAAGTAATAATTAGACTAATGTACTATATTTTTATGTAAACCTAAACTCTCAAGGCACTTCTGTGAAACAGTGCCAAAAAATATATGCAATAACACTTAATTCAGCAGCATTTGGAGTACTTCACAATATATGAATCTGTATATAACTGTAATTATAAACTGATTTAAAAAATTAAGTGAAATATGGCATATAATCATAATTTTTCTTGAAAATTCTTTAACTTATAAAAGTATAGCCAACTTGGCTTCTTAAGAGAATGTCAGAAGTTTGAAAAGCTTGTTTTCTCACAATGTGTCACCAACTGTAGATGCACATTTGCTGTTTGTCTTACAACCATAAGTTTAACATTTTCTCTTTATCAAGTTTTGTAACAAACATTTAATGCCATGACTTGGCATTTTTCCTTTCTTAAAATGTATTTTTATCGACATATAATATTGTGTAAGTCTAATGTGTACAATGTGTTGATTTAATGCAATTATATATTGCAATGATTACCACTGTAGCATTAGTGAATAATGATCATTTCTTTTTGTGTGAGAACAATTAAGATCTAGTCTCTTGACAACTTTGAAGTTGATAATACAGTATTGTTGCATACATATCACTATGCGGTGCATTAGATTTCCATTAATTATTTATTTACTGGTTGCAAGTTTGTACTCTTAAATAACATCTCCCTGATCTCCCCACCTCTCAGCCCCTGGTAACCACCATTCTACTCTGTTTTTTGTTTGTTTGTTGGTTAGTTAGTTGGTATCATTAATCTACAATTACATGAGGAACATTATGTTTACTAGACTCCCCCCTTCACCAAGTCCCCCCCACATACCCTATTAGTCACTGTCCATCAGCGTAGTAACATGCTGTAAAATCACTACTTGTCTTCCCCGTGTTGTACAGCCCTCCCCATGCCCCCCCCACATTATACATGCTAATCGTAAGGCCCCCTTTCTTCTTTCCCCACCTTCCCACCCATCCTTCCCAGTCCCTTTCCCTTTGGTCACTGTTAGTCCTTTGTTGGGTTCTGTGGTTCTGCTGCTGTTTTGTTCCTTTAGTTCTTGTTTGTTCTTATACTCCACAGATGAGTGAAATCATTTGATACTTGTCTTTTTCTGCCTGGCTTATTTCACTGAGCATAATACCCTCTAGCTCCATCCATGTTGTTGCAAATGGTAGGATTTGTTTTCTTCTTGTGGCTGAGTAGTATTCCATTGTGTATACGTACCACAGTTTCTTAATCCATTCATCTACTGATGGACACTTAGGTTGCTTCCATTTCTTAGCTATTGTAAATAGTGCTGCGATAAACATAGGGGTGCATCTGTCTTTTTCAAACTGGGCTGCTGCATTCTTAGGATAAATTCCTAGAAGTGGGATTCCTGGCTCAAATTGTATTTCTATTTTGAGCTTTTTGAGGAACCTCCATACTGCTTTCCACAATGGTTGAACTAATTTACATTCCCACCGGCAGTGTAGGAGGGTTCCCCTTTCTCCACAACCTCACCAACATTTGTTGTTTTTGTCTTTGGGATGGTGGCGATCCTTACTGGTGTGAGGTGATATCTCATTGTGGTTTTAATTTGCATTTCTCTGATGACTAGCGATGTGGAGCATCTTTTCATGTGTCTGTTGACTATCTGAATTTCTTCTTTGGAGAACTGTCTGTTCAGCTCCTCTGCCCATTTTCTACTGTTTTTATGAGATCAGTTTTTGAGATTCCACATGTAAGTAATACACATTATTTGTCTCTGTCTGCTTATTTTAGTTAGCATACCCTTGAGGTCCATCCTTGTTGTTGCAAATAGCATAATTTCCTTCTTTCTCATAGCTAAGTAATATTCCAGGTGTGGGTGCACACATCTTTATTCATTCATCCACTGACAGACACATAGGTTGTTTCCATATCAGCTATTGTGAGTAATGCTGCAGTAAACAAGGGAATATATATATATATTCATCTTCAATATCCTGTTTTCATTTTCATTGTTTAGGGACCCAGAAATAGAATTGCTGGATCATATGGTAGTTCTATTTTCAGTTTTTTAGTAACCTCCATACTGTTTTCCATGGCTGAACCAATTTACATTCGCACCAACAGTACAAAAATGTTCTCTTTTCTCCATATCTTTGCCAACACCCCTTGTCTTCTTGATAGTAGCCATTCTAACAAGTGTGAAGTGACATTACATTGTAGTTTTTATTTGTATTATTTTGATGATTACTGATGTTGAGCATCTTTTCATGTACCTTTTAGCCATGTGGATGGCTTCTTTGGAAAAATGTCTAGTTAGTTCTTCTGACCATTTTTTAATTAGATTTTTTTTGTTATTGAGATATGTGACTATATATTTTGGATATTAACCCCTTATCCAGTATATGGTTTGCAGACATTTTCTTCCATTCTGTAGGTTGCCTTTTCATTTTGTTAATTGTATATGTTGCTGTGCAGAAGCTTTTTAGTTTTCTGTAGTCCCACCTACTGATTTTTGCTTTTGTTGCTTGTGCTTATGGCATCATATCTAAAAAAGTCATTTTCCAGACCAATGCCAAGGAATTTCTTCCCCAGATTTTCTTCTAGGAGTTTTACAATGTCAAATATTATGTTTAACTATTTACCATTTCGAGTTAATTTTTGTGAGTGGTGTAAGATAGGGGTCCAGTTTCATTTTTCTGCATGTGGTTATCCAGTTTTCCTAACACCATTCATTGGAGAAAGTATCATTTCCTCTTTGAAATGTCCTTGGCTCTCTTGTCAACTATTAGTTGACCATAAATGTTCTCTATTTCTGGCTCTCTATTCTGTTCCACTGGCCTATGTGTCTATTTTTATGTGAGTGCCATCTGTGTAAGTTACTATAGTTTTGTAGTATGGTTTGTGATTAAGAAGTGTAATGCCTCTAGTTTTGTTCTTTCTCAGTATTGCTTTGGCTTCTTTGGGTCTTTTTTGGTTCTATACAAATTATAGGATTTTTTTTCTATTTCTCTGAAAACTGCTATTGGAATTTTTATGTGGATTGCATTGAATCTATATATGGCTTTGGGTAGTATGGACATTTTAACAATATTAATTCTTGCAGTCCATGAATATAGACTAGCTTCCATTTGCATCTTCTTCCATTTCTTTCATCAAAGTCTTATGGTTTTCATTGTACAAATCTTTCACTTCCTTCTTAAATTTATTCCTAAGTATTATTGTTTTTGATGCTATTGTGAAAGGGATATTTTTCTTTATTTATTTTCTGCAATATTTCACTGTTTCAGATATTTTAGGTGTTCCTGTGTGTTGATTTTTTAATTAATTAATTTTGTTGTCATTAATCTACAATTACATGAAGAATATTATGTTTACTAGGGTCCCCCTTCACGAAATTCCCCCCACAAACCCCATTACAGAACTGTCCATCAGCATAGTAAGATGCTGTAGAATCACTACTTGTCTTCTCTGTGTTGCACAGCCCTCCCTATGTGCCCCCCTCACATTATACATGCTAATTGTAATGTCCCCTTTCTTTTACCCCACCCTTATCCATCCCTTCCCACCCATCCTCCCTGGTTCCTTTCCCTTTGGTAACTGTTAGTCCATTCTTAGGTTCTATGATTCTGCTGCTGTTTTGTTCCTTCAGTCTTTCTTTGTTCCTATAGTCTTTGGGTTTGAGGTGAGTCTCTTGTAAGCAGCATATACATGGGTCTTGCTTTTTTATCCATTCTATTACTCTGTGTCTTTTGATTGGTGCATTCAGTCCATTTACATTTAGGGTGATTACTGAAAGATATGTACTTATTGCCATTGCAGGCTTTAGATTCGTAGTTCCCAAAGGTTCAAGGTTAGCTTCTTTAGTATCTTACTGTCTAACTTAACTCACTTATTGAGCTATTTTAAACACTGTCTGGTCATTCTTTATTTTTCTCCCTTCTTATTCCTCCTCCTCCGTTCTTTATATGTTGGTTGTTTTATTCGGTGCTCTTTTGTGCTTCCTTTAACTGCTTTTGTGGGTAGTTGATTTTATTTTTTGCCTTTAGTTAGTATTTGGTTGGTCTGCTTTCTTTGCTGTGATTTTATTTTCTCTGGTGACATCTATTTTGTCTTAGGAGTGCTCCCATCTAGAGCAGACCCTCTAAAATACCCTGTAGAGGTGATTTGTGGGAGGCAAATTCCCTCAACTTTTGCTTGTCTGGGAATTGTTTAATCCCTCCTTCATATTTAAATGATAGTCATGCTGAATACAGTATTCTTGGTTCAAGGCCCTTCTCTTTCATTGATTAAATATATCATGCTATTCTCTTCTGGCCTTTAAGGTTTCTTTTAAGAAGTCTGATGATAGCCTGATGGGTTTTCCTTTGTAGGTGACCTTTTTCCTCTCTCTAGCTGCTTTTAAAACTCTGTCCTTGTCCTTGATCTTTGCCATTTTAATTATTATCTGTCTTGGTGTTGTCTTCCTTGGGTCCTTTCTGTTGGGAGTTCTGTACACTTCCATGGTCTGATCGATTATTTCCTCCCCCAGTTTGGGGAAGTTTTCAGCAATTATTTCTTCAAATACACTTTCTATCCCTTTTTCTCTCTCTTCTTCTTCTGGTACCCCTATAATGCAGATATTGTTCCTTTTGGATTGGTCACACAGTTCTCTTAATATTGTTTCATTCCTGGAGATCCTTTTATCTCTCTCTGTGTCAGCTTCTATGCATTCCTGTTCTCTGGTTTCTATTCCATCAATGGCCTCTTGTATCTTATCCATTCTGTTTATAAATCCTTCCAGAGTTTGTTTCATTTCTGTAATGTCCTTCCGGATGTCATCCCTTAGCTCTTGCATATTTCTCTGCAGCTCCATCGGCATGGTTATGAGCTTTATTTTTAATTCTTTTTCAGGAAGAGTTAGGTCTATCTCCTTCTCAGGGTTTGCCTCTGTGATCTTGGTCTGTATCAATTTCTTCTGCCTTTTCATGGCGATAGTTATATAGATATATTTGTAGGGAGCTGGCACGTGTGTTGGGTAAGAGAAAGTCCCTTCTTGCCAGTTTGTGGCCTTCCTCTCCTGGGAGAACAGTGGCCTCTACTGACTTGTGCTGGGCAGCTGTGTGCAGACAGGGCTTCTGATCTTGCCCGGCCGCTATGGAGTTTATTTAGCTCTGCAGTTGCTGTGGGCATGGCCTGCCTAGGCTGCTTCTCCAATATGGCGGAGCCACGTCAGAGGGGGAACAGGCGGGAGGCTGTTTATCGCCGTGAGGGGCCTCTGAGTTGCGCTGCAGGAGTTTGGGGGCCCAGAGTTCCCCGGGATTCCCAGCTGCTGGGCTAAGTGTCCCCGGGCACTTCCATCCAGCTGTGGGGTCCCTGTCCCTTTAAGACTTTCAAAAAGACTTTGTTTGTCCCGGGAGCGCCAGCTGCGGGGACCCACTCACAGGTCTTACTGTCCTGTTTCCCTAGTTTCCAGCATCCCACACATGCACTGTGTCTGCGGTCCGGTGCGGATGGCTAGGGCTGGGTGTTCAGCAGTCCTGGGCTCCCTCTCCCTCCCCGCTCCGACTCCTCTCCTCCTGCCGGGAGCTGGGGTGAGGGGCCTCAGGTCCCACCAGGCCGCGACTTGTATCTTACCCCCTCTGCAAGGCGCTGGGTTCTCGCAGGTGGGGATATAGTCTGGCTGTTGTCCTGTGTCTTCTGGTCTCTCTTTTAGGGAGAGTTGTATTTGTTGTATTTTCAAAAATATATATGGTTTTGGGAGGAGATTTCTGCTGCTCTATTCACGCCACCATCTTGGTTCTCTCTCTGTGTGTGTTGATTTTATATCCTGCAACTTTAATTAATTCATTGAATAATTCCAACAGTTTTTTGGTTGAGTCTTTAGTATTTTCTTTACCTAAAATCATATCATCTGCAAATAGCAACAGTTTTACTTCTTCCATTTCAATTTGGGTGCCTTTTTATCTTTTGCTTGATATTCTTCTCATTCCAGTTTTTTGACTGATTGCTGATTTTATGATAGCCCTATTTCCTGTGGGAGACAGAAATACTGTCTCTGTGTCAAAGAAGTCAGTTTGTTTTCCAGCATTGTAACACATTGCCAATTTCTTAAGTTAAATATAAGTTAAAGTGATGGGCTTGCATTTAGGGACTATGTTGTATACTGTCCCATCCTCCAAAAAATTGTGTGTGTAAATGAGGAGTAAATGAGATCATATATGGGAGGATTTACATACTAGAATCACAACAGTGAGATGTATATGCTATGAAAGGCATGCAAAACCAAGACCAGCTGAGTAAAAGCAAACTTAGCTCCCTTGTCATGCTCACCCTGAAAGACAAATTCATTAAGAAATAGGGTAGAATAAGAGGCAAGACTAGTTTAAAAATGTATTTCTCTCACGTATGCGTGTGTATGTCAAGTAGGCACAGTTGCATTTGTGTAAATTAAATACCTGCTTGTTACTGTCAAGGTAATGTAATTATGTGGAGTAATTTTGTAAAACCCCCAACTTCCTTTCAAATAATCAGCATTGTATATCTCCTAGTCATGAACACAGGTAAGCAGAAAGCTAGAAATCCCAATATATCAAATCACCACCTTGGCAGCAGACTTTCTGGGGCAGTTTAAGTGTTCTTTCACTAATTTTTTAGAACTTGCCTGTTTTTCCCTGTCTACTCAAGTCTATTTTACTCACTTGGCTTGTCGTCCTGTATTCAGGTCTCTGACCTGAAACCTTTGCCTGCTTGTGACATTTGTATCACCAAACTTTTCTCCTTTTAAAAGTACAATAGTAGTATTTTATAGTTTAAGTAGTATCCCTTATATGATCTCATTTACTCCTCAAAACTACTCCTGTGAAGTTGACCGAGTAGCTCACACAGGTGCTAAGTGGCAGAGCCGGATCTATGACCCCTTCCTTGCCCAGTGCTTTTCTGTTACACTACAGACCTTTTGTTTAAGTTGATTTTAAATTAGACCAGTCAATAGTCAACTCCCCTCTCCCTGTCCCAAGGTAAGAGGAAGATCAATTAATCAACCCCGCCCTCCCCCACAAACCCAGGAATACTACATCTGTGGTTGCATGCTCCTTACGCATTACATCAGGAGACACATAATCTCGAATTTCTCCATGGTCATTTACCTAAGTCTGATCACTTGGCTAACATTGTGATCACTAGATCTCTCTTTGTAAAATTTATTTTTACTTTTGTAACTAATAGGCAATCTGAGATAGTACTTGAGATCATTTAAATGTTAAGTGGCAGAGCCAGAACTATGACCCCTTCTTTGCCCAGCACTTTTTTCTGGGAACCTTCCTCCCGACATCCTCCCAATGGTTTTATCTTCACAACTGAGTATTCTTTTTTTAAAATTTTTATTAAGGTATTATTGATATACACTCTTATGAAGGTTTCACATGAAAAAACAATGTGGTTACTACATTTATGCATATTATCAAATCCCCACCCATACCCCAATGCAGTCACTGTCCATCAGTGCAGCAAGATGCCACAGATCCACTATGTGCCTTCTCTGTGCTACACTGTTCTCCCTGTGATCCCCCACACCATGTGTACTAAACATAATACCCCTCAGTCCCCTTCTCCTGCCCCACCCACCCTCCCACACACCTCCCCTTTGGTAACCACTAGTTCATTCTTGGAGTCTCTGAGTCTGCTGCTATTTTGTTCCTTCAGCTTTGCTTCATTGTTATACTACACAAATGAGGGAAATCATTTGGCATTTGCCTTTCTCTCCCTGGCTTATTTCACTGAACATAATGTCTTCCAGCTCCATCCATGTTGTTGCAAATGGTAGGATTTGTTTCTTTCTTATGGCTGAATAGTATTCCATTGTGTATATGTACCACATCTTTATCCATTCATCTACTGATGGACACTTAGGTTGCTTCCATATCTTGGCTATTGTAAAAAGTGCTGCGATAAACACAGGGGTTCGTATGTCTTTTTGAATCTGAGAAGTTGTATTCTTTGGGTAAATTCCAGGGATTGGGATTCCTGGGTCAAATGGTATTCCTATTTTTAGCTTTATTGAGGAACCTCCATACTGCTTTCCACAATGGTTGAACTAGCTTACATTCCCAACAGCAGTGTAGGAGGGTTCCCCTTTCTCCACATCCTCACCAGCATTTGTTGTTCTTAGTCTTTTTGATGCTGGCCTTCCTTATTGGTGTGAGGTGATATCTCATTCTGGTTTGAATTTGCATTTCCCTGATGATTAGTGATGTGGAGCATCTTTTCATGTGTCTGTTGGTCATCTGCATTTCTTCTTTGTAGAACTGTCTCTTCATATCCTCTGCTCATTTGTTAATTGGGTTATTGCATTGTGGGTGTTGAGGCATGTAAGTTCTTTATATATTTTGGGTGTTAACCCCTTGTCAGGTATGTCATTTACAAATATATTCTCCCATACTGTAGGATGCCTTTTTGTTCTGTTGATGGTGTCCTTTGCTGTACAGAAATTTTTTAGTTTGATGTAGTCCATGAGTTTATTTTTGCTTTTGTTTCCCTTGCTCAAGGAGATGCGTGCAGGAAGAAATTGCTCATGTTTATATTCAGGAGATGTTTGCCTATGTTTTTTTCCAAGAGTTTCATGGTTTCATGACTTACATTCAGGTCTTTAATCCATTTTGAGTTTACCTTTGTGTATGGTGCTAAACAATAATCCAGTTTCATTCTCTTGCATGTAGCTGTCCAGTTTTGCCAACACCAGCTGTTGAAGAGGCTGTCATTTCCCCATTGTATATCCATAGTTCCTTTATCATATTAATTGACCATATATGGTTGGGTTTATATCAGGGCTCTCTAGCCTGTTCCATTGGTCTATGGGTCTGTTCCTGTGCCAGTACCAAATTGTCTTGATTACTGTGGCTTTGTAGTAAAGCTTGAAGTTGGGAAGTGAGATCCCCCCTGCTTTATTATTCCTTCTCAGAATTGCTTTGGCTATTTGGGGTCTTTTGTGGTTCCATATGAATTTTAAAACTATTTGTTCCAGTTCATTGAAGAATGCTGTTCGTATTTTGATAGGAATTGCATTGAATCTATAGATTTCTTTAGGCAGGGTGACCATTTTGACAATATTAATTCCTCCTATCTATGAGCACGGGATGTATTTCCATTTATTGGTATCTTCTTTAATTTCTCTCATGAGTGTCTTGTAGTTTTCAGAGTATAGGTCTTTCACTTCCTTGGTTAGGTTTATTCCTGGGTATTTTATTCTTTTTGATGCACTAGTGAATGGAATTGTTTTCCTGATTTCTCTCTCTGCTACCAACTGAGTATTCTTATTTGTAGAAATTATTACACTGAGAGTTACAAAATTATTTTCCAGCTCTAGTAGTTCTCCATCCATTAGATGCCATTCTTGGTGGTGGTGGTTTTTTTTTTTTTTACTTTCCCTTTTCTCTCCTTCCTGTACTCTTTGCCCCCTTTTTTTTCTAATATTACTATGGATGCATAGATTTGTTGTTGTTCTTCATTGTATTATAATCCATTGCTGTTAATTTTTTTTTTTTGGATGCTTAAATTGTACCGAGTCTGACCCCACTGGACTGGTCTTTGAGTATGTCCTTGCTTTCTTGCACCTATAAGATGTTTCAGGCCCATTTTGTATGTTCCCTGAAAACCTGACATTTGCCATTTTTTCTCTTTTCTTTCTTAAATAATAGAAAGGATATTTAGAAACTAAAATCTGATAGCTGTTGTGAAGTCATGACTTCTAGACGTTCTCAGTTGACAGAGCTAGGAAATAGGTCTGTCAGAGTCATGGGTTCAAGTTAAGGGGGGCATCAAGTATTCTTTCTCAGTTTATCATCATTTCATATTTGCATCTCTTCTGCCATGAAAGATCCTCACTTTCAAGAGTCTGCATTTGGTGATTGAATTTCATACTAGAAAGTAATATTTTTTACTTTGTTCTAGAAAAACTTGATCAGTTTACCAAAGAGATTGATATATTTTATTTTTAAATTATATGAAAAATGCCTCCATGCCACTACTTTCATGCATTATTGTAAACCAAATGAATAGATCAATGGTTCTAAAAAAAAAAGTCCAGTTTTAGGTGATTGTTGTCATAGATCCTGATTTCTGTTTCCTTTTAGCCATGTATACAAAACCATTATTAACAACTTGCCCTAATATATATACAGATTTCACATTTGAGATTTTCAGTGGAACCCAGTTCAGTATTTTTGATATTTACAGCATTATGAATTGCAGTATTTGCCTCTTTATGCTTTCACATTTCAGTGAAACTACTTTGAGTAATTGGTTTATTTCTTGTGAAATATGGATATAATGCCACATAATAAAAATAATGAAAAATGCAAACTAACCAAAACCAAACAATGTGCAAATAACATGAAAATAACTTATTGCCTTATCTAACAATCTGTATAGTGTGCATGAAATATTTAAGAATGTAATTATTAACAAAAGAATTGGGTTTCTGTGGAAATGTTAACTTTTACAAATGTGGAGCTATATGAAAAAAATTAATCCCATTAATTCTTCTCTGACCATTAAGCTGCTTCTAAACCACTTTTAGTAGACTTCCAGAAATTTCCAGCAATCTAAACACTCAGAAATGTGGCTTTATTTCTCATCTGCCAACCTGGACTCATCAAGTCCAAGACTCTTTTGGATAAAGTAACTAAGTTTCAATCTGATTTCCAAGGAACTGTTGATGCCTCCTTGGTACTTGCTTTTTCTTTAAACATTGCTTCTACTGCCTGAGTACTCCCTCAAGTTTGTGTCATAGTCTAATTGGGGCAGGTAGAAAATAAAGCCCCATGTGGTGCTGTGGGCACTGAAGTATTTTGACGTTATCAGATTCATCATGTGGTCCTCAAGCTTTGTAGGCTTAGAGACCTTTCCAGCTCATAGAATGATTGGATTCTGAATTAGAATGTAGGTTCTGTTATGTGTAATAGACCCAAAAGAGCAATGGCTTGAATAAAGGAGAGGTGGTGTGGCTGCTCTTGTGACTCAGACTAGGCTATCCTATCCTTGTGACTCAGGCTCCTTTTAGCTTGTTGCTTTGCCATTTCTAGGTGCCCTAGTCTGCACAGTCCAAATGGCCCACAGCATATTTGCATTCCAGTCAGTAGAGAGAGGGTGAAGGGGCAGAAGCACACCCTTTTTCCTTACTGGAAAGACTCAGAAGTTGCTTATACTACTTACATGCTTATCCCATTGGCATAAAATTAGCTGCAAGAATGACACACAGGTAATTTTTGTCTGGTGCATAGATATGTATGTTCTATTACTATCAAAGGAGTGCAAGACAGATATTGGGTGCAGTATTCTTTCTCTGCCACAAGCACTGTACATTCTGCTGGCTCCTGGATGCTGGTGTACCCCAGGACTCTGTTACAAGCCCCTTTTCCTTTTCTATCAACACACTCTTCTAGCCTCAAGATGACTACAATTCAGATGTCACTAACTCTGAAGTTGTATTTCCAGTTCCAACTCTTCCAGGAAATTTAGATGCATATATCCAATTGCTTATGTGATCTCTCCACATTTATACATGGATGGCCTAAAGACAGAAATTTAAGATGGTTAAGGCAGAGTGCTGACTCCAATTTCTACTACCACTCTAGTTCGAGCTGTTAATCTTTCCCATAGGCTTCTTAAAAACTATTTTCCCAGCTTTCACTTTGTCCACCTATAGTCTAATCCCCCATACAGCAAACAGAGTTATCTTAATTTTAAAAGTCCAAACCCTCCACTAATTTCTCCCCTTTCACTACTAAAAAAATCGACCCTTTACCCTGACTCACAGGGCATAATGTGGTCCTACGTGCCTCTCAGTCTCACCTCATTTAACTGGTACTCTTACCACTCTCCTGCCAACATGACTTCCTTTCTAGTCTGTAAGCATCCTAAAATCTTTCCTACCTTTGGGCCTTTTCACTAACTGTTCTCTGTTCCTGAAACACTGTTTCTCCTAACTCTTGCACAGCTTTAACATTCATATTTCAGCTTAAATGTCACCTCTTCAGACTGGTAAGGCTCCAAGTCATTACTCTTGAGAATTATTTAAAAAAAGAAAATCAAGCATCCATTCTGCCTTTCTTGTACCATACTATATTTCAGAGTAACCAGATAGCAGGTATGGAGAAAGTTTTTTTTATATGGAAGAGTCATAGCTAATAAATTGAGACAATTTCAGGATTAGATAATTGGCTTTTTGCAACCCCTATGGAAATAATGGATCTTGGCAACAATTTGATCCCAATCTGGGTGAGAGAAACATAGACAATTTTGTGACCAAATGAGGAAACATGAGTATGGACTGCATATCACATGGAAATTTAGTTGGGTATGATAATTTTGTGGCTATGTGGTTTTTTCTAATTGTCCATCAGTAGATACTGAACTCATAGATGTAATGATAAGATTTCTAGGATTTTATTTACAATATGTAAGAAAAAATCGCTAAAACAAGAATTCCATAATGTTACTAATAGACAAAACTAGGTAGCACTGGGAGCTGGGAGAGCATATTACAATATTGTTTTGAATGTGTTTTAAAGTTTCCATACAAAAACGTTAAAAACATTCCTCCTCAAAGAGTTCTTTTCCTCCCCCTGCTTTGAGAGAAATCTTCTGCATCCGTGGATGTCTTGATGCCCTTGTCTAGCCTGGATTAATACTTAGTCCATAGGCACACACCTGATCATCTGATCATCTACATTTGCCTTCTTACAGCACTAAACTATGTTTTCTACCTTTATCTTGCATCTACCTACCACTTCAGCATTTTATTTAAAATAAAAATAATAATAATAGTAGGAGAAATGGGGGATCAACATATAGATCAAGTACAAAAATCAAACGAATATTCATATTTGACCTGATTGTTTATAGGTCATATTGCATGATCAAAACCGAAAGTTTCTGTGATGACTGCCCTTGTACTGTTCACCATGTAAGAATTTATTCACTATGTAAGAATTCGTTCACCATGTAAGAACTTGTTCGTTATGCTTCAGAAGATTGGAGACTGACGAGAATTAGGCTTGAGATGGATTAATGATTGTACATTGAGCGTTGACCCCCCTATACTGAATTTTACTGTTGTTAACAACCATTTGATCAATATGAGAGATGCCCTCTCAAAAAAAAAAAAAAAAAAAAAAAAAAAAAGAGTTATTTTCCTATCACCTATTTGAAAGTAACTATATATTCAGTTATTATATAATCTTACTATCATATTTTAATTCTCTGCTTTGTACTTAAATGATCTGATTTTTTTCTCATTTATTTCTGCATTTGTTTCTCCACTTAGAAGGAAAGCAGAGGACTTGCCTTGTTCAATGCTATATCCTCAGCACCCAAAATATGCCAGATACTATTAGGCAGTTGTAGTGTTTGTTGAATGAATTAATTAGATGTGGAACTGAAATGGAGGTAATGTCAGGTTACCTGAAATCGAATCATTTTGTATGGCACATGGTCAGCATATATATTATGATATATATTGATATATTATGATAATTTAAAAAATAGCTTTAAGGCAGGCCTGGAAAAATTCTAGTTCATTGGGGGAATGAGGGATGTTTGTCAGGCATCCCTTATTTTGGTGTAAATGGCTAAGTTTATTTGATGACTGAGTATAAAATGTGTATTTGGTAATTAGTTCATTGTTTTAAGATGAAAATGCCATTATGTTATTCTTATCCCTAAAATGAAATATTTGATCATGATCTTTTAAAAGTTGTCATTTGAGAATGACACTCCCTTTTAGAGATTTTTGAAATGAGGCTTATGAAAAAAAGAGCAGTATTAAAGTGTGTGCACAACTGTTTTGAGCTGGAAATTACCTCTTGTTTAGTTAACTAATAAAACCTTATGTAAATTAAAACTAAAACAATGCACATTTTTTCACTCTGTAATTATGTTTCATAATTAGCCATGTTTAGAGAAGTCCAAGCCTAGCGTTTAGGAAGAGAACTGGGCTGGAGATGTGCAGGTCATTGGGTGGTAACTGAAGTCACAAAAGTAGATGAGATCATCCAACACTGCATGTGGAGAGTGAAGACCTTTAAAACCTTCTTTTTTAAAAACCAGGTCTTCTGTATTGTCATACTGGTTCTTCAAGCAACCCAGTGATAAGCATTGTAAGTATTCTCATATTTCAAATAAGGAAGCTGAAATTTAGGAGAGGGTTAAGTAACATGTGCAAAGTCACATAGGAGGTGGAAGGGCCAGGACTGAAACTCAGTCTCTTAGCAGGATTCATGCTGGGAAGCTCACTGTACCCAGGAGTGATTAAAAAATGAATAAATGAATAAATGAATGGTTATAAATGAATTTGAAAAGAAAAAATTCCTACATATGAATTACCATACCCATTATTAAACATGACACTCAGAATAGCTAGTTGTTCATTTAATACTTTTTTTATTTTAAGAAAAAGGTCTTCTCAAGTGCACATGGAATATTTTCCAGAATAGACCACATACTAGGCCACAAAAAGAGCCTCAGTAAATTCAAAAAGATTGAAATTCTTCCAACCAACTTCTCAGACCACAAAGGTATAAAACTAGAAATAAATTGTACAAAGAAAACAGAAAGGCCATGAACACATGGAGGCTTAACAACATGCTCCTAAATAATCAATGGATCAATGACCAAATTAAAACATAGATCAAGCAATATATGGAGACAAATGACAACAACAGCACAATGCCCCAACTTCAGTTCTAAGACAGTTCTAAGAAGAAACTGTAAAGGAATCCAGGAATATTTAAAGAAGGAAGAACAATCCCAAATGAATAGTCTAAAGTCACAATTATTGAAACTGAAACAAGAACAAATGAGGCCTAAAGTCAGAAGGAGGGACATAATAAAGATCAGAGAGGTAATAAATAAAATTGAGAAGAATAAAACAATAGAAAAAAACAATGAAACCAAGAGCAGGACTTTGAGAAAATAAACAAAATAGATAAACCCTTAACCAGACTTAGTAAGAGAAAAAGAGAATCTACACACATAAACAGAATCAGAAATGAGAAAGGAAAAATCACAATGGACCAAACAGAAATACAAAGTATTAGAGAATAGTATGAAAATCTATATGCTAACAAACTGGAAAACCAAGAAGTGGACAACTTGCTAGAAAAATACAACCTTCTAAGACTGACCAAGGAAGAAAGAGAAAAGCTAAACAGACCAATTATCAGTAATGAAATTGAATCAGTAATAAAAAAAAAACTACCCAAGAACAAAACTCCCGGCCCAGATGGATTCACTGCAGAATTTTATCACACACTTAGAGAAGACATAATACCCTTTCTCCTTAAACTTTTCCAAAACATAGAATACTCCCAAACTCATTCTAAGAAGCCAGCATCACTATAATACCAAAACCAGGCAAAGACGCCACCAGAAGAGAAAATTACAGACCAATATTCCTGATGAACATACATGCAAAAATACTCAACAAAATATTAGCAAACTGAATTCAAAAATACATCAAGAGGATCACACACCATGATCATGTGGGATTCATCTCGGGATGCAAGGATGGTACAACATTCAAAAATCCATCAACATCATCCACCACATCAAGAAGAATGACAAAAACCACATGATCATCTCCATAGATACTGAAAAAGCATTCAACAGAATTCAACATCCATTCATGATAAAGACTCTCAACGAAACGGGTATAGAGGGCAAGTACCTCAACATAATAAAGGCCATATATGACAAACCCACATCCAACATCATACTTAACAGCAAGAAGCTGAAAGCTTTTCACCTAAGATCACAAACAAGACAGGGATGCCCACTCTCCCCACTGTTATTCAACATAGTATTGGAGGTCCTAGCCATGGCAAACAGACAAAACAAAGAAATAAAAGGCATCCAGATTGGTAAGGAAGAAGTCAAACTGGATGTTTGCAGATGACATGATATTGCACATAAAAAACCCGAAAGATTCCACTCCAAAACTACTAGAAGAGCTGAATTCAGGAAAGCTGCAGGATACAAAATTAATACACAGAAAATTGCTGCTTTCCTATAGTGTAATGATGAACTAACAGAAAGAGAAATCAGGAAAACAATTCCATTCACAATTGCATCTAAAAGAATACCTAGTAATAAACCTAACCAAGGAAATGAAAGATCTATACCCTGAAAACTACAAGACACTCTTAAAAGAAATTAAAGAGGACACTAACAAATGGAATCTCATCCCATCCTCTTGGGTAGGAAGAATTAATGTTGTCAAAATGGCCATCCTGCCTATAGCAATCTACAGATTCAATGCAACCCCTATCAAAATACAAACAGCATTCTTCAACGAACTGGAACAAATAGTTTTAAAATTCATATGGAACCACAAAAGACCCCAAATAGCCAAGGCGATCCTGAGAAGGAAGAATAAAGCAGGGGGGATATCACTTCCAAAGTTCAAGCTTTACTACAAAGCCAAAGTAATCAAGACAAATTGGTACTGGCACAAGAACAGACCCACAGACCAGTGGAACAAAATAGTCCAGATATTAGCCCAAACATATATGGTCAATTAATATATGATAAAGGAGCCATGGATATACAATAGGGAACTGACCACCCTTCTACAGCTGGTATTGGCAAAACTGGACAGCTACATGTAAGAGAATGAAACTGGATCATTGTCTAACCTCATTTACTTTTGAATGGGATCAAAGACCTGAATGTAAGTCATGAAACCATAAAACTCTAAGAAAAAAATATAGACAAAAATCTCTTGGACATAAACATGAGCAACTTCTTCATGAACATGTCTCCCTGGGCAAGGGGAAACAAAAGTAAAAATGAGCAAGTGGGACTATATCAAGCTGAAAAGCTTCTGGAAGGACACCATCAATAGAAAAAGGTACCCTACAGTATGGGAGAATATATTCATAAATCACATATCTGATAAAGGGTTAACATCTAAATATATAAAGAGCTCATGCACCTCAACAAAGAAAGAGCAAATAATCCAATTAAAAAATGGGCAGAGGAGCTGAACAGATACTTCTAAAGATGCTCCACATTGCTAATCACCAGAAAAATGCAAATTAAAACCACAATGAGATATCACCTCACACCAGTCAGGATGGCCAACATCCAAAAGAACAAAAGACAAACAACAACAAATGTTGGTGAGGATGTGGAGAAAGGGGAACCCTGCTACACTGCTGGTAAGAATGTAAACTAGTTCCACCATTGTGGAAAGCAGTATGGAGGTTCCTCAAAAAGCTCAAAATAGAAATGCCATTTGACCCAGGAATTCCACTACTAGGAATTTACCCTAAGAATGTAGCAGCCCAATTTGAAAAAGACATATCCACTCCTATGTGTACCACAGCACTATTTACAATAGCCAAGAAATGGAAACAACCTAAGTGTCCATCAGAGATAAATGGATAAAGAAGACGTAGTTCATATACACAATGGAGTATTATTCAGCCATAAGAAGAAAACAAATCCTACCATTTGCAACAACATGGATGGAGCTAGAGGGTATTATGCTCAGTGAAATAAGCCAGGTGGAACAAATATCCAGTGATTTCACTCATTCGTGGAATGTAAGAACAAAGCAAAAAAGGAAGGAACAAAACAGCAGCAGAATCACAGAACCCAAGAATGGACTAACAGTTACCAAAGGGAAAGGGACTGAAAAGGATGGGTGGGAAGGGAGAGATAAGGGGGAAAAGCGGGCATTATGATTAGCACACATAAAGTACGGGAGGGGCACAGGGTAGGCAGTACAACACAGAGAAGGTAAGTAGTGATTCTATAGCATCTTACACTGATGGACAGTGACTGTAATGGGGTATGTGGTGGGAACTTGATAATGCGGAGGGTCCTAGTAACCAAAATGTTGCTCATGTAATTGTACATTAATGATACCAAAATAAAAAATAAATAAAGAAATGCATGAATGGATAAAGGTGGTACATCCACACAATGGAATATTATTCAGCCAGAAAAAAGAAAGGGCTCCTCAAAGACCTGAATGTAAGTCATGAAACCATAAAACTCTTAGAAAAAAACATAGGCAAATATCTCATGGACATAAACATGAGTGACTTCTTCATGAACATATCTTCCTGGGCAAGGAAAACAAAAGCAAAAATGAACAAGTGGGACGGTATCAAGCTAAAAAGCTTCTGTACAGCAAAGGACACCATCAATAGAACAAAAAGGTATCCTACAGTATGGGAGAATATATTCATAAATGACAGATCTGATAAAGGATTGACATCCAAAATATATAAAGAGCTCACACACCTCAACAAACAAAAAGCAAATAATCCAATTAAAAAATGGGCAGAGGAGCTGAATAGACAGTTCTCCAAAGAAGAAATTCAGATGGCCAACAGACACATGAAAAGATGCTCCACATCGCCTGTCATCAGAGAAATGCAAATTAAAACCACAATGAGATATCACCTCACACCAGCAGGATCACCACCATCCAAAAGACAAACAACAACAAATGTTGGCAAGGATGTGGAGAAAGGGGAACCCTCCTACACTGCTGGTGGGAATGTAAATTAGTTCAACCGTTGTGGAAAGCAGTATGGAGGTTTCTCAAAATGCTCAAAAAAGAAATACCATTTGACCCAGGAAGTCCACTTCTAGGAATTTACCCTAAGAATGCAGCACTCCAGTTTGAAAAAGACAGATGCACCCCTATGTTTATCGCTGCACTATTTACAATAGCCAAGATATGGAAGCAACCTAAATGTCTATCAGTAGATGAATGGATAAAGAAGATGTGGTACATATACATAATGGAGTATTATTCAGCCATAAGAAAAAAACAGATCCTACCATTTGCAACAACATGGATGGAGCTAGAGGGTATTATGCTCAGTGAAATAAGCCAGGTGGAGAAAGACAAGTACCAAATGATTTCACTCATATGTGGAGTATAAGAACAAAGGAAAACTGAAGGAACAAAACAGCAGCAGAATCACAGAACCCAAGAGTGGACTAATAGTTACCAAATGGAAAGGGACTGGGGAGGATGGGTGGGAAGGGAGGGACAAGGGTGGGGAAAAAGAAATGGGGCATTACGATTAGCATGTATAGTGTGGGGGGGGGGCACGGGGAGGGCTGTGCAACACAGAAGACAAGTAGTGATTCTACAGCATCTTACTACACTGATGGACAGTGACTGTGAAGGGGTGTGGGGGGGGGACTTGGTGAAGGGGGGAGCCTAGTAAACATAATGTTCCTCATGTAATTGTAGATTAATGATACCAAAATTTTTAAAAAAGTGATTAAAATTGCTTAACTTACAAAAAAAACATGTAACATGGAATTTTTATAAGTTTTTCTTTGCCTTTCTCCAAAAAGGAGTTGAGTCTGGAATATGTACAATATTTGATATTTTTATGTTTACATATTTTTAGTAAAGAATGCATTTAATAAAAAATATGCATTAGAAAAAAAAAATTTTTTTAAAGGAAGGGATCCTGCTATTTGTGACACATAGATATATCCTGAGGGTATTATGCTAAGTGAAATAAGCCAGGCAGAGAAAGACAAGTACCGTATGACTGCACTTGTATGTGGATCTATAAAGAAAACAGAACAGATGAACAAAATACCAATAGACTCACAGATACTGAGAAGTGACTGGTGGTTACCATAGGGAAGGGTGTGTGAATGAAATAGGTAAAGGGAATAAAGAGGCATAAAATATCTTAAAAATACAAAAACAAAAAGCCCACAACTTAGGAGTTTTTAGAAGCAAAGGACTGGGACTGACTCCATGTGGCCAATACTGCCCTTCACAGGACTATCTCCCCACCAATGTGATTTTCACTTTTCCTCCAAGAGCCTTTTCCAAGTCTTTTTTTCTAATTTGTGCCCTACTCTTTCTTCCTCTCTGACCTGTTTAGGCTCTGTACTCGCCTCTTAATTGCACCAGAGCAGAGCACGTCTTACTCACTTCTTGTATCTCATCCTCCAGTCTGCATAGTGAAGGAATGGCCTGCTTTGCTCTATACAGACATCTGGACTAACGTATTAGCTTTCTATTAGAGCCCAGCTCAGATCAGCTGCTGATGAGTTGCAGTTAGGCTGTAGCATAACAAAGGTATCTCTTTGACAACTGCCACAGGAATGAGCTCTTATTTTATTCCTTCCCAGTCTACAAAGAACTTCCAATAAATGCTGTCACTTGAAACTTACAACCATTTTGAAAGTCAGAACATGGAGGTGGCAAGAGGCCTGAGACCAGTCTTCATTTTGCTACTAATTAGTAATGTGATCTTGGGCAAGTTGTTTCACCTCTCTAGTGATATATGAACATTTCACCCTAATGTTCTCATCTGTAAAATGGAGTCAGTCATTCATTTTTAACCTTCCTTTTTTTTAAATTTTAGTATCATTAATCTAGTTACATGAGGAACATTTACTAGACTCCCCCCATCACCAAGTACCCCCCACATACCCCATTACAGTCACTGTCCATCAGCATAGTAAGATGCTGTAGAGTCACTACTTGTCTTCTCTGTGTTGTACAGCCCTCCCTGTGCCCCCCCACTACATAATGTCTGCTAATTGTAGTGCCCCCCCCCAACTTTCTTTTTCCCCTTCTCCCTCCCTTCCTCCGCAGTCCCTTTCCCTTTGGTAACTGTTAGTCCATTCTTGGGTTCTGTGAGTCTGCTGCCATTTTGTTCCTTCAGTTTTTTTCTTTGTTCTTATACTCCATAACCTTCCTTTTTAAACATAATCTTCAGTTTACTGACAGACACAGGCCAATCAGAGGAGCAGCAGCCCAGGGATCCATCCTGTCACTTACTGGAGCTAAGAAGTCTTCCATAGGAAGTCCCAAGCCTATACAATTTTGTCCATGCTACCCTTAAAATGCCTTTTAGAGTCACCTTGAATATCCACCATGTCCAATATGCAGATAGAAGAAAATGATTCAAAGTCACTGAAATGTACATGTAAAATGTGGTGTCAAGGCCAAAACCTAAGCCCCTACTGTGTACTGAACAGAGGATCACCCCTCATATTAACAAATTAGAACAGTGAGAGAAGTTGATGGTGTAGCAGGTATTTATTGAGCCACAGCAGTGTGAGAGGGGTTGAAAGATCTAGGTCCATCATTAAATTTTCTGTTGTCCCACAGTCACAGAGTTAGAAGAAACCACAGAGGCAGTAAGGTCATTCCAGAAAAATGTAACAAATCAAGTATCTGCTTATGTCCCTTCAATGAAGTATTCAACATGATTAACATGTTCATCTGGGAGCCCACGTAATTTTATTAGACCTGCCTTTTGGAACATTGTAGAACAAACTAGCTTCTCTAACATCTCTAAGAGCATTAGACCCAATTCTTTCATTAATGTAAAACCTTTTGTCATTTTTGTGGAAGACAGAACTAACTTGTTCTCAGTCCTAACAAAATCGACAAATGGTAGGAATGAAAGTTTGACAAATGCTTCGAGAGCTTTTGGAAAACAAGCAAATGAAATGGGATGTATAACATTAGTACTTCTGCAAAGGAGAAGTGCCAATTAACCCAATTCTTCCCTGGTTTTAACTTTGTCACCTATGTCAATTTATAACAAAATAATCTAAAATTCAACATTAACACCACTTGTTTCCTTACTCGTTAAGTACTTTGCATACCAATCATCTTCCTTTCCAGATGTCTCAAAACATTTATCATTTCAATTAATAGCTGTACAGAGACCCCTTTATCTGTTGCAGATCAGAAAAGGGCATGAGATTGCTCTGGTTGTAGGACAATAAACGCATAGTGATCTGGTCACCTTTTCCCTTCTGTCACCAAGGGTGAGCTTCAGTCTCCCAGAAGGGCAGCTAAGAACCCGCCAGACCAGAGCACTGCCAGCGAGGGTCATGGATGAACATTTATGCTTATGAAAGGTGCTACGGCCTCTAGCCTAGAGATCTGCTGAACAGTGCTTTTGCTGTGACGCTTTGAAATCTTGAGATGCTGATGAAGAGTGTGTTTTGTGTAAATATCAGAGAGGGAAAGAGTGAGGTGTTCAGGGGACCAGGGAATCCTTCAGTAGCTCCATAATTGGCAGATGAGATTAAGACTCCAGCAATAGGAAAAGTCAGGGCCATTGACAATTGGAAATATTGGCATGGGGAACAGAGGTCTCTTGGCTGGATTAGGACCAGATGGGTAATAGGCTGACCCCCTCAGCTGTTCGTCTTGATAATTAAAGTAAATCTTGCACCTGTGGTATAAAATTAGCTCAGAAACCAAAGATACCATGGCTAAAGTACATTTGCTGCTTCAAACACAAAGTTTTCTATCAAGGGGCATTGAGTTGAAGAAGCATTTAGTTTGGAGGAAGAGCCAAAGCAATTTATAGCTGTTAACTCCTTGTCACCTAGGCTGATTTAAAAACACTTCAAAAACTCACTTCAGAGCTCTCCCCAAGAAGTCAGGTAGATACAAATATTACA
Organism: Manis javanica; assembly: GCF_040802235.1. Lineage (NCBI taxonomy): Eukaryota > Metazoa > Chordata > Mammalia > Pholidota > Manidae > Manis > Manis javanica. Next base: position 74,976,611 of record NC_133159.1, read on the forward strand.
TCGAATAACTCAGCTAATTTAGTAACTGAACAGAATTCTATTTGGAAATTACAACTGGGGCAGCCTCCCATGAAATAAGCTTCAATACTACAGGTGAGTGGAAAAGAGTGTGGAATTGAGTGAAGACCTGAGTTAGGCCATCTCCGCTTCTAAGTGAACTGGGGCAGTTTTCTCTAGGTGTCTCCGATCTACAAAATAGGGAAATTGGACCTGAGGGCCCAAACTCAGGTTCCATTAAACTGATAATCAAATCATTACTTATGATCAAATGCTGAGTTAATAGCAGAGAATGTCAACTAAAGAGGCTTCCAATGAGTCTTTGTTTTGAATACTGGGAAAGGGGCTACAATAACAAAGATTTCAACTGTTTATAAAGAATGCACAGCATGGATCCACTTTTTAGAAATGGCCTTCCATGGATCTTTTGTTCCTAACTTGCTAAAATATAGGCCCAGACAGAAGCTGGCTTCAACTTCTAAGCATGATCAACTCTCAATGAAGTGGGTGTTCACCTGTATATGGGGAGTTTTTTACACCTCCAGAAATAGTCGTGCCCAAATCACTGGTTTAGAATATCATGTTTTGAAAGTCAGATTCCTTTCACTGTTAAGAGTTGGGCATGATTTTTTTTTTTGTATCATTAATCTACAATTACATGAAGGACATTATGTTTACTAGGCTCCCCCCTTCACCAAGTTCCACCCCCAGACACACCCCTTCACAGTCACTGTCCATCAGTGTAGTAAGATGCTGTAGAATCACTACTTGTCTTCTGTGTTGCACAGCCCTCCCCGTGCCCCCCCCCCACACTATACATGCTAATCGTAATGCCCCATTTCTTTTTCCCCACCCTTGTCCCTCCCTTCCCACCCATCCTCCCCAGTCCCTTTCCATTTGGTAACTATTAGTCCACTCTTGGGTTCTGTGATTCTGCTGCTGTTTTGTTCCTTCAGTTTTCCTTTGTTCTTATACTCCACATATGAGTGAAATCATTTGGTACTTGTCTTTCTCCACCTGGCTTATTTCACTGAGCATAATACCCTCTAGCTCCATCCATGTTGTTGCAAATGGTAGGATCTGTTTTTTTCTTATGGCTGAATAATACTCCATTATGTATATGTACCACATCTTCTTTATCCATTCATCTACTGATAGACATTTAGGTTGCTTCCATATCTTGGCTATTGTAAATAGTGCAGCGATAAACATAGGGGTGCATCTGTCTTTTTCAAACTGGAGTGCTGCATTCTTAGGGTAAATTCCTAGAAGTGGACTTCCTGGGTCAAATGGTATTTCTTTTTTGAGCATTTTGAGAAACCTCCATACTGCTTTCCACAACGGTTGAACTAATTTACATTCCCACCAGCAGTGTAGGAGGGTTCCCCTTTCTCCACATCCTTGCCAACATTTGTTGTTGTTTGTCTTTTGGATGGTGGTGATCCTGCTGGTGTGAGGTGATATCTCATTGTGGTTTTAATTTGCATTTCTCTGATAACTAGCGATGTGGAGCCTCTTTTCTTGTGTCTGTTGGCCATCTGAATTTCTTCTTTGGAGAACTGTCTGTTCAGCTCCTCTGCCCATTTTTTAATTGGACTATTTGCTTTTTGTTTGTTGAGGTGTGTGAGCTCTTTATATATTTTGGATGTCAAGCCTTTATCAGATCTGTCATTTATGAATATATTCTCCCATACTGTAAGATGTCTTTTTGTTCTATTGATGGTGTCCTTTGCTGTACAGAAAGAAGCTTTTCAGCTTGATATAGTCCCACTTGTTCATTTTTGCTTTTGTTTCCCTTGCCCGGGGAGATATGTTCATGAAGAAGTTGCTAATGTTTATGTCCAAGAGATTTTTGCCTATGTTTTTTTCTAAGAGTTTTATGGTTTCATGACTTACATTCAGGTCTTTGATCCATTTCGAATTTACTTTTGTGTATGGGGTTAAACAATAATCCAGTTTCATTCTCTTACATGTAGCTGTCCAGTTTTGCCAATACCAGCTGTTGAAGAGACTTTCATTTCCCCATTGTATGTCCATGGCTCCTTTATCAAATATTAATTGGCCATATGTTTGGGTTAATGTTTAGAGTCTCTATTCTGTTCCCTGGCCTGTGACTCTGTTCTTGTGCCAGTACCAAATTGTCTTGATTACTGTGGCTTTGTAGAGGTTGAAGTTGGGGAGCAAGATCCCCCCACTTTATTCTTCCTTCTCAGGATTGCTTTAGCTATTCCGGGTCTTTGGTGGTTCCATATGAATTTTTGAACTATTTGTTCCAGGTCATTGAAGAACGCTGTTGGTAATTTGATAGGGATTGCATCATATCTATATTGCTTTGGGCAGGATGGCCATTTTGACGATATTAATTCTTCATAGCCAGGAGCATGGGATGAGTTTTCATTTGTTAGTGTCCTCTTTAATTTCTTTTAAGAGTGTCTTGTAGTTTTCAGGTTGTAGGTCTTTCACCTTTTTGGTTAGGTTTATTCCTAGGTATTTTATTCTTTTTGATGCTATTGTGAATGGAATTGTTTTCCTGATTTCTCTATCAGTTCATTGTTAGTGTATAGGAAAGCCACAGATTTCTGTGTTAATTTTGTATCCTGCAACTTTGCTGTATTCTGGTATCAGTTCTAGTAGTTTTAGAGTGGAATCTTTAGGGTTTTTTATGTACAATATGTCATCTGCAAATAGTGAGTTTGACTTCTTTACCAATCTGGATTCCTTGTATTTTCTTTGTCTAATTGCCTTGGCTAGGACCTCCAGTACTATGCTGAATAACAGTGGAGAGTGGGTATCCATCCTGTTCCTGGTCTCAGAGGAAAAGCTTTCAGCCTCTGGCTGTTCAGAGGTGTTAGCTGTGGGTTTCCTTCTATACCCATTTTGTTGAGAGTTTATCATGAATGGATGTTGAACTTTGTCAAATGCTTTTTCAGCATTTATGGAGATGATCATGTGGTTTTTGTCCTTTTTGATGTGGTGGATGTTGTTCATTGATTTTTGAATGTTGTACCGTCCTTGCATCCCTGGGATGAATCCTACTTGGTCATGGTGTATGATCCTTTTGATGTATTTTTGAATTCGGTTTGCTAATATTTTGCTGAGTATTTTTGCATGTACATTCATCAGGGATATTGGTCTGTCATTTTCCTTTCTTGTCAGGGTCTTTCCTGGTTTGGTTTAGGGCGATGTTGGCTTCATAGAATGAATTTGGGAGTATTCCCTCCTCTTCTATTTTTGTGGGCATGACTTTAATTTCTAAGTATTAGTAATTTTGCTACATGAAAGTGCAATTGAACACTACACTTTGAGTGGATTTTAGTAGAAAATCAGCTAACCATAAACTTCCATTTATAACCTTTAACATCCTTGGAGATGGTACCCTTCAGGTGGAGAGAATGCTAGAGCCAAGTCCCAGATGTGGATGTGCTGTGGATTCCCCCACTTCCCTAAGTGAAAATGCTGTCAGATTAAATGACTCCCAAAAAGGGTCATTAACAATAGATCCAATTCCAAGCACACCTATCCCTACCAAGAACACCCAGACTGAGGGCAGGTGTGGGGAAAAAGCAGAAGTGGCACTACCACCACCCAACCCTTTGATGCTGCATTTTTCCTGACTTCAATATCTAGTATTGAGTTAAACTGATGTCATCACACAGGTGACTTAGGGATCACTTTTAAAAGCTGGCACATTTAATTCCTTTAGTTTTAAGGCAAAACCTACAATGTAAAAATTCCATTCCCTTATAACAAAATTTACCTTCTGTCCCGATTAAAGTTATTCCGCTGACCCAAGCTTCTGAAATGTATAAACAAGAAATTAAGCCAAAATGTTGACATTATGCTTATCTGCATTTTTTTCGTTATCAAACGTATTTTTGTAACCAGGAATATGAGGACTGAAGTAATCACATGACTATGCCTGAATTCTATTTAAAAAATAAGCCGTGAAGAAAAAAAAGGACTGGTGTTTACTTCTGAGTTCTTTCATATGCATTTTCCCAAAGATTTATAGAGCACATGTACTGACCTTTCATAATTGCAAAAACAACTATTTTAAGGTCTAGCTTGCAGTCTTTACTGATGGGAAGTTCTGTGGTTGATCACTAGAAACTAGGGAGCATGAGGAAGATTACTGCTCAGTCCCTACTTCGAAAGGTGGAGATATGTGGTTCTGGGGACCAAAGATTTTTCTTCTCCATCTCCCTCTAGGATGGGTTCTACCTGCCTGGAGTATAAAGTTATCACTAGCCCTGCAATACTGTATTTGAGTCACAGCATTCTTGTGTATGTCTGGTGTTCTCCTCCAGCTTTGGGTGGTACTGTTTTGAGTGTCCTACTCAAGGGAGAATTACTATTCATCTTTGTAGCCCAGTACTCATCCCCTTCCCTTTCCAGGGTCATTAGAAATGACAGTAGAGGTCTGATCTTCTAGAGGGAAGTCCCTCTAAGGACCAGAGCCCGAATCTGCCCACAAGGCTGTAATAGGACTCCCCTTATCTAAAGCCAACCTCTCTCCAAGTATTAAGAACCAGACAACTGTTCTATGGGAGGGCAGTTTACAGTGGTGATGCTTAGTATGGATTCAAATCTCCTGTACACACTAACTAACTGGTAAAAGGGCAAAATTCTGTTGGTCACTGCTTCCTAGCCAAACAGTTAAGAGACTTACAGTGCCCCATGAGTGATATGCAAAACACCTACACATCATGATCACCTGGTGGAGGGGATGGGGGAGAAGGGAGAAAGTTAGAAAAAATTCCTTGACATTCCCAGGCCAATCATCTCCATTTAAAATATTACTTACCTTATGAGTATCCCAATAAGTAAAAGTAAGAATTATAAACATGTAGATACCATAAAATGAAATGTTAACATCCAAAAGTTGAAATCTGTTGATCTGTTAATTACCATCACCTTCTCCGCTCAATATGCTCATTGAGGAAAAACACAAACTCAAGCCAGTGTCTTTCAAGGCTCAGTTCATCACGTCTTGCTTTTTTAATATACATTAAAAATCACATGTATCCCCTTTCAAACTGCAAATTAAATATTTTTTTGTCAACAGTGGTTCTCAAGAAGTGTTTACTATTTCCTTTAGTTTAAGATAAAAAAAACTGAATATATATGGCAAGAAAATGGTAAACAAGGACCTCTATCACCATTATTAGCTGCAACAGACATTATTTGTAATTATATTATAAATTACATATTACATATAACATGTAATAACAAAAACTTATTTTGAAAAATGTTTTATTCAAGAATTACATAATTTCAAATATCTTCCAAAATACTGTTCCCTAGATTGCTACAAAAGAAAGCAAATTCAATTAAGAAATTTAAATCATTAAATATGTGCCACTAGTATGTACATATAGAATGCCAAGCAATTAATATTTAGCCCTGGAATGCGTACCATGTCTCTTGTTTTTCCTTATTACAGGCTCGATCCAGCCTGTTGGATAGGCTATGTACAACAGGCAAAGTTCAGCATTTATAAAGGTTTATCTGCCTCAACTTATAGCTGTGGTAGTTTGTCCACAGGGGTGTCAAATTTGAAGTCTGTCGGAAACAGATCTGGGGCTCGAGGATAGATTAGTCTGTAGGACTGTCTGATTGTCACATCAGCAACACCAGCAATGTCTCCAATTTCTGGAAGACAAAAATAAAAATTAAATACAACTTCCACCCTACCTCCCTTCTATTACCTACATTCCAATTTGTGTGATATTGTGGTATAAAACACTAAAGTGGAAAAAAACAAAACCAAAAACACTGATTTTAAAAACTGATACTGGGAACACATTCTAAAATGCAAAAGGTGGGGCTAAAGTTACTAATAATGGTGTAGTACTTACTACCTTAAAGGGTTGCCATTTAGTACTAAAAGGTTTACTATATGTAAAACATTTAAACAGTACTTGGGGCACAGTACTGTGGGTGATAACTATTATACTGTCAATGCATTTAAACACTTCTTTTTTCTTCACAATCTTTTTTTTGGGGTCACAGAGTAATGCATGAATATATTCTTATGTAAGTTCACCATATTAGCAGCTAACTTCTATTAAGAGGTTAAAACCAAAATGGGATCATACTGTAAATACTGTTCTGCAACCTTTTTTCTACTTAATACATCTGACAGATATCAAACAGCTGTACATTATAGGGTACTGCAGATGTTTTTCACTATTACACATACACACACCTTAGCACATACATACAGAGCTCACATCGGCATTTCTACAGTCTACCAGTCAATCCTAAGAGTGGGTCCATTTTTACCGTTCAAAGTTAAGGGTCCCTTTTCTTCCTTTTTATTCAAAGAAGTCTCAAGGACTGCCACTTAACAATTATTTGGTTAGTTACTTAAAATAGATTTTTTAAGCACACCCTTTAATATAGACTCATTTTATCACCTTTTCAGTTGCTTCTAATCAGTGAGGTTTTTACAGATTTTCAGTGTGGCTGCCTGCCATCAGTATGCAACTAGCCAATTTTGAATTTCCTTATCTCATGTTATATTACTTTGTTACAGACAGAGACACTGATGAATATTAACTGGCTTATGGGCAAGGGAGAAAAATACCTTAAATTTCAAGAAAACCCTTCATGTAGAAGACAAGCAGCATTAAGTGCCAAGATAAACATTTTTGTGTTGTTGCAATTAGATAAATCTTATGACTAGGAAGGTAAGGACAATCTGTCTAGCTGCAACTTCTAGATTTTACTCGAAGACTCAAAACTTCCCTAAAAAATATGAATGGAAGCCAAAGGGAGTGGATAATGGCATATTTAAGTAACTAATGCTTGTCATCTTCTTTCTTATCATTCTTCTATATAATTTATTACTTTCATTAATTCAGAAACATGCCACCTAAGCTGAGGTGAAAGGCTGTCCTGAATAGGGTATTACAAAGTTAGTATAGCAAGTAATTTCCCAACCTCATTTTTAAATGTAGAATTAATTGCCTGCTCCTTTTTCTTTATCTTTGGGGATCAAAATAAATTCACTTAATACTTGTGAAAGTTCCCCTACAACACTAAATTCAAGATGGCTTTAGAAGGTTGAACCACTTATGTATTTTCATTAAGAAACTGTGAATACTGTAGAGGGTGAAAGAGAATAGGCTTCGTAAAATGTTACAGCACGACTGATGGTCAACACATATTTTAGTGTGCCTGTCTATAGGGAACCACGCCAGGCAGTGAGATGGAAAGCATGTCCCCCTCCTCTCAAAATTTAAAAAGGTAAGTGTTGAGGGGGGAGGAGGGGAAGGACTATTCAAAATAACCAGGAACATATAGGGAGAAAAAATTAAAACTTCTTTTTTTATAAAAATGATAATGAAAAATGTTCCAACTAAAATTAAAATTTAATTCAAATGGAAAAGAAAAAGCAAATCTATAGACAGGATTTTGCCTCCAAACATTGTTGTTTATGAACTACTTAAAAGCAAAATACTGTATTTTCTTACATTCTGATGCTAAGAAACCTTTTAAAAGTGGGTTGGATATTCACCTCCCTCATACTTAAAATGGAGACACAATGACATACTACAGCCTTCACAGTTTCATCACTACTCTTCCTAACAAAGAATCCTACCTTTTTGGGTCCTCTTCTCAGCTGATGCCTGTGAGGCCATGTAAATGGCTGCTGCCGCCACAGATATCGGGCTCCTTCCAGGAACCAAGTCCAATTCCACAGCTTTACGGGCTATATGTGTGGCTGCCATCTGCACTTGTTTAGGAAGACAAAGGTTGGAACAAAACCTGGACATGAAGTCCCCAGTTGTAATCAAATCCACACTGGTTTCCAGTGCTTTCAAAATAAGTTTAAAACATCGACCAATTTCTTTCTTAGAAATTCGTGATACAGCACATATTTCTAAAAGAGAAAAAATTTAAATAAATCCATGTAAGCCATATAGTTCATTTTAAAATCTATCATTTCTGATTACAAAAGACATTCTAGTCACAAAAAATTCATTCATGCCTTAAACAACCCAATCAAACAATGGGCGGAGGATCTTGAGTATTTTCCGAAAGATACCCAGATGACCAACAGGCACGTGAAAAGAAGCTAACATTACTAATGATTATGAAAATGCAAATCAAAGCCACAATGACACATCACCTCACACCAGTTAGAACAGCTATTCTCAAAGTGTTGGAGAGGATGTGGAAAAATTGGAGACCTTTGTGTATGGTGGGAATGTAAATTAGTGCAGCCACTATGAAAAACAGTATGGAGGTTCCCCAAAAAACTTAAGAGAACTAGCATATGATCCAGCAATTCCACTTCTGGAAAGCTACCCCCAGAATACAAAAATTTTGATTCAAAAAGATATATGCCATGTGCCATGTTCACTTCATTATTTATAATAGCCAAGACATGACAACAGCCTAAGTGTCCATCGACAGATGAATTAAGGACATGGTGTACATATATAATGGAATACTACTCAGCCATAAGAGTGAAATCTTGCCCTTTGCACCATCACTGATGGACCTTGAAGGTATTATGCTAAGTGAAATAAGTCAGATGGAGAAAGACAAATACCACATGATTTCACTCTTATGTGGACTCTAGAATAAAACAAAAAGAAAAACTCATACAGAAAACAGACTGAAGATGGGTGGGGAAAGGCAAAAAGGGGTGAAGGGGGTCAACTGTATGGTGATGGACAATAACTTGACTTTTAGGGATGATTACTTTGTAGTTGTATACAGATGTCAAATTACATTGTTATATACCTCAATTAAAAACCAATTTTACCTCAATTAAAAAAGTTGTAGGAGTAGAAACTGCTTTCCTCTACAAAGGCCTACTCTGGCTTATGATGCCAGGGCTCAAAGCCCACAAAATACCACAAAGTTAGTCAAAAATCTTATTAGCAAAGAACACAGGGTTACATGGACTAACATGACTTTACCTGGGGAAACAGGTACAGAACGTGGTCAATACAATTTTTTACAAATACACTACAAAATGAATTTTTTTCAAGGAACAAAATAAGTAGGCACTATTAGAAAATGATACTTAGGTGGATTATTGTATGACACCAGGACGACACGACTCAGGTGGTACAGTGTCAGAGCTGTGTGGCTTTGTCTATTACTTTCATGTGCCACAGAGAACATTTTTATCTATTCAACCAAAACCTTACCTTTAAAAGTCCTAGGAACCCCTTCTTGTCTACAGGCAATATAGAGACAAGCAGAAGCTATGGCATCATTAGCTCTCCCCTTCAGGCTCTTCTGTTCATACACTTGTTTGAATAAATTATTTGTTCGATCCTTCAAAGAGAAACTAAGTTTAATTAACTCTAGGCCATTTAATTAGTTGCAATACGAAAATTTCATGTGTTCATTAAATCATGCTAAATCAGTGCCAGAATGGCTTAAAGGAAACAGACAAGAACTTACAACTATATTTCGAGGGAGGTTGATTCTATCTGCCATGGTAGTGATTTCCTTGAATGCATTCATCATTGCCCGATCAGAACTACTCATTGTTCTCCGATTTTGGTACTTAGAATTACCAAATTCATCGAAACTCGCAGCTCCTGTACCCTATTAAAATAAAGTTTTATAATTTTATAGAAAATTTTTAAAACATGAATGAACATTTTCTAAGAAAACATAACTATACGATCTGATTTCATATGCCCAAGAAATCTACCCTGTGCATCCTTCCCTATTCCTCAATGGAAAAAGTACCAGGTTAAGATGGTTCTAAACAGGTTTTCTATCAAATGTAAGATCTTATCTATTATTAGATAATCTAATAATAAAAACCATTATCTTAACACTTCTACGGAGAAAAGTCAAATGATCACCCTTCAAAGGTGCTAAAACAAAAAAGGACAGGTAAGCAAACCTCAAAATGCCCCTTCTGACACAAACTCCTAAAACACTACAAATGGGTACTTTTTCATATTAGAAAACCATGATCCTAGACCCAAAGCCAGCACAATGATTAATACACATTAGCACCATCACAGAAGCCAGAAAATACCAGCACCTCCTACCACTTTTTTAACAATGTACTACAAGAACTAGCCAATACAATGTAATTACACAACATGATTATATGTATCACACTGGTGTAATTATATTAAAATCATTCAAGAGAAAAACTTAAAGTACAAATTCAGGAAGGCAGTGATGAATTATTTGCAGACAGTATTTTTGTATACCTAAAATAGTCAAGAACACTGAAAACCTGCTATAAAAAGAATTCATTTGAGTGGCAAGGTCAAAATGGACAAAAGTCACAGCCTTCACATATATATATATATACACACAAGTTAGAAGACAAAGACAAATACTCCAAGACAACAGCAACAAAAATGATAAATATCTAGGAATCAAGTTAAGAAACATTTGTGTGTTTTCTTCAAGGAGAAAACTTTTTAAAGACTGCTTGAAGGATGCCTACAACCCAAAGGAATAGAATGCCCCACTATGTTTTTGGATTGGAAGATTTGTCATGAAGAATCAATTTTCCCCAAGTCAACCTGCAAGTAACTAACCAAAACTTCAGTGAAAGTAATAACCAAGTTTTGTTTTGTTTTTAAACAAAGTGATCATAACCTGTACATGGAAAAGATCAAGGAAGAAAGTGCTAAGAAAAGAAGAGCAACAAAGGAGGACTGAGGCTACCAGATGTTAAGAGTGTGGTAGGGCACTTAACTAACTAGACCTGGGCCCAGAAAGGAGACAAAGTCAGAGATAGTCCCAAATACATACAGCAATTTAGTGTATGATAAATGTAACATCTTAAAAAAGTCCTTGTTTGCCATACAAGCATAAACAACTTTCAAAGGATGCAGAAGAAAACTAATTAATAGTGGTTACCTGTTTTTGACAGGGTAAGAGGGTTACAGTGGGAACTGAAAGTTTGGGGGTCAAGGGTGAGGAAAATTTACTGTGTTGTTTTTTACACTTTTGTTTTTGAGTCATGTATTTCTTATTGAAAACAATTAAACATGAAAAAAAGTCACAGTGGCAATTAGTTACAATCTTAGTTTAAAATATCCTTAGTATACTTTTTTCCAGCCTGTAAAGCTAAAGCAAACAGAAATCATCTACGTAAGATTATTACTGACTATAAAACTGCACATTTTTAACATAGCTTACACTTTGTTCTTCAAATTTGATTATGTACTTTAGAGTATGACAAAATAATGACCTACTTTTTCATACTTCCTTAAAACTAAGTAGTAGTATAGATTAAGTACTAAAATAGCACTTCCTTGGTTAGTCCTTTGAAATATTGCCCCCTACTACTTCCAATTTAGATGGTGAAGCAAAAATAAATCAGGTATCAGGAAGATACTGCCTTAATAGCAGCAGCTACCACTTATTAAACATATCCTGTACACTACATGTTGTTACAAATACTTAACAAACATTTCCATGTAACCCTCAATATCTCTCTGAAGTACTATTATTTTCATTTTACTGATGAGGAATGTAAAGCTTAGGTAATTGTCATAACTTCACCGATATTAGAAAATAGGCTATGCTGAGCTCCAATTTATCTTAGATGGCATGGAGGGAAAATAGATTTATTTCTAACATTCAAGGAACATATCAGTGTGAACTTATAAACACCATACTATAATCAACTTCATTTCTTCAAATGTGCTTCATGAGAACAAGGGCCTGATATATTATAAAAACTTCATAATTTCAGTCTGTTGGTCTCCCCTTTAAGGAAGAAATGCACAAGGTAACCTTCACTCACAATGGTAATACTGGCAAATCTTTTTCTCCAATCAAGATTCCTCACTGGAGCAGTGACTGATAATTTTGCAAAGTTTCCCAACTCCCAGGGTCTTTTGGTCAGTCTGCACTTTGATTTCACTGCCAAATGGATGTATTACCTTTCCAATCATGGTAGACAAATCTCCATCACTCAGAAGAGGATTCTGAGAATCTCCAACTCGAGATGGATCTTTTGTTGCTTTATCATTGCTGAAAGTTCTCCATTCAGAGCCCACATCAATAACCCGGTCACCTAAGAATATAAGCACAAATCTTAATTGTCTCAGCAAGATTAGGATTTACTTAACACTGTTCTAATACCCAACTCAACCCTTTTATTCCCAGGAAATCTCAACATGGACATCAAGGCTCCAACAAATGTCATGTCTCAGACATTTGGCCTAAAGCATCACTGTGCTATGATTAGTCATATTCTAATTCTTTGAAGAAAAAAACTAATCAAAATAAAGACAAACAGCAAAAAAAAAAAAAAAAAAAAAAAAAAAAAGCTATTCATATGTGATGCTGATGAAGTAGTATGATAACCCAGAACCAAAATTTGCATAGAATGTTCAAGATGCATGGAAAAAGGCCCAGAAAGCAATGTTCACAATAGTACTAATGCACATAGTTTAATGTAAAAAGTTACTAAGTTTTCATGGGAACACTTTGCAAATAACTAAGCCTAAGTCTGTATTTTAGTAAATATAAAACTATTTGAAGAGAAAATATTTTGGCCAAATAATTTATACAGAATAAGCTTTACACCTAGAATTCATTGAGTAGCCAGGTAGACAAACTTCCTTTTTAGGCAAAAAGGCAGTGGCTAAGTATGTCATGCAAATAAACTAGACATGAATTATTCAAGATGACTACTGCTTTGAGGGGAATGCTCAATGGTTGGTAATATGTCCACAGCAGACAAGAGTTAACAATGGACACTTGAAAATGCTAGACATTATGCCTTGGTAAATACTGTCTTTTAATCCTCACAGCCTTATAAATGACACTTAAGAAATAAAATCAATTTGCCTAAGATCACACAGACTGAACTGTACACTGGATTTCAGAGTCTGTTGTATACTGCATCTGTAAAAGCTTTTCCACCATAGTGTGATAAAGGTGAAAGCAGGAAGCAGGCCATTTTCATCTTCACCTATACATGACAAAAAGAGACAGCAATGGCAGAAATCAGTTACCTTAGCAATTGGAAGTTCTGGTACTGACAGACGATTAATATAATGGTGAAGCACGTGGACTCTACATTCGCTGTTAATTACCTCATTTAGTGTCCTCACTTCCTCAGTTTTAAATCTCTCAATAACCTCATATTTTAATGACTGTAAAGATTCTAACACAGGTACAGTGCACAGAAAGAGCTTAAAAAGGAGGGCTAAGTGAGTGCTTGGTATTAGCTATTTACTGCTATGAAAATAAGATGACAAGATATTCTGACATTACCCCCCTTCTGGTGGGGGAAATAAAGACAAGATGGATTAGGGGGTTAAAAAAAACCAAAAAAAAAAAAAAAAAAAGTTGGCCTAGGGTAGCATAAATAGAAAATACAGAACTGGGTAAGTGATGTAATTTTCCACATACGTGAGAATGATCTACATGACTCATTCAACAATCTGTAGTTTATGCTAAGAGTAATTCTTTTTGTATTTTGTTGCTCAAAACAGCATTTTTAAAAAACAAATAAATAACTTAAAACAGCACATCATGAAACCATTAACCAGACTATAAGTGCATGAGTAACAATCAATAGGTCAAACCATTTGTAACAAGTAAGAATAAAGGATTTCATTTGAAGAAAACCTAAATGAAGTTGCTCTGCAAAGAATCTGCGATACAGAATCTCTTCAAAGGCTAAGTGTATATACAAGCCAGCTACACCATTTGTGTCGTTAGCCTCTGACAACAATGCAGCCTACCAACTAGAGCTTGCACACACACAACCTTACACAATCTGAGTGTCTCAGAAACAGAGAAATATGCTGACTTTTACCAGTTCTTTTCTTAACCACACACTGACTTTTGTAAAATTAACACCAGAGTCTGTATATGAAAATTTATCATAGCCAAAATAGTAGTGCTGCTATGAATGTAGGTCTCAAGATAGATATGAGTATCGGGGAAAGGGAAGATAAGGTTCAAGGAAAAACTGCCCAGGTAGGGGTTCCCACTGGAGACAACAAAGGTTTTGCAGAGATAACTTCCTGCCTATTGCAACCAGGCCAAACAGGTCCTAAAACAGGCACAACTGAATAAAACTACAACTGCCCAAACCACACCTCCTCATAATATTAAAATAAAACTGCAATTTTGCTCCTCTCCCCTCCAAGAGCTTTTATCTGTGCATTTTGGGAAGATACATGCACTAAGAGGACTGGGTGTGTAACTAGAGCTGTCAATCAAATGACCTCACCCTGCGCCCAACAAAAGTAGTGCCTCTCCACTAAGTAAACAGACCCTTCCCTAAAAGTTCAGGCCTGCCTTTGTCTACCTTGACTTTGGCCCGCTCCGCCCTAGGACTGTATTCAAATAAATTTTCACTCTGCCTCACTACTTGTCTATGCCTTTCAATTCTTTGCTGTGGTGAAGAACTGAGAACAAACTCAACCCGTAACAGTGCTACTATAATATATATATAATAGACCTGCTCCTCCTCCATCTATGAGTATGATCACTTAACACTTTGATCAGGTTCCCCATCCAAAAAAGTAAAACACACTCAGTATGTTCATTTATATATTACACATATGGACAGTTCTCAATTCATGTATGAAGACTGGTGTCCAAAAAGTAGTAACTAAGATATTTTACCATATTTCAAAGAGAATGACTCTCATTTTCTTAATTTTTCAGTAAGAAATTGAGAATAATTGCCAAAAACATTCACACCAGTTAAAAATGGTTCAACTATTTTGGCATCTACCCTGATCTGGCAATTCCACTCTTAAGTATTTAGTCACAAATGTCTCACACCAGAATATTCATAGCAGCATTACTCATATAAGCTAAGAACTGGAAACAATCCAGATGTCCATTAACAGGAAAATATATATAATGGAATACCCTCAGCAAATGAAGTACTGGTACATGCATAACATAAACACATTTCAAAGACACTAAATTGAGCCCAAAAACCTCACAAGAACACACTATATGATTCCATTTATAGGAAGTTCAAAGCAGAATAACCTATGAGGACAGAAATAAGTACATGGTTGCTACTGGAGAGGAGAGGTTAATAGCTAGAAAGAGGAAGAAGAGAAATTCTGAGATAAAGGAAATGATCTAATTTTGATTACTCTGTTAAGGTAAATCAGTATATGCAATGTCAAAATTCAAACTGTACATTTGGGATCTGTCCATTTATTGTATGCAACTGTACCTTACTAAATTCTAACTCAAATTGACTCGCACCAAAATACTGATTCTGAATTAAACTGCACCAAACATATACTATTTTGAGAATGACACAATTTTTGCAATCTTCTTGGACAAGGTTTTCCTTAAGTATGTAAATCACATTTACTAGACCTTTTTTTTCTATTAAAAAATCTCATTTCCTAACTAGTAATTGCTATAATATTTTATGTGCTTGTATTTAGCCACTTTCAACAGACTATTTTTAAAAGTTGATCTGAATATTCTAGATATACAATTCCATCAGTGGTAATGAACTTGTTTCCTTTCCAGTGCCTCTCATTTCTATTTTATAGCTAAAGCACTTGTCAGAACTTTCAAAACAACCCCTTTCGATTTAAAGCAAACATCTCCAATATGTCAACATTATGTAAAAATTAACAGGTGAACTGAAAGTGTTCAATTAAAGCATTCTACTCAGAGTATCTCATATTAGGAATATTGTGCTTAGGAATATTGTGCTGAGTTCATTAAATGTCTGTCATCTTAGACCAGTTTCTTACATACTATACTGTCTTCTTACATTATAAAAACCAACCATAGCTGTTTGCAGATTATTATTCTTGTATTAATGTTACGATCAAGTAAGATAGTCTGTAGTCAATAATTTCAGAAGTTCTTATTCATACTACAGAGACAGGACAAGCTTTTTATGCTGTCCTTATTTAAGATCTCTGAGACATGCCAGTCACCATGGTGGGGGAAGGGAATGTGATGAATTATGCAGACTTAATGGTTTCTAATTAGTAACATTTCCACTCACATGTCATTGGCCAAAGCCATTCAAGAGATGATGTTTTACCTCAAAGGGGTGGGAAAGTACAACCGTGCCCTGTAGCAGAAGAGCCAGAAGTATCAATGAATAAGTCATCAGTGCTGTTCCATGTGACAATTTAACAAACAGAATTCAGCACTGTATTCTGGGGGATTCATATATAAATTCATTAAAAGAAACTGTTCTGTGACTTTTTTGTGCCACACGACAAACTGAGGAATCAGAGTTAATTTCATTATATTCTGACATTTGTCACAAAGAAGTAATTCATCAGTAAAATTTTAACTGTTTTCAAAGGTAAGTTTTTACTGGTTGGTTACTTGCAAATCTTTTATTAATGAGAATTGTGTATGTTTAAAGGTTGCATTCCCCACTGGTGGGTGGGATACTTGATTTGCAACCCTGAGGGTCTTCTGTGAGGACTGTGAAGTTTTCTTCTACTTTACCTTTAATACTTTATTGTATTGACCTGGATCTTCAAGTATTACCATAATGGCTATCTTATCTTTACCACTTACCCTTTCCCTCTTTTTATTCTCACGTTTGTTCTCTGCTTTACTGACTAAATTTTTTAGTGTTAAGTCAGCTAATTGCTATCTAAAACAGTTCCACTGTTTGTCCCCTTGTGCTATCTTCTGTCTGACCACATTTAATAGAAACATTATGGAAGCTTTATTTCATATCATAAAAAAATCAGTTACTTCCTATTAACTTTCTTCTAGTAAACTGTATCAGGGGCAGAGATTTTCTGTTAAGTCCATAGGATGGCTACTACTCCTCTTCATTGCAGTTTGTATTCATTAGCCTCTCGTTGATTTTTATGCTTAAGTATTCTGTAATAAAGAATTGTGAATCCAAGTCCAGTGGTGGTGGTGATGGTGGACAACCTTCCAATCCATCACCATCCATACTCTGTGACTCTCTGGGTACTCACAGTCCCTGACAGGTAACAGGTGACCCAAACAAAGTGAATGCCCAGTATGATTCCAGAAATATATTGGGAAGGATACAGGTAGATTCATAATCAAAGCAAAAATAACAGTGACTTAAACAAAATAGAACTTAAACACATTAACAGTCCACAATAACTAGCCCTGGATTAGTGTGACCCAGGTTCCTATCATTCTGATATGCAATCTTCATCATGACTTGCATTTTGTAGCATAAGATGGCTGTTAGTAGTTAGTTCCCTCCATTACGTCTGCATTCTAGCCAGTGGAAAGGGAGAAAAGGGGCACATCCATTAGGGTAGGATCTAGAGTGCACACATCTCTTCTATTCACAACCAACTGGTTAGAACTTAATCACATGGCCATACCTAGCAATAAGGGAAGCTGGGAAATATAATCCATCTGGGGAGTCACACTCCCAGATAGAACTCAGGGTTTCTATTACTAATAAAAGAATAGGGGAATAGATATTGGGAAACAACCAGCAGCCTCTGCTGCAAGGAATAATGGGATAGGGAAAGAGAAATGAGAAAGTCCAATAGAATTAAAGTACATTGCCTTACAGTCTAAAGGAAATACAAAAGACAGTAAACAATCAGCCTCCTTACCATGCAAGCTATAAACTATAGATTCAACCAAAGGTATTTTGTAGCATAACATTAAAACAAAAATGGTTTAAGGGAGCAACCTTAACGGTGCAGGGGAAAACTGGAACATACAAGAGCAGCCAGGAAACTAACGCTGGAGTCTGTTTTTCTAGCTTGACATGGACTCTCGGAAGAGTTTTTGTTTTCTGTTTCTCACTGTAAATTTAAAGAGGAATTTTTGAAAATTTTGAAAAAGAAACCAAAAATTTGTAAATTTAAAAATGAATTGGCCAGAATTTCAATTATTTCTGCTGTCTTCCTATAAACTGCTCATACTTAGAATTTTTGGTATATGACCTGTAGTCAAGAAATCAGAAGTAGCAATCTTAGAACATTTTCCAAATTGTTCTTATAGAATAGATGTATCTAAAATAATTTAGTTTAAACTACAGAATTTTCCAAAATGTGTTGGTAATTCTACAAGTTCAATAATCAGAATGTATTATATTATTCAAGATGGACAAACTCTAAGTATCAAATTTTTTTAAATGAAAAAAATCAAAGTTCTTTGGAAAACTATGTAAGCCAACACACTCTAGTCTTTAAATCTCTTATGCAGGAAAATAGGTATGAGGAGGGTAGAAAGAGAAAAAGGCCAGGAAAGTCTACTAAAAAGACCCAAAATTAATCCATTAAAGCTCAAAAAGCCAGGAGCAACTTGGCCTGGAATGTTTGAATATTCCCCAGATAAAGAAGGGTACCTCAGCATAGCCCATGTCTAAGCATGCAGACTCAGCTTATTTTTTTACCTTTACCTATATGCTGCTTTTTCTTCTTCTTCCAGCCCTAATTAAGTAGTTTGTAACCTTGGCAACTAGCATGCAGGCCCAGCCATATAAACAACATAGTGAAAAGCAGGAAGAATTCCATCTTAAAGATTATATTTTAAGACCCAGGAAGTTAAAAATCTAAGATTCTTAACTTACTCTTTAGCAAACAAACAGTAACTCAGCCCACCTGGGGGCTGGGCAGGCAGCCTGTTTGATCTGCTCCCAGACCAAAACGCGGTATCCCACGGAGAAATCAGAGCAGGAAGTTCCTTGTGTTGAGTTAATTCTAAGTATTCAAAAACCACTTAAGAAGTCTGCACCCCCAGCCCTTTGTCACATTCCTAAAGAATCCTTAAAAGGGAGGAACCCCCAGCCTTTCGGGGCACTCCTCTCCCTGAGGTCGCCGGCGCTTTCTAAATTTGTAACCTTTTAATCTTAAACTTTCTCTCTCCAACCTTCAGGGCGCCTCTCCTTGCTGAGGTTGCCTGTACTTTGTCTGTCCTTAAGTAACTTTAAATAAAACTTTAACTCTGCTTCACTACTGTGTCTCTGCCCTTCAATTCTTTGTCGCAGCGGGGACAAGGACTGAGGAAAATACACCACGCTCCCCCAACAGATCTAATACTGAAAATGAAATGCACCATTAGTTTCCACACCTCCCTCAGTCATTAAACCCTTTTCTACCATTTCTTCTCATGATATTTAAAAGAAATCAGATTTTTAGTCTAGAGTTCCTATACATTCTTATCAGAAATCTTGGGTTAAAGATAATTTGGAAGAGGTATTTGATCAGGAGATACTTTATAAAGAAATACTATTAATAATTATAGCCAGCCTCTAAGTCAGTTTATGTTCGCATAATGTAAACTGGGTATGAACTCAATATGAATTTTTCCCTAGAATCAAACCACACCCTGGTTTATTTTCCAGCCCAGCCCATAGATGCCTACTTTACATGGTGTTTAAACCACCACAAAAAACAAACTGTACAAGTCAACAGTGTTGTTACTAGTTAGAAATTAGTTTTGTAAAGGAAAATGCATGAGTTATATCCCTGAGTATCTCAATACATCTTACTTTTCCTCAAATACAAGCACCTGTAGCAGCAGCCATCTAAGACAAAGAACAGCAACTCTGATGGAAGGTAACACTAGCCTTACTCATGATAAATTTAGTCATTCACATACTAATACTTCCAGGCCTCTACACTATGGCATGTTTCTTTTCCCTGTACTTTGAAAGACTTTCTCTCCATAAACCCTTACTTGTTCCTAATGTTTTTACATAAAATAAATTCAACAGTAATTGCCCCAGAAGTTACCAACTTCATCCCTGTTCTCAACAAACTTGGAAGATCTGTAATACAGCTTTTACCACATCATTATGTGATTTACCCACCTGTATCACACCCTAGCTACTACAGCATCTCATATTTCTATTGGTCCCCCTGACTAGCACAGTGCTTTAGGAAAATGTGGTACACAAACACCAAAGGCTCTACAAGTCCTGCAGTTCTGGATTTAAGTGGCTCTGTCACTTAAAAAATGTGGAATCTTGAGCTAATTACCCAAGCACTCAAGTCTCAGTTTCCCTTTCTGTGAAATAGAAAAAAACTACCTCAAAGACTGTGTTAATCAAGTAGAATTAGTAATTCTCCAATGCTTGAGAAAAGAGCATCTAAATTAAAAATTCTAAGGCTGTCTCTGAGGGCTAGTAAGAGATGCCAATGCAAGATTTGAAACTGATTACATACATTCCTTAATTTAAAAATACAGCTTGGCCATGTTTAACTAACTCTAAATTTCTTCCTTTAGGAAACATTGCTTAGTGCAAATTTAAAGATGGTAACCCAGCAATCTTTAAAGTACTATAAATGGAGCATTCAATATGCCAGACCCATAGCTATCAATCAACTCAAACACATTTTGCAACTGACCTGCTATGAAGAATAGCATCTTAGACTTAAAATCACCCTCTTTTTCAATGAGGTTAAGAAAAAAAGGAGTACCCGAGTTCCCAAAATACCTATTAACGAAATCTCACTAAAATTACACTGTATGTTTTACACATTGTCTCATTTGATTCTTAACAATAACTAACAATTCTGAGATGTATGATATCTGCCCTTTTTGATGGGAGGACACACAATTATCTTACACATGAAGAAAGTTAAGCTTGGAGAAATTATGTTACTTGACTATAGTTAAGTAACTTATTAACTAACTAGCAGACCTAAGCCTAGACTTGAGGGCCACTGACTTCAAGATACACCAGGAGCTACAACACACATAAATATCTACCGTACAGGAATTTGCAGTCCAGGTCTGGAGACACGGAAAATATAAAAACAAAGATGAAAACTCTTAAAGTACAAAAGATGTAAAAAATGTGGTAAACTGTAAAGTTGAAAGTACAGATTTGTGTCCCTTAGTATGTTACTAATGTATGAGCTAAACTACAATTTTTGGAAATGGGGCCTGAAATCTTTTAAAACATATTTCCCAGCTGATCGGTAATGCACATTAATGCATTCATGTTTCAGATTCACTGTTGTAAACAATATCCAGAATGAGTTAAGGAGGTAAAGATCAAACTGACTAATTTTTCTCTTTCAAACTTACCTAAATTATTGTTACTTTCTTTATACTGCTCTTAAGAGCAATGAAAGAATTAAGTTTTAAATGGTACACAAAAAGTGGCTCTAACTAGTAGAAATTACACTATCTCTAAAACACCTTTCTGTGAAATCTTCATTTATGAAAGTCATGATAACCAATCTCATGTTTTAACAGATATTACAGCAACTTATTAACCTAATACTTTGCTGGCTATAATTCAATGTGTAAACATACAAGATCATATTCATGAACAAATTGATAATCCAAATATGATTATACTGCCACCCAGTGCTCAACTTTTAAAGTGACAAAATCACACTGAGGACTTGGGAGAGAAAACCCCACAAAACACTGCTCTTAGATCCAGTAGTTTTGTAGTAGAAATGACGAAGTTTTGCCTTAAAAAATTGGTCCTACTTTAGAGATCATTGTCATAACACTTTGTATGTTTAAAATAAAAATCTTGTAATTCAAATCAAAGAGGAACATGTATTAGACAACTATTACATGGTTAATAGTATTAAAAATAGCCACAAAAAAATTGGGCTACTAACTACTACACAATCATTGGAATAACAGAGAAAAAGACATTAAATGTATGACAAATTGTTATTTTTCAAAGATGGCAGCAATAATATACCCCACCCACATGTTCTGCAACATGACCCTGTTGCTCTCACGCTGATGCAGAGCCTACTTCTCCACCCCTTCCAATCCAGATGGACCTATGGCAGCTCTGAGAGAACACAGAGTGATCCTCCTCCAGGCACAGCCCTCAACCACCCAAGTCGTTTCTACTCTCTCAAAACACTCGCTCTTGGGAAATATTTCTCCTGTAAACCATCATATATGACAAGATGACTACTCTGAGATGACTGTGGAGAGAAGCCCTGGAGGACAACAGACCCGTATGGGGCCAGGGAGCAGAGGCACCAGAAATGCAGGCAAAGGAGCCATCACAGAAGTGGATCCTCCAGGTCCAGCCTGTGCCACATGGAAAGAAACAATGACCTAGATGAGTTATTCCCAAATTACTGACATGTACAGTCACAAGCAAAATAAAATGGTTGTTAAAAGATACTAAGTTTTGAGGCAGTTTATTATGTAATTAAACTTTTTCCTGAAAGTATCCGTTGCTGTAAGAAAACTCTAAAACATGTGGGCACCAGTTTTGAGAATGAGTAGTGGCCTTCCTCAAGCAGCCTATGAATGAAGGTTTGAAGGACTGTGAGAAGATTGTTATTAGAGATGGAGAAGAGGCAGTTATCACCATGTATGAGAAATGTACTTTTTTTAACATGAATTATTTCATTAAAAAGGGTGATGATAATTGGTTCTCCTAGTTGCTGACTCAGTTGAGGGGGTAAATATACGACAATGGAGATGACAGTTCAGCAGTATCTGATCTTGAGTTTGAAATTGAGGGGAGTTAATGTTAATGATAAACATTAATTCAGTTGTCCAAAACAATTCTAAAGGAGTTCCAGTTTCTGAAGTTGTCTTGATTATTTATACCAAAGTCTACTCAAAATGCTTACTCAATAATTATGATGTAATCTAAAAAGTTTCCAGCTATGTGAAATTTTAAGGCAAGCACAATTAAACCATGTGTACCAAGGTTATTAGAAAACATAATGTTGTGTGGATTTAAATCTCTATGAACATCAATACCTGAAATATTAAAAATAAACACAGATTTTTATGCCCTTAGTGGACTGCAGACTATTTATTTGCTCAGCTTAGTTTCCTCCCTGTCTCCATAACATAAGATATATAGGCTGAATTGAGCTGGCAAAAGCATATCCCTTTAAACCATCATGATACTGCAAACTCAATTAAATATATAATACAATCCAATTTATTGATGCCTGACAATGATACGTATCTTTAAAATTAAGACTCGTGGAGTGTCATGTTCAATCACGCTATTTTCAATGTTATTTGACTGATGGTTTCTTTAGTAAAATAGAACTTTCTTGCCTGCCTGCCCTTGTTGGTCATGATATAGACTGTTCACTTGCAGGACATATTATACATTTAACCAAAAGTACCTATGAATGAGGCTACTGTGTATTTTAAAACAGCTGTTTAGAAATAGAAAAGTTAAACCAGTTATTTGTCAATTTTCAGGCCTTAAAATTTAGCCTAGTAGCTTTAGTTAGGATATACAGTACATCCAATAGTGGTGTTTAAGACTAATACATAAAGAAAGCAAAATTAGAATTCACTTCCTTTTTTAATATAACAGAAAAATGCAACTAAAAAAATAGGAATTCCAAGAAAAAAAGAAAGAATATAGGCCTTGTGAATTATATCTTCCTTCTCCAGTTGGTTTACCTTACCCACCTATTTTGCTGGTCAAAGTGGAAGTGAAGCTGATGGAAGGGCTGAAAATGTAACATAAAATTTCTGCACTACTTCTTTTTAAATGGCTACAGAGGTTAGGAGAGCCAAGAAGCTGCTGAAGTTATCTTCAATCTCCTGTCTCTGCATGACTCTTAAACATTACGAATTTGATCTGAATACTTTGGAAGAACTGGAATGTTCTCATTTAGCTTAGAATTCAGGAAACCTTTTCTGTAAAGGGCCACACAGTATTTTGGGCTTTACAGCCTAATAGCCAAATTGAAGATATTACATAAGTACTTATATAAAAAGAAAAAATTCACTTTTTAATTGATGGTTTTCAAAATATAATAATAAGTATAATTTGTTGTAATATACATCTACTACTAAGAATAGAATTCTCTTCTGGGGGGACATTTCCCTATCATCAAAATCATTTACATATGATTTTAACCAAGCATATTTAATGCTTAGAAGGCATGCATAGACTTTTTTTACATTCTTCTGATATTTGCCTTTTAACATGTCATTACATCATAGATTATCACTTCCAACTGGGAGTTAGGTGGAAGCTCCTTAATTGCATAGTTGAGTGGATTTTAAAATATGAGTATTTCCTTTGCACTTGCATCCAGCTCTGAAAAACACCAATTAAAATATAGTTTGAGTTTGGGTACTTTATCTATTGCAGATTTGTGTGGGACTGAAGATCTTGGTTCTTTTAACTTCTGACAGCAATGAAAGCATATAAAATATATCAAGGCAACTGACATGACTTGTGATTCAAAAGTTTTGAATCAAAACTGTTGTCAACTCGACTTTACTACACTATCAGTTTAAAACTGCTTTGTCTTCCAATTCTAGGTTGATTCATTAAATGTTAGCAAGTATGCAGAAAAGCTAATTTTCAAAGTCATTCAGTGTTCAACAGTAGTTGCTGAAGGAAGTACTAGTTCAGAAAAATTTCAACTTTAGCCCTGAGCTAAAGACAGACAAACAAACAAGAAAACTGCCAGTGCTAAGCTACCAAACTACTGTGCTGTCAGGTCATTCAGCTTCTTTTTCTGACAAAAATTCACAGAACTGATAATGGTTAAGTCCATGGAAGTGAATGAAGTTAACTACTGGATCAGTAACACATGACAGATTCACATACAATGTACCTGCTTTTGAATAATAAAATGAGTAACTACAGACTTTTAAAATCTTTTCATAATCTTTGTATATTTGTCCAACTCAGTCTTCCTCTGCTTCACATACCACCATGAGTTTTAACGTATCTTAGCAGATTCTACCTCAGACTGTACTGAATTAGTATTTTTTGCAACTTCTTTGAAATTAAGTCTCTCCTGTAGTTGTTCCATGCAGATGATTCAGTCACTTCAAATTGCAGACTCCACATAGACTCCTTGAATAAACAACTCAGCAGGATCAGTAACATCTGTCTAGTCATCAAAGGTCTAGGAAAAATACTTGAAATAATTTGCCTTGAATTTTAATTGACTATTGATGTTCCCAATGTCCATAACTCTTCAAGCAACTGTTTTTGCTAAGAGGCTAAAAGTCCTAAATAATTTATTCTCTGGACACACTTCTCCAGTTACTGTAATTAAATATGAGTTAGCTTATCAATGGCAAATGGCTTTCTATACCTGGCCTACACGAGTCACTCAGAAACTTACTTTAGCTGCAGCCTTATTTTTATTAATTTTTATGAAGAAATTCTTCTGTGATAAGATATTCCACTCTACATTTTCTGAACCTTCTGACCCATTGTTTTTCCTGGGTTGGTAGTACTGTGATGAGTGCTTCGTCTGATAATGCCAGTATTTATTTTTTTGGCACAGCTATTGTACCATGAATAATCAACACAATGCGTGGCCATCTAATTCAATAACAAAATAGTCCACACTCCCATGTCTCAAAAGCATGATATTCAAAGGTCACATTTTTTTCTTGTTTAGACATGATGGGTATGCAGTGGTTAACAAAGCAAATAAATGTTACCATATAGAGATATGCTTGACACCCAAAGTGCTATTGTAACTGCATTACTGGGGTATGCTGTACACCGAGCAGCAGTGATGTACACACCACATATGGTTTTTGTTCCAACTCCAAAGTTCCTCTCTCTTAATACGAAAGCAGTCATAGATAATACACAAACAAATGTGTGGCTACATTCCAACAAAACTATTAATGGACACTGAAATTTGTGTTTGGTGTTATTTGCACATGCCCCCAAATATTGTTACTCTTTTATTTTTTTTCAACCACTTAAAAATGTAGAAGCCATTCTTAACATCCATTCCATTTGAAAACAAGTGGTGGGTCATAGTTTGCAAATCTCAGATTAAACTCATGAAAAGCAATGCAAGATAGTAATTTGGCTCCCATGCAGACAGTGGAGCTAGACTACCAGACTATCTAAACTTTGGCTTCCTCATCTCTCAAATGAAGATAATGTAAATACTCACCTCATACATTTCTCTTGAGGATGAACTAAACGATTATATAAGTCACTTAGTAAACTGCCTAGCATATAGTGTATTAGTTGTTAACACTGCTTACTAAGTAGAATACAATTGCAAATGGATTTTAATTCCTATTAACAACCCTGTATGATTTAAAACTCACTGGAGGTCTGAGGAAAGCAGCCTACTTGGATTTTAACAAATGTCTTCCAAGAAGGAAACTTCCAAGAGTGTATTCACCACCATTCTTTGTTATATTTCCCACAACCTTACTAGCATTTTCATTCCCAGGGTATTTCAAACTGGCAAATATTCCTCCTTTTCTCCAGTGCTGGCTGCAAACCCACCATGAGAGTAATTTTTGGAGAGTAGCATTTTCATTCCCAGGGTATTTCAAACTGGCAAATATTCCTCCTTTTCTCCAGTGCTGGCTGCAAACCCACCACGAGAGTAATTTTTGGACAGACCATATCTAAAGTTCTGCTGCATATCTAGATTAGTGAGCAAGTATGAATAAAAGTGACATTTCTGGCAATAACATTGTTATACTAGAAATTCATGAATCAATCCATATAAGCAAATGAAAATCACAATCAAATTTTTTGGTTGACCACAACGCCTTAGATGAGACTCAATACTAATGTAACTAATATATATCTTTACTGCTCTGAAATAAACCACATCTTAAATGTATAAAAGCTACTAAAGTTGGATTACATTCATTCATTATGCTGTATGCATCAGTGTCACCCCCACCCCATCAAATATTTAAGACTAAGGACTCAGAAGACTAAGGACAGAGGGCCTTTTCTTTTGAATCAATTTTAGATGTTCCCCACATTATTATGCATTTGTATAGAAAATAATACGATGTCCCTGATTTTACTGCTTCTTTTCCTAATTCTTTGTTTTACAATAAATATGAATTACCTGTAGGGGAGAAAAGCCAGTATGTATTCATTAAAACAAAGTTTGGAAAATACACCAAAGCCAAGTACCCAAAATAATGGTTTCAGTTAAAACCAACTTGCTCACCTACAACCAGGCCACATTCAGGACAGATCATATCACCAGCTCTATAGTCTTCCACTAAAATCGCATCTGGGTGGTTTGGACATGTGACTCTTGGAAGAGCATCCAAACTAAATGGGAAAAAAAAAAAATTTATGTCCTCCCAACCAACATGTAACAAAGTATAGTCTTTTGTGGGAACAAAGGGGGGGTTTTGAACACTTTTCCAATATTATACATTTACAATACATTCAAGCTAAATATTCAAAATAAACATCGTTACATCACTTTCATTCCAGATAGCAATTAACAGGTAATTTGCATTGATATTATTTTTTCTAAGTTACTGGTTTGCAGACATCAAAGGTTTTAAAAACTTCTATAGAAAACAAGTGTTTTTTCTTTTAACATTTAGGCTACAAAGATTTTTAAATATATTGATTAGTGTAGAAATAACTAGCTACCATGATAACCAGCAACATTTGCATATAGTCATCCTTGTTTGTGTGCCTTGCCACTTCTCTGGTCTGTTTCTACTTGCTAGGTATTTTAGTGATAGATTTTGAATAGTACACTGAACCTAACAGGTATGTAAAGTATGGTGGTAGATGTGGTTCAGCTGAACTTAAGACCTGATGATTTCATTAGTCCAGAATGGAGTTGGTCAGCATTTGAGAAATGGTTTCAAAAGCTACTTTTTAATCTGTTTATGGTATTAATAATTAGCTCAGTTACTTTATTTTGAAAATAAAGCAGTTTGGGGAAGACACAACACACATACCTTAAATGACCTGACAGAATCAGTTTAAGTAACAGAGATATTTATCAAAAACTTAGTAATTATTTCTGGGAGTACAACCTCACAATGCAACCACTTGGCATCAACTGAAAATAAGCCCTCTTCAAAAGTTCACCTGAAGTAACAGTACAAGGTTATATCAGGACCATCACAAAAATACACCTAAAGGACAACATCAACCATTCTTTATAGTATGTACTGATTACCTTTGGTTTGGATAAAGTTTCTCACACTAGCAAATACAATCCAGAACATTCTCAACATAAAAGGTGATTCCCACTGAAAAACTGATGAAATAACACTTAGCCCCAAAATTTGTATGTTCTGGTTAACCAGAACACATCTTGGGTTTTTTCATTGGGAAATGGGGGCTTGCTTTATATTCTCGTTGATTCTATAAATTCCTATCAAGAAAATATTTTTATAAATTATGACAAATAAATACTAACCAGTTACAAATTTTTAAAAACTGTCAAAATTTCTAGGAAAATGCCAGCAGAGTAACAGTGATTACAACGCCTAAAACGGGCAGGCCTGTGTCACACGGGTTACAAAGGAAAGAACTGATTTATTTTGCACTATTAAGTCTATACAGGTATCTTGCAGTGTGTGTGTGCAAATACATATATATATGTGATAAGGCAGTATCTCAGATAAGCTAAAAAAGAGTGAAGTGGGGATTTTCTACAGAACTGGACATATTAACTAGTTACATACATTAATTAACGTGGATTACTCTCAATATGCTTATCAAAAGAAACTAGACAGAGATATACAAATGCTATTTATATGAACTTTAGAATGGACAAAGCAAATATGTATCTATGGTGTTGCAAGTCAGGATGTGGTTATCTTTGGGAAGGGGTAATGACTGAGGGCACAAAGGAAGCTTCCAGGATGCTACTGGTATTTGATTCCTTGAGCTGGGTGGTAGCTACGTGTATGTGCTCCCTTCGTTAACTGTGCACTTAAATGGGCACCCTAACCTCACATTAAAGGTAAAAGGTAGCAAAAAGAGAAGTTTACATTAGACTCCTTTTTTGGGGGAAGATATTAAAAATACATGCATAAGTTTTGTTAATGCACAGAATCACTAGGAAAACATAAGGAACTTGTTACAATGGCTGTCTTTGGGGAGAATTAGAGGCTGGGAGGGAGAGAAGGAAGGAAACTGCTTTTCTTTTTCTTGTTTTTGCACTGTTTTTAAGTGTTACCTATCTGAAACAAAATGAGACCATAGTAAGGTAGTCAATTTTTAATCAAATTACCGCTCAGAGTAATAAAAGAGGAACCACAGGAGTGGGGTGGTGAGGGAAGGGAGAGAAACAATAGGGAAGGAATAGAGTAAATAACCACCAGTGATAGTAAAACAATTTAGACAACCAAAGGAGCCAGATAATCCCAAACCTCATTTTATAGTTATTATTTATTGGGTGCTTATACAATGTTATTTATTTTCAGAGCAACCCTACAGGATGAACGTTATCTCCATTTTAAAGGTTATACTCCAGGAATGATTTGAAGTCTGAGAGTAAGTGGTGGAATTTGAGTTCACAGCATTTATGCTCTTCTCCGTGAAAATATGATGCAGCTTCATAGCCTGGTAACTGTACATCTTCCACAAGGTAAAAAAAAAAGCTAAAGAAATATACTAACATTTACCTTTGTTCTCACTGACAGAAAAACTTGAGAGATGGACAACTGCAATGGCACATATATTTAAGAGCTGGCCATGTCTGGAAAAAATTTATTTCAAACATTTTCTTAACAAATGAAGAAAATAAAGGTGTACAGAGGGAAGTATATTCTTTCAGTAAGCAATCTATCAAGCCACCTTACTATATTTAACTACTGCAACATTTCTTAGAAATTATATGCAATACCTGTGCCCAAATACGACCATTATTTACCTTTCAAATCTACTGCCATGAGAATATAAACGGCATTACAATGCCTTTGGGAAGCTTAAGTTTTCCATTTACCTACTAGGAAGCGTTACCTGACAAGAGCCACACCCAGATTGATCACAAAATTACAATAAGTAAACAAGACTGTTGTGGGATAAGATTTGTTTCCAAGTTGTTCTAGCTAAAAGCTGACTCTCCAATGCCCCACATTTTTAAAATACAGTAATATGAAAGAATAAGTCTTCTCTGTTACCATAAAGGGACTGGACTTGGCCAGTTCCTATTTTGTGATCCGGGCTTTCATTGTAACTCCATTCCGCAGAGGATAACAAGTTCATAAAAATTATGCCAGAGTTGGCTTCCAGAAGAGACAGAATTTAAGTTGATACTTCTGATACATTATGGGTTAACTAGAGGCCAAGGATCCTGAAACTCCACCCTCTGTTGTAACACTAACTTTCAAAAAGTCAACATCGGCATGACTCAGTTTACACTTTTACAAAAATACTAGTATCTACCTCAATGGTAATGAGAGATTTAATTAGGGTCTGCATACATTTTTCAGGTTACAGGATTAAAGGCTGTCTCTAAGGCTGCATACATCATATTTAAAAAATATACTAAAAAGTAGCTTCCCAGCATACCTACGTAACCTTTTGCAGGCAACATTTTCTTCACAAGTATGCAGAAGAAATTTGTAAAAAATAAAAATAAAAATAAAAAAGTCTCTCAAAAAGGAACTTAACCACTCTTCGGAGATGCGGTAGGTTCCACTTCGGAGGGCCTCTGGGATGGTAATCAGTTTCCACCAGGCTACCAATGCTCACTTTCCTAACTTTGTAGCTGTCAAACCGACAGGGGCCTGGAGCTAACCCTTTCCCGCTCTTCGGAAAGGAAGACCCATGAACTCAGGGCTGGCTGAGCCACAGATGGAAAAACAAGCGCAAGAAAAAAATTAGCAAGAAAAAACCCGAAAGTTGAAACATCCGCAAAAGACGCAAAGCCAGGGGCAGGGCACACAGGGGCCCCCACAGGGTGGTGCCTGGGTGACAAACGACCTCGGACGCTGGATGTAACGCCGACAGCTCGGCACCGCCTGCGACACCGGACAGCCCTGCCGGCTAGAAGCGCCTTTGTCCGGGCCGGCACCGCCTGCGACACCCGACAGCCCTGCCGGCTAGAAGCGCCTTTGTCCGGGCCGGCCCTACGGCCCCGCCGCACCCCACGCGGCCTCTGGGGCGCTCTGCTCGGCGCGGCGGTTTTCGCAGCCGCCTCGCAACCCCCAGCATTCACTCGCCCCTCAGCTGGCCGGGCTCGGCCGGGCATACTAACCGGCTGGTAGACGCCATCTTCGCGGCCACTGCGGTTGGAGGAACAAGACACACACAAACGTAGAACAGGAAGAGCGTGTGGCGACTAGACGCTTGGAGACGAGCTTTTATAAGCGAGTCACCCACGCAGTCGTAATAGGGCGCGGCTACGGGTCCGGAGAACGGCCAAGAAAAGCGAGATCCCGTACGCAACGTGCTTTGCGTTTTCTTGTTTTCCTGTTCCGTTTCCGTAATTTGCTACTTTGCTGGGAGAATCAGCAAAATTACACAGGAAGACTCTTAAGGGAACCGTGCAAACGGGCAACATCAGAGATATCATCAACTTGACTGAGTTAACACGCAAACACAGACCGGGCTTCGCGGTGAAGCAAAGCCTCTGTCTCTGAGGACTAACCACCCCTCCCCCCGGGGAGCCAGTTACTTATTTTAAGCGCACATCTTCCTTCCCCAGAGGGGTGATGCCACTAGGGAAATTGGAATGAAAAAAGAAGTTCCCTTAGGTCAGCCAGACCTGATGTCAATTCTTACCCTGCCATCAGCTAGCAAGCCTTCCTAGGCACATCCTGTCGACCTTCGCGGCATAGGATAATAGTGTCTCTCTTGCATACCCTTTTATAATTGGCGAGAGATGAAACAAAACCGTGTGAAAGCAACTTGCACCCGGGAGACAGGGAGATGTTCGCCCTATCCTGAGTTTTTTTTTATATGGACTTCATAAATTTGGCTCAAAGCAGAAGTACAGAGAATTTAGCAGAACAATTGGATATCGCAAAGTCCCTAGATTTATTCATTAGTCAAACTGAGGCAGGGACCATAGATGTAGGGCCTCCGGAGGGGCAGGGCAGGGTATCTGCAGTCAGAGCAATGTAACTACATGCAAGGAAACCCCCCTTGCTAAAACTCTATGTTAAACACTGAGCTCTAGAATCATTCTTCAGTGAGATCAGTTAATGTTCCCCAGATAAAGAAGGGTAGCACATGTTTTATTATGCTAATCATTAGTAACCATGTGTAAGATTCACTTTAGCATGCTAAAAGGCCCAGGCCTATGTGCTGTCTTTCCTCCTTCAGATCTGACAAGGTGATTTTGCAAACTGAGCAACTAACTTAGCAGGCAGACCCAGCTGTAGACGACATGGTAAAAGGCAGGAAGAATTCCTTCTTAAAGATAAGATTGCATTTTAACATCCAGGAAGTTCAAGAAGCAGGATTTAGCAAATAGACAATGCCTCAGCCCACCTTGGGGGCTGGGCAGGCAGCCTTTTGATATGCTCCCAGACGAAGGCGCCGGTGTCCCAGAGAGAAATCAAGGCAGGAAATTCCTTACAGGTAAGTTAATTTTTAATATTCAGAGACCACTTAACAAGTCTCCACCCTTGAGTTTTTTCATGTTCTCGAAAAATCCTCAGCTGCCTATAAAACCCCCTAGACAACGCACCACTACTGACTCTCATCCCCTCCTGGCGTGAGCCGGGAGCTCTGTCCTTTCACTTGATCTCTAAATAAAAGCCTGTACCTTGCTCTCCTACCTTGGCTGTTTGTGAAGCTCATTCTTCGGCACCGCAAACAAGAACCCCGGCATCAAAACTAATGTCAGAATAGTTACAATAACACTACCACCGCTTTGCTGAAAACAAACCACCCTTGACCTTGTGGGAATCTAAAGAAAGAGGAAAAAGGGTGTTCTAGGTTTCTATGGGGATGAGGACTTAGAATATAGTGGCTGCTTTGTTCATTTGGGCATGGGACTTAAGTGTCAGTGAACACTGATTGTTTTCTTGAAAGGTGGAAAAGTCTCGCTTCCTTAGAAAAAACAAAGGGCGTAAGAAGCAGGAGTTGAGTACTGAAATCCGGATAGGATGGGGGGGAGCCTTTTCTTTCTCACTCTTCCAATCGTAATTCCGTAATTTAAAAATTGACTGTACCTTGGGGAGGGGTGGGGGAGGAGGTCCCTCTTAATAGCTGAGAAAGTTTCAGAAATGCCAGTTCACTGTCGCTGTGCCAAGTTCAACCAGGAAAGGGCGTGGGGGTGGGGTCTCCACCGGAATTCGGCAGGAAGTTTTCAAGGTAGAGCACCTTGGCTTGAAGAAAGAGAGCGAGGAGGAGGATGAGGGCATTGGGTCCAAGAATGGGTCTTGAGGTCCAAGAATAAGGACCTACCACCTAATAGTTTATGGTAGATATTAAGTAATGTTTGTGGAAGGAAGAAACCATCAGAAAAACTGAAAGCCCAGTGGAAGGAAGCAACCAGTTAAATTACTTCTGCCTCACCTGGGGAGTCTCTAATCTGTCATAACCTAGCTAGAATTTTTTTTATAATTAAAACGGGAGTTTAGGGAGCCATTTTTTCTCTTTTGTTAGTACAGCATTGGCAAACATTTTCATCAACATTTACCCCGTTTAATCTTTGTATCCAATCCTGAGATTAAAACACACTCACACAGTTCAGGTTTTATCACCTAGAAATCATTGATCCAGTCTAGCATTTACCAAAACTTCTCATAATGTCACCATCATTTTTATTTACTGAATTATGTGAATTAATGGAAATAATTTAAGTCAATTACTTAAATTGGCTCTTTTTTAACTTAAAAATTTATTTAAAAAGTTTATATCACTACTGTGAAATCATGACTTGATGTGCTAGTTACAGTTCTTCTTAAGTATAAAATACCTAGTAAATAAATACCTAGTAAATAATTTCTTAAATGTTTGTGACCCATCTAGATCTTTTTTAAATTTGAGGTATAATTACATATAGAATTCACCTGTTTAGTAGTGATTTTTAGTAGTTACAAAGTTGCACAACCATCCCCACAATCTAGTTTTGGCATATATCCCTCATCCTTGTGAGACAGGGACCGTGGGTGTAGTCAAAGTAGGGTGAGGGCCTCCGGAAAAAGCAAAGCAGGATATTTACAGTCAGAGCAATGTAACTACATGCAAGGAAGCCCCTTACCAAAACTCTTGTGTTAAACATTAAGCTCTAAAGTCATTCTGCTGTGAGATCAGTTAATATTCCCCAGATAAAGAAGAGTAGCACTTGTTTTTATTATGCTAATCATTTGTAATCATGTGTAAGATTCACTTTAGCATGCTAAAAGACCCAGGCCTCTGTGTTGTCTTTCTGCCTTCAGACCTGATGAGGTGATTTTGCAACTGGGCAACTAATTTAGTATGCAGGCCCAGCTGTAAACAACATAGTAACAGGCAGGAAGGATTCCACCTTAAAGATAAGATTGTATTTTAATACCCAGAAAGTAGTAAGATTCTTAAACTTGCTCTTTAGCAAACAATACCTCAGCCCACTTTGGGGGCTGGGGAGACGGCCTTGTTTTTTATGCTCCCAGACCAAGGACACGGTATCACAGGGAGAAATCAGAGCGGTAAATTTCTTGTGTTAAGTTAATTTTAAATATTCAGGGAGCACTTAGCAAGCCCATACCCCTAAGACTATCCGGTTCCCAAAATTCCTCAACTGCCTATAAAACCCCTAGACAATGCACCTCTGTCCTCTCACTGTATCTCTCAATCACTGTCCACTCACTGTATCTCCTTGGCTCTCCTGCCTTGGGTATTTGCTAAGTTCATTCTTCAACTCCGCAAACAAGAACCCCGGCATCACTAGTAAGATCCTCATGCCCATGTACAGTTAATGCCCGGTCCACTTTTAGCCCCAGGAATCACCAATCTTTCTGTCCCTATATATTTGCCTTCTCTGGACTTTTCATGTAAACGGAATTATGTGATATGTTGTCCTTTGTGTCTGGCTCATTTCACTTGGCATAATGTTGTGGAGGTTCATTAGATTTATCTTATGGCCTCACTTTTGGAAGCATTGGTATATATGTGTTGGTTATAAAAGTGAGTGGGATATGGGAGAAGATGACAATTTCCTAACTTAAGCAAGATTTGAAAAATATTTGTTTGGAAGTTATATGATATATTCTGCTGGACTAGGAAGAATGGGGAATTCCGTGAAATGTATGATCAGATCTAACTTGGACTCTTGGAAATGGGATGAAATGTCAAGATGTGAGACCAGACTCATGTACCTGTGGCCAGCATGCCATATATATTACTTCTAGAAATGTGAGGGGTTTTTTTCTTCTAATTTTTCAAAATTTTTATCAGTTATGAACTATTAAAGCATACTAAAATTAGAATAATATAGTCATATGCCTATTATCCTGATTAAACAATTTTTCAAGATTTTGCCCCTTTATTTCATGTAATCTTTTTTTCCCTTTTTTCTCCCTTCGTTAAGATTTTTAAAAAACAAGTCCCATATATCATCTTGACCCATACATGCTTTAATGTGTATTTCTAAAAAATATGGACTTTAAACCTTTTATATATAACATTAGAATACTTAATAAATTACCAAAGATCTCTCTACACACTGAGTTTTCATTTGGTGATTGTACTGAGCCTACTTCTTGGTAGTTTGCTTTCACCAGACAGATAAAGTAAGGCCTTGCGGAATGTGGAAGGGAGCCACAGAGGGAGAAGGGAGGAGCCACAGAGGAAGAAGGGAGGAGCCACAGAGGGAGAAGGGAGGAGCCC
This sequence comes from Manis javanica, assembly GCF_040802235.1. Taxonomy (NCBI): domain Eukaryota; kingdom Metazoa; phylum Chordata; class Mammalia; order Pholidota; family Manidae; genus Manis; species Manis javanica. Next base: position 75,012,009 of record NC_133159.1, read on the forward strand.
CACAGGCAGCTGCAAAAACTCGTGAGTTCTGGAAAGCAGGCCTGAGGCCCTTACGCATTAGACCTTCTATTTGGTGCCTCACATTCATTTTCTTATCTAATTCTTGGTTATCTTATCAGGCAAATATTATTCTCCTAAAGGTTAGGTTGAGTGGGTAAAATTGCCCAGGATCACACAATAAGTGAGTGGTAGAGGTAGAATTCAAATCCAGAACGACTGACTAAGATTTTCCTGCTTCTGTGCATGCCTACTATGTGCAAGGCTATATTTTTAGGCCCAAATTATTGTATTGCCCTGGGAAATACAAATTATGTTTTTAGAGGCATTTACTATCTTTTTGATTCTCTAATAAAGGTGTAAAGCTTTATTTGATTTCAAATAGAAGTAGTAATAAAAATTAATAATCATGATATTAATAAACAGTGCTTACTGTATGGCAGGGCTATCTTAAGGCTTTGCATATATTAATTTATTTAATCTTTCTAACAGTTCTCTGAAATGGATATTATTATCATCCCTATTTTATGGAAGGAGAATATGAGGCACAGAATGGTTAAGTAACTAGCCTGAAGTCACACAGCTAGTAAATGGCAGAGCTGAGATTTGAAACCTGGCAATTTGACTCAAGTCCATGCAGTATGCCTCCTAGTAGAAAACTCAATACACAGAAATTCAATTTGCAAACTTTAAGATCGAAGAATGAATTCAGCAAGCAATGCACCTGCAGCAATCATTTGGACCTGATTTTACAGGGCAGCTGTACTCCAAAATATTTTGGTCAGCTGTCTGTATAAAGACACTTGTGTCTGTCATAATGTCATGTGCTACTTAAACCAAAATCTACCTGGCTCATATCCCATTGTTAAATGTATTTGCATATGTGATCCTGAATGTAATTTCTTTATTTGCTTGTTTGTTGATTCACTTGAAATCTCTGATTCCCCAGTATTAGTGACTTGTCCACCATTTGAGAATAAACCCAGCTTTTCACTGAGAAAATCCAGCAGTTTCTCCAAGTGCTAGAAAGTAGAATATAGGCTTAAAACACTAATAATCAATAAATAAATAATATTAACTGTTAGTTTTCTTCCAGCAGAATCAGAAAGATTGCTAGAAATTCACTTTTTAACTCAGTATTCACTGAATGTAGTTTCCTTTTAAACTTCTAAATTACTCTGATAAAAATCAGACAAAACTAAATAACTCTTAAAGAGTTCACATTAATAGTTTGTGACTTCTAAAATTATTATTTTTTCCAAAAAGATACCATTTGGCCTTAAGTATGTGTCTTCAGAATCTATGCTATACTATGTAGTCTTGTTTCATTATATGTCTTGAAGCTAATATTTTTTCCCAAAATAACAACTTTCTCATTTTATACAAAAAAAACATGAGGAACTTGAATGATGATATATGAGATTATAATTTTCTAAAAATGTGTTTACATACATTACTTGTAAATAAGATTTGCCTTTGAAGTCCCACATGGTTTTTTAAGTGACATACTGGGGGAAAATGAGAACATGAAACATGTTCACATTCATGTGACCTGTTACTTGACACTTTCTTAAAGACTGAATTTTAACATTAAATGTTTATTTTCTCCATGAGAATAACATGCCAAAAGCCTTATTGGTTGAAATAAGTAGTTATTTTAAAATAATTTTGTATTATTTGAATATTAAATTAAAACTCTGAAAATATTAATTATAAAGTCTGACCACATGAGAATATAATATCGCTTCTCGCATTACAGTCATGCATTTCTTACAGTATTATTAATTGATACAGCCCTTTTAGAAAGCAATTTGGCAATACTTCAAGTATGATTTAGATGTTAAAGCCTCTTGAGCCAGCAATCCCACTTCTGAGAACTGGAACAAGAAAATAGTCTAAATTGTGCAATACTATGTTCATGAAGATGTCCATTGTAATGTTGTTTATAATGATATAACATTGGAAGCAAGATAAATGCTGAAAATAGCAAAGTTGTAACTTTGATTATTATGTTATAGAACAGAAAGGAACCTTTACCTTTGAAATAGGAGAATAATATACAGATGGTCCCTAAAGTCTTAGCACAACTCACGTGATAAAACCAGTGCATGTACCAAGGACCTTTTCTAATCAACACTTTGCCAGGACTGATTCTGTTATTTCAGGTGCTTAAAAGCAAACTGCAGTGAGTTCACTGAGGGCCAAAGCATCCTAATATTTCCTTTGGACCTTTGTGACTAACTTTTTGCACACAAGAGATACCCAATAAATGTTGGTTTGTGTGAGTTATTGGTTGATTGAGTACAAGATTACATTTAAAAATATCATTATCCTGACTGTTCTTCACAATAATTAAACCAAATTAGTGAGGTTTACCAAGATGGCTCTCCCATTACAGCTTGCTTTTCCATTTCTTGTCCTTAGTGCTTTCTCATTTCAACCAAATTGTCCATAATACCTGCTCATTCCCATTATCTTCTGACCTTTCCTACTCAGGAATTTGCTCTTTCACATTATGAAAGGACCCAGCCCCACACTTTTGTGAAGTAAAGCATTTGCCACCACTGCCCTACCACTGATCTTAGCCAAAATGGGTAGTCTCTGCTCTGTGTCTCATGTTCAGACATCACAAGAGCCCACACTATAATTATTATTATTATTCGCTGAATACTAGCAATGTACCCACCACTAAACCAAGTCTCTTAATGACTGACGATAAGGTAAGCAATTCCCAAATATAGCTCAAAAAAGGTGGTATTTGGTATTCTATCAGTTACATAGAATACGTTTATTGGAGTGGGTTTTCTCAAGTTAAAAAAATTGAAGTTAACTTGGATGCAGTTTTTCTGTTAAAACCACAAAACTCATGATGGGTTAGCCCTCTAATAGCCCTTTTAAAGACTTTCTGTAACATTAGCATCAAGATGCAGTATAAAAGCTACATAAATAGTTCATGCCACTTGCTGCATTTTTTCTAATCCAGTGTTTTGACCACGCAAGCTCATTTTGTAGCACTCTTATCAAATGCTCACTCCTGTCTATGTATTATTATCTTTACTCTTTCATTTATATTAAACTCTGGCTGTAGACTTACATTATTCTCAATTTTGAAAACGAGGAGTTGGTTATATCTTTCTTCTTTCCTTCTGTTATGTGGAAGCTAATGTTAAAAAAAGACTCCTCACTAACCCAAGGTCAATAGTTTGATTTTACAGTAGAGATCCTAAGAATTTTCCACTAAAGTAAATGGTTGCAAATCGTTATATCTAAAATAACTAGTCTTGTGTGATACTTTCAAATTTTCATGAAGTTGTTCCATAGTAATACGATATGAGCTATACTTTAAGTTATTGACAACTTAGCTATGGCTTGCTTTCAAAACACTCTAAATTACACTTTGATAGATTATACCTTTAAAGTATTTTCATTTGGAACTCAAAAGTATTTGGATCTATTAATATGGAAATATATTTTTACAAGTAAATATGAAATAAGGAGAGAAAAAGTTTAAGTGATTTCCTAAGATCCTTTGTCCAGCACCATAGACCGTTAGTCCCATTTCCTAAACAAACAGCTATGCCTGAAAACAGCCCTGGGCATCACACCGAACTTGTGTTCACTGACTGGGTCCTGACTTTCCCAGCTCCTTTCCACCTGAGCACCTTGGCCAAAAGGTGGTGCTGCTTAAAACTCAGGTGACTCTACCATGTTGCAATTGTATAAACACTGGGCCTGACAGTCTTGAAATTACGTACTTTGTAAAATTAAATTTTCCTTTGAGGAAATTAAAATTATTTAGAATTCTGAACACAAGTAAGACTGCATTAATATTTTATACGGTCCAATATCTAATTTACATAATTGTAATTCATAAAAAATACATTCAAATTGTGTCAGGGATCTACTGATATAATTTTGTTTTACTTGCATAAACAGATCATATTCAATAGTCTATTAGTTCTTTTCAAGTAACAAGATGAACTGCATTCTTTGATTATATACCATAATTTATTTAAACACACCATCAATAATGGAGGGATTGGTTGTTTCCAGATTTTTGGTATTGTAAACTACGATGTCATGAACATTCTTGTTTATATTGTGGGTGAATTTTTGCATGTTCAAAATGTAAAAACCTAGCAACAGAATCAAGACATCAAAGGCCATGCTCATAAAACATTGTGATAGGTATCGTGAAATTGCCTTCCAGAAAGGTTGCTCTGATATAAGTGCCCATTTCACATGTTTGGACAGCAGGAGCTAAGATACCCTCTCATTATCATTTTAGACTAAGAACCAGACCCCGATAAGAAATATTCATTTGCCAGGCACAAGTGAGATGGATATAATTCCAGGCTTTTGTGTGTACCTATGCATATGCAAGTGTAATATGCATTACGTGGCTTAAAAATACTCACAGACCACTACTTGGCTGAATCTGTTTTGGACCCAGAAGCCAAGTGCAACTTTGAGTCCTGTATCCTGGCATTGGGCTTCCAGAGGTCAGAGTCCCACACTATTAATTAGCTAAAGCCTCAGCACAGGTGATTTAGCTGCCTGGCCGAAGTGACTCTGAGACAAGCTAATCATCATATCTGCAGCTTTTGAAACAATCTTTGGCATTTCAAGAAATCATTAATTAGTGAAAGACCTGGGCCAGAGACCCAAAGTTGAGAACAAAACAACAGAAAAAACCAAGGGTGTTCTGAGGGTCAGATTCCATTTGCAGAAATTCTTAATTCAACAAATATTTGTTGAGTGCCTGCTCTATGCCCAACTCTGCTTTAGGTGCTACAGACACAGGAGTGAACAGAACATTAAAAATCCTTGGCTTCATAAAAAATGTATTAGGAGGGCATATAGATGATAAATGAGAGAAACATCTTGTAGGTTCAATGGTGCCAAGAGCTAAAGAGAAAAAAATGAGGCAGGTATTGGGGATGTGTTGAAGGAGGGAAAGAGTGTTAGGAGTTGAGCGTAGGAAAGAGTGGGGTCTGGTCACACAGGGGATCAGAGGTCAGGGATGATTTTAGCTTTTACTCAGTGTGAGGTGGAGTGGCCTTGAAGGGTTTTCACCAGAACAGTGTCATGAGCTGACATTCCTTTAAAATGGTCACTTCACAGGATAGAGCAAGCAGACTAGAAGGGCATTCCAGAGAGATAAAAACTAGAAAACCGAAAGTTTTAATGAGTTTGGTACTCCTTCGTGCATATGTTGGTCAGCAGAACATTACAAAAACCTTCTCAGGAATTTACATGGAAAATGAAGCTAAAAGATACAGCTCTAAGGTTTCAGCTACAATATGATGTTTATACTTTCAATGGACAATTAATGAGAGGCAAAAAAGAGTTCATGAAAATAATACTTCAGATATGATAAACACTCTCACTGACAAAAGAACAAAATTATTTATCTTTTTAACAATGAGATTTTGCTACAAATGAACGGTTTTACCTAAGAAAAAAATGCTGTATCTAAATGTAAAAGTAGCAACTTATAATATGAAGAAATCAATATTGATTAGAAAATTCCAATTATTTCTGCAATTTATTTGATATCCCAAGACAGCTGTTTGTCAGCAAGCCAACTTCCTATTTAATTGGCATGACTGAGTAATTAGATGTCTTCTCAGAGCAGCAATAAAATGAAATTCTCATGTCTCAGGAACTTGGTTGAGGTTTTTGTTTTGTTGCTTTCCCCTGGGTTTATCCCACTGAGACCAAGGAGACTCCTTATTTAATCTGGGAATAATTTTTTATTTAAAATAATAGGTAATTGAATGGCTACGGAATTGTTTTCATCATAAGAATGATGGGAAAAATTCATGAATTTGACAAGAATGGTGATAATTTGCCTTTCTCATACTAAACCGTTCAGGCCCTCACCATTTCCCCTGGGCTCCAGGAGGAGCCTTCTGACTGGTCTTTCTCTGCGTCCAGGACTCTTCATCGGGTCAACTAGACTGCTCCTAAAATGCTGAGACAGAAAATTCCTTTTTGTTTGATTTAAACACATATGGGTTAGGCTTTCTGTAACTTTCAACATGAATATTCTTAACTAATACATGTAGCATGATCACATTTGCGATTTGTAAAGCTCATTTGGTCTACAAGGATAATGGGTTGCAAGGATTAAGGCAAGGGGAACTGTTAAGAAGGTGACTAATAATCCAGTTGAGAGATGATACTGTTAGACCAGAGGAAGCAGTTGGGTGGAGAAGGGATGAATTTAAGAGATACTTAGCATAATTCATAGAGGATTTGGATGTGAGGAGAAAAGTTAAGAATGACTTCTAGGTTTTCTGACGTTAAGCCACTGGATTGCTGGCACCATTCATTCAGGTGAGGAGACCAGATAGACAGGGTTTGCCTGTGAAATGTCCATGCAAGATGACAGATGGGGTGTTAGATATATTGGTCTGAAATTCAGTAGAAAGGGGCAGCCAGGGAGGTGGGAGGCAGTTCACAGATGACCAGTGTCACAGGAACAAGAAAGGATGGGGTTTAAGGAGGCCAGGATGGTCTGCAGTGGTAAATACTAAGAGGCAAAGTCAGATAGGACTGAGGAGTTTCATTCAAATCTAGAAACATGGAGGTCTTTACAGCTCCAGTCTTGGGCAGTCCCCCAAGTGGAAGGCTATGGCTTTCCATCCTGAGACTGAGACAATACGGATGGAGGATGGAGAGGGGAAGAGTAGTCAATGGGCTGAGTTGTGGGCAGTATGGTTCATAATCACCCAGGATCCTTCCCCCATAGTTGTCTGCACTGACAGCTGGGCCGTCTATCAGGGCTTGACCCTGTGGCTACTGACATGGTATCATGACAACTGGATGGTTGGTCACAGGCACCTTTGGGGGCAAGAGTTGTGGCAAGAGCTCTGGTCAGACTAAGACAGTTACTGTATATCATGTGACCAGCCATTTGCCTTTTGCATCCCCAGGGAATGATGAAACAGACACATTGGCCTGTGTGCACTGGCTAGAAGGAGAGCCTGCCTCTGATGTGGCCCAATGGCTACATCAGCATCTGTTGCATGTGGGGCAAGAGACAATGTGGGCTGTAGCCTATCGGTGGGGCTTGTCATTGACCTTTGAAGAAGTCAGCCGAGCCCGGAGGGAGAGCCATGCACATTGTGCAGATCAGCAAGCCACCAAGAGGGGGCCTAGAGAATCTCTTTGTAGCCTATTTCCGGTCGCCAGTGATTGAAAGCAATCAAGGCACCCACTTTATTGGACATGCGTTACAAGGATGGGTGCAGCAATTAGGAATAAAATGGGCATGGCTCTGGACATTTCAACACATGGACTGGTGATGGCTAGCTCTTCTGGCATCTTGGGGAAAAGGCCTGGAAGCTGTCCAACTGTGTATTCCTGGAATAACAGCAAAGTGATCCCCCACTATCACGGTTATTTGCTTCTACAGTCCTTGTGTCCTGGATGCACCCCCTGGCTGCAGCTGCCGTGTGATGGCTGGAATGGACGAGTTTTGGACTTAATCTGCATGGGACTTTGAACCTAGCTGAATCCTCTGGCTTGAGAATTATGATTGCATTGTTGTTGTCAAGAAAAAAATGCTTAAAGAGAGGCTTGACTTTGTCTAATGTTTGGTAAAAGTTTTGTGAGCAATCTAGCATGGTTGTTAGGAATGAGTAAACAAGTGTAGAAACATTTTGTGCTTAGTGAGAGACTGTGCTGTAAAATACATTTACTTAATCTGCATAGGCTGAATCCTCTGGTTTGAGGATTATTAAGATTTTATTGCTATTGCTATTGTATGTTACTAGATTGGTCAGAAGAAGGGGAACTAGTACACTGTAAGGCAAGATTTCTGGAGGGGTGGCCTATGGGTAAAACTAACATTTCCAGAATATCTCCCCTGGCTTTAGTTCATCTGCATATCAGTAGGCATTCAGAAGTGGAAAGTATGACTTTAGTGCATTTGTATCATTCCTCAGTTGGGGAGAGAAGTTCATCTCCATATCAATGGGTAATTACTTGGGCAAGGAGGGCTTTATCTGTCCCTGAGAGGTGAGGGGGATGGCTGGTTTTTGACTTCTGCTGGAGCAGGGAAGAGAGAAACTGGCCTCAGACTGCAGTTTGTGAGCAATAAATGGATTTTAAACTTTATTTCTCCCTTTGACTGATTTTGGTTTTTAGAGGTATTGCCCCAGGATTTCCTCTCCGCAGACTTACAGATATATTGTTCTGAAATTCAATAGAAAGTGGCAGCCAGAGAGGTGGGAGGCAATTCACAGATGCCCAGTGTCACAGGAACAAGAAAGTATAGGGTTTAAGGAGGCCAAGATGGTCTGCAGTGGTTAAATACTAAGAGGCAAAGTTAGATAGGACGGGGAAGTTTCATTCAGATCTAGGAACGTGGAGGTCTTTAGAGAACTTAGAAAAGTATTGTGTGTGGAATCCAGATTGCAGAGAGTTGCGGGTAAGCAAGGGACATGTGTGTGTGTGTGAAAAACTCTTTCAAAGAGGTATTCCACTTTGCAGGAAGATTTCTCAAAACTCCACAGCTAAATCAGCAGTCCTCTTCTTGTTGCTAATCCTGGCATATTTGGTGATATATCTACTCTGATGTCTTTAAATGTCATTGATATGCTGCAGACTCTCAAATATATATATATATATATCTCCAGCCTTTTCCTACACTCCACAGTTGAAAATCCAGCTGCCTAGTCAACATCTCCACCTCAAGTTTGAATAAGCATCTCGAACTTAATGTGCTCAAAACTGGCTTCCTGATCTTCCCCTAAGCCTGCTCCTCCAGAAGCCTCTCCACCTCAGTGATGGTGGTGCTGGGATTCTTGTTCACGAAGCCAAAGAATGAGCTTCACAAACATTCAAGGTAGGAGAGCAAGGGCAGAGGCTTTTATTTAGGAACAAAGTGAGAGAATAGAGCTCTTGGTGCATTCCAGGAGGGGACAAGGGAGCCCGTATACTGGTGCGCTGTCCAGGGGGTTTTATAGGCAGTTGAGGATTTTTCGAGAACATGAAAAAAACTTAGGGGTGTGGACTTGCATCACCTGCCCTGTCCTCAAGGTGGGCCGGGTCATAGTCTGATTGCCAGGGCTGACAGTGGAGTCATGGGTTATGCTGATACCCTTGCAGAACACTCAAACATTCCAGGCCAAGTTGCTTCTGGCCTTTTAACCTTTAACTGACCTCACTAAAGATGTCTATATTCTTAGGTATCTTTCCCTAGAGAATTAGTGTGACTTTGACTTTGCATAATGCTGAACAGAGTTTCAATGGGGACTTCTTTACCCATTGTTACATTGCTTTGACTGTAAATATTTCACCCTGCTTTTCTCGGAGGCCCTCACCCTACTCTGACTACACCCACCAACCCTGTCTCATTGGCACTCAATATTTCCAGTTGCCCTGGCCCCAAACTGGACTCATTCTTGTCCTCATAAACTCTGTTAGCAAATCCTGTTGTCTCTGCCTTCAAAAGATATCAGGAATCTGACCATTTCTTACCTTCCACAGCCACCTCTGTTATCTTTCACCCAAATTATTGTAGTAGGTCTCCACACCTCAACCTTTGCTGCCTCTACAGTCAGTTCTCAACATAGCAGCCAGAGTGATGCTTTGAGAAGATTGAAGAACTTTCAGAACCTGGGGTCCTTTCAAGAGGTGTGCAAGGAATGCACTCTCAACAGCAGAAAAGGGGAAGAAAGGTTGAGGTCTTTGAGATGACCAAGTGCCCAATTTTCAGTGAGGGAGAAAGAGGTTGGAAACCTCAGCCTAGATGAATGCAAAGACAGGATTTAAAAACTGAGGGGCCAAGTACTTTGAGCAGCAGCATCAACAGTGACTGCCAGGGGAACCAACCCAACTCAAGGATGTAGGTGCTGGTGTGAGGGGGCAAAGCAGCCAGAGCCGATGCTGGTGCTGTTGTTCAGGGAGTCTTAGCTCCTCGTAGGTGCCTCTGTCCAACCCCTTGGGGTTTCCCACTGTAACAATTTACACTGTCTCTAACCTCAGTGAGGCCTGGATAGCTAGTTAGGCATCTGGAGGCCTCAGGTCTGGCCTTGGCCTCTAAGGTCCCAATAAAGTTGACAACTTTCCTTTGTCCAGTACTGCATCACTCACTGGCAGACCCCATATTCACAGCCATGCCTTCCTCCTCTCCATGTCGGCTCTCCTAAAATCCCAGCCAGGTGGAAGGGATGGTAACCTCTGTCCCTGGTTCACGCAGAGTTCCCTATGGACCAGCCCTAGGCCTCACTGTTGGACCAAAACATGGAAGCCCTCACTCCAGAGGGCACAGAAATTAGAGAAACTGCACAGCTGGGCCTGCTGCTGCATACCCACCACTCTGCTTCCCACCCCCAGAAGGAACTGAAGGATGGATGCTGATGCATGTAAACCATAGGCTTATTGCTAGGATCTTAGTTGGGAGTGCTGGTCTGGTAGGTTGTTTTTTCACTTTGTTTTGTTTTTCATAGATGTGGTAGATGAGGTCATTTGCTATGATTTAATTGTGCTGGTGGTGGGCTTTGAGGTGTGAGAATGGAAAGGTTGGATATTTTTATTGTGTAGAATGGGAGAATATTAGGAATTGCTACTGAGGTAAAAGGTAGAAGACTTATTGGGTATCATAGAAGAATTAAGTCTGGTAAGGTCAGTGATGTGCATTCAGTTGTCAGAACCTGCGACAGCAGTTAGCAGCAGCCCAGCTGCCAGCATGGAGCTTCAGCCCCAGGCGAGAGGCTTTTTGCCCATGTAGGAGATAGGGCAATGGGCAAGTTATTCAAGGCAGCAAAAGTATCTTAGCTGGTGATGGATGATGATGATGAAATCTAAGATGGATGATTTAGGATGATTATATAAGGGGACTGACGGGGATAAAAATGAGGCAGCAGTGATTGTTTCAATGGGTATAAGAATCCCTAGGAAGGGCCAGATCCAGAAATTACTATTCAGTAGTTCTGGGATGAAGACCAAAATCTATTTTCATAGATCAATTCTGATTGTGATGTAAGAAGGCCACAGACCATTTTCTGACAGTGGATTTGAAATTATAGTGATTAAAGAAGATATTTTGTGAGGAGGTGAGAGAGAGAATACTGTAAGGATAGACTGTCACCGTGAGAAGACTAATTTACTATCTTAAAGGTGGAACAGGCTTGAATACTGAAAGGTTAAGGGTGTGCACAAGGAAGCCGGGGGCTGCAGCAGAGATGGAGTGAAGGTGAACAGCAGCAGAGGTGAGGCGGGCAAAGTACTGAAATATACATAATCCATATGGACCTTGAAGCCAACCCCAATAATGACAATACTAGGACAGAGAGGCAAAACTGTGAGCAAAGGTCAAAGCCATTGGTAAATGAACGGGAGGAGACTAGAGGTGGGTAGAGGCAGAGAAGAAATGGAGTTGAAACTGGCAAAGAGTTCTTACACAATGGTGAGAAGTGAAGCCGACTAACATTAGTTAGTGTTCATTGTTTGCCACACTTTACACGTCATTCTCACAAACAACTCACAAACTTCACATAAAGTAGATGCTAGTTTTTATTGCCCTTTCAGGACTAGGAAACAGAAGCACAGAGAAGTTAAGCGTCGACAAGTCTTTCACAGTCCCCATTCACCATGCAACATGTCCTTTCATAAAATGGTAGTGGAAAGTGTTTTAATACATCTTAACTGAAAGGGAAAAAAGGACCCATCACCTGAATAGTGTTAGTAGTGGGATTAACTTCGGAAAAACAATGGAAATATGTCTTTAAATTGCCTTTGTACAGACATATTTTTCAGTATCCTGCAGGTGGCAGCATCAAATGACAATTTCCCACTAGGTCATCCAATAGAAACCAGTCTGTGTACATCAACACTTCTCTCTATTCCATGCCTTCATGATTTCTTCAGCAGCATCCAGTGTACTGTCTTTCTGTAAACAAATGAAATAGCCATCACATACCAGAATAAATTCAAGATGAAGTAAAGATCTAAATAGAAAAAGATACCTAAGTCAGTAGTATATCAATAAGTCATGTAGTGATTTGGGAACCACGAGCCAGGGCGTCGGGTTGCAGCCTGTCATTGGCTTCCCCAGTGATGACCATGCCTGAGCATTTGCTGGGGGGGTCATGCCTTCCCAGTGCGTTGAGCCACTGGAAGCCTTGGCTATACTAAGCTGCAGCCCCAGCAGAAGCCTAGACAGAGCCTGGGGAACGGTACCCACAGCATCGTCCCCTGCCTCCATGGTCCAGTAAACCGGGCCTAAGCTCTGTAAGGAGCCCAGCAGCAAGTGAGACAAATGAGACAAACAGTTATTTATAATGCTATATTCCACTGCTGTCTGGCTGGAAAAGGGAATGAACCTCACAAGGATTCAAAATAAGAGGAGCTGGGGAAGTGTGAGGACAGTCACTACATATGATCTTGTGATGCTGGCTGCCAGTTCAGGACACTTTATTGCTACTCTCCTGACACTAAAGGAATGTACGAATTAACTGGCATGGGCCCAAAGAGTATCACCAAGAAAATGATGGGCAAATGGTATGAATACAGCTCAGATTAAAAACAGTTTAACCTGATCCCAGGAAAATCATGTCCATCAATGTGGACACTCACTATTCATAATCACTTGTGGCAGACTGGGTGACCCGCAGGGCCAAAGAAGACTCTGACTCATAAATAACACTAACACAGGTGCAGACTCTGAAGGAAATGCCAGTGGGATTGACATTTACTACTTTTATCCATTTGGGTATGAAGTGTGCAAAATCAGAGATGTCTTTCAAAGAGGCTTCTAGACCACAGAAGAAAGCCCCTCTCTTAGCTCCCACCACACACCCAGGACGCCAGGTGGAGCAAGAATGGAAGAATAAATGCATGTTTTCCATGGCTCACAGCTGCTGTGGTCACTGCTAACTATGAAGGCTTTCAGACTAGGGATGTGTGGGCAGCAAGATCTCTATTGATTGATCTCAATTGAGAATTTTTCAAAGTAAAAACATAAAGGCAGATCTCCACAAAGAAAACAATCAATTGACATATAATTGCAGAAACAAGTCAAAGAGTATAGAAGAGCTTATGCTGAAAAATAATCATTTGCTCCCTACTCCACCTGCCATTCCCCAAGACAACCTTTATGATAATTTCTGGTTTTAGTTCTTGTGATTTACTACCAAAAGCTAAGTAATGCATATGGTCCTATTTCCTTATTTATCAGCTTTGGACAATATTCACCATTCTCTACTCTGAATGTGTTAAAGTTAGTTCATTCACACAATTCTGACCCCTTCTATCAAAGTTTCATTGTTATAATAACTAGGCAATAAATGCATATGGTATAAAATTAAATTGATGGGTAAACAGTGAAAATCAAGCCTCTTGTTCTTCCTCTTCTGCTTTCTCTACTTCTTCTTTCCCTTTTTCTTCCCTCTACAGAATGTTTTAGTCCAAAAGCCATCTGGTGGGGCTGACTGAAGTAGGTGCTGATGTATGGGGGCAGGGCAGTGGGTTGGCTCCTTGGCAGCCTGATTCAGCATGCTTAAGCCACAGTGCAGTGAGGAGGGTTTCCAGTGTGGGTGGCATGATGTGGCAGGGATGGCAGTGGGGGTGCTGGCTCTGAATAGGACAGGAGAGTTCAAGCAGGGAGAGGAAGGTATCTGTAGGGCAGGTGGCTCCATGCAGGTTGCTGGCACTTGGAAAGGAAGATGCAGGCATGGCCTATGCAGACTGACATGGGTGTCAGAACCCACAAGCGATGAGGGCTTCTGTGCAGTGGGTGCCAGCCACAGCCTGGTGTGCTGTGTTAGAGAGCCAGAGGAGAGCACCTCTGTGTGAGAGTGAGAGCACAGCACCCTGGCACAGAGCATCAAAGCCTGAGTGGGATAAAGGGCACCACCAGCCAGGGGTGGTGGGTAGAGGGGCAGTGGCACTGACAGGAGATAAGTCAAGTACAGAGGCACTGATTAAAGAAGGGATCACATGCTGAGAGACAGGTTCTTCACCATCAGAGAAGGAAGTTACAATACGGAAAGGGAGAGAGCTAAAATAAATCCAATGGTGGTTTCAATTAAGAGAGACACAGAAATAAATGCAGATGTAAATATGTGTATTTATGTACAGTGTGTGTAGGTATGTATAGACATTCATGTATTCCCTACCTCTCTCCACCGGTAAGCACTAATACCCTAAAAGTAACGAGTACTCCTAATGCCCAGTTCTTAGCATTCTCCACGGAAGCTGATTATGGATTGTGGTAGATAATGACAAGATGAACCTGCTGCGTCTTGCTCTGCCAGAAAGTAAGGAAATGCTCAAAAATGATGGGGACATATCAAAGGAAACAGAGGGCAGCTTAAAGGGGCTCCTAATGGCCACATCTGGGAAAATTTGAACATCAAATTAAGCAATAATGATATTATAACCCATTGCATAAAACAGGAATCCATGAGTCCATACATAAATGAACGAATTTTAGGTACATGAACAAATTACTTGATGAGATATGGAATATTTTCATAGTTTCAAACTACCTCACCACAAAATATTCATTATTTTATCAGGGGAAGAAGTGTAACTTCACAGTAGAAAGCCTGGCAGACACCACATTCTTTAAGTGATTAGAGTTAACATCACCAGTTTAGTTTAAGGAAAAACTAAAATCATGTGCCACCTGACAGATGCAACAAAACAGAGAATCCCTTCTGTGGCTCCCTGCCAAAGGTCCATAGCCTGAATCTAACCAGGAGGGTATGTTAAACACATGTTGAAGGACTTTCTTCAAAACAATTGGCAGATTAATTTCAAAAGTTATCGAAGTCAAGAAAGTCAAAGGAAACTGAGGACCCATTCCAGCTTGAAGGGGATATCACAACTACATGCTACACACAGCCTGGCCTGGACTGATTGGTTGATTTGTTATAAATAGGACTTTATTGGGACAATTAATGAAACACTTGAAGGCACCTGAGAATTAGAGAGAATGATATAGCAAATGCCATCTTCATGATTTTGATGGTTATATTGTGGTTTTGTAGAACAATGTTGTTTATGGGGAACATGAAAAGTATTTGGCATGTTTTGCCATACATTTATTTTTACTCTTTCCAAGGGGTTGAGTTAGGTGTGTCAGCGTGCACTAGGGAATTTTCAGTATTGCTCCACTACCTTCTAATATCGAATGTTGACATGAAGGAGGTGAGCCCACATTGGTCCTCCTCTCCTGCCCCCATGGAGGTTCTGATCTTTTTGTTTAGAAGCCAAAGGATCATTTCTATAATTATCTTTAAAGCCCAGTATAGTAAAGAAAGTATATCTCAGTGCTGAATTAACCATTCTGTGAATCTTGAAACAAAGCTCTCCCTTTAAATTTTTTGATTTTTTTAAAAATGCAAAACATTCTCAGAATAAAGCTATAAAATTCTTTCCCACCTCCATTGTTCTGCCTTCCCTGACCTTCCCCACTGCCCACAGGGACTCTACATGTTTCATTTGTTTTCCACATCTGTAATTCTTCTCCTAATGTTTTTTAATTCTTTGTTCTTTTCTACTTCTTTTTGCTCATTTTTCTCAATCCTTAATGTGCTTACAGTGTTCCCTGTAAAGGAATTAGTGTTCTTTGTGCTGTTTCCAGTGTCAATAGAATTACCAGTAGCTTCGTTTTTTTCCCTTCAATTTGTATGACAACATTTTTCTTGCTGAATAGTTTTCCTCTGACACCTGTTTTTCCTTGTACCTTTCTCTTTTTTTCTGCATAGTATCTTTTTATAGACTCATAGCTGGTTCCTTTCTATTACTCATTTTTTATTGAATTCTTTGTAAGTTTCTATTGTTTTGAGTAATGACTACTGGCTTTATCTATGATTAAATTTTATCTATCATTTGGTACTTTTTTTTTTTTCTGGTTTCAGAAAATTTTTTTTAACTGAGATAAAATTCACCATTTTAACTGTTATAAAGTTTACAATTCCATGGCTTCCACTACATTTACAAGGTTCTGCAACCATCACCATTATCTAATTTCAGAACATTTTCATCATCTAAAAAGAAACTTGATACCCATTAGCAGCCATTTACCATTTCCCCCTTTAAAGCCCTAGACTCTGGTGACCATTAATCTGCATTTTGTGTCCAGATTTACCAATTCGGAACATCTCATATAAATGGACTTAGTTAATATATGTTCTTCTGTGTCTGGCTTCACTCACTTAGTATATGTTTCCAACAACTATCTATATTGTGTCAGTACTTCATTCTTTTTTATGGCTAAGTAATATTCTGTTGTATAGATATAACACATTTGGCCTGTTTACACTTTTTAAGCTCTGTACATTTTTCATATCAGATATTACACAACTGACCCTAAACAATGCAGGGGGGTTAAGGGCACCAACCTTCACTGCAGTAAAAAATCTCTAAAATTTTAACTCCCCAAAAACTTAGCTACTAATAGCCTATTGCTGACTGGGAGCCTTACTGATAACATAAGCAGATGATTAACACATTTTGTATGTGATATGTATTATATACTATATTCTAACAGTAAAGTTAGCTACAGAAAAGAAAATGTTTTTTGAAATTGTCTATCTCCAAATATTTTTCCAATATATTTATTGAGAAAAAAAATCTGTATGTAAGTGGATGCCTGCAGTTCAAACCCACATTGTTCAAGGGTCAGTTACACTTGTAAGTTTTGAATATCCTCTTGGTTTTCTTTTTATGGTTTTAATTTGTTCACTCATTATGACCATATTTCTCCTTTAATTTCTTGAATTTATTTATAATATCTGCTTTAAAGTCCTTATCAGCTAACTCCTACATCTGGGTTACCCTGAGATCTGTTTCTATTGACTGCCTTTTCTCTTTATTAATGGTCACATAATCTTGTGTCTTCACATGTCTATTAATTTTTGATTGCATGTTGGACATTGTAATGTTACATGGTATGGAGCCCAATTATACTGTAATCTAGAAAACTCAACACTTCAAGGAGTTTTGAGTTTTGCTGTGGTAGGCAATTCATTTAATAGTAGCAAGCCTAAACTTAAAAACTGCATATAAGTACATCATGGCTAGCAATAGAAAAAAATATGCTTTATAAATCAATAGAAAGGACATTATAAATGTGTTTTTGAATAGAACAGGGAACTTACTTTAATAAAGCAAAATCTCACAAACTTCTCAAATTGTGATTTTGTCTCGGCATTACAGAATGCTGAAACTGGGATTGCTGATAGTTTCTGAAAAAAAAAGGAAGACAAAATAGGAAAACTACTTATACTTCAGATACTAACTTTATGACCATAAACATTAGAAACAAATATAGATACTTATAAATATTCACAACAATTTCCAAAAAGAAAAGTGTTTTCAAAATCCTTCAGATAGCCAGGAGTTTAATATTATATGCAAAACTACTGTTAACATTATTCAAACCATGTTAGCAAGTTTCCTTTATAAATTAACTGTAAAATACAATACAATATTGCAAAGGCCAATAAACGTTACCTTATTTTTAGTCATCCATTTCACAAATTTGTAGTCATAAGGTTCATTGCTGTTCTTCATATCAGAGAGATCTACATCTAAAACAAGAATGAAAATTAGATGACCTATGTATTGTATCTGAGGCAACATGTATTTCATTTAAGTCGATCAAGACTTAAAATTTTCTCAGAAGATATTCACAGAATTTGCTGAAGTCTCATACTGCATGGTGTGGGAAGTGAGAAATTCATAGACAAGCTTTATTGCTATTCTAAGGCAGTACTCACATATACATCTGGGTGATCATATTTGTGCATACAGCATTTAGCACTAGAAGAGAGTAGGAAAGGGAAAGGAAAGAGGAGTGTTACCTCTCCCTCTAGAAATAATATAAGACTATGATCACTATTAATGAAGTAACACCTAAATTTATAGAGCATTCATCAGTAATAATTACGTCTCCAAAATAGTCATTCACTATTAGATTGTAAGCCCTACAAAGGTAAGGTGTCTGTATTTCAACCTATCATTATCTCCAACTCTTCGGACAGTATTTCATATGTAAGTAATAAAAGCCTTAGTTGTTGAATAAATAAATTAGTATTATCCATGATTAATAAAGGGAGAATGTCTGTGTAGATCTCCCAAGTGATATTCTTACTGTTTTTCTCTTTTTTCCATATAGTAAGCTCTTATTTTTTAGTTTAATTTGGGGGAAAAACTTCAAATATGCATTCCTATTCTTATCTCTTGCTCCAATCTTGCTTTAAGGTCTGGGCCAGATATTTCTCTGGCACTCAGCTTGAGAATTTATATTTCATATTGTTTCAAATTTATTGACTTATACTTTTAGATATTTTTGAATGTTCCAAAGCAACTAACATTGATAGTTATTGTGATCAATGAAATTTTACAATTTATTGCTCAAAATAAATTGAGTCAGTTATCTTCTTTTACTCACTAAATACTATTGGGTCTCTTCAAATTAATAGTGTAAAAACCTTGACATTGAAGAAACTTTCACCTGTATTCTTTAAGAAGCCTTAATATATAGTTTTATTTAATTTTATTTCCATTCTCCTTTGTGCTTTAAGAATGTGAGATTTCCATATAATAATGCTAATAATATACTACCATTTATTGAGCACTTACTCTTTAATTGTTAAGCATGTTATATTATCTTCTCATTTACTTGTCCTATAATTATGAGAAGTAGCTACAATTTTCACTTTACAGAGGAAAAACTTAAATTATTATTTCAAGTTATATGTATGTATGCGTGTTTAAGTCAGGTTTGGTGCTAGCAAAAATGACTACTTAAAAAAGTTAAAGTCTAACTAAAGTATGTGAAAATTCCTTGTGACAAGTACATGATAGTAGTGTGTTCAAAGGTAACCTCGAGAAAGGAGTGATTACCTGTAGCAGCATAAGGAAGAAAAGTAGTAACTAACTGTAACTGACACCGCTGTACTACTCATTTATTCTTATAAAGCTTTAAAAAGAGGAATTTATTACCATAGTGCTCAAAAGAAAAGGGAATAAATACATTTCTAAATATTTTATAATTAGAAGAAAGCTGCAATCTATTTCTTTTAATGCTTGAGTCAGAGATCCTCAAAGGAACCAAACAAAATATTTCTTATTTAAAGGTAGGAGCTTGAAACATATAACAGCATTTGCATATTTAAATAACCTATGAAAATCAAAATTAGTTTTTACATTCCCACTATCTCCTCCATAATTTTGGACCTTTTCATCTCACTAGAACAACTGTAATAGCTCCCTATCTGTCATCTTGTCTTCTAATCAAATGTTTCCCTTTACAGTTCTAGGATGAAGCTCACTGGTCTGGAAAGCTACTTAGTATAGCAGAAAAATGGTAAGTTCACTGATTAGGACATGGATTCCTGGGCTCACAGCCCAGCTCTGCTACTCATTAGTTGATAAACTTCGGTAAATTTCTCCATTCTCTGTCTTATTTTTCTCATCTAACAATGAGGATATAGCACCAATCTCATAGGGCTTTTGTGAGAACATGACATTTGTAAAGCTCTTAACATAATACCCACTATGTCATAAATGCTCAAAAATATTGGCCAGTTAGCCACTGGTACAAATTGTAAAAGGAAGTAATAACTATGTTCATGAAATTAATGGCTTATTTTCACAGTACCATCAAATGAAAGTTTTGTTTTTTGCTTATCTTTAGAAATGATGGGTCCAACCTGTAGTATATAGAATGTCCACATTCAAACTAACCTGAGCAGATGAAAGAGTAAAATAAAATGAACTTGTCCTCATATGTAGGTGGTCTTATGGACATTAACATTTTCCCTCCACAGGTGAAGGAGGACCACGAAAAAGGGACATTTTTCCCCCATCATCACAAAAGGTTCCTAACCAAAGTCCTTTCTGTTCTTTTACAACCACATCACTTTAAGATCTAAGAACTAAACAAATAGTATAAATAAGATAGATCAACTAAGATAAAATGAGAAACTATTTAAGAGCTTAATGCCATCATTCAAATGAAAGTTGCATCATTGTCCTTTTGATGTTGAGTATCATGTCATGAATTCTTCTTACTATCTGAATTTACAATCTGGAAAAGTTTGTATCCAGGAAAAAAGTATTTTTATCTAATAAGTTAGCTTTCTTTTTATCCAAGAATTACGTAACTAATTTTATTTTTCTATTTTCATTTGCTACCATGAAATTTGATCTCAAGTTAATGCTATTTACAATACTATAAGAATCTATATGACTGAAATATTTGCTTCCTCTCCTATGTGACATTGATTTTTTATTATATATAAACATTTATATTTATATATTATTGCATAGAAAACTTTTAATATGAGTTAGTTTAAATTCCTTTTGGAAGCATTTCAAGTATTTTAAACAAAATAATTCATGTTGAAAATCTTGTGGATTTCCAATTCAAAAGCAAAAATTATAAAAGTGATGAAAACTGCTATTTCTTTTTGCCATTTCATGAAATAAGCTGCACTTTTAGGCCCAATATAGGAAAAGTGATTTCCAAACTTGCTAAGTCTTCACATCTTTAAAAATGGAGCTAACAACACTTTCTTCAGAATGGTGTTTGGAAATGCTAGGCATGGAGACCCTCAACAAAATTATTTTCCTTCTTTACTTCATTTCAGTGTATTCTAAAATGGCCAATATCCCTGCAGCATCCACATTCTAGAAATCTTATTTTTCTTAACTAAAAAAGGAAATTAAAACCTTAGGAACACAGGGGACATATATCATTTCATGTGCCTATGTTCTAAATCACACACCTGAACAAGATGACAACAAAGTCTGTATTTAACAGAACACCTAGGAAAACTGGCCCATAACCATGTAACATCTGAGTCACATACAAGGTCAACAACCTAAAAGTCAAGACTGTAGAAAAATACTGACATTGTAAAAATCCATTTTTCCACAGATAAAATGCTGATACAGTTATGACACCAATCTTTTCTCCCTAACTCTGATATAGTTTCACATAGAAGTTCCCTTGTATTTGAAATGATACAAATTTTTACAAACCTAGGGAAGACACATCGACAATGATGAAGTATCCCCCATCAGGAACTATGGGTTTTAGGCCAGCACTTTCAAGCAAATGTACCATCCGATCTCTTTTTACTTCTAACTCTTTCGGCAAAGAATTAAAGTAACACTCCGGATCGTCCATGCGCTTGATATCAATCCAAAATGCTTGAGTCAAGGCTTCCTGCGTGTTAAGATTGAAAAATGTGGAAAGGAAATATGGTAATGTTATTTATTGCTGAGTCTATTGGTATTATAAATAAAGACTGAGTAATATTGGCAAAAATGTCATTCAGGGAATCACAGCTGAATTCCTATGAACCCATGTTAAACTGTATTGATTAATGGAAAAATCAAGTGACATGTAAGTGACTAAATTTAATGTGAAGAACTGAGAGTGAGCCATGAAAATCCAAGTTGAAAAAGAGGCTTTATATAAAGATGACTTACTTGCAAATGAAAAGACAGTATTCTTTGTTGAGGTGAGCTGCAGAATGACTCAGTAGATGTAAGTTTGACGGGTGACCAAAGAAATGATGAGCCAGCCAGGCTTTCCCAGTTACCCTGGGGGATGCGGTGGGGATGGAAGCTGACCCAGTGTGTCATTCCCTGGAGGTGTGCAAATCCCTGTTCTAACCATTGATACCCTTGGAAAGTAGTCTCAGTGCCACAGGGATTAGAAGCGAGCTTCTGTGGTTTCCCCGGAAGCATGGGCTGGTTTCCAAATATGGTTGTTAGAGGGCATGAAAAGAAACAGGTACTTCGCTGGAGTACAGAATCAGATAGTTCAGAAAGAGATGCTCCAAATTCTTACCTGGAATTTTTATTTTTCTCAGAAACTTACTCATCCCCTATATTAGGAGATATTGCCCTAGAAAATTCCAAGCCCAGAAGACATAACATCCCTCCTAACAGCAGAATTATACTAGACTCTTCTCTTTTTCTCATACCCCACATGTGACTCATCAGTACATACAGTTAGTTCTACCTTAAAAATATATTCAGAACCCAGTCACTTCCCACCACTTCTACTGTCCCTATATTAGTTCAGTCCAGTGCTGTCTCTTTCCTGGATCAATAGTCTTCTGACTCAACAAAGCAGTCAGAGTCCCTTTGATAACACAAGTTATATCCTGTCTCTCCTGTGCTCAGAACCCTCAGTGGCTTCCTATCTCGTTCAGTCTTGGCAGTCACAAGCATAGTCCTACTCTGGCCCTCCATCTTGCCTGGCTCCCAGCTACCTTTTTCCATTGATCATTTCATTCAAGCCTCTGTGCTTTTTGCTGATATGAACACTACATTTGTGGTAATTTGCTACAAAGAAATAGGAAACTAATATAGTCACATAATATTTAAA
Organism: Manis javanica; assembly: GCF_040802235.1. NCBI lineage: Eukaryota > Metazoa > Chordata > Mammalia > Pholidota > Manidae > Manis > Manis javanica. The sequence continues at coordinate 75,034,381 of NC_133159.1, forward strand.
TGCTTGGATAGACCATGATTTATTTAACCAACTGTCCGTAGATGGTTAGCAATTATTCCCTATTTTCTGCAATGAATAGCCATGTACACAGAGAGTGTCTTACATGTGCAGGCAACAGCTATGGGTAAATTCCCAGAAGATAGATCGCTGCTTTGGAGGGTGCTCAGTGCTGTCACTGTCCACCAGAGTGCAGTTTGTAATCCTGCTAGCAATGTATGAGCATTCAAAGCTAGGATATTTTATATTTAAAAAGACCCAACAAACTCTTCTTGATAGATAAAGAGTATGTGTCTGCTCTTAAACTCCCATATTATATTAGAAGCCTTGCTCAAAAAGGTCATGAAGGAAAGAACCAAGCCATTTCAAATATTAAAACATAAAAATAACATCTTCATCAAAAGACCATGCTTCAAACCAAAGTTACACCCACCTGTAGAGGAGTTGCACAAGTATAAACAGAGTTTTGTTGAACTGTCTGTAAATGTTTTATCAAATGATTAGGACCAATGGACCAGCCGATCTGGAAAAGGAAAAAATAAAAGCAAGTCTCAAAAAATGAATATAACTGTATATATCAAATCTGTTACAGTATCTAAATTTAATGCAATTATCAAATGCATACAAATCTAAAAGGTTCACTCCACCGAAGTAGTACAGTAATCATAGAATCATTTCAACATTGTTCTTTTTGTGGAAAAGTTTCCAACTGGAGTCACTAAACTCTGCTTTCGGAAAGTAAACAGTACCTTATTATTATTATCCTTCTCTTCTAATTTGCTACTTCTGACACTCTGGAGATCTAGAAACTGGTAACAAGGCATGTTTGGATTAGCTGTAGGTAAAATAGGTCTAAGGGACTCTTCTATAATTGGTTCTGCAGGCCTCTTTTCTGATACTCCCTGCTTTCTTAGCCATGCTCAGGAGAGTAGAGGTTGCAAGATAACAACTTTCAACTGGATACATTGTTATTGTATTACAGAAGGCAGTGGGGTAGGTGCTTGGGTTCTGAAACTAGACTGTCCCCCTGGCTTGGTTTATTTATTAGCTGTGTTAACAGGCAAGTCACTTAATTTCTCTGTACTTTAGTGTTACTGTCTGTAAAATGGGGATAGTAAATCATACCCACCTCATAATGTGGTTTTGAGGATGAAAGGAATCAGTACGTGTTGAGCATGTAGCAGCACTAGGCACATAGTAAGTGCCAAAATATTAGCAATTGTTATTTTTCTCCTTTTATATTAATATGTAATAATCTGAACACTTTGTAAAGACAAAGTGTCACTAGTTGGTTACATATAAAATGAAAAATTACCAAATATTTCTTACTTTTAAAGAAATGATTAGGTCTCAAAAAGGACAAAGGCCAACGTGAAAGTTAAATGAGTTAATAATAAGCAGAAGATCATCAAGTATAAAACCTGTGTAAACTCAGTATGTATACATGGAAAACACAAAAAAAACTCTCTAAGAAGTAAAATACATGTGGTTTTGAAGCATTTAAATTCTTGATCTTACCTTCCAGCCAGTTACACTAAAAGTCTTTCCAGCGCTTCCGATTGTTATGGTCCTCTCCCACATACCTGGAAACGTAGCTGAATAGGAAAAAGGAGAGAAAAAAGGTCAAATAATTGCTTTCCAATCAATCTGCATGCAGTACAATCTAAACACGTAATTATATCACAGCGTAGTCAAGTTATTTCATAGGCTTTTTAAAGGTAATGTACCTTTAACCCAAAGGCAGTTGAAAATGTTATAATGCTTGAAAACACTGTAATATTGAACCAAAGGAATATGTTATAGATTGAATAATCTTAAGTAGCAAAACTATTTCAAGGGGCAGAAGTGGCAGAGGTGCCGGCAGGCTGCAGTGTTCCAGTCTGACTTGCTGCAATGGACACACAGTCCGTGGCACGCCACACGCAGTGGCAGCAGCCGCCTTGTGTTCAGTACTATCATTCTGGGGCACGGTTTGCTTGTGGTCCTGGCTACTGTTTAACTCATCTCATCTCTACCCATTTCTGAGTCTATTTCTACAGGATTCCTAGGACAGTGGTTCTTAAAATGTGGTCCCCCTGCCAGCAATGTCAGTATCACAGGGGAACTTTTAAGAAAGGCATAATCTTGGACTGCATCCCAGACCTACCGAACTGGAAACTGGAGGCTAGCCCAGCGATCTGTGTGTGCATGTGTATGTGTGTGTGCTTGGGTTGTGCTGACGACTTTATTGAGATACAAATCTCACACCATATAATTCACTTATTTAACATGTACAATTCAGTGGTTTTTAGTATAGCGACAGAGTTGTGCAACCAATTTTAGGATGATTTTATTCACCCCCTAAAAAGCCCTGCATCTTTTAGGTTATCACCCCCTGAAAGTCCCATGTCAACAGCCCTAGAACTTGTGCCTGACTGGAGCTTAGCTAATGCACATATTCTCTCTGTAATGCACATCACAGGACCCCTGCACTGAGAAATATTAGATAGGACTTCAGTACTATGCTTGGGAGCCATTTTAAAGAGCAAAATCACTGTGAAAACAACGTGAGCTGAAAGCAGAAGGCAGTGTTGCCATGTGGACCTCAACTGGAGAAATGCATATTAGGGGACTTGAAGTCCCTTTGTACATGTCTGTGAAGGAAGTGCCCTGAGTACTGATTCAGGGATAAGTACCCTAAGTATTGATTCGGGGATACAAATATATTTTAGTGATAGATGAATTCACAAATACAGATTCCATAAATAATGAGACATGATTGTATAGATGTTTTCAAGTTGATTGGTACCTTTAATAAAATCATTCATTCATTTATTCACCAAACATTTATTAGCAACAATCAGGTGCCAGGGACTAAGCTAGGTCTAAAGGAAACAAAGAGGAGGAAGATACAGTTCCTATCCTCAAGGAGCTTACTGTCTAGTGGGGTAGGAGACAAATGAAACAAGCGTAATACCGTGTGGTTAAGTGCTCTAATAGCAGCAGGCATGGGATATTATGTAAGGGTAGAAGGTGTAGGGGCAGCTTTCTGCAGCATTCTGTAATGCTTGAGCTGAGACTTGGAAGACCACATGTCTTTGCCAGGCAGAGAAGGGGAAGAAAGGTATTTTGGGCAAAGGGAATGCAGGTTAACAAAGTCATGGAGATATAAAATGCAAGCATCTGTAAATTTTGCTAGACATTGGAAGTTATTCCCCTGTTAATCTGAGAATGCTACCTACAGCATGGCTTTGGGATACGTCAAGTGATTTGGGTGTCAGGGTCTTCACACGGAATCCCACAGCTTTTCATGTTTTTTAGAGGCACAGTAGATGCTCTAATAATATTGTTGTAAGAGTGTTGGTACACACAAAGGGAAAGTAAACACCCATATCTGGGGGGCTCTTGTTTTCTTAAAGTAATCTCATAAGCAAGTAAAGTGCCTACTAATATGTAAGGTATCTAAAGAAATTCCCAAAATGGATGCATACATAATTTTGGTCTATCAAGAAATACTTGACAATATTTGTAAAGGGAGGAACACTATATAAATCAGAAAAGTCATAATTGCATTCTCTATAGATATAACAAAAACCAAAAAGATAAATGAAGAAAATATTTAAAGGGTCCATTCAATAAAGGGGTATTCTAACATTTGATATAAATAATTATATTCCTTCAAGTTTGGAGACATTTAGTATTTCAACACCATGACACATGTCCCACTTTCCTATTTGACCAGAGAAAATGTAAACTATATATAATGCAGAGTATCACTACTGTCAAATATCCAAAATCAGGAAGGCCTATTAGCAAGAACAATATTTAGAAATAAATTCTTTGGAAATAAGAATTACCCATGGAAACTAATACAACCCAAATGTGTTTTCACTATAAGTTATATACAAAGAAAACCAAACTGCTCACGAGTCAAATACAGGTTTCAATCACAAGATATTAAATCTAACTACATTATTTAAAAGGAGACCTAAATAATTTGTTTTTAGCCATATAAAAGTGGATGTTGTTTTTTCAAAGAGTAAGCTAATCAGCTAAATAACTTACAAGGAATTTATATTAATTTGCCAAATATCAGTGGTTGTTATATAAATACCAGCATTCTTTTGTTGACTGAATCATCATTTTACTGAAATGTGGAGGTATCATTTGAATCAAGAATTTGATCCAATAAGACCAAATTCTACATTTCAGTAAAAAGGGCCTCACGTGTTTTTTAAATCATTTACATGGTCATGTCTTCTCAATCTCGGAGATTTGGAGAGCCACAGAAGTTAATGTAAACAGACAGGCAGAACAGATGACCACAGCATTGAGTATGAATGTAGTAATCTATGGGGAGAAAAGAAATCTATGCAGGTCTGATGATTTTTAAAAACTATACCCAGTATTGGTTAAGTTTAGCTTGCAGTTGTATTTGAAAGACAACTGGTAACTTCCCGTGACCCTTAAATCAGTCACAGCAGCTACAACAGTTATTTATAGGCAAACTAGGCCTCAATACAAGTCAGATAAAGATTAGACAAGTGACCAAGAGTACTACACCAGGGAAAACTGCCTCTGTGACAACCTGAAGATGATGCTAATTTCATGATGTATGGCTAGAAAGCCTTGTTGAATTACATTATAGAACGACTATTTCACTCCACAAATTGATGGAACAGCCATTTTGCATCTTTCATGTAACAAAGGCCACTGTATTTGACAGAATATCTAAGTTTTCATGCAACCAAACTGTACTCTCTAAATGATGAAATAGTTAATTCACTTTTTCTTGTTTTAAACTCATATTTTAAAATATATTTTAGCAAGTAATATTATCACTTTTATCATTCAGGGTTTACAATATAAGGTTTGAAGGTTTAAACAATAAATTTCAAGATAACTGAAAGTAATCCTTTGGAAATGATATTGCTAAACTGAATTAACTAAAACTCTAGAGCTTTGAGTCATTATTGCATAGACATAGACACGTTTTATGTTGAGTCTCAAATTATATTCATTAGATGTCCTTCCTCTCTCTACGTAATCCAAAAAAATTACCAAAAAAATTAATTGCCTATGTCAGTCTCATTTTCTCCTGGGGAATAGTCTGATGACCTGAGGCAGCGGTCATCCACTAGACAGGAAAAGGTGAACTCTGCTGCAATTCTGACATATAACAACAGGTTCCTGTATTAAGGCAACACACCTTGCAATCTCTGGCCTTCTCTGTTTATACATTCTCCCTGGGAAAATTCATTCTCTTCCATGGGTTCTCCTATCAACAAAATGGTGATGACTGCCAAAAATGTATCCCTTCATAATTCATCCCTGACCATCAGGCCTATGACTCCAGTCTCCAGACATCTCCTCTGTGTCTCACAGACACTGAAACTTAGCAAGACCAAAGCACGAGAAGCAGGAATTTCCTCTGCTCAGCTCTTCCCAGCAGGTCTGCTCCTCCTCTCCACATCGCCATCTCTGGTTAAGGGCCTCATCCCTTGTGAGTGGTCTAGGCTAGAGATCTTAGAACCCTACTTGCTTATTCCTTTCCTTCTCACCTTCAAATGCTATACTCTGTGCACTGATTTTCTACTTCTAAATGGCCCCCATGCATCATCTACATGGCTAGGCGTCTGATTTGCTCAAGATTCTCACCTGTGACTGGTTCTTACCTTTTTAAACAAATCCCATCACGTAACCAAGTCCTCCGACTTGTCACACCTTTTACAGTAGCTCTTAAAGTATGGTCACTGGTACTCAGGTGATTAAATTAATATGAGAATTTTTCTTTTAACAAATCAATTTGAAGTTTTCTTCCACAAAATTTTCTTAAGCCACTAAAGTTTCTTAAGCATTTAGGATAATCAATGCTATGACTTATCTGATAGTGAGTGCTACCAACAGTGAAACAAATGAGCATTTAGTAAATGAACATCCATGGTGAAATCAGAAAAACTCAGATGTGTTTATTACAATAGCTCTTTGTTACAGACAGATGTGTGCAGAATTCAATATTTTATATTGAATTTCTGTTAGAAAAATTGCTTCCAGTTTCAGGATGGAGTGCAATATATCACTATTTTATGATATAAACATTGTGGCTTCAAGGTACTCTACCACTAAAGTAAATTTAAGAACCACTGATTCAGCAAAGTTCAGACTCTTTTTTCTCATATTCAGAGCCCTTCAGAATCATCCTATTTTTCCACTCTCACCTGTGCTAGTTAGTATAACACACCTACAATCCACTTACCTTTCTTTATATCTTGATCTTCTGTGCTCCTTTCCTCATTCCATGTTAGTTTACCTGATAGGCATTTTCTTTCTCTTCTCTACCTAACAAATTCCATCTTTTGATCATTCCTCTGTTGATGCCCTAAACCAGTTGCTTTTTCTTCCTTGTCTCTGCTCTAATTTGTAAGGTACCACAGGGGTAATTATGGTAAATGCAACAGCTCTTTAAATACAACATAAATCATGTTTTATTTATTAGTTTCTGCCCAGTGATTTTTAGTTATCCTGCCCCTATTCTTTCCATACTTCCTATCACTCATTCAACAATCACTTTCTGATCATCTATCACATGCAGGACCCTGTTCTGGACTCAGAAGGGACCAAAACCAACAAAAATGTCTATATCTTCTTGCAAGTTAGAAGTAAAATGTATAGACCATGATATTTGTTATAAAGAAAAAACAACAGAAAAGGACAAAGCAAATGCTGGAAGGAGAGGTGTAACTGTCTTCAACGTCATGGTTCTAAAAACTGACACCTGGACAAAGACCTGGGGCAGGTGAGAGACTGAGCCATGTAGCTATCTGGAGGAAAAGTATTTCTAGGCATAAGGAGGGCAAGTGCAAGGACCCAAAGGTGGCAGCCCAGTTTATAATCCTCTAATTGATACAAGTTTGGATTTCCCAGGGAAACACCATGGCGGTTGTGAGATAGTCCAGTAGTGATGGTGAGATCCCAGGCAAGGGCCAACCAGCAGTAGCTTACTGTGTACCTGTAGTTTTTGCCTATGACCTGGTGTTTTGGCAACCTGTTCAGTAGAGACAGTCCAGGTCAGGAACAAGTAAGCTCCCTGTGTCATATGCACTAAGTAACAGCTGGATTCTTGATAAAAAACCAAGCATGTTTTGCACCTTTATGGTGTGGTCCAAAATCTCTTCCTGTAAGTTTGTACCATTTGTCCTTTAATCTGTGTACTAATTCCCTCAAGCATCCATCATTCACATCCCATTTTTAGGTGCTCATACAAATAGGTACCCATTACAAAGACTATGTGAAAGCTGTTCTGGGATTCTTTCCAATCAGTTGCTCCCCATATGCCCATAAACACTAAGACTTGTGACTCTACAGAATAATCAGTACCTATTTTTAAATGCTTATTTCCAGTATATACAAGCCATTCATAGACCTCATCACTAATGCACAGTGTGTCATACTTGATGCAAAGGTCAGCAATCACTTGTAGTTCTTCTCTGGAATACACCTGCACATGTTAAAGGAAACAGAAGAGCAGAGCCAATCATGATTTGAAACGTCAGAAAATGGTGGGTCAGAAGACTGTATAAAGAGATCAAAGACTCACCTTGCCAATGGGGTTATGTGGAGTATTTAGTATAATAGCTTTGGTTTTGGAATTAAATTTACTTGCCAGTTCTTGAGGATCCAATATCCAGTCAGAACTAGACCGTTTTTTCCCATCAATAGGTTTCTAAGCATGAAGAATGAAGATGTGATTTAATTCAATTAATTCATGTTTGCTATCCTACAAATAAGTAACCTAATGAGGAAAAAAAAACTAGAGAAAGGCATGGCAAAGGTAACTGAAAAATGACTAGCAAAGAAAGTAAGTAGAAGCAACTAAGCTTTAGTTCTGTCTTATGAGCCCAAGAGGACTTGTGTCTTGTGTTCACATCTGTTAAATGGAAAAGTGAAGTCTGTCAACGTTCACAGCTGTTAGTATTTATATTCCTTCAAAGGAGCCAGCTATAACTATGTTAACAAAGTTAACCATGTAACATGGATGATACTCTAAGGCTAATAGAAGATTCTGTGATTCACCCTAGTGTATTATTTATTTTGATAAGATTTTTAAAAAGACAATGTTAATATACTTTATTATATTTCTCTCTTTTTTTTGTGGTTTGTATTTTCTTTTTTTTTAAGATATCATTGATATATACTCTTATGAAAGTTTCGCATGAGAGACAATGTGGTTACTACATTCACCCATATTATCAAGTCCCCCCCATAACCCACTGAAGTCACTGTCCATCAGTGCAGTAAGATGCCACAAAGTCACTACTTCTCTTCTCTGTCTACGCTGTTTTCCCCATGATCCCCACCCCTACACCATATGTACTAATCATAATGCCCCTCAATACCCTTCTCCCTCCCTCCCCACCCACCCTTCCCCACCCCTCCCCTTTGGTAACTGCTAGTCCCTTCTTGGAGTCTCTGAGTCTGCTACTCTTTTGTTACTTCAGTTTTGCTTCGTTGTTGTATTCCCCAAATGAGGGAAATCATTTGGTACTTGTCTTTCTCTGCCTGGCTTATTTCACTGACAATATAATACCCTCTAGCTCCACCCACATTGTTGCAAATAGTAGGATTTGTATTCTTTTTATGGCTGAATAGTATTCCATTGTGTATATGCACCCCATCTTCTTTGTCCATTCATCTACTGATGGACACTTAGGTTGCTTCCATATCTTGGCAATTGTAAATAGTGCTGCAGTAAATATAGGGATGCATATGTCTTTTTGAGTCTGAGAACTTGTTTTCTTTGGGTAAATTCCTAGGCATGGAATTACCGGGTCAAATGGTATTTCTATTTTGAGTTTTTTGAGGAACCTCCATACTGCTTTCCACAATGGTTGAACTAATTTACATTCTCACCAGTAGTGTAGGAAGGTTTCCCTTTCTCCACATACTCACTAACATTTGTTGTTCCTAGTCTTTTTGATGTTGGCCATGCTAACTGGTGTGAGGTGGTATCTCATTGTGGTTTTTATTTGCATTTCCCTGATGATTAGAGATGTGGAACATCTTTTCATGTGCCTGTTGACCATCTGAATTTCTTCTTTAGCATTCTCTTACATGTAGCTATACTTAATTATGTTTCTAAGCAGACTTTATTATATTATTATATTATTATAATTCTAGCAGAATTTTTAAAAATTGCTTTGTTTAGAATTCAGCAAGCATTTATTAAGCACTCAGCATATACCTTATCCTGTTAGTCAGTAGGAAGCAGTGCTGTAAAAGTGACACAGAAATGGTCTCTGACCTGGTGGTGCTTATGTCAGTGGGGGAAGATATAAAATATAAATAACTAGAAATAACTATTTCTATGTATAACCACAAAAGAGAATATCATATATGATGTGGATGCTGATATAACAGAGATAGACACATGGCAAACACATGATAACTTATAAAAGTTCCCCTCTTAAAGTTGTTGATTATCTTTAGTCATAGTAGAGATAAATAGTAAATCCCTCAATGTAATTAAAGTAGGAACTTTATCAATGACAAAGTAATTGGTATGTTCAAAACTTCTCAAAGCAAGTGAATCATCCTGGCACACTTACAGATTTTAGGGTAATAAAAACAGGTGTTGCTCCAGCCATTCTCACCATGGGCTCATAGCAGTCATAGAAAGGCACCATTATTATGACCTGAAATAAAATAAAATAAGAACACATTAATTATTAATTCATTTAACAAATATTGTGTACCTACTACGTGTGAGGCACTATAGCACATGTGAGATGCAGCAATGAATAAGGCAGGCCTTTCCTTCATGGGGCTGACGTCTAAGTGGAAGTGACCGCAGGGATGAACTCATCCAGGGAGCTTCACTGGAATCCTTGGTCTCTGTGGGAGCTCTTGGGTGGGCCTGCAGTGGGGACCCTGGAACTGTATGACTAAGTAGATTTTTCTGGGGAGCGCGGCCGTAGCCTTTATCACATTCTCAAAGGCATGTTCCAGCCAAACACATTCACAGTTTCTTTACATTTCAAATTAGAAAATAAAATATTAGAGAGTGGCAGGAGCAAGGCTATAAGGAAAGAGAACACTGCCATGCTCTCTATTATGAAGTAATAATTTATAAGTATTATCCTGAGAGTGAAGATATTTCTCTTTTCTCAAAAGCATCCCCAAAACAAAACAAAAATCAAAACAAAGAGTGGATGCAGGGAGACCAGTTAGGATGCTATTGTTATTGTCTGATACCCGCAGTTTCCCTTCAGATGACTTATACTTGGATTCTGTCTTTTCTTCTTAGCCCCTTGGCAGGTACTCACAGACCCTTTGCCCCTACATGCTCTCTCTTAATCACCTGTGGACTGGCTTTTAGGTCAGTGGCTCAGTCCAACCAGTCCAGTTGATTTCCCTCCCACAATCCACCAGCCTGGATCCAGTATCCCGGACTTTTTGCTTTTTTGTAAGGAAAATTTTAACTTACTCAAATTTACATCATTTAGAACCATCGTCTATATTCAACTTTTCTGTCTTTTTGAAACCTAGCAATATTTCATGAAAACTTCATAGTATTATGGTTTTAGTATTTATGATTTTCATGGCTATTTGAGTCTAAAGAATTCTAGAATAATTTTCTTGTCATTTGTTTATATAAATAACAATGCTATGTTCATTTGTGAATATATGTAATTTCTCTATTTCTAGATAGTTCACTCTATAAATTCATGTGATTGTATCACTAGATTAAAGGGTATAAACATTTTTAAAGGATATATAGCCAAGTTGCTTTTGAAATATCGGGTAACAATTTCTAATTTCAAAAGTCTATACTAAGTTGTCTCATTTAACTTTGTTGGCTAAATTAATATCTAATTACAAAAAAAGACTGCATTTTCTTACTGTTTGTAATTCTTACAATGTGAAATACCTGTTCAAGGCTTTTCTCACTGGAGCCACATGAGGCCCTTCCATTCTAAAACCCATTTATTTGTACTAGTCATTTAACTTGCATTGGGTGCCTACTACACAATGTGCTATGTTAGGTGTCAGGGACTGTGGAGGACAAAGAAATGAACGAAGAGTGGATTTTTTTCCTCAAGTAGACTGTAAGTTCCTAATTACTCTGTGAAATTCTCAGGGACTAAGATGACCTATCTGTGTAACTCTGGTGAGAAACATCGTGCCTGATATGAACTCAATAAAGGAAAATAAACTGGAGAGGATGGGAAGTAAAACTGAAAGAATATACTTGTCACTCTGTTGTAATTTCCTTATTTTCATAATGGGAATAATTCCCCTTTCTTTTTGACAGGTATTTATTGAGCTAGCAGGATTTTAGATGCTGGCAGTAAAGCAATAAACAAATTCCTGGAACTGACATTCTGCTGAAAGAGTAGAAAACAAGGAAGTGAGTTAGATGATCTCAGATAGTAATAAATGCTATAGAGAAAATAAAGTAGGTTAGTATGATAGAAAATGACATGTGCGTGGTTTCAAAATATTAGATCAGGTGATCAGGAAAGAAGAAATACAGAAAGCCAAGGACTAAGCCTTGGGAAATTCCAACGGAGTGCAGAGGAGGAGGAAGAAGCAAGGCATCGAGAACATCAAAGTATGAGGTAGAACTCCTAACCTTTCTACAGGATTGATGGAGATGATGTATATGAAAGTATACCTGTACTTCCTTAAGTAGCCTACGGCCTGGCATAGAAGAGGAGGCCAGAGATATGAAAGAGCAACATATCACAAAGTGATAGTGGTATCTTTTATAGATAAAATGCCAGGACAGTTCAAAGAAGGGAATTAACAGTTCAGGTCAGGGTAAATATTCATTCTTCAGACCCAGCTTACACCTCTGGCACGTTCCAGACCTGCATTAGCAGACTTGGCCACTTCTTCCTGTTGTCACCCCCATAACTGACACATCCTCCACTACTGTCAACTGCCTTCTGCTCCTGATCATCTGTTTATAAGTCTCTCTCTTCTAGCAGACAGGGAGCTCCTTCCATGAGGAGACTGTCTTTTAAAAATCTTCTCTCTCACATTGCCTAGCATACAGGAGATCCTCAATAATTTCTGAATAAATGAAAGATCAGGAAACATGGATGCAGGGCTATTGGAATGGTAGAGGGGTAGTAGAGGCAGAGCTAACTGAGTTGGGTGCCAAAGTGGGTCACTGTACTAAATAGCAGAAATCACTCAACCTTCTTGTTACACAGCCCTCATACAGTGCTAACAACACCGGGTGCAAAAACACATTGACCACATACTTGCTGACTGAGTTCAGATGAAAGGTTATTTTAGCAGTGAAAACTGAAGATTTATATTCCCTGTCATTTCTAGTCCCTTCTACCTACCCTTATCTAAACAGGCTGTAAAAATAAGAATGAACTACACACAATGGATCTCTCAAGACATAAGGATGAAAGACACCAGATTCAAGAGTACACATGGTGTGACTCCACTTGTATCAAATTAAAGAGCAAGTAAAATGAACCTACGCTGATAGAAGACTGAAGAGTAGTTACCTCTGGGAGGATATAGACTAGGAAGGGGCAAAAAAGGAGCCTGTGGGGTCCAGGAAATGTACTATATCTTCTTCTGGTTTGTGGTTACAAATAAATAACTAAACTACATATACTCACAAAAATTTATCGAGGTGTACACTTAAGATTTGTAAATTTTTACTACATATGCATTATACTTCAAAAATAACAATAAAAAAAGAGTGTAAGATAAGTAAAAGATGCAAAAGCAGGACAAATGATAATGACTGACACAGGTAACCTGATAATGTTAATATACTTACTTCATCTCCCTCATCAATTAATCCTTGGATGGCGTTAAAAAGAGATCCATATGCTCCTACTGTTACAAGGATTTCTTCATTTGGATCGATTTGCTTTTGACAAATTTTTCCATATAGGCAGGACAGGGCTTTCACAAGTGATGGATGACCCTGTTGAATAAGAAGAGAAAACCTTGAATTCAATTATGGGACATGCTTCTTGGAGATAATTTGGATCTAAAAATGAAAGAATTTTTAAAAACTGGGTCTTATAATTATCCAAAGAAAAGTTGTATTTTTTTTTAATGGAAATAATTTTAAAAAATGTTTCCCCCTACTTTCAGAGGGTTCCTACTTGAATGGTCATGAAGACTTTCTAATGACTAAAAACCTCCTATTAAATGATTGGTTTTGGAATACAAAATTTCAAGGCATTTGTTTTGAATAAAAGTTGACTTGAATACCACATATATCTTTGACAATACATTTTTTGACAGTAAGGAAATCACATTCAATTACTTTATTTTTGACAATAATTAAATCATATTGAGTAGAGTTGGATTTTTTTTTTCCCCAGTTAAAAGAAACTAAAAAACCTGCATGAACTGAAATCCCCTGAATCTGTTCAAGTTGCAGAAGAGAAGGTTATGCCAACCAACAGACCACCTAAACACAACTGGTTTTTGTATATTGGCTTTATGTCCTGCAACCTTGCTCAAGTCACTTAGTAAGTTGTGGTAGTTTTTTTGTGGAATCTACAAAATCTCTGGATATCCCAGGCATTTCATCACAGTTGGGGTTTGGGTTGAGGTAGAGAGGAACAAAGTAACTAGTTGGAAACAGAGGATATTAATTAAGAGGCCAGTGCTGAGGCTTTGTAAGTGTTAACGCAAGAGAAAACACACGTCTTAAGAGAACATTCTTGAATATTCTCCCCTGTTGCCATAGGACCCCATCCCAGAACAACAGTAAAATAAGGGCCAAAACAGGACTGTAGAAAGGCTGGAAGTGGGGGATGGCTCCCAGGCAACAGGGGCAAGGTTTTTTTCTGAAAGGGTAAGCATTCTTCTAGTTACTGGGTTGGGATAGTTGTTCCCAGAAAGCCAATTTATATAGAAGTAGCAGAAGTACACTCACACACATACAGTCTCATGCCCGGAAGGTCCTCACATACTTACAAAGCCCCGAGTATACTGATTCAGGCTATCAATTGCTGCAATCTTTGATAATTCTTCCTTTACATATATAGGAGGGGATATATCTGGAAGGCCTTGGCCAAGATTCACAACAGCGGGTTCTGCGGCCAACTTGGTAAATTCAGTCCTAAGATAAAAAAAATACTAGTACTATAATTACAAAGATCACTTTTTATACCTCATAGTCTTATTATAAAACTAAAAAATAAGACCTCCTTTAGCCTTATGGATTTAAAACAATAACGAGTTCCCAACAAAAATTTCACCATTTATATGACTTTACCTAGTAATAAGATAATGAACTAATGAACTTCATGTTTCTTACAAATGTCAGTTCCGTGACAATCATGTATGTTTTTTCTTAACCATACTACCACTGAGAGGTTCTCTTATCAAACATTAGACTTTGATAGAGTCATTAGGAGTCATGAGAAATGTTCATGGATTAGAATGTAAATTTCATGAAGGCCTCAACCAAATTTGCCCTTTTCTCTGCCCATCTCCAGTGGTTAGTGTACAGGGCTGGGCACATTTGCTGAATGAATTAATCAACATATGGATTGTTAACTTACTCCCATTTCCATTTAATGGATGAATTAAAATTCATAGCTTTATTTACAGACTATAGATAATACTAAAAATCCTCACTAAGGATATAAAAATGTGTGGGAAAAACCCTCACCAAATTACTGTTGTTTATTTTAAGGTACTCACCACACACTAGTACCAAGGCCTTCGATTCGTTTTGCATTTTTGAATTTCAAAGACATTTTCTGAAAGATATAAATAATGAAAGGTTTTTTAAATTTCTTAATAAAAATTTTAAAATGCCAGGAAATCATGGGTAACTCTTCTTTTTTTCCTACTGTTACCATGGAAAATGCAGTACCATAAAGAAAAATTCTAGAGTCTAATACAAAATGCTGAAGAGGAATTCATCTCCCACCTACTGCCCTAAGGGGTGCTTTTTCCTATGATCCTTAGATATGTATCTTCTCACATAAGAAAAAGATCTCATCCTAGTCTAAAAAATAAATCAATTCAAAAGCCTGAAATGTATTAAAGACAGCAATAATGATACTAAAATAGTGACTTAAAAAAATATCTTAACTCATGCCCTGAAAGTCACTTTAGGTAAGATGTACTAACAGTTTCACAAGTGTCTTGTATGGCATCTATACAAGGAAGCACTCAACAAATGGTTTGGAAACTACTCAATAAGGAATTCTAAATAATAATAATAATAGCTATCATTATCAAGCACTGAGTGTGTGCCAGGCAGTGTTCTAAATGTTTTACATGATTAACTCATTTAGTATTCACAGCAATCCTATGCAGTAGTTCTATTATTAACCATCATTTACATATGAGGAGAGGTTCAGAGAGGATGAAATCACAGAACTTCATATACATTTGCCCAAGTTTACAAAAGCTGGTGACATTTAAACCCAAACAGATGCAGCTCAGGATCTGAACCAAAGTAGTCTAACTCCTGAACACATACTCAGAACTATTTACATATACTGTCTTCTCTGTAACAAGACCTTACAAAAAAACATTACTAGAATGCTGTCCCTTAAAAAAGTATTTAGACATTTAGATGAGGTCTATGTATATCAATCAAGCTATGGCTGTGATAGAAAATTATTAAAAGTTTCAATTATAGTACAGCATACAATTTTTTAGTTCTTCAGATTCTAAAATTGAGTTTGTATTATCTCTCAAAAGCACTCAATTAGCTTTGAGCTCATTGTTAACAAGCTGATGGAAAAAAACAAAAAGTGATCGGCAGCATATTTGCAAAGATTTTCCTTATAGCATATTAAAGTAATTTTAATGCAATTTGGGAGGAAGATAGTGATAACGGTTATTAAATAGACCATTGTTCTCATTCTATTCCTAAGAAAAATATCTTCTTTCTTTCATATTTTTCATGTTTGAAACTCCAGTGAAGTAAATCACACACAAATTCTCCAGAGGTTAATGTGCCTTCCAGAACAGCAATATGATTAAGTACCTACCTGAGCATGATGCTATTCTAGAAGCTACAATCATAAAACTAAAATACCCCAAAATGATAGATAGAAAAAGATACTTAACAATTGTCCTTTGCCATCTCTGAAAAATGTTTAAAACTTAATGACTCATTCAGCATGGGACTACCAACACCAAGGGCAGATTTCACACATAAAAATGTGAGCAGTCTGCTGCCAATTATTAAGACACAAAGTCCAGTTTTATTTAAAATATTTAGACGATTGAGGTCAAAATGCATTTTCAGATTTAATTTTCTTTAAAATCTGTGTTTGGAACAGCTTCTGCTCCTCCCCAACTCTATGCTTCAACCATTCTCATATTTCAAATATTCTATGTCTCTCTCACTTCTGTAGCTTCAAATGAGATCATTTCTCAACCGGGATGGTCTTTCCATGCTACTGTTTCTTAACCTCTTTTTCATCACTGCCTTCATTTTAGACATTTTCTTCTAATCATCTTCCCTACTTTCCCAGTAAATAGTAAGGAATAAGATTTTGTCAGATAGGATTGATTGAGCTGTGCATGGTCACCAAACACTGTAATAGCTAATGTTTATTTCACCTGTCAATCACCAATTTTTTCCTCTTTGGGAGCAATAATGCCCCGATGAGAATTCATGTTCTATAGTCAGTCTAACCCCTGGGCTCCACCACCCTGTCCCTACAATCTGCTAACTCTTAGTCTGCCCTGTCACCTTCAGGTCTCAAGTTAGACCACAATTTCTCCAGGGCGCCCTCCCTGGCTCTTCCGGTCAAGGCTGGGTGCTCCTCCATGGGCACCTATTATATGGAGTACTTTGCAGCATTTATTACATAACTTTGTTATTTTTCTGTTTACTTGTATGTATCCTTTCTTAGATTGTAAGCTCTATGAGGACTCTTTCTATCTTGTTTGCTAACTGACTGTATTAATCAAGTTTCTCCAGAGAAAAAGAACCAATAGGATGTACATACATATAGTGACTTATTTTAAGGAACTATCTCATGCGGTATGTGGGGGCTGGCAAGTTTGAAACCTTCAGAGCAGTCCAGCAGGCTGGAGATCCAAGGAAGAGTTGATGTTGCAGCTCAAGTCTGAAGACAGTCTGGAGGCCGAATTCCCTCTTCCTAGGGGAGCCTCAGTCTTTTTTCTCTTAAGGCTTGCAGCTGACTGGATCAGGCCCATTGTACTATGAAGGGAAATTTGCTTTACTTAAAAGTCTACTGATTTAAATGTTAATCTCATCTGAAACATACCTTCACAGAGACATCTAGTGTTTGACCAAATATCTTGGTATCATGGCCTAGCCAAGCTGACACATAAAATCAACCATCACAGTGTCTAACACATAGCACCATGTCTACTACATAGCAAGTTTTCAACAAATGTCTGATGAATAAATGAAAAAAACCCCACACATTAGGAGTGAGCTTATTTTGTCAGTTAGCCTTGATGGCTTCCAATCATGAGTTTGTTTCTTTTTTATGCTACGTATCCACTGAAGGTCAGCTGCTACTCTTTCCATGGCAGTCACTCTGACATAGGCTGATGAAATAGACTTTATCTGGAACACTGTCAGTTTCATGGAAGAGGGGAAAAATTATTAGTTTCTACTTAGATGTACACACATCACCTCTAATCTTATGGGCAAAGCAATTCCATGGCTGAGCCTGAGACTGCAATGGCAAAAATGAAGTACAGAGGCATAATGAGATAGGTGCTTGTTATGGACTGAATTGTGTCCCCTAGTTCATATGTTGAAGTCATATGAATTTTAGATTTCATCTAGTACATGAGTGTATGACATTATTAAGAAATAGCTTAACGGCAGATGTAATTATTAAGGTTGTTAGTATGGGCCCTAGTCCAGTATTTCTGCTGTCCTTATAAAAAGGGGAAATGCAGAGACAGACTGGTACACAGCAAGACGCTACATGAAGATGAAGGCCAAGATCAAGGTGATGCCTCTACAAGTCAAGGAAGGCCACGGATTGCCTGCCAACTACAAGAAGCTATGAACAGATCCCTCCTCACATCCCTCAGAAGGAACCGACCCTGGCAACACCCTGATCTTGGACTTCTAGCCTCTAAAACTGTGAGATAACCCAGGTTGTTGTTTAAGCCACCCAGCAAATGGGGCTCTCTTACGGCAGCCCGAGGAAACTAATACAGTGGTGAAAATTTACAGGACGCCCTATAGTATCCAGAGACATCAAGATCCAGCAGTAGATGCAAATTCTCACTGTGTAAGAATTACTTTCTGGAGTAGATCTGGTATTAGGAAATTAAAATATACCTGGAATCCTGTGAGGAATTAAGTATGAGCCCCAGGTGTATAAGGGAATATCTACAGGGGCTGTATAATTTCTGGACCAGCTAACTACATGAGATGACCTTTTTTTCCAGGTAGATTACAGCCTCGCATACACACTGTACTGCTACATTATAAACACAAACCTGCTAGTGAAATAATAAAGCAGCATCTTTTCATTGTTGTTGAGGCTTAAAAGTGCGATTCTACAGAATAACCACTAGGTGTCACTCTAGGCAGAGATGAGAGAAAGGTTAGAGTTAATTGTCTTTTAAAACGTTCACTGCAATGGTTTCGGAAAAAGGAAAGTTTGGAAAGAAGAAAAATAATTATTACACATCATCCTAAGACCCTAGAATACTAAAGTTTCCATTTTACATATTTTGAGGACTCTGTAAGACCTGATTCATTCAGGTGGGATAGGACAGCTATAGAAAAAAGTTTTCCCAAATGGTGGGTTGAAGCTGGGGAAATCAAGGCTGTTAATATCTACGGGCTATGAGTCATGTGTAAAAATGACAGAGTGCAAGAAAAGGACAGAAACAGAAATAATAAAGCTAATAGTTGGACAGGTGAAGAAAATAATCAGACCTGAGAAGCAGATAGACTCAAATTATTTCAAGACTGGGCTGGAGCAGAAAGTGAGCATGTGCGTGGCAGCCTCCCCTTTAGGGTAGCGCTGGGATGCTGGAACAGCCAAAACGTCTACTATCTTTTAGATCTATGAACTAGGTATTTCTATGTAGTTATAATCACTTGTAATTTTAAAAACATCTTTTGCCTTTTCTCTCAACAGAGTATCAGAATTTTCTTATATCATAAAATTTACCTTTTAATTAGTAGGTAGTATTTTAGGTTGTTTATGTAATCACACTTCATTCTTTCCCCTATTGTTTAGGCATTTGTTATTTCCACTGTTTTGCAATTATAGGTAGTATGTTTCTACTGTGCATTCAATTACATGGACTCTACTCTGTTTCCTTTAAAGTTTGATGTGGAAGGTGAGTACCCTATTGTAACACAAGTATTAATTATTACAAGAAAGATGACAAATATTATCATTTGCCATCTAGTTCTATCTGAAATAACCAACAGTAATTTTTCATTCATTTTAATGAATACATAGAGAAAAGCCTGTATATAATTATATATATAGCATAAAATTTGATGTTCCAGCAACCATAGTGATGATACTTAGTATTATTTTCCTTCATTCCTTAGCATTTACACCACTTCTAAATGTCTTTTTTTGAATACAGCTCTATTTTTAAAAGAAACTTTGTATATCTTACCCTTTGGAAAGGTAATTTATTGACACATATCCAGTTTGAGAGCTGGCTAGAAATTTGTTTCCCAGCCTGACTAAAAAGAAACTTTGTTAAACTCTTTTCCAGCTTCTGAGAGTTAGAAACACAGTGCCTAGATGCCTCTGATGCCCCAAAGCTATATTAATCAAATTTCTTACTTGCACTATCAGAACTCAATCTGAAACAGTTTAGGCAAAAAGGGTAATTTTTTTCAAAAGCTCATGTCCCTGTAAGAGGGACAGAGGGGCAACCAGGCTCAAGGGTAAGTGAAACCAGACCCCTGAACCTCACCAAGGTTCTGCTTCATCTGTTTGTACCCCATCGAAGTCTGCTTTTCTCCACATGAGATGAAACCGTCAGACCTCTCACTTCACCAGCATAGAGGGACTGAGAGCTGCTTTTTCTGGTTCCAATTTCAAAAACTCTAGGGAAGAGCTCTGAATGGCCTAGCCTTGGACAATGAACTGTGGCATTTCCCCAACAATTTAAAAAGTACTCTGTTAATATGGCTGTTAAGACTATGACAAAAAAGTATTAGTGAAAGAAGTGTAGAACAAGATCATGAAACATTTAGTGACACAGCTAAACAATGATGCCTTTTTTTTGTTTATGTCTTTTTAATGTGCTCACTACCCAATCAAAAAGTGGTATAGCCCTGACCCCACAATCCCAGCCCCTCCACATGTGTTCCTTGAGCTAGAACCTGTCAATGCCCTTATGTAAGAAATTCCTTAAATAGACCAGCTTCTCCTGAAACATATGGCTGGAATGGGAAAAAGAGTGTTTTTAAGAAAAATAGGAGGAAATTCTGTTCTGAGGAGGAGGAGGGGTCTTAGGCCACAGCAGTCCACGCAAGTCCAACTAAATGGACAAGTTGACAGGGAAAGTGGTGTAGACACTGGGCCTCTACAGCAGACAGGTTTGTTCCCATCTGTCATATATGGCATCACTCTGTGTAACTACTTGCCCCTTCTCTTCAGGAGAAGTGACTTTGAGAGTGGCCATGCGATTTGCTCTGGTCAATGGAATGGGAGTAAATGTTACTTATACAACATCCAGGAGAAGCTTTAAACACTATTGCATGGTTTGCTTGGCCTCTTGCTCTCTACTATGAGAAGAGCGAGATAGAGGCTACTCCTTTAGCTTCAGTCCTGGAATGCAAAGACACAGTGGAGTCGCAACCTGGAGCAGAGCCACTGCTGACCTGTAGCCAACATAAGAGCAAGAACGAAATGTTTACTGATACGAGAAGATCTTGTGGGTTTGGTTACTCAGCAAAATTGACTGATATAAGAGCCTTTGCAATTGCTGTGCAGCCTGCCTGGAATGAATGCCTTTCCCATACATCTTCACATGGCTGGCTCTGTCTGTCATTCTACTCAATATGATTTCCTATCGCAGCCTGCTTCACCTTTCCTTTATTTCCTTAGATAAATGTTGGAGCAGCAATGGCTGCTTCCTCCCCCTGAACATGGGTGTGTAGCAAACAAACTTGGTGGGTGTTTGTGGTGGGGCCTCATGGTGCCTGGGAGGAAGTAAGAATGAGATTTTCCCTATTGTATACATGAATACTGCATGATTATATTAACACCCACATATTCAAATACAATTTCCTCATAGAGGACTTCCAAAACAACATGCCCTAACATTACTTATCCCCTAGTACTGCCAAGAATGTTAGCACATTTCTCTATTTAATTTTCTTAGAACATTATCACTATTCGAAATTATTCATTTTTACTTAATCCTCTCTCTCACTGAAATGAAAACCTCAGAAAGCAAGGACTTGTCTTGTTCAGTGCTGTATCTCCAGTATCTAAAATGGTGTATGGCAGTCTGTGTTCAAAAGTGTTTTCTGAACACATTAATGAGATCCTATCTCTTTTAATTATCCCCATTCTGCATTTCTCCAATGGCACACTCTTAACGATCACTTGTGGTGCCCCAGCGTTAGGTACTTGAGACACAAATTAGCTACCACCCTGCTCTAAAGTTTCAGTGATTCTCCTGAAATTGTGGAATATAATTGAAATTCCAGCCCGGCACTCAAGGCCCTCAATCTATTTCCAACCTTGTCTCCCAACATACCGTCCCCTCACACACAGTCAGTCATTCAGGAACATTGAACCACTTGCCATCCTCTAATTGCATTAGTTTGTTTCTGTTTCCCATGCTTTTATTCAAGTTCTTCCCTCTGATATGATCTTCATAATCACATCAAGCTCAGAAATGACCTCCCCCCAAATATCCACATCCTAATCCCTGGAACCTGTGACTGTTACTTTGTATGGCAATATATGTCCTTATATCCTTGCAGGTGTGATTAAAGGTCCTGAGATGAGGAGATAACTTTTGGATTATCCAGGTGGCCCCTAAATGTAATCACAGATATCCTTGTAAGACAGAGGGAGAGGAAGCTTATACACACGCAGGGAAGGCCAGGTGGAGACTGAGCAGACACAGACTTGAAGATGCTGGCCTTGAAGATTAGATGATATGACCAAGAGCCAAGGGCTATTAGCAGCCGCCAGAAGCTGGAAGGGAGAAGGAACGGATAATCCCCAGGGCCTCTGGAGGGAGTGTGGCCCTGCTGACACCTTCATTTTGGCCAGTGAAACTGATTTCTGGATTCTGGCCTCTAGAACTGTGAGAAAATAAATGTCTGCTGTATTAGGCCATCAAGTTTGTGGTATTTCTTACAGCAGCCCCAGGCCACGATGTAAAACACAATCTCTCTGACAAGACATATCTTAGATTGAAAGTCTGAGGAATGTTTTCAGATTCCCAGCTATAACTAATCTTTTCTTCCTCCATTCTTCCCTAGATCTCTCTCCTACTTACCACAATTTATATGTGCACCTATCTGTTTTCACATTTTCTTTTAGTAACTGAATTTGTCTCACTTCTTATATTTTTCAGATTACCTAGAAAACATACAGTATAGTGATTAAAGACATTCAGTGTGACGAAAGAAAATTACTAGATCCTTCCAAGCCTACATTTGCTTATCAGTAAATTGGAGATCAAAACAGTACTTATAATATAGGACAGTTATGAGGATTAAATGAGATCTCATGTAGAGTACTTAGTGCACTGGCACATGGTAAACACTAAAAAATGCTTATTATTATTGCTTGGCTTAAAAAAAACCTATAAAATCTATTATGATTTTGTAGGAAACCAGAATATACCACCCCAAAATATGCCACTTGCACCTAAGGGCCATTTTGAGCTAAAGTCAACTGAGAAAAAGCAAACACAAGAAAAAACTCTGTGTCCTCCCCAGGCCCACCAGCTCAGGCAGGAGGATTCTCAACCAGCTGAGAGAGCAGCAGAGGAATCTGCATAACAAACCTTATTAAAACTACCTTAATCTTCCATGCCTACATCCCTTTTCCTTTGTCTTGTCACTTCTCTGCAGATTTACTGTTCTTTGTTAAAATGCCATATAAGCCCAAGTTCTAACCACCCCTTTTGAGTTACTTATCACTGTATATGCACAATGCACATGTTAATAAACTGTTCATTTTACTATTGTTACTCTATTTTTGTCAGTCAAATTTGCAAGGCTTCAGCCAGAAAACCTAGGAGGGTAGAGGAGAAGTTTTTTTCCTCCCCTTGAATATCATTCAGTGGACTCAAATATCTCTTAAATTATTGCCAAGTGAGCCACAGAACTGGTGAAGGTATTTACAAACACATATCTTTCAATACTTTTACTTAGAAAATATAAAGAACTACAACTCAGTAAGAGGACAAATAATCCAGTTAAAAATAGGCAAATGATTTGACAGCCACTTAACAGAAGATATAAGACTGGCCAAAAAGCACATAAAGATGCTCAACATCATTAGTCATCAGGGAAATGCAAATTAAAACCAGAACGAGGCAGCACTAGATATTCATCAGAATGGCTAAAGTTGTAAATGCTGAGTGTCAGCAAGGATGTGGGCAGCTGGGACTCTCATACAACCCTGATGGGAATGTAAAATGGTACAACCATTTTGGAAAACTGCTTAGTAGTTACTTAAAAATTAAACGTAAATTTACCACTCAAGTCAACCATTCCACTATTAGGTATTTACCCAAGAGAAATGAAAACATATGTCTACACAATGGCTTGCACACAAGACTTTATAATGTTTGAGACAGGCCACCCAAGGATTACAGGGTTACTCTTCTAATGCTACAGTTTTTCAAAAAGTCCAAGAGCCTTGGTTAAACCATTAAAACCACCAACCATGAGCCTGGTCCAATAAACAGTCCCAGAGAAAAGTAATACCTGCACAGAAGCAGCCAGAAGTGACCAAGCATTACCTTTGCCTCATTTTAATAGTAATTTCTCTGCCCCAGGGTTGGAGTTTTCCACCATTTTTGAACATGAGATGTATTTGTAACATAGTAGAACAGAGCATGTATGCAGAAACCCCACCTCAACATGAAACCTAAGACCTCCCACTTGAACACATGCATGAGTTTCCAGCTTAAAAACTTCCCACATTAACCCCTCAGAGAGGCAGAGCTTTGGAAATTATTCCCGTCTCCTTTACTTGTAAGTAAAATAAAGTTTTTCTTCCAACAACTCTTGGTGTGTTCTGGCTCAAACATGCCAATGGTGACCTCAGTGTGTTCAGTAACAGTAATAGCTTTATTCATAATAGTAAGAAACTGGAAACAATCCAAAAGTCTATCAATAGGTGAATGGAAACTAATGATGGTATATCCATACAATGGGATACTACTCAGCAAAGAAAAGGGAAGGAACTACTAATACATCACAACATGGGTGAATTTTAAAATCATGTGAAAGGAGTATATACTACAAAATCCCATTTACATAAAACAGCAATTTTTTAAAAAGCAAACTATAGAGATAAAGAGCAAATGAACAAGAGAAAGACTGCAAAGGAGCATGAAGAATCTTTTTTTTTTCTTTTTGGTATCATTAAAATACAATTACATGAGCAACATTGTGGTTACTAGATTCCCCCCATTATCAAGTCCCCACCACACACCCCATTACAGTCACTGTCCATCAGCATAGTAAGATGCTAGTCACTACTTGTCTTCTCTGTGCTATATTGCCTTCCTGTGCCCCCTGCTACATTATGTGTGCTCATCATAAGAGCATGAAGAATCTTTTAGGGGTGATGAGAATGTTCTGTATGTTGATTGTAGCAGTGGTTTCATGGTACACAGATTTTTAAATAACCATTGAGCTTTATGCACTAAATGGATGCAATTTATTGTTAACTTGATAATGCTAATTTTAAAAAGCTGCCAAGGTAATTTTTAAGAAAAAATAAGGATACTCTTCCTATACAATCCAGCAATCAGTTTCTTTGATAATTACCCAAAGAAGTTGAGAAATTAGACCCATATAAAATCTTGTACATGGATGTTTATAGCAGCTTTATTCATAACTGCTACAACTTAGAAGCAACAGTGCATGAAATCCCTCAGTACATGAGTGGATAAATGTACTGTGGTACAAAGACAATGAAATATTATTCAGTACTAAAAAGAAATGAGCTACCAATTAAAGAAATGACATGGGGGAACCTTATTCCCCATGAAGGCCAAGGCAGACTCATGGACACGGTAAAGAGATTAGTGGTTTATACAGTAAAGAGATCAGAGCTTGTGGGGGAAGGAGGGATGAACAGGTAGAAGACAAATTTTAGGACAGTGAAATTATTTTGTATGGTACTACATATATATATAGGTGGATTCATGTCATTATATATTTGTCAAAACCCATAGGTATACAACACTAAGGATGAACCCTCATGTAGACTAAAGGTGACAATGATTATGTCAAGGTAGGTTCATTGGGTACAACACATGTACCCTGTGGTGGTAGATATTGATAATAGGCGAGGATATGCATGTGGGGGGCTGGGGATATATGGGAATTCTCTCATTTTTGCTCAAGTTTGCTCTGAACTTAAATACAAAAAAAAAAAAAATAAAGTCTTAATTTTTTAAAATGTTAATTAAAAAAACAAAAGCTTTCAGTATTCTGAAATCATGTCCTCTTTCTCTCTTTGCTCCTCAATCAAACAGATTTTATCTCACAAATGTTAGATGTTTTCCAAGGCAGCACTACACGACACATTAAAAAAAAACAAACCCCAAAAGCCTAACAGATTAATTACACTCTTTTGCCACTAGGTGGCACAGGAAAACGACAGAATGCTCCTGGAATGGCAGAAGAACTGAGTAAAACAAAGCGGAAATGCCAAGTAGGGACAGCTGACTTCAGATACTCATGGCGAAAACCCAGTTACATAAAAATCCATTTTGTAACTGAAAGGCACACAGATTTAGCTGGAACTTTTAAGCAACATATATTAGTTGTTTTAACAATTACTTGTGCTGATATATTGTAGCTATTAGATATTTGCTGACTAAACAAGTGAGTGAAAGGTTAGGAATTTGGATCCCCTCCTAAGAGATAATAGATTGGAGAAAAAATTTCGTACTTCAAATGGAAAACTATGCAGTGGTTACCACACACCCTTGCAGGACTGATTCTAGCAGGGCTGGAACTGGTCTCTGAGGTACTTTGCATTTTATAGATTGAAGGTAACTGACAGGCATGCGAACTCTGGTTCAGGAGTTTTGACTGACCTTCACCTTATTGAAAAACTGGTTTTGCCTTCATTTGCAATTCAATTTATTATATTTAACTTTGTACTTTTCAGCTTTTCCTTTCAACTGGTTGTCACCTGCTTTATCATACTGTATTGAATAAAATAAAAATCTTTAACATACGTTCATTTTTATATTTATATGAGTCATGACTTCGCCTTTTTCTGAAAATTATCTTTTAGCAATACCTCTAGAGAAACAAGCTTATTGGAAACAACGGTTTCTCTAAACCTGAGAATTGACAGAAAAGGTAAAAATACAGAGCTGGAATACCAGGAAATGGACTCAGGTCAAGGGAAAAAAGCCTGATTTATTTTCTTTGAAAACTGGGTTCCAGCAAAGTTCTTGTGTGAGTTTATTCCCCACACCTACATTCACAGCCCTTCTGCTCGTCTAGATTACATAATCCCATCCCTCCCCTAAACCCTCACACTTATCTGATTGAATTAGGGAAGGACAGAGTCAGGCTAAACCAACAACTCTTGGAAATTTGGATTTGAGGCTGAGAGACAGGGAGTTTCTGCTGGGCACTTGTAAGAGGAAGAGATGCAAAGCTTGGTCTGGGACAAGACTGTGCACAGTCACTCACTGGTTTGCAAAGCTCTCAAATTAAAATCTCCAAAATTTGTTTAATACAAAAGGCTTTCAAGCTAGATAGATCTTACTTGGAAATTAAACATTAAAACTTCTAGTTGTGTGGCAGTAGGCAGTAGGCCTTCTCTGAAACTCAGTTTCCTCATTTGTTAATAAGAAAAGGGAATGTCTGCCCTATACAATTTCTATGAAGATTAAGTGAGTTAAATCCACAGTGGAAAAGCACTTTTTGGTACACATAATACACTCAAAAACTAGTGCTCAATCAGAAAGTGGAAGAGATTCTCTTAGCTACAAATAGGATGAATAACTTTACACAAAAGGGGGTAAAGAGATGATAATTATGGTATGGACTAACTGTATAACAATGTTTTCACATCAAAAAAGAGGGCTGTGATTTCTTTCAGGAAGGACAGATTTAAGGAGAAGGAAAACTTTTTGTCTCAGTTGCTGTTTTAAAATAAAGGTTTTGTGCTTATGTGATGGGCATGTAAATTTTAGAAGTCTCTTTTTACAAAAAAAAATTATTTTTAAAAAGTTTTAGGTTCACAGCAAAATTGAGCAGCAAGTACAGAGCCCCCTTGTCACCCCCACAAACTTCCCCACCAACATCAGTTGAGCAAGTGGCACATTTGTTACAACCAATGAACCAACACTGAGACATAATCACCCAGGGCCCATTGTTTACGTTAAGAGTCCATTCTTGGGGTTCTGACTAATGTGTGACATGTATCCACCATTATACTATCATTCAGAATAGCTTCCCTGAGAAGCCCCATTTAAGGCTATTTTGAGGCTAAGCAAAGAATATTAATGGAAGAAGAGTAGAAAACCAATGGGCTACCAATTATACTTCCATGATAATAACGATGGTGTATATGAGGATTTTCTAGTGCACACTGGCTGATGGCAAGTAGCCTCACTGCGTCTGGTGAATCTTTCTTGATTTGGACTTGTCACTACTACTTTTGACAACACTAATCAATCTACTTTTTTCATTTGTCCAAGAGCAGGAAGAATACTTATTTATCTGTGTGGCTATGTTAACTGCAAAGACTGGTGAACTGTAGAGACTTTTCTGATGCGGTTGTTAATGATGGAAAGGGTTGAATTCTATCACAGATAATCTGCAAGGTTGAATAGTGCACTGTCGGTCATTCTTACCTGGGATATGCAACAGAATCAGAAAGATTTTTCAAAATATATTTTGGCCTTAGAGAATCAGATTCTCTCAGGATGCTTCTTGATCTGTGCACTGCAGCACACCTCTGCAGAGGATGATTCAGCACCCGATCACCCTTAGCTGAGGACCATAGTGCTATCTGACCTCTCTGGCGGCCACACCGACTTCTTCGGCTTCGACCGACCTCACCACACGGAGGAAGGCCTGAACTGAGATAGTCGTGGAGGTCGTAAAGAGGAGAGGGAGGACTTAAGACATTTATGATATAGAAATCACAGTATTTACACATAGAAGAAGAAGTTGATGAGGGTTTTTATGAAAGTTTCAAACCTATGTAAAAGTTGAGAGATTAGAATTGGGTTGAACAATATGAAACTGCCAACATTCATCTATTTTTGACCTACAAAAATGACCATTTCATGTGATTCCACCTAATATAAGACACTTATATACACAACAAGATTTTACTTCATTTACTGCTCCTTTCCTCCTTTACCTTTTAAAAAACGTTTTTCTTGCTAAGTAGTTTTAAAGCAAACCTTAGACTTTACGTTACTTCGCCCCTATAGACTTGGCATATAGCTCTAAAAATTATCAACATTTTTTTTCTACAATGTCAATGTCATTATCATGCCTAATTTACAATAATTCCTCAGGACCATCGAGTACCCAACCTACATTCATATTTCTCTATCTTTAAAAATGTGCTTTTATTTCAGTGGATTGGGTCAAGTACTGAGTACCCAACACATTCATATTTCTCTGATTGTCTTTAAAAATATCTTTTTACTTTGGTGGATTGGGTCAAGTTCTTAGACAAGGTCCACACAAAGTATCTGGTTCTCAGGCCTCTCTCTGAAATAACCACTTTTTTCCCAGTGCTCTGACTTGTTGAAGAAACTGGGTCAGTTACCAAGCCTGTTGTTATGACTCACATTCTGGATTTATTTGCTTTTCCATGATACCACATAATCTGTTCTTTAATCTGCCATGTTCCCATAAACTGGGAGTCAGGAAGCCTGCATTTATAGTCACTATAATATCCAGAGTGGACAGATCCTGTCTGTAGAATGCCAGTTTTGGATATGTCACCGACAAGCTGTGTGACCTTGGGCAAGTTACCAAGCCTATCTAAACCTCCATTTTCTCATTTGTAAAACAGGAGTATAACAATTCATAACTTGAAGAGTTTTGTAAAGAGAAAATAAGATAATGAATATGCAATGATCAGAAAAATGCCTGATATATAGACAGGCAAGCAGTTGCTCCATGAATGTGAATTCCAGCCAATGACAAAAGAGATGCTCTCAGCTTATGATGTAATACAAATATTCATTTCAATAAAATACTTATAAAGTACCTGAAAACTTGCATCTTTATTTTTTTACATTGCAGGATACATACATTATTGTATCTGTAAGGGATTAAGTAATACCCACAGCAGAAGTAGAGAGTCCAAGGATTTTTGAAGAATAAATTGTCTTCAGGAATTTGGCTCTGCTGCCAAGGATGCAGAGTCTCCTCTGAGCCAAAAACATGCTACAGGATAAAAAGTTTTGAAAGGGCATAAATATGTGACATTTACATCACTATCAGACACATATAGCTAGCTAATCAATCATAAGCTTATGTAGGGAAATATAAATAAAAATTTGTAAAAGTTGTTTTCCTCCTATCATATAACCTCTCCTCACTAGAATCATTCTAATAGAATCCTCCTTATCTTACACAAACTTATGCATATATCATTTTACACTAGAGATCTGTAAGGATATTGTGAATTCAGGAAATCAGGCTCTAATTTAGTCATGAGCATAAAATTACAGTAAGTAAAAGTTGCATTTGTAGCAAGCTATGAAACCCAGAATATTTTAATATAAGAACTACTCAAGTTTCAGGAATCGTCTAGATAAGTCACCAGTGAAAGCACAATTTGTAACAGCAAATTACAGTGGTTAGAAACAGGTTATTTAGAAGGTTATTTGAAAAGGATTATGTAGGTCCTTGATAAATATGAAGAATATATGAATAATCTTAGGCTATTTTCTCAGTTGTTACTTCCCTCAACAATCCAAGGGAAGCTAGCAAGTGAGCCATTTCAATAGCTTTCAGTTATATGACAAGCATGCGTTCCGATTACACCTCTTCCTATAAGGAAATCATCATCGGTCATGGGTAAACGTAAGGAGACAGAAGCAATGTGGACTTCTCTTATTCTACTGACACCCAGAAGCAGAAGAAAACTCAGGCTTTCTGAAAACATTCAGGTCAACAAACCTCATAAGGCTTTACTCTGAGAATATTCTGCCAGTTGATAACATTTCCCCTATCTCTAGTAGTTAATCAAACTTTAGAAAAAGAGACATATTCTATGGATTCAAAGGAACCACTGAAGCTAACTATGAACCTCTTTAAGTTTCCAAAATATTTAGGCTACAGAAAGCTTTAGACGTGAAAAATAGCATATTGGATGTTTCTTAAAAGATGAAATACAAAATCCTGACTTTGTCAAAAACCTCAGCTTAAACGATAGTCTCTTGGCCAT
Source organism: Manis javanica (assembly GCF_040802235.1). Lineage (NCBI taxonomy): Eukaryota > Metazoa > Chordata > Mammalia > Pholidota > Manidae > Manis > Manis javanica. Next base: position 75,064,950 of record NC_133159.1, read on the forward strand.
TCTACCTCACATCAGACAGTTTTAATTCTCTGCAAAGCACTCCTTTTTTGCTTCCTTGTTTGGCTGGTTACTCATTCATTCATTGGATGATTTATTATGTGGGCTTCAAGAGCAGAAATGTGGTGTGTTCTGTTCACCACTGTATTTTCTGGTAAATAGGAGGCCCTTAATAAATAAAAGTGTTAAATGACTGACTGAATAAATAAAATCACATTTAATGTGATTTATTTGTTAAATGTGTTAATGTGCTAAATGACTAAATGACTGAATGAATAAATAAAATCACATTATACATTAATGATTAAAGTGGGTTTATTTATAGCAAGAAACTTTTTATGAAATGTTGATCTTATCCAGTAATTAATCCTATGTTTTATGTGTTTCCAATCAAACACCAAGTTTTCTTAAATCAAGACATGCCTATTCATGTATCACTAACTTCTGTTCAAGAATAAAGAAGTAACTGCGTTAGACAGTAGGGATAGTTTTAAGGAAGGGTTTTACCAAACAACAGAAACAAGGTTAAACAATCTTCATTCAGTATTGTAGAGTTATTTGATTCAGCATAATACCGGGGTTTTTTTCCAGCAAAAAAATGGTCACTTATTAAAGTTCAGCCTAATTTCTTAGGTATTTAATAGGACTATAAGCAAAATCTGTTCTTGTAGGTAGACAAATGAGATAAACCTCTTCTACTTTCTTAAGATAAACTGGGGGGAGAAAACAGTACTATGAATCAGGGTACCTGAATTCTAGTCCTTATTCCGATAATGAAATAAAAGTTTTTATCCTCAGAGAAGTCTCTGACTCTTGCTTAGCCTCAGTTTGCCCATTTTTCAAAATAGATGAATACATAACTCCTTGGTTTGAAGGTAATCTCAGAATGCTGTGGTAAATCACTGGTGGTCACGTAAACTTCGAATGCAGCTCTTGGGAGATTTCCCTCCAGGCAGAGTGAGCTGTGCCCTCTGGCCACCTGGCCTCTGTGCCCATTCTCCTTGGGGAGTTGACACTAAACTTACCTGATTTTGTCTGGAAATCCCAAAGCCTAAACCTCACATCCTCTCTGCTGTCTCTGACAGAACATCACCTCCATGATGCAATGTACTTCCTGGCAACTGACCCAGCTCTTCATTTCTCTTCCACTCTCCCAACCTCCTAGTGTGTCTTTCGGGATGACTGGACCATAATCAGCAAATTTCATGATATCTTTATGTGCTAATAGTGCTCTCCTTGCTTTAACTCAAACATCATTGTCCCTGAAGATATCACTTCTCTATTCTTCAGTGTTGACTTCTGTTCTTATATGCCCCACCTGCCTTTCTTGCTGTCCGTTTTACCATTGTCAGACTATCACTTCCCTCATCTGCCTCAGTGACGCTGTCTCCTGACCTGCTGATAACTCCCTATCATTCATTAAGGATTTGGTCATTAAGCATACAGTTTTCTCCTCAACTCAAAGTACTGTGATCATCTCAGGGAATTTCAGTGTCTTCAGAGCAGAGCCATCCAGCAACCGCATCCCTGTGTCCACTGCCCTTCTCTTCCCTCCCACCTCAGTCTCTCCCTCCTACTGTTGTAACTTGTACCTTGCCACTACCCCTGTCTGATCGGTTTCCAAAATATTTAATTGAAACATTCTTCTCTTTGATCATAAACTACATTTCTTTTCAATTAGTTATCCTATGACTATTCTTCAGTACCATCAAGATCTCCAGGAGGCTGCCTCTCCTTTTACCAGTCAGCCCTCACTTTTCTTTATTGTCCAATGCGGACGTCAGGTCCTTCACTTCAATATTGTTCCTGAAAGAGCCCTAAGCCCTCGTCTGTCTTTCCACCTGTCTGTAAAACCATAGCCCTGGATGAATGCAGCCAGGGCCTTGTTTCCTATGGTCCATGAAGCTGTGAACTGCTGCAGAAAGTCACACAGGATGTTTGGTTTCACCACAAATTCATGGTAGTTAACTTCACATTGACCCCCCCAATATTGTCCAGCATTTCTACTACATTTTACAGGTGAAGGACGACAGAATCTGCCACCCCAAAATATGCCACTTTGGCATAAGGAGCTAAAGGCACTTGAAAAACAACAGATGCAAAAAGAGTCATGTGCTCACTCCCTTTCTTCCCCAAAACAGGAGAAAAAATTCTCATGTGAAAGATGCCTTTCCAGTACCAAGAGAAAACAAACATTCTTAGATAGGCAGTCAAGGCTGAGAATTCTGTACAAACAGACCTCGTTAAAATAATTCTTATCTTCCTTTAGTTCCTTTTCCACAATTGCCTCTCTTTGTTCCTTTTCCACAATTGCCTCTCTTTGTTCAACTTAGTATTAAAAACATTTGGTTTTGCCACTTCTTTGGGTCTTTATTTTCTTATGGGAACTCCTGTGTCATGCAGAACTTATACTGAATGTGTGTTCTTTAATCTATCTCATGTCAGTTTAATTCTCAGGCCCTGCTAAAAACCCCAGGGGACAGGTCATACTTCTCATCCATATTCCAAAATAATTTATTTTTCCCACACACCCCTAACTTAATACCCTCTTTAGTCTAAGCAGATGATCTTGCTTCCTATTACAGAGAAAAGAGAAGACATCAGATGGGAACTCTCTCAATTTACCCAAATCTAAAACACCAAACCTAAAAAAAAAGCCCTTTTCTTTTTTCTTCCTATCATAACAAAAGACATGGCTCTCTATAGAAGGATAAACTCTCCTCCTATGGCTTAGGTCTCGTCCCTCCTACCTCTACAGAGACCTTGCTCAACTGATAATTCCCTTTCTCCTGGATATTAAGCTTTCTTTCCTGAAGTCTCTTCCAATTAAAAACAGCAAAAACAAAACAAAATACAAATAAACAAAAAATAAAACGCCTGATTCTACCTTCTCCTCCCTGTTGCTTGTTTCTTCTTCAAATCAAAACTTTATCACTTTCCCTTGAAAGCAAAACTTCTGTGCCCATTACTCCATAGACTCAGCTGTTGGTCAAGTCAGTTCTGCATCTTCACAATGTTAAATCCAGTGGACATTTTGCAGTTCTCCCTTTCCTTAAGCTCTCTGCAGCTTTAGGTGGTGCTGGTCAAGCTGTGTCTCCTCCCAGAAATACCACAATCACTTGGCTTTTGACACACTAGCTCTCCCCTAACCTTTCATTAAATAATGGAATTCCTTAGCACCCAGGTCTGGGCTCTTTCCTTCTCACTCATTACGCTGTCACTAGGTAGTGATAATCATAGGGATTGTGGGGGCATTCATGAAAATAATGGTTCCAAGGAAATCTATACAGGCTGACTGATACAGATTCAGGACCTCTGAAGCTATTCTTCATAAATACATTTTGAGCAGCATTTTCAAATGCAATTAATATATATGTATACACACACATACCAATAAGCTAAAAAAATTAATTCAGAGGTCACTGAAAAGTTGCAAGAAAATCACAAAGTATATATGGCTTTTAATTCTGGACAATATTTGCCGCTATATTTTTCTATTTTCTCCTTAAAAACAATATTGTGTGAAGAAAACCAGGCAATTGTGAATCAAGGTAATGTAGTGAACCTGATTATGGCATAGCATACATAAATTCAACTCCATATTCAAATACCCTTACTCAGTAGAATATTAAACTATTTATTATCATTGGAGTAGACTGTTTAAAATGAAGACCCAGAAGGTGTGTGGCACATCTGAGGGTGACCGAAGCTGAAAAGGCTGGTACATGGCTGGGGGCAGAATCCAGAGCTAAAATGTAAGCAAAACAATCAAAATGAATTGCAAGAACTCTTAAATCCAAGTGACCAACTTGTAACCACTTTGCATATGGGGAGGAGAGGTAGAAAGAGATTCAGTTAATTTGGCAAAGTTCCGCAGGTCTAGGTTAACTTGCAAGTTCAACAAAAATTAATGTGAGGTTGACAGAAAACAAGGCCAGGGTTAGTGCACAGCTCACATCGTTGAGTCTGACCTAAGACAAGGTTATTTCCACCTCATGCTCTACTTGTCAGTCCGGTTCTGGAATCTTTATAGGAGTTGGTGATACAACAGAGAGCATCTAAGAGTGAACAAGGTACTGGTTGTAAAAGCACAGTGGGGATAATAAGCTTCAAAGTCATGTCACGAGACAACAGTGGAAAAAATCGGCCCCTATTTGGCCGACACAATATTGAAGGAGACGTCATGATTGGAAAGCTGCTCTGTGTAAATGGATCGGCATAATTCAACATTTCTCCATAGTAAAGAAGTATGGCTAGGTGGTTCAAACTAGCAGGAATTAATTTTAGCAACTTCCTAAGGGCCGATCTGCACCGTTGATGCCTAGGGTGGCGGTGGGCAAGCTGCCCCAATTCTCGCTCAGGGGGCAGCTGAGGGGTCCACGTGTGCAAAGGCAGCTCAAGGACGAACTGGGCGGGGGCGCGCACTCCCAGAGCTGCTCCGACTCCCAATAGATGAGAGATTTTCTCTTTTGACTAAACACTTTAGATTCCACTACGATTCACTTAGATAGCAGGTTACCAGCCTGTTTGCTTTTTTAATAAGAATCCCCTTTAGGGATGAACTGCAGTCGATGTTACTCTTCCCAGTTTTACAAATGCCTAAGACTGCAAAATCAAGAGCAAAACGGGCCGCGGCTGACGGGTCCAGGGACCCCACACCAGAAGGCCGGTCACCTCAGTGCCATTCCTTCTCCCGAGGGAACTACAACTCCAGCGCCGGTCCTCCAGGGCCCGGGTCAGGCGCCCCCGGCCGCGGGGCCAGTCCAGGTCCTGGGGGAATCCGCCCCAGCTCGTGCCTCTCCCGCACAGCCAGCCGGCCGACCCCCTCCCGCCCCGCTCCGCACGGCCCCGCCGCACCGGCCCCACTCACCTCCCTGGCCGGACAACCTCGCCTCCGAACCGCGGACTGGCGCCAGGGCCGCCGGTCCGCGTGGGGCGGGGCTCGGGCGTGGGGCGGAGCCGCGGGCGCCGCTGGAGTCGGAGCGGGCGGCAAGGAGCGCCGGGACTGCGGCCTGGAGGCAGCCGGGCGGGCGCGTGCGGAGAAGGCGGCGACAGGCGCGGCGCTGGGAGTCAGTCCGCGGGCGGCGGCGCGGAAGTGGGGCTTTGGACCGGGTCCACGCAGGGGGATGGGAATTAGGTCCGCGGCTCTAATCGCGTGTGTGTGAGTGAGCGGTTGGGCGGGTTATAGGACGACGATTGATTCGGGAGAAGAGTTTTTTGTTTTTCGGTTTTTTCTTAGATTCGCTGGGATTTTCTATGTGGACAATCATGTCTGAGAATAAGGACAGTTCTTTTTTAAAAAAATCTTTTCTGATCTATATGCCTTTTATTTCCTTTTGTTGCTATATTGTGCTAAGACTTACAGTATAATGTTGAATAGGAGTGGTGACAGCAGACATCCTTCCTTTGTTCCTGAGTGAGGGACTGTGGATATTATTCAGCCTTAAAAATGAAGTCGTGAAAGTAGTGATTTTACAGCATCTCACTACGCTGATTGACAGTGACTAATGGGGTATGTGGGGGGGGACTTGGTGAAGGGGAGAGTCTAGTAAACATAATGTTCCTCATGTAGTTGTAGGTTAATGATACCAAAAAAAAAAAAAAAAGAAGTCGTGAAAGTGGAATCGTGGGGCATTTTTCCTTTTTTTAAAATTGTGGTATCATTAATCTACAGTTACATGAAGGACATTATGTTTACTAGGCTCCCCCCTTCACCAAGTCCCCCCAACATACCCCTTCACAGTCACTGTCCATCAGTGTAGTAAGATGCTGTAAAATCACTACTTGTCTTCTCTGTGTTGCACAGCCCTTCCTGTGCCCCAACCCACTATACATGCTAATCGTAATGCCCCCTTTCTTTTTCCTGCCCTTATCCCTCCCTTCCCACCCATCCTCCCCAGTCCCTTTCCCTTTGGTAACTCTTAGTCCATTCTTGGGTTCTATGATTCTGCTGCTGTTTTGTTCCTTCAGTTTTCCTTTGTTCTTATACTCCAGGTATGAGTGAAATCATCTGGTATTTGTCTTTCTCCGCCTGACTTATTTCACTGAGCATAATACCCTCTAGCTCCATCCATGTTGTTGCGAATGGTAGGATCTGTTTTTTTCTTATGGCTGAGTAATATTCCACTGTGTATATGTACCACATCTTCTTTACCCATTCAGCTACTGATGGACATTTAGGTTGCTTCCATATCTTGGCTATTGTAAATAGTGCAGTGATAAACATAGGGGTGCATCTGTCTTTTTCAAACTGGAGTGCTGCATTCTTAGGGTAAATTCCTAGAAGTGGAATTCCTGCATCAAATGGTATTTCTATTTTGAGCATTCTGAGGAACCTCCATACTGATTTCCACAATGGTTGAACTAATTTACATTCCCACCAGCAGTGTAGGAGGGTTCCCCTTTCTCCATAACCTCGCCAACATTTGTGGTTTTTTGTCTTTTCGATGATGGCGATCCTTACTGGTGTGAGGTGATATCTCATTGTGGTTTTAATTTGCATTTCTCTGATGATTAGCGATGTGGAGCATCTTTTCATGTGCCTGTTGGCCATCTGGATTTCTTCTTTAGAGGACTGTCTATTCAGCTCCTCTGCCCATTTTTTATTTTTTTAATTGGATTATTTGCTTTTTCTTTGTTGAGGTGTGTGAGCTCTTTATATATTTTGGATGTCAGTCCTTTATCGGATCTGTTATTTATGAATATATTCTCCCATACTGTAGGATACCTTTTTGTTCTATTGATGGTGTCCTTTGCTGTACAGAAGCTTTTCAGCCTGATATAGTCCCACTTGTTCATTTTTGCCTTTGTTTCCCTTGCCCGGGGAGATATGTTCATGAAGAAGTCACTCATGTTTATGTCCATGAGATTTTTGCCTATGTTTTTTTCTAAGAGTTTTATGGTTTCATGACTTACATTCAGGTCTTTGATCCATTTCAAATTTACTTTTGTGTATGGGGTTAGACAGTGACCCAGTTTCATTCTCTTACATGTAGTTGTCCAGTTTTGCCAGCACCATCTGTTGAAGAGACTGTCATTTCCCCATTGTATGTCCATGGCTCCTTTATCATATATTAATTGGCCATATATGTTTGGGTTAATGTCTGGAGTCTCTGTTCTGTTCCACTGGTCTGTGGCTCTGTTCTTGTGCCAGTACCAAATTGTCTTGATTACTGTGACTTTGTAGTGGAGCTTGAAATTGGGGAGCGAGATCCTCCCCCACTTTATTCTTCCTTCTCAGGACTGCTTTGGCTATTCGGGGTCTTTGGCGGTTCCATATGAATTTTTAAACTATTTGTTCCAGTTCATTGAAGAATGCTGTTGGTAATTTGATAGAGATTGCATCAAATCTGTATATTGCTTTGGGCAGGATGGCCACTTTGATGATATTAATTCTTCCTAGCCAGGAGCATGGGATGAGTTTCCATTTGTTAGTGACCTCTTTAATTTATCTTAAGAGTGTCTTGTAGTTTTCAGGGTATAGGTCTTTCACTTCCTTGGTTAGATTTATTCCTAGGTATTTTATTATTTTTGATGCTATTGTGAATGGAATTGTTTTCCTGATTTCTCTTTCTCTTAGTTCATTGTTAGTGTATAGGAAAGCCACAGATTTCTGTGTGTTAATTTTGTATCCTGGAACTTTGCTGAATTCCAATATTAGTTCTAGTAGTTTTGGAGTGGAGTGTTTAGGGTTTTTTATGTACAATATCATGTCATCTGCAAATAGTGACAGTTTGACTTCTTCTTTACCAATCTGGATTCCTTGTATTTCTTTGTTTGGTCTGATTGCCATGGCTAGGACCACCAGTACTATGTTGAATAACAGTGAGGAGAGTGGGCATCCCTGTCTTGTTCCCAATCTCAGGGGAAAAGCTTTCAGCCTCTCGCTGTTCAGTATGATGTTAGCTGTGGGTTTATCATATATGGCCTCTATTATGTTGAGGTACTTGCCCTCTGTGCCCATTTTGTTGAGTTTTTATCATGAATGGATGTTGAATTTTGTCGAATTCTTTTTCAGCATCTATGGAGATGATCATGTGGTTTTTGTCCTTCTTTTTGTCGATGTGGTGGATGATGTTGATGGATTTTCGAATGTTGTACCATCCTTGCATCCCTGGGATGAATCCCACTTGGCCATGGTGTATGATCCTCTTGATGTATTTTTGAATTCAGTTTGCTAGTATTTTGTTGAGTATTTTTGCATCTACATTCTTCAGGGATATTGGTCTGTAATTTTCTATTTTGGTGGGGTCTTTGCCTAGTTTTGGTATTAGGGTGCTGTTGGCTTCATAGAATGAGTTTGGGAGTTTTCCCTCCTCTTATATTTATTGGAAAACTTTAAGGAAAACTCTATATGTGTGATAAAATTCCGAGGTAAATCCATCTGGCCCGGGGTTTTGTTCTTGGATAGTTTTTTGATTACCGATTCAATTTCGTTGCCGGTAATTGGTCTGTTTAGATTTTCTGTTTCTTTCTGGGTCACTCTTGGAAGGTTGTATTTTTCTAGGAAGTTGTCCATTTCTCCTAGGTTTTCCAGGTTGTTGGCATATAGGTTTTCATAGTATTCTCTAATAATTCTTTGATTTCTGTGGGGTCCGTCGTGATTTTTCCTTTCTCATTTTTGATTCTGTTGATGTGTGTAGACTCTTTTTCTCTTAATAAGTCTGGCTAGAGGCTTATCTATTTTGTTTATTTTCACAAAGAACCAGCTCTTGGTTTCATTGATTTTTTTCTATTGTTTTATTCTTCTCAATTTTATTTATTTCTCATTTGTTCTTCTTTTTCAAATTTCAATTATTGTGACATTAGACTATACATTTGGGATTGTTCTTCCTTCTTTAAATATGCCTGAATTGCTATATACTTTCCTCTCAAGACTACTTTTGCTGCATCCCACAGAAGTTGGGGCTTTGTGTTGTTGTCATTTGTTTCAATATATTACTGGATCTCCATTTTAATTTGTTCGTTGATCCATTGATTATTTAGGAGCATGTTGTTAAGCCTCCATGTGTTTGTGAGCCTTTTTGCTTTCTTTGTACAATTTATTTCTAGTTTTATACCTTTGTGGTCTGAAAAGTTGATTGGTAGGATTTCAATCTTTTGGAATTTACTGAGGCTCTTTTCGTGGCCTAGTATGTGGTCTATTCTGGAGAATGTTCCATGTGCGCTTGAGAAGAATATGTGTCCTGTTGCTTTTGGACGTAGAGTTCTATAGATGTCTATTGGATCCATCTGTTTTAGTGTGTTGTTCAGTGCCTCTGTGTCCTTACTTATTTTCTGTCTGGTGGATCTGTCCTTTGGAGTGAGTGGTGTGTTAAAGTCTCCCAAAATGAGTGCATTGCATTCTATTTCCTCCTTTAATTCTGTTAGTGTTTGTTTTACATATATTGGTGCTCCTGTATTGGGTGCATATATGTTTATAATGGTTATATCCTCTTGTTGGACTGAGCCCTTTATCATTATGTAATGTCCTTCTTTATCTCTTGTTACTTTCTTTATTTGGAAGTCTATTTTGTCTGATACTAGTATCGCAACACCTGCTTTTTTTTCTCTGTTGTTAGCATGAAATAACTTTTTCCATCCCTTGACTTTTAATCTGTGCATGTCTTTGGGTTTGAGGTGAGTGTCTTGTAAGCAGCATATACATGGGTCTTGCTTTTTTATCCATTCTATTACTCTGTGTCTTTTGATTGGTGCATTCAGTCCATTTACAGTTAGGGTGATTATGGAAAGATATGTACTTATTGCCATTGCAGGCTTTAGATTCGTGGTTACCAAAGGTTCAAGGTTAGCCTGTTTACTACCTTACTGTCTAACTTAACTCACTTATTGAGCTATTATAAACACAGTCTGATGATTATTTCTCTACCTTCTTATTCCTGCTCCTCCATTCTTTATATGTTGCACATTTTGTTCTGTGCTCCTTTTAGGAGTGCTCCCATCTGGAGCAGTCCTTCCAAAATACCCTGTAGAGATGGTTTGTGGGAGGCAAATTCCCTCAACTTTTGCTTGTCTGGGAATTGTTTAATCCCTCCTTCATATTTAAATGATAATTGTGCTGGATACAGTATCCTTGGTTCAAGGCCTTCTGTTTCATTGCATTAAATATATCATGCCATTCTCTTCTGGCCTGTAAGGTACTTGTTGAGAAGTCTGATGATAGCCTGATGGGTTTTCCTTTGTAGGTGACCTTTTTTCTCTCTCTGGCTGCCTTTAATACTCTGTCCTTGTCCTTGATCTTTGCCATTCTAATTATTATGTGTCTTGATGTTGTCCTCTTTGGGTCCCGTCTCTCGGGAGTTCTGTGTGCCTCCGTACTCTGAGCAGCTAGATCCTCCCCCAGTTTGGGGAAGTTCTCAGCAATTATTTCTTCTAAGACACTTTCTATCCCCTTTTCTCTCTTCTTCTTCTTCTGGTACCCCTATAATGCGGATATTGTTCCTTTTGGATTGGTCACAGAGTTCTCTTAATATTGTTTTCATTCCTGGAGATCCTTTTATCTCTCTCTGCATCAGCTTCTATGCATTCCTGTTCTCTGGTTTCTATTCCATCAATGGCCGCTTGCATCTTATCCATTCTGCTTATAAATCCTTCCAGGGTTTGTTTCACTTCTGTAATCTCCCTCTGGACGTCTGTAATCTCCCTCCGGACTTCATCCCTTAGCTCTTGCATATTCCTCTGCAGCTCTGTCAGCATGTTTATGATTTTTATTTTGAATTCTTTTTCAGGGAGACTGGTTAGGTCTGTCTCTGCAGATCCTCTCTCAGGTGTTGTCTGAACTGTCTTGGACTGGACTAAATTTTTTTGCCTTTTCATGGTGATAGTGGTGGCTGTAGGCAGGTTGTGGGTGTGTCAGCTGGGAGAAGAAAGTCCTTTCCTGCTTGCTGGATGCCTTGCCCTTCTCTGCTGCCTGTGTCAGTTACCCGCACTACTGGAGCAGCTACTGGGTTAGTCCCCTAAGCTGCTGTGGGCGGGGTCTCTGTCAGAGCAGCGCGGAGCCTTGTGGAGAGGGGCAGGCATGCCAGGTGCACTCCTCCGTGATAGCGGCACCCCTTCCAGGCAGCTGTGTGCCAGCAGTGGCCTTTGGGTCTGGCCTGGGTGGCTGTGTGTTGGGTTGGGATTCTGGTTGGCTGCTGGGAGCGTGTCTGCTCCCTCTGGCTCCGCTCCAGGTGCACACAGGGCTCTCCCACATGGACCTCTACCGGGCTCTCTGGCTCCACTGCCACCTGGTGCGTGTGAGCTGCACCGGGGCTGTTTGGTCGTCACCACTGCGGGCTCGCACAAGCCTCTCCTGGTCCCCTCTGGCGCTGCCACCCCTGGCATGTGCTGCCACTCTTCCGCTACTGGGCCGGTATGTCGGGATCTGTGCCAGTTGAAGGAATGACTGGTGGGCTGCTTAGTGCCATGAGGGGCTTCAGAGCTGTGCTGCCTCCCCAGGGTTTAGGGTGCCAAAGGTTCCCAGGGATTCCCAGCTGCTGGCTAAGTGTGCATGGGGTCCCTGTGTCTTTAAGACTTGCCGAAAGCACTTGCTTTTCTTTTGTCTCAGGGGTGCTGGTTGTGGGAACCTGCCCACAGGTTTTGCTTTTCCATTTCTCTAATATCCAGCACCCCGTGTACCTTGTGTCTGCGCTCTGGGTGTGGATTTCTAGAGCTGGTTGTTTAGCAGCCTGGGCTTTTACTCCCTCCCTATACTGACTCCTTTCTTCCCGCCGGTTTCTGAGGTGGGGGAGCATTTGGGTCCCGCCTGGCCACAGCTTGTATTTTACCCCCTTCGTGTGATGTTGAGTTCTCACAGATGTAGATGTATCCTGGCTGTTGTACTGCATCCACTGGTGTCCCTTTTAGGAATAGTTGTATTTATTTTATTTTATTTTCATAAACTCATCCTGCCATCTTCCCATGATCCTCCCCATTTTCCCTTTTTAACTGGCTTATTTCACTTAGCAGAATGCAATTCTTTTGTATATATACTCAGAAGTGGGATTTGGGGATTATATAGTACTTCTGTTTTTTGAGGAACCACCATACTATTTTCCATAGTTGCTGCACCCATTTTACATTCCCAGTATATAAGGGTTCCAGTTCCTCTGCGTCCTTACCAACACTCTCTTTTGTTTTTTGTTTTTTATAATAACCATCTATTATCATAAAATCTATTAGGTATGAAGTGATGTTACTGTAATTTTGATTTGCATTTTCTGATGATTAGTGATGTTAACCATCTTTTCATATACCTGTTGGCTATTTGTATGTCTTCTTCAGAGAAATGTCTGTTCAAGTCCTTTGCCCATTTTTAATCAGGTTATCTGTTTTTTTGCTGTTGAGTTGGAGAAATTTCTTACATATTATGGAAATTAACCCCTTATCAGATATGTGGGTTGCAAGTATTCTCTCATTCCGTTGATTGCCTTTTTGTTCTGTTGATTGTTTTATTTGCTGTGCAGAAGCTTTTTAGTACTCTCACATGTCAATTTTTGCTTTTGTTGCTTGTATTTTGGTGTCGTATTCAAGAAGTCACTACCCAATGGCATTTTTTACAGAACTGTAAAAAAGTATCCTATAATTACTATGGAACCATAAACCCAAAATTGTCAATCTTGAGAAAGGAAATCAAAGCTGGAGCTGGAGCATCACCCTCCCTATTTAAAAATATATCACAAAACGACAGTAATTAAAGCAGTATGGTACTGGACTAAAAAGATGTAGAGACCAATGAAACAGAACCGAGAGGCCACTACTATGGTCAGAGAAAGTTACTTGATATGATTTCAATCTTAAATTTATTAAGACTTGTTATGTGGCCTAACATACGATGTATTCTGGAGCATAGGTTCACTTGAGAAGAATGCTGCTGTTGGATGGAATGTTCTGTATGTGTCTGTTAGGTCCATTTGCTCTATAGTTTCAAGTCCACTGTTTCCTTATTGACTTTCTGTCTGGATGATCTATCCACTGTTAAAAGCTAGGTATTAAAGTCCCCTACTATTACAATAATATCTGTCTATTGTCTTCTCAGATCTGTTAATATTTGCTTTATACATTTCAGTACTCCAATGTTGTATGTGTATATATACCCATATGTGTGTATATATATATTTATTTATATATTTATATTTATTTATGTTTATAATTATTATATTCTCTTGATGAATTGACCCCTTTGTCATCATATAGTGATCTTCTTTGTCTCTTGAGATTATTTTTGAATTAGAGTATATTTTGTCTGGTATCTGTATAGCCATACCTTCTCTCTTTTGGTTGCTATTTGCATGGAGTATTTTTTTTCATTTCTTCATTTTTAGCCTATATATGTCCTTAAAGCTAAACTGAGTCTCTTGTAGGCAGCATATTGTTGGACCTTGTTTTTTTCAGTCCATTCAGCTATTCTGGCTTTTGATTAGACAATTTAATCCTTTATTTTTATTTTTATTTTTTTGCATAGAGATATCCCACAGACCTATACCCACTACTGAGAGCTGTCTGCTCCTTTTCCCAAGGGCAGTTTACTAAAATGCCAGGATGTACTGGAATGGCAGGAGGCTGGGGTCAAGCTCTATGTCTTTCCCTTCCTCCTGAATGTTAAGTCTCAGAATTGTGTACCTTCTCTCAGTCCCACAGAGCCATGGAGGCTGCTGAGATCAAGACTGCCTGCCCCTTGCCTTTGTTCTTAGCTGGCCCCAGCCATTTCTCACTCTGCTGGTTGCCTCAGCCCTCTGAGTGTGGTGAGGCAGAAGCAGGACTTGGGGGCATAATCCTGAAAGGCTGGGAATATAGGATGTGTGCTACACTCATTCTTTGTCCCTGGGAGAGAAACTGTAGGCCAGAGGGATTTCTTAAAGTGCTGGTGCTGAGATGTCCATTATGGGGGAAGGACCAGCAAGAGTGAAATGAAACTGCTTTTCTTACCCATTATTTATTTATTTATTTTATTAAGGTATTATTGATATACACTCTTATGAAGGTTTCACATGAAAAAACTGGTTACTACATTCACCCCTGTTACCGTGTCTCCCCCATACCCCATTGCAGTCACTGCCCATCAGTGTAGTGAGATGCCACAGAGTCATTATTTACCTTCTTTGTGCTACACTGTCTTGACCCTGATCCCTCCCAGACCATGAGTGTCAATCATGATACCCCCGAATCCCCTTCTCCCTCCCTCCCCAACCATTTTCCCTTACCCCTTCCCCTTTGGTAACTTCTAGTCCCTTCCTGGAGTCTGTGAGTCTGCCGCTATTTTGTTCTTTCAGTTTTACTTCATTGTTTTACTCCACAAATAAGGTAAGTCATTTTGTATTTATCTGTCTCTGCCTGACTTATTTCAATGAGCATAATATCCTCCAGCTCCATCCATGTTGCAAATTGTAGAATTTGTTTCTCTCTTATGGCTGAGTAGTATTCCATTGTGTATAAGTACCACATCTTCTTTATCCATTCATCTACTGGACACTGAGGTTGCTTCCATATCTCAGCTATTGTAAATAGTGCTGCAATAAACATAGGGGTGCATATGTCTTTTTGAAACTGAGAAATTACATTCTTTGGGTAAATTCCTAGGAGTGGAATTCCCAGGTCAAATGGTATTTCTATTTTGAGATTTTTTAGGAACCTCCATACTGCTTTCCACAATGGTTGAATTAGCTTACATTCCCACCAGCAGTGTAGGAGTGTTCCCCTTTCTCCACATCCTTGCCAGCATTAGTTGTTCTTAGTCTTTTTGATACTGGCCATCCTAACTGGTGTGAGGTGATATCTCATTGTGGCTTTTATTTGCATTTCCTCATAATTAGTGTTGTGGAGCATCTTTTCACATGCCTGTTGGCCATCTGAATTTCTTCTTTGGAGAATTGTCTGTTCATATCCCCTGCCCATTTTTAAAAATTTTGTTATAATTAATCTACAATTACATGAAGAACATTATGTTTACTAGGCTCCCCCCTTCACCAAGTCCCCCCCATACACCCCATTACAATCACTGTCCATCAGCATAGTAAGATACTGTAGAATCACTACTTGTCTTCACCGTGCTGCACAGCCCTCCCCATGCCCCACTCACATACTAATTATACATGCTAATCATAATACCCCATTTCTTTTTTCCTGCCCTTATCCCTCCCTTCCCACCCATCCTCCCCAGTCCCTTTCCCTTTGGTAACTCTTAGTCCATTCTTAGGTTCTGTGATTCTGCTGCTGATACTTGTCTTTCTCCACCTGGCTTATTTCACTGAGCATAATACCCTCTAGCTCCATCCATGGTGTTGAAAATGGTAGGATTTGTTTTCTTCTTATGGCTGAATAATATTCCATTGTGTATATGTACCACATCTTCTTTCTCCATTCATCTACTGATGGACATTTAGGTTGCTCCCATTTCTTGGCTATTGTAAATAGTGCTGTAATAAACATAGGGGTGCATCTGTCTTTTTCAAACTGGGCTGCTGCATTCTTAGGGTAAATTCCTAGAAGTGGAATTCCTGTGTCAAATAGTACATCTATTTTGAGCTTTTTGAGGAAACTCCATACTGCTTTCCATAATGGTGGAACTAATTTACATTCCCACCATCAGTGTAGGAGGATTCCCCTTTCTCCACATCCTCGCCAGCATTAGTTGTTCTTAGTCTTTTCAATACTGGCCACCCTAACTGGTGTGAGGTGATATCTCATTGTGGTTTTTATTTGCATTTCCTCATAATTAGTGTTGTGGAGCATCTTTTCACGTGCCTGTTGGCCATCTGAATTTCTTCTTTGGAGAATTGTCTGTTCATATCCCCTGCCCATTTATTAATTGGGTTATTTGCTTTTTGGTGTTAACATGTGTGAGTTCTTTATGTATTTTGGATGTTAACCCCTTGTCAGATATGTCATCTACAAATATATTCTCCCATACTGTAGGATGCCTTTTTGTTCTGTTGATGGTGTCCTTTGCTGTACAGAAGCTTTTAAGTTTGATGTAGTCCCATGTGTTCATTTTTGCTTTTGTTTCCCTTGCTTGAGGAGATGCATTCAGAAAAAAGTTGCTCATTTTTATATTCAGGAGATTTTTGCATATGTTATCTTCTAAGAGTTTTATGGTTTCATGACTTACATTTAGGTCTTTTATCCATTTTGACTTTACTTTTGTGTAGGGGGATAGACAATAATCCAGTTTCATTCTCTTGCATGTAGCTGTCCAGTTTTGCCAAGACCATTTGTTGAAGATGCTGTCATTTCCCCATTGTATGTCCATGGCTCCTTTATCATATATTAATTGACCATATATGGTTGGGGTTATATCTGGGCTCTTTAGTCTGTTCCATGAATCTATGGGTCTGGTCTTGTGCCAGTACCAAATTGTCTTGATTACTGTGGCTTTGTAGTAGAGGGTGAAGTCATGGTGTATAATCCCCCCTGCTTTATTCTTCCTTCTCAGGATTGCTTTGACTATTCAGGGTCTTTTCTGGTTCCATATGAATTTTAGAAATATTTGCTCTAGTTTGTTGAAGAATGTTCATGGTATTTTGGTAGGAATTGCATTAAATATGTATATTGCTTTAGGCAGGATGCCATTTTGACAATATTAATTCTTCCTATCCATGAGCATGGGATATATTTCCATTTATTGGTGTCTTCTTTAATTTATCTCATGAGTGTCTTGTAGTTTTCAGTGTATAGGTCTTTCACTTCCTTCATTAGGTTTATTCTTAGGTATTTTATTCTTTTTGATGCAGTTGTGAATGGAATTGTTTTCCTTATTTCTCTTTCTGTTAGTTCATCATTAGTGTATAGGAGTGCAACAGATTTCTGTGTAATAACTTTGTATCCTACAAGGTTGCTAAATTCAGATATCAGATCTAGTAGTTTTGGACTGGATTTTTTGGGTTTTTTATTTACAATATTATGTCATCTGCAAACAATGACAGTTTAACTTCTTTGCCAATCTGGACACCTTTTATTTCTTTGTGTTGTCTGATTGCCATTGCGAGGACTTTCAGAACTATGTTGAATAAAAGTGGAGATATGGGCATCCTTGTCTTGTTCCTGATCTTAAAGGAAAGACTTTCAGCTTCTCACTGTTAAGTATGATGTTTGCTGTGGGTTTGTCATATATGACCTTTATTATGTTGAGGTACTTGCCCTCTATACCCATTTTGTTGAGAGATTTTATCATAAGTGGATGTTGAATTTTGTCAAATGGTTTTATGGAGATGATCATGTGATTTTTCTCCTTCTTTTTGTTGATGTGGTGTATGATGTTAATGGATTTTCTAGTATTGTATCATCCTTGCATCCCTGGAATAAACCTTACTTGATCATGGCGTATGATCCTCTTGATGTATTTTTTAATTTAGTTTTCTAATAATTTGTTGAGTAGTTTTTCATCTCTGTTTACAGGGATATTGGTCTTTAATTTTCTTTTTTGTGGTGTGTTTGCCTGTTTTTGGTATTAGGGTTATGCTGGCCTCATACAACGAGTTTGGGAGTATTCCTACCTCTTCTACTTTTTGGAAAACATCAAGGATGATAGGTATTATATATTCACTAAATGTTTGATAAAATTCAGTGGTGAAGCCATCTGGTCCAGGAGTTTTGTTCTTAGGTTTTTTTAAATTACCAATTCAATTTTGTTGCTATTAATTGATCTGTTCAGATTTTCTGTTTCTTTCTAGAATTTTTCTAGAAAGTTATCCATTTCTTCTAGGTTATCCAATTTGTTAGCATATAATTTTTCATAATATTCTCTAATAATTCTTTGTATTTCTGTTGTGTCCATAGTCATTTTTCCTTTCTCATTTCTGATTCTGTGTATGTGTGTAGACTCTCTTTTTCTTGACAAGCCTGGCTATCTATTTTCGCAAAGAACCAGCTCCTGCTGTCACTGATTCTTTCTATTGTTTTATTCTTCTCGATTCTATTTATTTCTGCTTTAATCTTTATTATGTCCCTCCTTCTACTGACTTTGGGCCTTACTTGTTCTTCTTTTTCTAGTTTCATTAATTGTGAGTTTAGACTGCTCATATTGGACTTTTCTTCTTTCCTGAGGTAGGCTTGTATTGAAATATTCTTCCCTCTTAGCACTGCCTTCACTGTGTCCCACAGAGTTTGCATTGTGGAATTATTGTTGTCATTTGTCTCCATATATTGCTTGATCTCTGTTTTTATTTGGTCATTGATCCATTGATTATTTAGGAGCATGTTGTTAAGTCTCCATGTGTTTGTAGGCTTTTTCATGTTCTTTGCATAATTTATTTCTGGTTTCATACCCTCGCGGTCTGAGAAGCTGGTTGGTACAATTTCAATCTTTTTGAATTTACTGAGGCTCTTTTTGTGACCTAGTATGTGATCTATTCTTGAAAATGTTTCATGTGCTCTTGAAACAAATGTGTATCCTGCTGATTTTGGGTGGAGATTTCTGTAGATGGCTGTTAGGTCCATCTGTTCTAATGTGTTGTTCAATGCCTCTATCTCCTTACTTATTTTTTGTCTGGTTGATCTGTCCTTGGTGTGAGTAAAGTGTTGAAGTCTCCTAGAATGAATGCATTGCATTCTATTTCCTCTTTTAATTCTGTTAGTATCTGTTCACATATGTTGGTGCTCCTGTGTTGGGTGCATAGATATTTATAATGGATATATCCTCTTGTCCGATGGACCCTTTTATCAATCATTATGTAATGTTTGTCTTTGTCTCTTGTGCCTTTCTTTGTTTTAAAGTCTATTTTGTCTGATACAAGTACTTCAATACCTGCTTTTTTCTCCCTATTAGTTGCATGAAATATCTTTTTCCATCCCTTCGCTTTTAGTCTGTGTATGATCTTTGGTTTTGAAGTGAGTCTCTTGTAGGCCGCATATAGACAGGGCTTGTTTTTTTATTCATTCAGTGACTGATGAAGAGTCTGATGACAGTCTGATGGGTTTTCCTTTGTATGTGATCTTCTCTCTTTGGTTGCTTTTAATAGTCTGTCCTTATCCTTGATCTTTGCCATTTTAGCCATTTTAATTATTATATGTCCTGGTGTTATCCTTCTTGGGTCCCTTGTGTTAGGAGATCTGTGCACCTCCATGGCCTGAGACACTGTCTCCTTCTCCAGATTGGGGAATTTTCAGCAAATACTTCCTCAAAGACTTTTTATCCATTTTTCTTCCTCCTCCCCCTCCTCCCCCTCTCCCTCCCCCTTCCCCCCCTCTCCTCCTCCTTGAATATTGTTCCATTTGGATTGGTCACACAGTTCTCTCAGTATTCTTTCATTCCCAGAGATTCTTTTTGTCTCAGTGCCTCAGCTTCTTTGTATTCCTGTTTCCTAGTTTCTATTTCATTTATTGTCTCCTCCACCGTATCTAGTCACTTTTTAATACCCTCCATTGTGCTCTTCAATGATTGGATCTCCATCCTAAATTCATTCCTGCATTCTTGAATATTTTTCTGTACCTCCATGAGCATGTTCATGATTTTTATTTTGAAATCTCTTACAGGAAGATTTATTAATTCAGTTTCACTCAGTCCTTTGATGTTGAGATTTTGCTTTGAACCAGGTTCATCCGATGTTTCATATTTGTATGTGGCATCCTCTAGTGTCCAGAAGCTCTACTCTCTGGAGCTGCTCAGTCTGTGGAGTGATGTCAGGGGTCGCATGGGATTAGTGCTGGTCCCTGGGGACAGCTATAATGCCTGTCTCCATTGCCAGAACCAGTGGGCTGAACACACCTGTGTAAGCCTCTATGCTTTTTGTTTGTAGCTACTGTAGGCAGGGCTTCCTTCTGGCTGGCCTGATACAAGTGCAGGGTCTGCCGGTTTGTGAGCCAGGTGCAGGGTAGCCGTGAGGAAGACGCAGCAGGCTGTGTATCATGGTGGGGGGTCTTGGAGCTGCGTAGCCAGCCAGGGAGATGGAGCATCTGAAGATTGTTTAAGTTCCCAACCTGCTGGCAGAGTACACCCATACAATTTTGTCTACCTGTCCTTTCTCCTGAGCAGTAAGCTCTGTGCAATCCTTGTCCCTTTAGCAGACCTCTCACTGTTAGGAAGTCTCTCAGACTGCCCACCCAGCTCAGCCAGACATGAATTCCTATTTTCCACAGCAGCTGGAGTCTCCGTCTCTCTAGGTATTCCACCTGTCTTAGCTTTCCAACCCCACTAGTCACCAGAGCACCATGCAATGTAGGTTTGTGTTCCCAGAGCAGATCTCCAGGGCTAAGTGTTCAGCATTCCCAGGCCTCCACTCCCTCCCCACTCTGTCTTCCTCCTGCTGGTGAGCTGGGGTCGGGGAAGGGCTTGGGTCCCACTGGGCCACAGCTTTGGTATGTTACCCTATTCCGTGAGGTTTGCTCTTTTCTGCAGGTGTATGCAGTCTGGTGCAGCCTTCTTTCCTGTGTCTCTTTCAGGATTAGTTGTATTAATTATATTTTTGTTTTATATGTGTTTCTTTTCTTCCCCATTTTAAAATGGTTTTTCTCAGTTTGTGTTCAACTGGGGTTTTGCAAATTCTTAACTGTATTCTGGAGGACTCATAATAATGGTAGTTTGGCTCAAATCACATGGTTGTACTCCATTTTGGCATAGGTGGGCTGCGACTTCCTATTCTATTATCTTGCTGATATCACTTCAGAATATATATATATATATATATATATATATTTTTTTTTTTTACTACAAATTCAATTTCTTTAGGGTTTACAGGACAGTACAGGTAATCTATTTCACCTTGTGTGAGTTTTGGTAGTTTATGCTTTTTGAGAAATTGGTCCATTTCATCTTGTTGTATAAATTAGACATGTAGAGTGGTAATAATGTCTATTTTTAGTTTATCAAATATTTTAAAATTTCTTCAATCTTTATGTTGGTGTTTATTTTTCCATGAGTACATTTTCATTGCCTGATTCTTGACCCTGGACATGTGGAGAACATGTCCTTTCCCGGTGGGAGCTCTGCTGTTTAATCAAGATATCAGAGTTCTGTGTGTTCCCTCCCTCTAGATCAGGGAAGCTTATCTTTCCTTTCACTAAATCCATGGAAGAAAAGTCACAGTCTGTCATTTAAACAATAGAAGATATATTTCTTTAGGTTAAGAATTTTAACACAGGAACATCATAATATCAGCAAATGTGAGCCCTAACATATGGTAAGTTCAGCATATAACTTTGAATTGCTCTTCTCTTGTCATTTTAGCACCTGATGACCATCTCAGAAATGACTTTCTACTCTATCAGAAAGTCAGGGAATGGGTAGGGGCTAGGGAATTTTTATATTTAATAAATTGATTTTAGTGCCTGTAATGGATTGAGGAATGCTTTTCACTAGTGGTGAACATACCTTTTCTATCATGAAGTTTCTTCAACTAAGAAAAATTTATTTTATTTACTCCTTTGTTGCATTACAGCTTGGAAAAGAAAATATAAAGCATGTCTACTTAAACACTCCATCTAATATGCTGTGGGCTTTAGCTGATCTCCTATGAAGTTGCAGTTCAAGTGAAGAAATACTGCTTAGAAGCATGTGCTTAACTGTGGAAGGAGGCATTCTCTACCTGATGGGGTTGAAGGGGAGTCAATGGAATGAAAGGTCCCAACAATCCAAAAAATGGATTTATTCATGTGGATTTAATGGCATTACCTGCTTCCCTATTTTTATCTCATACAATAATTTGAAACACTGCATTATATTTTCAAGATCCTGACATGTACAGTCTAATCCACATATTCTTTAGAAATCTAAGCAGCACAAAGCACTTTGTGAATGTTAGAATGTTTAGAACTTTGACCAATGTTTTTATGGAGCAAGGATCTTCTGCAAACTCTGGTTTGTTCATAGGACCTATTTTTGAAGGTTAAGCTTTATGGGAACACAGCTATGCCCATCTGTTTATGTATTGTCTATGACTGCTTTCCTACTTCATGGCAGAGTTGAGCATTTGAGACAGAGATGATATGGCTCACGAAGCCATGAATACTTACTATCTGATCTTTTACAGCAAAGTTAGTGAACCAGTGCCATAAAGATTAAAGTCTTATTTTTGGGTGAAAATTTGAAAAAATCTCTCAGAAATAAAAAGTCTAATGAAGTATATTTTATTTCCAGCTTGAAATAATTCTTAATCACTTCAAGAAACATCGACTGTTTGCTTAGGACCTTAGACAATTGGAATAAAGTCTGCATATGCTGTAGTATATGTAGTACTAGTAATATCTACAGCATTATTTATGCTGCAGTTTATATAGTACTAGTAATGCCTAGAGCATCATTTTTCTGGTCAAAAAATGTCAAAAGCAATCCATATTCTCTTTGGAAAAAATCATCAAGCTTTGAAGTATGACTGCTAAGTATTGGGAAGAGATAGCCTAAGCTTTAGGATTATAAACTAATAATGTTACCTTAGTTTTCTAACATCTGTCATCATTTAAAGCCCATCTTTGTGAATTATACATTGTGACAAACACACAATGCATAATTGTCTTTATGTTACTATGTTCAGCCTAGTGTCAACAACCAAAATCCCAGAGAGTCCCATTAAATTATAACATGGATTAACTGATCAAGAAAGGAAAATTTTCTTCTTTGGTGCATTTGTTAATGACCAACTCCTACTAATGCTAATGGTTTCTTTCATCTTCCTACAGAAATTCAGGAGAAATAGAAAGTCTAGATCTCTGTATAAGGTAGTTTGCTTTAGTTTAGAATCTGACAGTGAGGATTGTCCATTCCCAGTGCTCAGAAATAACACCATTGCTTACAGACTGTGCAGTATCGCTGCAATGGAAAGCTGTTCATTCTCACCAAGAAGCCAGATGCTTGTTCCTGACATTGGAACCCATTGTACAGTTAGCTGAACTGATGCCCAATTATATCCCAATACTTTTACCTAAGACTTTGCTCAGTATTCATTTGTCTACTATTGGCTATCTGGGAGGTTAAGCTTCTCCTGAGTGGTAAGGACCAGCTTGCAATTCCTCCTGTGTTGGTATAGAGATAAAATTTACTCTACTTATACAACTCATAATATTAATAGGAAGACAAATATGATTTCAATGATAGTCTTCATGTCTTTGCAAAAATCTGGTGTTGTAAAAATGCAAGCTCTAATTGTTATCAAGTGTAGTGTCATTTTTCCATTCAAAAACAGCTTGAGTTATGCCTTAGGTAATAATGACCATGAGAATTCCATTTTTTAGGTCTTTAGCTTAACAAACACATCCTCCTTGGTTTTGCCATGTTCCTTTGGATGTTCTGTATTTCGCTATGAAGGCGTCTGCTCTCATCTTGGAATCCTTCCTTTAGTAATCGGGCCTGTTCCTAAAAAGGGACAGACAAAGGAGACTGAATAAAGGGTAGCATTAAGTAAATTTTGACCTTTAGTTTCCATACTCATTGATTTTTTTTTAGTATTTAATTTCTTCTTGAAATTTTCTCTACTCTTAATTTTCATTACATTTTCTATTGGACATCCTAACTCTGCAGTTACTTTTCCTGTGTCTCCTTTACCTAAGAAAGATTTTCAGCTTGTACCCTCTGATATATTGATAACCTTAATTACTAGTTTTGAACTTATTTCCCATTAATTCTACACAACCTTTGTGGGCAATCTCAATCACATATTTTGTTTCAAAATTTTTTCCATGCATTATAGACTCCTTTACACACACACACACACACACACACACACACACACACACACACACAACACAGAAGTAAAGAATTCTCAAAATCTGATGAACTGTCTGAGTCTTAGATCAGGATTTTGATCTTAGTCTCCATGACTTGGTGGCAGGGATAGCAAATACAGATAAAGAAATCAGAGCCCCAGACTCAATTTCTGCACATAACTCTCAACTCAACACAAACTGGGAACAGGGCATAGAAAATAGGAGTGGCAGACTGTCACATAGGTGTGAGACTAAGGCAAGTCCTTCTTTCTGCTCATACAGTTTCTCTAAGAGCTAAAGTAATACTACATGTGACAGTAAAAAAGATCATTGTGGATTCCACTAAGTGGTGAAGATAGTTCAGGTATCTTACCAAGTTGTGCAACTCCATACAAATTATTTAGTCTTTCTGAACCTTTGTTTTTTCTCCAAAGTAATAAGGACATAGACATTCTTGCTTTATATAGTATTAAGCAAGAAATACAGATGAAGACATTTTTCATAATGCATAGCAGATAACATCTACTATTGATCGAAGGACATACAGATTAAGGACTAGATGTGGCCTAACAGCAAATGAAATCTTTTAATAACCATATGTAGGGAAGGGCCAGGTCAGGCAGGCAGAGAGACGTTGAAGAGCATAGGTGGCGAGATGCTCTTACTGCCACACTAAGACGTGATCAGGGAGAGCAGAGGGAGAACAGAAAAAGGAACTTCAAGGTGATGCAAGCAAATACCTGAAGTTTAAGAGCGAGGGTCCTCTCTTGCTCTTCCATCAGCTGGGCCCTATCCCTCTCCATCTTTTCAGTCAGTTGCTTCACATGTTCCTGGTAACTCTTTTCTTTCTCTTCCATCAGCTGCTGATTCTTTTTTTGCATTTCCTCCACCATTTTTGCTGCAGCTTGGGCCGACTCAGCTTTCACCCGTTCCACTGTCAGGAGGAAATGCAAGAAGAAAAACGTGTGTGGGCGGCCGTGTTGTCTCCTGCCTTGTACGCTTCCCTGACTGCACATGCCCTGCTCAGAGAGTAAGAGGCATCTTTGTTTAAGGACCCCAGGTTTACCTCACCGAATTAGCTGGGCTTTAGGCTTGTGAGGCTATCTAGCCTCTTGGCTGGTTCCTCACCTTCAATCTCCTTTTCCTTTTCTGTGAGAGTCTGGTCTGTCTGTAGAATCGCATCAGTCACAGACTCCTTGGACTTCAAGTATGTCTGAAGAATCCCTTCAGCCTTAGGACCCAGAGAACATGGAGTTAGTAATGGGAAATGGTGTAAGCATTTGTTCCTATTGACTCACTCTTTCCCTCTAGGAATTGCCCCCTCAGCCCTGTTGTGCCTGGTGGTCAAGATTCCCTGTCACAGGGGTACACACATGCTCCAGGCTGGCACCCCACTAAGCAGAATCCTCTATAAAACACCTGGAAAAAGAGATTCTCTGTTCAGCAAAGGGAGGGCTCTCATTTTTGAGCTGTTGGTGCTGTGGTTCCATATAGGCTGAACTTGTTGGAGAATGAAGCCATCATGGAGAAAGCAGATGACAGGAAAGGAGACAGAGGGAGAGTAGGAGGGAGGGAAGTGTGGTGCTGGGTGGAATCACAGAGTCAGATGATGACATTAGTTGAAAGCTTGGAGCCGTTATCCTCAGAGCCCGTTTGAAGCCTAAACTGATGCCATGCCAGTTTTGTTTAAGCAACCATCACTGGGTTTCTGTCCCTTGCCACATAAAGATCCAGCTGTATCAGTGGATGACAATAACAACCTAGTGACTAATCTGTTAATCCGTCTAATAACTGAGCTGTTAAGTGAGTGCACCCTCTTGGATAAGCACGTAGGACATATCTGGCACAACAGGCTCCCTATAAATATTTACTGAGTGCTATCATGTTGGTGTTTCAAGGGGGCATGTCAGCAGCTTCCCAGAATCAATGGGTAAATCTTGGTCACCTGTATCCCCTTCCTAGGTTTCTGGAAGTACTTCTGTTTCAGCTCTTCTGTCTTCTGAATAAAAAGACGGTACCCTCCTGGTTTAGAATAGGCCCCTTGCTTCACAGCTTCTTCTAGAGGACTGAAGATTTCCACAAGTAAAGTTGTGCAACGATCTGATGATGCTTCCACATTCTGTCTACAAAAGTCATCCCGCTTTTTTCCTAGCTGGTTCTGTAATATAAAAACAGGAGGTTACAAGAATAACAGAGAAAAGATGTTAGCTTGACCTGAGAATTTCTGGAAAGACTTCTAAAAAATTAGTTTATGACCCCTAGAAAAACTTATTAGATACTTCAGTGATCCTTTTCTCTTGATCCTGAAGTCCCTTTCTCTTTGGAGGTGAAGTTCAGAGCTGAGATCGCTTTTTATCATACGTTTAGAGATAAACTGCTTTTCAAATTGGACCAATGATTGCATGTGGAACAGATGTGGCTCAACATAAGCAAGCTCAGGATGATCTGCAGTTTTCTTTGCTTTTGGCTAGAATATCAATCAGTTTGCTAACAGTGGGCATGTGGTTTGATTAGAAGCTCTGATTGTTACTTAAATGCATTTAATTAAAATATAAGGAAGATTATTTGTTCGTGAAGGAAAGATATTTTAAAAATTTGAGCCCATCATAAAATTGGTTCTTTTTATTATGATAACAAATAGTGGTTGTCACCATTTTAGTCTAGTAAGAATTGCTTCCCTCAAAGTAAAACCCATTTCATTTCCCAGTAGTACTTTGCTTTCTAAGACCCTCATCCACCTAAACATGAGAAAAAAATTACCGCTAATTCCTTCTGAAATGAGTGGTCTACATCTTTGAAAGAACTCTTGATGAAGACGCTGATGGCCTCTGTCTCGCAGGCCCTGTGCAGGTCCAGAAGCTCCTGGAGGGTTTCTGTGGGCAGCTTCAACTTCTGGCCCATCTGCTGCTCATAGTGGGCAATGGCTTTTTGCATTGCAGCCCTGTTTTCGATCTGGGCCAAGGCCAGTACTGCATTCTCCATGCAGGGCAGATTCCCACTGCTGATGGCCTTGACATAGGTCAGCACCAGGCTCTCTAGACCTAGAAATAGAGAACAGATGACGATGTTTGTTGTAGGGAGGGATGTGGAAATGTTCTATTCTGTGTAGTTCTGATCATGTCCATTATCACCCACTTGCCTCACAGCCTTAATGTCCTCAGTAGCACCTGGAACCTTGCTGGAAATGTAGACTCTCAGCTTCTGCCCCAGATCACCTGAATTATGCCCTTCTCTCTGGCAAGTGCCCAGGTGATATGTATGCCCATCAGAGGCTGAGAATCTCTGTTCCAAATAGCATAGGCCTGTGTTTACATCCACTTTATCCCTGTACGCCACAGGACAGGAACCATGACTCTCATGTACGTCTGCATCATCAGCCCTGGTGCATGGTAAGCATGTGATCAACATCAGTGGAACAAATCAAAATGAAGCCTCCACTTTGCTTATTCTAGCACAGCGTTGTCCAAGAGAAATTTCTGTGAGTGTTAGGCAGGAAAATAGATATGAGCTGGGTGGAAAGAGAATAAGGCCAGGAAAGCCCCCTGAAAAAAGATCCAGTGTTAATGAGTTAATCAATTAAAGCTCAAAAAGCCGGGGGTAACTTGGCCTGGAATGTTTGAATATTCCCTAGATAAAGGAGGGTACCTCAGCATAGCCCATGTCTTTATTGTGTTAATCATGCAGACCCAGCTTATTTTTTAACTTTACCTATATGCTGTTTTTTTCCTTCACCCCTAATGAAGTAATTTGCAACCTGGGCAACTAATTTAGCAAACAGGCCCAGCTGTAAACAACACAGTAAAAGGCAGGAAGGATTCCACCTTAAAAATAAGATTGCATTTTAATACCCAGGAAGTTAAGAAGTAAGATTCTTAACTTACTCTTTAGCAAACAGACAATAACTCAGCCCACCTTGGGGGCTGGGCAGGCAGTCTTAATTGATATGCTTCCAAACCAGGAAGCTGCTATCCTGGGAGGGGACCAGAGCAGTATATTACTTGTGCTAATTTTAAATCTTCAGGGACTACTTAACAAGTCTGCACCCCCAGCCCTTTGTCATTCCTGAAAAAAAATCTTTAAAAGGAGGAATCCGCAACCTCTGAGTGTACTCCTTTCTCTGAGTAGCCTGCACTTTCTAAGTACATAACTTTTAACTTTTTCACAATCTTTCAGCTCACCTGCCTCTGAGGTCTCCTGTACTTTCTAAGTGTGTAGCCTTAAACTTTATCCAACCTTTCAGGGCAACTCTCCTCCCTGAGGTCACCTGCACACTTTCTAAGTAAATAACTTTAAATAAAACTTTTACTCTGCTTCACTACTGTGTCTCTGCCTTTCAATTCTTTCTTGCGGCAGGGACAGGAACTGAGGAAAATACACAACGCTCCCCCAACAGAAGGAGAGGTTCCATATGTGATGCCCAGTTGTGGATAGTGAAGATTCCTGTGGCCAGAATTCTCACCTGGACCTGGTTGGCTAGCTCACTACACACATGTGGGCAATGCATTGTTATTGACTCTATATAAAGAGCCCACATGGTGGCATGGCTGCAAGGCTGCAGGAGAGCAGAGCAGAGGCTGGAGCGGTGGCAGCACCAAGGGCAAAGACTGGGACAGCTGTGTGGGTAGAGAGGCCCAGAGGCAGAGACTGGCTTGCTGCATGCAGACTCACTCTGAGTGAACGGGATTTTAGTGACTGACCTGCCACCTGGAAATAAAGTTGTGTATAGGCCTTTCACCCCAAGAACATTTTACTGTCATTTCTTTGGTCACACTGAATCTGTACTGAACTTGCCTCGGGCTGAAACCCATTGGCAAGTATGGTAGCCACTAGCTGCTGAAGGTATGAGTTCTTGAAATATGGCTATGTGATTGGAATTTTTACTTTTCATTAACTTATTATTAATTCACAGGTAAATTGAGATAGCACTTGTCTAAAGACTATCATCTGGACAGTGCGGGAGCAGTAACTGGGTAATTTTTTAAAAATAGAGCTTTTTTTCTTTTGGCCTTTCCTATCTTATCCAAAAATTTGACCAGTATCATTTATTTAAAATGTTGGTTTCATCTAGAATTTAACATGACAACAACAGATTTACATTTTTCGAAGCTAAAACTAAATGGATGTTATTTGACCCTCCTTTAATCTTAACAATGAGTGAGAAAGATTGGGAAAGGAACTCACGAGGTCCATTGACCTTGATGCCTCCAGAAAGGGTTTTAGTCTTGGAATTGCTAAAGATGTAGGAACAGAAGACTGCAGCTTGTTGCACAAACTCAGAATCTAGCTCATCATCATGCAGGGTCTCTAGCTGGTTTAGCTTCTTCCGTTGAGTGGGCCGATCAAAGATGAAGCATTTCTTTTTTGGAAAGAACTTTCGGATACAGAGTCGGGGCAGATTAAAATTTTTGTCCTTTGGACTGGTACCTGGAGGAAGATTAAAAACATTTGCCAATATAGAGACTTCCAAACTTTTCTATAAAGGGCCAAAGAGTAATATTGTAAGCTTTGCAAGCCAGGTGGTCTCTTTTCCAAGTATTCAGTTCTGTTACTGTAGCATTTAAGCAGTCATAGACAATCTATTCTATAAGTGAATGGGCATGGTAATATTCCAATGAACCCTAATTTTAAACAAACAGCTGACAGGCTGGTCATAGTTTGCCAACCCTTGGACTAGTGTTCATGCTTCAATCTAGTCAAATAAATTGCCCATCCTATTCTATACCCTTTAACTAATTACAGCATCATAAGCCCTAAGCAGGAAGATAAAATCAATCCGGTCATAGCCCAGGGAAAGGTGAAAGAAAAAAAAACTTATTCTTAGAGCAAGGGAGACTATAATTTAAAATGAAATCTGTTAATTCAGATATCAAACAGGCATTAATTCTCAGTAATGGCCACCTGAGGAGAAGTAGAAAACCATATAAGAAAACTGTAAGTAAAAAACTAAAAAATGATAGTTTCAACTGTTTCATCATTCCCATTACCAATTGTAAGTCCCCTTTACCTTGCTTAAGCTTGAGTGAATTCTCTAGGTACTCGTCCGCTGTGATGGTTGTTCCATCTGCTTCCAAATCTAAGGTGAAATCCCTCAGTGTCCACACAAAGTCTGGAAAGAAGCTTACAAAGTCAGCTGAATCTTCAGTCCCGTTTGCAGCAGGTGAGGACTTTGCCCTGATTCGATCTGTCAGCTCTGTCACATAGCTGAGCAGCCAAACTAAGGAAAACTGGCATATAAGAACAGTGTCCCTCATCCCACATTAGTCCACGTATTCACAACTTTTCCTTCCCCTTTGTTCTTAACTCAACTGTCAGTTCTTCCATGGGTACAGAACATCTTGCCGTGCCCCTGAATTATTTTTAATGTTTTCTTTTTGTGTATATGTGCTGGATTTTCCAGGATGCACAGTCTTGCAGCTAGTTATTAAACAGAAGTCTGCCCTCTGACTTTGATGCTGTTTTGAACCCCAAAGAGGATACTGCAGCTGGTCCATCGCCTGCTGGTTGATGGTCCCCATGCTGTTGTATACAAAGGTGCTGCTCAGGAGTATGGCTAGAGCAAATATCCAGGAGTCATTCTGATTGTCACCCTGGAAATCAGAACACATTTGGGCCAAGATTATGTTTCATTCTCACAGCACTTTCCAGATCAGCAGTAGTGAAAGAATGTTCATTTCATTAGAGTTTTTTTTAGACTACTGACCTATAAGAGAAAGCCAGATCCAAACAAAAATACTTGTTAGTAGAATCGGATTTTGAATTGTCTTCTGGTTAGTATTTTTGTTTTACACTGATTTTTCACTATGCCCTTTTTGACCATGGGTAGATAATCCAAAAACAAATAGTCAAGGCTGATAGGCAATCTAAGACCATAAATATAATTTTAATTTTACATTTTCTTTGTTTTTATAGCAAAATTGACTTACATAGAGTAATAATACTTGTAGCTATTTTATTGAGCAAATATGCACTTAACACTTTCTATTACTTATCACATTAAATATTCAAAGCAACACTATGAGGCAAATCGGTTTTATAGGTCAGAAAGCTGACATGAAAAGAGGTCAAATAATTTGCTAAGGCCACTGAGTTAGTGACAAAGTTGACCTTTTAACACAAGGCTATGTATTTAAGAACCTAGATCCCTAAGTACAGTTCTCTGCAGAACAAAACTTATGACATTGATTTTATTTTTATTCCCTTATGCATCTAGGTTAACTGGCTTAATTTATAACCTGTTATTAGTAATTAGAATGCTGGCCACTATGTTTTTTAGGATTCTGTCTTAAGGATATTTTTCTGGCCCTGTCACTGTGTTTGGTTTCATGGCAAATCAATAGAAATGAAGAAAACATTATGGTTCAGTGCAAACTCTTATTTAAAGAAAAATTAAATAGTGTAGAGAATATTCAGAGATTGGGGGCTCATTCCCAAGCTGAATCCTCAGTCCTCACCTTCTCCACATCTCCCAAGCCCTCGGTGTCAAGCAGAACTAGGGTGTGGCTTGGCTTCTTGGGATGAGGCACACACCACATCCAGATTCCTTTGGTGTGAGACTGCACTGTGGAGCCCAGAGAGAAGCCTGCAAGGGGAGTGGAGACAAGAGAAGGTAGCATTTTAATAGCAGATGGATCTACAAATTGAGATAAAAGTTAACATAATCAAGGTCGAGAGAAAGCTGAAACTACAACCAGTATTAATCTTATTTACAATCAGAGGAATAGGAACATTAGAATATCCAACACATGAAAAAATTAAACACATTTTCATGACAAAAACAATAAACTGGTGGTAGAAGGAAACTAACTCAATATAATAAACATAATAAACTTAACATGATAAAGGCCATATTTGAAAGGGCACAATTATTATCATTCTGTGGTAAGAGACAGAAAGCTTTCCTTCTATAGTAATTAACAAAAAAGGATCAAAGAGCTATATGGAACAGCAAAAACTATAAAACTCTTAGAAAAAAACAGGGAGAAAGTTTCATGATATTGGATTTGGCAATGATTTCTCAGATATGAAACCAAAAGCATAAACAACAAAAGAGAAAAATAGGTAAGTTGGACTTCATCAAAATTAAAACTTTTATGCAACAGACACTGCCAACAGAATTGAATAAGTAACTTATAGAATAGGAGAAAATATATACTAGTCACAAATCTGACAAGGAATTGACATCCAGAATATATAAAGAAGTCCTACAATGCAACACACAAAAAAATGACCCAATTAAAAAATGAGCAAAAGCTTGAATAGACTTTTCTTTGATCAAAGAAAATATACAAATGGCCAATAAACACATGAAAAGATGCTCAACATTACTAGTCATTTGGGAAATACAAATAAAAACCACCATGAGATACTACTTCACACCCATTAGGATGGCTGCTATCAAAAAACCAGAAAATTACATGTATTGGTGAAGATGTGGAGAAATTAGGGCCCTCTGCATTTCTGATAGGAAAGTTAAATGGGGCAGTTATTGTAGAAAATGATCTGGTGACTTCTTTAACATGTTCTTGGCAACATTCTTTATGAATTACATATTCGTAATAGCCAAAAGATGGAAGTGACCAAGCATCCATCCACAAATGAACAGATAAACAAACTGGTTTGCACATATGCATATACAATTATTCACCTTTAGAAGGGAACAGAATTTTGACACATGCCGCAATGAAGAAGCTTGCAGACATTATACTAACTGAAACAAGCCAATCACAAAAGGGCAAACAGTATGTTTCATCTATAGGAGATCCGTAGAGAAGTTAAATTCGTAGAGACAGAATGTAGAATGGTGGTTGCAAAGGGCTGGGGGGTTATTGTTTAATGAGTCCAAAGTTTCTGTTGGGGAAGATGAAAAATTTACCTAGATGGATGGTGGTAATGGTTGTACAACAATATGAATTTACCTAATGCCACAGAGCTGAACACTTAAAAATTGGTGACAAGTAAATTTTATGTTATGGATACTTTACAACTATAAAAAAAAGTAACTAATACAGACTTAAACATTCTTTTTTAATCTTAAAGATCTGGGGAAATTTGCTTTTAGTACATGAACACTTTGGTCTTATACATTAAATGTCTTATAGCTTATTATGTACATTAATATTTTTATTACTGCTGTAGTCTTTCTGAGAAAGGAACAGTTTATGCTTTTGAAAGGGGAAACTAAGGCAAAGTGGGAATAGATATGAGCTGACTCCTTCAGATCACAGTGAAGATTAATAAGAGCAGAACTATGGGTTGAAGGTTAGCTTTCAGGATTCCTCCCCATCCCTAACTTTCTCTCCATCCGCCACCATACTCAGTGCTGGCAGTCTGGGTGCACACAGGGAACTCGGCAGAGCTTTGCTGGTGCCACTCACCCGTTCTCTTCCCAGCCAGCTTGTTCATCAGGTAGGATTTGCCTGTGCGGTACAGGCCCACAATAGCCACCACCACCACCGGCTGGGTAATGGCAGACAGGATCTTCAGAGCTTCCTGATTAGCCACCAGCTGCCCTTTAATGTTCTCAATGAGGCACAGGGGGGCTGGCATGTGGCTCTCAGAGGCCATGCTGAGGGTGTTTTCTTGTCTGCAAAGGAAGAGATGACCTGAGTTAGAATTTTCAGCCTATGTCAATCGAGAACTTCCACCTGGTTATTTTATATTCAGAAGGCAGTCATAAAATTCCCGAACATGGCCAAAAGTTTTGTGTCAACAGTGAGATAGACGAAGGGGAGATCTGTATAATTTTGGGAAGTTAGTAATGCAGAAGTATTGTCAAAGCAGTCCATTGAAAGAAATATTGGTATGACGGTGCCTTATCAACCCCCAGCCACTCTCATGAACAAAATCTTTCATTTGATTTGCCATAGAAAATTTTCCTTTTGGGTTCCCATTAAAAAATTTACACTAGACATTCAATGGAAAACAGAACAGGATTTAGAGAGATTTATTTTACATCCTGGCTAGTAAGAGATTCAAGATTACTTAATTAATTCATTGATTCTTATTATGATTAAAGACTTTAATGAATAAATGTTTCATCATCTGATGTATGCCCTTTGGGCAATTTCCAGAGATTTAAATTGTGGGTTTTATTTCACTAGTTACACTTATTTGACTGGAATGAGGTTCCACAGAACTCTTCATACTGCCATTCTGGAAGTTGAACCAATATAACTTACTTTTGAAAATTTAATAAAAATACCAAAGACTATTACCATATGAAACACATGGCTGGGGACCCTTCTGTAGTTTTGGTATAAGCTTGTGTTAGCTTATACCTCACAATAAACTGGCCTCCAGCTAAGTGTTGGGACAACTGCAGGTATTACATGTTGCTAAAAATCATGTTTGTGTACATATGTGTGTGTAAGGGAACCAAAGACTATGACTTAAGGGTTAAAAGATCAGGAAGCAGATTGGGAGAGCCAGGGAGGTAGTTGCTTGAAGAAAATATCTGTATTTCAAGCCGTACCCTTCTAAGTTTTCTGTTTTTGTTTTCCATTTGGTAGAGTAGAAGAAAAAGTAGGAAGAGGAGGGGGAATAGTTGGGGGAGAGGAATGGAGAGAGCGGGGGAGCAGGCACTGAAAAGCAGAGAGAGCAAGCTCTCAGACAAGTAGCTGGTGAATGAAGCTGGTGCCAAGCCAAGGAATTCAGAGGCGTTTACAGAAGGCAAGATTAAGACTGCTTACCCAAGAGAGGTCAGGCTAAACAAAGATATCCTTGGTGAGACACCGCAGTAGATTCTATAGGAGGAAGATTTTTAGTATAGTAGCAGAACCAGTTTCTACTTGGTGGTAAGGAGTGAATTGGCATTAAGAAATTGGATCCAGTGAGCTTGGACTATTTTAAAAGGAAGAAATCCACTTTGAAACAAAGTCCAAATGTGTGATTTTTCAAAAGTATGGGGTTTCTCATGAATCTTCATGTTTTACTCTGGGTGTCAGTTTTTTTCTTTCTTTGTCTTTAAAAATGTCCGGTAGCTGCATCTCACTTACTATTCTTTCCTTCTCATGAAAATAATGTATCTGTAGCCCTTTCCCTTTCTTAGCTGAAGTTGGGTCAGTATTAAGCAAGTTCCGTCAAGACAATGGTAATTTGTGTCCCGAGTCAATGCCGATAATGTCAGCAAAAAGAGGAACAATTTGAATACATTCCAAACTCTTCGCTGAGCCCTGTGGTGCCTAACTCCCTGCAAGCACAGTGGGGCCCCTTAGGGATGGGCTGCCGCCTGATAATGGCAGGATTTCCTCTAGCCTCCTGTCCCACATCAAGCTCCCCTGCAGCTTGGCTTGGGGCTAGTCATTTTTTAGAAAACTAACGGATATTTTAAACCCCTTCCCACCCTGCCCACCATTATCATGGGCACCATTTCCCAGAAGAGATCTCCTCTATAACTGGCAAAAAAGCTGTTTGAGTGAGAAAGATTCTTACCTCTTTTACGTCTTCAGTTAGGTGGAGTGTCTCTGTGACTTCTCTCTCACTGGACCATTGGACTTTTATTTCCCCCCTCCAATGTCATGGGGCTTTCCAGAGATCCTTTAGATACCAAGTCATCAGAGGTAAAGCAATCTAACAGATTTCTAGTAATGTGAAACTGAAAGCACTGAGTACAAAGCAATGACTCAATAGACAAAAAAGGAATTTCTGGAAGCTGTACTAGTAGGAGGGTCCATGGGTTTGACACAATCCTAACTGAAAACCTCATGCTCTTTTTAGAAAGAGATCTTGGAAACGATGTGCTGTTTAAAAATTGTCTGTTGGATATTTAAATACAATGAAACGGATCTCAGGAGGGGGTGTCAGGTTCAGAGACCTAGAAGGAGGAAGCATTCTTGTTTAGGCGTAATTTCCTTAAGATATACACACACTCACAGTGGGCCTGGCTCCTCATTTACACACGTAGTGAGTGAGGAAAAGGACATGTCTTACATTCTCCCAAACACCCAACACCTAACCCAGCACCTGGCACAGGTGCACAGGCAGGAAGGGGCTCTGTGTAGTATAGGTGATCCCCCGAAACCTGACTAAAGTAAAGCCAGTTTCTTTTAAGTAGCCATTTTAAAGGGTAATGTGCTGGGCTGGATTCCGAGGGAAGGGGAGACGGCCTGCTTCCTGGCCTCAGCCTGCAGGCTAGAGACCCAAGCACTGCAAGGATGTTTACCTAGTCTCTTGAAACTCAAGGAGAAGCTGCAGCACTGAGCTCACATGCTCACCTGCACGTAGTCCCTTCCCTGTTCCCTGGTAAAGGCTAGGCCACCTTCGGCAGAGCAACTGCCCCAGTGTCGTCCAGTGCTCTGTAAATAACCCTTAATAAAACTCATTTGGTTACCATTGGGGAGGATTTGGGGTCTGGGGGTGAAATAGGGGAAGGGGACAAAGAGGCACAAAATCTCAATCATAAATTTGTCATTCAGGATGGTAGTACAACGTAGAGAATATAGCCATTGATTCTGTAACATCTTCCTATGTTGAGGATTTAATAATATCTATAAAAAAATAGTGAAAAAAATCTCATTTATTTGCCAAGCTGGGTCTGTCTGCATCACCTTTTGGCCTGTGGATCCCTCAGAACTTGGGGAAGGAGCTACTTTTACTTCCTCCTGGGAAATTGACGTTAGCAGGCCCCATGTATAGCACACGTGTTCCAGGCTCAGTGCTGACTGGTTTACATGGGTTTACATAACTTACAACTCAGAGAGACAAATATTTCTCCCTGGTCTTATACAAACTGAGGCATACAAAGACGTAATGTCTTGTTCCAGATCATAGCACTATAAATAATCTGAATGGAATTATTTTTGATCCCAAACCTTCCTGTTAAGTGCTTTCACTGTATTGCCTTTCTATGTTTTCTGAGTGACCAGCAGTAGAAGTAATAAATATTTCTTGATTGTTTTCTAAGAGCTCTATCTGATACATGTCTAATTCAATCCTGATTACAATCATGCAAAACAATGCCACTGTCTCCGTCTGACAGCGAAACGGGAGGCTTGAGTGAGGGTAAGTTACATGCCCGTCCAAGTTCACCAAGTCAGTGATCATTCTCTCTCTGGCTCACTTGTACGGTGGGTTCCACACTGAGAATCTAATTTTTAAACTAATTTAAATTAGTTTAAAAAATGGACAAGTGAAGACCAGAGGCTACCACTCCCGGCCAGTAGGAGGAGCAGTGTCTCAGAGATTTTTGTCCAGGGAGAGGCAGTCCATAAGCACAGTGCGCTCTGAAGCTCTTCCCAAAGGAACTGACTTTATTCGAAAAACAGTGTAGGGGAAGTTCAAGCCTAAGAAGTTGAAGGAAATTTATTGCTAGCAGACTGATGTTACAAGGAATACTAAAGGAGATTTTCAGTTAGGAAGCAAGTCACCCCAGGTGGTAATACAAATCCACATGAAAAAACAGAGTGCCAGTAAAGGAATTATGTATTTATATAAGACAGCATAAATGCATATTTCTTCTCTTAATTTATTTAAAAAGCAATTGTGTAAAAATGATACGTATATAATTGCACTGTAAGACCTATAACATATAAATGTAGTACAATTAATAATAACAGCACAAAAGAGGGGGATGGGTGCAAAGATTATTTAAATAAAGATATGACACCAGATGTTAATTTGAACCCATAGGAATGAAGGGAACTAGAAATTGTAAGTAAGGAAATTAATATAATAAGCTTTATAAATTTAATATTTCTCCTTCAGCTTCTTTAAAAGACAAAAAATTATATAAATTAAAATTACAGCATGTATTGTTGGGGTTGTAACAAATAAAATGAATTAAAATTACAGCATGTATTATTGGGATTGTAACAAATAAAATGGAGTATGTAACATATATATAAGAATAATAGCACAAAAAGGGGGAAGAACAAGTAGAGTTATAGCATTATGGCAGTAACAATTCTGTATGTCACTGGAATTAATTTAGCATAAATTTGAGGAATAGTCCGAGAAGTTACATATATACATGTATGTGTGTATGGTTAGCCCTGGAGCAACCACCAAGAAAATAATAGATCTCAAATCAACATCCTTTCACCTTAAGACACTGGTAAAAGAAGAGCAAACTAAATCCAAAGGAAGCAGAAAGAATAAAATAATAAAGATTTTTGTAAATGAATGTAGTAAAATTAATGAAAAGAGAAAATCAATGAAACCAATACTGGTCCTTTGAAGAGATCAGCAAAACTGACAAACTTTAAGCCAAATTAGTCAAGAATAAAGAAAAATGAAATTACTAAAATCAGGAATGAAATAGGGTACATAACTACTGAGTTTACAGAAATTAAAAATGACTGTAAGGCAATCTTAGGAATAATTATACACCAACAAATTAACTTAAAAAATGGACAAATTCTTAGGAAGACCCAAACTACCAAAACTGTCGCAGGAAGGAATAGCTCATCTGAACAGACTAACAATAAAAGAGTGAATTCTTTTTTTAAAAAGTTTTTTATTAAGGTATGATTGATATACACTCTTATGAAGGTTTCACATGAAAAAACAATGTGGTTACTACATTTACCCATATTGTCAAGTCCCCACCCATACCCCAATGCAGTCAGTCACTGTCTATCTGTGCAGAAAGATGCCACAGATCCAAGATGTGCTTTCTCTGTGCTACACTGTTCTCCCGGTAATCCCCCACACCATGTGTACTAAACATAATACCCCTCAATCCCCTTCTCCCTCCCTCCCCACCCACCCTCTCACACCCCTCCCCTTTGGTAACCACTAGTTCATTCTTGGAGTCTCTGAGTCTGCTGCCATTTTGTTCCTTCAGTTTTGCTTCATTGTTATACTTCACAAATGAGGAAAATCATTTGGCATTTGTCTTTCTCCACCTGGCTTATTTCACTGAGCATAATGTCCTCCAGCTCCATCCATGTTGTTGCAAATGGTAGGATTTATTTCTTTCTTATGGCTGAATAGTATTCCATTGTGTATATGTACCACATCTTCTTTATCCGTTCATCTACTGATGGATAAAATATTGAATTCTTAATCAAAAACTCCCAACAAAGAAAATCCCAGACAAGGTGGTTACATTGGTGAAGTCTACTAAACATTTGAAGAATAATCAATACCAATTTCTCACAAACTTGGCAAAAAATATTAGATTTTCCCCAAACATTAGATTAACTCCCCCAAATTATTTTACCACATTTACCTTCTTTCTCTGTCTGAACTATTTGAGAGTTAGTTACAGACATAATGCTTCTTTGAGTAACTAAATAATCCAGGGTGTATTTCTTAAAAAAACTATCTTATAGAACCACAATATATTTACGTAAAGTTTTTCTTAACTCATACACCTTCTTTTGAAGTTGCTTTTGTAAAAAGCTGGAATTCTGCCCCTCCTTCTTGGGAGGGAATATCAGATGTCTGAACAGAAATTTTATATCTGTTGTAAAATGGACATGTAGCTTTAAGAAGTTGGTAGGTAGTATCTTTGATCTACAGGCCTATGTATTTTACTGTGAAATAATAGGAGTTTGAATCAGGACTGTGGCATCCTTTGGTGACATTCTTCAAGCTTTTAAGGTGAGAGATTGGAGCCATTCTGTTGGGATACTTATGCTGCATTTGTCCCTAAGCTAGTAAACAATATTCAGATTTTAAAAACTGTTCAAATTATTATGACATCCTTGCTAGTCTATTCCAGAACTAAAAGTGTACATATGCTGTTCAATAAGTAAACTGATTTTACCAGGATAGCCATTACTGATGACATAGGTTTCAAACTGGGTGAATATATCAGGAACCCTCATGATATGTTGAAGACTGCACTGAGCATAAAAAGGTTTGAGTTCACTTGCTCCAAGTAAATAATAAAAGCATTTACCAATGTCTGGGAGAAAATTCAAAGAGTTGTTGCAATTATTACTTTTTAAAATAATTAAAATAAGGTTTGCTCGTATAGCATGGGGATGACAACTCTGCGGCATCTTACTGCACTGATGGACAGTGACTGCAATGGGGTGTAGGGAGGGGCTCTGTAATATGGTGCATGTTGTAACCACAATGTTGCTCATGTGAAACCCTCATAAAATTGTACATCAGTGATACCTTAATAAAAAATAAAATAAAATAAAATAAGGTTTGCTTTACTGGAGGTCATGATGAAAATTGCCATTTTTTTAAATAATGGAAATTTCTTGGGAATCATCAAGCTATTTGCTGAATTTGATCCATTTCTGCATGACTACTTGGAAAAGTCAAAATTAAAAAAAAAATCAAATGCATTTGTATCAAAAACTGATAAGGGTGACTTAGTCAAAATAAAAGGAGAACGTATAAAGTGAAGTGTTAAGTAGTGTCCAAATACTACTTCATATTGTAGAATTTTCCATGATTTTGATATATACTTATAAATTGGTGATTATTGTGTACTTAATATACTCAGAGAGCCCTGAAAAATCTGTTTTTTTTCCAACCGAAATAATTTATCTGTGACTTTACTCCACAAAGTGAAACATATTCTGGTGATGACAACTTGCCAATGAACATTTGTGAGAATCAGTATGACTATGCAGCTATTATAGGTAAAGACAAAGGGCTGCATGCACTCTTTGTAAACATGAATAAGTAGAATATGTACCTGTTCACCAGAGGATAAACTGACCTTCTAGTACCTTAAGTAATTTTCCAGTTATGTTTTCTCTTTGGGTTAGACTTGTCTTGTAGAAGAAATGTTTTAAGAACACAGCTCAAGTTGCTGTTGTTTTTAATAGTTTATGTAGGATGCCTGCTTTTGGTATGACAAGGAAAATCTAGATGGGTGGTGGAGGAGGGAGAGGATGAACACCAGTTATGGCCTGTTGCAAGCAGCAGAAGCAAAGTCCATGGCATGCGCCACTAACTCATGTGTGTTATGTGCTTTATGAATAGCACCTCGTCACCAACTTGAAGATATGGTGATGGGTTGGCTTTAATGCAGGCACAGTGATCAGATGTGCACAGAACAGCCCGATTTAGATGCATCTGGTGTACTGACTTGAATTCTCTCAGTCTCACCTCTCATTTTAGCTGTGGCAGTAGTGGACAATTCAGAGAAGCCCTGAACTCATCTCAGACTGACAACATGTTTCTTTAGGATGTGTAAAACCCATGGCCTAACAAGAGGTTACAGGGTTTATGGGATGGGGGTTTCCTAACCTGTAACTTTCCTTTGCTGACCTTTCTCAAACACGCTGGGCATTTTTCCCTGGGGACTTTACACTGCAATCTGCTGTGTCGCCAGATACTCAAGTGATTTAAAGACCTATAGCTTTAAGTTTTTGCTGAAATATAATTTCATTGATGCTATTTCTGACCCCCTATATAGAAATGGTATACACTAAATTCCAACACTTGCTCTCTCCTATCCTTGCTCCACCTTTCTTCATAGGAGTTGTCATCTGACTTCCTGTACATTTTACATTTTTGCTAAATGCCTGCTAGAATGTTACCTCCACCAAGGTGGGGATTTTTGTCTCTTTTGGACTTCTGAATCCCTATGACTTCAAAACAGTGCTGGGCACATAGTAGGTCTTCAGTTAGTATTTGTTGATTGAATGAATTAAAATTATGGAGTGAACATGTTGGTTAAAAGTTATGGCCTTTTTAAAAACTTTTGAAACATTATGAAATTTGCCTCTGAAAATATGTGAAGTCCCTTCCACTTCTCAAAGTGTATATAAAGGCAACTGTGTTTTCACATCCTCCTGAACAGGTGGAATAGTTGTTATTTTAATCTTAGCTAAATTGATAGGTAGAAAATGACACACCATTTTAGTAGATAATTTTTGATTACTTTGGAAAAGAACATTTATTTATGTTATTATTTTTACCATATTTTCATCTCCTAGTACATGGCTTTCTTGAGGCATTGTGGCCTGAGTTAGTGTTATAAGTAAAATGCATTTGTTGCCTACTAGATGGCAGGCACTATGCTAAGTTCTTTATGGGTGTTACTGAATTTAATTTATTCTTTAGTACACTAGCTTATGACATTTTACAGACCAGTAAATGGAGTTTAAACATGTCTAATAGCTTTTGAATAGCAGTGTCTTGGGTCATGGGGCCCTGACGGTTACTCTAGTTGGGGATTTCAGCAATGATGTATCAATGTGTTAGAAGAGGAAGGTCCACTTAGGTTCATGCATGGTTCTGTATTTGCAGAAGTGGACTGGAACACTGGTGCTATATGTCCCACTAACTATGACAATCGGATTAGTCCTTCTATATATTTAAAGTCTTTGGCTCTCATCTACTTTTTCTTACTAACAAGGGATTTCTGGTGTCGGTTAAGAACAACTTGAAGCTATTTTTATCGAGCATATGTCAGTTGAAAGTGAAAGAGAGACAAGTTCTAAGTTCTCAGAAACTGGCTAGATATTAAAAAAACACTTCCTGTTAGGGGCAATGTGTGTGGTTTTTGTACATTTCATTTTTCTGTCAGACTGCTGGAAGAATTTTCTGGGGATTCTTTTCTTTTAACTGCTGGGTGTGGCAAAGCTATATGCCCTTACTTTCTGGTGTGTTGTTGTTATAATCTCTGGAATGCTGACATCATTCTGAAAGTTAGTCACAGATCAAATTAATTTGCATGTTAGTATTACATTAAAAATCCATATGTATATATAGGCTTAGTGCTTTCAAATACTGTCCAGAATTACAGGTCCCAAGAACAGACTCTGAATTTCAGACGTGGTATGTGTTGATATGAAGCTACTTTTCATGGGAGAAACTCCCAGGATCCTTAGCAGCAGGGATTTAGTGTTTAGCTGAGGTCACTGAGTGTCATCTACCATGGAGGCAAGATCAGCAAGTTAGAAAAGCAATCAGCAGTATGTGTGTGACTAGAAACTATATGCACTGTGTGTGTAACACTGTGCTAAGTGTGAGCAGTTACAAGTATGTTACAGAAGTATGAAGACTAATTAGGCATAGTCATTACCCTAAATACAACTTAATCTAGTGGGTAAGATTGCCTTGTACTCAAATAATAAAAACAAAAGAATGGACAGGAGAGGGAGGAAAGAGCACTGGTGACCCAGATAGCTCATCTCAGGATCTCACAATGGAA
Organism: Manis javanica; assembly: GCF_040802235.1. Lineage (NCBI taxonomy): Eukaryota > Metazoa > Chordata > Mammalia > Pholidota > Manidae > Manis > Manis javanica. Next base: position 75,107,623 of record NC_133159.1, read on the forward strand.
CATTTGAAATATCTGTCCATGAGTAATTTATTTTTATTTATGCTAGTCATATGAAATGGATTGAATTTATGTTCTTTAAAAAATGGCCTGACAGAATGGAGATAATTTGGAGGGGCTAAAGATGGCAGCATGAGTAGGGTGGCGGAAATCTCCTCCCAAAAACATATATATTTTTGAAAATACAACCATTCCTAAAAGAGAGACTAGAAAATACAGTACAACAGCCAAGCTACATTTACATCTGCGAGAACTCAGCATCTCACAAAGGAGTAAGATACAAGCCACGGCTCGGCTCGGTGGGGCCTGAGCACAACCCCCACCCCAGCTCACCTGTGGGAGGAGAGGAATCAGAGTGGGGAGGGAGAGTAAGCACAGGACTGCTAAAAAACCAGCCCTAGTAATATGTACTGGGAGCACAGACACACATTGCATGGTGTGCTGGATATTAGAGTGGCAGAAGGGTAGGGTCCAAGATGGAGACTGCGAGTGGGTCCCCACAGCCGGCTCCTCTGGGACAGATGAAAAGTGGGCACATTTTGAAAGTCTTAAAGGGGCAACAGCTCAGCAGCTGAACAAAATTGTCCCAGCACACTCAGCGCAGCAGGCTAGGAATCTTGAGGAACTTTGGGTCCCCTAGCCCCCTGGGGGGTAAAGCAGCCCTGAGGCCCCTCACGGCGATAAGCAGCCTGCCATTTGTTACCCCCTGACTGGTGCTGCAAGTGGACCCGCTGACTCACTACAGCTGCAGAGCAGCTGGAGAGCAGCCTTGCCCATAGCAACCATACAGAGTCTCCTACCAGTGTGCAGCTAAGCAGGACAGGCAGCAAAAGCCAGAGCAAGGTCCAGAAGGCACAAAGGGACACCGTTCTCATGGGAGAACACACCTGGCATGGCTGTGACTCCCTGAGTGCCCTAGGCTAGCCTGAGGGCATCCCTGCCCACGGCAGATCAGGAAATTATCCCAGAGACTGCTCCCAGGGTGCAGGTAACTAGCACAGGCAGTGGAAGCTGGAGCAAGGTCCAGAAGGCACAAAGGGGTGCTGTTCTTGCACAAGAATGCATGGCTGTGACCCCCTGCAGGGTGCTTGGCTATCCCGAGGGTCACCCTGCCCACAGAAGCTCAGGAGATTATCACAAAGGCTGCTCCCAGTGTGTGGGTAGATAGCACAGGCAGTGGAGAAGGGCAAGGTGAGCAACAAATAGGAAGGGGCTTTGTTCTCCCAACTGAGACATGTGCCACCTGCCTGCAACCACTTCTATCACCACAAAAAGGCAGAAGAATCTGGTCCAGCCAAAACTCACTCAGAAAAACCCAGAGAGAGGGCATGATGAGATAGATATAACCAATATTCCTGAAAAGGAATTAAAAATAAAAGTCATAACCATGTTGATGGACCTGCAGAGAAATATGCAAGAGTTAAGGAATGAATTGTGGAGGGAGATAACTGAAATGAAACAATCCATAGAAGGGCATAAGAACAGACTAGACAAGGTGCAAGAGACTGTTAATGGAATAGAAATCAGAGAACAGGAATACTGAGAAGCTGAGGCAGAGAGAGATAAAAGGATCCCTAGGAATGAAAGAATATTAAGAGAACTATGTGACCAATCCAAATGGAACAATATTTGCATTATAGGGGTACCAGAAAAACAAGGAGAGAGAGAAAGGGATAGAAAGTGTCTTTGAGTAGGTAATTGCTGAAAACTTCCCCAAGCTGGGGAAGGAGATAGTTTCTCAGACCATGGAAGTCCACAGATCTCCCAACACAAGGGACCCAAGGAGGACAACACCAAGACATATAATAATTAAAATGGCAAAGTTCAAAGACAAAGAAAGAGTATTAAAAGCTGCCAGAGAGAGAAAAAAGATTACCTACAAAGGAAAACCCATCAGGCTATTATCAGACTTCTCAACAAAAACCTTACAGGCCAGAAGAGAAAGGCATGATATATTTAATGCAATGAAAGAGAAGGGCCTTGAATCAAGAATACTGTATCCAGCATGACTATCATTTAAATTAGAAGGAGGGATTAAACTATTTCCAGACAAGAAAAGTTAAGGGAACTTGTCTCCCACAAACCACCTCTACAGGTATTTTAAAGGGACTTCTCTAGATGGAAACACTCCTAAGGCTAAATAGATGTCACCAGAGAAAATTAAATCACAGCAAAGAAAGCAGACCAACCAAATACTAACTAAAGGCAAAAAATATAATCAACTATCAACAAAAACAGTCAAAGGAAACACAAAAGAGTACAGAATAAAACACCTAACTTATAAAGAATTGAGGAGGAAGAATAAGAAGGGAGAGAAATAAAGAATCATCATATTGTGTATATAATAGCTTAATAAGAGAGTTAAGTTAGATGGTTAGATAGTAAAGAAGCTATCCTTGAGCCTTTGGTAACCATGAATCCAAAGCCTGCAATGGCAATAAGTACATATCTATCAATCATCACCCTAAATGTAAATGGACTGAATGCACCAATCAAAAGACACAGAACAATAGAATGGATTAAAAAGCAAAACTCATCTATATGCTACTTACAGGAGACTCACCTCAAACCCAAAAATATACACAGTGAAAAGTGAAGGGATGAATAAAGATATTTCATGCAAACAATAGGGAGAAAAAAGCAGGAGTTGCAGTACTTGTATCAGACAAAATAGAGTTCAAAACAAAGAAAGTAACAAGAGATAAAGAAGGACATTACATAATGATAAAGGGGGCAGTCCAACAAGAGGTGCAAGAGACTGTTAATGGAATAGAAATCAGAGAACAGGAATACTGAGAAGCTGAGGCAGAGAGAGATAAAAGGATCCCTAGGAATGAAAGAATATTAAGAGAACCATGTGACCAATCCAAATGGAACAATATATAAATATATATGCATCATAATATATATATGCATCCAACACAGGAGCACTGACATATGTGAAACAAATACTAACAGAATTAAAGGAGGAAATAGAATGCAATGCATTCATTTTGAAAGACATCAACACACCACTCACTCCAAAAGTCAGAACAACCAGACAGAAAATAAGTAAGGGCACAGAGGCAGTAAACAACGCACTAGAAGGGATGGACCTAACAGACAAATAGAGAACTCTACATCCAAAGGCAGCAGGACACACATTCTTCTCAAGTGCACATGGAAAATTTTCTAGAATAGACCACACACTAGGCCACAAAAAGAACCTCAGTAAATTCAAAAAGATTGAAATTCTGCCAACCAACTTCTCAGATCACAAAGGTATAAAACTAGAAATAAACTGTACAAAGAAAACAAAAAGGCTCACAAACACATGGAGACTTAACAACATGCTTCTCAATAATCAATGGATCAATGACCATATTAAAATAGTGATCAAGCAATATATGGAGACAAATGACAACAACAGCACAAAGCCCCAACTTCTGTGGGATGCAGTAAAGGCAGTTCTAAGAGGAATGTATATTGCAATCCAGGCAGATATAAAGAAGGAATAACAATTCCAAATGAGTAGTCTAAATTATCTTAATTGGAAAAAGAAGAACAAATGAGGCCCAAAGTCAGCAGAAGGAGGGACATAAGAAAGATCAGAGAAGAAATAAATAAAATTAAGAAGAATAGAACAATAGAAAAAAATCAATGAAACCAAGAGCTGGTTCTTTGAGAAAATAAACAATATAGATAAACCCAGATAGCCAGACTTACTAAGAGAAAAAGAGAATCTACACACATCAACAGAATCAGAAATGAGAACGGAAAAATCACAATAGACACCACAGAAATAAAAAGAATTATGAGTGAATACTATGAAAATCTATATGCTAACAAGCTAGAAAACATAGTAGAAATGGACAACTTCCTGGAAAAATACAACCTTCCAAGACTGAACCAGGGAAGAAACAGAAAGTCTAAACAGACCAATTACCAGAAATGAACTTGAATTGGTAATCAAAAAACTACCCAAGAACAAAAACCCCGGGCCAGTTGGATTCCCCATGGAATTTTATCAGACATATAGAGAAGACATAACACCCATTCTCCTTAAAGTTTTCCAAAAAATAGAAGAGGAGGGAATACTTCCAAACTCATTCTATGAAGCCAGCATCACTCTAATACCAAAACCAGACAAAAACCCCACACAAAAAAAGAAAATTACATACCAGTATCCCTGATGAACATACATGCAAAAATACTCAACAAAATATTAGTAAATCAAATTCAAAAATACATCAAGAAGATCATACACCATGATCAAGTGGGATTCATCCCAGGGATGTAAGGATGGTCCAATATTCCACAATACATCAACATCATCCACCACATCAACAAAAAGAGGACAAAAACCACACGATCATCTCCATAGATGCTGAAAAAGCATTTAACAAAATTCAACATCCACTCATGATAAAAACTCTCAACAAAATGGGTATAAAGGGCAAGTATCTCAACATAATAAAGGCCATATATGACAAACCCACAGCCAACATCATACTTAACAGTGAGAAGTTGAAAGCTTGTCACCTAAGATCGTGAACAAGACAAGGATGCCCACTCACCCCACTGTTATTTAACATAGTACTGGAGGTCATAGCCCTGGCAATCAGACAAAACAAAGAAATATAAGGTACCCAAGATGGTACAGAAGAAGTCAAACTGTTACTATTTGCAGATGACATGATATTGTACATAAAAAAAAACCTGAAGTCTTCACTCCAAAACTACTAGAACTAATATCTGAATTCAGCAAAGTTGCCTGATACAAAATTAATACACAGAAATCTGTTGCTTTCCTATACACTAATGATGAGCTAACAGAAAGAGAAATCTGGAAAAAAATTCCATTCACAATTGTATTAAAAAGAATAAAATACCTAGGAATAAACCTAACCAAGGAAGTGAAAGACCTATACCCTGAAAACTACAAGACACTCTTAAGAGAAATTAAAGGAACACAAACAAATGGAAATTCATCCCATGCTCGTGGGTAGGAAGAATTAATATTGTCAAAATGGCCATCCTGCCTATAGCAATCTACAGATTCAATGCAATCCCTATCAATGAACTGGAACAAATAGTTCTAAAATTCATATGGAACCACAAAAGACCCCAAATAGCCAAAGTAATCCCATGAAGGAAGAATAAAGCAGGGAGGATCTTGCTTCCCAACTTCAGGCTCTACTACAAAGCCACAGTAATCAAGACAATTTGATACTGGCACAAGAGCAGACACATGGACAAGTGGAACACAATAGACAGTCCAGATATTAACCCAAACATATACAGTCAATTAATATATGATAAAGGAACCATGGACATACAATGGGGAAATGACAGCCTCTTCAACAGCTGGTGTTGGCAAAACTGGACAGTTACATGTAAGGGAATGAAACTGGTTCACTGTCTAACCCCATACACCAAATAAATTCACAATGGATCAAAGACCTGAATGTAAGTCATGAAACCATAAAACTCTTAGAAAAAAACATAAGCAAAAATCTCTTGGACATTAACACAAGCAACTTCTTCATGAATATATCTCCCTGGGCAAGGAAATAAAAGCAAAAATGAACAAGTGGGACTATATCAAGCTGAAAAGCTTCTGTACAGAAAAGGACACCATCAGTAGAACAAAAAGACATCCTATAGTATGAAAAAGTATATTCATAAATGACATATCCAATAAAGGATTGACATCCCAAATATATAAAGAGCTCATGCACCCCAACAAACAAAAAGCAAATAATCCAATTAAAAAATGGGCGGAGGATCTGAACAGACACTTCTCCAAAGAAATTCAGATGGCCAACTGGCACATGAAAAGATGCTCCACATGGCTAATCATCAGAGAAATGCAAATTAAAACTACTGTGAAATATCACCTCACACCAGTTAGGATAGCCAACATCCAAAAGACAAAAAAAACAAATGTTGGCAAGGATGTGGAGAAAGGGGAACCCTCCTACATTGCTGGTGGGAATGTAAATTAGTTCAACCATTGTGGAAAGCAGTATGGAGGTTCCTCAAAAAACTCAAAATAGAAATACCATTTGACCCAGGAATTTCACTCCTAGGAATTTACCCTAAGAATGCAGGAGCCCAGTTTGGAAAATACAAATGCACCCCTTTGTTTATCGCAGCACTATTTACAATAGCCAAGAAATGGAAGCAACCTAAATGTCCATCAGTAGGTAAATGGATACAGAAGATGTGGTATAAATACACAGTAGAGTATTATTCAGCCATAAGAAGAAAAAAGTTCCTACCATTTGCAACACCATGGATGGAGCTAGAGGGTATTTTGCTCAGTGAAATAAAGGAGGCAGAGAATGATAAGTACCAAATGATTTCAGTCATCTGTGGAGCATAAGAACAAAGAAAAAACAGAAGGAACAAAATAGCAGCAGACTCACGGAACCCAAGAATGGTCTAACAGTTACCAAAGGGAAAGGGGCTGCGGAGGATGGGTGGAAAGGGAGGGATAAAGGGGAAAACGGAACATTACGATTAGCACACATAGTGTAGTGGGAGTGGAACATGTGAAAGGCAGTATATACAGAGAATTCAAGTAATGATTCTATAGCATCTTACTACTCTGATGGACAGTGACTGTAATGGGGTATGTGTGGGGGACTTGATAAAAGGGGGAGTCTAGTAACCATAGGTTGTTCAAGTAATTGTACATTAAAGATGACAAAAAAAATGGGCAGAGGATCTGAACAGACACTTCTCCAAAGAAGAAATTCAGATGGCCAACAGGCACATGAAAAGATATTCCACATCGCTAATCATCAGAGAAATGCAAATTTAAACCACAATGAGATAGCACCTCACACCAGTAAGGATGGCCAACATCCAAAGGACAAATAACAACAAACGTAGGCGAGGATCTCCAGAAAGGGGAACCCTCCTACACTGTGGGTGGGAATTAAATTAGTTCAACCATTGTGGAAAGCACTATGGATGTTCGTCACAAAACTAAAAATTGAAATACCATTTGACCCAGGAATTCCACTCCTAGGAGTTTACCCTAAGAATGTAGCAGCCCAGTTTGAAAAAGACAAATGCACCCCTATGTTTATCTCAGCACTATTTACAATAGCCAAGAAATGGAAGCAACCTAATTGTCCATCTGTAGATGAATGGATAAAGAAGCTGTGATATATATACACAATGGAATATTATTCAGCCATAAGAAGAAAACAATTCCTATCATTTGCAACACCATGGATGGAACTAGAGGGTATTATGCTTAGTGAAATAAGCCAGGCAGAGGAAGACAAGTATCAAATGATTTCACTCATCTGTGGAGTATAAGAATAAAGAAAAGACTGAAGGAACAAAACAGCAGCAGACTCACAGAACCCAAGAATGGACTAACAGTTACCAAAGGGAAAGGGACTGGGGAGGATGGGTGGGAAGGGAGGGACAAGGGCGGGAAAAGGGACACTCTGATTAGCAGACATAATGTAGGGGGTTGGGGACATGTGAAAGGCGGTATATACAGAGAATTCAAGTAACGATTATATAGCATCTTAATACACTTACGGACAGTGACTGTAATAGGGTATGTGGGGGGCACTTGATAATAGGGGGAGTCTATTAACCATAATGTTGTTCAAGTAATTGTACATTAATGATATAAAAAATTTTGGTTGGTTATTTGGAAGCTTTCTATTTTTTTTAAAGTAAGCATTTACTGCTCAAATTTCCCTCTTAGAACTGCTTTCACTAAATCCCATAATTTTAATATGTTATGTTTTCATTTTCATTTGCTTCAACTTCTCTTGTGATTACTTCTTTGACTTTTGGTGTGTAAGAGTATGTTGCTAAATTTCATATATTTAGTGATTTTTCCCAGTCTGTCTTGGAGAATATTCTGGTGTATGTGAGTAGAACATGTATTCTGTTATCGTTGGGTGTATTGTTCTGTATGCATCTATCAGGTCCAAGTAATCTAGAGTGTTGTTCAGGTCCTCTTTTTCCTTATTCATCTCTATCTAGTTGTTATTTACATTTTAAGAAGTGGAGTATTGAAATCATCTACTATTATTGTGTTGCTCTCTATTTTTCCCTTCAATTCCTACAATGTTTGTTTCATATATTTGGGAGCTATTTAAAGTGTACATATATTTATAATTTTTATATCTTCTTGGTGAATTGATGTTATTATCATTATATAATTTTCTTCTTTGTCTCTTTGAAACAGCTTTTGATTTAAAGTGCTTTTTGTCTGATACAAGTAAAGTGACTCCTGCTCATTTTTGGTTACTAATTGCATGGGATATCTTTTCCATCCTTTTTCTTTAACCTATGTGTGTCCTTAGATCTAAATTGGGTTTTCTGTAGCCAGATGCAGTTGGGTCTTGCTTTTTTTAATCCATTCAGACAGTCCATGTCTTTTGATATTGTTGATCTACATTTAAACTCATTACTTTGAGGAAGGGATTTACTATAGCTATTTTGCTAATTGTTTTTTGTATGTCTTCTAACTATTTTGTCTATCTCTCTGACTGGGGTCTTCTATGTTTCACTGATTTTTTTGTTGTGACTTGCTTTTATTTTCTTCTCATTTCCTTTTGTGTATCTTCTATAACTATCTTCTTTAAAGATGTTTTTGATACCATGGAGATTGCATAAAATATCTTAAAGTTATAGCAATCTATTCTAAACTGATAACAAGTTAACTTCAAACAGCATACAAATAGTCTGCTCCCTTTGAATATAATCAGTGATTTGGTAGCACCTTACTATGTTGATAGACAAAAACTACACTAGAGGGGCTGAGAATTTAATAATATGGGTAACTACTGAATCACTATGTTGTATATTTTAAACCAACATAAGATTGTGTATCAATGCTACTTTAATAAAAATACTTTTTTATGTCTGCTCCTCCACTTTATGTTACCGGTGTGATAAATCATTTCTTTTTATATTATTTATCCATGTGTATAGGCTTACTATACACATTTCATATCTTTTAATGTGTCTTTAAAATTCTATACAAGAATTAAAAGTGATTTATGCACCAACATTAAAATATTACAGGATATATGTTCACCTTGAAGGACTCCATTTAGCATTTCTTGTAGGGCAGGTCTAGTGATGAACTCTCTCAACTTTTGTTTTTCTGGAAAAGTCTTAATTTCTCTTGTATTTTTGAAGGATGTATTTTGTCAGTATAGTATTCTTGGTTGGGAGTTTTTTAGTTTTAGCCCTTTGAATATATTATCCCATACCCTTCTAGACTGCAAGGTTTTTGCTGAGAAACTCATCTTATGAGAACTCATTGTATTAAATGAGTTAAGTTTTCTTTTGCTTATTTCATGATTCTCTCTTTTGACAGCTTGATTATAGTGTTTGAATCGTATGACCTTATCTTTCCTCAAATTTGGAAAGTTTTTTTAAACATTTTTTTCCTTCAAGTAGGTTCTCTGTCCTCTTTTCTATTTCTCCTTTCCTTTTGGAACTCCCATAATACATACATTTTTCCATTTGGTGATGTATTGTAATCCCTGTAGGCTCTCTTCACTTTTCTTCATTCTTTTTACTTTTTGTTCCTTTGATTTGACCATTTCCAATGACTTTAATACAAATTCCTGATTCTTTCTTTTGCTTGATCTATTCTTCTGTTGAATCCCTATAGTATTTTTTTCTAATTCAGTTTTTTTTTTGTTCTTCAGCGTTAGAGTTTCTTTTACTATAGTTTCTATACCTTTGTTGAAATTCTCTTTTTTTTGGGCTTCATTTTTCTGATTTCATTCCCTTGTCTTAAAATTTTTTTGAGTATATTGCTACTGAATCCTTTTTCCTACATATTTTCTAACCAGTGTTGGTATATAGTAAAGTGTCCCAACTGAGACCCAGCCCAAGGCTGACGAATTTTATGAGGTTGAGTTCCACTGTGCATATGTAGTGTTTTTTTTAACTTTCTTGGATATAATTCACTTTACATACAATTCAGAATTTATAGTGTACAATTCAATTTGCTTTGGTATATTACATTATTGTTTTTAAATTGAGATAAAATAAATATAAGCTTAACAATAAAACAATTTTAGAGTATAATTCAGTAGCATTAATTATATTCACAATGTTGTGTAACCATTACAGGTGTCTATTTCCAAAGATTTTTTATCATCTCGTAAAGCAACTCAATAAGCACTAAGCAATAGTTCCTCATTTCTTCCTTCTCCAGCTCCTGGTGATTCGGAATCTACTTTCTGTAGGTATGCATTTGCTTATTCTAAGTTCCTCATATATGTGGAATTATAATTTTTGTCTTTTGTGTCAGGTTGATTTCACATAGCACAATATTTTCAGTGTTTATCCATGTTATTTTATTCAATGTTATAATGTAGCATGCATTAGAACTTCATATTAAAGGTTGAATAGTATTCCATTGCATGTATATTCCACATTTTCTTTATTCATTCATCTGTTGATGGACACTTGGGTTGTTTCTATCTTTTGGCTATTGTGAATAAAAATGCTGCAATGAGCATTGCCACACAAGTATCTGTTCAAGTTCCTGCTTTCAGTTCTTTTGGGTATGTACTCAGGAGTGGAATTACTAGAGTTCATGGTAATCCTTTATTTAGGTCTTTGAGGACTGCCAATTGTTTTTTCATAACAGCTGCACCATTTAATTCTCTGCCAGCATTGTATGAGGATTCCAGTTTCTCCAAATTCTCATCAACAGTTAATATTTTTTCTTTCTTTCTACTTTTTATAACAGCCATCTTGAAGAGTGTGAAGTGATATCTCATTGTGGTTTTGATTTTTCATTCCATAATGACAAATGACGATGAGCATCTTTTCATGTGCTTACTGGCCATTTGTGTATTTTATTTGAAGAAATGACAATTTAAGTATTTTGACAATTTTTGAATTGGTTTGTTTGATTTCATGTTGTTGGAATGTGGAGGTCTTTATATACTCTGAATATTAATACCTTACAATAAATAATTTGGGAATATCTTCTTCCATTCTGTGGGTTACTTTTTCATTAATTTCATACTGTTCCTTGATGCATAAAAAGCTTTAATTTGATGAAGTCTTATTTACCTTTTTTCATTCTTTATATTTTGGTGTCATCCAAGAATTCATTGCCAAGTCCAATGTCATAAGAAATTCTCCCTACATTTTTTTCTAAGAGTTACAATTTTAGCTCCTAAGTTTAAACCTTTAGACCTTTAGTCTGTTTTGAGTTAATTTTGTACTTGGGGTAAGGTATTTCATTATTTTTAATTTGCATTTGCCTGATGACATATGAGGTACAGCATATTTTCATATGCTTATTTGCCATCTGCATATCTTTTTTGGTCAGGTGTCCAGGTTTTGGGACCACTTCTTAACTGGGCTGTTTGTTTCCTTGTTGTTGAGGCTTGAGAGTTCTTTTCTGTTTTGGATAACAGTCATTTAATAGCATGTCTTTTGGCTTGTTTCTTCATTCTTTTCTCAGTGTTTTTTGCAAAGTAACCATCTTTAATTTTATGAAGTCAACTTGTCAATTCTTTCTTTCACGGATTGTGACTTTGGTTTTGTATTCATTGTCATACCCGAGGTCATCTAGGTTTTCCCTGTTATCTCCTAGGAGTTGTACATTTTTGCATTTTTACATTTAGGCTTGATACATTTTGAGTTAATTTTGTGAAGCATGTAAGGTCTATGTCTAGATTTTTTGTTTTTGCATGTGGACATCCAGCTGTTTCAGCACTGTTTGTTGAAATGACTATCTTTGCTTCATTGTTTTGCCTTTACTCCTGATGGAGAACTACATAGCAAAATAAAAGTATTAGGAGACTTTACTAACTAACCTTTATCAAAACATACAGACAGAAAATCAATAAGGCAATATTGGCTTTAAATGACACATTAAACAAGATAGACTTAATATACACATAGAGAACATTCCTTCCAAAAGCAACAGAATACACATTCTCCTCAAGACACCTGGAACATTTTGAAGGGCATATTTGTTGGGCCACAAAACAAATCTTAACAAACTTAAGATTGGAATCATAACAAGCATGTTTTCTGCCACAATGGTATAAAACTAGAAATCAATGACAAGAAGAAAACCAGAAAATTCACAAGTATGTGGATATTAAACTAAATGCTATTAAACAACCAATGTGTCAAAGGAAAAATCAAAAGAAATATTAAAATGAAACACCAAAACTTATGGGATACAACAAAAGCAGTTCTAAGGGGAAAGTTTGTAATGATAACTTTAAATATTAAGTAAAAAGACAGATCTCAAATAACCTAATTTTTTTTAATGAGAGGGCATCTCTCATATTTATTGATCATATGGTTGTTAACAACAATAAAATTCTGTATAGGGGACTCAATGCACAATCATTAATCAACCCAAAGCCTATATCTCAACAGTCTCCAATCTTCTGAAGCATAACAAACAAGTTCTTACATGGTGTACAAGTTCTTACATAGTGAATAAGTTCTTACATGGTGAACAGTGCAAGGGCAGTCATCACAGAAACTTTCAGTTTTGATCATGCATCATGAACTAAAATAACCTAATTTTTTAAAATTAAAATATCATTGATACACAATCTTATGTTTGTTTCAAATATATAACAAATTGGTTCAAACAGCTACCTATATAATTAAATCCTCATCCCTTCTACTGTGGTTACTATCATCACAGTAAGATGTTACAGAATTATTGACTATATTCTCCAAGCTGAACTATTGTCCCCATGACCAACTTATATTGTGATTGCAAATTATTGTGCCCCTTTATCCTCTTCACCCCCCCAACCCATCCCAACCCCTCCCTCTTGGTAACCATTAGTCACTTCTCAGTGTCTGTAAGTCTACTCTTATTTTGTTCCTTCTGTTCTGCTTTGTTTTTATACTCTACAAATAAGTGAAATTATATGGTGTTTGTTTTTCTTTGCCTGGCTTATTTAACTGAGCATGATACCCTCTAGATCCATCCATGTTGTTGTAAATTGGAGGATTTTTTTTTGTTTTTATGGCTGAATAATATTCTATTCTGTATCTGTACCACATCTTCTTTATCATTAATCTACTGATGGACACTTAGGTTGCTTCCATATCTTGGCTAATGCAAACAGTGCTGTAATAAACATAGGGGTACATTTATCATTTTGAATCAGGGATTTTATAAACATCCTAATTTTACTCTTCAAGGAACTAGAAAAAGAGGAATGAGTTAAACCCACAGTTAGTCAAAGGAAAGTAATAACAAAGATCAGTGCAGAAATAAAAGAAATTGAGACTAAAAAGTAATAAAAAGATCAATTAAATTAAGAGCTGTTTGTGGAATAGATATACAAAACAGACAAACCTTTAGCTTTGTTGACAAAGAAAAAAAGAAGGGACTCAAATAAATAAAATCAGAAGTGAAAGAGGAGACATTTTAACTGATACCACAGAAATACAAAGGATTTAAGAGACTACTATGAGCAATCATATGCCAACAAATTTTACAACCTAGAAGAAAAATTTCCAAGAAACATACAATCTTTCAAGACAAGAAGAAATAGAAAATCTGAACAAACTGATTACTAAAAAGGAGATCAAATTAGTAATCAAAAGTCTCTCAGAAAACAAGTCTAGAACCAGATATCTTCACTGGTGAATTATATCAAATATTTAAAGAAGAATTAATACCAATCCTTCTCAAACTCCTCCAAAACTAGAAGTGGAGGGAATACTTCCAAACTCATTTTACAGTGTCAGTATTACCCTAATACCAAAGTCAGATAAGGACTCTTACAAGGAAATTATAGACAAATATTCCTGAAGAATATAGATGTAAAGATTCCCAACAAAATGTTAGCAACCCAAATTCAACAACACATAAAAAATATCACACACCATGACCACGTGGAATTTGTCCCCAGATGCAAGGATGATTCAACATATGCAAATCAATGTGATACATGAGATTAATATTGATAGAATGAAAAATAAAAATCTTATGGTCATTTCAACAGATGTAAGAAAAGCATTTGATAAAATACATACCTCAACATAATAAAGGCCAAACAGACAACAACCTGCAGCTAACATCACTGAACTCAGTGGTGGAAATTAAAGATTTTCCTCCAAGATCAGGAATGAGATAAGCATGCTCACCATTATTTTTCAACATAGTACTGGAAGTCCTATCCAGAGCAATTAGGTAAGACAAAGTAACTAAAGGCATCCAAATCAGAAAAGAAGTAAAATTAATGTTATTTGCAGGTGGTGTGATATAATCCTCTATATATAGAAAATCCTGAAGACTCAAGCAAAAATGGAATTCAGTAAATTCAATAAAGTTACAGGATATAAAGTCAACATACAGAGATATTGAGCATGTCATCAAATTGGTGAGGGCCAAAAGTGGTGATTTTTGACCATCCTATTGTCCTTGGCAATATATTTACCTGCAGCATCATAAAATGCCTAGTTCTGTGGAAAGATTTAAAAGAACTAACTGTTCTGTGTTTGTTGAAAAACAACACAGCAAAAGGAAGTGCCAGTAAGCTCAGAAACGATGTTTCTCCCATGGCCCCCACGTGATGGAATATACTTCCAGTCCTTATATTTCAAACTGGTCTTATTTAAAGGGTTTCCAGCCAAGGAAACAATTTCTTGTGTGAATTCAAGGCTACTGGAATGGTATTTCCTGTAATTGTAATTCTGAATGAAACTGAAAGCAATGAAGAGCTGCTTATATAATAGACTCCCTGCTGAGATCTGCTCCTTTTCTAGCAAAACAAGAACTTTATTTTAAAAAATATAACCCATAGCAGCCTGCATGAGAAGCATCCAATAGGAGCTAAATAAGCCACTGTTCCTGAAGGTATCTCCAGACCTGCCATCCTTCTGTACTGGGTGCTACCTCTATTTCATGGCCCATGACAACTGAATGGCATATGCAGCCACTGCTAGCTTGGAAATTCATCAAAGCCTCAGAGCCCTCCAAGTACCTAATTTAATTTAAGCTGCATGTCTCCATCTTCTAGTGATACATTTTGCCAGAGTTTCCAAGCTTGTAAGCCAGGAGGGAGTGGAGTGATATATTCAAAGTGCTGAAAGGAAAAAAACCCTCCACATCAAGAATACTTAACCAGCAAAGCTATCTTTCAGGAATGAAGGAGAGATAGAGATGTTCTTAAACAAACAAAAGTTAAAGGAGTTCATCAAGATTAGACCTGCCTTAAAAGAAGTGCTAATTAGGCTGAAATAATGCTAATGCACACTGAAATAAGAGGATAACTATGAAAATTACAAAACATACTGGTAAAGATAAGTATACAGTAAAATTCAGAATATACCAATACTGTAATGTGGTATGTTGATCACTCAACTCTACATAGTGGATTAAAGAACAAAAGTCCTTTATCTATTTATTATTAAATAAAGTATAGCTACAATAATTCCTTAATAGCTATACAACATAAAAATAGGTAAACTGTGATATCAAAAAACAAAAGGGGAGTAAAAGAGTAGAGGTTTTGTATATGATTGAAGTCACATTGTTATCAGTTTAAAATAGACTGTCATACCTATAAGATGTTTTATAAAGTATCATGGTAACCAAAGGAAAACATTATAGCATATACACAAAATATAGAGAGAAGGTAATCAAAGCATATCACCATGGAAAATCATCAGTCGATAAAGAAAGATAGCAAATGAGATAAAAGGAGCAGGGAACTACAAAAAATCCAGAAAACAATGAGATACTGTTAGTAAGTCCTTATCTATCAATAATACTTCAAATGTAAATGGATCAAATTCTCCGATAAAAGGGCATAGAGTTGTCACATTTAAAAACAGGGCTGAACTACATGCTGTCTAATGAGGTTCACTTCAGATTTAAGGACACACATGCTCAAAGTAAAGGTATAGAGAAAGATATCCTATGCAAATGGAAACTGAAAGTAGGAGTAAGTGTACTTACATTGGAAGAAAAAGATTTTATGTCAAAACTGTAACAAGGACAAAGAGAGACATTAAATAATGAAAAAGAGCTCAATTTATTGAGAGGATGTAAGAATTGTAAAATATATATGTACAAAATATCAGAGCACATAAATATATTAAATATGTTTTAACAGATCTGAAAGGAGAAATAGATAATACAATAATAGTAAGGTACTTTAGTACCCTACTTTTAACAATGGATAGAAGATCCAAACAGAAAATCAATAAGGGAACATTGGACTTAAGCTATAGCTTAGACCAAATGGAACATTCCATCCAACAAGCAGCAGAATACATTCTTCTCAGGCAACAAGAACTGTGTTTTAGGGCTAGAACCTGAGCTCTGCTTCTTCCTACTGCAGAGAGGATCCTATCCTGGCCACAAACCCTCACTGAGCCTACCTTGGGATGAATTTTTGCTTGGAGGGACCTCTCCAGGCTGCACACAGATCATTTAAATGTTCCTACCTTCTTGTTATATTCAATATATGCACATGAGGCAGAATTTAACCTGAGGCTGAGGAGGCCCCAGGAGACCACTGGACAGCTCTTCTGAGCTTCCTTAATATGTTTCCTGTATTCTTGGAAAGACATTTCCTCTACTTTTCTTTGCATTTCTTACATGTTCCTGCTTCTACCGCCTACTCCATCACTTAGGCATTTCCTTAAGAAATGCATTCTGTGAGGCCTATTTGAGAGCAGGCTACCATCGGTGAGTCAGGCTACAGACAAGCACGGAGAAAGGGGGAGAAGAATTTTAGAAATTGTCAAGCTGTGAACTTCTTAGTATAGTAAAATACTATGTGCAAGAATGGCTGTGAACCTGCCGTCCAAAACACTTGTTGAAAAGGTACTTGCAATAGATCTTTCATTCCTTCAACAATTCAATAATTATTTATTAATTTTCAAGTGAGAGGCCTTTTGCCTGGGGCCTTATCTGGGGGTGAATATAAACTATTACAACAGATGACAACTTATGCTTGAATGTCAAAGTGGGTGGAAATTCCTTTTACTCTGCTTTCATTGCCCTTTACCTCACTCCTGATTCCTTTTTCACCTATAAACAGCTATAATTTCATGTCAATATTCTTGCACTGACTGTTTCATATTTTGTTTACTGGTCATGTGTACTGGGGAGATCCGATGGGGACCCAGGGATTTTTTCCCTTCTCCCTCATCCCCTTTTCCAGATCATGCAGACTTGCATCCTCTGGATGGTACCAACAAGTGATGGGGACCAGCCCAGCTACAAGACTTCTCATTCCAGTGTTGATTGGGACACTAGAAGATAACTACGAATTGCCTCACAGCCCTTGGGAAAGCAGAACAGTGCCCTTTTGACTTTATTAAGAAAGAAGAAGTGAAGACTGATTACAGTATTGCTGTTGGATAGCTTTATGGACAATGTGCAGATTCCACCACTCTGTCAGCTGTGGGTATCATCTTCAGTGAGATGTAGCTTCTCATATAAGAAGCATGATTTTATTTCAGCAGCAGTAGCCTGAACTGTTAGAAAAAACTCTAATGGAACTATCAGAGGTTTTCATGATTCTGTTCTTTTCTTTACCTTTTTAAACACCATAAATTGCCCTCTGAGCCAAAGGCAATAGTTCCATTCTTGGGGAATTATGGAGAAAGTTTGAGGAACATAGAGCCAGCTCTTTAAAGCAGCAGATTCTGATAGACATGCATTTTTTTCTGCTTCAGTGAGTCCCTTCTGCACTAGTTCCTAAAACCGTGTCTTTTTGTGAACTCCAGACAGGAGAGAATGTAGTGAGGATATAGTAAATTAAATGGCAGCTCATGGATTTGTTCAATACAAACCTGGTATTTATGTGGTGGGCTCTGTACTAGGAGCTAAAGATGTATGATAATGAAGATGAAATACCTGAGATCAAGAAACAGTAGGCAAGACAAAAGTATGCAAGCAATTTCAATTTCACAATTATATAAAAAGTGCTATGGTAGGAGTGACAACACTGCACAGTGGCAGCACAAAGAAGGGTCCCTCATCCAGTCCCAGGAAGTTAGAAAATAGGGGACCAGAAGGAGGAACAGAGGTCAGCAAAGAAGCAGTACCAGATGAGGAAGCCAGAGTGTCTTCCTAAGAAGTCTGTGTCTTTTGTGCAAAGGCCTGGGGTTAGGAGACTATATTCAGTCTGTGGAATTATAAGGAGTTCATTCTAGCCACAGCAGTCTACAGCAGTAGACAGCATAATGAACTCCCCCCAGATTGAATTGATCCTAAAGAAAACATTTTGTTCTAATTTACCAACTTTATAGATGTGAGGCTGGAATTAAGATGTCATCCAGGCAACATCCCATGTGACTTTTTATCTAAAAAGAGACCAGGGAATAGAAGTTTAAAGCCTTATTGAAAAGCCATATACTGAGAAACCCACAGCGTGATCAAAGCCCCACCACACACACTGACACAGACATGCTTTGGGAGAAAGTGACTCATGGTTCCTGGTGACAATGATCCTCTCTTTGTATGAGTGAAGGTATAGGGACATAATTTTTTTTATTGTACCTGGAAACTACTACTCAGTTGATCTTCTGGTACATTGTCAATATGGAATAAAAGACTTCTGTCCCTTGTTGGCTACTCAAGGACAAAGCACTTTCATTTTGGAAAGAAATGCCTGATGCACTCTCTGAGCATATTGGAATTTTGAATTTGGGAATTCTTGCCTGTAGAAGTGGAAAAATGGTGACTACTGAAGGGACAGCCTTCAGGCAAGGGGGCTGAGGACTTTACTTTCCAGGGATCTTTGCACTGTTGCAGTGCCTATGCCTGTAAATCACATTTAATCCAATCAAGTGCTACCTTCTTGCAAATCAAATTTGTGCTAATTCAGCAAAGCCAAAGAAATTAATTTTCTGCAGGGTCAAGGAAGTCCTTCAGGAGGAGAGACACGCAGCCCAAGTAAAGAAATTTATCATCGGTTTCCTCAGCACTGGTATGGATTTTGGTGAATCAAGTACTTATTAAATGTTTACTGAGTGATTGAGTAATGAAAAATATGGTCACAATTCCTTTTGTGATCCCATTGTCCCCATGCAGATATGAAAATGGGCCCTAAAATAAAATAATGCCAGAGAGAAGGGTAAGATAGCACTTGTGAAAATATCCAGGTTGCTAAAGAAAAAACTTAAAAATCAGAAATAAAAGAAAAAATACACCAAAAATGTTTGGGAATTCTCATAGCACAAAACATCAAAGAGTAAGGTTAACCCAAATGTGACTGAGAACTTGTCTTGTTGATAGCATGAATAAATGAATAAGTAAACAAAAATGGGTATTCCTTCTATGCACCCTTACTTATCCACTCTGCTAAATGCAATCAATGTGGTAAATTAATAATAATAATAATGTTACCATAACATGTAAGGCTATAACAATGAAGTGTTAAGTCATGAGAAACGTAAAATGAGGGAGTTGAAATTCTTTTGGAAGGCTGTGTCATTTTTTTTTTCTGGAATATTTAGGGTATAAATATCCTTCGTCTGAAAGATAAAACCATCCAGACACTAGTAATGCTTTGTGAAATATACTTTTTAAGTAAGGTCAGATGAGATTGGGCACATTCTTGTAATCCTGTGCTTACCAACTACTACTACTACATTCTCTGATGAGCTATTTTTGGCCTTGCACAACAGGAGGAGCACATAAGGAGCACATGTATGTGAGCCCTAGGAAGATATAGCACTGCTGTAAACTGGCAAGTCATTTTCATTTTATCATTTGTTTTAAAATCATTTGTCCCAACACTGGTTCTCAGATTTTGTGATTGTTAATTTTACATGTCAACTTGATTAGGCTAAGGGATGCCTCAATTGCTGGTAAAACAGTATTTCTGGGTAGGTCTGTGAGGGTGTCTGTGAATAAGATTAACATTGATTTAGTGTCTGAGTAAAGAAGGTCCCCTCTCACCAGTGTGGGAGGGCATCATCCAATCTACTGAGGCCCGAATAGAACACAAAGGCAAAGGAAAGGTCAGTCACTGTCCAGAGAGAGTCATGGCCTGATGCTGCTCATGGACCTTGACTAGGAGCAAATCTTTCTTTCTACTCTTTTCATATGAGAGTGGTGGTAGATTCACAGTTCATATGTTTTTAACAATAAGAGAGCAGCAATTTCCATGACAAAGCATTTAGAAGTTGCCTCACTATTATTTGGTAATTCCTTGAGTAGAAAATAAAAACAGTGCTGGTGAAACTCCCTTGCTTGTATTGTTTCTTGAGTTTTGAATTCTTAATTCTCCCCAAAGACCTATCAGTCATTAGGACCAGGTGGAGAAATGTGTCCTCCTCTAACTGGTGGTCAAGAACTCCCTTTAAATAAGATAAAGACAAAGCATTTGCTTAGAAGCCAGTGTGACTTTGGGAAACAAAAGGGGAGAGAGAAGAAAGGAGGAATGACAAGTGAAAAAGGAAAGAGAGACAGAAACAGAGAGGCAGTGAGATGTACATGTGGGGATCCTGAGAGTTTAGGGGAATGGAGTTCAACTCCTCGTGGGGCTGAGCCAGTGAAGAAGTAAGACATTTTTTAAAAAGGCTGGTCTGCTTAGATGGAAAGGCCTGTGGGCAGATTCTCCTAAAAATAACTAAGAACCATGAGGGACAACCCAGTTAAAAAAAAAAAAGATTTCACAAAATAGGAAATATAATGGTAAATAGACATATGAAGAGATGCTTAAATTTGTTTATAGTGAGTTATATGATATACAACTATGTATATCAATCACTAGATTAACAAAAGCTAAAATGTCTGACATCACTGAAAACATATACGTGGAAAAACATGTGAAGAAATCTCATTACTCCTAATAGTCTTTTAAATTGCACATAAAGTTTGAAAAGTTGTTTGATATTGCCTAGAATGTCTAAAGACACATGTATCTGTGACCTAGCAATTCCACTTCTGGAACTATTACCCAAGGGAAGTTTGTGTACATGTACACAAGAATATAAATATAAAAATACTCATGGGTGTTGAGTTCTTAAAAAATAAAATCTGGGGATAGTATTAATAAATGAGGAGATAAGTCATGGCTCTTCTTACAATGATATACTGTAAGGTTGTGGAAATAAATAAATTACAGATGTACATGATAAATGCATGAGTCTTATAAACTTCTTGATGAGATAAACACAAAAAGAACATATACAATTCCACTTATATAAATTTTAAAAGCAGCCCAAACTAAAATGTGTTTTAGAAATGCATAAATAGTATGTAAAGCCATTTTTTAAAAGCAAGAAGGGAAATAGTGCCATGAAAATTAAAATATTGGTAGAGTGTTATTTGGGCTTTTGGATGTTGGTAATATTTTATTTCTTGGTCTGAGCACTGATTACACTAGTGATCACTTTATATATATTAATTTTATTATACATGTATATTTTGTCCACTCTTCTGTATGGGTTATAGTTCACATTTTGGAAAATACTAAATAGAGAAAGAGAAGGGACCATAATTTATCAAAGTTTTGTAATGAAATGGAGCAAAAACATTGGATGGTAACTCTCTTGAGATGTGAGACTTACAGGATCTTTCCTTCTTTCCTCTTTCCTTCCCCCTTCATTCCTTCTTTCCATCATTATAAAAAAGAATACATAGTAAACTAAATCTTTATGCTGCTGGGAATAACCAGTGATTGGGGCAAATGGGATGCAGGAGAAAGAAAGGGAATAATAGCAGGAGCTGCTGGGATAAATGGGGTCCAGAGGACCAGGGCAGTGGGCCTTTTGATAGGGTTGGTAGACTCTCTTTTATTACTGGATAAAAGAGTGAGATTTTATGGAAAGATGGAGCTGAGATTATAAATTTGGTGGCAAGTAGAAGTTTTCTTCTTAGGAAAAGCTGGTTTCATCCTTAGTGTGGCCTTATCACGGGTTTCAACAAATGCCCCCTGCCCCAGATGATGCTCACTATGGTTCTGTCCTGCCAGGTGGTTCATCAGGAGGAATTTCTTGCCCAGAGTAGCCCTGCAGTGGCCACAGACAGCACAGGCTGGGAGGTCTTGTCAAGGGTCTTTAATGGTTTTGGTTTTACTATCAGCTGCTCTTCCTGATTTTCAGCCAGACAGATGGGCACCATCACAAAGGATCAAAATGCCACAGTAACTTACAAACTCAAAATAGCTGCTAAATAGAACACAAGATTCCCAGATCATCTCTAATGGTTATGCAAAGCAAACGCAGATCAGCTTTTGCTTATAGGATGTGCATATGAATTTCCTATATTTTGTACATTTATAAAAGAAAAATGTGTATCCTGTGTGTCAAGGCCTGGTACGGATGCATATACTTTACCTTACTGACAGAACTCTCAAATAACCTTGCTCACATGATGCATAAAATTAATAGGAGGAGGAAAGCAAAGGACATATGATGGAACCCTGAGAATGCTAAGATTTGGGGGTAAGTACAGGCAGCATGGGATATGAAGGAGATATGAGAGGTGGTCAGAAAGGTTCCAGGCACTCCAGGACAACATGATGTCTCATTGATTCAGTTCAAATTTATGGGGTACCTACCATGTACTGGGCATTGTTCTAGGTGCTTGGTATCCAGAGTGAAAAAATGGGTAAAATCCTGCCTAGTGGAGCTCTAGTTTAGTAGGGCCAGACAGGTATTTAACAAAACAAACGGGCAAAGATCTATGTGTGTAATACAATGGTAAGTGTGCTGCAGAGCAATAAGCAAGGAATAAAATATGCAGGCAATGGGTAGTGGAATTACATATATGGTGTACTGAGAAAGAGACAAAATAAAGGTGACCAGTGAGCTTGAAGAGGACAGGTTCAGGGAGCAGGTATGAACAGGAGGCAGGTTGATGGAGGGGTGGCCATGAAAGAAGGGAGAAGAGACCATGTAGCTTGTCTCAGCATGCAAAGGGAAGATGAGTACAGTGCCTAGGAGTACAGGGTCCAGGATTCATTTATTAAACTGGACAAAAAGGACATTTCTTGGTTATAAGCTTACAATTAAGAAAGCCCATAAATTGCTCCTCATTAGTCTTCCCAAGATCCCATTGGGAAAACATCCTAAAAAGTCCCCTCTGCGGTCTGTGCATTTGCTGCAGTGTGGTGAAGCCATCTGTAAATGCACTGTTTTGAGGCTGTACCTCAAAAAGTACCATCCGCACACATTTCCAATACTTTACAGCGCTGGGCTGTTGTAAATTGAGAAATTAAAAAAAAATTTTGATTGTGGGGCTAGGTCTTGTTGTTAAACAGACAGTGCTCACTTTAAAGCCTCTTTAGGGCCCATTTAAGATGTTTTAATATGGCTTGATAGTTCTTTTTTTGTTTTTCATTCCTTGGGTGTGAGAGAGTTCACAAAATTCAAAGTGACAGACTAAGAGTTTGTGGGGTGAGAGTTGGGGGTGTGTCCATAAATGCAGCCCCAGAGGAGAAAGCAGAATCTAACACAGAACATGAGCATTCCCATGGCTGCACGCTGGTCCACGCACACAGCTCACACTACAGCAAAATGAGCTTTCACCCACCTCTCACCTCTCACCTCTCAACACATCTCACCTCTCACCTCTCAACCTCTCACCTCTCAACACATCTCACCCACCTCCACTATCCTTCAGAATATTGAGACCTAATAATCACACTGCAAATTAAAAGTAGAGCATAGCACTCCAATGACACAATACTAGTTTATATATCCTAAAAATGAAGTGATTCAGACACCTGCTAGCTAGACTCTGCCTCCTTTCATTTTGTTCCTATACTTGAGGGGTGTTAGGGAAACGGACACAGCCCCTGGGGTATGCACTTTGAGGAGGAATCAAATGGTCAGTGCTCAGTTCCTGGGCTTTTCCTGACTCTTTCCCCCACTTTTTTTCATATCGTCAATATATTCAGCTGATATTACTTCCTATTTCATTCCCTCTGCCTACACCTTGGTTCATCGCAGTAAGAATTCTGAAGTTCTACTTGTTAGAGTGGCCAGTTCTTGAAGGAAGACATGGAACTTCGGCACAGGACTCTGCATTGTTTTCTTTGCTAGCTGATGGGACAGTGGCAAAACAAACTTCTCCCTCCCAAGGTGAGTTTCTTCTCAATTTTGCAGAGATCCTGGTGTACTCTTCTTTTTCCCAGATTATTTACCCAATACAAAAAGAATTCAAGCCAAATAAATAAAGTTTACCTTGTATTGGAAGGTTTTCTACCACCAGGGGCAATGGAGCCTCAAGAACTTAAGTTCATTGAAATTATAAAGAAATAGTTGCACTTGTCTTTCTGTGACATACAGTTCCTGTTCCCACGCATGTTTGGAAAAGCTCTCACCATCACAGACACTTTGGCGTTCTGCTTCAGCTCCTGGGTTTTGGCCTTCATGCACACTAATACTTCAAAGTTTGGACTTGCATAAATACCTTGTTTTTCTTAGACTGTGATATTTTTATAGAAGTAGATCTAGGTGTGTATAAGAAATGTTGTCTCTTGCAGGAGTAAAGCTCCCTGGAAATAGTTTCAATTCCCAATAATATGAGAAACTATCTCTTGAATTCATATTTCCTAGGGATGAGGGCAACTTTCCAGGCCAGCACAGAAGAATTTTGCATCTGTGTAAGGTTCTGTCACCTAGCTTCTCTGTCAAGGAATGAGACTGCAGTTTTTAAAAAGGCAGAGCTCTTCCTCAGAGCAGTTCTCATGCACCTTATCGAGATCATTAGCATGATACACCTGATGTGTCATTAGATTTGCTACATCATTGGTACATCCTGTCCAAACACTGATCACCAAGCCAGCATAGGCGGCCCTCCCGCCCTTTACTGTTGTCTCTTTGTGTTTTAGTCTGTCTTAAATGGTGGTAAGGGAAGAAGCATGATAGCTTTGTCTTCAGTCTGGAGACATTACTATTCACTTGGTATAAACAAGGCTACGCCCAGACCAGCCAGTTAATAGGTTCCCTGATCAGCTAAAAACTGGGTTGCTATTAACTGCATCCATTAACTGTAACTACTGCTGGCTGGCTCCCCATTTAGTACATACGATTCAACTCGTACTCACTCTTCCCGCTCTCTATGATGAGCTTGACCATGTGACTTTGTTTGCAAATTGAAAGTGAGTGGAAGGGACACTGTGTCATTCCTGAGTAGAGTTTTTAAAAGATATTACAGGTTCCCATGAGCCCTATTGTGCACCAAATGCACTCCACAATGAGGACAGCAGGTCCCAGGAAGGAAATGCTCCTTCGGGTCAGTCACAGATGAAAAGGACACAAGCACTGGCCCTGAATCTAGCCCCGGAGGAAAATTTCTGTAGCCAATATGAGTTACAGACAATAAATATTTGTTTTTATAAACCCCTCACATTTTGGGTATTATGTTACGCAATGTTATTACAGTAAAAGCTAAGAAAATGTTCCGCCCCGCCCCTCACCACCGTAATCGTGCTACGTGACTGACTTCTCCTTTCTGCGCTGCCTTGGCACGTCTCCAGGACATCAGGGGGAAGTGTACATAGGAAGTGCTGGTTCATAAGCTCCTTGGGAGTTTTCTGCATCTAATCTGAAATGGGCCCCCATACTCGGAGGGCGGGAAGAGACTGCAGAGAGAGGCAGGCCACTCCACATTGGTAGGTGGCAGGTGCACTAAGCAGAGGAAGCTTACATACGAGGCTCGTCTTGGAAAGCTGCAAGACGAGTAGTTCTCCAACATGCTGCCAAATCTTAACTTTATTCAGAGGCCTTAACTAGATTCAGTCATGTATATGGTACAGATGTTCTCAACACATCTCTATCCCAGAACCATGTCCTTTGGGGCAGCCTCTGGCAGTGGGGAAGGCAAGTAGAACCCACACTCCAAAGACAGGGAAGGGGATGAAGAGCCTCCGATGCTGACATCCAGCTCATGATTCAACCAGCAATCACGTCTCCTCAGTTACCTTTCCCAACATGAGGTTAAGTCAGATGCAGGTGGAGAACTTCTCTGAGTACTAGTAAATGTGGTGCTATCTGTTGACAAGGAAGAAATCCTGATTAGATGCCAAACAAAAGGATTTCTAGAAAGGCTGACTGCAGGGAGTGGATGAGTGAAGCACGGCTGCTGTGTGTACAGCAAAGCCGTTCGGGTCGATCCTGCCTAAGCTTTGGGCACAGGAGTCACACTGTGACTGCCATTACACGGCTTCTTTCTTTTCTTTCCTGGGGATACAGAGTTAAATAGGATATGATCTCTGCCTTCGAAGTGCCTTAGCAATAACAACAACTAGAATTAGTTTTATTTGTTAGTAACAGAAAAGAAAACAAGTAAATCATAGCATAAGGAAGATGAAAATTGCTTTTTTGCTTGTATGTTTTCTTGTTTTCATTTTTAACTCTCACAACATAAGTCTGCAAAGTCTGAAGGTAATTAATCCAGAACTAGTATTGAGGCTTTGCTCTCCAAAGTCAATATGGCACAATATTCTTGAAACATGGCTGATGGTAGACATTAGAGTCACCCATGCAGTGACCCTGAGGAAGACAGCAAAATCAAAATCAAAAGTAATTTTTGGTGTTCTCAGCTACTTAGGACAACTACACCTATGTCAGTGGATTGACGAATGTATGCGAGGGAAGGGAGTTTGGAAGGTCCATGTTTTCTTCAGGAATCCAAAGATACCTGCTTCCTCATTTTCCCCAGCTCCAACCCTGGAAGGATTTCACATGAAGGGCCCTTAGCACATGCAAAATCTGTTCAGACCTTCTGTAGGGGGTCAAGGGACGTGGGGCCTGATCAAAGAAAAAGATACAACCATGAGGTGGCAGCTTTTGATGCTTTGAGAGGATTGCAGGTGGGGAAAGTCCCTCCCAACAGGAGTCTCTCCAGAGGCTAAGTCATAGGAGTCACTACTCAGAAGAGGGCCAGGGAACTCCTGGGGAGGAGAGACAGAGGAGAAACTTATATGTCCAGGTGATAGTGATGTCACTTAGCAGCACAGAGTGGGGTGTGGGGCCTCTGTGTCAGAGGACTCTGAAGGGCAGCAGTGGCTTGGTGTCTTTATACCCAAGGTTTATCTATTGCTAGCTGATAGGCAGAATTTCATGGGGGGTATTCAAGGCAGACAGGCTTAAAAATCTACTTATTAGGCCTATATTTAAAACAATTAGATGTATAGAACAACTTTGGTGCCAGCCAGCTTTTGAGCTAACAAGTCTCAGCCTGCAGTAAAGAAAGAAACAACTTAGGGGCCAATACACAGAAGCCATCCTGACTCATTTAATAGCACTTTCTTTCTAAAGGCATGGCCATCCAGATGGAGAATGCAATGCTGCTCCACAGGCTTGGAAAATTTGTACCATCCCATGAAATGATCTGAATTTCTAAGTTATTTGACTTTGGCTCCTGTTTTTAAAGAGAACTTTGGGGTCTCTTTTTAAAACAGCATAGACATCACCCAGATTAATACCAAAGACATTCAAGAAGAGTATGTATTTAAATTTCCTTTAGAAAACTCAAGAGAGACAGAGTGAAATAAAGGAAACTCTTCACTGAATATTGAGTTACAAGGAATAATTCCTTTATTTTGGGAAGGAATATAAAGGAACCATTTAAGAAAATGTATTATTGTTTCTAAGATTTCAAGCCAGTTATTTCTTGCTTTAATGCTGTTTGTTTTTACACAGAGAATAAGCACAGCATCAATTCTTGAGGAGCTCTAACTATATCAGTCCTAGCGACATTTGAAATGAAGTTCATTCAACCCTGTTTCTGCCTTTTCTTGAAAAGAAGGCTGACTTTAGAGGCAGATTTGGTCAACTCCCACAATCACTACAATTTAGAGAGCAAAAGGACTTCATATCCCAATGTCCAAACTGCATATCCTTTTTTTCTTTGGTATCATTAATGTACAATTATGTGAACATTATGGTTATTAGACTTGCCCCATTTTCATGTCCCCACCACATACCCCATTACAGTCACCGTCCATCAGTGTAGTAAGATGCTATAGAATCACTACTTGTCTTCTCTGTGTTATACAGCCCTCCCCGGGCCCCCCATCCATTATATTATGTCTGTTAATCATAGTGTCCCTTTTCCAGCTCTTGTCCCTTCCTTCCCACCCATTCTCCCCAGTCCCTTTTCCTCTCGTAACTGTTAGTCCCTTCTTGGGTTCTGTGAGTCTACTGCTGTTTTGTTCCTTCAGTTTTTTCTTTGTTCTTAAACTCCACAGATGAATGAAATCATTTGATACTTGTCTTTCTCCGCCTGGATTATTTCACTGAGCATAATACCCTCTAGCTCCATCCATGTTGCTGCAAATGGTAGGATTTGTTTTCTTCTTATGGCTGAATAATATTCCATTGTGTATATGTACCACAGCTTCTTTATCCATTCATCTACTGATGGACACTTAGGTTGCTTCCATTTCTTGGCTATTGTAAATAGTGCTGCAAGAAACAAAGGGGTGCATATGTCTTTTTCAAACTGGGCTGCTGCATTCTTAGGGTAAATTCCTAGGAGTGGAATTCCAAATGTTATTTCTATTTTTAGTTTTGTGATGAACCTCTATACTGCTTTCCACAATGTTGAACTGATTTACATTCCCACCAGCAGTGTAGGAGGGTTCCCCTTTCTTTACAACCTTGCCAACATTTGTTGTTGTTTGTCTTTTGGGTGGTGGCCATCCTGACTGGTGTGAGGTGATATCTCATTGTGGTTTTAATTTGCATTTTTCTGATTAGCGATGTGGAGCATCTTTTCATGTGTCTGCTGGCCATCTTAATTTCATCTTTCGAGTACTGTCTGTTCAGCTCATCTGCTGATTTTTTAATTGGATTATTTGCTCTTTGTTGAGGTGCATGAGCTCTTAATATATTTTGGGTGTCAACCCTTTATTGGATATGTCATTTATGAATATCTTCTCCCATACTGTAGGATACCTTTTTGTTCTATTGATGGTGTCCTTTGCTGTACAGAAGCTTTTCAGCTTGATATAGTCCCATTTGTTCATTTCTGATTTTGTTTCCCTTGCCCAGGGAGATATGTTAATGAAGAAGCTGCTCATGTTTATGTCTAAGAGATTTTTGCCTATGATTTTTTCTAAGAGTTTTATGGTTTCATAACTTACATTAAGGTCATTGATCCATTTTGAGTTTACTTTTGTGAATGGGGTTAGACAATGATCCAGTTTCATTCTCTTACATGTAGCTGTCCAGTTTTGCCAACATCAGCTGTTGAAGAGGCTGTCATTTCCCAATTGTATATCCATGGCTCCTTTGTCGTATATTAATTGACCATATATGCTTGGGTTAATATCTGGACTCTCTATTCTGTTCCACTGGTCTATGCATCTGGTCTTGTGCCAGTACCAAATTGTCTTGATTACTGTAGCTTTGTAGTAGAACTTGAAGTTGGGAAGCGAGATCCCCACCCCCCCACTTTATTCTTCCTTCTCAGGATTGCTTTGGCTATTTGGGGTCTTTTGTGGTTCTATATGAATTTTAGAACTATTTGCTCTAGTTCGTTGAAGAATGCTGTTGGTATTTTGATAGGGACTGCATTGAATATGTAGATTGCTTTAGGCAGGATGGCCATTTTGACAATATTAATTCTTCCTAGCCAAGAGCATAGGATGAATTTCCATTTTTTAGTGTCCTCTTTAGTTTCTTTTAATAGTGTCTTATAGTTTTCAGGGTATAGTTGTTTCACTTTCTTGGTTAGGTTTATTCCTAGGTATTTTATTCTTTTTGATGCAATTGTTAATGGAATTGTTTTCCTGATTTCTCTTTCTGCTAGTTTATTGTTAGTGTATAGGCAAGCAACAGATTTCTGTATTAAGTTTGTATTCCTCAACATTGCTGAATTCAGATATGAGATCTGGTAGTTTTGAAGTGGATTCTTTAGGGTTTTTATGTACAATATCACATCATCTGAAAATAGTGACAGTTTAGCTTTTTTCTTATCAACCTGGATGCCTTGTATTTCTTTGTTTTGTCTGATTGCCATGGCTAGGACCTCCAGTACTAAGTTGAATAAAAGTGGGGTGAATGGGCATCCGTTTTGTTCCCAATCTTAGGTGAAATGCTTTCAGTTTCTCGCTGTTAAGTACGATGTTGGCTGTAGGGTTTCTCATATATGGCCTTTATTATGTTGAGGTACTTGCCCTCTATATCCACTTTGTTGAGAGTTTTTATCATGAATGTATGTTGAATTTTGTTGAATGGTTTTTCAGCATCTATGGAGATGATCATGTGGTTTTTGTCCTTCTTTTTGTTAATGTGGTGGATGATGTTGATGGATTTTCAAATGTTGTACCATCCTTGCATCCCTGAGATGAATCCCACTTGATCATGCTGTATGATGCTCTTGATGTATTTTTGAATTTGGTTTGCTAATAGTTTGTTGAGTATTTTTGCATCTATGTTCATCAGGGATATTGGTCTGTAATTTCCTTTTTTGGCAGGGTCTTTGCCTGGTTTTGGTATTAGAGTGATGCTGGCTTCATAGAATGAGTTTTGCTATATTCTCTCCTCTTCTGTTTTTTGGAAACCTTTAAGGAGAATGGATATTATGTCTTCTCTAAATGTCTGATAAAATTCAGTGGTAAATCCTTCTGGCCCTGGGGTTTTGTTCTTAGGTAGTTTTTTGATTACTGATTCAGTTTCGTTGCTGGTAATTGATCTGTTTAGATTTTGTTTCTTCCTTGATCACTCTTGGAAGGTTGTATTTCTCTAGAAAGTTGTCCATTTCTTCTAGGTTATCCAGTTTGTTAGCATATAGATTTTCATAGTATTCTCTAATAATTTTTTGTAGTTCTGTGTTGTCTGTTGTGATTTTTCCATTCTCATTTCTGATACTGTTTATGTGTGTAGATTCTCTTTTTTATCTTAATAATTCTGGCTAGGGGTTTATCTATTTTGGTTATTTTCTCAAAGAACAGCTCTTGGTTTCATTGATTTTTTTTCTATTGTTTTATTCTTCTCAATTTTATTTATTTCTTCTCTGATCGTTATGTCCCTCCTTCTGCTGACTTTGGGCCTCATTTGTTTTTCTTTTTCCAGTTTCAATAATTGTGACTTTAGACTGTTCATTTGGGATTGTTGTTCCTTCTTTAAATAGGCCTGGATTGCTATATACTTTCCTCTTAAGACTGCTTTCGCTGCGTCCCACAGAAGTTGGGGCTTTGTGTTGTTGTTGTCATTTGTTTCCATATATTCCTTGATGTCTATTTTAATTTGTTCATTGATCCATTGATTATTTAGGAGCATATTATTAAGCCTCCATGTGTTTGTGAGCCTTTTTGTTTTCTTTGTACAATTTATTTCTAGTTTTATACCTTTGTGATCTGAGAAGTTGGTTGGTAGAATTTCAATGTTTTTGAATTTGCTGAGGTTGTTTTGTGGCCTATATGTGGTCTATGCCAGAAAATTTTCCATGTGCATTTGAGAAGAATGTATATCCTGCTGCCTTTGGGTGTAGTGTTTTGTAGATGTCTGTTAGGTCCATCTGTTCTAGTGTGTTGTTCAGTGCCTCTGTGTCATTACTTATTTTTTGTCTGGTTCATCTGTCTTTTTGAGTGAGTGGTGTATCGAAGTCTCCTAAAATGAATGCACTGCATTCTATTTCCTCCTTTAATTCTGTTAGTATTTGTTTCACATATGTAGGTGCTCCTGTGTTTGGTGCATAGATATTTATAATGGTTATATCCTCTTGTTGGACTAACCCCTTTATCATGATGTAATGTCCTTCTTTATCTCATTGTTTTCTTTGTTTTGAAGTTATTTTGTCTGGTACAAGGATGGCAACTCCTGCTTTTTTCTCCCTATTGTTTGCATGAAATAACATTTTCCATCCCTTCACTTTTAGTCTGTGCATGTCTTTGGGTTTGAGGTGAGTGTCTTGAAAGCAGCATACAGATGGGTCTTGATTTTTTATACATTCTATTACTCTGTGTCTTTTGATTGGTGTATTCAGTCCATTTACATTTAGGTTGATTATCTACAGATATGTACTTATTGCCATTATAGGTTTTGGATTCATGGTTACCAAAGCTTCAAGCGTAGCTTCTTTTCTATCTAACCATCTAATTTTAACTCACTTATTAGGCTATTATAAACACAGGCTGATGATTCTTTTTTTCTCTCTCTTCTTATTCTTCCTTCTCCACTCTTTAGATGTTAGGTGTTTTATTCTGTACTCTTTTGTATTTACCTTGACTGCTTTTGTTGATAGCTGGTTTTATTTTTTGTCTTTAGTTAGTATTTGATTGGTCTGCTTTCTTTGCTGTGATTTGATTTTCTCTGGTGACATCTACTTAGCCTTAGGCATACTTCCACCTAGAGCAGTCCCTTTAAAATACACTGTAGAGGTGGTTTGTGGGTGGTAAATTCCCTTAACTTTTGCTTATCTGGGAATTGTTTAATCCCTCCAAATTTAAATGACAATATTTCTGGATACAGTATTCTTGGTTCAAGACTCTTATGTTTCATTGCATTAAATATATCATGCCACTCCCTTCTGGCCTGTAAGGTTTCTCTTGAAAAGTCTGATGATAGCCTGATGGGTTTTCCTTTGTAGGTGATCTTTTTTCTCTCTCTGACTGTTTTTAATACTCTGTCCTGTCTTTGATCTTCGCCATTTTAATTATTATATGTCTTGGTGTTGTCCTCCTTGGGTCCCTTGCGCTGGGAGATCTGTGGGCTTCCATGGTCTGAGAGACTATTTCCTTCTCCAGCTTGGGAAAATTTTCAGCATTTATTTCTTCAAAGATACTTTCAATCCCTTTCTCTCTCTTCTTCTTCTGGTACCCCTGTCATGTGAATATTGTTCCATTTGGATTGGTCACATCGTTCTCTTAATATTCTTTCATTCCTAGAGATCCTTTTATCTCTCTCTGCTTTGGCTTCTCTGTATTCCTGTTCTGTGATTTCTATTGCATTAACAGGCCCTACACCTCATCCAGTCTGCTCTTAAATCCTTCCAGTTTGTTTCATTTCAGTTTTCTCCCTCCAGAATTCATCCCTTAGCTCTCATGTATTTCTCCTCAGCTCCATCAACATGCTTATGACTTTCATTTTGAATTCTTTTTCAGAAGATTGGTTATATCAGTCTCACCAGGCCCTCTCTCTGGCATTTGAGTGATTTTGGACTGGTCCAGGTTCTTCTGCCTTTTCATGGTGATAGAAGTGATTGCCTGCAATTGGCGTGTGTGTCAGCTGGGAGAACAAAGTCTCTTCCTGCTTGCTGGTCACCTTGCCCTTATCTGCTACCTGTGCTGGTTAACTGCACACAGGAGGAGTCTCTGGGTTAATCCTGAGCTGCTGTGGGTGGGGGAGCACTTAGGATAGGGGCACTGCCTGGGGTCACAGGTGTGTGGCCTATGTTCTCCTGTGAGAATGGTGCCCCTTCGTGCCTTCTGGGCTTTTTGCTGTCTTCCTCTGCCTGTGCCTGGCAGCTGTGCACAGGGGGCAGCCTCTGGGTCTGGCCTGGTTAGCTGCACACTGGGAGGAGATTGTGTGTGGTTGCTGTGGGCTGAGCTGCTCCCGGGCTGGGCCACAGCAATGGCACGTCAGCTGATTTGCTTGCACTGGTGGTGGTGGGGAATGAATGGCAGGCTGCTTATTGCCATGAGGGGCTTCAGAACTGCATTGCCACTCAGGGGGTTAGGGCACCTGAAGTTCCTTAAAATTCCCAGCGAATGTGCCAGGATGATTTTGTCCACCTGTTAAACCCTTGTCTCTTTAAGACTTTAAAAGTGCCCGCTTTACTTTTGTCTCAGGGAAGCTGGCTGTGGGGACCTGTTCAGTCTCAGTCTTAGATTTCACTTTTCTGTTTTTCTAATATTCAGTACACCATGCAATGTGTGTCTGTGTTCCCAGTTCAGATTACTAGGGCTGGTTATTTAGCATTCCTGTGTTCCACTCCCTCCCCACTCTGATTCTTTCCCTCCCACCTGTCAGGCAGGGTGGTGGGGGGAGTGCTTGGGTCCCACTGGGTCACGGCTTTGTCTCTTACCTTTTTCGTGAGATGGTGAGTTCTCGCAGATGTAGATGTAGCTTGGCTGTTGTACTGTATCTTCTTGTTTCTCTTTTAGGAATAGTTGTCCTTGCTGTATTTTCAAAATATATATGGTTTTGGGAGGAGATTTTCGCTGCCCTACTCACACTGCCATGTTGAGAAAATCCCCCATATACTTCTATCTTATAGTGCCTTTCCTCAAAGAGAATTTAATAACCAAACATACATTTACAACCAGAATTTGAAAGCTTGTACACCCTGCTTAGAATAACCTCTACTCTCAACTTTCCACATACTCAGCTCTTTTCATTTGTTCTCAGCTTACATGCCACCTCCAAAGAGATGAAACAGAGGAAGGAAAAACTCAGTTGGGAGACTTTCTTCTAGCTGCCATGGCTTGTAATTGTAAAGTGAAGTATGATTTTTTTTTGGTATCATTTATCTACAATTACATGAGGAACATTATGTTTACTAGGCTCCCCCCTTTACCAAGTCCCCCCCCCATGAACCCCATTACAGTCACTGTCCATCAGCATAGTGAGATGCTGTAGAGTTACTACTTGTCTTCTCTGTGTTGCACTTCCCTCCTCCTGCCCCCCTGCCACATATACATGCTAATCATAATGCACCCTTTCTTCCCCCCCATTATTCCTCCCTTCCCACCCATCCTCCCCAGTCCCTTTCCCTTTGGTAACTGTTAGTCTATTCTTGGGTTCTGTGATTCTGCTGCTGTTTTGTTCCTTCAGGTTTTTCTTTGCTCTTATACTTCACAGGTGAGTGAAATCATTTGGTACTTGTCTTTCTCTGCCTGGCTTATTTCACTGAGCATAGCACCCTCTAGCTCCATTCATGTTGTTGCAAATGGTAGGATCTATTTTCTTCTTATGGCTGAATAATATTCCATTGTGTATATGTACCACATCTTTTTGATCCAAAGGATGATTTTTAAGCATGTTATTCAATAAGTCTTATTACAGAAGAGTAATGGTATGAGAATTATAATCAAAATGTTTTCCTAAAGCAATAGTGTAATCAGTCGTCTTGATTGAATTGGAATAACATTCTTTAATGCTCTACACAATTTTTTTTTACAGATTTTATTGTTTTAGGTTTATTTGGCTTCAGAAAAATAAGTAATTTCTATATCTTCTAAGCATACCATTTACTGAGTTTCCCCAACTGTTAAAATCTTATTTTAGTTTGATATATTTATGAATGAGTCACTATTAGTGATTATGATATTAAAAGTTATTTTTGTATATTCTATGGGATTTCATGACTATATATTGTCATTAAAATGTCATATAGAATAGTCACACTTCACTAAAGTTCCTCTGTGCTCCACTTATGCATCCCTTTCTTTCTCTGAATCCCTGGCAATCACTTATGTTTTTTTCTCTCTATACTTTTGCCCTTCCATAATATCATATACTTGGATGACAGTATATAACCTTTGGAATTAGTTGTTATTTGGTACTTAATATTCTCAGTTTGGGGGCTTCAGTGGACATTATCAGATAGAAAGAGTCCCATTTAAACAATATAAAATATAAGAAAAAACACAAGACGTAATAATCTGATCCATATGGTGTTGCTGGAAATGCAGAACTTAAGCAGTTTGAAGTCAGCAATCTGTTTGGTACATTCTTTAGCTGATATAAATCTGGAGATAAAAGAATAAATATTTTTGAGTCAAGATTTATACCCTTATAGTATTCTTGAACAAGAGGCTGTAGCTACTGTGACATACAGTTAAATGCAACAAATACTTTGAATATTGTTGGGATTGGATAAATACATAAAAAGGGACAAGAAATTGTTAGTGCACAAATTTGAGTAATGAACCAGCTTGGTGAGTTGGCTATAATAAATGTATCCTCTCATTCATAATCAGAGTGTGGACTGAGCCAGCAGAAAGAATGGCTGCCCTTAGTTTAGCAGTGTTCCTGAGCAGTAATGCTTGTGAGGTTTTTATATCTGCAGGATTGCAAATATATATCAGAGGATTAGATGCTTACTCTATGACATGGGTTCTCAATGCTAGCATTAAGTATTTGTGGAAAAGGCAAAAGGATCTCTATTGCCACTCCCTGAGAAGCCCAGATGTCCTGTTCATTTTCCTCAGCAAGGTTCAGCTGGCTGTTACTTTTCCTTTATTCTACTCCTAACTGAGTATAATTGGTTTCATGCCACATCTCTGATACTGACTACAGGCACTATCAGGATGCACCACCCTAGCTTCTAGGCCATTCCTCAGCCTGCCCTGATCCTATTACCTCAGGAACAAATTTTGTCTCTTGCAGTGAGACTAACTGGACAGAGCCCCTTCACCCTTGGTCCAAGGATCGATCTATGAAATTAAAACAATAGTTAGTTTGCCTTCATTTACTATTTATGATATCTGGTCAAGATAGTGCTTATGTATATCATTATTAATCTCCATTTTTTAATCTATCTCTTAAAAATGTCATCAAACCTTTTTGAGGATAGTTCACTTAAGGTTAAGGAATTTTCAAATTTGTGGCTCTGTCATCAGCCCACTCAAACTCTGCAGCTGCTTTATGTTTTGCCCACCTTTCATTGCTGTATCTCTAAGGCCTTCAATACTAGTACTTCCATTGTTTTTGTATACTTAAAGAAAAACAAAGAAAAGTTCTCATTCTTAGCTAATTCGTATTTTGAACATGACAAATAAATTACCATTGAATGAGAAATGATAGTTGTTAAAAGAATGTTACATATAAAGTGTTGGTTATCTATAAAAACCATTAATTATATTCAGAAGGATTTTAGATGGCCTCACCAAGGAGGTGCCATTACTGTTGGATCTTGAAGGATGACTCAGATTATAGCAAAGAGAGATTGGAAGAAATGTATTTTACACCAAAGGAAGGGAATAAGCACATATACAATGGTAGTGAGCAAATGCCAGGAATAAACTGGGGTCCCCTATAGCCATAGACTTATTGAAGATGAGGTTGAAAGATCATCTTATTCATAATCATGGGAACTGGGAACTAGGTCATGAAATTTATTCCAGAGGCAGACAGAGTCTTTAAAGGTTATTGGCATGCTCAGAACAGTACGTGAGTTCCACACTCTGATAACAGAAGGAGAAAGACAATAAAGTAAGGACATTGGAGATAGAGATCACCTCAGAGATTGCTGCTACAGTTTAGAAGACACATTATAGACTTATCACTTTAGGTTTGTGTGGAGCATTGCTCCACAGGGTTGTTTCTTCCACTTTGTTCTGTATCCACTGAGTAACTGTATCATCAGCAAGGCCAAAGCTTGACTGCTGCCAAATCTGATCCAGCAGGAGGGAAAAGAAGGGCTGGTGGAGTACAGGAGCAAAATTCTGTGA
This sequence comes from Manis javanica, assembly GCF_040802235.1. Lineage (NCBI taxonomy): Eukaryota > Metazoa > Chordata > Mammalia > Pholidota > Manidae > Manis > Manis javanica. The sequence continues at coordinate 75,144,930 of NC_133159.1, forward strand.
CCCAGACCCTCAATAACATATATATACTTCTGTTCATATCTCATGTGTGAATACAATCACATGGCCACTGTTAGCTGTAAGAGGAGCTAGAAAAAACATAATGTCCAGCTAGGTTGTCATGAGCTCATTTTGGTAACAGAATCTTATAATATTTACAGCTGAAATGCCTGTTATTACTATAAAAGTTTATGAACAATATTAGAGACAGACTTTTTTTATGGGTTCTGAAATTAAACTTGGCCATTTTGAGAGTTGAACACAAGCTAGGCTGAGTATAGTGGCCCTGTCCTTCCTGAGACATAAACACTGTGGGAAGAAAAGGGTGGGCACATGACTATAGCCTGAATAGAAAGAGTCCTTCCTCACCAACTGGATCAAAGAAGCCCCCTCTTGTATCTCTTTTGTTGTTGATGGTGGTGGTTTTCATTTTATTTATGAAGCTACAAAGTTGTGATTCTAGAGAGGAGGAGTCTAAGGCTAGTTATTTTTAGATGTCTAGCAAGATGCTCTTATTATTATATAGCAGTGAAAACATTTAATTGGTATCTTTCTTTCAGCTTTCATTGCTTGTAAATTGCAAGGAAAAATAACTTTTTTGTGTATTTTGTTAAGGCTAAGTAATAAGAGTATATTTATGGTAAGGGAAGAATTGTTAAAACAGTTTCCTAAACTGAAAGTTAATGAGACTTGATTTAATAGAAATGACTTTTTCATGCTCTATTAACTTAACTCCAAAAATGATGGCATAACATGTTAGAAATTTTGTTTTGAAGCACTTAGTGCACTCAGCTTTGCAGCATAGCATAAATTCTCAGACAGGAAATATCTCGCTTTAACATCCTGCTACACAAAGTTTGGTGAAAACCACAAATTGGCAAATAACCAGATCTTTGAGAAAGACACAAACTTGATGCAGTTTCTGTTCAGAAATCTGGTGAGTACAACTGTTTAGCTACAAAACTGAGTGGAAAAGAATGATGGCCCTTCAGGGACATAACTCAGAGGCTTAGGGAACACTAGAACTGGGGAGTTTAGCCACTGTGGCATAACAGTAAAAACAGTCCAAAACCAAAATCACCTTGGATTTGAGTTTACAGAAGTATCTTTCAAGCTATTCTCTAAGAGAGTCCCTGTGCCCCTTCTTCACAGAGGTTCAGGCCATGGCGCCTCCCTCCCCTTGTCCACCCTTACATGAGGCAAAAACCTAGTCTTGTGCCACATCTCTGATGGTGATCACAGGTGGAGCCCCAGCCTTTTGCCCATTCTTTTTTCAGGAGGACCCTTCATAGACTCAGATTGCTCTGACCCACTAGAGAAGAGATTCAAGTGACTCACAAATATACTGATGTGAAGAAACCTCTCATGCTTCTTCCAGAAACCCAATTAGTGGAATATCTTAACAAGAGTCAGCTGGTATAGCTCCTCTGTAGCCTGTGGATTCCATTTTGGTGTGGGGAAAGCATATGTAAGTGAACTGAGGTACTGTCTCAAGTGTGGTCCCTTTATACCTTTCCAACACTTGTCAAGGATGGTCCATTTTAAGTTGAGGAATTGTTAAATTTGTGACTTAAGTGTCAGGTCAGAGTTAAACAGATAACTGTGCATTCAAAAGCCTCTTTGAGTCCCATTTATAGAGGGGAAATCACTATTCTTCAGCTTAATATTTTCTTCTTACAATTGTTGGGGGTATTGAAGAGTTCACACAATTAAAGTGGACAGACTTCAGTATTTGGGGCATGTATTTTCCATACAAGCTACTCTAGAAAAGAAAGCAGGATGTAACATAATATCTGAATTCCTAAATGTGTGTGCACTGATCAGTAGGCACCTTAAACCTTTAGCCTTTATACAGTGTTATGTCCCTACAAAGTTAATATAAAGCTTTGTGAAAAGGAGAGAGAACATGAACTCACCATCACTCACAATGACATCTTTGGGGAATCTGAGCCTCCTTTCTCTGGACACTGGAAATTTCAAGTGTCTATTAAAGGAATTTAATCAATGAGATGTTTTTCTATAGTGAAACTTCATGGCTTAGATATTTCAAGCATGATTTCTACAAACATATATGTAACAATAGTTTCAGATTTACATAAGTTCTTCAAGGACACCAAAAATAGGGTACATTATTCAACTCATTATTTGAGACTTGTAACATTCTTAATACCAAATATGACCATGGTTATATAAAGTAATATAAATGTTTATATCAATTATAAATGAAGAGACAAGAATTCTAAACCAGATATTAGCAAACAAAATTCTGCAGTATATAGCAAGGTCCCAATAATGCATCACTAATTAAACTATTTTAAAAATCACTCACATTAAAAGGATCTGATTAGACTACTTGGGCTTAAAGATGGCGGTGTGAGAGGTGAGAAAGAAACCTCCTCCCCAAACCACATATAATAAGAAAATAGAGCAAATACAACTAATCCTGAAAGAACAACAGGAAGGAAGGCTGCAACAGACTGCCTTACATTTGGGGAAAAGAGCAGACCTCATGGAAAAGGATAAAGTACCAAAGTCTTGATCCGGTGGGACCCAATCCCTTCCCCCACCCCAGCTCACCAGCAGGAGGAAGAAAAATGGAATGGGGAGGGGGTGGAGGCTTAGGACTGCTGAACACCCAGCCCTGGAGATCTGCTCTGGGAGCATGAACCTACATTACATGGTGATCTGGAGATTAGTGGGGTTGGAAAGCTAAGACAGGCAGAATACTTGGAGAGACTGAGATTCCAGCCGCTTGCGGAGAATAGACACCCATAACCGGCCACTGTGGGACAAAAGAAAGGCTGGCACTCTGAGAGACCTCCCAACAGCCAGAGGGCTGTTAAAGGGGCAAAGATTACACAGAGCTTGGTGCTCAGGAGAAAGGACAAGTAAATAAAATTGTCTGAGCACAACCAGCCCGCAGGTTGGGAACTTTCAGGAGCTTCAGGCACTCCATTCCTCTGGCTGGCAATGCAGCTCTGAGGCCCCCCAACCATGATACACAGCCTGCTGTTCCTTCCTCCCAGCTAGGACTGGCTTACAAACCAGCTGCCTCTGCCATTGGGCCAGGCCAGTCAGAGGGTGGCCTCAACTACAGCGGCTACAGGGGCATAGCATAGAGATTCCTCCCTGTGTGCTCAGCACAGTGTGCCCTGACAGTGGAGGCAGGAACTGCAGCCAGGAAGCAGGAAAGAGCTCTTTCCTTCTGGCAGGCACCAGCGCCATTCACCTGGAACCCCACCATTGCTCTAGGGGCTGAGCAATTCCAGAGAGTAGAGCTTCTGGGCACTAGAGCGCACCTCCCATACCAAGTTATTACAAACATGAAACATCAAAAGAACCTGGTACAAACCAAAATCCCACAAACACCAGAAAGAGGGTGAAGTGAAACTGAACTCACCAATCTTCCTGAAAAATATTTCAAAATGAAAATAATACATGCTCATGGAGCTATAGAAAAATATTCAAGACCTCAGGGAGGAATTCAAGAAAGAGACAGAAACTTTGAAAAAATACAGTACCTGAAATAAAACACACAATGGAGGGATTTAAAAGCATATTGGATGAAGTAGAGGAGATAGTAAATGAAATATAAATTAGAGAACAGGACTACAAAGAGGCTGAGAGGCACAGAGAGAAAAAAGGATCTCTAGGAATGAAAGAATATTGAGAGAGCAGTGAGACCAATCCAAATGAAACAATAGTCACAATATAGGTATTTCTATCACATAAAGGGAGAGAAAGTGTCTTTGAGGAGGTAACTGCTGAATACTTCCCCGAACTGGTGAAGGAGATAGTATCTCAGGCCATGGAAGTCTACAGATCTCCCAAAACAAGGGAACCAAGGAAGACAACACCAACACATATAATAATTAAAATGGCAAAGATCAAGGATAAGGATAGACTATTAAAAGCAGCCAGAAAGAGAAAAAAGATCACATACAAAGGAAAGCCCATTAGGCTACCATCATATTTCTCAACAGAAACTTTACAGGCCAGAAGGGAGTGGCATAATATATTTAATGCAATGAAACAGAAGGGCCTTGAACCAAGAATACTCTATCTAGAAAGATTATCATTTAAATTTGAAGGAGGGATTAAACAATTTCCAGATAAGCAAAAGCTGGGGGAATTTATTCCCACAAACCATCTGTACAGTGACTTTTGGAGGACTGCTATAGATGGAAGTGTTTGTAAGGCTTAAATAGCTGTCACCAGAGGAAATAAAACCACAGTAAAGGAATTAGATGAATTAATTACTAAGCAAATGTAAAATTAAATCAACTACCCCAAAGTCAGTCAGGGAACAGAGAAAGAGTACAGAATGTGATACCTAATATATAAAGAATGGAGGAGGAAGAAAAAGGAAAAAAAAAGAACCTTTAGATTTTGTTTGTAATAGCATACTGAGTTAAGTCAGACTGTTAGACAGTAATGATGCTACCCGTGACCCTTTGGTAACCATGAATCTAAAGCCTGCAATGGCAATAAGTACATATCTATCAATAATCACCCAAATATAAATGTTATGAATGCACCAATCAAAATACATATTCCCTGAACGGATAAAAAAACAAGACCCAACTATATGCAGTGGACAAGAGACTCACTTAAACTCACAGACATACACAGACTAAAAGTGAAGGGATAGAAAAGATATTTTATGCAACTAATAGGGAGAAAAAAGCAGGTGTTGCAGTACTTGTATTAGACAAAACAGACTTCAAAAAAAAAGAGAATAACAGAGATAAAGAAGGACATTACATAATGATAAAGGGGTCAATCCAACAAGAGGATATAACCATTATAAATATCTATGCACCCAACACAGGAGCACCTACATATATGAAACAAATACAAAGAGAATTAAGAGGGAAATAGAATGTGATGCATTCATTTTAGGAGACTTCAACACACCACTCACTTCAAAGGACAAATCAACAGAAAATAAGTACAGAGACAAAGGCACCAAACAACACATTAGAACAGATGAACCTAATAGACATCTACACAACACTCTACCCAAAGCAGACAGATACACATTTTTCTCAGGTGCACATGGAACATTTTCAAGAACAGATCATATACTAGGCCACAAAGAGCCTCAGTCAGTTCAGATGGACTGAAATTGTTCCAACTAGCTTCTCAGATCACAAGGGTATGAAGCTAGAAATAACTTTTGCAAAGAAAATTTAAAAAATCCCACAAATACATGTAGTCTTAACAACATGCTCCTAAATAAACAATGGATCAATGACCAAATAAAAACAGAGATCAAGCAATATATGGAGACAAATGACAACAATAACTCAGCACCACAAAATCTGTGGGACGCAGTAAAGGCTGTGCTAAGAGTGAAGTATATTGTAATACAGACTTACCTTAGGAAAGAATAATAATCCAATATGAACAGTCTAAATGCATGAATTTAGAAAAGGAAGTTAATGAAGTTAAAACTAGAAAAGGAAGAACAAATGAGGCCCAAAGTCACTAGAAGGAGGGAGATAATAAAGATTGGGGCAGAAATAAATAAAATTAAGAAGAATAAAGCAATAGAACAAATCAATAAGAGCAAGAGCTGGTTCTTTGAGAAAATTATCAAAATAGATAAACTCCTGGCCAGAATTACAAGAAAAAAAGGGAAGTCTACACACACACACAATCAGAAGAATCAGAAATGAAAAAGGAAAAATCACTATGGACACCACAGAAATACAAAGAATTGTTAGAGAATACTATGAAAAATTATACACTAACAAATTGCATAATCTAGAAGAAATGGCCACTTTCTAGAAAAAGAAACTTCCAATGCTGATCTAGGAAGAAACAGAAAATCTGAACAATTAGCAGCAACAAAATTGAATTTGTAATAAAAAAAACTACCTAAGAACAAAACTCCTGGTGCAGATGGATTCACTGCTGAATTTCATCAAATACTTAGTGAAGACCTAATACCCATCCTCCTTAAAGTTTTCCAAAAAGTAGAAGAGGAGAAAATACTTCCAAATTCATTCTTTGAAGCCAGCATCACTCTAATACCAATAGCAGGCAAAGACACCACAAAAGAAGAAAATTACAGACCAATATCCCTGATGAAAATAAATGCAAAAATACTCAAATATTAGCAAACCAAATTAAAAAATACATCAGAAAGATCATCCATCATTATCAACTAGGATTAATTCCAGGGATGCAAGATAGTTGCCCTCCATGCCCATTTTGTTGAGAGTTTTTATCATGAATGGATATTGAATTTTGTCAAATGCTTTTTCTGCATCTATGGAGATGATCATGTCGTTTTTGTCCTTTTTGTTGATGTAGTGGATGATGGTGATGGATTTTCGAATGTTGTACCATCCTTGCATCCCTGGAATAAATTTTACTTGATCCTGATGGATGAACTTTTTGATGTATTTTTGAATTCAGTTTGCTCATATTTTGTTGAGTATATTTGAATCTTTGTTCATCAGGAATATTGGTCTGTAATTTTCTTTTTTTGTAGTGTCTTTGCCTGGTTTTGGTATTAAAGTCATGCTGGCTTCATGGAATGAGTTTGGAAATATTCTTTCATAGTCTCCTTTTTGGAAAACTTTAAGGACGATGGATATTAGGTCTCCACTAAATGTTTGATAAAATACAGTGTTGAAGCCCTCCAGTTCAGGGATTTTGTTCTCACATAGTTTTTTGATTACCAATTCAATTTCGTTGCTGGTAATTGGTCTGTTGATATTTTCTGTTTCTTCCTGGGTCAGCCTTGGAAGGTTGCATTTTTCTAGAAAGATTTCCATTCCTCCTAGGCTATCCAGTTTGTTAGCATATACTTTTTCATACTATTCTCTAATAATTCTTTGTATTTCTGTGGTGTCCATACTGATTTTTCCTTTCTCATTTCTGATTCTGTTTATGTGTGTAGACTCTCTTTTTTTCTTGAAAAGTGTGGCGAGGGGTTTATCTGTTTTGTTTATTTTCTCGAAGAACCAGCTCCTGCTTTCATTGATTCTATTGTTTTATTATTCTCGATTTTATTTATTTCTGTTCTAATCTTTAATATGTCCTTCCTTCTACTGACTTTGGGCCTCATTTGTTCTTCTTTTTCTGGTTTCATTAATTGTGAGTTTACACTGTTCATATGGGATTGTTCTTCTTTCCCGAGATAGGCCTGTATTGCAATATACTTTCCTCTTAGCACAGCCTTCGCTGCATCCCACAGATTTTGTGGTGTTGAATTATTGTCATTTGTCTCCATATATTGCTTGATCTCTGTTTTTATTTGGTCATTGATCCACTGATTATTTAGGAGCATGTTATTAAGCATCCATGTGTTTGCGGGCTTTTTCGTTTTCTTTGTGTATTTGATTTCTACTTTTATATCTTTGTGATCTGAGAATCTGGTTGGTAGAATTTCAATCTTTTTGAATTTACTGAGGCTCTTTTTGTGGACTAGCATATGATCTATACTTGAAAGTGTTCCGTGTGCACTTGAGAAGAATGTGTATCCTGATGCTTTTGAATGGAGTGTTCTGTGGGTGTCTGTTAGGTCCATCTGTTCTAGTATGTTGTTCAGTGCCTCTGTTGCTTTACTTATTTTCTGTCTGGTTGATCTGTCCTTTGGAGTGATTGGTTTGTTGAAGTCTCCCAAAATGGATGCATTGCATTCTATTTCCTCTTTTAATTCTGTTAGTATTTGTTTCACATATGTATGTGATCCTGTGTTGGGTGTATAGATATTTATAATAGTTATATCCTCTTGTTGGAATGACCCCTTTATCATTATGTAATGTCCTACTTTGTCTCTTGTGACTTTCTTTGTTTTGAAATCTATTTTGTCTTATACAAGTACTACAACTCCTGCTTTTTTCTCCCTGTTAGTTGCATGAAATATCTTTTTCCATCCCTTTACTTTCAGTCTCTGTATGTCTTTGTGTTTGAAGTGAGTCTTTGAAGGCAGCATAAACAGGTCTTGTTCTTTTACCCATTCAGTGACTATATGTCTTTTGATTGGTGCATTCAGACCATTTATGTTTAGGGTGATTTTTCAATAGGTATGTACTTATTGCCATTGCAGGCTTTGGATTTGTAGTTACCAAAGGTTCAAGGGTAATTCCCTTACTATCTAACAGTCTAATTTAACTCAGTATGTTATTACAAACATGATCTAAAGGTTCCTTTTTTTTTCTCCTTGTTCTTCCTCCTCCATTCTTTATATATTAGGTGTCATATTCTGTACTTTATCTGTCCATTGATTGACTTTGGGGGTAGTTTATTTGATTTTGCATCTGCTTAGTAATTAATTTTTCTACTTTGCTGTGGTTTTATTTCCCCTGGTGACAGCTATTTTGCCTTAGGAATACTTCCATCTATAGCAGTCCCACCAAAATGCACTGTAGGTGGTTTGTGGGAGGTAAATTCTCTTAGCTTTTGCTCATCTGAAGATTGTTTAATCCCTCCTTCAAGTTTAAATGATAACTTTGCCAGGTAGAGTATTCTTGGTTTGGGACCCTTCTGTTTCATTGCATTAAATCTATCATGCCACTTCCTTTTGGCCTGTAAGGTTTCTGTTGAGAATCTGATGATAGCCTGATGGGTTTTCCTTTTTATGTGATCTTTTTACCCTCTCTAGCTGCTTTTAAAAGTCTGTCTTTATCCTTGATCTTTGCCATTTTAATTATTATATGCCTTGCTGTTGTCTTTCTTGAGTCCCTTGTGTTGGGAGATCCGTGCACCTTCATTGCCTGAGAGACTATTTCCTCCCCCAGATTGGAGAAGTTTTCAGCAATTTCCTCCTCAGTGACACTTTCTTTCTCGTTTTCTCTCTTTTTCTGGTACCCCTATAAGTGAATACTGTTCCATTTGGATTCGTCACACAGTTATCCCAATATTCTTTCATTCTTAGAGATCCTATTTTCTCTCTGTGCCTCAGCTTCTTTGTATTCCTGTTCTCTAATTTCTATTCCATTGTCTGTCTCTTCTATTACATCGAATCTGCTTTTACATCCCTCCCTTGTGTGTTTCATTTCAGATATGGAATTTCTTAATGATTGAATCTGCATCTTAAATTGTTCCTGAGTTCTTGATTATTTTTCTGTACCTCTGTGAGCATGTTTATGATTTTTATTTTGATATCTCTTTCAGGAAAATTAGTGAGTTCAGTTTCATTTCACGTTTTTTTTCTGGGGTTTGTAAGATTTTGGTCTGAACCAGGTTCCTTTGATGTTTCATAATTCAGTGTGATGCCCTCTAGTGCCCAGAAGCTCTAGTCTCTGGAGCTGCTCAGCCCCTGGAGTGAGGTTGGGGGTCACAGGGGAGTGGTGCTTGTGCCTGGGGGGAAGAAAGAGCTGCTTCCTGCTTCCCGGCTGCAGTGCCTGTCTCCACTGGTAGAGCCAGTGGGCCGAGTACACAGTTGTAAGCCCCTGTGCTTTGCATGTGTAGCTGTGGTAGGTGCGGCTTCCCTCTGGCTGGCTTGACGCCAGCGCAGTGACTGCCAGTTTGCAAGCCTGTGCCAGTAGGTCAGGAGGAAAGTGCAGCAGGTTGCATGTCACAGTGGAGGGCATTGGAGCTGAGTAGCCAGTCAGGGAGATGGAGTGCCGGAAGCTGCTCAAAGTTCTCAACCTGCCAGGCAGAGTGTGCCCAGTCAACCTTGTCCACCTATCTCTTCTCCTGTGCAGTAAGCTCTGTGCAATCCCCCGCTTCAGCAGCCCTCTCACTGCTAGGAAGCCTTTCAGACCACCCACTTTTCCTTTGTCCCAGGGCAGTCCAATGTGGATTCCTGTCCTCCACAAATGGCTGGAATCTCACCTCAGTCTTTCTACTATTCTACCTGTCTTACCTTTCCAATCCCACTAATCTCCAGAGCACCATGCCATGTAGGTTTGTGCTCCAAAGCACATCTCCAGGGCTGGGTGTTCAGCAGTTCCAGGCTTCCAACCCCTCCCCCCTCTGTTTCTTTTCCTCCCGCTGGTGAGCTGGGGTGGGGGAAGGGATTGGGTCCCACAGGATCCTGTTTCGTGAGGTCTGCTCTGTCTCCAGGTGTATGCAGTCTGGTGCAGCCTTCTTTCTTGTTGCTCTTTTAGGATTAGTTGTATTAACTATATTTTCATACTATGTGTGATGTTGGGAGGAGTTCTGTCTCACCTCTCATGCCACTATCTTGAATCTCCACTTACCCACTTTTTTAATAGGGTTGTTCTTTTTCTCACTGTTGTAAAGGGATCCTTACTACTTAGAAAAATTACATCCTTTTTTGTGATATATATTAAAATATATTCTTCATCTTGCCATTTGTATTTTTGCTCTACTTGTTTTTCTAGGAAGAAAATGTATTTTCTTTAATTGGATTTATTGATCTTTACTTTTATGCATTTCCATTGTCATACTTAGAAAGGACCTACCAATATTATTTCTTAAAACTTCCCAGTATTATTTAGTTTTATGGTTTAATTTTTCATGTTTATGTTTTTGAACCATTTGAAATTTTCTTGGTATAACACACATTTTTTTCAGATAACTACTTGTAGTTCAAGTAGCCATTTGCTGAATATTCCATATTCCTTCACTAATGAAAATGTCAGAATTGCCATGTACTGAATTTCTACATGACTGCACCAATTTCTAAACTTCCAAGTCTGTTTTATTGCTGTTTCAATATTCAAATGCTAGCAGCACAATGCTAACTGTCGGGATCTTTGAAAATATGGTTAAAGCAAGTTCCCTCTCATTTGTCTTTTTTCAGAATTGCACTGGATATTTTTGCTTGTGGCTCTTACATCTCAACTTTATAATTAATTTGTCTACTTCCTAAAAAATTATGTTTGGCATATATTTTGGATCACATTAAATGTACACATTAATTAAAAAATGTTAACATTTTTATATCTGTCCATTTTGTAAATTTTTGTATCTTACAAAGCATTTCAAAATTTTATTTATATAGATTTTAGATGATTCATGATAATTTGATTCTGCAGATCTTATTAGTTTTGATACTACTGCAATTTTGATCTTTTTTCTGTTTTTACTGAAGTATAGTTGATGTGCACTTTTACACTGGTTTCAAGTATACAACATATTTATTCAACAGTTATATACATTATTAAATTCTCAATCCAACACTGTAGTTACTATCTGTCAACAGAGAAAGATGTTACAGAACTACTGACTATATTCTTTATGCTGTATTTTCATCCCTGTGACAAATTTATATTATGACTGAGGTATTTTGCTTCTTTATGCCCTTCATCTATTTCACCAACCCATCCTAAACCCTTCTCCATGGTAGGGGTTACTTCTGGGTGTCAATGAGTCCACTGCTGTTTTGTTCATAAATTCCATTTATAAGTGAAATCATATGGTATTTTTCTCCTCTTGGCTCATTTCACTTAGGATAATACCCTCAAAGCCCATCCAGATTATCACAAATGCCAGGATTTCTTTCTTTTTTATGGTTGAATAAAACTCCATTGTATATATGTACCCCTTCTTCTTTATCCAGTTATCTACTGAGACACTTTGGTTGCTTCCACATCTTGGCTATTGTAAATAATAATACAGCAATAAACATAGGGTTGTATATATCTTTTCAAATCAGAGGTTTTGTTTTCTTTAGGTTTAGGTAAATTCCTAGAAGTAGAATTACTGGGTCATATGCTATTTCAATTTTTATTTTTTTGAGGAACCTCCATTTTGCTTTCCACAGTGGCTGTACCAATTTACATTCCCACCAACAGTGTAGGAGGGTTCCCTTTTCTCCACATCCTCACAAGTACTGTTATTTCCTGTCTTTTGGATAGTGGCCATTCTGACTGGTATGAGGTGATATCTCATTGTCATTTTGATTTGCATTTCCCTGATGATTAGCAGTGTGGAGCATCACTTCATGTGTCTGTTGGCCATCTGTATGCTTTCTTTGGAAAAAGTGTCTGTTCGGGTCCTCTGCCCATTTTTAATCAGGTTATTTGTTTTTTCAGTGTTGAGGCATAAGAGTTCTTTATGTATTTTGGATATTAACCCTTTATTGGATGTATCATTTATGAATATATTGTCCCATATTGTAGGTTGCCTTTTTGTTTTATTGATGATGTCCTTTGCTGTAATTTGGTCTTTTTTGCCACTGTATCTTCTAGCTTGTTTCTCGTTTCCTTAATTTATTCAATATTAAGTTTGTCTTTTCTGTGTAAGGCCCTCATGTATTTAGATAATCACCATGGTTTTAAACTTCTGTTAAATGAAAGTAACATGACACATATACCTCAAAAATGAGTCATAGCATAACACAAGAATCTTCATTTTATAATTTCCTAACAGGAATTCTGACCCAATTTCATTTGTGATTTCAGAATTTTAAATCCTTTTTTAAGCATTTCTTCTTGGACTATAAATAAGAAAGTTCACTTTTGTATTTAACACCATCAATTAAGCAAAGAATATCTGTCTATTTCTCCATCATCATAGTAATCTTTGATGGGTTCAATATTTCCAGGTATTTGGACCTGTCAGTAACAGTATCCATTGCTTGTAACTTCCTAAGATTTGTTCAGGAACTTCTCACTAAGTGGGGAGATGGTGGGGCTATGTCCAGCCTGAGAACTATCACAGTTCCAGTGCTAATGCTAATGATGCTTTTTGGGAGGGAATGTAGGTTTTGTTTTTTATTACTATTTTTTTTATTGGAATATAATTTATATACAATATTACATTGGTTTCAGATGAACAACTTAGTGATTCATCAGTTATAAACACTACTAAATGCTCAGCATGACTAGAACAGTTACTACCCATCACCATACAAAGATACCCTAACATTATGAGCTATATTCCCTATGCTATACCTCCAATTCTGGCAACTAAGCTATTTTATAATTTGAAGTTTACATCTCTTTATCCCACTCACCCTTTCACCCTCCCCCCAATCCACATGGCAACCAATCACCTGTTCTCTGCATTTATGAGTCTGTTTCTGTTTTGTTTGTTTGGCTTTTCAGATTCTACATATAAGTGAAACCATGTGGTAGAGGGAATATAGGTCTGATTCTAACTAATTCTCAGTTCCACTGGAGGTAGCATGACCACATCCACCTACAAATAATGGGAACTGCTAATCCTGGATAGAAAACAGGTTATCAAGCTGCAGGAGGGACAAAGGAGACTATTTTTCTGTGTGCTACAGAGTTACTCACACAGATCTGGAAACAAATGTAGTCAGTCATTGTGCTCCTAGAATCCTGTATTTCATACCAGGCGTAATCTGACATTTTCCAGACCAGGTAGATCTATTTTAGATATATTTGATAGTTGTATTAGACTTTTAAGAATTATAGGACTCAGATTCTACTAATTTGAGACATTCTAAGACCATGCTAAAATCATGACAAAGAGCAGGAGAGCAAACTGGCAATGTAATTTATTCACTCAATGACTAACACTACACAAAAAGTTGGAGTCTTGCGGATTTAAGGGCCTCAGCAGTAACCAGATGGATCTGAAGCATTAGGGAAACATATATATTTTATGTATCCCCCAGGGATCATGGTTTTGGTTAAAATTTTTTTCCTCCCCTTCTGAGGAACCAGGGAACTGTCCATCAGGCACTACCCAGGCTCTGTGCAGACTTACCTTCAGCTTCTGCTCCAGCATCCTTTCCTGCTCCCTCAGAAGTTCTTCTCTTTCTCTCTCCATCTCATCTTTCAGTTGAGCTAAGTTCTCTTGGAAGTGTCTCTCTTCAACTTCCTTGATTTTCTGCAGCTCTTTTTGCATCTGTCTTTGTAGCTCCCATCCTTTCTCAGTTAGCTCTTTCTTGGCCTGCTCAGCTGCTCCAAAAACATTTTCATGAAGAGAAGAAAACAACAGTCAAGTCTTAAATTAATTCTGTAGTATTTTGTTTTAATACTACTGTAAATTTGACCTTGTCTTACATTAAATCTAACATGTTTTTTTCCCCATTTCTCTAAATTAATCTGATTAAAATTACGTTTGTGTTTAGTATGTCAAACACTAATGTTTGGTAATGTTTTTCTCTTGAAATTTTTTTGAAAAAAAACTAAGGAGGGATAACTGCATACTTTTAAGGACACAGCCTGTGAATTATTGTCTTTTGAAAGATCGAAATCAATGCAGGTCCAGAGGCTGATGTCCAATTCCAAGTCACTGGTATCAAAAAATATTTTAACTCTTACCCTCTCAAAGGTAGAATGAATTGTGGCCAAATATAGGGCACTGCTTTGTTGGTCTTATACTTCAAGTTAATGTCTAAAAAACTCTAGCTTTGAAAGCAATGTGAATGGATTCTGAACTGCAACTTTACTGTTAAGTTCCCACGCCTGGAGAAGTTAATTTCAGCTCATCATGTGATACTCAATTTGTACAATAAATTATGAACCTGGACGAAACTGACACGACACATACTTTACATAACAGATTGGTGGTTGCCATTGGGGAGGAGAATGTGGGGATAGCTTGAATAGGTGATGGGGACCATGAGGTACAAAGTTCCAGTTATAAAATAAATGAATCATGGGACAAAAGGTACCAGCATGGGGAATATAGCCAATAATACTGTAGTAACTTGGTGTAGAGATACTACACTTATTATGATGTGTATTTTGTAATGTAAATAAATGTTGAATCACTACGTTGTGCACCTATTATAATATGTAGAGTTGTTATATTTAATATTGTATTATTATTTAATATTATATAAAATTGTATATTAAATAAATAAAAAAGAACCATAGCATCACCAAAAAACTCACTCATTTTAATAATTCTTAAAAGGAATCATGAGAATACTTCACTTGTGTGAGCTCAGAACCTCATCCCTACACCAAAAGACTTACCAGGACTTGGCATCTCTATACCTAAGACACTGCTAATCACATCAAAGAGCCACGAAGTAAATGAGCGTTCATTTTTTTTATTTGCTGTAATCTCTTTTCTCAGTTGCTGTATCTCTGTACACATCTTCTCAGATTTCTTCTTAAATCCTTCATTAAGCAGTTCCTGTTGGACCTACACAAGAGGAGTCCATTTTGAAAATACCCAATTATCAAGAGTAAGAATTTTGTTCAGCACCTTCACCATGTAAGGACAGTGTCTACTTCTCTATCACCTGAGAATGCTCTCTCATGAGTTTACCCAGTATTTCCACACATCTGGTCCTCGATAGTAGGAGTAGCCATGGCTTCTAACTTCCTAGAATTCCCTCAGCACCATCTCACTAAAAGAGGATGGGGTCAGGCTAGGTCATACCTGAAAACTCTCCTTATATGTGTTCCAGCTCTAAGGATGCCCCTTGGGAGGGAATGTAGGATGAACTCTAATTACTGCTCAGTTCTACTGAGGTAGCATGCACACACACATCTAACAAATCATGGGAAATGCTGACCCGCCATAGAACATTGGTTACCCAGTGTCAGCTTAAGTTAGAGAAAAAATTTTCCTCTGTACTTTGTAGGATGACTCATGCAGACCTAGATACAAAGTAAATTTTAGAGCTTTTGGAATTCTGTGTTTCATATCAGGTCTAATCTGATACTTAAGATAGGATGGAGTCTTTCAGGTCTGTTTGATGGTTGAGCCAAGAATCCTAAGGACTAGGGGACTAAGGCTCTATTTAACTGGGGCTCAAGGAGGCCATCCTGCAATCAACACAAATAGCAGCCCGGCACCCTGTGACGTTACTGTACACTACAAAGTCTAGTAACTACAGAAGGTGCAAGAGTCTTGTGGATTTAAGGACCTCAGCAGGATCCATACGGATTTGAGGTTTTCATGAATCACAGGTCTTTCAGGTTTTCCCCTGGGCTCATGATTTTGACTAGTTTGGGTCCTTCCCTTCCTGAGAAACCATCTGTGCTGAACTCTCTTTCAGGCACTACCCCGGCTCTGTGCAGACTTACCTTCAGCTTGTGCTCCAGAATCCTTTCCTGCTTTCTCAGACAGTTTTCTCTTTCTTTTTCCATCTCCTTTTTCAGTTGAGCTAAGTTTTCCTTGAAGTGTCTCTCCTGAACTTCCATTTTTTGCTGCAGCTCTGTCTGTATCTGTGTTAGCAGCTCCAGTTTCTTCAAATCTGCTTCCTTCTTGTCCTGCTCAGCTGTTCCACAAACGTTTTAGAGAGACAAGAACAGAAATGTCAGGTCTGCTTATTTTATTCTGCAGTTATTTATTTGTTTTGATACTATTGTAAATTTGACCTTTTGTTACATTAAATCTTCTAACATCTTGTTTTCCATTTCTTTAAATTACTTTAATCAAAATTAAGTTTGTGTTTTTGTATGTCAAACTCTAATAATCTTTGGTAATCACTTTTCAATATTTAAACTTTTGTTAAAAGAAACTAATATGGGGGTTCTGGTTTAAGATGGCAATGTATAAAGATCCTGAACTCACCTCATCCCATGGATACAACAAATCTACAGCTATATATGGAACAATATCCTTTGAAAGAATCCCCCAAAGTAGCTAAGTGACTCCTATACATTGGGAAAAAGAGAAAAAACCCACTTTTAAGTGGTTAGGAGAGACTGAGACATAATCTTACCATAAACTCCACCCCTGGCACCAGGTCTCTACAATCAGGAAGGAACTAAAAAACCTGGAGTTTCTTCCTGAGGAGCAAAGGGTTGGAACCCCACATTGAATACCCCAACTTTAAGACCTGCACCTGAGATGTGAGCCCCCAAAACACCTAGCTTTGAAAGTCAATGGGGCTCACATTGACAAGACACACAAGGCTATAGGAAACTGAAAAATAGTTCTTAAAGTGCTTTCATACTTGGACTTGTCCTGGGGACTAGTGCAGAGGCGGCTGATTGAGAGGCACCCACACTTTATGTGAAAAAGGCTTATTTGGTTATCCTAAAGCAATGGTCTGAGGAGTGAAGGAATTCTCCTTGGACACTTTGCAATGGTCGCTAAAGGGGTTTGGGTTCCTAGGACTGATAAGACTATAACTGGAGAGCGAGTTCTTGGTAGGCTACCACCCCTGGGGCACTGCAAAGACAGCAGATGGAAATAAATGGTCAATATTTTTATGAAAGAAGCATCTTTCCATGTCCTGGAGCTTTCACCTCAGGGGCAGGCTTCAGGTTTGGCACATATCTAGGGGCCTATGGAGGCTTCTGCAGCAATAGAGTTTGGCAGATGTCATCTTTGCACTCTCCCTCTGCCTCACTTCAGTCCACTAGTATCTTCATCCTCATTAGTGCCCTGTTTTGAGTGGGTGCCCCAGAGGACACTCCTAGTCACCTGGCTTTGGTAGCCAAAGGGACTTACACTTGTGGTCCCAAGGACTATATATACTTCTTACTTTAAAGGCTGTTGTCAGAGGTTCTAGCTTCCAATCAACCTGGATCTAGATGCTGACTGAGATCCTTTAAGACACTGAGAGGTCTTGGAACATCCTTAAATACTGAGAGCCACTAAAAATAGAATAGGATACTTGTACAATCAAAAAGGTTTGAGGGACAACCAATAGCTAGGGCAGGGTTGAATGATAAGATTCATTTCCTACATGAAGGCCACTTCAAGATTGGAAAAAGTGGTGGTTTTATCAAATGCATGGAAACCAACATAAGGAGTTGAGGAAAATGAAGAAACAGGAATATTTTCCAAATGAAAAAGCAAGACCAATGACGTAACAGATATATACAGAACATTCCATCCAAAAGCAACAGAATACTACCTTCTTCTCAAGTGCACATTCTCCAGGATAGATCACGTTAGCCCACAGCACAAGTCTCAATAAATTTAAGAAGACTGAAATATTTATAGGAAGGTTCATAGTGATAGGTGCCTACATCAAGAAATAAGAAAAATCTCACACCATCTAACTTTACACTTCAAGGAACTAGAAAAAGAAGAACAAAGACCAGAGTTAGTAGAACAAAGGAAATAACAAAGATCAGATTGTAAATAAATGAAATAGAGACTTAACAATAGAAAAGATTGAAACTGGGAGCTGATTATTTTTGAAAGAAAAAACAAAGTTGAAAAACTTTTAGCTAAGGTCACCAAGAAAAAAAGGCAGAGCTCAAATAAATAAATTCAGAAATGAGAAATATTACAGCTGATAGGACAAAAAGAAAAAGAATAAGAGACTACTGTGAACAATTTATACACCAACAAATTGGACAACCTAGAAGAAATGGATACATTTCTAGAAACATAACAACAGATCAAGACTGAATCAGGAAGAACAGAAAATCCAAGCAGATTGAACACTAGAAAGAAAATTGAATTAATAATCAAAAAACTCCCAACAAAAATCCAGAACCAGAGAGTTTCACCAGTGAATTCTACTAAATATTTAAAGAAAAATTAATACCAATCCTTCTCAAACTCCTTCAAAAAATAGAAGAGGAGGGAATTACTTCCACAGTCATTTAACAAGGCCAGTATTACAGTATTACCCTGATTAGGACAGACTAGGACAACACAAGAAAGGAAATTACAGGCCAATATACCTGACGAACACAGATGCAAAAATTTTGAACAAAATATTAGCAAACTGAATTCAATACAAGTATCATATACCATGATTATGTGGAATTTATTCCAGGTATGCAAAGATGTTTTAACATCCACAAATCAATCAATATGATACACCATATTAATAAAATGAAGGATAAAAATCATACAATAATCTCAATAGGTACAGAAAAAGCATTTGACAAAATACAATATACAATTATGATAAAAATTTTCAACAAAGTGGGTATAAAGGGAATGTACTTCAACATAATAAAGGCTGTATATAACAAACCCAAAGCTAACATCATATTCAATGGTGAAAAGCTGAAAGCTTTTTCTCTTAGATTAGGAACAAGATCAGGATACCCACTCTGGTCACTTTTATTCAACATAGTATTGGAAGTCCTAGTAAAGCAAGAAAAGAGAACTAAAAGTCATCCAAATTGGAAGGGAATAAGTAAAATTATCATTATTTATAGATGACATGACACTATATATAGAAACAACTATAAAGTCTTCTAAGAAAAATTAAAACTAATGAACAAATTCAATGAAATTGCAAAGTACAAAATCAGTATATAAAAATCTTCTTTGTTTCTGTACACTAATAACAAATAACCAGAAAGAGAAATTAAGAAAACAATTCCATTTACAATTGTATCAAAAAGAATAAAATACTTAGGAATAAATTTAACCAAGGAGGTGAAAGATCTATACACTGAAAATTATGACATTGATGAAAGAAACTGAAGAAAAGACAAATAAATGGAAAGATATACAATATCCATGGATTGGAAGAATATTGTTAAAATGTCCATAGTACCTATAGTGATCCACAGATTCAACGCAATCCTTATCAAAATTCCAATGGCATTTTTTCTCACAGTAGAACAAACCATTCTAAAATTTGCATAGAGCCACAAAAGACCCCAAATAGTTACAGCAACCTTGAGAAAGAAGAACAAAGTAAGCATCACACACCCTGATTTCAAACTGTATTACAAAGCTAGAGTAATCAAAACAGTATGTTACTGACATAAAAACAGACACATATAGATCAATGGAATCAAATTGAGAGTCCAGGAATAAACCCATTCATATATGGTCAATTAATTTATGACATAGGGGCCAACAATATACAAAGGGGAAAGGACAGTCTCTTCAATAAATGGTGCTGGGATAACTAATTGGTTACATGCAAAAGAATGAAACTGGACTACTATCTTACACCATACACAAAAATTAACTAAAAGTGGATTAAAGACTTGATTGTAGACCTGAAACCATAAAACTCCTAGAAGAAAATACAGGGCAAGTTCATTGACATTGGTCTGGGAAATGAGTTTTTAGATTTGACACCCAAAGCAAAGACTGCAAAAGCATAAGTAAATAAATGGGGCTATATCAAACTAAAAAGCTTCTGCACAGCAAAGGAAACCATCAACAAATTTAAAAGTCCAAATAGGAGAAGATATTTGCAAATCATATATCCAATAAGAGGCTAATATCCCAAATATATAAAGAACTCGTACAACTCAATAGCAAAAAAACAAACAATCCAAATAAAATAAGAGCCAAGGATCTGAATAGATATTTTTTCAAAGCAGCCATATGAATGGCCAAGGGTTACGTGTTCTCAGTATCACTAATCATCAGGAAATGCAAATCAAAACCACAATGAGATAATACCTCAAGTTACAATGGCTATTATGAAAAAGACAAGAAATAATAAGTGCTGGCAAAAGTGTGGAGAAAAGTGAATTCTTGTGCACTTTTGTGGGAATGTAAAGTGTTCCAGCCATTCTGGAAAACAGATTCCTCAAAATATTAAAAATATAACTACCATATGATTCGTTAAATGCTACTTCTGGGCACTTATCCAATGAAAACAAAAATACTAACTTGAGAAGATAAATACACTCCCACGGTCATTATTTACAATAGCTATGATATGGAAACCACCTAGGTGTCCACTGACGGATGAATGGATAAAGAAAATGTCTGTATGTGTGTGGTGTGTGTACACACACACATACATACACTTACAAAGAATATTATTCAGCTATAAAAAAGAAGGAAATCTTGCCACTTGCGATAACATGGGTGGACCTTGAGAGCATTATACTTAGCGAAATAAGAGAAAGACAAATACTGTATGATCTCATTTATATACGGAATCTGAAACACACAAAAAAGAGAAACCAAGCTTATAGGTTGCCAGAGGTGGGAGGTGAGGGGTGGGCAAGAAATAGGGTCAAAAGTTACAAACTTCCAATTATAATATAAATTCAGTCTTAGGGATGTAATGTATAGCATGGTGACTCTAGTTAATAATACTGAATTGCATTTTTGAAAGTTGCTAGCAAAGTAGATCTTAAAAGTTCTCATCACAAAAAAACATTTTTTGAAACTAGGGTGATGAATGTTAACTAGACTTATTAAGGTGATCATTTCACAGTGTATACAAATACTGAATAATTCTCTTGTCCACCTGAAATGTATATGTTTTATGTGGATTATGCTTCAATGAACAGTAAGATGACATATACCTCAAAAATGAGCCACAATTTCACAAAACAAGCTTCATTTTATAATTTTCTAAGGAAATCTGGGTCTCCTTCATGTGAGCTTAGAACCTCATCTGTATACCAAATGACTTACCAGGACTTGGCACATCTACACTTAAGAAACTGCCAATTGTATCAAAAATCCTTGAACCAAATGAGTATTTTTTATTTGCTGTAATCTCTTTTCTCAGTTGCTGTATCTCTGTACACATCTTCTCAGATTTCTTCTTAAATCCTTCATTAAGCAGTTCCTGTTGGACCTACACAAGAGGAGTCCATTTTGAAAATACCCAATTATCAAGAGTAAGAATTTTGTTCAGCACCTTCACCATGTAAGGACAGTGTCTACTTCTCTATCACCTGAGAATGCTCTCTCATGAGTTTACCCAGTATTTCCACACATCTGGTCCTCGATAGTAGGAGTAGCCATGGCTTCTAACTTCCTAGAATTCCCTCAGCACCATCTCACTAAAAGAGGATGGGGTCAGGCTAGGTCATACCTGAAAACTCTCCTTATATGTGTTCCAGCTCTAAGGATGCCCCTTGGGAGGGAATGTAGGATGAACTCTAATTACTGCTCAGTTCTACTGAGGTAGCATGCACACACACATCTAACAAATCATGGGAAATGCTGACCCGCCATAGAACATTGGTTACCCAGTGTCAGCTTAAGTTAGAGAAAAAATTTTCCTCTGTACTTTGTAGGATGACTCATGCAGACCTAGATACAAAGTAAATTTTAGAGCTTTTGGAATTCTGTGTTTCATATCAGGTCTAATCTGATACTTAAGATAGGATGGAGTCTTTCAGGTCTGTTTGATGGTTGAGCCAAGAATCCTAAGGACTAGGGGACTAAGGCTCTATTTAACTGGGGCTCAAGGAGGCCATCCTGCAATCAACACAAATAGCAGCCCGGCACCCTGTGACGTTACTGTACACTACAAAGTCTAGTAACTACAGAAGGTGCAAGAGTCTTGTGGATTTAAGGACCTCAGCAGGATCCATACGGATTTGAGGTTTTCATGAATCACAGGTCTTTCAGGTTTTCCCCTGGGCTCATGATTTTGACTAGTTTGGGTCCTTCCCTTCCTGAGAAACCATCTGTGCTGAACTCTCTTTCAGGCACTACCCCGGCTCTGTGCAGACTTACCTTCAGCTTGTGCTCCAGAATCCTTTCCTGCTCCCTCAGAAGGTCTTCTCTTTCTCTCTTCATCTTCTCTCTCAGCTGCACCATATGTTCCTTGAAGCTTTTCTCTTGAACCTCCAATTTTTGAAGCTGCTCCTGCTGTTTCTGTCTTAGCATCTGCTGTTCCTTCTCAGCAGCCTCCTTCTTCAACTGCTCAGCTGTTCCACAAATATTTGAGGAGGGAAGAAACACCTCTGAGACTGAGACTATCTTCCTTAGCTCAGATATAAAACTGACTTTGAAAATGTGGCTGGAAAACCTCTGAATTCAGTGGGTCACCAAAAGCACATTTCAGAATGACAAAGAGAAGGCTCTGTCTGCCTGCCTGATATAAAAAGTCAGCTCTGATTGTTTTATTTATATTTAGCAGGGCTGTTGCATAGAAGGAGAGGAAGCTTTTGGTAACGGGATGTGTTCGCTCTCACCCCTGTCACAAAGCACTGCAGGGAACTACCCACTCCACTGGGAGCTCAGCCCTGCTGCTGTACCTGCCAGGGCCTTCTGCCCACTCGTGAGGGCTATGTCTCCCTGCAGGATGGATTCTTCTATTGCCATCTGAGACTGTTGGAAGTGCTGAAGGATGTCATTTGCCTGAGGAAACCAGGAGCAAAGACATGTCATGTAACAAAGCTCTTGTATCTTTTCAGAGAAATTAGTGTTCTATAAGTCACAAACCTGGCCTTATAAATTTTTCACCTTCTTTATCTCCCATGCTAACTTTCCTTCTATGGCTCCACCTTAAATTCTGAGTTCTTTTGTGAGCATGAAAACCCCCCATTACAGCCTCCTTCCTAGCACTCCATCCTTCTCTCCAGTGAAGACTTCCCCTACCCACCCAGGTTATAGCCAACCAGACTTACATGCATCTATAAACAGGTAACTCTGTTTTTTCAAAATTTCTTAATCTTTCTTTCTGCCGGAAGGTTCGCCTACCCTTTCTGAACTAGGATAACAATTACAGATACTTAATCTTGTACCCTGTATTTGCTCTTCCAGGGTGTTTTCCTAAGCTGCCTTTCCAATTTCAAAGAATGACACACATTCTGAGCTGCCATCCCGCCTCTCCACTTGCTGGCAGCATGACTCTGAGCAACTTATTTACTTCTTTGTGCATCGTCTTTCTCAACTGCTTATCAGTAGTATATAAATCATAATATTCTGAGTATTGACAATCTAACAAATGTACCTAACTACAGGTGTCTTATTATATGTGTGGTGTAGTAAGGGATAATACTGAGTTTATCAGCCATTATTATTGTTATCATCATAATAATCAGCATCACGATTTTTAACACCTATTCATGAATAGTATAATCATACAGTTGTCTACTTATTTGTATTTCAGGTAACATCATCATCTTGTGAACAAAGGTTGGGTCTTTAATCTTTGTATCCTCTATACTTAGCTCAGCAACAATTACCTTGTTTGATAACAAAAATATTCTTTCATCTGGAATTCCCAATTCTATACCTTTTTTTGGGGAAGGAATATTATGATCTCTTCAAGAATATAAAACTAATTGTGGATATGACAATTAAAAGTGTGGAGATATTGCTATGCTCTGCTTTCCCCAAAAATACTGCTATTATTGTAGATTTTCAGAAGGTGCAACAAACATCCTCTGACTGTGGTTCTGGCTACCACCCCTCCTTCCTTGCTTTTCACCTTAACTCCTTTCCTGAGCACGAGATTATAGTTCCATTCGACCTTGTTCTTTGCTTCCTTGTACAGCTCATGCCCTCCAGGAACAGAATAAATTCCTGCTGAAATATTTTCCATTAGAGCCTTTGAAAGCTTATCAAGTATAGCCTGGCAGTATTTCACAGATGCCTCTTCATTCTGAAGCAAGAATTCTTCCTTCTTTTTCTCTATGGCTTCCTGCCAGGGAAATGAGGAGAAATCCAACAGAAAGAAGTTTTGTTAGAGGGAAAGG
This sequence comes from Manis javanica, assembly GCF_040802235.1. Taxonomy (NCBI): domain Eukaryota; kingdom Metazoa; phylum Chordata; class Mammalia; order Pholidota; family Manidae; genus Manis; species Manis javanica. The sequence goes on from NC_133159.1 coordinate 75,169,076, forward strand.
TCCCACTTTGATCATATTGGAAGGGACAGTCTGATTGCTCGAGTGGACTGGAACATGGAAGGAACCAGGCGTCGGGAGACTTGCTTTAGTTCCAGTTCCAACCAGTTCTCGGTGTGACTTATACACAGTCCCTTAATTGTCGTAGACTCAGGCTCACCATCTGTAAACTGAACTTCAAGCTTCCTTCTGCTGTAATACGAGTACCACTGACCCAACTGACAGCACGAGCCAAAGAAAGCTGAATTGTGGCTAGATGTAGTTTCCTCAGAGAACTTGAGTTGTTGTGGAAATGTATACAAAGAAAATCAACTACTCAATAATGACTGAAATGTACTCTGAACAGTGTTTGGAACTCTTCATGAATTCTTCTACTGAGGATTCAAGTGTGTGAAGATAAAAGAACATAATTTTTTTTCTTGAACTTGTAAATACAATCCAAGGGACTGGGCACCGTCAACAACCCTAATGAAGTGGAGGCTCCTCAGAGGTCTGGAGATGAGAACTCAACCAGGCTAATACCTTGTTTTTAGCTTTGCAATATCATAAGCAGAGCACATGGCCACCCTGGGCTGAACTTCTGACCTACAGATTGGTGAGCTTATTCATATTCATTGTTTTAAACTGTTAAATTCATGGTAATTTTTAATACAGCAATATAATAAAATACCCATGTTATAGTAAAAGCATGAACAGTAGCCCTGTAGAGCCCTGTCACTCACAACAATCCATACTCCTTCTATCACGGCAAGGAGAGGATCAAAAAGAGAGACTCTAAGCATCATTCCAGAAAGGCGGGAATCAGGAGTGACAACTGCCAAGACAGTTACCATGAGTTTCTGCTGGAACTCCCGTTTGTCATCTTTGAAAGAATGCTCCATGAAGATTGCAACAGCTTCCTGCTCACAGGCCGTGTGCACGTCCAGCAGCTCCTGGAGCGTATCTGTGGGGAGGCTCACTCGCTGGGCCATCTGCTCACTGTAGTGGTTGGCTGCCTTCTGCACAGCCGCTGAGTTCTCACTCTGGGCCAAAGTTATCACTGCATTCTCCAAACAAGGAACCATTCCCCTCCTGATGGCATTCACGTAGGTCACCACCAGAGTCCCCAGTCCTGAATGAGCCAGGTATTTGTTGATAAATATCAAGTTACAACTCATTGTTTTATAGGATTTAGGGGCCAACGTTCTGAAAATTACTAAAAACCAATTTGGGAAAAACTTATTTTTTTTTTATCCGACTACATCATTCTAATATTTTCTTCTTCATTCTTTATGATTCTCTAGCTCATAAATTAAAATTTAAATTACTGATTCCCACCAATATGAGTAGGAGTTTCCTGGAAAAATACGTTCAAATTCAAGAAGAAAACAGGAGTAGATCAGACAGGCAAAGTAAATGTAATAAATGAATCCAACTACGTATTTGTGGGGCACGATTACAAATGAAAATGTGGGTCCTCTTGTAAAAAAAAATCAAGAATTTTAAGACAGTGACAGAACATTAAACCAAGCACGGACCCATCTCTGCACAAGACACCGTATGACCACTGTCCCTGAACCTAATATTAAATTTACTCTCAATGAGCTTGCAGACCCATAATCTACTTTTTATTTCTGGACTGGAATCAACTCACAAAGTATCTTCTAAATCCTTTATCTCATAGGATTTCTCAATACACATTTAACTTTAACTCCATTTTCTCTTTATAATTAGTGGATTCAGTACTTAAGATATATTAGGTTTCAGCAAACTCTCACCCAGGCAGACTTTAATTAATAAACATGTTTGTCTTTTTGTGGCATGAACATTTGCTTCTCTACATTCACATATGATGTAAACAAAATTATTAATAAACCCAGAATATAATCAGAGCTCTACTACACACACTGACATAGAGATAAGCTTTGGGACAAAGGTGACTCACGGTTCCCGGTGACAATGATTCCCTCTCTCAGAGTCTTGGGCCTTCCATGGGCAAAGATATAGGAACAAAAATTTTTTGATTGCATCCGGAAATTACTATCCAGATGCTCTTCTGGCACATTATCAATATGGAATAACATGTATTTGTCATTTGTTGGCCGGTCAAAGACAAAACACTTCCGTTTTGGAAAGAACAGCCTGATACACTCTCTAGGCATGTTGGAGTTGTGGATTTGTTGATTCGTGCCTGCAGAAGTAGAAAAAGAGCAATCCTTCAATGGCCAGCCTTCAGACAAGGTATGATGTTATAAGAAAGATAACATGAAGGATTGACAATCTTACTGGAAAGATATGTCAACATATCTTTAGACCTTTTAGGGTATAAATATCCTTTCTGTGATTGATGTAACTCTACAGGCACTAATAAAATATATTTACTGTTTTACTATTACTACATTACTATTGTTACTGTTTTACATTTTAAAAACAAGATAATTTGATTTCACTGTAATTTTGTTTAGCAACTTCCAATCTGTTAAGCTATTTTTTTTTTTCAATGAAGAACAGGAAGAGCACTTAACAGGGTACAAAAGTATGTAGACATCAGGAAGTTCCAGCATTGATTGCTATCTGGAAAATTTTTTTCATGGTACTAATTAGTCTAAAATCATCTCTTCTAATACTAGGCACTAGTTTCCTTGGTGAGCTTGAACTCCAATTGCTGGAGGTTTTAAAGTAATAATAACCCCACAAAAACCAATCACCTCTAGCAAGGGCCTAAATCTAAACTCAATTAAACATACATGTCAAATTCTGAATGACGAGGCACAGTTGATCCCACCCACCAAATAACTTTCCACACCCAATCCATGCTCTGATACCTGGAATCAGCTTCAAGGCATCCTCTAGGTACTCATCTTCAGTAATAGGGGAGTCATTTATTTTCATCTCCAGCATGAAATCCCTTAGAGTCCAAATGAAGTCTGGAAAGAAACTCACAAACTCTACAGAGTCTTCCAGAGTGCCATCAGAACTTGAGGAGGACTTTATCCTGATTAATTCAGCGAGTTCAGTAATAAAGCTGGGAACTTAGCTAAGGAAGAAATATTTTACACCACAATTTCAGATATCACATAGAAATAAACTGTATAAGCATGAATTTTGTCCTGTGTCTCACTGCTCCCCAACCATGACAACTGAGACACAGGAAAGGTGATGGCCTCAGTTGCCACTCCCATGTACTCAGTAAAACTCAGTGGTTCAGTTCCTGGAAGGATACTGCAATTGCTCAAGGGCCAGGTGGTTGATGGTGCCCATGCTGTTGTAGATCAAGATGCTGCTCAGAAGCACAGTTAGAGCAAAGATCCACGAGTCATTCTTAGGATCACCCTAGAAAGCACATCAGACAGGGACTTAGAAGGCCACTCTGCATTCATTCTGTTGTTCATTTACTATATTGTGACTATGTATTGCCGAATAGTAGGGCAAAGAAGGCAGGTTTTTAAGATATCATAAATTCAATCTCATTTTCACTATTAACATAGTCCTCTATCAAGGCTTCAGTTTCACAGCTATTAAAAATGAACAACAGTCAATGTGTACAAAAATGTTTAATACAGTGTCTAGAACATAGTAGGTGCATAGTAATAAGTGAGCAATTATTCCTTTAGCAAATTTTTTATGACATCTGTATTTGTGACAAAAATGTTATTTAGAAACTTCAATAACTATTCTCTGGGCACCCGCAACATGCCAGACACTGCACTTAGTTGCACATCCATGATAGTCCCTGCCCTTTAGATGACTTTATGAAGGAGATAAACATGTCACATGTAAATGCAACCAAGATTATAATTTCTTGCACGGGAACAAGTATTGCACAACTTCAGAGCAAGAAGTGACTACGTCCAACTGGTCTTACGATGGCAATAAAGTAAAAACTGGTGTATTTTAAAGAATTGACAGAATGTGAACATGTAGATCATCCAGGTAGAAGGATAAGTTATTTCTGTTTCCAATGTGGAAAATGAAGCTGGAAACAAGATTCAGGGTAAGACCTGAAGGTCTCTGTAGGCCATAAAATAGAATTAGACACTCTCAAATCACTCTATAATTCTAAAATTAACAAGTAGTTTTGCTGCCATCAGCAGTTTATAATATAATATGGCATATTTTGTTCCCTTGTACAAGCACAGCATCTGGATTCTATGCTTACCAGACTTGATCTGGAAGACTGGAAAACTTTTTCATAATTCTGGGGGAAAAAACATTTTCTCAAGTCCTTATTTTATTATCCCTAGAAGTATCCCACTTTGTTTTTTTAAAGCAGGACTTGGACCAAACAACAAACTATTTCAACATCAAGAGTATAATTTGGGTTTTATACTGAAGTTACTGTAGAGAACTTTAAAACTGAGCACAGAATCTCTAACTCCTTTTGTCCCTCTACAGTTATGGAAGCCATATAAATGCCTACTGTGGCTACTTTGAACACAGACTGAAAATAACATAAAATAAGGAGGAGAAATGATTTTTTGCACTTAATACTATTTTCAGTATGTCCAGGTCATTCTTTTATAGAAGTCAGAGAAGAAGTAATCACCAAAACCAGACACTTGAGCTAAAACCTTTGTGAATGTTCCTGGTGCAGCTGAAGCTTTTTCTGAAGAGTATTTAAATAAAATATTTCACTGAAATTCTATTTGACAGCTTCTACTTTAATTCCATTCTTCCTATATACTTTAATGGTAACTCCTATCAACATCACAGGTTACAGTTCAGATATTATTTCTTCCAGAAAGCTTTCTCTAAGCCACATGACTGGATTTGTTGCCTACATCTGTGCATGGCACCCTGTACTGATTATACCAGGTTCTTGTCTCCTACAGCAGGCTCTAGGCATTTGCCCTGTTTACTGCAGTACTGTAATTCTAAGTACAGAGCCCAGGATTCAGCTGTTCAGTAAGTATTTACTGAATTGTATATTTATGTAAGTATTAAAAATAAGATCTTGCACTAATATACCAAAATATTTGAGCTTACCAAGGAAGAAAGTTCATGGAAAAATAACTTAACCTCATATTTATAATTGGATTTATAGTTTGAAAGAATAGGTAACAGAATTTGAGTTGATGTAGCAAATCAAAAGACAAGTATAAATATAAGCCAAAGGCAAGTATGTCTGGCTTACCTTCTCCATATCACCGAGACCTTCTGTATCCAGAAGAACTAGGGTGTGGTTCGGCTTCATGGGGTGGGATACACACCACATCCAGATGCCCCTGGTTTCGCACCTCACTGTAGAGCCCAGCTGGAAGCCTACAGGAAAAGAAGAGAAAGCAATAAGAATACATGGGGATCCTTAGAGTTTAGTGGACTGAGGTTCAACCCCTAGTGGTGCTGAATCAGAGGGGAGGTAATACAGCAGAAAACAAAAAAATGGCTGCATGGTCTGCATAGAGAGAAATGACTAAGGACTAATGGGACCATAGGCGGATTCTCCTGCAATTCAGTAAGGACTAAACAAGACAGCTGATTAAAAACAAAAAAGGACTTGAACAGACATTTAAAAAAATGGGATATACAAGTGGCAAGTAATATGAGAAAGGGTGCTCAACCTTATTTAGAGTGAGGCACACGACATATAATAAGTCATCACAACAGTAAAAGTTAAAAATATTTCTAAGAATGTGGCAATTCCTATTTACTGCTAATAAACATGTAAACTGAATATAAAGTTGAAAAAGCCATTTGATATTATCTGGAAATCTTTAAGAAACACATACTCTGTGACATGGAAATTCCATTCTGGGATATATTATATAAGTGAAGTTTGTATACACGAGCAACAGGACAGAATTACAACAGTATCTTTGACAACCTTGTTCATAAATGGTAAAAATGGAAATAATATAAATGTTCAATAATAAATGGATAAATAAATTATGGTATCTTCATATGACAGCATATTATAATGCAATGAAATAATGAAATTATAGCTACACACTAAACACTGGATTAATCTTATAAATTTCTTGTTGAGCAAAAAAGAAGTAGGATATCAAAGAATACATACAATTTCATTTCATTTATATAAACTTTAAAAGCAGGCCAAAATAAAGTGCTCTGGAAATGCATAGACTGTAAAGCCATTTTTAAAAAGCAAGGAAGTAAGTACCACAAAATCAAAATAGATGAACACTAATCAAAGTGTTAGACGGTGTTGAAAATGATGAAAAGCCACTAATGTAAGGGCTATTGGGTGTTGGCAATTTTTTATTTCTTAACTCAAGGTAATATTACACAGGTATTCACTTTATTTTATTGGACACTGTGTTTTAGGTACTCTTCTGTATGTGTTATAGTTCACAAATTTGAAGAGGCAAAAAAAGAGTAAGAAGGGGATATAACTTACGATAATTTTGCTATGAAATGGATCAGAAAGATAAAATGGTAGCTCCATTGAGATATGGGATAAAAAGGGTTTTTCCCTTCCTTCTTCTATTTTAGTTTTAAAAGCAGGACATATCAAACTACATTTGAAGCTTTTGGAATGACATTACAATTTTGGAAAAGTGATACAGGAGAAAGGAAGGAAATAGTAACAGAAGCTGAGCACCTGAGCAGGAGAATGTGGGTGGAATCCAGATGATCAGCACAGCAGAAATTTGAGAGGGCATGGAGAATGGTTAGAGAAAACAGTGAGGTTTTATGAATAGAGGGGATTGAGGTTATAAATTAGGTGGTAAATATTATGAGTTTTCTTTAGTGGGAGGAGTCAGGCTCTTCCTTAAGATGACCTCAGAGAAGGTGCGATCAGCCTGCAGTTCTCACTCTTCTCCAGCAAGTGGTCCCTGCTCCAAGCAACACTCACCATGGTTCTGTCCCGCCAGACGGTTCATCAGGTAGGACTTTCCTGTCCGATACAGCCCTGCAATGGCCACCACCACGACAGGCTGAGATATCTTTTCAAGAATCTGTAATGCTTTCTGGTTCACAGTCAGCTGCTCTTTCTGGTTTTCCACTAGACAAATGGGTGCTGTCATGGTGGGTCCAGATGCCATGGTGACCTGTAACCCAGAAGAGTTCTTCAGCAGAACACAAGATCTCAAAGTCATCTCAAATGGTCATTCAAAGAATGTGCATGTCAGCTCCCTGTTTGTGGAACATGTATGTCCATCTCCTACTTTTTGTGTAGTTCCAAGGGGAAAGTAGACAGCCAAGCACTGGCAGACCACAGGCCTCTTCCTCCATCACACCCAGAATCTCTGGTGGTATCGCTGGTGACACATAGGTATTACTAGTTCCCTAAAAATAATGTTCTACTTAATGAATCCCTCTGCATGAAAATCCCTAGCAAAAATGTTTTATTTATATTATCTTTTTTTCCTTAAAAAACACTGAAAGTTAAAGAATTTTATCTTTTCTTACTAGATGAAGCAATGGTAGTACATATGTAAGCTGAAAGATTGGTGAGTGGCTGAAGCAGGAGACGAATACGATCTGTCTTATTATACTACCTACTACAAAAACTTACCTGTCAAATACCTCAAATATGTATTTAAAAAATGTTTCTTGGTAGAGAAACTGCAAGCATTCATTATTAACTAGTGACATACGAAGTCATTATGATACATAGTGCAATCTGAATGGATGCTGTTATTCCTGCATGGAGATCAAACCACCAATATGTTTCCAGACAGACTCATCTATTTACAGGGTGTGTGTCTGATAGGAGACTTGAGTTCATCTTCATTTTGTAAAAGGCACAACTTTGACATCCAGTCTAATTTATTACCTTCATTTTTTAAAAATTCAGTATATATTTGATGAGATTTATGCTCAACGCTGAGGAATATTAAAATGAGTTAAGATAGAGTCCCAACCTTCAAAATGCCTTAGAATCCTTATCAGCTAGGATTTGGTTTATCTATGAGTAACAGAAAACCCTAGAAAACTGTGACTTAAAAAGCCAGAAGTCTATTACTCTTTCTCTCAAGTGTACAAAAAGCATACAAAGGTAAATATTCTACTTCACAAAGTCACCAGGGGCACTGATTTCTTGTATTTCCTGCTTCCCCATCCTTTAACAATGCCACCTCAAGGTCCAAGATGGCTCACCATCACATGTACCTCCCACCCAGTTGGAGAAGAAAGGCGAGAAGCTAGGTCATCCTCCTTTAAGGACATCTCCTAAATGAGTGATTATGCATACATCACTTCAGCTCAGATTCCAGTTATACCTCTAGGGCTTACAGTAATTGGAGAAGATAGGCAGTACTTCATTGACTGCAGCGTAAGTGGAGAAATGCCTTGACAGACATATGCACAGTAGGGTGTCCAAGTGAAAAGAAGGGTGATCTAATATAGACTGAAAGAAGAATTGGTTAAAAGATGCTAGTTAGTAAATATGGTGACAAGAGAGAGTTAAAAATGAGAAGAAACAGCATGGGCAATTAACTGAAAAATTAAAATGAGAGGGAGGCATCTAAAAGGACTCCTAGGATTTTAGCTTGGATAGCTAAGTAAATGTCAAAAAGAAAAACAGAAATAGAAGTATGTTTGCAGTGGATATTCAATTTTTGGGGGACATGTTTCAGGATATTCATAGCCACTGAAATAGTATTGTGTACACCTGAATGTAAGTATCTTCTGCTGATAAGCATTCAACCCACACTTTATCATGCTCATTTGTATCTCTTGACAGTAATTTCAATGGAGGCAGGGGCTCCACAATTCTCAGCATATACTGGACACAAAATAAACATTTGCTAGGCTGAACTGATGTGCAGCTCAGTAGAAAGGTCCTCCTGGAAAGTTAGGTATACGAGGCTAGAGTATATGCATCAAAACAGCAAGGATGTCTTTACACCATCTTGCACAGAGGATGCACAAAATACAAAATAATACAAGTTTCAGGAGAATATGTGCCTCAGAAGGCTAGGTCAAGTGTGTATCGAGAAGGAGGAAGTGATCAACAGTACCAAATTAATGGAGAGCTCACCTAAGAGAAGGACCAAATACATTCTTAGGTTTCTCAATGTCCATTAATTTAACAAATATACTGTGTATCTACCATGTGCTGGGTATTGGGCATTGTTCTGGGTGCTCAGTACACACCAGTGAACAAAATGGATACAAAATCCCTGCCTCATGGAGCTCTACTCTACTAGGGAAAGATATGTAATGAGCAAAATCAATTATACATACACACATACATACATACATACATATATATATATGATTGTATACATATAATTTTAAAAGTATATATGTGTATATATACTATATATAGTGTGTATATATAATGCATATATTATATGTATATATAAAGCAGCTGTACCATAGGGGAAATTGTAAAGTTCTTAGATTTAATATTTTTAAGAGCTTTGGGGAGGAACAGATGAGATTACAAAGTCGTTTGTTCTTTTAACTGCAAAGAAGGACTGAGGTATCCAAGCCAAGATGCCTTTAAGTCCAAATTAAACAAGTAGAATGAGATAGCTCAGTTGGATTTAGTTAGATGGTCAATGGTTTCCAAAAGTTACTGTCCATAAGAATTATCTGGAGTGATGGTTAAGAATACCACCAAACCCATATTTTTGACAACTAGCCCAGAATATTCTGCAATAGGCTGTGCATGGAACACACATTTATAAAGAGTGCACGAGAAACACATTTAAACCTCAGGATTTTTAACTGCCGATGAGTGAGAATACAACTGAATTATCTTTGTTGCATCTATGAGATTATTAAATGTGCATAGTACAAAAATAAGGAAGAGACAACCTTTCAGGATTTAAATTTTAAGGTAAACAACATCTTTTCTGTTTCTCCCTTGCCCGAGAGGGGGCAGTCCGTCAGAACTCTCTCATGCAGGGAAGAGGCGGTGGGAGGAAGCGACCCCACCCAGGGCCTCTGAGAGGGGTCGTGCTTTGGTTCCTCAATGTCAGAAATGACTAAAGTCCCCGTTCCCAGGGAGGGGCAGCGCGTCCCGGGGACACGACGCCCGGGTTCGCCTCGCAGCCGCCCGGGTCCCCACGGAGGCGCGGGGCCGCCCGGAGCAAAACGCCCGCGGGCCTCGCACGTCGGGCTCCGCGCGGTCCTCCTGCTCGCTCCGCAACTGCCGGGGTGGGTGCGCAGGGAATCTGGTGTCGGTCAGTTAACGGAAATGTGTGGAAGAGCAAGCGTTGGAGCGAACTTACGTGGCGCGGGCGCTGCAGCCAGGGGACAAGTCCTCGGCGGCCTCGCTCGGCTGTCGCGCGCAGCTCCGCGTCTGCGGCTCCGGAAGCCCGTTCTCCGTGGGCTACGGCCGACCGGATATGTCGCCGTCGTTAGTCAGGGGTGGGGGTGAGAATCGAAAGGGGAAAGAGACGCCCTTCTTTTCAGGCTTTCTTTAGCTGTTAGATTCACACTTTTCAGCGAGGCTGGGGGCCCGAGGTCGTGCGGCCAGGCGCGCCCCTCCGCTGCCCCGAGCCGAGACACCCCGGCGGGCCCCGACCGCACAGCAGACGCGGTCCTTGGCCTCCGACCCCCGGACGTCCCGACCGCCTGCCCTCCGGGATGCTGGGCGGGGGAGAGGTTTCGGTTTTGTTTGTTTATTTTTGTGATTATTTATTCGATCGTTTCTTTTCTACCCGCTTTTCAAAGCTAATACTCTTGCCAGTAGCAAAAGTATTATTTCATAACAAAAATAGCAAAATATATACATGGTGTATGTATGTATACATACATACATACATACATACATACATACATACATATGTATATATATATATGCTTCCTTTAATATTAAACACGTTTTGTTCTAATTCCTGTTTTGTTTTTGGTTCTGCGTCTTCTAGGAGCATGCAGCGTTGGGGTTCGCTTTAAATAAAATAGAACAATATGAATTTGAATATAAAAATATGAATAGAAAAATAGAAACAGTGAATTTTTGTTTTAAATGAGTAAAGAAGTCATCACTAACATCACATTTTAAAAAGCTGACAAGTGTTACAAATCTTTTCAGAATGTCTGGGTGTATTGAAAAGAAATCATTGTTTCAATTCCATGTTCAACATTGCATTTGTGTGAAATTGGCTCTTTGACAGTAACAGTGGTAAAACTAAGTACCAACATGTGTTATAGATTCACTTTTTATACACTAAATTTTATAGCATTATCAAAACATTTATAGTGCTAATATGACAACCCAAACTACTAAATAGAATAAAATATCAGAAAATAAAATTTCATACTGAAAATGTTAAATCTCCCTTTTTCCTTTCATATGCAATATAATGCTACCAATCCAATTTTTATGGAAAGTTTATCTTTCATTGCTGTTTTGTTTTGTTTTAAAGAAACTTCACTTTCTATCAACATTATTTCAATTTTAAGAACCTGTGGAAGACGAGCTTAAGACCACCCAGTGCTTGTTCCTACCCAGTCAGTGGCTGGTACAGTGAGAGCTACAGACCAGTTTTCACCGGCAGGCTGAGTGGTCCAGTCTTCAGTTAGAAACTGCTAGACAAGCAAGTGGGCACCTGTACACACCTTCAGCCTGGTTTGCAACCTTAGGCGAGTAGCAGTGAACTCGGGAGCTGGAGTGGTTCAATCACCTGGCAAGTGGGAAATTTTATCTTTCAATATGAACTCATATACTGTCCTTCCTAATGTTATGTTAAAATATACTCTTATTTATCCTATCATAGTGAATTGGATCCCCTTTTAAAATTGTCTTTACTTGTTGCTATTAAAATTGGATGAAAGAAATTTATTTCCTGCAAAACTTGGCATACATTTTACTGGTACAGGTAATCCGAATGTAGGTCTCATTGCTATTGGTTTTTTAAAGAGCAAATCAAAGTTCTCATTTTTGGTGGATCTATATCTTGAATGGGGCAAATATTATAAAGTGAGTTGTGATGGGTATTAAATAATGTTACAAATAAACTGCTTGGTTGTTTACAAAAGCAAGTTAGTTATATTCAGAAGGATTTTAGATGGCTAATTCTTATTTTCAGGAAGTCATACTATCTGTGAAGCAATATAGTGTTATTCCAAAGTCGACTTCAGTGACTTATAAATGCATATTGTAAACTCTACAGCAACCACTAAAAAATGTAAAAAAAAAAATATGCTAAGGGAGGAGAGAAAGTGGAATCACATAAAAAGCTCAGCTAACACCACAAAAGGCAGTAAAAAAGTGAAAACCAAAAATAGCAACAAAGAACAGAACAAGTAAAAAACAGAAATGAATATGGTAGATACTGATCCAAATATATCAATAATTACTTTGAACATCGATGGTCTACATGAGAGCAGAGAGGAAAACTACTAAAAATATTTTAATATGTATGTGTATCTGTATGTGTGTTACATAATATACAGGACCATATGAAAAAAATATATTAAGAAAAAAAGTATCTCTAGAGATGAAGAGAGATGTAGAAAATGATGAAAGTCCCAGTTTCCCAGGAGGATTTAATATTGTTAATTTTCATAAACTCTAAACGTAATCCTAAAATAGGTTATGCAAAAAAAGAGATAACCTCACAGTTTTAAAGCAACATCTATCGTATTTCTCTATTTGATAGATCAAACCCACATCTTAAACAATACTGAAAATTTGAGCAACATGATAAACAAAATTGAAGCAATTATTTACTGCATAGATAAACTGTGCTAAAATGTGGTAGAAAGCATATATTCAGACTTAAAAGAATTTCAACCAAGCAGAGTGTGCTCATTTATCACGATGCAATATTAGTAAATAATAATGACAGGCTGAATAGAAATCCTGATATGTATCTAAATTTACATTTTTTCTAAATAATCTGTGGGTCTAAGACTTCAAAAAGAAAACTGTAAATTATTTTAGCCTGAAAAATACCTTATATCAAATTTGTCGGATTGACACCTTGTATCAAATTTGTAGGATACAGCTAAATCACTTCTTATCATGAAATTAACAATGTTAAACCCATGTATCAAGGAAGAGTTAAGTATCATCAAAGAAATAGGAGATAAGAGGAGAACTAAGTGGAAATTTTGTAACTAAAAGTACAATCTAAATTTAAAACTCATCAACAGATGTGTTCAGTAGCAGAATGGGGAATACAGTGGAATGAATCTGTGAACTTGACGGTAGGGCCATAGAAATTATCCAATTTATTCACTTTGTGACTGTGTCACAGTTTGGTAATTTTTGCAGTATTTCTAACTTTCATTATTATATTGAGTTGCTGCAATTGGATGATGAAACTTTAATGAATGAGGAGTTGCTTCTTATGGATGAGCAAAGCAAGTGGTTTCTTGAGATAGAAACTACTTCTAGTGAAGATGCTGTGAATATTCTTGAAATGACAATAAAGGATTTAGAATATTGCATAAAACTAGTTGATAAGCAGCAGATTTTGAGAGGATTGACTCCAATTTTGAAACAAGTTTTACTGTGGGTAAAGTGCCTCAGTTTTCTCATTGATTAAATCTGTTTGCTGTAATACCTCAAAGGGGTGTTGTGAGGACTACATTGATATCATTCAAATGGAGCACATTGTATAGAGTCTGTGGTTCCCTAGTAAATGATCAGTAAATATAAGATGTCATAACTACCACAGCTAACATCACCACCTCCAGCAGCAGCAGCATCTACTACTACCACTACCACCACTACCACCATCATGGCCACCTCCATCAATACCACAACCACCTCCATCCACATCTACCACCATCACCACCAAATAACTCACCACCACCACCATCACCACCATAATTACCATCATTACCACCATCTTCTCTACAACCACTACCACCATCACCACCTCCACCACCACCACCCTGTCTCCCAGCACAGGCATGACTATGACACTATCTTGTCACTGTTTACACTGGTCACAGTCTTCTGCTTAGAGGGGAAATTATCTAATCTGGAAGACAGAAAGAAAATGGACTGGGAAAAAGTCCCTTAAAGTCTTGTGGGAGTGTAACAAGAGGTGTAGCATCTATGCCATAACAGAAATGGAAAGAGAGGAGGAAATGGGAGTAATAATGGGCCAGGTGCAGTTCTAGGTGGTGGTAGATACAGTACTGACCAGGAAAGTGTCCTGCTCTGCATAAAAAATGAGGTGAGGAGTGTGATGGTGGGCTCCCTGAGATGCTGTGGGCATGGCCCCACAGAGCCCTGTAAGCTTGGGGTTGGAACCTGGCTTTTTTCTCTAATCTCATGTGCTAAGAGCTGCCAGTTTCTGGCCACAAGAATACCTGGAGTTTGTTCTTGGATGACAGGTTATGCATAATGAAGCCATAACCCACTTTGATGACCAGATCCTACAGCTGACACATTTGGTCACCCTTCCCCATACCTGGGGTTTCTTGGGGCCTCCAGTCTGTCTGACCCCTGATACCAAAACCAGTCAAAAGCACTATAAGAAAAGAAAATTACCAGCCAATATACCTGATGAACATAGATGTAACATTTCTCAATGAAATATTAGGAAACTAAATTCACCATGCTTTAAAAGGATCAAAAATCATGACCAAATGGGATTTATCCCTAGAATGCAAGGATGGCTCAATATGGAAAATCAATTGATACATTTTACAGTAACAAAATAAAAGAAAAACCTACATAATTATCTTAATAAACATAGAAAAAGCACTTGACAAAGTTCAATATCCATTTGTGACTAAAACACTCAACAAAATAGATATAGAATGAATGTACCTCAACATAATAAGGCCATATATGAAAAGTCCACAGTTAATATCACAATCAATAGGGAAAGATGGAAAGCTTTCATGCTAAGATATGATAAAGGCAAGAATATTCATCTTCACCACTTCTTTCAACCTAGTACTGCAAGTCCTAGCTAGAGTAATTAGACAAGAAAAAGATAAAAAGATATAAAAAGATATTAGGCATTCAAATCAGAAAGGAAGAGGTAAAATAACCTGCAGATGAGTGATTGATCATATATTTAGAAAACCTTGAAGATTCAACAAAAAACTGTTAGAATTAGTGAATTCAGCAAAGTTGCAGGATACAAATCAACATGTGAAAATTAGTTGTTTCAATACACCAACAATGGACTATCTGAAAAGAAAATCAAGAATATAATCTTATTACAAGGGCAGCAAAAAGAATATAATATGTAAGTGTAAATTTAACAAAAATGTGAAAGACTTGGACACTGAAAATTATAACACATTGATGAAGGAAATTAAAGACAGATAAATGGAAAGGCATCCCATGTTCATGGATTGGAAGAATCCATGTTGTTAAAATGTTCATACTACCCAAAGTAATATGCAGATTCAATGAAATCCTTATCAGATTCATAGTGGGATTCTTTACGGAAGTAAAAAAAAAATTCCTAAAATTCATATTGAGTCACAAAAGGCCCTGAAGAGTCAAAGCAATCTTGGGCAAGAAGAATAAACCTGGAGGCATCACATTCCCTGATTTCAAAATATATTATGATGCTACAGTAATCAAAATAGTAAAGTGCTGGCATAAAAGCAGACATATAGACCAACAGAATGTAATTGTCCAAAATGAAAGCACAAGCAACAAAAGCAAAAATGGATAAATGGAATGACATCAGACTAAATATCTTGTACAGAACAAAGTAAACAATCAACAGAGTGAAAAGATAACCTGTGGAATGGAAGAAATGCAAACCATCTATCTGATAAGGGATCAATGCCCAAAATAAATAAGAAACTCATACAACTCAATAGGAAAATAATAATAATAATCCAATTTAAAAAACAGGCAAGGACCTGAATTGGTATTTTTCCAAAGAAGACTCCAAATGGACAAAAAATATGTTAAAAGGTGTTCAGCATCTCTAATAATCAAAGAAATGCAAATTAAAACCATAATGAGGCATTGTCCCACACCTATGAGAAATGGCTACCATCAGAAAGTGTTGGTGAGCCATGTGGAGAAAATGGAACCCTTGTACCCTTTTGGTGAGAATATAAGTTGGTTATAGCCATTATGGAAAACAGGAGGTTTCCAAAAATTCAAAGTAGAACTACTATATGATCCAGCACAGCAACTTCTGGGTATATATCCAAAGGAAATTAAATTAGGATCTTGAATAGATATCTGCATGCCAATGTTCATTGCAACATTTTCACAATAGCCAAGATATGGAATGTATTTAAATGTCCATGATATAAGAATGGATAGAGAAAATAAGGTATATTCAATATCCTTTATCTTTTAAAAAGAAGGAAATTCTGCCATTTGTGACAACATGGATGAAACTGGAAGACATGATGCTAACTGAACTAAACCAGATGCAGAAAGAGAGACACTGCATGATTGCATTTATATGTGGCATCTAAAGTAATCAAACCCATACAAGCAGAGAGTAGCATAGAAGTTGGCAGCAGATGGTGGAAGGAGGGAATGGGGATGCATTGGTCAGCAGTTACAAAGTTTAAGTTACACAATATGAAAAAGTTCTGGAGATATAATGTACAGCAATGTGACTATAGTTAACAATGCTGTATTATATACTTGAAACTTGCAAAAAGGGTAGGTCTTATGTATTCTTACCCCCAAAATAAAAGGTAACTCTATGAAGTGATGGATATGTTGATTAGCTTAATTGTGATGATATTTCAAATGGGTATGTATGTGAAACATTAAGTTGTACACCTTTAATATAAACAACTTTGTCAATTAGAACCTCAATAAAGAGGAAAAAAGTAGAAGGAAAAAAAGAAAAAAAGTGCAGTCTTAAGCCCTAATACATCAATAATTACACATTAAAAGAGAGGTTGGCAGAGTAAATATACACAACATGAACTAACTGAATGCCTTCTCGTGGAACCTCACTTCAAATAAATGTTAATGAGAATGATATAATAGCATAAAATTGATGGTACAAGAAAAATAGAGGAAATATCTGCAGGAGCTGAGCTACTGAGCAGGTAAAAGTAAAAGAGGATTAGAGGACCAGTAAAGTGGCTATTTGATTGTAGTAGGCATAATTCTGCCTCATAGCAGAGCAGGAAAGAGAGTGGAGAGAGAATGGAAACAGAAACTTTATCAGGAGGAGCTGTGTTGACTTTTCATGTGACTCTAAGGATGATGTGACTGGGTCACCAGGACACGTCATGGTTCTTCCTGTTAGCTGATTCATTACTTTGGCTTTCCCTGTATGATACATGCCTGCAATGGCTACCACAGCCACAGGCTGAGAAATCTTGTAACGATTCTTTAATGCTTCCTGATTTGAGGACAGCTTCTGATTTTTGTTGGATACTTGTGTATGCAGACACCTGATCCAAGTGTCTTACATAAAAAGATGAAAAAAATTCTTCCAAAAACTTTCAGATTAACTATGTTTATTCCCCCTAGTAGATAGAGTAATTGTAGAAGAAAAGGACTGAACAATTTGTCCATTACATAGTGAAACACAAAACAGAGAAGTACAAACAGTTCTCTTTCTCTTGCAACATATCCTGCTGAAAAAAAAATAGCTTGGAATAAACATTCTAACGGAACATTTAAAATCCCATATCCCCTTTACATAGGAATTGAAAGGAATATATAGGATATTGCATATTGCACATCCATGTACTCAGAAGGTAGGGCAAAACAGATTTGAGGGGTGTGGTAAGCAGTACAAAACAGCAAAGCTTACCTCTTTTACCTTTTGCATAATGAACTAACTAGAAAAATTCTGACAAAGAGAACTTAAGCCGGGAACCCTGAAACCAGAAGTCTACCATGATCTATAAAATTGAATCATAGAATATCCAGTGGGGGACATTGACTAAGGAAGATTAATGCAGCATAGTTCATAATAGCATAAATTTGAAGCTGATGTGCTTATTTTCAAAGTATATCTTTGCTTTCTATTATGCTGTGACCTTAAGCATTCTACCTAATCCCTTCTGTCTTAGTTTTCTCATTTATGAAATCAGAAGAATAACATCAATTTTGGAGCATTTTTCTGAGAATTAATGAATTAATAACATTACAGTACTTTGTCTACTAATTAGTTTTATATTTTTAGTGGAAAAGCTGAATTTGAATTGGAATGACTAATCACCTCTAGTTTTTTTACTGAACTTGTGTATGCTATGTACTGCCCCACCATCTAATTGGGAAGCTAACATCCCCATTCATCAGTGGTGGTTCAAAGGGTGAGTAATCTCAAGCTGAGATAATCACAGTGGCTGCAGCCTGGCCAAGAACAGATTTGCTTTAGGACAGATGAGCACATGACCCAAGTCAGAATAATCAGAGTGTTTCCCTCATAAGAATATCCTCTTTCTTTTTTTCCCCTTTGATTGTGAGGATGTAAGTCATTACATGAAACAATGTTAAGAAAAAATTAATTGTGATTCTTTTTCCATGGTGCATAATTGTAATAAGTATAATTTTAAGTATGATATTAAATAAGTCTTATTACAGAAGGATATATGGGTAAGAGAGAATTATAATCACTATTTTTCTAAATTTATAGAGGTTAATAGAATAATGTTTTTTCCTGCCCCATAAATCTAATCCAACTCAGGAAAAGCTGGAAAAGTTAGACTAGCATCCTGCTTTTGAATGAATTGTTATTTGGTTGTTAGTGTTCTAAGCTTTGGACCCTTAGTGCATATTCCTAGACAGGAAGAGTTCCATTTCCACATCCAGCAATATAGGGAGAGGCAGCTGACACTATCCTGATCCTCTTGGTGTTCTTGGAAACATGGGCTTTAAGCAGTCTAATGTCAGCTCTATGCTTAGAGCAATTTTTTCTCTGAGATAAATCTGCAAGGAAAAGAAATCCTTTTAGAGTCAATATTTACAGGCTTATAGAATTCTTGATCAGCAGCAAAAGGCAATAGCTACTGTGACACAAAGCTAAAAACACCAGATATTGCTGGGCATGGAAAAACATAGAAAGAATAGCAAGTTTGTATTACACAAAAATGTGGGGCAGTGACTAGCTCTATATACTAGTTTTATATAATAGCCATATTATATCTGTCACTTTGTTTATAACATGAGTGAGGGCTGAGAAACTAGAGAGAAGGTCTGCCCTCAGTTCAGCCTGGGGAGCAGGATACAAATTAGAACTTGGGAGGATTTAATATTTGTATGATGTATATCACTAGAAGAAATCAGCATTCTCTAAGACCTAGATACTGGATGCTAGCATCACATATTTGTGAATTTGAAAAAGATGACAGGGTCATAATGCCATGTCCTGAGAAGACTTGTTGCTCCCCGAACTCACAATGCTCCACACAGGTTCGGCTGACTGTTCCCCTTCTTCCACCCTTAACTGAGTAAAATTTACTTTGGGTCACATCACTGTTGGTGACTATACGCAGTAGCTGCAGGTACATCCTTAGGCTCTTGGTCATTCTTCAGCTTGCCCTGATCTCATCCCCCAGGAATATGTTAAGTGTGTTTGTTACAAGAAAGAGCCTTGTTTAAAAGAGCATCTTTGTCATTGTTTCTAAAATCCAGTCTGTGGAATTAATACAACTTTAGTTCCCTCCATTGCCTTTTATATCTGGTTGTTATTTTACTGTGTGCCAAATAACCAACAATGAATGGGCCAAAGTAGCTTTTGGGGAACTCTAGAAAGTGTAGCATCCAAGTGAATGAGTGAATGCCTAACTACGAAAACCATATTCAAAGTGGTGAATATAAATGTTATGAATCTTCACTGTTGAAAGGGCCCTTTACACATGTCTCCTAAACTTTTTGAAGATAGTTCATTTAGATTAGTGAATTTTAAAATTTATGACTTTGGTATTGATCAGCCTTTGCTGGCAAAAGTAATTGATTTACATTTGTATTCTTTGTTATTATTATAGCATTGAGGCCTTCAAAGGCAGCATCTGTGAGCCCATGTATCCTGAGCGTCCAAGAACAAACCAGAGTTTGGTCACCACAGTAAGGTCATCAGGTGGACCAGCTATCCAGGAAAAATCCTTGCAAACCTCCTAGAATGACCCAACAGGAAGAAGGACATCAATTCTATAACTGAGAGAGTTGTCATTTTACTGTGTGCCAAGTAACCAACAATGTATGGGCCAAAGTAGCTTTTTAGGAACTCTAGAAAGTGTAGCATCCAAGTGAATGAGTGAATGCCTAACTACGAAAACCATATTCAAAATGGTAGCCTATTTTGTGGTGCTTTTTCTCATCTTTGTCTGCTCATTTATCCCTGCAGCATGATGTAGTTGGGAAGAATACATTCAATTCTTGGTTCCTGCTTTTGAATGGAAGGAAAAAAGTGGAACTTACTTTCAATGTTCTGGCTTGTGTAAAGGCTGCCAAGGGACTGGTTTCTGTCTCACCTGACTCAGAACAATGATGAAAATTTTTGAATAGTCTGGATGCCACTGAAAGTTGTGCCAAGTGCTGCAACATGTGAGAGCTGCAGGAAGAAAACAGACATGCATGTGCCTGCGAGCAAGAGATCATGGGTAAAGGAACACAATACAATGTCTAAAGCACTGAGAAGAAGCAAGGTTGAGACTCTTGTGAAAGAGCCTCTCAGAGAAATTAAAAGCAGCCATATATACTAGGAATTTGAATGAAGGCATACACACATGCCAAGGAAATCCATCCCCAGAAAAGGTTTGAGAGAACCCATAAGCTTCTACACTGTGCTATTAGCATAAGTCTTTTCTTCCATAAAGCGAGCAGATAAAGACTGGGAGAGGTGGTTGTTTTTTCAAATTCCCAAATTTCAACAAAAGATCACAGGTATACAAAGACACAGGAAATAGGTCTCATTCAAAGGAACAAAATAAATTTTCAGAGACCAACCCCGCAGAAACAGTCTCTGACTAACTAAATAAATAATTTAAAGCCATTTTAAAGATGCCCAATGAGCTAAAAGAGAATACAAATGGACTACTAAACAAAACCAGGAACATAATGCACAAGTAAAATGAGACTATGAACAATGAGATGGAAATGTTAAAGAAATTCTGGAAATTTCTAGAAATGACACTGTAAAAAAAATTGTATTAAAAATACAATAACTAAATTTAAAATTTTATTACAGGGGATCAACAGCAGACTTGAAAATGCAAAATAAAAACTCAATGAACTTGAAGACAGGTTATTTGAAATTGACAATCAAAAGAGCAAAAAGAAAAAAGGATGAAAAAACTGAATAAATCCTAAAGGACTTATGAGACATCATCAAGCAGTCTAATATATACATTATAGGAGTCCCATTAAAGAGAAAAAAAGGGTCAGAGAATTTTATTAGGAGAAATAACAGCTGAAAACTTAGCAAATGTGAGGAAAGAGATGGATATACAAATACAAGAAGTTTAGTGATCTCCAAGTTCACTATATCAAAAGAGCACCACACCATGACACATTATAATCAAACCATTGAAAATCAAAGACAAAGAGAA
Organism: Manis javanica; assembly: GCF_040802235.1. Lineage (NCBI taxonomy): Eukaryota > Metazoa > Chordata > Mammalia > Pholidota > Manidae > Manis > Manis javanica. The sequence goes on from NC_133159.1 coordinate 75,190,385, forward strand.
AAAATATTTAAGTGGTAAGAAAAAAGTTCATCAGGTAGAAGGGAGACTTGATAAGATCAGAAGTGAATTTTTAATAACTGTCAGCTGTGAACACTATTCCCAGCAAAACTGTCTTTTAAAATTGTGGGTGAAATTAAGACATTTCCAGGTAAACAAAGCTGAGGGAGTTCATTACCAGTAGAACTGCCTACAAAAAGTGCTAAAGTGAGTCTTTCAAGTTGAAACAAAAGGATGTTAGACAGTAACTCAAAGCCATATGAAACTATATAGTACTAAGTAAAAGGAAATATGTGGACAAATATAAAAAGGTATATTATTGTAATTTTGGTTTGTAACTCCACTTTTAATTCTACAGGATTTAAACCAAGAAAAGCAGAAAAATAGGTAAATCTATGATAATGGGCACACAGTATATAAAGATGTAATTTGTGACATCAATAACATAAAGTGGGGAGGAAGATGGAGTATAAAGGAGCAGATTTTTTGTATATGACTGAAATTAGTTGTTATCAGTTTAAACTAGATTGTTATAACTTTCACATATTTTGTGTATTGCCCATGATAACAATGAAAAATACATCTACAGAATATACATAAAAGGAAGTGAAAATAAAATAAAAACATATCACTTCAAAATATCAATACAGTGTAAGGAATTAATGAAGAAATGAGGGACAAAAAAGCTGTGAGACATACAAAAAAAAGTTAAAATGGTAATAATAAGTTCTACCTTATCAATAATTACTTTAAATGTAAATGGATTAAACTTCCCATTCAAAAGAACTAGATTGACAGGAAAGTAAGAAAAAGATGTTTCAACAATACGCTACATGAGACTCACTTTGAATATGAGAAATACAGGTTTAAAGTGAAAGGATGGAAAAAAATATCCCATGCAAATGCAAGTAGTAACCAAAAGAGAGCAGAGGTGGATATACCAATATAAGACAAAATAGACTTCTAGTAAAAAACTGCTACAAGGGGAGAAAAAAGGACACTACATAATTATAGAAGGGTTAATTCACCACAAAGATATTACAATTATAAATATATATGCACCAACCATCAGAGCTCCTAAATATATGAAGCTAATAGTGACAGAATTAAAGGGAGAAATAGCTCTACAGTAATGATAGAAGACTTCAATACTCTATGTTCAATAATGGAATGAACAATCATGCAGAAGATCTATAAATAAATAGAGAACTTGAATAAGATTACAGTTTCATTGGCCCTATGAGATATATAAAGAACACATCCTTAAAGAGAAGCATAATTCCCCTTTTTTTTTCCACATGCACATGGGACAGTCTTCTGGATTGATCATGTGTTAGGCCACTAAACCCACCTTAATACATTTTAAAGGACTGAAATCATACAAGAAACCTCTTCTGATCAAAATGGAATGGAACTAAAATTCAATAGCCAAAAAAAAAGCTGGAAAATTTGCACGTACATGGAAATGAAACAACATACTCATAAACAACAAGTAGGTCACAGAAGACATCAAAAGGGGAATTAAAAATTATCTTGAGACAAATGAAACTAAAAGAAAATATACTAAAACTTATGGAATGCAACAAAAATAGTACTCAGAAGGAATTTACAGCTATAAAGGCTTACATTAAAGAAGAAAAAAATCTCAAATATACAACCTAAATTTAAATCTTGAAGAGCTAGAAAAAGAAGAAACTAACCCCAAATGTATCAGAAAGAAGGAAACAAAGAATATTACAAAAAACTTTACTAATCATGTATCTAATAAAAGTTTTACATATCCAAAATATGTAAAGTACTCCTACAACTTAACAACAAAATACAAATGACTAAAAAATGACCAAGACTTGAATAAAAATATCCCTAAAGAAAATTTATAAATGATCAACAAAAATAGAAACATAATGGGAAATACAAATCAAAACCACTTAAGAAACTGCCTCACACCCATTAGAATAGGTACTATCAAGGAAGGCAGAAGAAGAGGGAGGGAGGGAGGGAGGAAAAAAGAAATGGTCTGAGGTGGCTGAAGATGGCAGTGTAGGAAGACTGAACTCACCTCCTCCCTTGGACATTATCAGATCTACACCTACACGTAGAGCAAATCCTGAAGAAGAACTGAGGGCTGATTGAACAGCTTTTTCACAACAAATGATAAGGGACCAAACAGAGAAGGGTAGGAGAGATGGAGACACAGTAATGATAGAAACCCCATCCCCAATGTGGCAACCTGCAGTAGTGAGGGATATCACTGAAGGACTAGACACAGACTCACCCATCCTGGGACAGTGAATAAACTATGCTTCAAAGGGAAACCAAACTATAAGTGAGATAAATCCATGTACTACCTAAAGTGTCCACAAAACAAGTGAAGAATGATTGGAATTCTCTCCAGGGTTAGAGGTGCTGGCAAGCAGCATTTATTTATTTTTTATTTTTATTTTTTAAATATGGAACACCTCACGAATTTGCGCAGGGGCCATGCTAATCTTCTCTGCATCGTTCCAATTTTAGTATATGTGCTGCCAAAGCGAGCACTGGCAAGCATCATTTAATTTCCCCTTCCACCTTGAGAGCATGGACAGAGGCAAGGTCCAAGCACTCTAGCCAACTTTCTAGGGCTTCCCAGCATGCCTTCTGTCTGTGCCTACTCCAGCTCCAGCCATCCCACCAGGTAAGCATGGCATGGTATGCCCTGTGATGTTCCTGGCCTGCACCTAGTTCAGCCCTAGCTGTACCACCAAGGCATCCCCAACATAGTGTGCCCTGAGACCCCCTCAGCCTGTACCAAATCCAGCCTTTTCACCAAGGTGGCCTCATTGCAGCATGCACTAGGAGACTCCAGACCATACCCACAGCAGCTCCATCCAACCCACCAAGGTGGCCCCCAGAAAGCATTCCCTAGTTTACCTCATAGCCTTTACCCCCTCCCCTTCCACTCACTCCATTAGGGTGGCCCTGGCACAGAGCACCCTGGGACCCCCAGCCCATGCCCAATATAGATCCAGCCTTCTTGCTGGGGTGGCAGCAGTATGGAGTACCCTGGGATGCCCCTGGCTTGCACCCACTCCATCTTCAGCCAGTCTGCCAAGGCACCCCTAGCAAAGCACATACTAGTATCCCCTGGCCCATGCCTGCTCCTGCTCCAGCCAGCTTGCCAAAGTCACCAGACATGTGCAGTCTACACAGCAACACTCCAACACAAGTCTACTCCTTCAACAGCAGGAAAGGTAGCTATTCCACCTAATTCATAGAAACAAACACAGAAAGCTAAACAAAATGAGGAGACAGAGGAATATGTTCCAAATGAAAGAACATGATAAAAGCCAGAAGAAAAAAAAACTAATGAAAGAGAAGTGAATAATCTACCTGATAAAGAGTTCAAGATAATGGCCATAAAGATACTTACTGAACTTGAAAAAGAATGGAGAAACAGAATGAGAACTTCAATGAAGATTTAGAAAATATGGGAAAGAACCAATCATAGTTGGAGAATACAATAACTGAAATAAAAAATACACTAGAATTAATTAACAGCAGATTAATTGATACAGAAAAGTGGATTCATGTCTGGAAGACAGAATAATGGAAATAACACAAATAGAACAGCAGAAAGAGAATGAATTTTAACAAATGAATATAGTAATATTCACATTATAGGCATCTCAGAAGGAGAAGAGAGAAAGGGACAGAAAATTATTTGGAGAAATAATAGCTGAAACTTCTCCTAGCTGAAGAAGGAAAGAGACATTCAGGAAGCAGAGAGAGTCCTAAATGAGATGAACCCAATGAGATCAACAGCAAGGCATATTCTAATTAAAATGGCAAAAATTAAAAGTAAAGAGAGAATCTTAAAGGTAACAATGGTGAAAAGCTAAAAGCTTTTCCTCCTAGATCAGGAACAAGTCAAAGATACCCACTCTTGCTACTATTGTTCAACAGATTATTGGAAATACTAGCCACAGAAATTAAACAAGGAAAAGGAATAAAAGGTATTCTAATTGGAAAGGAAGTAAAACTCTCACTATTTGTAGATGACATGATATTATATATAAGAAACCTTAAAGAATACATCAAACACTATTAGAACTAATAAGTGAATTCAGTGAAGTTGTGGGATACAAAATCAACATATACAGAAATTGGTTGCATTTCTATATGCTAATAATGAGCTATCAGAAAGAAAGATTAATAAAACAATCCAATTTACAATTGCACCAAGAAGAATAAAATTAACTAAGCAGGTGAAAGACCTGTACTATGAAAACTATAAGACACTCAAGAAAGAAATTGAAGGCGACACAAATAAATAGAAAGATATTCCATGATCATGGTTTGGAAGAATTAATATAGTTAAAATGGCTGTATTGCCCAAAGAAATCTACAGATTCAATGCAATTCCTATTAAAATACCAATGTCATTTTTCACAGAACTAGAACAAATAATCCTAAAGATGGAACCGCAAAAGACTACAATTGTCAAAACAAAGCCAACTGAACAGCTGCATGCAAAGGATTAAACCTGAATCACTTTCTTATACCATACACAGAAAAAAGTTCAAAATGGACTAAAGCCTTGAATGTAAGACCTGAAACCATAAAATTCCTGGAAAAAATAAGGCAGTAAGCTCTTTGACATTGGTCTTAGCAATATTTTTTGGCCCAGTCTCCTCAGGCATGGGCAACAGAAGTTAAAATCAACAAATGAATTACATCAAACTAAAAAGCTTTTGCACATCAAAGGAAACCGTCATCAAAATGAAAAGGCATTTTATTGAATGGGAGAAGATATTTGCAAATGATGTATCTGGTAAGGGGTTAATATCCAAAATATATAAAGAACTTAGGCAATTTGAAAAAAACAAACAACTCAATTAAAAAATGGGCAGAGAAATTGAATACACATTTTCCCAAAGATGACATACAGATGACCAACAGGTACATGAAAACTTGTTCAACCTCACTAATCACCAGGGAAATACAAATCAAAGCCCTGATAAGATATCACCTCACACCTGTCAGAATGGCTAATATAAAAAAGATAAGAATAGCAAGTGTTGCAGAGAATGTGGAGAAAAGGGACCACTCATACACTGCTGGTGGGAATGTAAATTGGTGAAGCCACTATAGAAAATAGTATGGAGGTTCCTCAAAAGATTAAGAATAGAACTACCATATTATCCAGTAGTTCCATTTCTGAGTATTTAACTGCAGAAAATGAAGACACCAATTAGAAGAGATATATGTGCCCCTATGTTCATTGCAGCATTATTTACAATAGACAATTTATGAAAGCAACCTAAGTGACCATCAATAGGTGAATGCATAAAGAAGATGTAGATATATACCCACACACAATGCAATATTACTCAGCCATAAAAAAGAACAAAAACATTGCCATTTGCAATGACATAGATAGACCTACAGGGCATTATGCTAAGTGAAATAAGTCAGACAGAGAAAGAGAAATATTATATGAGTTGATTTTTATGAGGAATCTAAAAAAGAAAACAAACAGAAACAGACTCATAGACATAAGAAACAAACTATTGTTCACCAGGGTAGGGAGTGGGAAAAATAGGTTAAGGGGATTAAGAGGTACAAACTTCCAATTATAAAATAAATTAGTTATGGGGATGAAAGTATAGCATAGGGAATATAGTCAATAAAAGTACAATGTTTTTGTATATTGACCGATGGTAACTACACATCATTGTGAGCATTTTATAATGTATATAATTGTCAAATCACTGTTATACACCTGAAACCAATATAATAGTCTATGTTTGGTGACAGATGGTCACTTAGACTTATCATGGGGATCATTTCATAAGATATAAAATCAAATTAGTATGATGTACACCTGAAACAAATAGGATATTGTATGGCAATTATACTTCGAGGAAGGAAGCAAATGTTAGTAAGAACATGGAGAAATTGGAATCTTTGTGTACTGTTGGTGAGAATGTAAAATGGAATAGCCAGTATGGAAAACAGTACAGTGGCTCCTCAAAATACTAAAAATAGAAATAGCATATTATCTATCAATCCATTTGTGGGTACATACCCCCAAAAATTACAAACACAATCTCAAAGAGATATTTGTACACCTATGTTCATAGCAGTACAATTTGCAATGGTCAAAAGATAGAAGCAACTCAACTGTCTATAAACATATAAGTGGATAAAAAAAAAATGTGGTTCATATACACATACAATGGAATATTATTCAGCCTTAAAAAGGGAGGAAATTCTCACATGTGTTACAAATATGGTTGAGTCTTGAAGAAATTATCTTAAGTAAAATAAGTCAGTCACAAAAAGACAGTGTATGATTCCACCTACATAAGGTACTTACATGAGGTAGTCAAATTCATAGGGACAGAAGGTAACATGGGGGTTGCCAGGAGCTAGGGCCTAGGGGAAGAGGGAGATGGTATAAGATGAAAAGAGTCCTATTACTATTACTATACTATTAATGTGTACACTTTAAAATGGTTAAGATGGCAGATTTATGTTATGTGTAGTTTACCAAAATTAAAAATTAAAAAAGGAATATAAGAAAAATGAGCATCATTGAACAAGAGAAGAGGGTTATTGACAGGAAAGCGCACAACAAAGTGTATAGGTATACTACAGTATACAAAGTATACTGTACTATATATATTTTATATGTATAATATAAAATACTAGGGTATTTTTGGTGCTTTTTTTTGACCAGGGTATTAATTACAGGAATGTGTTCATTTTATGGTATTTCACCATACACCTTTATGCTGAACTTCTTTTTGTTCCTATTTTATACTTTAAAATACAAACAAAACAAAAACCTACCAGCATAAGTTCTTACAATAGAAAGGCCATTTGTGTCCTTTAACTATAAATGTTTTTTGTCAAAAAAAGAAAGAAAACAAACATGTTCAGAACTTTCATCTCTTTTGTGTCACAGGTAACTAATAGAATTTGAACTTGTAGAATCATGATGATAAAGAAAAAATTATTCATGACACTTAAAATAGTAAGGAAGACCTTTATTCAAGGGGGATTATCGTGATAGGTATAGGGACTACCACAATGGAATTTTGCAGTAGGGAAGAGATAGGGCTCAACTCCAAATTAAGAAAAAGTGGGAATTTAAAGCCAAGGAACAGGATGGAGTTTTCCATCAGTGGATGGAAAATTACTAAGAGGAAACTTCAGGATTAAGGGAGGATTCTGACTAGGCCAGCCTACCAGGATTCTCGGTAAGGGCAGGCCAGAGTGAGCAGACATCTCCTGGGAGATGGTGGAGAATGAAGAACCTGATCGTATATTGACAGTGGTCAGATATCAAGAGTGAGGGATTCTGGCTAAAGTAATTTAGCAGAGTTCCTCCTAAAACTGGACAATGCAGAGACAAACATGGATGCACAAAAGTCAAGGCCTACTTGAAAGAGAATTCAAAGGAACCTCACTAAAGTTTTGTCAAGTACAGAATCTTTGTCACTGGACAATTTTACAACTCATCCAAACTTAAGTTTCTTACCCAGATCATCAGGATGTAGGCTCAGAATCTAAAATGCCCATTCAGTATGTCAATGGAATTTATGGCTATATTCAAATCTTTAATCTGAGAAAAACCAGGCCAGAGCTTGCTGATTAAGCTCGTGTCTCCTGTTGCCTTCCCTACCTTTCTTAGTTTGTGATGAATACGTTGTAAATGATAAAGTTTATGGTTTATATCCATTTTTTTAAAGTAAATTTTGTGTTGGCATTAGGATGAATTTTTGAACTTTGCTTTTTATTCTTATAAGTAAGACTGAAAAGGAAAGTAAGGGCAGGGCTATTTTGAAATAAAACTAATGCTGAGAAATCAGTTACTTTTTCTTCTGACAAAAGAAGCTATTGTTCATATTAGGCATCAAAAATAGTTCTAGACACTACTGAATCTTTATGTGAACTTTGTTTATAGAGAAACTAAATTCCCTGCCTACCCTTCCAACCCCTTCTCAGAAAAAGTAAATTTATTGTCTGTGGATAAATTTGGAAATATTGCTGAGTAATTTGGTTCCTGGTATATATAGTACAATTCTATTTGGAAAAATACTTATAAACCAAGAATGCATAGATAAACTCTAAAATCATATATGCTCCCAAATTAACAGTACTGCTAGCTTTTTGAAAGGATTAAGTTTTTTTAGAGTTTTTAGAATTATGAATTTTTCAATGAATGTCAGTTATTTTTATAACAGCCACACACACATAATAAAATACTTTCCATTTTTAAAAGAAAATAATTTTTTTCAGTAAACATTTTCTGAGTAGCTTCTATGTATTTGATTAATGATTTTCAATTAGTTCATTTTTTAAACTTATTGAAGAAGCAATGACCATATATATAAAACTCATACATTTGACTATATAGAAAACAATGACTATGTAAAAAACTCATACATTAGGGTTTAACTGGACACATTTGAGTTATTTCTAGTAAGGTATAAGTCCTAGTAAGTAAAGTTCAGATAAAAAGGCTGCTTAGAATGAAGGATTGTACCAGTCCTCTGGTTTGGACAGACACCAGGAGCTTTTAATATAGTTACTTGGCGAAAAAGGTATTTTATCCTGGTGAACAAATAAAGGAGACAAAACTGTATGAGAGTTGCCATTTGGAACTGGGGTAAGTTATTATTTTATTAATGTGGAAATTTACATTAAAATATTTCAGAATAAGCAATGTGCTGTATGTGGTTAGATGCCAATGCCAATTTACAGCGTTGGTGTGATTGATGAGCATGTGAAGTGCCCTAATCTATAATGATCACATTAAGAGCTGGTGATTTAGCACAGGAAGCATGTTTTTCTGAGCTAACACTTTGTTTAGCATTTGTTAATTGCCACAAAGGTTGGCATAAGTAATTAAGTCAGTGGGGGTTAAAGTATGGAAAAGATTAAGAGAAGTGAACAAGATCTGATACCTTTGCATGAACAAGACATGAGGTATACCAGGTCCAGTAGCTCAGGCCAGCTGTGCCTTGCTCCAGGCATTGAGGCTATTGCACTTTTATATTTAGACCCCAGAGATCAGATAATACAGTGAAAACATGACAAATGGGGGCCCTGTTGGATGGTAGTGGCCAACATTTTTTGAACACTGTGTGATTATATGGTGGGCTCTGTAAGAGCTGAAGAAGAAGACCAAGTACCTGAAATCAAGAGACAGCAGGGGAGACAGCTGGAAATAGGTCATTTTAATTTCACATAAAAATTGCTATGGGAGGAATGACAAGTTGCAATGGCAGTACAGAGAAGGGTCACCTTATCCAGTCCCAGGAAGTCAGGAGATAGGAGACCTAAAGGAAGAACAGACTAGCATATAAACAGTATCAAGTGAGGAAGCAGGTCTGTTTTAACAAGTCTCTATATTGTGTGCAAAGGCCCACAGTCAAGATAAAATGTGAAGTTTCCAGAACAAGGAACTCATTCTAGTTAAAGCAGACTCTAAAGCACTGTACAGCTGGAAAGGAATTCCACAGAAGTTGAGTTAAATTAAAAGGAAAAATTTTTTTCTCTTTTATCCATGTTATCAATTTGAATGGAATTCAGAGGTTATTCCAGAAGACTTCCCAAATGACTTTATATCTGTAAAGAAATTAGGGACTAGAATTTTCAGGCTTTATTGAAAAGTCATGATGAAAAAGGATTTGGGTGCATGCCTTGTATATTTCTAGTTTCCCATTCTACTGAGCAGACTCTTTCTGTTTCCCCATATTCTTACTAACCTAGTCTTCTGTCAAATATTTTTCTCTTTGCAAATCATAATGGTGAAACTGGTATCTCAGTTTTACTTTACACAGCTCTTATTATCAGCAAAATCAACTGTGTTTTCTACTTAGAGTATTGTGCATTTTTAATGGGGATGTTTTCTTTTCTCATTGATTTGTAAGTGCTCTTATAGCTAAATACAATATTTTCATTGTGATATAAATTGTAAATGTTTTCTTCATATTGCCATTTGTCTTTTTGCTTTTCTTGTATCTTTTCTATGAATAATTTCATTATTTTTATGTAGTTTGAATGTATTAATCTTCTCTTTTATATCATCCTCTTATTCATACTGGAAGAGTACACCTCTATTTCAAAACTGTTCTAAAAATTTTCAACATATTACCTAATTTTACAATTTCATTTTCATTTTTAAACCTTTGATACATTTGAAGTTTGTTTTGGTATGAAGTATAAGGAAGACTCCAATTTTATTTTTTCTGGATGCCTACATGTAGTGCAAATTCTATTTACTGAATGAATATTCCCTATCCCTTCACTAATGGGAAGTGTCAAATTTATCATATACTAAATGTCTGTAGGAACTTTTTTTAATGTCCAAACTTTGAATTCACTTTTACTGATTTTTGAATATTCAAATGTCAGTACCACTAATTATTGGCATGTTTTAATGTACAGTTAGAGATAGCTGCCCATCACTATTCTTCCCTTTAAAGAATTGTATTGGATATTTTTGCATGTAGTTTTTCAATATAAGGATATATCGAAAATAAAATAAATTTATTTACTTCCAAAAAAATGTTTGACATATTTACTGAAATCACATTAAATGTGTATACATATATATATACACACACACACACACACACATATATATATATGCACATATACACATACCATATATGACTTACAGGGATTGATATATTTTCTTAGGTCCATTGTTATATATTTCCGAGTTTTTCAGTAATATTTAAAACATATCTTTATGTGAATTTTACAAATTTATTTATGATTTTATTCAGAAGTATTTTATTTGTTGTGACAGTATACCAAACTTAGTTTTATCTTCCACTGTATTTCCATTCAATTTGTTTCCCATTTCTCTAAATTAATTTATTCAATCAAAATTAAGTTTGTTTTTTTGTATACCAAACACTGACATATTTTGAATCACTTTTTATTTTTTAACTTCTGTTGTATGAAAGTAGCATGACATGTATTTCAAAAATGAAAACAGTATTACACTATTAAAAGAAGCCTCGTTTTAAAATATCCTTAAGAAACCTAAGCCTATTTAATTTCTTTAGTCAAGAATTTTCTGCTCTCCATACCATAGTTTAAAAATTTCAGGTAGTGCAATAATTAGCACATTCCCAGCCATTTCAATAGCCTTCAACATACATGAGTCATTGTTTTTAGTTTCTTCAATCTCTTTTCTTAATCGATTTATCTCCATAGCCAACTCATGGGATTTCTTCTTAAATTTTTCATTAAGCAATTCTTCTTGGATCTATAAAAAAGAATTCACTTTTGAAAAATTTCCAATTACCATGACTTAGGGTTTTGTATTTAATAAACAGCAAAAAGCATATTCTATTTTTCTGCCACTTCAGATTGCTCTTTAGGGGATGTCTAATGTATCCACACCTTTCGACCAGCATAATGAAGGGATCAATGATTTACAACTTTCTAAAACTTCCTTAGCACCATCTCTCTGGTGGTGGGGAGCTGTCAAGGTAGGTCAAACTTGAGAATTTGCCCCATTATGGGTTCCAGTCCAAATTATGCCCTTTGGGTGGAATAGAGTTTTGATTCTAATTAGTTCTCAGTTCCACTCGAGGCAGCATGGTCATAACTAACAATATGTGGTAACTCCTGATACTATGTAGAACACTGGTTATCAAGCTCCACGTTGGACCAATGGAGGATTTTCCTCCCTTTATAGTAACCCCAGTATATTCAAACAGATCTGGAAATAAACACAGCAAGATTTAGAGCATTCAGTATCCTGCATTTCACATCATACCTAACCTGATACTTTCAAGACCAAACCGATATACTTCAGATCTCTTCAGTGGTTTTATCAAGAATCCTAAGGATCATAAGACTAACAGATAAGAACCCTGTTCAATTGAGGTTCACGAGACCATCCTATAATCACCACAAACAGCAGCACAGTTCCCTGAGAGGTATTATTTGTATACTCCAGAAGGTGCTGGAATATTGTGGATTTAAGAGCTACAACAGAATCCAGGTCGATTTGAGACAGTTAGTAAATCATTTACTATTTTTGTTTCCCTCTTGAACCTTGATTTTGCTCAAATTTTGTCCTTCCTTTCCCAAGGAAACAGGGAATTGTCTGTCAGGTACTGCCCTGATTCGGGCCATACTTACCCTTAGATAATGAGCCAATATCTTTTCCAGCATCTCCTGAAGTCTTTCTTGTTCCTTCTTTATCTTTTCTTCCAGCTGGGCTAGGTTTTCGTTGAAGCTTCTTTCTTGAGCCTCCAATTTTTGCTGTTGCTCATTCTCTTTCTGCTTTAGCCGCTCCTGTTCTTTCTCAGCTGCTTCCTTTTTGGTCCGTTCCACTGTCCCATGACAGTTTTTAAAGGGAAGAAAATAACAGGTCAGGCCTGACCCTCCTGAGCTCAGAGACTAAATTGACTTTGAAAAGGTGACTGGGAAATCTCTAAATTCATGTGATGGCCACACCATCGGCAAGTTTCTAAATGTGCAGAAACAGGCTCTGCCTGTCTGGTTGATGTACAACTATAGTTTGCCTTGTTAGTTTCAGGTTTGACTTAACACAGTGTGTGTTCTGCAGGAGAGGAAGCTCCTTGTTTCAGGAAAGTCTTCTGGTTGCATTTGTCAGAGGGCACTGCAGGAACCTACCCACCCCTCTGTGAGCTGAGCCCTCTCCTGTACCTGCAACGGCCTTCTCCTGAGCAGTGAGGGCATTGTCTGAATGCAGGATGCATTCCTCTACTGTTGCCTGTGACTGTAGAAAGCCCTGGAGGACCTCACTTGCCTGAGGAACCAATAAGGAGCAAAAACATGTTAGGGAACAAAGATCTAGTCTAATGCTAGGGAAATTATTGTTCAACAAAATCCAACGTTTGACCCTGTAAATTGTGTATCTCTGAATGATTTACTTCCTTCTGTGTCCACAATATAAATTCCAAAGCTATTGATGGTACATGGAACTCCATCACCACCTTTCTAGCTTTTCAGACCCCTTTCTCACTGATGCCCCCCAAAAACCACTATGGGTTACACTGAACCATATTCTATTCTTGTGCTAGCTCCTCTAGCCTTTCTCAACAGAGCTATATATGGATACTTCATCTAATATCTCCTGGAACTACCTTCTAGAACATTTTATAAGCTGCTATCTGGGCTTTGAATGGTCACCAAGTTTATTGAGCTGCCTACCAGCTCCATCACTTAGTCTTAGGCAAGTAATCACCTTCTTTGTACATCACATTTCTCAACTGTATAATGCAGATAGCAGTAGTTCCTATTCATAATATTACTCTGAGGATTAAACTGTTAATCCAACAAAAGCACCTAAAACCATGAGCGATATAGTGAGTATTCAATATATATTAACCATTATCATCATCATCATCACCATTGGTATCTTTGCATACCAGTATGATAACCCTTATCACAACACATCCAGTTCACTATTTGCATCTTTGGTAAGATCATCAGTATCTTAAGAGCAAAGTTGTGTTTCTAATATTTGCATTCTGTGGACTTAGCACAGATATTGTTACATGTCCCATAAATGAAAATGAAATTAATATTTTATTTCAACTGGATTCATGATTCCAAATCATTTCTTTGTAAATGTCTTTACATTTACAATACCTTTAAAAATACCTAATTAATTGTGGATATGAAAACTAAAAATGTGGAAATATTGCCTTACTCTGATTTCTCCCCATAATCAGTGCTGAGGTCTTAGATTTTCAGAGGGAGTAATAAAGACCATCTGTCTCCACTCTGTTGTCCATCATCTCTCCCCTTATTCTCACCTTAACTCCTTTTCTGGGCACTAGCTTGTAGCCATGCTCAACCTTCTTCTTTGCTTCTAAGTAGAGCTTGTGTCCTCCAGAAACAAAGAAAGTTTTCTCTTTAATGTTTTCCATCAGGGGCTTTGAAAGCTGCTTCAGCATAGCCTGACAGTATTTGACAGATGCCTCTTCATTCTGCTGCAAGAAATATTCCTTCTTTTCCTCTATGGCTTCCTGCCGGGGAAACATAGAGAAATCCAACAGAAAGAGGCTGTTAGAGGGGAAAGTCCAGCAGTGATCCTCTTGGAAGAAGCAGTCTGATCACCTAGTGGACTGGAACATGGAAGGGACCAAAAGTCAAGACACTTTTAGTCTTAGTTCTAACCAATCCTCTGTGTGATCTCTGAAAAGTCCCTTTACTTCCTTGGGGCCAGGCTCATCAACTGCAAAATAATGGGATTGGAAGACATGAACTCTATGGTTCCTTAAGCTGTAGTATGATTAACAGTGACCCAATCACCAGCAATGAACAAGAGAATGTTGAATTGTGGCTAGAAATAGACTTTCCTCAGAGAGCTTGGGTTGCTATGGATGGAAAAATATACAAAGAAAACCAACCATCCAGTAATGACTTGAAGTGTACTCTGAACAGTTTAGAACTCTTCATGAATTCTTTTAATAAGGATTTGAGTGTGTGAAGATAAAGAAATGGAAATTTCCCTTGCTCTTGAAAGTTACAATATAGTTGACTTTCTGGCACTTCCTCAATATAAACTGCGAGATTTTTTTCACTTGCAGGCTGGTCACAGATTGAAAGAAAAACTTCCAATGAAGGTGCCTGTGGAAAGCAGAATTAAGGCGTCTCCCAAGATTTCCTTCCTGTGATGAATACTCCTTGCATAGTCCTGGAGCCTGTGAACTTGATAAATTTTATTTCACTGGTTAGGCTATATTATATAGCATAATTTGAGTTTAGGGGGTAGGGATAGGGAACCTTAAATAAGAATTTGAGGTATTTAAAAGCAGAGAGTTTTCCCCAGCTCCAAGCAGAAGAGGAAGTCAAAGAGACTAAAACATGCAAAAATATTTGATGTGTTGTTGGCTTTGATGATTTGATGATTATTGGCTTAAAGATGGAAGGGAGAACATGGAGATACATGAAAACTGCTCCTAGGAACTGAAATGCCCCCTGTCTAACAGTCAGCAAGAAAGGGAGCATGAATCATACAACCAAAAGGAAGTGGATCCAGTCAACAACTGGAATGAATTCGGAGCCACCTCAGAGCCTGAAGCTGAGAATTCATTTTGGCCAACATCTTGTTTTCAGCCTTGTGATACTCTGAGCAGAGCACCCAGTCATCCTGTGCCTGCCTTCTGACCTACAGAATGGATGGTGAGGCTTCTAGATTAATGGCATTTTTTAAAATGCAGCAACAGAAAATCAATAAAAGGTAAACAGTAGCCTTGTAGAGCCCTGTCACTTAGAAATCCAGGCTCCTTCTACCATGAGTAGATGAACCACAGAGTAAAAAATACACAGTCTAAGCATTAGTTCAGAAAGGAGGAATCAAGAGGGATAAATGCTAAGACAAGTTACCACAAGCTTTTTTTGGAATTTCCGTTCATCATCCCTGAAGGAGTTCTCTATGAAGACTGCAATGGCTTCCTTCTCACAGTCTCCATGCTTCTTTAGCAACTCCTGGAGCGAATCTGTGGGAAGGCTTACTACTTGGGTCATCTCCTTGCTGTAGTGGTTGACTGCCTTCTGCACAGCCACTGAGTTCTCATGCTCAGCCAGAGTTGTCACAGCATTCTCCAAACAAGGAACTACACCACTCTTGATGGCATTCACATAGGCTTCCACCAGAGCCCCCAGCCCTGAATAAGTCAGGAAATTTGGGGATAAATATCGATGTCTCACTCACAGGATTCCAGATTTTATGGAACATTATTCTAAAATTACAAAAACTTATCTACAATGAAATTTTATTTTCTTCTGTCAGGAATCTTCTAATAACATTTTTGTTTTTCCTGCTCCCTCTCTTACTGTTCTTCACTTTCTTATATTACAATTTTAATTACTGATTACAACCAATATGCCCGTGGGTCACTGGTTTCCCATTCAAAGTGTCTATTCACATAAAATAAAGAGGAATCGATTACATAGGCACAGTGGCCTTCACAAACAAGATCAGCTACACAGTTTATATGGGACAGTACAAAATGAAAATGTGGGCTCCTAGTTAAAAATGATCAAGAATTCAAAACAGTGATAGAGAGTATTAAATCAAGCATGGACTCCTCTTTGCACAGGATACCATGGGACTTTATAAGTCTCATGCCCTGGGTATAAGATTATAGGCAGTTTTGTTTTTCAGTGGGTTTGCAGGAACTCATAGCTTCCTATTTATTATCTGACTCATGTAAATTTATAAAATATCTACTATATCCTTATGGATAAGAAGTTACCCCATGGGATTCTTCAGTGTACAGATAATATGTCTTTAACTTCATTGGTTTTTTTGTAATTAGTGGATTAGGTTCTTGAGATAATAATTAAGTTTCAGCAAACCCTCATTTAGGAAGACTTTAATAAAGTCTATTTGCAGTGTGAATATCTGCTACTCTGTAGCCATATGCAGATGTAAACAAAACTACTGACAAAACCTATAATCAAAGCTCCAAGACACACACTGACACAGAGACATGCTTTGGGGCAAACTTACGATTTCCAGTGACAATGATTCCCTCTCTCAGGGTCTTGGTCCTTGAATTGTCTAAGATATAGGAACGAAATTTTTTTGATTGCACCTGGAAACTACTATCCAGATGGTCTTCTTGCACATTCTCAATATGGAATAAGAGATTTTTGTCACTTGTAGGCCGGTCAAAGATGAAGCACTTTCGGTTCGGAAAGAACTCCCTAATACATTCTCTGGGCATGTTGGAATTTTGGACTCTGGGATTTTTGCCTGCAGAAGTGGAAAAAAATAGATTATTGGAGGGCAGCTTGCAGTGAAGAGGTCTGAGGGCTTTTGATTTCCAAAAATCTTTGCATCATTACATCTCCTATGTATGTAAATCTCCTTTAATCCAATCACTTCAAATCAACCTATGCCAATCACCAAAGGTAAGAAAAATCCATTTCTGCATAGAGCAGAGTCAAGAAAGTATTTCAGGAGGAGGAGAGGCATCCAGCCAAGTGAAGAAACTTACGGTTGATTTCCTTAGCACTGTACGCAGTTGGGTGAATTAAGTATTAAATGTTTATTGAATGACTGACAAATGAAAAAAAATGGTCAGAATTTCTTTTTGTGATCCTACTGTCCCCATATTAGAAATAAAATCTGGACCTTAAAATAAAGTAGTGACAGAAAGAAGGATAAGATGTTGATTGTGAAAATATCAGGAGGACAAATGATACCAAGGTAAGAAAAAAAAATCACATACTCAATAAATATGTTTAGAATTATTTTAACAGAAAGGTCCACAGGATAAAGTTAACCCAAAGTAATTTGGAGATGTTATCACTTATGTATAGCAGACTATATTTGACTTGACAAGTACTTCACAGAATGATTCTAGGGATATGTCAGATGCCCAATAAATACTTTTTGAAAGAATGAGTGAATAAATGAATGATTAAATAAAATGTGTATGACTTCTTCTTAGCTACAGCAATCAATAAAAAGAATTAAAGGCATCCAAATTGGTGAGGAAGAAGTAAAATTGTCCCTATTTGCAGGTGACATGATACTTTATATTGAAAGCCTTAAGGCTCTACCTTAAAACTTTAGTTTAAAAAAATAAAATTGCAGAACATAAAATTAATCTAAGATCTGTTGTGTTTCTTTACAAATTATGAACTTAGCAGAAAGGCAAATCAAGAAAAAAATCTTATTTAAACTTGCATCAGAAAGAATAAAAATACCCGGGAATAGATCTAACCAAAGAGGTGAAAGACCTGTATCTGAAAACTGTAAGACATTGATGAAAGAAATTGAAGATGGCATAAATAAATGGAAAGATATTCCATGCTCATGGATTAGAAGAATTAATATTGTTAAAATGGCCATCCTGCCCAAAGCAATTTCAGAGTCAATGCAATCCCTATCAAAATACCAAGGACATTTTTCACGGAACTAGAACAAATACCCTAAAATTTGTGTGGAATCAAAAAGACCCAAACAGTCACAGCAATCTTGAGAAAGAAGAACAAAGGTGGCGATATTACTCCCTGATTTTAAACCATACCACAAAGTTACAGTAATCAAAACAGTATGGTATACTGGCATAAGAACAGATACATAGAACAGTAGAATAGAATAGAGGGTCCAGAAATAAACCCATGCTTACAGGGTCAAGTAATATATGACAAAGGGGGCAAAAATAAACAATGGGGAAAAGATAGTCTCTTCAATGAATGGTGCTGGGAAAACTGGACAGCAACATGCAAAAGAATGACATGGTATTTGTTTCTTACATCATGTACAAAAATAAATTCAAAGTTGATTAAAGACTCAAATATAAGATATGAAACCATAAAATTCCTAGAAGAAAACAGACAATAAATTCTTCAGCATCAGCATTAGTAATTTTTGCCTGGAGTCTCCCTGGGCAAGAAGAACAAAAACAAAATAAACAAGTGGGACAACATCAAACTAAAAAGCTTCTGCACAGCAAAAGAGACCAACATAAGTGAAAAGACAAGCTACTGAATGGGAGAATATATTTGCAGATGACATATCTGATAAGGAGCTAATATCCAAAATATAAAAAGAACTCATAAAACTCAACACCAAATAATAGGAATAATCATAATCTGATTTAAAAATAGGTAGAGGACCTAAATAGACATTTTTCCAAAGAATACAGATGGCCAACAGGCACATAAGAAGATACTCAACATCACTAGTCATCAGGGAAATGCAAATCAAAACAACAATGAGATATCAGCTCACATCAATCACAATGGCTAATACCAACAAGACAAGAAACAACAAGTGTTGGTGAGAATATGAAGAAAAAGGAATCCTCTTACACTACCAGTGGGAATGTAAATTGGTGCAGCCACTATGGAAAGCAGTATAGAGGTTTCTCAAAAAATTAAAAAGAGAAATGATCCAGCAATTCCATCTCTGGGAATCATCCAAAGAAAACAAAATCACTAATCTGTAAAGATATATGCACTCCTGTGTTTATTACAGCATTATTTACAGTGGCCAAAGTAGGTAACAACCCAAATGCACATCCCAAGATGAACCGATAAAGATGAGGTGGTATATATACACAAAGGAAATATACACTAGGTGAAATAAATCAGAGAAAGACAAATACCATATGATTTTATTTATATGTGAAATAAAAAAAAAAGAACAAAACAGAGAGCAGATTGGTAGAACTATGGGTGAAATAAGTGAAAGGGATAAAGAGGTACAAATGTCCAATTAGAAAATAAATTAGTCATGGGGATGAAAATACAGTATAGGGAACATAGCCAATAACATTGTAGTACCTTTGTATGGTGACAGATGGTAACTATACTTACGGTGAGCATTTAGTAATGTATGTAATAGCTGAGTCGCTATGTTGTACAACCAAAACAATATAATATTCAATATCAACTATATTTTAATGTGGAAAAAGTTTATGCTTTCCAGGTGCTGTCAGTTATCCATCTTGCTAAAATAAAACTAAAAAAAGTAAAAAAAAATGAATGTAAAATGTATATGTAGTTAATATTAAGTTAATAAATTGCAATATAATGTGGAAGCATGTAAGAATGAAGAAAGTGAAATCATGAGAAAGGTAAATGTGGATTTGAAAGCCTTCCTAGGAGGGCATGTCATTTTTTTTCCAGACACTTATTGTATAAGTATCCTTTCTCTGAAATATGTGTTATTCCAGCACTAGTAAAATATTCTACATGAAATATACTTTATAATTAGGTCATTTAAATATGGTATGTACATACAATAGAATAATATTTCAGTCTCAAAAAGGAAAGAAATTCTAACATCCTACAGCATGGACTAATCTTGATGACATTATAGTTAATGAAATAAGCTTGTCACAAAAAGACATGTAGTGTATGATATCACTTATATGAGGTTACCAATATTGAGGCAGAGAGTGGAATGGTGGCTGCCAAGGGATGTGGGTTGCAGGTAGTAGGGAGTTAGTGTTTAATGGGTACAGAGTTTCTGATGAGGAAGGAGTTGGCAGGTGGTGATGGCTGCACAACAATGTGAATGTACTTATCGCCACAGAGCTGTGCACTTAAAAAGGGTTAAAATGGTAAATTTTAAGTTTTGCATTTTTTCTGTAACAAAATGTTTGGGTGATTTTATTTCTTATGAATCCATGTTTACTGGCTTTTCATATGATGAGTTATTTTTGTCAGCATGGAACAGGAGTGGCACATAATAAGGAACACAAGAAATTACAGCACAGTTTATAACCTGGAAAAGGTCTACAAGTCCCCTTTGGTCTAAAAGCATTTGGTTCAACACTGGTCCTTAAGTTTTCTTAGTGAGCTTACTCTAGTAGCTGGATTTTGAAAGGAATAACCCATGACAGACAAACACTGATCACCATTCAACCACCACCACTCACTGTTAGGATGCATCTTAATCCAACATCAAATAAAAATTGAATTCAAGTACTGAATGAGAAGGCACAGGTGACCTTCTGCCACCCAGGCCATGGCTCCGATACCTGGAATTAGCTTCAAGGCATCCTCCAGGTACTCATCTTCAGTGATGGGCAAGTCATCTATCTTCATCTCCAGGGTGAAATCACGAACAGTCCAAACAAAGTCTGGAAAGAAACTCACAAACTCGATGGAGTCCTTTACCTTATCAGGTGCTGAGGAGGACTTTGCTTTGATTAGCTCTGTGAGTTCAGTCACATAGCTGAGAATGAAGCTAAGGAAGGAGAAACGCTTTACAATTTCTGGACCTGATACACACACAAAGTTTATAAATACCATTTCCTGTGCCCCCTCCTCAATCATGACAATTAAGTCACAGGGAAGTCGACAGTCTCACTTGCCATTCCTATAAACTCACAAAACTTGGTGGTTTGGTTCCTGGAAGGATATTGCAGCTGCTCCAGGGCCTGGTGGTTGATGGTGTTCATGCTGTTGTAGATCAGGGTGCTGCTCAGAAGCACCGTCAGGGCAAAGATCCATGAGTCATTTTTAGGGTCACCCTAGAAAGCATATTAGAGCAAAAGACCAAGGAGTCTATCGATCTTCCCATTCATTAATATATTGACTAGAACATAGTACATATGTACTAATAAGCAGTAAATGATTTCTATTACAAATTGCATGTGTCACAGTCAACATTAAAAACACAATGTATTCACGGGGCATCTTCTAAATGCTAGGCAGTATATTTGGTTGTACGGGTGCATGGTTCCATGTGACAGTCCCTGCCCTCAAATGACTTTCTGGATGAGCAGACCAATAAGTTAATTTGCAACCAAGTAAATAATCTCTGCCAGGACTTCAACCAAAGGTGATAATGTAAAAAAAAATAAAGGGGTAAATCTAATAAATGAAAAAAAGGGCCCTGTGAATGTTGAGCAAGAAGAGACTACATTTCACTGTGAAGTGACAGCAAGCAGGAAAAATAGTGGGTTTTAAAGAAATGACAGAATGTGGACTTGTAGAAATAAAGAGATCATGCAGGTGAAACTACCCACACAAGCTGAGTCAGAATTGTTAAAAGCAGAAAAGGTGTTATGGAGTCATTCCATTTGACTGAAGCCATGTGTAAAAAATGCGTGGGTGTAGACGACAGGCTGGAAAGGAGACTCAGGACAAGATGTGAAGGACACTGAAGTTCAGCCAAACAGAATTAGATACAACCCAAATTATATCACATGTTATAAATTCAGCAAGTGGTTCTGCTGTCATCAGTCATTAGTAATTTGGTATGTTTTGATCCCTGGAACAAATGTAATTAGATTAAAAAAAATTTTTAGGCCAAAGCACAATATAATTCAGCATCAAGAGTTCATCTTCACATTTTTTGCAGGGTTGATCAATAATTAGACTACACTTAATTCATGGGGAATTAGGTTGAGGGGCCCTGGAATAATAAGTAACAAGTTGTTAGTTTTGTTTTAGTTTGAAAAATTGCTGGTACATTCAAAGAAGGGACAAACTTGTGAAAATTCAAGCATATGATAACATGATTCATGAGGTCTAATAGATATTGTTATAGTTCCTCTTCCACCTTAGTTTTATACTTTTTTTATATTGAGAACTTTTGAACTTTTGAAGTTTTAAAACATTAAAAATTTTAACTCAGAATTTCCAAATCTTTCCTCCATCTTATTTTGCACTAATACAATGAGTCTACTGCTGCAATGTAGACACAGACTTATATAAAATGAGAAATGACTGCATTTAACACTGTAAAGACAACATACCTAAAATTATCCTTTTACAGTGTTTATTTGCCAAGATTGTGCATTTTACAAGTCAGTGAAGAATTAATCTTCAAAGTCCAGAAACTTAGACTAAAACCATAAGGAATGTTCCTAGAATAACCAAAGCTTTTCTGTAGTTTATTTAAATAGACTACTTCACTCACATCCTATTTTCTATGCTGCTATAGCCAAACTTATCAATCCACACACTTTGGTTGGTAGACCCACTGACCTGATGGGTTACAAGTTAGATAATTTGCGTGTTATTTCACCAGCAAACTTTCTCTAACCCTGCAACTAGATTGCATCCATAGCAACCAGTACTGATTATAGTCTGTATTCGCCTCTAGGTCTTTACTGTTTTCACTGCTGTGTCTGTGGTACTTAGCACAGAGTCCTAGATTCAGCTGCTCAGTAAGTATTTCTTAAATTGTGTCAGTAACCCTGGTGTTAAAAATAAGATGAAAATCTTGCCCTAAAATACCAAAATATTTATGCTCTCAGAGTGTAAGTTCAAAATAAGAGAATTTAACCTCATTATCCATAATTTGCATTTGTTATTTGCAGGAATATGTCACAGAAGTTGAACTAAGATGAAGTTAAAAGGCAAGGGCAGAGCTGACTTCTCAACCTTCTGTCTTACCTTTTTCACATCACCCAGGCCCTCAGTGTCCAGAAGGACCAAGGTGTGGTTCAGCTTGGTGGGGTGGGGTATACACCACATCCAGATGCCCTTAGTTTCAGATCTGACTGTGGAGCCCAGACTAAAGCCTGCAAGGAAGGAGTAAACAACATACAGTGACATACAGTGACAAAGGATATTCCAGGAGTGACAATGGTTAAACTGGTACAATAGTAAGGGCCTAGCAGGGAGAGTAGTTGCTTTCATTTCAGGAAAGACAGTCAACACAACTGTTATACATATAAGGACTTTTTAAAGAAACACTTTGGGTCCCCTAACCCTCATACCTTTATGGGCTCAAGAGATCACATTATAGATTAATGTAAAACTCTATTAGCCTGTGTATTTTTAGCTGACCCTTCAAAGGAAGGAAAAGCATGCATTCATAAGTAGAATTAGAAAGAGGGCAGAGATGAGAACTCTGGGTTTCTATTCACCTTATGTAGTTCACCCTTTTTTTACATGGGTCGTTGTTAAGAGAAGAAGATGCTAATATGGAAAGGACAGTATTGAGGTGCCACTCTAGGCTTGTTCTCTGCAACAGTCTTCTAGTTTGGGTGTAGTGAGGACTGATTTTTGAAATGTAACCATGTAATCAGTAATGTGAGGATCTTAACACCTACATAAGTAGACAAGGTTTGTTAGATAAGAAATCATCTAAGTTTTTGAGATGGACAGTAACAAAATCAAAAATATATTTAGAAAAGTTAGTATGGTATTGGAATAGGGGAGAAACTAGGAATTGAGATCCTGGAGTAGTTAGAAGGCTTCTGGAATTTTAGAGCTGTTATGGACTCAAGTGACCATTTAGTCCACTGGGAGATTACCTGGTTATTACCTGATGCCATCTTGAGTAGAAAATATAAGGGACATTGTTGAAACTCCCTAAATAATATTGATCTATCATTTAAAAAACTTGTTTAGTCCCTCAAATAAAACCTATGAATTTACTTGGGTCAGACAAGGAAAATTGTTCTCTGATGGTGGACAAGAATTCTCGTGAAAGAAAGATAAAGACAAAATATTTTGCTTAGAAGCTAATGGGAGATTGGAAAGTAAGAGGGGAGAGAGAGGGAAGGAGGAAATAAAGGTTGAGAGAGGAGGGAAGAGAGAAGGAGGGGGGAAAAGAGAGAGATTGAGAGAGATAGCGGGTTGGATGTATGGGATCCAGAGTTTAGTGGACTGCAGTTCAACCCTAGTAGTGCTGAGTCAGCGAGGAATTAATAGATTCGAAAATAATGTCTGCATGTTCTAAACAGAAAATCCTACACGACCATGGGGAGATTCTCCTAAAAAATCAATAAGAACCATAAGAAACAACCTAACCAAGTTAAAAACAAACACAAAAAACAAACTCCACACCAGTGAGTAATAAGAACATTCACATTGTGCTGAACTACAGAGTACATTGACCCTGAACTATTCTTTTTGTTTTCATAGAGACCATAACATTGAAGGGAAAGCTCAATGCTTTTTAGTAATTAACACAATCTTTGAAAGTGTTCAAGACCTAGAAGTCACTTAGAGACTTCTTGTGGCTCTTGGGATACTTACCAGTGATGACTCAACACTATACAATTGAACAAGACTTCAGACATTTATTCTCAAATAAAAAGGCATGCCTTACTATCAGAATCAGCTAAAGTAAGTGAATACTGTAGATTTATCCTAAATTTGCTGTTACTATGGGGAAGGGAGTTGAAATTTTAAGTTGATTTAGTGTTTTTTTTTCCCTCACATTTTACATAACTAATTACAGATGATAAAAAAAAGAATGCTGTGCATCAAGTAAAATTTCAGATCTAAAGTTGGGGGGAGGGGAAACAAAGGAGAAATATAATATTTGCACTGAAAAAAATAGGAAATACAAACGTCAAATAAATAAAGGTTCTCCATTATTTATAATCAATTAATTATTTATAGTGAAGCATATGACTATGCAGTTACCAGATTAGTAAAAGCTAAAATGTGTGACAGGAAGCAGGTCCAAGGTGGTGGCATAAAGGAGCCTGAACACACCTCGTCCCACAAACACACTGAATCTTCATTTACACACAAAGCAATTTATTTTTATGAAGAACTGAGGCCTGAGTAACACCTTCTGAACAACAAGGAATAAAAAGACAACATTAAAAAATGGCAGGAGATACAGAGACAAGAAATGGAGGGAGCCCTACCCACAGAGTGGCCCTGCAGTAGAGAGGGATATTGCTGAGTTACAGGAGCACACACTTGCCTGCCTTTGGGCAAGGAAGAAAAGCTGTGAGTTGGAGGGTTTAAAGCCAACCATGATTATACCAGAAGGAAAGTGACTTTCAGAACTTAAGTGCCTACCAAATGGCAGGGGAACTGATGGAAACTCTGGGACTAGATATGCTAGTGAGCACCATTGTTTGCATTCCCCACAGACACTGCTAGTGTGGAAAGGAGCAAGGTGAGCACCATTGTTCATGTTTCCCATGCACATTGATTGCATGGACAAGAGCAGGGTCAGGTAATAACACCTGCTCCAGATGTGATGGAGGTGTGATGGCCCTAAACATGCTTCTCAGAGATCTAGCAGTCCTACTAAGGTGGTACCAGTGTGATGCTCACACAGATTCACCCTACTAATGCTGCTTCTGTCTCTGGTCACCCTGTTTTCACATTACCAGCCCAGTGCCAACTGGGGAGAACCCTGGACTGCACTCTCCATTAGCAGCCACACCATTAGCCCATTAGCATGGTCCTGGCTGGCACCCACTTAGGAGACCACTGGCCAAGCCCTCTACCTATAGTTCCCCACCAGCGAATCCTCAGAATGTTGCCTACCTGGGAGTTCTCTGGACTGTGCCCCTTGAACACTGGCTGCCAACTTGTCAGCATGGCAGCATGGCCCCAACTGGCAACCACACAATAAAGTCCCAGCCCATACCCTGGGATCTCTGGCTCTGGGACACCATGGACTATGCCCACCAATCCTCCATCCATCCAGCTAGTTTTCCAGCTAGCCAACACTGCAAGGCACATGCAATCTACCAAGGCGATGTCCTCACACAAGTTCACACCTTCAAGACTGGGAGAAGTAGCCCTCTTGCCTAATCTATAGAAACAAACACAGAAAGTCAAACATAATGAGGGACACAGAGGAATATGCTTGAAACAAAAGAATAAGACAAAGCTTCAGAAAAAGAATTAAATGAAACTGTTAATCATTCTACCCAATAGAAAGTTTAATGTAATGGTTATAAAGATACTCACTAGACTTGAGAAGAGAGTGGATGAACTAATGAAAATCTTAACAGAGAGATAAAAAATATTTAAAAAAGGAACAATAAATGAAGAATACAATAAATGAAATGTGAAGTACACTAGAGGGAATTGACAGTAGACTAGAGGATGCAGAATGGATCAGTGACTTGGGAAACAGAATAATGAAGTGCAGTCAAGCTGAATAGCAGAAAGAAAAAAGAATAGAAAGAAGTGAGGATAGGTTAAGGGATCTCTGGAACAATATCAAGAATCCTAAAATTTGCATTATAGGAGTACTAAAAGAAGGAGAGAAAGCAAGGGGTGGAAAACTTATTTAAAGAAATAATAGCTGAAAACTTCCCTAGTCCAGGGAAGGAAACACATTCAAGTCCAAGAATCACAGAGTCTCCAACAAGAAGAATCCAAGGAGGCCTATACCAAGACACATAATAAAGTATCAAAGATCGAGAGAAAGAGAGAATCTTAAAAGCAGCAAGAGGAAAGCAATGAGTTACCTACAAGGGAAACCCCATAAGGCTTTCAGGTGATTTTTTTTTCATCAGAAACATGACAAGCCAGAAAAGAATGGCATGATATATTCAAAGTGCTGAAACAAACAGACCTACAACCAAGAATACTCTACCAAGCAATGTTATCATTTAGAATTGAAGGAGAGATAAAGTTTCTCAGATAAATACAGGTCAAAGGAGCTTGCCACTACTAAACTAGCCTTACAAGAAATATTAAAGGGACTTTTTTAAAAGGAAAAGAAAAGGCCATAACTAGAAGCAAGAAAAATATGACAAGAAAAATTTCACTAGTAAACAGATAGCAAAGATAGTAGATCAATCACTTAAAGCTAGTATGAAAGTTAATACAAAATAGTAAAATCAATTATTTCTAAAATTAGTTCAGGGAATTACTAAATAAAAGATTAAAGAAGATATCATATACATAAAATGGGGATGAGGGGAAGTTAAAAACATACTGCTGTTAGAATACATTTGAACTTAAGTGAACAACTTAACATGTATTGCTATATATGTAAGACATCATATATAAACCCCATGGTAACCACAAACCAAAAATCTATAATAGATATACAAAAAATAAAGAGAAAGGAATCTAACCATAACACTAAAGAAAGTAATCACTTTCTTTAAAGGGAGGAGAGCAAGAAGAAGAGATCAGAGATGAATGACAGAAACAACCAGAAAACATGTAACAAATTACAATAAGTACATGTTTATAAATAATTACTTTGAATGTAAATGGACTAAATCCTCCATTAAAATGTCAGGGTGACTGAATAGATTAAAAAAAAGAAAGACCCATCTATATGCTGCTTGCAGGAGACGCACTTCAGATCTAAAGACACATACAGACTGAAATGGAAGGGATGGAAAAAGATATTCTGTGAGAATAGAAATGAAAAAAGACAGCTGGTGCAGTAGTACTTACATCAGAGGAAATAGACCTAAAACCAAAACTATGAAGAGACAAAAAAGGATATTATAAAATGATTAAGGGCTCAATCCAGCAAGAAGATATAACAATTAAAAATATCTACACACCCAACAGAGGAGTACCTAGATACATAGAGCAAATATTGTAGACATGAAGTGAGAAACAGACAACAATATACTAATAGTAGAGAACTTTAACACCACACTTACATCAATGGATAGATTATCCAGAGAGAAAATCAATAAAGAAACAGTGGCACATTAGAATGTCCCACTTTGAATGATGCATTAGATCAAATTGACCTAATAGATAAATACAGAATATTCCATATAAAAACAGCAGAATAATCATTCTTTGAAAGTGTACATTCTCCAGGATAGATGAAATGTTAGGCCACAGAACAACTCTTAATAAATTTAGTAAGACTGAATTCATAACAAGCATTTTTTTTGACCATGCAATATGAAATTGGAAATCAGTTATTGGAAAAAACAAAACACATGGAGGCTAAGCAGCATCCTACCAAACAATCAATGAATCAACAAAGAAATTAAAGAGAAAATTAAAAATACTTGGAGAATAATGAAAATACAAACACAACAATGCAAAATCTTTGGGATGCAGCAAAAGCAGTTTGAAGAGAGAAATTTATAATTTTGCATGTCTATCTCAAGGAACAAAAATCTCAAATAAATCTAACCAACTCTTAAAGGAACTAGAAAAAGAACAAAACCCAAAGTTAGTAGAATAAGGAAATTATAAAGTAGAAGAAGGAAATTAAAGGGAATTTATAATTATATTTGTATTTATATTTATATTACATTTATATAATTAATTTATATAAATATAAATATAATACAGACTAAAACATTTAGAAAAGATCAGTGAACTCAGATATGATTCTTTGAAAAGATAAATCAATAAACATTTAGACAGACTCACAATAAAAAAAGAGCAGACTCAAATAAATAAAATCAGAAACAAAAAGGGAGAAGTTACAACTGACACCACAGAGATAAAAACAATTATAAGAGATTACCATGAAAAATTATATGCCAAAACAGTGGACAACCTAGAAGTAGATAAATTCCTAGAAAAATACAACCTCCCAAGGTTGGCCCAGGAAAAAACAGAAAATATGAACAAACCAATTACTAGTAACAAAATCTAAGTGGAAATCAAGAACTCCCAACAAACGAAAGTTTTGGACCAGATGGCTTCACAGGAGACTCAACCAAACATTTAAACAAAAGTTAATACCTACCCTTCTCAAGCTATTCCAAAAGTTTGAGAGGTAGGAAAGCTTCCAAACTCATTCTATGAGGCCAAAACCGCCTTGATAGCAAACCCAGACAAAGACACTACAAAAAGAAGAAAATTATAGGCCAATATCCCTGATGAACATAGATATAACAAAATATTACAGGACTGAATTCAAAAATACATTAAAAGGTCACTCACATGATCAAGTGGAATTTATTCCAGGGATGCAAGGATAGATAGTTCAATATCCACAAACCAATCAATGTGATACAGCATATTAACAAAAGGAAGGATAAAAACCATACGGTTATCTCAATTGATGCTGAGAACATTTGACAAAATCCAAGATCCATTCATGATAAAAACTCTCAACTAGTGAGTATAGAGGCAACACATCTAAACATAATAAAAGCCATACATGACAAACCCACACCTAACAACATGCTCAAAGGTGAAAAGTTGAAAGTTTTTACTCTAAGATCAGGAAAAAGACAAAGATGCTTACTCTCACCATTTTTATTCATCACAGTACTGGAAGTCCTACCCATAGCAATCAGGCAAGAAAAAGAAATGAGAGGTGTCCAAATTGATGGGGTAGAAGTAAAATTGTCACTACTTGCAGATGACTTGATACTATATAAAGAAAATGCTAAAAACTCCACCAAAAAGCTACTAGAACTAGTAAATAAATTCAGTAAAATTTCAGGATACAAAATCAATGTATAGAAACGTATTGTGTTTCTTATATACAAATAATGAACTAAAAGAGAAATAAATTAACAAATCAACCCCATTTACAATTACATCAAACAGAATAAAATACCTATGAACAAATTTAACCAAGTTGGTGAAAGACCTGTATTCTGAAATCTCTGACATTGATGAAAGAAATTGAAGATAGGACAAATAAATGGAAAGATATTCCATGCTCATGGATTAGAAGAATTAATATTGTTGAAATGGCCATCCTGCCCAAAGCAATTTACAGAGTCAATGCAATCCCTATCAAAATACCAAGGACATTTTTCATGGAAATAGAAAAAATCCTAAAATTTGTATGGAATCAAAAAGACCCAAACAGTCACAGCAATCTTGAGAAAGTAGAACAAAGCTGGTGGTATCACTCCCTGATTTTAAACCATACCACAAAGTTACAGTAATCAAAACAGTATGGTATACTGGCATAAGAACAGATACATAGAACAGTGGAATAGAATAGAGGGTCCAGAAATAAACCCATGCTTACAGGGTCAAGTAATATATGACAAAGGGGGCAAAAATAAACAATGGGGAAAAGATAGTCTCTTCAATGAATGGTGCTGGGAAAACTGGACAGCAACATGCAAAAGAATGACATGGTATTTGTTTCTTACATCATGTACAAAAATAAATTCAAAGTTGATTAAAGACTCAAATATAAGATATGAAACCATAAAATTCCTAGAAGAAAACAGACAATAAATTCTTGAGCATCAGCATTAGTAATTTTTGTCTGGAGTCTCCCTGGGAAAGAAGAACAAAAGCAAAATAAACAAGTGGGACAACATCAAATTAAAAAGCCTCTGCACAGCAAAGGAGACCAACCAAAGTGAAAAGACAAGCTACTGAATGGGAGAAGATATTTGCAGATGACATATCTGATAAGGAGCTAATATCCAAAATATAAAAAGAACTCATGCAACTCACACCAAAATAATAATAACAATAACAATAACAACAACAACAATAATAATAATTTGATTTAAAAATGGGCACAGGACCTAGATAGACATTTTTCCACAGAACTACCGTACAGATGGCCAACAGGTACATGAAAAGATACTCAACATCATTAGTCATCAAGGAAATGCAAATCAAAACGGCAATGAGATACCAGCTCACACCAATCAGAATGGCTTATATTAACAAGACAAGAAATAACAAGTGTGGTTAGAATATGAAGAAAAGGGAATCATCTTACACTATCAGTGGGAATGTAAATTAGTGAAGCCACTATGGAAAGCAGTATGGAGGTTTCTCAAAAAATCAAAAATAGAAATACCATATGATCTAGCAATTCCATCTCTGGGAATCATCCAAAGAAAACAAAATCACTAATCTGTAAAGATATATGCACCCCTGTGTTTATTACAGCATTATTTACAGTGGCCAAAGTAGGAAACAACCTAAATGCACATCCATAGATAAACAGATAAAGATGAGGTGGTGTATATATACATTTACAAAGGAATATTACTCAGCTATAAAAAGAATGAAATTTGCCATTTGCAACACCATAGATGTACCTAGAGGTATTAGGCCAAGTGAAATAAATCAGGCAAAGACAAATAGCATATGATTTCACTTATATGTGGAATCTAAAAAACAAAACAAGCAAACAATACTGAAACAGACTTATAAACACAGAGAACAGACTGTAGACTGCCACAGGGGAGTGTGGGAGAGTGGGTGAAATAGACAAAGGGGAAAAAACTAGTGAGAATGTCGATATCTTGATCTGGGTGATGGTTATATACATACATACACATGTCAAAATTCATCAAGCTGTCCACTAAAATTTGTACAGTTTGTTGTATGTACCTCAATATAAAAAATTTTTTTAAAAGGCTTATATTACCAAATGGTGGTAAGAATGTGGAAAAATCTTAGTTACTGCTAATAATCACACAAATTGTATATCAAGTTTGAAAACTGTTTCATATTATCTCGAAAGGCTGGAGACACACATACCCTGTGATCTTGCAATTCCATTACTGGGTATAACAAATAGGTGAGGTTTGGGTCATGTATGCTAGGATATAAATAAGAAAACACTTCATAAAAAATAAAACCTGGGAATAATATCAACATCCATCAATAATAAATGAGAAACAAATTGTGATATTTTCATACAATTGCACACTATAACCTAGTTAAAACAAATAAATTACAATACAAATAAGAATGTGGATGATTCTTACAAACTTCTTGGTGAGAAAAACCAACAACACAAAAGAATACATACAATATAATTCCATTTTATATAGACTTTAAATGCAGGATAAATTAAACTGTGTTTTAGAAATACAGAGACTACAAAGCTATTTTAAAAAGAAAGAGGAAGAAGTGCCATGAAAATAAGAAATATTGGTAAGCACCAGTGAGACGTGAAAGGGTATATTTGGACTTGTGGGTGTTTGCACTGTTTTACTTCCTGGCCTGAGCAGTGGTTATGTGGGTGATCACTTTACATTTATTACCTTTATTGTACATGTATGTTTCACACACTCTTCTGTGTGTATTTTCACATATCAGAAAATACTAACTACAAAAAGAGAAGGTAGTATAACTTATCAAACTTTTGTTAAGAAATAGATCGAGCAAAAAAAACAGCTCTTGGCTCCCTTGAGATACAGGAATCACAGCTTCCTCCCTCTTTCCCTTTCCCCCTCCCCCTACTTTTTAAAAAGCAAAGAGGCTATTGTGTCTACAATAAACTAAATTTTTATGCTGCTGGGAATGACCCTGTAATTCGGGTAAATGGGATGCAGGAGAAAGGGAGTAATGGCAGAAGCTGAGCTCTTGAGCAGGTGAGAGTGGATGGGATCCAGAGGACTAGTGTAGGGCTCTTTCAGTAGGGTTGGGAGGCTCTTCTTTTGCATAAGATAAAAGAATAAGATTTTGTGGACAAGCAGGGTTGAGGTTGTACATTTGGTGGTGAGAATTGGAGGTTTTCAGTAGCCGGGGTCAGGCTCTTCCTTAAGATGACACTAGAGAAGGTGTGATCAGCTCTGCAGGTGAGATCTACCTTCTCACTGTTTCCCAGCAAACAGCCCCTGTACCAGGACAACACTCACCATGGTTCTGCCCTGCCAGGAGGTTCATCAAGTAGGACTTTCCTGTCCGATACAGCCCTGCAATGGCCACCACCACCACAGGTTGAGATACCTCATAGAGAATCTGTAATGCTTCTGGATTTACCATCAGCTGCTCTTCCTGGTTTTCCACTAGACAAATGGGTGCTGTCTTGGTGGGTCCAGATGCCATAGTGACCTGTAACCCAGAAGAGCTCTTCAATAGAATAAAGATCCCAAAGTCATCTCTAATAGTTAGGTGAAGTACACATATATAGTGAATATAGTGAATAGCTTTCTGCTTATGCTATATATATATATATATATATATATATATATATGTACCTCTATGTATCTCTCAATTTCCTTCATTTGTAGACTTCTAAGAGAATGTATGTAGCCTAGTGTGTCAAGGCCTGGTATAGATGCCATATGTCTATTGTCTATTGATCTTTAAGTGAACTCTAAAATAGCTTTGTCCTGGAAATGCACAAAGTGAATAGAATGAGTAAAGCAAAGGACTGATGATGGAGTCCTGAGAAAACTAGCATTTCAGGGGTACAGAGCCAGAATGGGACATGAAGGAGATGAATAGTCAGAAGAATTTTTTTTTAGAGTTCCAGGACAATATGGTGTCTCATTCACTCTATAAATATTTGTTGAATATCTACCGTGTGCTGCACTATTCTAGGTGCTCGGTGTCCACAAGTGAACAAAATGGATAAAATCCTGCCTCATGGAGCTCTAGTCTAGTAGGGCCAGACAGGTATTTAGCAAAACAAACAAAGATCTATATGTGTTAGATGACGGTAAGTGTGCTGGAGAAAAATTAGTAAGTAATGAAACATGCGGCAAAAGGGCAGTGTGATTATATATATGATGTTCTGAGAAAGAGACCAAAGGAAGGTGATCAGTGACCTTCAAGAAGGCAGATTCAGTGAAAGGGTGCGAGGAGGCAGATGGATGGAGGGGTGGCCGTGAAAGCAGGCAGAAGAGACCGTGTAGCTTGCCTCAGCATGTAAAGGGAAGATGTGTACGGTGCCGGAAAGCACATTTCTTGTTTATAAGCTTACAACAGAAAATTACACCTCACCATTCTTCCTAAGATCCCCTCTGGAAAATATCTTAAAAAGTGTCAGCCTAAACGGTCCTCCCTGCGGTCCATGCATTTGCTGCGGGATGGTGAAGCCATGTGGAAGTGCAGTTTTGAGGCCATACCTCAAAAAGTACCATCCTCACACATTTTGAATGGTTAATAAAAATAATCAGTAATCCAAATTTTAGATTTAAATTGTCTCTAAGACAACGATCATCTTTTCTTTCTGTTTTCCCAATGCACAGCAGGGCAGGGTGCAGTTAGGACATTTCAGGAGGGGTGGGAGAGATGAAGGAAGTGACCCCACCCAGTGCCTCGGAAAGGCCTCCACTTTGGTTCCTCAATCAGAGAAAAGATTTACGCTCCCATGACTAAATTAGAGCAGGACGCACTCCTTCTCCCAAGCATTGCTAGGTAGATGTGCTCCAGGAAGGGCAGCGCGTCCCGGGGACTCACTCCGAGCACCGTCGCCTCGCAGCCGCCTCGGGTTCAAACCGAGACGCGGAGCCGCCGGGAACAGAGCGCCCGCGTCGGGCTCCGCGCTGTCCTCCTGCTCCCTCCCCACCCGCCGGGGTGAGTGTGCCCGGGACTTTGCTGTTAATTAGTTAACAGAAATGTGCACGCAAGACCAAGTTTAGGAGCGAACTTACCTGATGCTGACGCTGCGGCCAGGGGCCGAGTTTTTAGCTGCCCTCGATCACCTCTTGCGCGCTGCTCTGCGTCTGCTCCTAGAGAAACCCACAGTTCTCTTTAGAAGTTAAGAGTAAACCGGATATTACAACCATTCTTTTAAGGTTGAGGATGAGGAAGAACTGAAATCGAAAGGACATGCTTTATTCGTGTTTCAGTTGTCACCCTTTTTAACCCAGTCAGCAAAGTTGGAACATCCTTGGTTCCTCCCGTCGCGCTTCAGTTCGGAAACCCAGGCCCGTAGATCTTCCACATTTCGAATTGGTTTCCTTGGCCTCCATAAATACAGAGCAGCAGACGTTCATGTGAGCAAAGTAACAGTAGGTTGGGAATACTTCAATAGCTTGTCTCTCAGGGGTACTTTGTGAGGGAAAATTTTTCTACTTGCTCATTTCTTATCTCAACTGTTAAAAAAAAAGTATTCCTGTTATTAACGCAGCCAGCATTTTTTCATAACAATAAAAATACATGTGTGTGTATCCCCCAATTTTAGAGTTTGGAAAAAAATCACTGTTATTTGAAGTTATATTTTTCCAACTTTTTTTTTAGTAGGGTGGATGCAGGGCAGATTCTGGGGGACAGGAGCTTATATATTTTAGGGTTCACTTAAATATATACCAAGAAAATTTCAGAAGGTATTTAAAATGAACAAAGAAATCAGAACAAAAAATGCTGGCAAATACTACAAACGTTTATTCCTTCAGCTTTCAGTTTTTTACTCCTATTAGGGTATTCCTTATATATTTGAATTTTTGGGTGAACATCACTCTGAGAAAATAAAATATATGAATTTAAGGCATTCCATGGTATTGAGCTATAGAACTAGACTGTGTAATCACTCTTCAGGACATCTGTTGCCTTCCGGGTTGATACTGCTCGGAACCATGTCATGGAATCTCTAGGAGCATTGATTCACTGGCTGCTTTCCTGTGCCTAAAATGTTCTGAGTGGATTGAAAAGATGTTAAGTGTTAATTCATTGCATTTCACTATTATGTTTGTGTGAAATTGGCTGTTTGGTAACATGGTAAAAAACTAAGTTCTAACAGACGTAGAGATTCACTTTTTAGAATACTATAAAAATGTTCCTTTAATCATAGATTTGAATCAAAGCTGTTTCGTGGAGTAAAAATCACAAGACAAATTTCTAATTGCAAATTTTAAATAGTCCCATTTCTTTTTATATGTGATAAATGCAATCAAATGTTTAATTTTAATTGGGGTAAAAAAAAAAAACCGCCCCTGCCTAACCATGTGTATAGTTAAGCACACAGTTCAATAGTGTTCAGGACATTCACATTCCTGTGCAACCCATTTCCAGAGCTCTTCTCACCTCGCAGAACTGAGGTTCTGCACTCATAAGCAACAAAAAAATCCCAACTTCCTTCTCCCTTGTTCCCTGGCAACCACCATTCTACATTGTTTTTATGAATTTGACTACTCCAGGTATCCCACATAAGTACAATCATATGGTTTTTGTCTTTTTGTTACTGGTTTATTTTACTTAGCATAACGTCCTCAAGATTCATCCATATTGTAGCATGTGTAACAATTCCTCCTTTTTTTAGGCTGAATAATATTCCATTGTGTGTGTATACCACTTTATGTCTTTTTATTATTCATTGATGGACATTTGGGTTGCTTCCACCTCTTGGCTATTTTGAATAATGCTGCTATGAACTTGGATGTGCAAGTCTTTTCAAGATACTGCTTTCAAGTCTTTTCAATATATATATACTCAGAATTGGTATCAGTGAATCATTTGATAATTCTTTATAAGGCACTGCCATACTGTTTTCCACTGTACTTGCACCATTTTACATTCTCACTAACAGTGTACAGGGTTCTAATTTTTCTACACACTTACCATCACTTGCTGTATTCCTTTTTTTTTAAATAGTAGCCATCTTAATGGGTATGAGGTGATACTATGGTTTTGATTTGCATTTCCCTAATGATTAGTGATGTTGAACATATATTTATATGTTTGTTGCCCATTTGTATATCTTATATGGAGAAATGTCTACTCAAGTTCTTTCCCCATTTTTAACTGAGTTTTTGTTTTTGTTGAGTTGTAGGAATTCTTTTTTTTTTTTTTTGCATTTACTTGTTTATTCAACCAGTATATTTTTACAGTTTTATTGAGGTATAACTGACATACTATAAGCTGCACATTTAAATCGTACAATTTGATGTTTTTTTTTTTTTGAGAGGGCATCTCTCATATTTATTGATCAAATGGTTGTTAACAACAATAAAATTCAGTATAGGGGGGTCAATGCTCAATGTACAATCATTAATCCATCTCAAGCCTAACTCTCGTCAGTCTCCAATCTTCTGAAGCATAATGAACAAGTTCTTACATGGTGAACGAATTCTTACATAGTGAATAAATTCTTACATGGTGAACAGTACAAGGGCATTCATCACAGAAACTTTCGGTTTTTGATCACGCATTATGAACTATAAACAATCAGGTCAAATATGAATATTCATTTGATTTTTATACTTGATTTATATGTTGATCCCACATTTCTCCCTTTATTATTATTATTATTTTTATTTTTAATAAAATGCTGAAGTGGTAGGTAGATGCAAGATAAAGGTAGAAAACATAGTTTAGTGTTGTAGGAGAGCAATTGTAGATGATCAGATGTGTGCCTGTAGGCTATGTGTTAATCCAAGCTAGACAAGGGCAATAAACCATCCATGGATGCAGAAGATTTCTCTCAAAGCAGGGGGGATGAGGTTCTGAGCCTCACCTCTGTTGATCCCCAATTTCTCACCTGATGGCCCCCCTGCGACTGTGCCTGTCTTAGGTTGTTCCTCCCTTGAGGAATCTTACCCGTCTCTGGCTAACCAGTCATCTTCCGGGGCCATACAGGGAAATGTAAAGTTGGTAAGTGAGAGAGAAGCCATATTGTTTGAAAAGGTTAGCTTTTTACTTCTTTGCAGATTTATGCCCTGTGGCTTCTATGCCCAGCACTTGTCTTGAGGTATCTTTACCACCTGGAGGAATTATGATACTCGGTAAATTCGATATGAGGCACAAATTCTATTGAAGGGTTGTAATTAGGAAGGAAGAAGAAAAGCTATAGAGGTAGTATATGGAAGAAAACATGGGAGGATTGATTATTTCTTTGACATAACTTCTTGTAGAGTACCTTAAGTATGTATAGGTTTTAAACTACTAACTAATTTGTACACACATATTAACATAATAGGAATACGGTGACATAAACAAAGCAAATCTATAATTACCATCCATCTCCAGTGAAGCCAAGAAAACCATTTAGGCACCCTAGGCATTTGTGAAAATTTGTCTATGATATGATGGATATTGTCCAACTGTACTTGAACAGTCTGAGAGAAATCAGACAAATTAAAGCAGCCCATTTCTGGGTTCTATTCACCTCCCATATGTCCTTTTAACCGTAGATAGTCTGTAGTCACAAGATTTTGGAGTGCTACACCTTGCACCCCTCCCAACTCCTGGTTGAGTTCCAACAGTACAGATCCGGTCAAATTCGTTGTCTCACTGTATGCACATGCCAGCCTAAACATCTCCCTCCTCATTCCAATGGAAAGTCCAGGAAACAGTGGGGTGGACGCAGCCACGACCGCAGCATCGCCCAGATCCCTGTGGAGGCTTTTTGATGATCATCCCCCGGCACGAGTCCTACAGAGAGTGCTGATGCCAGAAGCTCCTCCTCATTTCGTATCTTAGTTCATTTTCTGGGTAGCCAAGCTAGGCCTTGATCTTCTGCATAGAAACAAGCAGACCCTTTGCCCACACCTTGACATGCCCTCTATACCACTGTGCAGAACTCATTGGAGGTCAGCACACAGGGACTGCTTTTTTGTTTTTTTTTTTATTAAGAGAAAGGAATATTATCAGAAAAGAGTACCTCCATAGCTGATCATCTGACACCCTTTAAGTGATCAACATTAAGGATATTTAAAGCATGCGTTCATCTTTGATTTACCAATAGTTTTATCCTATCAAGGAGTAATCCCCCTTTTCTTTCTTTCTTTCTTTTTTTTTTTAATCTTAAATCTACACTTACATGAAGAGTACTATGTTTACTATGCTCTCCCCTATATCAGGTCCCCCCTAACAACCACATTATGGTTGCTGTCCATCAGCTTAGCAAAATGTTGTAGAATCCCTACTTGTCCTCTCTGTGTTGTGCAGCCCACCCTCCCCTTTCTCCCTCCCCCCCATGCATGCTAATCTTAATACCCCCCTTCTTCTTCCCCCCACTTATCCCTCCCTGCCCACCCCTCCTCCCCAGTTCCTTTCCCTTTGGTACCTGTTAGTCCATTTTTGGGTTCTGTAATTCCGCTGCTGTTTTGTTCCTTCAGTTTTTCCTTTGTTCTTATACTCCTCAGATGAGTGAAATCATTTGGTATTTCTCTTTCTCCGCTTGGCTTATTTCACTGAGCATAATACTCTCCAGCTCCATCCATGTTGCTGCAAATGGTTGGATTTTTCCACCTCTTATGGCTGAGTAGTATTCCATTGTGTATATGTACCACATCTTCTTTATCCATTCATCTACCGATGGACATTTAGGTTGCTTCCAATTCTTGGCTATTGTAAATAGTGCTGCGATAAACATAGGGGTGCATCTGTCTTTCTCAAACTTGATTGCTGCATTCTTAGGGTAAATTCCTAGGAGTGGAATTCCTGGGTCAAATGGTAGGTCTCTTTTGAGCATTTTGATGAACCTCCAAACTGCTTTCCACAATGGTTGAACTAATTTACATTCCCACCAGCAGTGTAGGAGGGTTCCCCTTTCTCCACAGCCTCGCCAACATTTGTTGTTGTTTGTCTTTTGGATGGCAGCTATCCTTACTGGTGTGAGGTGATACCTCATTGTAGTTTTAATTTGAATTTCTCTGATAATTAGCGATGTGGAGCATCTTTTCATGTGTCTCTTGGCCATCTGTATTTCTTTTTTAGAGAACTGTCTGTTCAGTTCCTCTGCCCATTTTTTAATTGGGTTATTTGTTTTTTGTTTGTTGAGGTGTGTGAGCTCTTTATATATTCTGGACATCAAGCCTTTATCGGATCTGTCATTTTCAAATATATTCTCCCATACTGTAGAGTTCCTTTTTGTTCTATTGATGGTGTCTTTGGCTGTACAGAAGCTTTTCAGCTTAATGTAGTCCCACTTGCTCATTTTTGCTGTTGTTTTCCTTGCCCGGGGAGATATATTCAAGAAGAGGTCACTCATGTTTATGTCTAAGAGGTTTTTGCCTATGTTCTTTTCCAAGAGTTTAATGGTTTCATGACTTACATTCAGGTCTTTGATCCATTTTGAGTTTACCTTTGTATATGGGGTTAGACAATGGTCCAGTTTCATTCTCCTACATGTAGCTGTCCAGTTTTGCCAACACCATCTGTTGAAGAGACTGTCATTTTGCCATTGTATGTCCTTGGCTCCTTTATCAAATATTAATTGACCATATTTGTTTGGGTTAATGTCTGGAGTCTCTAGTCTGTTCCACTGGTCTGTGGCTCTGTTCTTGTGCCAGTACCAAGTTGTCTTGATTACTATGGCTTTGTAGTAGAGCTTGAAGTTGGGGAGTGAGATCCCCCCTACTTTATTCTTCTTTTTCAGGATTGCTTTGGCTATTTGGGGTCTTTGGTGTTTCCATATGAATTTTTGAATTATTTGTTCCAATTCATTGAAGAATGTTGCTGGTAATTTGAGAGGGATTGCATCAAATCTGTATATTGCTTTGGGCAGGATGGCCATTTTGACGATATTAATTCTTCCTAGCCATGAGCATGGGATGAGTTTCCATTTATTAGTGTCCCCTTTAATTTCTCTTAAGAGTGACTTGTAGTTTTCAGAGTATAAGTCTTTCACTTCTTTGGTTAGGTTTATTCCTTTTTGATGCAATGGTGAATGGAATTGTTTTCCTGATTTCTCTTTCTATTGATTCATTGTTAGTGTTTAGGAAAGCTACAGATTTCTGTGTGTTAATTTTGTATCCTGCAACTTTGCTGTATTCCGATACCAGTTCTAGTAGTTTTGGAGTGGAGTCTTTAGGGTTTTTTATGTACAGTATCATATCATCTGCAAATAGTGACAGTTTAACTTCTTCTTTACCAATCTGGATTCCTTGTATTTCTTTGTTTTGTCTGATTGCCGTGGCTAGGACCTCCAGTACTATGTTAAATAACAGTGGGGAGAGTGGGCATCCCTTTCTGGTTCCCGATCTCAGAGGAAATGCTTTCAGCTTCTCGCTGTTCAGTATAATGCTGGCTGTGGGTTTATCATATATGGCCTTTATTATGTTGAGGTACTTGCCTTCTATTCCCATTTTGCTGAGAGTTTTTATCATGAATGGATGTTGAATTTTGTCAAATGCTTTTTCAGCATCTATGGAGATGATCATGTGGTTTTTGTCTTTCTTTTTGTTGATGTGGTGGATGATGTTGATGGATTTTCGAATGTTGTACCATCCTTGCATCCCTGGGATGAATCCTACTTGGTCATGGTGTATGATCCTTTTGATACACTGTTCAATTCTGTTTGCTAATATTTTATTGAGTATTTTTGCATCTACATTCATCAGGGATATTGGTCTGTAATTTTCTTTTTTGGTGGGGTCTTTGCCTGGTTTTGGTATAAGGGTGATGTTGGCTTCATAGAATGAGTTTGGGAGTATTCCCTCTTCTTCTATTTTTTGGAACACTTTAAGGAGAATGGGTATTATGTCTTCTCTGTGTGTCTGATAAAATTCCGAGGTAAATCCGTCCGGCCCCGGGGTTTTGTTCTTGGGTAGTTTTTTGATTACTGTTTCAATTTCTTTGCTCGTAATTGGTTTGTTTAACTTTTGTGTTTCTTCCTTGGTCAGTCTTGGGAGGTTGTGTTTTTCTAGGAAGTTGTCCATTTCTTCTAGGTTTTCCAGCTTGTTGGCATATAGGTTTTCATAGTAGTCTTTAATAATTCTTTGTATTTCTGTGGAGTCTGTCATGATTTTTCCATTCTCATTTCTGATTATGTTGATTTGTGTTGACTCTCTTTTTCTCTTAATAAGTTGGGCTAGAGGCTTATCTATTTTGTTTATTCTCTCAAAGAACCAGCTCTTGGTTTTGTTGATTTTTGCTATTGTTTTATTCTTCTCAATGTTGTTTATTTCTTCTCTGATCTTTATTATGTCCCTCCTTCTGCTGACTTTAGGCCTCATTTGTTCTTCTTTTTCCAGTTTTGATAATTGTGATGTTAGACTATTCATTTGGGATTGTTCTGCCTTCTTCAAGTGTGCCTGGATTGCTATATACTTTCCTCTTAAGACTGCTTTCGCTGCGTCCCATAGAAGTTGGGGCTTACTGTTGTTGTTGTCGTTTGTTTCTGTATATTCCTTGATCTCTATTTTGATTTGTTCATTGATCCATTGATTATTTAGTAGCATGTTGTTAAGCCTCCATGTGTTTGTGTGCCTTTTTGTTTTCTTTGTAGAATTTATTTCTAGTTTTATACCTTTGTGGTCTGAAAAATTGGTTGGTAGAATTTCAATATTTTGGAATTTACTGAGCCTCTTTTTGTGAGCTAGTATGTGGTCTATTCTGGAGAATGTTCCATGTGCACTTGAGAAGAATGTATATCCTGTTGCTTGTGGATGTAGAGTTCTATAGATGTCTATTAGGTCCATCTGTTCTAGTGTGTTGTTCAGTGCCTGTGTGTCCTTACTTATTTTCTGCCTGGTGGATCTATCCTTTGGGGTGAGTGGTGTGTTGAAGTCTCCTAGAATGAATGCATTGCAGTCTATTTCCCTCTTTAGTTCTGTTAGTATTTGTTTCACATATGCTGGTGCTCCTGTATTGGGTGCATATATATTTAGAATGGTTATATCCTCTTGTTGGACTGAGCCCTTTATCATTATGTAGTATCTTTCTTTATCTCTTGTTACTTTCTTTGCTTTGAAGTCTATTTTGTCTGATATTAGTACTGCAACCCCTGCTTTCTTCTCACTGTTGTTTGCCTGAAATATGTTTTTCCATCCCTTGACTTTTAGTCTATGCTTATCTTTGGGTTTAAGGTGAGTTTCTTGTAAGCAGCATATAGATGGGTCTTGCTTTTTTATCCATTCTATTACTCTATGTCTTTTGATTGGTGCATTAAGTCCACTTACATTTAGGGTGACTATTGAGAGATATGTACTTATTGCCATTGCTGGCTTTAGATTTGTGGTTACCAAAGGTTCAAGGTTAGCTTCTTTAGTATCTTACTGCCTAACTTAGCTCGCTTATTGAGCTGTTATATACACTGTCTAGAGATTCTTTTCTTCTCTCCCTTCTTATTCCTCCTCCTCCATTCTTCATATGTTGTGTGTTTTGTTCTGTGCTCTTTTTAGGAGTGCTCCCATCTAGAGCAGTCCCTGTAGGATGCCCTGTAGAGGTGGTTTGTGGGAAGCAAAATCCCTCAGCTTTTGCTTGTCTGGGAATTGTTTAATCCCACCATCATATTTAAATGATAGTCGTGCTGGATACAGTATCCTTGGTTCAAGACCCTTCTGTTTCATTGCATTAAGTATATCATGCCATTCTCTTCTGGCCTATAGGGTTTCTGTTGAGAAGTCTGATGTTAGCCTGATGGGTTTTCCTTTATAGGTGACTTTTTTCTCTCTAGCTGCCTTTAAAACTCTTTCCTTGTCCTTGATCCTTGCCATTTTAATTACTCTGTGTCTTGGTGTTGTCCTCCTTGGATCCTTTCTGTTGGGGGTTCTGTGTAATTCCATGGTCTGTTCGATTATTTCCTCCCCCAGTTTGGGGAAGTTTTCAGCAATTATTTCTTCAAAGACACTTTCTATCCCTTTTCCACTTTCTTCTTCTGGTACCCCTATAATACAAATATTATTCCTTTTGGTTTGGTCACATAGTTCTCTTAGTGTTGTTTCATTCCTGGAGATCCTTTTATCTCTCTCTATGTCAGCTTCTATATGTTCCTGTTCTCTGGCTTCTATTCCTTCAATGGCCTCTTGCATCTTATCCATTCTGCTTATAAATCCTTCCAGGGATTGTTTCACTTCTGTGATCTCCTTCCTGACATCTGTGATCTCCTTCCGGACTTCATCCCATTGCTCTTGCATTTTTCTCTGCATCTCATCCCATTGCTCTTGCATTTTTCTCTGCATCTCTGTCAGCATGTTCATGATTTTTATTTTGAATTCTTTTTCAGGAGGACTGGTTAGGTCTGTCTCCTTCTCAGGTGTTGTCTCTGTGATCTTTGTCTGCCTGTAGTTTTGCATTTTCATGGTGATAGAGATAGTTTGCAGACCTGGTACGAGTGACCGCTGGAAGAGCTTCCCTTCTTGTTGGTTTGTGGCCTTCCTCTCCTGGGAGAATAGCGACCTCTAGTGGCTTATGCTTGTCAGCTGTGCACAGACATGGCTTCTGCTACCTGCCCGTTTGCTATGGAGTTTATCTCCACTGTTGCAGTGGGCGTGGCCTGGCTGGGGCTGCTACTCCAAAGTGGTGGAGCCCCGTTGGAGGGGGAGCGGCCAGGAGGCTATTTTTCTCTGTAAGGGGCCTCTGTGCTCCCTGTTGCACAGGGGGTTAGAGTGCCCAGGGATCCCCAGATTCCCTGCCTCTGGTCTAAGTGTCCTGTCCTGCCCCTTTAAGA
Organism: Manis javanica; assembly: GCF_040802235.1. Classification (NCBI taxonomy): domain Eukaryota; kingdom Metazoa; phylum Chordata; class Mammalia; order Pholidota; family Manidae; genus Manis; species Manis javanica. The sequence goes on from NC_133159.1 coordinate 75,234,507, forward strand.
CTTCCAAAAAGCACTCTCCAAACCAAAACAACAACAGCAACAATGAGAGAGGGAACAGAAAAAAAAAAAAAAGGAAAAAACATGCGATTTTTTTTTTTTTTCCTCAGGCGCCGGTCCCAGGCACCCGCTCACTGGTCCTGCTGCCCTGCCTCCCTAGCACCGGGGTCCCTGTCCCTTCAAGGCTTCCAAAAAGCACCCGCCCACCGGTCCCGCAGGGAAAAACACGCTATATTCTTTGTCTTCAGGCACCGGTCCCAGGCACCCTCTCACCGGTCCTGCTGCTCTGCCTCCCTAGCACCGGGGTCCCTGTCCCTTTAAGGCTTCCAAAAAGCACTCGCCAAAAAGAGAAAAAAAAAGGGGAAAAACGCGCGATTTCCTCCATCCTCATGCGCCGGTCTCATGCACCTGCCCTCCTGTCCCGCAGGGAAAAACACGGGATAGTCTTTGTCCTCAGTCACCGGTCCCAGGCACCCGCTCACCAGTCCCGCTGCCCTGCCTCCCTAGCACCGGGGTTCCTGTCCCTTTAAGGCTTCCAAAAAGCACTTGCCAAAAAAAGAAAAAAAAAGGGGAAAAACGCGCGATTTCCTCCATCCTCAGGCGCCGGTCTCAGGCACCCGCCCACTGGTCCCGTAGGGAAAAACACGTGGTAATCTTTGTCCTCAGGCACTGGTCCCAGGCACTGCTCACCGGTCCCACCGCCCTGCCTCCCTAGCAACGGGGTCCCTGTCCCTTTAAGGCTTCCGAAAAGCACTCGCCAAAAAAAAAAAACAAAAACGCTCCGGTTTCTTTCCACCCGCCGGGAGCCGGAGGGAGGGGCGCCTGGGTCCCGCCGGGCCGGGGCTTGTATCTTACCCCCTTCGCAAGGTGCTGGGTTCCTTCATGTGTGGATGTGGTCTGGATGTTGTCCTGTGTTCTCTGGTCTCTATTTTAGGAAGAGTTTTGTTTGTTATATTTTCATAGCTCTATGTGTTTTTGGGAGGAGATTTCCACTGCTCTACTCACGCCGCCATCTTGGCTCCGCCTCGAGTTGTAGGAATTCTTTATATATTCTAGATATTAATCCCTTAAAACATATGGTTTGCAATTATATTTTCCCATCCTGAAATTTGTGTTTCACTCTGCTTTGAAGTATAGATGTTCAACATTTTTTATTTTAATGTACTCCAATTTATCTATTTTTCTTTTGCCTTTGCTTTTTGTGTCATACCCAAGACATCATTTCCAAATCCAATGTCATGAAATTTCCCTTATGTTTTAAGAGTGTTATAGTTTGGGTCTTACATTTAGGTTTTTGACTCATTTTGAGTTAATTTTTATGTATGGTATAAGGAGGGTCTAATTTCATTCTTTTGCATGTGGATATACAGTTTTCCCAACACTATTTGTTGAAAAGACTGCCTGTCATTCCCTCGTTGAATAATCTTGGCATCTTTATTGAAAATCATTTGATCATAAATGCTAAGGTTTATTTCTGGGTTTTCTCTTCCATTGGTCCATACGTCTTTCTTTATGCTAGTACCACACTGTTTTGATTACTATAGTTTTTAGTAAGTTTTGAAATCAGGAAGTGTGAGACCTCCAAGTTTGTTGTTTCTTTTTGAGATTCTTCTAACTATTTGGATCCCTTGAAATTCCATGTCAATTTTAGGGTGACATTTGTTGAATTTGATTGTTTAAGTGTGTTTCTATTTCTGCAAAAATGACATTGACATTTTGATAGGGATTGTATTGAATCTATAGATCTCTTTGGAAAGTATTGACCACTAAACAATATTAAATCTTGCAACCTATGTACACGAGATGTCTTTTCCATTTGTTGTCTTCTGTGTGTTTTATAGTTTTGAGTGTACAAGTCTTTAGCTTCCTTGCTTGAGTTTCTTCCTAAGAATTTACTATTTTTGGTGCTATTGTAAATGGAAATGTTTTCTTAATTTCTGTTATAGTTTGTTGATTGTAAGTTTTAGAAATGCAGCTGATTTTGAGTGTTGATTTTGTATCCTGAAACTGATGCATTATTTGATTAATTGTAACAATTTTTGGTAGAATATTTAGAATTTCCTTCATACAAGATTATGTCTTCAAACAGGATAATTTTAATTTCAAATTTCAACAGCTATTATTTCTTTTCCTAGGCTAATTGTTTTGGCTAGGACTTCCAGTATTATGCAGAATAGAAGTGGTAAAAACAAGGGTCCTTGTCTTATTTCTGATCTTAGAAGAAAATTAGTCTTTCACCACTCAGTATTATGCTAACTATGGGCTTTTCATATGTGGCCTTTACTGTGTTGAGATAATTTTCTTCTATTCCTAATTTGTTTTGTATTTTTATCATGAAATGGTGGCAATGCCTTTTCATCAATTGATATGATCAGGTGTTTTTTTTCCCTGCATTGTGTTTGTGTGGTGTATTCCACGGCTCCATTTTCCTAAGTGTACCATCCTTGCATCCCAGGAATAAATCCTATTTGCTCATGGTGTATGATTCTTTTAATTCTGTTTGCTAGTATTTTGTTGAAGACTCTCAGTGTGGATCAGGGATATTGGTTTGTAGTTTTCTTTTCTTGTAATGTCATTGTCCAGTTTTAATATTAGAGTAATGCTGAATTAATTGAATGAATTTGGTGTTTCTTCCTCTTCAGTTTTTGGAAGAGTTTGAGGAGGACTGGTTTTCATTCTTTTTTAAATTAAAGAATTTCATTTGATGGTATTTGATAGAATTCACCAGTAAAGCCACCTGGTCCTGGGTTTTTCTTTGTTGGGAATTTTTTGGTTACTGATATAATCTCCTTGTTAGTTATAGTTAAGATTTTATTTCTTCATGACTCAGTCTTGGCAGAGCTTGTATTTCTAGGAATTTAACCATTTCATCTAGATTATCCAATTTGTTAGCATACAATTTTTCATAGAATTCTCTAATTCTCTATTTCTATAGAATTGGTTGTAATGTCTTCTCTTTCATTTGTGATTTTGAGTATTCTCTCATTTTTCTTAGTTAATCCAGCTAAGGGTTTGTCAAATTTGTTGATATTTTTGAAGGACCAACTTTGGTTTTACTGATTTTCTCTATTATTTTTCTATTCTCTATCTCGTTTGTCTCTGCTTTCATCTTTATTACTTCTTTCTGCTAGCTTTGCATTTAGTTTGTTCTTTTTAGTTCCTTAACATGTAAAGGTAAGTGGTTGATTTGCAATATGTTCTTTTTTAATGTAAGCATATATAGCAACAAATCTTCCTCATAACACTGCTTTTGTTGTATCCTATAAGTTTTAGTATTCATTTCTCTCCAATTTCTCTTAAATTTCTTAGACCATTTATTGTTTAAGTGTGTGTTGTTTAATTTCCACGTATTTGTGAATTTTACAGTTTTCCTTCACCTGACTTTTAATTCCTTGCCATTGTGATCAGAAAATATAGTTTGTATGATTTCAATAATTTTAAATGTATTAAGACTTGTTTTGTGCCATCACATAAAGTTTACTCTAGAAAGTGTTCCATTTGTGCTTGAGAAAAATGTTTATTCTATTGTTTTTGGGAGTAGTGTTTTATATGTTTGTTAGGTCCAGCTGGCCTATAGTGTTGTTCAACATTTCTTTATTGATCTTGTTTCTAGTTATTCTATTCATTGTTAAAAGATGTATGGTGCAATCTTCTATATTAAGACATATTATGCAAATATATCTATTTCTCCCTTCAATTCTGTCAGTATTTGCTTCTAATATTTAGCTCTGATTTTGGGTACATATCTATTTATAATTGATATATCTTCTTGGTGAATTGACACAGTCATCATAATATAATATCTTCCTTTGTCTCTGATAGTCTATTAAAGTCTGTTTTGTGTGATATTAGTATATCTACCCCTACTCTCTTTTGGTTACTACTTACACAGAATATCTTATTTCATTCTTTAATTTTCAACCTGAATGTGTCCTTAAACTGAGTCTCTTGTAGACAGTGCACAGTTGGATCCTGTTTTTTTAATACATTCAGACAATCTGTGTATTTTGATTGAGGATTTCAATCCATCTACCTTTAAAATAATTACTGATTGGGAAGGACTTACTGCTTCCATTTTTTTAATTGTCTTTTGCTCCTTATTTCCTCCCTACTGACTTCCTTTGTGTTTAATGTTTTGTAGTGAAAGTTTATTCCCTTCTCGTTTCCTTTGTGTATGTACTTTAGTTATTGTCTAGTGTCCTTTCATTGCAACTTGAATGATTCCATTTAGCATTTTTTTAGGGCATTTCTACTGCTAATAATTATGTCAACTTTTGACATCTTGGCAAGTTTGTTAGAAGGGATGGTACAGGACGTTTAGAAGGGATGCTCTGGAAGAAGCAGTCTGATGCCAACAGAGTAGACTGGGACATGGAATGAGCCAGGAGCCAGGAAATATATTTCTGCACCAGCTCTTACCAGTTTTCCATGTGACCTGTGAAAAATCTCATAGCTTTCTTGGGGTCAGACTCACCTTCTGTAAAACTGGGCATTTCAGTTCCATGAGTGCTGTTTCCTTCAGGTATAGTATGATTAACAGGGATCCAACTATTAACAATTACCAAAGAAAATTGAATTGTGCCTGCAAATAGAGTTTCCTCAGAGCACCTGAGTTGCTATGAATGAAAAGGAATATAAATAAAATGCAATCTATCAAGAAATGATTGTACACTGACAGAGTTGGAACTCCTCGTGAATTCTTTCAATGAGAATGTCTGTGTCTGCTGTTTCCCCCCCTGTGACCAAATGGATTTCGAGAGAACACTTTCACAGAAAAAGTGAAACCCAGGCTCCTTCTATTGTGAGGTTAAAAAGTGGACTCTTAGCCTTATTCCTGAAGGGTAGGAATCAAGAAAGTTAAATATTAAGAAACAGAACCATGAGACTCTTCTGGAGCTCCCACCTGTCATCCTTGAAGGAGTGCTCCATGAAGAGTGCAACAGCTTCCCTCTCACTCACCGCGTGTACTCACAACAGCTCCTGGAGCACGTCTGTGGGAAAACTCACTTGCTGGGTGATCTGCATGTTGCCACGATTGCCTTCTGCAGTGCTGAGTTCTCACACTGGGTCAGATTTGCTACTGTGTTCTCCAAATAAGGAACCATTCCATTCGATGGTATCCATGCAGGTCTCTACCAGATTCCCCAGCTCTGAATGAGGCAAGGGATTTGGGGAGGACAAATAGCAGGTATTCATTCATTGATATTTCAAGCTTGAGAGAAGTATTCTAAAATCATCAAGATGCTAATGAGCATTAACAATTTAATATGTCCCACCTCCTTTTAACAGAATCACTTTTCCTTATATCCCTTCTTTTATGATTTTCCATATCCATATGTTAAACATTACATTTCTGACTGAAATTAATATGCTCAGAAATGTTCAAAAAATGATTTCCTATTAAATTTAAAAAGGAAGAAAAGTATATTACATTACATTTGAAGCTTTCAAAAAATGTTCTTAAATTTGCCTGAAAGAACTCATGACCACATTTAATTAACTTTATTAATAATCAGAAATACTTACCTGGTCTTACTTTCCACCATAAAAGAACTGAACTATGGGACCTAAATTAAAAGATGTCAAAAAATAGAACAAGTGATAGAAAGGTTAGGAAGACAACAGAAGACATCTAGAGGTCAGGAAAGAAAAAACATGCTTTTGATGAAGCCAAATATAATTCACCCAGTATAAAATGGTTTAGGGATTCACTAAGCAGAAAGTACTAAGAACAAAACTACCTGCTGGAGATAAGGAGACCTCACTGGTACTCTACCACCCACATGGTTAAAGGGATATATTTTAGTGACAATTCCTCCACTCTTGGTAGAGTATCTCCTGGAACAGAATAAGGGTTCACCATGTATCTATTAAGAGAATGAAGAAATGAAAATTGATACTTTTAACAAGGCTCCTAAGTGAAATCTGACACAAATATATGATCTTAGAATTATAAATTATAGAAGTGTGTTGTAATGAAGTGGAAACACAATAAGGAAGTATAATGAAGGAAGTGATAACTACAATGAAAGTCTGTGTGGTATCTCCTCATGACTGTTCATGCTATATACACTGTTCATTGGAGAATATAACTATACAGATACTGAAAAAATATATTCCCACCAGACAAAAGCAATCTTTGTAATACATATTACAACCAGGTAATGTTTTTCATTATTATTCTTTGCTTGTTAAATGCCTACCTGATGGGCAGTTTTTCTAAATATAGAATGAGAACTCTTTAATAAGAAAAGTGTTTGCTTTTAGGATTGTAGGAATTCAACCTGAAGAAATGGTCTTTATGAGACAAATTGGCCTTAAAGCATTTGGCCCTACTTTGGGCCCTAAACTTCCTGTGTGAATTTCAATCTTGAAGATTTTTGGAATAACAATATTCAAGATTATGTTCACCTCTAGTGTTCAATCTGGCCTCACATAACAATTTAAGTCCAGAAGTAACTGACCAGGCTAAGTTGATCCCAACCCTACCTGGACTATCTACAACCTAGGCGGAGCTTACGTATCTGGATTCAGCTTCAAGGCATTCCCCAGATATTCATCTTCAGTGATGGATAGTCCATTTAATTTCAACTTCGAATTAAGTCCCGTATAGCCCAAAGCCTGGAAAGAAGCTCACAAACTTAGTATTGCCATCTTCTCCATCAAATCTGGGAAAGGTCTTTGCCTTGATAAGCTCTGTTAGTCCAGTCACATAACTAGGACCCAGCTAAGGGAAAAATGCTCACTACATGACAATTTCTATATCTCACTTAAGAGCAATTAATATAACAGCAGCTTTTCCTTGTGTCTGACTAAGACAACTGAGTCAGAGGAAAGAATAAATAGATGAAGTTGCCATTTCCATAATTTCTTCATTTAATAACATGTTGGTTTGATTTTGGGAAGGATGCTGCAGTGTCTCAATGGCCTGGTGGTCTAAACATACTATTTTAGACAAAGGTATGGCTCAGAAGCGTGGCCAGAGCAAAGAGCCACCATATATATGTATTTTTAAAAAAGAGAACCATTGAGGTATAATTGTTATTAAAATAAACTTCACATATTTAACATATATGATTTGATGAACTTAGACATAGGCATATACTCATGATGTCATTACCACCATCAGGGTAATAGATTTATCTATCACCTCCAAAAGTTCTTAGAACCAATTTAGAAAGCATGTTTGAGTGGGGGACATAGGAGTCTATTTGTCATTCATTCATTCATTTATTCTTTAGCTATGAAATAGCTAATAATTAGAGGGAATGACATAACCTTTGAAAGCACGTATGAATTAAAATCTCCAATTTATTTATTATGTAGTTTTCCTGTAAAAAGGCGCTAGTGACATTTAACTTTCTTTTTCAATTTTATGGTGATGAAATTAATTCATGCAAAATATATACAGTGCTTAATGCCTAGTCAGTTCTCAGGACATTTTAATGATCATGGGCCACCTACAGAGTTCTACTCCAGATGCTAATGGTAGATACTCCAATACTCTTTAATTATCATCAAATGTTGAACACTGGCTATGTGCTCTCTAATTGATTTTAATGATTCAAATTTATTTATGACAGGCCCTCATTCAAGAAGATGAAAGTCAAGATACATTTTTAAAAATACAACAAACATGATAATGTCTACCAAGGATTTATATTCTAGTAATGGTTAAGTGCTATTAATTCAAGAGCTGTAATAGCAAATATATATTGGTGAGCCTGATAAATAAGAACAAGTGCAATGGGAATTCAAGGTGAAAAGAGAATACTTCTGACTGTGGGAGACTATGGCAGCATGTTTTAAAAGCTTGCTGGAAGACTTGAATTGTTTTTGTATTTTTGATAAAGTGTAGAAATGATGGGATAATGAATACAGGTGGGTGTTCCAGCACAAACCAAATCAGAAATATTTGAAAAGCAGGTCTTGCTCAGTACTTATTGAGGAATCTTTAATTGAAGCACTGTAAAGAATGAGGTGTCAGAACTAAGGTGGAAAACTAACATCAGTCAGATCATTAAGACCTTTGAAGGCCAGACCAGGGTTAGCAATGCTTGTGCTGCGGTAAGGTTAGAATTTAGTGTGCTTTGGGCCCTAAGCAAAGGCAGAGTCTGAAATATTAGAAGACTATCAGCAAGATTACAATGAATATTCTGTTAATTTACCAAACCTTATTACATTATTTCTAACTATTTATATGAAAAGGTACAGAAATTGTAACAAGCTACAATACATTTCAACACTGAGACTACACTTTAATTTGATTTTTTAAATGTTATAACACAATATATTTTCAAAGGCTAACTGGCAAACTATAGTTGCCAGGCCAACTACCTGTTTTTTTTAATTTTTGTGGGGTTTTTTTGTTGTTTATTTTTATTTTTAATAAGGTATCATTAATGTACAATCTTATGATGGTTTCACATGAACAACATGTGGTTTCAACATTCACCCATATTACCAAGTTCCCTCCACCCCATCCCATTGCAGTCATATCATTACATGTCTTCTCCATGCTGTACTGCCTTCCCGGTGACCTGCTTACATTGTGCTTGCTAATTATAGTGTCCCTTAATCCCCTTCTCCCTTCCTCCACATCCACCCTCCCCAACCCCTTCCTTTTGGTAACAGCTAGTCCCTTCTTGGAGTCTGTGAGTGTGATGCTGTTTTGTTCCTTCAGTTTTGCTTTGCTGTTATACTCTACATATGAGTGAAATCATTTGGTACTTGTCTTTCTCAGCTTGGCTTATTTCACTGAGCATATTACCCTCTAGCTCCATTCATGTTGTTGTAAATTGTAGGATTTGTTTTCTTCTTATGGCTGAATAATATTCCATTGTGTGTATGTACCACATCTTCTTTATCCATTCATCTACTGATGGACACTTAGGTTGCTTCCATTTCTTGGCTATTGTAAATAGTGCTGTGATAAACATAGGGGTGCATCTGTCTTTTTCAAACTGGAGTGCTGCATTCTTAGGGTAAATTTGTAGAAGTGGAATTCCTGGGTCAAATGGTAAGTCTATTTTGAGGAAACTCCATATTGCTTTCCACAATGGTTGAACTAATTTACATTCCCACCAGCAGTGTAGGAGGGTTCCCCTTTCTCCACAACCTCGCCAACATTTGTTGTTGTTTGTCTTTTGGATGGTGGCGATCCATACTGGTGTGATGTGATATCTCATTGTGGTTTTAATTTGCATTTCTCTGATAACTAGCAATGTGGAGCATCTTTTCATGTGTCTGTTGGCCATCTGAATTTCATGTTTGGAGAACTGTCTGTTCAGTTCCTCTGCTCATTTTTTAATTGGATTATTTGTTTTCTGTTTGTTGAGGTGGGTGAGCTCTTCATATATTTTGGATGTCAAGCCTTTATCAGATCTGTCATTTACGAATATATTCTCCCATACTGTAGGGTATCTTTTTGTTCTATTGATGGTGTCTTTTGCTGTACAGAAGCTTTTCAGCTTGATATAGTCCCACTTGTTCATTTTTGCTTTTATTTTCCTTGCCTGGGGAGATATATTCATGAAGAAGTCGCTAATGTTCATGTCCAAGAGATTTTTGCCTATGTTTTTTTATAAGAGTTTTATGGTTTCATGACTTACATTCAGGTCTTTGATCCATTTTGAATTTACTTTTGTGTATGGGGTTAGACAGTGGTCCAGTTTCATTCTCTTACATGTAGCTGTCCAGTTTTGCCAGCACCATCTGTTGAAGAGACTGTCATTTTGCCATTGTATGTCCATGGCTCCTTTATCAAATATTAATTGACCATATATGTTTGGGTTAATTTCTGGGGTCTCTAATCTGTTCCACTGGTCTGTGGCTCTGTTCTTGTGCCAGTACCAAATTGTCTTGATTACTATGGCTTTGTAGTAGAGCTTGAAGTTGGGGAGTGAGATCCCCCCTACTTTATTCTTCTTTTTCAGGATTGCTTTGGCTATTCGGGGTCTTTGGTGTTTCCATATGAATTTTTGAATTATTTGTTCCAATTCATTGAAGAATGTTGCTGGTAATTTGAGAGGGATTGCATCAAATTTGTATATTGCTTTCGGCAGGATGGCCATTTTGACGATATTAATTCTTCCTAGCCATGAGCATGGGATGAGTTTCCATTTATTAGTGTCCCCTTTAATTTCTCTTAAGAGTGACTTGTAGTTTTCAGAGTATAAGTCTTTCACTTCCTTGGTTAGGTTTATTCCTAGGTATTTTATTCTTTTTGATGCAATGGTGAATGGAATTGTTTTCCTGATTTCTCTTTCTATTGATTCGTTGTTAGTGTATAGGAAAGCTACAGATTTCTGTGTGTTGATTTTGTATCCTGCAACTTTGCTGTATTCCGATATCAGTTCTAGTAGTTTTGGAGTGGAGTCTTTAGGGTTTTTTATGTACAGTATCATATCATCTGCAAATAGTGACAGTTTAACTTCTTCTTTACCAATCTGGATTCCTTGTATTTCTTTGTTTTGTCTGATTGCCGTGGCTAGGACCTCCAGTACTATGTTAAATAACAGTGGGGAGAGTGGGCATCCCTGTCTTGTTCCTGATCTCAGAGGAAAAGCTTTCAGCTTCTCGCTGTTCAGTATGATGTTGGCTGTGGGTTTATCGTATATGGCCTTTATTATGTTGAGGTACTTGCCTTCTATATCCATTTTGCTGAGAGTTTTTATCATGAATGGATGTTGAATTTTGTCGAATGCTTTTTCAGCATCTATGGAGATGATCATGAGGTTTTTGTCCTTCTTTTTGTTGATGTGGTGGATGATGTTGATGGATTTTCGAATGTTGTACCATCCTTGCATCCCTGGGATGAATCCCACTTGGTCGTGGTGTATGATCCTTTTGATATATTTTTTGAATTCGGTTTGCTAATATTTTGTTTAGTATTTTTGCACCTATGTGCATCAGGGATATTGGTCTGTAATTTTCTTTTTTGGTGGGGTCTTTGCCTAGTTTTGGTATTAGGGTGATGTTGGCTTCATAGAATGAGTTTGGGTGTATTCCCTCCTCTTCTTTTTTTTTGTAAAACTTTAAGGAGAATAGGTATTACATCTTCTCTGTATGTCTGATAAAATTCCGAGGTAAATCCATCTGTCTCAGAGGATTTTTCTTGGGTAGTTTTTTGATTGCCGCTTCAATTTCTTTGCTGGTAATTGGTTTGTTTAGATTTTGTGTTTCTTCCTTGGTCAGTCTTGGAAGGTTGTATTTTTCTAGGAAGTTGTCCATTTCTTCTAGGTTTTCCAGCTTCTTAGCATATAGGTTTTCATAGTAGTCTCTAATAATTCTTTGTATTTCTGTTGGGTCCGTCGTGATGTTTCCTTTCTCATTTCTGATTCTGTTGATGTGTGTTTATTGTCTTTTTCTCTTATTAAGTCTGGCTAGAGGCTTATCTATTTTGTTTATTTTCTCAAAGAACCAGCTCTTGGTTTCATTGATTTTTTCTATTGTTTTATTCTTCTTAATTTTATTTATTTCTTCTCTGATCTTTATTATGTCCCTCCTTCTGCTGACTTTAGGCCTCATTTGTCCTTTTTTTTCCAATTTTGATAATTGTGTTGTTAGATTGTTCATTTGGGTTTGTTCTTCCTTCTTTAAATAAGCCTGGATTGCTATATACTTTCCTCTTAAGACTGCTTTCACTGCATCCCACAGAAGTTGGGGCTTTGCGTTGTTGTTGTCATTTATTTCCATATATTGCTGGATCTCCATTTTAATTTGGTCATTGATCCACTGACTATTTAGAAGCATGTTTGTTAAGCCTCCATGTGTTTGTGAGCCTTTTTTGCTTCCTTGGTACAATTTATTTCTAGTTTTATACCTTTGTGGTCTGAAAAGTTGGTTGGTAGGATTTCAATCTTTTTGAATGTACTGAGGCTCTTTTTGTGGCCTAGTATGTGGTCTATTCTAGAGAATGTTCCGTGCGCACTTGAGAAGAATGTGTATTCTGTTGCTTTTGGGTGTAGAGCTCTATAGATGTTCATTAGGTCCATCTGTTCTAGTGTGTTGTTCAGTGCCTCTGTGTCCTCACTTTTTTTCTGTCTGGTGAATCTGTCCTTTGGAGTGAATGGTGTGTTGAAGTCTCCTAAAATGAATGCATTGCAGTCTATTTCCTCCTTTAGTTCTGTTGGTATTTCTTTCACATATGCTGGTGCTCCTGTGTTGGGTGCATATATATTTATAATGGTTATATCCTCTTCTTGGACTGAGCCCTTTATCATTATGTAATGTCCTTCTTTATCTCTTGTTACTTTCTTTGTTTTGAAGTCTTTTTTGTCTGATAGTAGTACTACAACACCTGCTTTTTTCTCCCTATTGTTTGCATGAAATATCTTTTTCCATCCCTTCACTTTTAGTCTGTGCATGTCTTTGGGTTTGAGGTGACTCTCTTGTAAGCAGCATATAGATGGGTCTTGCTTTTGCATCCATTCAGTGACTCTATGTGTTTTGATTGGTGCATTCAGTCCATTTACATTTAGGGTGATTATTGATAGTTATGTACTTATTGCCATTTCAGGCTTTATATTTGTGGTTACCAAAGGTTCCAGTTTACTTTCCTTACTAAGAGTCTAACTTAACTCAGTATGCTGTTACAAACACAATCTAAAGATTCTTTTCTATTTCTCCTCCTTTTTCTTCCTCCATTCTTTATATATTAGGCATCAAATTCTATACTTTTTCTCTATCCTTTGATTGACTATGGGGATAGTCAATTTAATTTTGCATTTGCCTTGCAATCAGCTGCTCTACCCTCCCTACCATGATTTTACTACCTCTGGTGACAGCTATCCAATCCTAGGAACACTTCCATCTATTGCAGTCCCTACAAAATAGACTGCAGAGATGGTCTGTGGGAGGTAAACTCTCTCAGCTTTTGCTTATCTGTAAATTGTTTAATCCCTCCTTCAAATTTAAATGATAATCTTGCCGGATAAAGTAATCTTGTTTCCAGGTCCTTCTGCTTCATGGCATTAAGTACATCATGCCACTGCCTTCTGGCCTGTAAGGTTTCTGCTGAGAATTCTGATGTTAGTCTGATGGGCTTTCCTTTGTGTGTGATCTTATTTCTGCCTCTGGCTGCTTTTAACAGTCTGTCCTTATCCTTGATCTTTCCTATTTTAATTACTATGTGTCTTGGTGTTGTCTTCCTTGGGTCCCTTGTGTAGGGGGATCTGTGGATCTCCATGGCCTGAGAGACTCTCTCCTTCCCCAGATTGGGGAAGTTTTCAGCAACTTCCTCCTCAAAGGCACTTTCTATCCATTTCTCTCTCTCTTCTTCTTCTGGTATCCCTATAATGTGAACATTGTTCCATTTGGATTGGTCACACAGTTCTCTCAATATTCTTTCATTTTTAGAGATCCTTTTTTCTCTCTGTGCCTCAGCTTCTTTGTATTCCTCTTCTCTAGTTTCTATTTCATTTATTGTCTCCTCCACCATATCCAACCTGCTTTTAATACCCTCCATTGTGTTCTTTAACGATTGGATCTCTGACCTGAATTCATTCCTGAGTTCTTGGATGTCTTTCTGTACCTCCATTAGGATGTTGATGATTTTTATTTTGAACTCCCTTTCAGGAAGAGTCATGAGGTCCATATCATTTAAATCTTTCTCAGGAGTTGTATTAACAATTTTACTCTGGACAAGGTTCCTTTGGCGTTTCATGTTTGTATATGGCGCCCTCTAGTGTCCAGAAGCTCTATTCTGGAGCTGCTGAGCCCCTGAAGCAATGTCGGGGGTCACAGGGGAGCAGTACTTGGGGTAGGAAAGAGCTGTTCCCCGCCTCCCAGCTGCTGTGCCTGTCTCCACTGCCTGAGCCAGTGGGCCGGTCACACAGGTTTAAGTTTTTGTCCCAGAGCAGCCAGATATGGATCCCTGCTTTCCACAACCAGCTGGAATCCCAGTCTTCCCAAGAACTCTGCCTGTTAACTTTCCAACCCAGTAGTCATGCGAGTCTCAAGAAAGCACCATGAAATGTAGGTTTGTGCTCCCACAGCAGATCTCTGGAGCTAGGTATTCAGCAGTCCCAAGCCTTCCACTCCCTCCCTGCTCCATTTCTCTTCCTCTCACGGTGAGCTGGGGTGGGGGAGGGGCTCAGGTCCTGCAGAGCCACAGCTCTGGTACATTACCCCATTCGCTGAGGTCTGCTCTTTTCTCCAGGTGTGTGCAGTCTGATGCCCTCCTCTCTCCTGTTGCTCTCTCAGGATTAGTTGCACCAATTAAATTTTCTAATTGTATCCAGTTTTAGGAGGAAGCCCCTGTCTCTCCTCTCACGCTGCCATCTTTTTTTTGATTTGTCGATTTGTTTTCTTTTTTATGGCTGAATAATATTCCATTTAATTTGACTTTTCAATTTGTTATACAAAGTTTCAGAAAGCAATCACAGAATTTTATGTCTGGAATGGAAACTTACAGATACATGGTACCACATTCAACTTGGACTCAATGTAGGATAAAAGAAGGACAACTTATTCTTTTCATCTAATGCAAAGTACCTAGTATTTTTTCAACTTAACATTAACCCTCCTATACTGAATTTTATTGTTGTTAACAACCATTTGATCAATAAATATGAGAGATGCCCTCTCAAAAAAAAAAACGAAGATTAAAAAAAAAAAAAAAAGGTCATCCCTAGATCTAGGAAAGGTAAATCAAAGCCTTTATGAAGGGTTTTTGTGTGGTTTTGTGACTTTTACCATTTTTCTAACACCCCATCACCCTCACATACTTCTGTGATCTCCTATTTATCTTTGAAGTTCAGTTTAAAGGTCTTTTAAATCCAGGAGGATTTACCTGACCTCCAGGTTTGGGCTGGATGCCACTCACCTATGTACCCATTGCACAACATACTTACCTGTTTTGCAGCACTGGTGACACTGATTTAAATAGACTGCTAACCTTTTGTCTCTCCTACTAGCCTGTAAACTCTGCTGACAGAGCTTTTCCCTTGTTCACTCTCACATCTGGAGTATGGGGCACAGGACCCTGAAACTGAGCTGTTCACTAAAGTGTTAGAAAATCGAATCATTAAATTAGGAAAGAGGGAGGGGTTGCCCTAAATTTGTACCATTTTAGCTCTCATCTGGCAGTGAATATCAAGGAATCAGATTTGCAGACTTTGGGAACAGTTCTCAGATATTGAATTATTGAGGCAAAGAGGCATCGAGAATTAAAGAGGAAATCAAGACCAAAGAAACCTTTCTTTGTAACTTACCTTTCCTATATGCCCTAGACCTTCAGTGTTGAGAAGGGCCACGGCATGACTTGTCTTGGAGAGGTCACAAATATACCAATCTTCAGTTGGAGTCTGCCTCTAGGGTCACAGAGGAAATGTGCAGTAAATGCAAGATGCAAGAAAATGTATGAGAACTGAAAATAGTGAAAGAAATAGTCATTATTTTCAAGTTATATGAAGTTATATGATTCTGTAGATAAAACATTGAAAGAAACTCATGTATAAACTTCAAATTCAAAGAATTTGTGAGATGTAAAATCAGCAGCAATAAATCAATTATTTTTCTACTTCATTAACTCTAAGAAGTTAAAATTCAGGTATATAAAATTGATACATACCATTTACAAGAGCACCAAAAACATGCTGCAAATAAGAATATTTTGGCACAGAAGTGTACCTTCATCTTCATAAAGGCAGGGAAGTTATTTCTCATATGATGAAATTGTTATTTTATGATTAAATGAAATACCTAAATAAAAAACAGGCATCCTCATCCAAAAAAATAACTTGGACTTTTACTTTACACCATATATGGAAAATCATTTCTCAGTGTGTTATGTCCTAAATGTGAAAGACAAATAAAAGACTGTTAAGTCTGTCTAAATTAAAGTTACTTCTTTTCATTGAAAATACCATTAAAAACTAAACTGCAAGTCACTGACTGTGAGAAGACATTTGCAGATCATCTAACAATGAATTCATATTCCCAATACATAAAAACTACTATAAATCAAAAAGAGGACAGACTACATATTATAAAAAAATATTGAACAGGCACATCACAGGAAAGGAAAAAGTAAAATACAAAACAGTCATACAAGAAAGTGTTTGACCTCATTTGTAATGAGGAAAATGCAAATTGAGGTCTCAATGACATACCAACTATGTAGCTGCCAGATTAGTGAAATATAAAAATTCTGAGGATTTCTAAGCTTTGTGAAGGATATGGAAAACAATCTTATGCTGCGATGTGCAAATTGCTACAGCAAATTTGAAATGTCATTTAATATAATCTAGCTTAGCAGGTGGTGCAGCTCTTTTCATCACTATGCACCTAATCCCTGGTGATACTAGTGATGGTATATTACTAGTCTCCACAGACTTCTTCTGTAATAACAAACTGACTTCTGTAATAACATTCTAGTGTTGTTTACCATTTATTGAACCCTCTCTATGTCAAGCACTCGTCAGGTGCCTTACATACACTATCTTATGAATTCTTACAAGCACTTTCCTGTTAAAGACTTTTATTCCTCTTTAATAGATAAGGTAAATGTAATATATAAAGGCTGAAATATTTGTCCAAGATTACAGAGACACAGAATCCAGGAGTAAACATTGATCTATTTTTATTTCACTATATTTCAATTGCCAAGACTTGTAATTCCTATAGGAGAAACATGTTTTAAAAATATGTTTTTCAATCTGATTATAGAAGAGTATATTGGCAAGAGCAAAACTGTAATCAAAATGTTTTCCTAAAGTGATAAAGGGTAATTAGAGTCAGTTTGATTGAGTTGGTACAATGTTCTTTTGTGCCCTATGCATTTAATTTAATGAGCTTTATTTAATGAATTTAATACACTCTGGAAAAGCTGGTCTAGCACCTTGCTTTGGAATGAGTTATTATTTGATACCTAATAGTTTCAGTTTTTGGCTTTAGTGGACATTCCCAGACAAGAATAGTCTTATTCTGAACCATCATGCAACAAAACGAGAAGCAGCACAAAGCTGATGACACCTTGATCTTCATTGGGTTTCTGGAAACAGTCTTGAAGCAGTTTCAGCTCAGAAGTGTGTTCAGTGCAATTCAACAGCAAATGCAAGTATCAAGATAGAGGAATACATGGTTTTTTTGGTCCATGTTTATAAGATTAGAGAATTTCTAAGCAGGAGAAAGACAAACTAGGCTGTGACAGGATTCTAAAAGCAACACAAGAGACACTTTGGATACAGCTGTGAATAAAGAAATAAGGACACTGTTACTATACAAAATACGAGGCAATGAACCAGGTTGGTGAGTTGTCGGTTTTACAGTCCAAGGAGGGACTGAGCCTCTGTAGAGGAAGTCTGCTTTTGGGTCAGCAGTCAGGCTACCTAAGGCCTGGGAGTGAGAGGGACATGAGAATGCAGTAGACTTTAATATGTGTAGGATGGATACTGAGACTAAAAATGAGGCTTCCTCTAAGACCAGGACACTGGGTGCTAGTATTACGTATTTGTGAATGACGAGGATAAAAGTGTTTCTTATGCTACCGCCTGAGAGGCCTTGGCATTCCTCTATTCCTTGTACCTCACTGCAGCTTCACCCTCTCCCACCGCTACTTAGTGTAATTATTCATGCCACTTTATTAATAAGGTATTGCTGAGCTATATCCCTGGATCTTGGCCATTCTTTAGCTTACCATGACCCCAGTCCCTAGAAACAGATTCAGTGCCTTCAAAGGGAGGCTAATTGGAAAGGGTATCTTCACCCTTAGTTTCAACATCCAATCAGTTAGTTTGGTCTCCGCTCATTGCTTGCAACACCTGGTTTGTGATGGGAATGTGTATGTATGTAGATTGTTGTTCATCTTTACTGCCAAAAGAGCCTCCTATACAGTCTCTTAAAACTTTTCAAGGATAGTTCATTTTAGGTTATGGAATTTTTGAATTTGTGACTCTGGCATCATGTCAATCACACTCTACTTTCAAAAGCAATTGATTTGCATTTCGCCTATTTGTCATCATTATGGTTCCAAGGCCTTCAATGCCAGCATTTGCGTTGATTAACAGGGAGTTAATTAGAGGCAGAGCAGTCTAAGTAACATTCTTACACCAGGAAGTATAAAAGCACTGAATTCTCTGATCCACGTTCCTTCCAAGAGCTCTCTCAGGGCTTCAAGGGCCAGAATTGTGTTGGCGATGGGCTTCTTCTATATAGCTTGAGGGGCTCCCACCCCAACCTGAACACTGAACATAGGTCACTGAGTGAACCAGCTACCCAGGAATAATCCTTCCTAAACCTCCTGGAGGGATGACCCAACACGAAGAAGGACATCAATTCCCCTAACGGAGGATAGCCATTGATATACACTTTTATGTGTCATTGTTATACACTTTTATGAAGCTTTCACATGAAAATTAATTTGGTTACTACATTCACCCATATTATCAAGTCCCCCCCCAAACCCACTGAAGTCACTATCCATCAGTGTAATAGATGCCACAGAGTCACTACGTGTCTTCTCTGTGCTACACTGTCTTCCCCATGACCACTACACTCCATGTGTACTAATCATAATACCCCTCAATCCCCTTCTCCCTCCCTACCCCCCCAACCTTCCCTACCCCTCACCTTTGGTATTCGCTGGTCCCTTCTGGAGTTTGTGAGTCAGCTGCTGTTCAGTTTTGTTTCATTGTTACACTCCACAAACGAGGAAAATCATTTGGTACTTGTCTTTCTCTGCCTGGTTTATTTCACTGAGCATAATACCCTCTAGCTCTATCCATGTTGTTGCACATGGTAGGATTCGTATCTTTCCTATGGCTGAATAGTATTCCATTGTTTATATGTACCACTTCTTTAACATTCATCTACTGATGGACCCTTAAGTAAATACTGCTGCAATAAACATAGGGGTGCATATGTCTTTTTGAATCTGAAAACTTGTTTTCTTTGGATAAATACCTATGAGTGGAATTCCCCGTTCAAATGTTATTTCTAGTTTTAGTTTTTCAAGGAACCTTCAGATTGCTTTCCACAATGGTTGAACTAATTTACATTCCTGCCATCAGTGTAGGAGGGTTCCCCTTTCTCTGCATCCATGACAGCATTTGTTGTTCCTAGTCTTTTGGATGTTGGCCATCCTAACTGGTGTGAGGTGATATCCACTGTGGTTTTAATTTGCATTTCCCTGACAATTAGTGATGTGGAGCATCTTTTCATGTGCCTGTTGGCCATCTGAATTTCTTCTTTGGAGAAGTATCTGTTCAGATCCTCTGTCCATTTTTTAATCAGGTTATTTGCTTTTTGGTTGTTGAGGCATGTGAATTCTTTATGTATTTTGGATGTTAACCCCTTGTTGGATATGTCATTTACAAATATATTCTTCCATACTGTAGGATACCTTTTTGTTCTGCTGGCAGTATCCTTTGCCGTACAGAAGCTTTTAAGCTTGATGTAGTCCCATTTGTTCATTTTTGCTTTTGTTTCCCTTGCCTGAAGAGATGCATTCAGGAAAAAGTTGCTCACATTTATATTCAGGAGATGTTTGTCTATGTTTTCTTCTAAGAGTTTTATGGTTTCATGACTTACATTCAGGTCTTTGATCCATTTCAAATTTACTTTGTGTAGGGAGTTAGATAATAATCCAGTTTCATTCTCTTACATGTAGCTGTCTAGTTTTGCCAACACCAGTTGTTGAAGAGGCTGTCATTTCCCCATTGTATATCCATGGCTCCTTTATTGTATATTAATTGACCATATATGACTGGATTTATATCTGGGCTCTCTAGTCTGTTCCACTGGCCTATGGATATGTTCATGTGCCAGTACCAAATTGTCTTGATTACTGTGACTTTGTAGTAGAGCTTGAAGCCAGAGAGTGTAATCCCCAGCTTTATTCTTCCTTCTCAGGATTGTTTTGGCTATTTGGGGTCTTTCATGGTTCCATATGAATTTTAGAACTATTTTCTCTATTTTGTTGAAGAATACTGTCGGTATTTTGATAGGACTTACACTGAATCTATAGATTGCTTTAGGCAGGAAGGCCATTTTGACAATATCAACTCTTCCTATCCATGAGCATGGGATGTATTTCTTTTTATTGGTATCTTCCTTAATTTCTCTCATGAATGTCTTATAGTTTTCAGGGTATAGATCTTTCACTTCTTTGGTTAGATTTATTCCTAGGTATTTTATTCTTTTTGATGCAATTGTGAATGGAATTGTTTTCCTGATTTCTCTTTCTGCTAGTTCATCAATAGTGTATAGGACTGCCACAGATTTCTGTGTATTAATTTTGTATCCTGCAACTTTGTTGAATATAGATATTAATTCTAGTAGTTTTGGAGTGGATTCTTTAGGGATTTTATCAACAATGTCATGTCATCTGCAAACAGGCACAGTTTAACTTCTTCCTTACCAATCTGGATGCCTTTTATTTCTGTGTAATCTGTTTGCTGTGGTTAGGACCTCCAGAACTATGTTGAATAAATGTGGAGAGAGTTGGCATCCTTGTCTTGTTCCCAATCTTAAAGAGAAAGCTTTCAGCTTCTCGCTGTTAAGTATGACATTGGCTGTGGGTTTGTCATATATGGCCTTTATTATGTTGAAGTACTTGCCCTCTGTACCCATTTTATAGAGAGTTTTTATCATGAATGGATGTTGAAATTTGTCAAATGTTTTTCAGCATCTATGGAGATGATCATGTAATTCTTGTCCTTCTTTTTGTTGATGTGGTGTATGATGTTGATGCATTTTCAAATGTCGTACCATCCCTGCATCCCTGGAATAAATCCCACTTGATCATGATGTATTATCTTTTTGATGTATTTTTTATTTCGGTTTGCTAATATTTTGTTGAGTATTTTTGCATCTTTGTTCATCAGGGATATTGGTCTGTAATTTTCTTTTTTTTTTGTGTGGTGTCTTTGCCTGGTTTTGGTATTAGAGTGATGCTGGCCTCATAGAATGAGTTTGGAAGTATTCCTTCCTCTTCTACTTCTGGAAAACTTTGAGGAAGATGGGTATTAGGTCTTCACTAAATGTTTGATAAAATTCAGTGATGAAGCCATCTGTTTCAGGGATTTTGTTCTTACATAGTATTTAAGTTGCCAATTCAATTTCATTGCTGGTAATTGGTCTGTTCATATTTTCTGTTTCTTCTTGAGTCAGTCTTGGAAAGTTGTATTTTTCTAGAAAGTTGTCCATTTCTTCTAGGTTATCTGATTTGTTAGCATATAATTTTTCATAGTATTCTCTAATAATTCTTTGTATTTCTGTGGTGTCCATAGTGATTTTTCCTTTTTCATTTCTGATTCTGATCATGTGTGTCAACTCCTTTTTTTTCTTGATAGTTCTAGCTAGGGGTTTATTTTGTTATTTTTTTTTCTCAAAGAACAAGCACCTGATTTCATTGATTCTTTCTATTGTTTCATTCTTTTAGATTTTAGTTATTTCTGCTTTGATGTTTATTATGCCCCTCCTTCTACTGACTTTGGGCCTCATTTGTTCTTCTTTTTCTTGTTTCATTAACTGTGAGTTTAGACTGTTCATATGGGGCTGTTCTTCTTTCCTGAGGTAGGCCTGTATTGCAGTTTACTTCCCTTTTAGCACGGCCTTTGCTGTGT
The DNA here is from genome assembly GCF_040802235.1 of Manis javanica. Classification (NCBI taxonomy): domain Eukaryota; kingdom Metazoa; phylum Chordata; class Mammalia; order Pholidota; family Manidae; genus Manis; species Manis javanica. Next base: position 75,256,073 of record NC_133159.1, read on the forward strand.
CACACAGATTTTGTGGTGTTGAATTATTGTTGTCATTTGTCACCATATATTGCTTGATCTCTGTTTTTTTGGTCATTGACCCATTGATTATTTAGGAGAATGTTGTTAAGCCTTCATGTGCTTGTGGGCTTTTTCTTAATTTACTTCTAGTTTCATACCTTTGTGATCTGAGAAGCTGGTTGGTACAATTTTAATCTTTTTGAATTTACTGAGGTTCTTTTTGTGGTCTAGTATATAATCTATTCTTGAAAACGTTCCATGTGCACTTTAGAAAAATGTGTATCCTTCTGCTTTTGGGTGGAGTGTTCTGTAGGCATCTGTTAGGTCCATCTGTTCTAATTTGTTGTTCAGTGCCTCTGTTTCCTTACTTCTTTTCTGTCTGGTTGATCTGTCCTTTGGACTGAGTGGTGTGTTGAAGTGTCCTAAAATAAATGCTTTGTATTCTATTTCCCCCTTTACTTCTGTTAGTATTTGTTTCACATATGTAAGTGCTACTGTGTTGGGTACATAGATATTTATAATGGTTTTATCTTCTTGTTGGATTGACCCCTTTATCATTATGTAATGTCCTTGTCTCTTGTGACTTTCTTTGTTTGGAAGTCTATTTTTTTTAAACAAGTACTGCAACTCCTGCTTTTTTCCCCCTATTGTTTGTATAAAATATCTTTTTCCATCCCTTCACTTTTATTCTGTGTATGTATTTGGGTTTGAAGTGAGTCTCTTGTAGGCAGCATATAGATGGGTATTGTTTTTTATCCATTCAGTGTCTCTATGTCTTTTGATTGCTGTATTCAGACCATTTACATTTGGGGTGATTGTCAATTGGTACGTACTTATTGCCATTGCAGGCTTTAGATTCATGGTTAACAAAGGTTCAAGGGTAACTTCCTTACTGTCTAACAGTCTAATTTAACTCACTTACTATGCTATTACAAACATAATCTAAAGGTTCTTTTTTTCCCCCCCTTTTTCTTCTTCTTCCAGTCTTTATATATTAGGAGTCCTACTCTGTATTCTTTTTCTGTCCCTTGACTGACTTTGGGGCTAGTTGATTTGATTTTGCATCTGTTTAGTAATTAATTGTTCTACTTTCTTTACTGTGGTTTCATTTACTCTGGTGAAAGCTATTTAGCCTTAGGAATATGTCCATCTGTAGCAGTCCCTTCAAAATACACTATAGAGATGGTTTGTGGGAGGTAAATTCTCTCAGATTTTGCTTATCTGGAAATTATTTAATCCCTCCTTGAAATTTAAATGATAATCTTGCCAGGTAGAGTATTCTTGGTATGAGGCCCTTTTGTTTCATTGCATTAAATATATCATGCCATTCTCTTCTGGCCTGTAAAGTTTCTGCTGAGAAGTGTGATGATAGCCTGATGGGTTTTCCTTTGTATGTGATCTTTTTTCTCTCTCTAGCTGCTTTGAGAAGTCTGTCTTTATCCTTGATATTTTGCCATTTTAATTATTATAGGTCTTGATGTTGCCTTCCTTGGGTCCCTTGTGTTAGGAGATCTGTTCATCTCCATGGCCTGAGAAGCTATCTTGTTCCCAAGATAGGGGAAGTTCTCAGTAATTACCTCCTCAGAGACACTTTCTATCCCTTTTTTTCTCTCTTCTTCTTCTCGTACCACTGTAATGTGAATATTGTTCCTTTTGAATTGGTCACACAGTTCTCTCAATGTTTTTTCATTCCTAGAAATCCTTTTTTCTCTCTGTGCCTCAGCTTCTTTTTAGTTCTATTCTCTAATTTCTATTCCATTTATCATTTCAGATACTGTATTCTTCAATGTTTGTATTTCATTCTTGAATTCTTCCCTGAGGTCTGAATATTTTTCTGTATCTCCATGAGCATGTTTATGATTTTTATTTTGATATCTCTTTCAGGAACATTGATGAATTCAGTTTCACTTGGCTCTCTTTCTGGTATTTGTGGGATTTTGGTTTTAACCCAGTTCCTTTGATGTTTCATATTTGTCAGTGGTGCCCTGTGGTGCCCAGAAGCTCTATTCTCTGGAGCTGCTCAGCCCCTGGAGTGATTGGAGGGATCTCAGGCCTGGGTGCTGGTACCTGTTGGTAGGAAAGAGTTCTTTCCTTTTTCCTGGCTGCTGTGCCTGCCTCCACTGCCAGGGCCAGTGGGCCAAGTGTGCAGGGAGAAGCCTCTATGCTTTGTGCTTGTAGCTGCCATAGGTGGGGCTGCCCTCTGGCTGCCCTTGTGCAATGGCAGGGGCAGCCAGTTGCTAGCTGGTGTCAGCTGGGTGGAAGACAGAGCAGGCTGTGTATCACAGTGGGGGTTTCATAGCTGTGTAGCTAGCCAGGGGGATGGAGCTTCTGAAGCTCCTGAAAGTTCCCAACCTGCTGGGCTGAGTGTGCCTGGACAATTTTGTCTCCCTGTACTTTCTCCTGAGCAGCAAGCTCTGTGCAGTCCTTGCCTCTTTAGCATCCCTCTCACTGTTAGGTATTCTCTCAGACTGCCAACCTTTCTTTTGTCCCAGAGTGGCTGGTTGTTGATATGTATTTTTCACAAGCAGCTGGAATCTCAGTTTCTCCAAGTATTCTGACTGTCTTAGCTTTCCAACCCCACTAATCTCCAGAGCACCATGTAATGTAGGTTCATGCTCCCGGAGCAGATCTCCAGGGCTGGGTGTTCAGCAGTCCTAGGCCTTCACCCCCTCCCTGCTCCATTTCACTTACTCCTCCTGGTAAGCTGGGGTGGGGGAAGGTCTTGGGTCCCGCTGGATCATGGCTTTGGTACTTTACCCTTTTCTTTGAGGTCTCCTGTTTTCTCTAGGTATAGGCAGCCTGTTGCAGCCTTCTTTCCTTATGATTTTCAGGATTAGATGTATTTGCTATATTTTCATATTTTATGTCCTTTTGGAAGAAAGTTTCTCTCTCACCTCTCATGCCACCACCTTCAACCTCCTCCCTGCATGAATTCTTAGGAGTATTTGAGTGTGTGAGGGTATAGGAATGGAAAATATCCCTTGCTCTTGACAATTATAATGGAGATATTTTTCTGGCATTTCCTCAGTATGAACTAATAGATTTTGTCACATGTTATCTAGTCAACCAAGGTTAAAAGGACTTTCAGTGAATGTGTCTCTGGTAAGCAAAATTACAATGCCCTTAAAGATGTATCTCCCTTCAAATATATGCTCTACCTTTCCCCTGAGAATTTGTTGGATCTTCATACCAACATTAGATTATATGATTGGCCACAAATTAACTTTAAGAAATGGAAGCTCCTCGGGTTCACATTAATCTAATCACCTGAGAATATTCCCATCATGCCACTCAGGTGTCTCTTTTTGCAGGATACTAGGAGCAGTCTTCACAACTCCCTGCCAAGATAATTGAATAACCTCCCATTTTGCCTTCAAAGATAATATTATCCACTGGGTATATTAGGGTTTACAATTGGGTAGATGCATTGTTCCCTCAAGATCCTGCTTCTATGACCCAGCTTCTCTGGACACTTGCCCTGTTCCAGGTCCCTGGGTACGCTGATTTGCCTTCTGCAAATGAAGTATACCTCCCATCCCGTGGCCTTGGGTTGTAGGAAACTTCCAGGCCTGTGGATCTTGAGCCCATAACTAACTGCCTGCATGGGCTCCAGGGTAGAGGGAGCCCACCTACTGAAAATCTCCCTGTGGCAGCAGCTTTAAATGGGCAGCAATCAGTCTTCATTTAGATTTGCTGTCTGATGCGGTCCCAAGCTCATCCCACAATCAGGGCTCCCAGATGTCTCCTTGTAGAGGAAACTGAAGTCAGCCAGCCCAGCTTCACACTGGCAAGGAGCCCAGTAACCTCACATTTTACCTTCAGGGGGAATATCACCCAATGGGTAGCTTACCGCTTATGATTAGGCAGACACCTTGTTCCCTGAGATCCTACTCTTGTGACAGCCTCTCCAACCTTTGTAATGTTCCAGATCACAGACAATCCTGACCTGTGCTGTCAGTGCATATACAGTACAGTGCCCTTCTGGAAGCCAGGGGCAGCCAAGGCTTGCCAGGAACGTGGCTCTAGTAACTGGTGCCAACCACAAGTATAGCCTCCCAAAGGTATAGGGAGCCCACTCCCAAAAAGTCACCGGCAGCTACAGAGAGGCTCTGTCATTCCCCATTTAGACTTGCTGTTGATTGTGTACCAGGCTTTCTCCCAGCCAGGGCTCTAGGGTGTCACTTATTAGAATACACTGAGAAGCCCATTACATCCTTTCTATAAAGTCAGTAGTACAGTATCTTCCAGCTCTGCTCACAGGGAATATACACAATTGTGTAGCTCAGGGTTTGGAATAAGGCAGATGCCTAGTATCCCTGGGCACCCTGCTCCTGTGACTCAGCCTCTCTAAATATGGATACATGCCATTTTCCAGGTCCCTTGCTACCCTGACCTGTAAGGCCCACACGTGTGAAATATGTATGAAAGATGAAATAAAAATGGAGTCACTCATGTCAAGGGCTTTTGAAAGGGAGCCAGGAGGCCATTAAGGAGACAGGCCTCATGTGCTTCCTCACTAGTGGAACCATGAACTTTCTGAACTGGGTCAAACGGCAAATATTCCAAGGACTCATCCCCAGCATACACAACTTGTGACAGTAAGAGACTTTGTTTAGTGATCACCTTAGCAACCAGTTCTAGTTAGTCAACATTGGTTTTCTGCCTCCCACACCAGTAAAAATTGTTTGTAAACACTGTATACAGAGATGTTTAAAGACCTTAACTTTTGTTCCCTAGTGGAATACAATTTGGGTTGCTACCCAAATCTATGCTCACTGCACAGCAGTTCTAAGACCTCAACTAAGTGTTTTTATTTTAGTTTGGTTTGCCTTTTTTCTCAGTTGACATAGGTTACAGCTTGGAATTAGGTAGATACCTTGTGTCCCAAGAGCTCACTCCTGTTGACCAGGCCTATTGGTTACCTGTCCTTTTCCAGGTTTTGGGCTTCCTTCACTTGCACTCCTCCTGCATGTGCATTGTGAACACATTAGCTGGCCTTGGGCAGCCAGATCCCCCACGTCTGTAAAGTTCCAACCTGTGTCCAGCCACCTTCATAGCCTCCAGGGTGGAGAATGCCCACCCTCCCAAAATCTGTCTGAGGCAGCAGCTTTAAACTGGCAAAGGTCAGACCCCACTTGAACTTGCTGCCTATTGAGGTCCCAAGCTTCTCCAAACACCAAGGTTCTTAGCTGTCTCTTACCGGCCACCCTGATAGTGCATCCCCTCCCTGGGTAGGCACCCCAGATGCCTCTAGCTCAGCTCTCAGAGGACATATGAGCATTTGCGCAGGTTAGGACTTGGAATTAGACAGATGCCTTGTACCCCCAAGAATTCTCTTCTATAACCTGCTTCCTTCTCCAGACACCTGCTCTGTTCCAGCTTCCCGGCTTCCCTGACCTGCCACAGCCTGCTCATCTGCAGTCTGAGCCTCTCAGAGACCATTGGGGCCCTCCAGGCCTCTAAAGCTTGGACTGGTCCACAGCCACATGTATAGCTTCCAGAGTGAAGGGAACCCATCTAAAGAACATATTTCTGAAGCACCATGGTCCCCATTTGACTGGCTGCATGATGGGGAACCAGGCATCTCCAGCTCTCAAAGCTCCCAGATGTCTCTTCTTAAAGATGTCTCAGTTAGCAAACTTAGCCCCACCATAACAAGGAAGGCCAGAACCCTCCAGATATGCACTTGAGGGAATATGCACTTTTGTGAAGATTAAGGCTTGGAATTACACAGATGTCTTATATTTGTGACAGTCAATGTCTTGGTCTCTCCAAACACATTCACTGTTTCAGGGCCCTGACTTATTTGATTCCCCTAGCCTGTGTCAAGTGCAGGCAGGCCAGAGGGCCTTGAGCATCTTGGGTATTGCAGGTCTCTAAATCCAGTTTGGTCCCCAAACACATACATAACCTATACCGTGGAGGGAGACCACCCCTGAAACCTTCCTGAGGTAGTGGCTTTAAACTGGAGACAGTCCCCAAGTGGCCTGGCTGCCTAATCGAGTCCTTATATTCTCCAGCAATCAAGATTCTTAGAGGTCTCTCATTGGAGGACACTCTGGCCATCCCTCTGCACTAGCCCTGGCTAAACAGTCTAGATTCCTACAGCTCTGCCTTCAGGGGGAATAAGGGCACCTGTGTTGATGACTGGGACTGGGGAGATGCCAGGTACTCCCAATAGCCTGCTTCTGTGACACAGGTTCCCCAGATGCTTGCTCTTCTCCAGGACTCTGGCTTATCTGACCTGTAAGGTGCTGCATGTGCAGTTTGCACCCCTACAGCTGGCCTTGACCAGTAGGGCATCCAGACTTGGGGAGCCTCAGCTGGCCTCCAAACCTGGGCATGACCTGGGAAGAGGAGAGAGCCCACAGCGTGAAAACCTTTCTGAGGCGCCTGCTTTAAACAAGCCGCCAATCCCAATTTGGCCTGTTTACCTGATGGGGTCCTGAGGTTCTTTAACTATCAAGACTCCAGGTGTCTCTTACTGGTTGATACCCTGGCCAACCCTCCTGGCCTCACCAAAGCAAATTTAGGATCTTGGCTTTCTTAAGGGGCAGACCACACATGCGCAGTCCGAATCCATCAGCTTGCCTTAAGCAGCGGCACCCGGCAGGCTTGTGCAGTTTAAGGCGGTCCCCAACCACCTGAATATCCTCCAGAGTGAAGGGGGCTCACCCTCCCAAAATATTTGGGGTTGGCACCTTTAAAATGGTGACAGTCAATCCCTCCCCCTTGCACTGGCTGCCTGATGGGATCCTGAGTTCCTTCAGTAATCAGAGCTCTTATTGGATGCTAACCCAGCTGGTTTGCTAGTCCCCTTCTTGGCCAGTAAGTTCAGGTATCTCTAGCTTTGCCTTCAGGAGAAATATGAGCATTTGAGTAGTTTAGGGTTTGGAATTAAGCAGATACCCAGTACCCCCAAGAGCCTGCTCCTGTGACCTGGCCTCTCTAGCTACCTTCCCGGTTCCAGGTCCATGTCTTCATGGCTAGCCCGGAAACACACATGCACAGTGCACACCCAGCAGTTGGTTTTGGGCAGCCTGGGCCTGTGGAGTTTGGGCTGGTCCCCGATCACCTGCATAACCTCCAGCTGAAGTGAGTCTACCCATCAAAGTCTTTGAAGTGGCAGCTTTAAAATGGCATCAGTCTGTCCCCAGTTGGATGACTGCCTGTTGGGCTTCCCCAGAAGTTAGTGCCCCTAGGCGTGTCTTATTCGGAAAGCCCTACAAGCATGCTCCATCCCTCCCTGGCAAGGTGGTCCAGACACTTGCCTTCAGGGGACATATGAGCATTTGTGCAGCTGCCCTCTTCCAGGTCCCTGACTTGTGTGGCCCTTGCAGCAAGTATCCCGTCAGCTGGTCTTGGGCAACCTGGGCCTTCTGCACCAGTGGAGCTCAAGCTGGGTCCCAACCATTTGTATAGCCTCCAGGGTGGAGGGAGCCCATCCTCTGAAAATCCTGTGAGGTGGTAGAAGGTTATAAGCATCAGGCCCCATTTGGACTTGCTGTCTGATGAGGTCAGAGAAGAGAGCCCACAGTGCAAAAAACCTTTCTGAGCCTCTAGCAATTAAGGCTCTTTTTGAGGAAACACTGGTGAGCCAGCCCAGCCCACCCTTGGAAGACTCCTCACTGCCCAAGAGCTCACTCTTGAGACCTGTCCCTTGGGCACTGGTCCTGTTCCAGGTCCCTCTACCCTGACCTGTATGCCCTGCTAAATGACCTTGGTGAGGCAGGGCCTTTCAGGTCTATGGAATTTGAGATGAGCCCCAACCACTTGCACAGCCTTGGGGGGCACCTTCTGTAGGGCACCTCCCAAAATTCATTCTGACAAGGCAGCTGCAAATGGTTGACATTCAGTCCCCATTTGGACTTGCTGTCTGATGACATCTCTGGCTTTTCTAGCAATCAAGTTTCCCAAGTTTGTCTTACTGAAGAAGACCCCTGTCAGACAGCGCTGCCTGGCCCTGGGATTGCAAGTGAGTTTCCTTCTGTTTTGCCTTCAGAGGAATATTGCAAATTCCTTGAGGTTAGGTTTTGGAATTAGGTGGTTGCAGTATTCCCCTAAGAACTTTCTCCTGTGATCAGGCCTCTTTTGACCCTTTTCCTGGTTCTATTTCTGGTGCCCAGCTAACCTCACCTTTGTGTCCAGCACATGCCCAGTCCTTACCCAGTTAGCTGACCCTGGTAGCCTAAAGTTTATTTCTCCTCTAAGAAAAACCTGAAAAATATGAAAAACCCTGCCTCTTCTTTATGAAGTCATCAGAGGGACTGTCTCCTTCCATGTGCTACTTAACCATTGTTTAACATGCCATATCACACAGATTGCTCACCATTACATGTACCTCCCATTGAGCAGAAGAAAATAGGAAGAAAGAGGTTATGTCACCCCCATTTAAGGACATTTCCTGGATGATTGATTATACATACTAACTTCTGACATCCATTTACTAGAATTACATCTCATGACCAGATCATCTGCAAAGAAGGCTGGGATTTAGTCTTTCTAATTGTAATTTCTTATTCTACTTAAACAGAAATCCTAATTTCTGATTGTACCGCAACCTGTATGCCAAGTGCCCATGTAAAAATGAGATGCTGTTTTACTATGAGAGATGGAGATAATGGATACTGAAAGATAAACAGTAGTGTCTTCCACAGTAGCCATAAATATCTCTATAACTTACTGTGTATTGGATAAGATAGAAATATATTATTGATTTACTGTGAGTTGAGAAAACATCATGATAGATGTATAAACAAGAGTGTTTGAGTAGAAAGAAGGATAATCTAATATCACTGAAGGAAGACTGAGCCAAGAAAAGTTTCTAATGGGGCGAGTTAATATAAATGGTGAAGGTAGAGAAGTAAAATTGAGAAGTAACAGCACATATAATGATTTAGAGGATCAAAATGGGAAGAAGACATGTAAATGCTCCCTAGGTTTTAGCTTTAGTAACTGAGTTGATGTCAAAAAGCAATAAAAATACATATCAGTGTTTTATCAATAGATGTTTAATTTTTTCTGGACATGTTTAATTTCTTGTATATTCATAAAACATTCAAATGGAATTGTGTAAACCTGGATATAAGCATCTCCTGCTAGAAAAGCTTTTACCTACAGTTTATCATGCTCATTTGTATCTCTTGATATAAGTTCAGGGGGACAGGGGCTATCTCTATCATGTTCTGCAATGTGAAGCCAATTTTCAGCTCATATAAGACACTAAATAAATATTGCTACTTTGAACTTATGTGCAGCTCAGGAGAAAATTCTATCTGGAAAGACAGATATACTTTCATGGTATGTTTGTAAGACAGTAATATAAGCAAACTGCAGGAAACTGTAGGAATATCTTTATAACACTTTGCCCAGGGGTTGTGTATATAATAAAATGAGAAAAGCAAAGGATTAATGATGGAGCCCTGAAAACACTAATAATTTTGGTATAACTACAGACTGAATAAGACACAAGGGAGATTGAGAAGGAGTGATCAGAGACAGTCCTAGGAGTTCCAAAAGAATAAGCCTCAGAAGCCTAGGAGGAGTGGGTATGAAAGAGACAGTGACCAATAATTTTAAAAACATTCAGAAAGTTCACATAGGATCAAATATATCATTAGGCTTGTTCTTATAAATTAAGTCAGCCAGCAAACAAAAAAAGCACTTGTTATATATGCTGGGCACTGTTCTAGGTGCTCAGTATCCAGGATTCAACCAAATGAATATGAATTCCTACCTATGAAGCTCTATTCTAGTGGGCGTGGGGAGAGACAGATAATAAATCAAATAGAAAAGCCAAAAATATATGCATGTTAGGTGATGGAAAGTGCTCTGGAGAAACTAAGCAGGAAACAAAGATAGAGAATATTGGGGTTTGCATTAATATTAAGAGTATTCTGAGAAAAAGACAAAACTAAGGTGATTTATGACTGACAATTTTAGTGAATCTATAGATGTTGGAGGCAGATGGAATGGAGAGTGATCTTGAGAGAGGAAGGAAGAAATCAAGAATGCAGATCTCTCTCAAGTAAGGAGAGAGCACGTCTGGTGAGGAGGAGGAGCAGGCAGGAGAGGACTGCCTAGGAAGGCAACCACAAAAGATGAGTCAGGTAAGAGGAACCCAGAGTGGGGCTGTCACAGCACAGATCCTGGGGTTAGACTGTCAGGGTTCAAAACTTAGGTTCAAATCACTTAATGCCTATGAGATGTTGAAAAAGGATCTTACCTCTGTAAGCTTCTATGTTTTTATCAATATTATGGGTGAAACAATTATTCCTTCTTGATTAATTACTGCACAGGTTAGTAAGTTTTTAATAAGTTATTTTTAATCTTCAGGATTAATATACCATTTCTCCAATGAGCAAGTGAAGCCATGAATTCATATGCGAAAACGAGTCCTGTAAGCTGTAAAATAACAAGTATTTAGGTTAATTGAAATCTTTTAGTCAGAAAAAAACGTTGATTGGTTTAACAGACTTTCTCTGAACAATGTATCTTATTTCACTTTGGCTGTTGGGGAGCAATATGGAGTAAAGCATGAATTTTTCCTGGTGCATTATAAGCAGGAGAAACTGAAAAGTTCTTTCCTTAGTATTTCAAAAGCTTTGGAGAGGAGTAGGTGACCTTACAAGGTTGTGGGTTTGGGGTTTTTTGCCTGCTCTCTTGCTTTTGTTTTTTGTTTTTATTGCAAAGGAGGAGTGAGATATCCAAGCAAAGAACCTTTGACTCTAAATTAAACACAGAATGAGGTACTTCTATTAGATTGTGTAGACGTTCAACAGTTTCCAAAAGTTACTGTCCAGAAGGGTAATCTAGAGTGATTGTTTAAAAATGTCCCAGATCTGTATTTGCAACAAGTACCACAGATATTTCTCATGGACCGTGCCTTTTGAAAGTGCGTGATAAACAGGAGTATACTTAATATTTCTAACAGTTGGTGAGTGTAAACGACACTGAATTATTCCGTATAATACAATTTTGCAGAATCTATGGAAATATATATAGTTAGTACGAACAATAGGCAAAAAAACAATCTTCCGGTATTTAAATTGTAAAAGACAGACCATCTTTTCTCTGTTTCTCTAATACCCGGCAGGGGGCAGTAAGGAAATGTCTGCCGAGGGCAGGAAGTGGCGGGAGGAAGCGGCTCCGCCTAGCTGTGCAAAGCGTTTGGTCGCTCAGTCGCAGGAAGCATTTAAGCTCCTCCTCCTCCTCCCATCAGGAATAGCCCTGGAGTGATACCCCGGGAAGAGCAGCGCGTTCCGGGAACCCGGCGCCCCCGGTCGCCTCGCTGCCGCCTCGGGTCCCATGGGAGACGCGGAGACGCCAGGAGCAAAGCGCCCGCGGGGCTCAGCGCGGTCCCCCTGCTCCCTCCACACCTGCCGGTGCTGGTGCTCCTGGGAATCTGGTGTTGGTTAACGGAAATGTTCATGGAAGAGCAAGTGTAGGAGCGAACTTTCGGGGCGCGGGCGCTGCAGCCGGGGTAGAAGTCCTCAGCTGCCTCGCTGGCCCCTGGCGCGCTGCTCCGCATCTGCTGCTCCGGAAACCCAGTTTTCTATAGACGCTGAAAACCACGCCGGATATATTGCAGCTTGTCAGTTATGGGTGGGGTGAGAACCGAAATACAAAGGAGACGCCCTTTCTTCCTCCTTTAGCTGCTGGGATTTCCAACTGTTTGCAGCGAGGTTGGGGGACCGAGGTTGGGGGACGAGGCGCCCTCCGTCCCTGGGACCCCGGCCCGGGACACCCCGGCGAGCCCTGCCTGCATGGCTGGCTCAGGTTCCTTGTCCCCCACCCCGTCCTCCAGGTCAGCTCAGCGTCGCCTGAGGGAATGGGAGCCCGGCACCCAAGTTTGCTGGTCTGGTTCCCAGGGGTACTTCGTCACGGAAGACGTTTGGGTTTTTGTTTGTTTATTTGAATGGGTTGTGTATGTACAGTGTGCTTAATATTTACTTACCAATTTCTTATTTTTCTTTTCCACTTTCCACACATAAAAAAAAAACTCGTGTAGTTAACATGAGTACTCTTTTCACAACAATAAGCATACATACCAAGGAACGTGCACACATAAGGTCCTTAATATTATAGTCCAGAGGTAATCACTGTGATTTTTGTTGCATTATTCCTCATCATTTTGTCTCTGCTTATTCTAAGTGCTTCCGAATTTTCATATCGTGAAACTTAGGTAATGTGGGGTTCTGCTTTAAATAAAATCATAACAAAAATTCAAAAGTAAATATTTACAATGGGCCTGCAAATTATAAGCAACATTTTCAGCTGCCAATTGCTACATTTTATCTGTTTTTTTTTTCACTTTTTATCTGTTCTGGTACTTCCTGAGCAACAGAACAAGAACTGAAATTAAATCAGTCTTTTACTACATCTTTTGTCATCTGATTGCTTATAGGTAGGAGTTGTTTGCTAGAGCAGTGCTGTCTCTGGTTCATTAGTTGTCTTTCTATGTGCAGAATGTTTTGAGGGAATTGAGAGGACATTAGGAATCTCTCAGTTTCACCAATACACTTTTGGAAATTGCCTATTTGACAATAACGAGGTAGAAACTAGTACCAACATTTAGATGTTAGAAATTCACTTTCCCCAGCTTTTTTCAGTTTCCTAATATGACAAACCTGTACATAATAAATAAAATAAAACACCATATAAATAGAATTTCATATTGAAGTTTTAGAATCCCCTTTTTTTGATATATTATGTAATACTATTAATCACATTTTTTATTGGAAAGTTTACCTTTAAATTGAACTCATCCATTGTCCTTCTTAATATTAAGTGTTAAACGTGCTCACAGAATATCATGACAAAATTAGATTATCAGTTTTTTCAGTTATTTTTACTTGGGATGATTCAACTTGGGCAATGCAATTTTTTTCCTGCAGCACTTGCAGGCATATTTTACTGACGCATGTAACCCAGTGTGGGACCCATCGTTACTGAACGTTCCAAGATGACCAAAGAGAAGTTCTCACTCTTGGAGAAACTATCTTGAAGGGAGAAGATATTATAAAATAAAATAGGAAGTGATCAGTGCTAATACAATATTACAAATGAAATATTTGAGTTTCTTTAGAGGCAAAATTAATTATTTGGAAGAATTGTAGATACTTTAGAAGAGGTGCCATTTCTTCTGGATGTCGAAGGATGACTCAGATTTCAGCAAAGAAAGTGGAGGAAATGTATTTTAAAGCAAAGGGAGGGAATGAGCAAATACACAATGGTAGTGAGTAAATAATAGGAATCAGCCAGGGTCCACTCGGAATGCTAGGAATGCCAGTCCAAATGCTAGGAATCAGCCCAGATAGCCCATGGGCTCATTGTGGGTGATGCTGAAAGATCAATTGCAACCTGGGTCATAGACTTTATTCCAGAGGCAGGTTGTCTTGCTCAGAGCTGTGCTTGAGTTTTGTCAGTTAGATGGCAGGAGAAGAGGGAGCATAAAGAGGAATATTGGAGAAAGAGCTCATTCAGGAGCCTGTTGCTAGAGGTTAGAAGACACATTACAGTCCTTCCACTCTTGGCTTGAGTGGAAACATTGCTCCACAGGATCATTCAGGGATGCAAGTTGTTTGCATCCTACTGTTCTGTACCCACTGAGTCATTGTGTTCATTTTCAAGGTCAAAGCTTGACTGCTGCCATGTCAGTGATCCAGAAAGTAGGAAAGAGGAGAGATTTCATCGCGTACAGGTTCAAAGTTCTCTGGCTTAGACCTGCGAGTGACATACAAGTACTTCTGCTCACGTTACATATGAACTTAATCACATAGCATGCCGCAAGCGTAGCTCAAAAAATATTATTTCTAGTAGGGTTGTATGAAATTGTCTTGTAAAATAAAACCATACAATATTCAGAAGTGAAATGTTATAACTCTTAAAGTATATGCAACAATATTAGAGACAGATTTTTTAAAATGAGACCCGAAATTAAACTTGGCTGTTTTGAGAGTTGAACCTAAGCTGGGCTAAGTATAGTGATCCTGTACTTCCTGAGACTCAGACAGTGATATGGGAGAAGGGTGGGGAGCCAGGCCAGGCCAAGCCTGAATAATGACAGCCCTTTCTCACCTACCTGGGTCTAAGAAGCCCCATCACTTATGTCTTTATTTTTCATTTTGTTTATGAGGCTATAAAGATGTGACTCAAAGAAGAATCTAATGTTTGGTAGTTCTTCTTTTTCCTATAAACAAGATTTTTTTTTATTATTATATGGTGGTGGAAGAAAAAATAATTTAGAGTTTTTCTTCCAGATCCCATTGTTTATAATTGCTGCAAGGAAGAATATCTTTTAAAATTATATTCAATAAGTCTGTCACAGGTACATAATAAGAATTGTTAAAATGGTTTCCTAAAAGAGGTTAATGAGTAAATACATTTTTTTTTTCATATTCCATTCATTGAACTCCAGAAAAAGATGGTCTAGTATCTTGTTTTAGAAACTGGGCTTTTTTTTTTACCTAATATGCTCAACTATGGGGCTTAGCAGAAATAGTCAGACAGGAAGAGTCTTATATTTTAACACAAAGTTTGGTGAAAGACCACAAAGCAGGCCTGTGTCATAGGTGCAGGCCATGGGACATGGGGGAGGGCGGGCAGGCAGCCTGAGCCTTCCGCAGCTCAAAGTTGCACAGCAGTATCTGCAGAACAGAGATAATGCATGGCTTCACCGGGAGCCTTGGAGTGACTTACAAGCAATAACAGCCTATCATGGGCTAAGAACAAGAACACAGAAAAAGAATGGCCCCATGTGACACCAGTATGCCAGCTCTACTAAAACTGGCAGAGGAACGGCAGTACTGAAACAAGCTTTCTGGCACTCCAGGCTTTACATAAGAACACTGTGGTCACAGAACTCCGCTGGAGAAATATGAGGCATGTGGAACACTGAAGTCGCTACAGAAAAACAAAACCCAAATCCAGCTGAGCTACACCTACGCTGAATCAGTGCTCACCAGAAACATCTTAACATAGCAGAGGTGTGCCCATTTCCAAGCATAAATATTATCTCAATCTCAACTCCTTTTTAAATGAGGCCTAACATTCAATAAATGAAAATTATGAAACACACAGAAAAATAAAGTAAAAGCTGTATTGTGAAGAGGTAAAATAGGCAACAGAAACAGAGAAGACCAAGTATTGGAACAACCAGAAAGGGTCTTTAAAATCACTATGATTGCTGTGTTGAAGCATCTAGTGGAAAAGTGAACAACACAGGACCACATGTGGATTTTCAGCAGAGGTGAGAGAGTCAAATGGAATCATTAGAAACGAAAAGCACAGTATTAGGGATGAAATCCACTAGTGGCTTAACAGAAGACATGCACAGCAGAGGAAAAAAATCAGAGAACTTTAGATAGGTCAATAGAAATTAACCGAACTGAAACTTGAAGAGATTCAAAGAGTGAAAACTGAGCATCCAGTCACTCAAGACACCTCCTGGAACAATATCAAAAGGTTGAAGATACATGTAATTGTAATATCAAAAAAAGAAATGGAAAGGAAACAGAACATGGCTGAGAACTTTCCAAAATTACTAAAAGAAAAGTGTAGAAGTTCAGAGAAACCCAAAAAGGATATATATATAAACAAAAACACACCTAAGTACACCACCGCAAAGAAATGAAATCTAAATATAAAGAAGAAAATATTGAATGCTACTAGAGAGAAGCAAACATTAATACAGAAAAACAAAAGAATGTGAAAGGACTTCTTTGTAAAAAGTGTGCAAGTTAGAAAATGTAGAAAAACATGACTAAAGTGCTGAATAAAAAATAATTCTCTACCCAGTGAAAAAAGTTTCAAAGTGAGTAGAAATGCAGAGATTTCAGAGTAAAGCTGACAGAAAAAATTTTACATGG
This sequence comes from Manis javanica, assembly GCF_040802235.1. Taxonomy (NCBI): domain Eukaryota; kingdom Metazoa; phylum Chordata; class Mammalia; order Pholidota; family Manidae; genus Manis; species Manis javanica. Next base: position 75,271,942 of record NC_133159.1, read on the forward strand.
ATTCAATGTAATCTCAGTGAAACCCAAACCATTGTAGGGGTATAAGGTGGTGCTAAGATTTGTATGGAAATAAAAATGCAAGTGTTCAAGTAAAGTTAAGATACTTTTGAAGTACATTCCAGAAGGATTGGTTGTAGCATTAAAAAAAACTTGTTAAAATTTTAGTAATGTGTTGCAAAATTTGTACCTGGATGAGCAAATAGGCCAAAAGAACAATGGGGAGAGCCCCAAAACAGATACTAATGTATTGGCATTTAATTTATGACAGAGTTGTCCCTTTGTAAGGGTGGGGCAAAGTCTATCTTTTGTTACATTGATGAGAAAGTGAGTTCTCCTCCAGAAAATACTTTGCATTTGTACTTCACACCACATGGGAAAAACAGTTTTCAGTGGGTTATAGACCTAATTGTGAAAGATAAAATGATAAATATTCAATATAAGAAAAAGCATTCTTACAAAATATGCAAACATACATACACTCGTGCACACAGGCTCCATTACCCAAAAAAATATTGTTAAGTTTGACAACATTAAAATTAAAAAAATTCTTTTTATGAAAACACAATAAAAAGAATTAACAAAGCAAGTCACAGAACAGGAAATAACTTATGCAAATCTTATAGCTAACAAAAACTCATATTCAGAATATATAAAGAACTCCTACAAACCAAGAACAAAACAGACAATCCAATATAAAAAAACCATCAACAGGCCTTTCACAAAACAGGAAAAAAACTATCAAGCATGCATGTGAAAAGGTGTTCCACCTGATTTGTATGAGGAAATGAAAATTGATGTTTCAATGAGATACCAGCAAACGGTCACCATGTTAACAAAAGTTAAAAACTGAGATGTGGTAAACAATCGTATTCTGCTGATAAGTAGGTAAATTGCTGTAGAGACTTTGAAGTGATGTTAAACCTGATCTAGAAAGACTAAAGGTACATATGCTCTGTGACCTAAGAACTCTTCTGGGTTTATGACACAATATACCTATGTGCACAGGTATGTATGTTCAAAAAAATGTATAAATGTTAAAAAAAATCCTTAAGGTAACTTAGAAATCCAGATATTTATCAATAGTGGAATGAATAAATTACCTTCATACAATACATGCAACGTGCTAGATGAATTTTATAAATATCTTTATAAATGAAGCAAGATGCAAAAGAATACATTCAATGTAACTCCATTTATATAAAATTTGAAAGCAAGCTAAACTAAATTATATTATGTAGGGCTCAAATGTGCATGATAAAATTCTAGAAAAGATTTGTGAAACTTGTGATATTCATTGGCTCTAGCAAGATTGTCAGAGGTTGAAATATGCACCTTTAGGAATGCATCTCAGTTCTTGTACCAGAAAGGATGACAACCCAGAAACACCAATAGGTTCCCAAACAAGCCCATGAAAGCACTTTTTCTCTAGCTGAAAAACCAGCAAAGAGCAACCTTACAAGACAAAGAAACCACTTTATTCCAGCCCAACAGCACAATAAAATCTGTAAATCAACCCCCAGCCTCCCATAGCAAGGTCTAGACTTCTGCCCTTGCCAGGTTATGAAGAGGCACTTTTACAGCTGCCCAGAGGGTATTAGACAAGGGCCACAGGAATTTGGGCTCTCATTTTCATTGCATGATAACAAGACACCTTCCCTTTTCTTGCTGGGGGTGTTGGAGGAGGCCTAGTGAACAGACAGACTTTCAGGGGTAAGACCACCGCACACTGTGTGTCACTGGAGGCCATGTGGGGACTGTGCCTTTTCTTCTCTTTTGGCCCACTCAGCATATTCACTGCATGCCACGCCATCAGTGGCAGCCACAGGCACTTCCTGCAGGTACAGCCTGGGCTCTTGGTCTTTCCTCAGTTTCCTGGGACCCCATTTCCCAGAAACAGAGTTGGCACCTTGAAAGGGAGGCCAACTGGAAAGAGCATCTTCACCCTTGGTCCTAAGATCCAACCTGTGAAATTAAAATAATAATGAGGTGAATTGGGCCCTTCTGTTGCCTGTGACATCTGTTTCCAGATGGTCAATATTGTATGTGAGTAGATTATTGTAAAGTTCAAAGTGGCCATTATATATTTCCAAAACTTCAAGGATAGCTCATTTTAGGGTAAGGCATTCTCAAATTTATGATTTCATCATTATGTTAAAGTCTTCTGTTAAAAGTAACTGATTTCTGTTTTGCCTATTTGCCATTAATAAAGCATCAAGTCCCTCAAAACCAGGATTTATACTGATAAAACAGAGTTAATAGATGTGGAATAATCTAAGAAAAAGGCTCACAGTACAAGGCTCTGAATTCCCTGATCTAGGTTCCTCCTGAGGGCGCTCTGAAGGGTTCTAGGTCTGAGGACATCCTGGATTCTGGTTGTTAGATGGGCTTCCCCCATATTACCCGAGGTGAGCCAGACCAAACCTCAGCATCAGAGCTGTCACTCACTGGACAAGCCACTCAAGAAGAATCCTTCTCCAGCATAGTAAACATAGTATTCTTCATGTAAGTGTAGATTAAAAATTAAAAAAAAAAAAAAAAGAAAGAAAGAAAGAAAAGGGGGATTACTCCTTAACAGGATAAAACTATTGGTAAATCAAAGATCAATGCATGCTTTAAATATCCTTAATGCTGATCACTTAAAGGGTGTCAGATGATCAGCTATGGAGGTACTCTTTTCTGATAATATTCCTTTCTCTTAATTAAAAAAAAAAAAAAAAGCAGTTACTGTGTGCTGACCTCCAATGAGTTCTGCACAGTGGTATAGAGGGCATGTCAAAGTGTGGGCAAAGGGTCTGTTTGTTTCTATGCAGAAGATCAAGGGCTAGCTTGGATACCCAGAAAATGAACTAAGATACGATATGAGGAGGAGCTTCCGGCATCAGCACTCTCTGGAGGACTTGTGCCGGGGGATGATCACCAAAAAGCCTCCACAGGGATCCGGACGATGCTGCGGTTGTGGCTGCATCCAGCCCACCGTCTCCTGGACTTGCCATAGGAATGAGGAGGGAGATGTCTAGGATGGCATGTGCATACAGTGAGACAACGAATTTGACCGGATCTGTACTGTTGGAACTCAACCAGGAGTTGGGAGGGGTGCAAGTTGTAGCACTCCAAAATCTCATGACTATAGACTATCTATGGTTAAAAGAACATATGGGATGTGAACAGATCCCAGAAATGGGCTGCTTTAATTTGTCTGATGGTTCAAGTACAGTTGGACAATATCCATCATATCATAGATAAATTTTCACAAATACCTAGGGTGCCTAAATGGTTTTCTTGGCTTCACTGGAGATGGATGGTAATTATAGATTTGCTTTGTTTATGTCACCGTATTCCTATTATGTTAATATGTGTGTGCAAATTAGTTAGTAGTTTAAAACCCATACATACTTAAGGTACTATACAAGAAGATATGTCAAAGAAATAATCAATCCTCCCATGTTTCCTTCATATGCTACATCTATAGCTTTTCTTCTTCCTTCCTAATTACAACCCTTAAATAGAATTTGTGCCTCATATCGAATTTACCAAGTATCATAATTCCTCCAGGTGGTAAAGATACCTCGAGACAAGTGCTGGGCATAGAAGCCACAGGGCATAAATCTGCAAAGAAGTAAAAAGCTAACCTTTGCAAACAATATGGCTTCTCTCTCACTTACCAACTTTACATTTCCCTGTATGGCCCTGGAAGATGACTGGTTAGCCAGAGACGGGTAAGATTCCTCAAGGGAGGAACAACCTAAGACAGGCACAGTCGCAGGGGGGCCATCAGGTGAGAATTTGAGGATCAACAGAGGTGAGGCTCAGAACCTCACCCCCCCTGCTTTGAGAGAAATCTTCTGCATCCGTGGATGTCTTGCTGCCCTTGTCTAGCCTGGATTAATACTTAGTCCATAGGCACACACCTGATCATCTGATCATCTACATTTGCCTTCTTACAGCACTAAACTATGTTTTCTACCTTTATCTTGCATCTACCTACCACTTCAGCATTTTATTAAAAATAAAAATAATAATAATAATAGGAGAAATGTGGGATCAACATATAAATCAAGTACAAAAATCAAACAAATACTCATATTTGACCTGATTGTTTATAGGTCATATTGCATGATCAAAACCGAAAGTTTCTGTGATGAATGCCCTTGTACTGTTCACCATGTAAGAATTTATTCACTATGTAAGAATTCGTTCACCATGTAAGAACTTGTTCGTTATGCTTCAGAAGATTGGAGACTGACGAGAATTAGGCTTGAGATGGATTAATGATTGTACATTGAGCGTTGACCCCCCTATACTGAATTTTATTGTTGTTAACAACCATTTGATTAATAAATATGAGAGATGCCCTCCAAAAAAAAAAAAAAAAAAGATGAATCCTTCTCCAAACTGTGGGAGCAGTGAACCAACCTGAAGGGGAACATCAGTTCCTTGAAACTGAGGAGAGCTGTTATTTTTACTATGGTGCTAACTTTTGGTTAAGATCACACACCTTGCTTATTTCAGAAAGGTTTCAGAATCAGCATCCTGTGCTTCTCCCCTCTCTTTTCCTTCTCCTTTCTCATCCTTCTCTCTACCCATCTTGCTTCTCCTATTCTTGGGGTGTTAAACACAGCTTTCTGAGTCAGAAATATGTATTTGTAACCAAGTGTATTACACACATTATTTTGCTACTTTGCATGAGTATATCATTTCTAAACAGGTTTGTTTACTTTAAATAGGCTCAGTTATTAAATGAGGATAATTTAAAATCATTTTGGGAATGTGTTTGGAATCATCTACTAAAGTCGAACTAAAGTATCCAATAGCCTATCCATTTCACTCCTAATTATATATACAATAGATATATGTGCACGTGCCTATCAAAGAATAATAGCAGAAGAATTTATGATAGAGCTACTTATTGTAGTATCCTAAATGCTTATCTGTACTAGAATAGTGGAAAAGATTTGAAAATGGCCTGTCAAAGATATGTTCAGGACTAGATCCCCATGACCTGTGAATGTTACCTTTTTTGGGAAAAAGGTCTTTTTCCTTGATCTGGATAATAATTATAGGTATATGCTCATTTTGCAGTATTTCACTGATTGCATAATTTTAGTACTTGCATTTTTCTGTTTCTTTGTTATACTTTAATTGAAAAATTAAAAAGAATCTCTCTCAGAATTCCTTATACTAATATAAATGCCACATGGGGCCTTTAATTATAAATCTTTGTCTCAATCATAAAGCAAAAGAAAACAGACATGCTCCAAATTGCTTCTTGTTCTATGTCAAAGTTATCTCATAAAATCTGGACACTCTTGGGGGATTACTGGAGAATTAAAGCCTGATAAAAATTAATATTTTTCCCTAAGTTATAAGAAAATAGGCTCACATCCTAAAATGACCAGTTAGTGTGTCATTAGTGTTTGCAGGTATATGCAACTCTAATCTGAGAGCTGTTAGTCAAGAACTCACTGATTCTGTCTGCCTTTTTTTATCTCCCTTTTTGTCTGATAATTTTTTGCAGTTGGTAAGGTCTAAAGTTCATGTTCCCCTCTCTTCATGAATGTAAAAATATGGTTTCAATTTCAAGACAAAATTTAAATCTTTATTTTCTATTAATACAGCTGAGAATGAAAGTGAATATAGGGCAAGGCTACTTTGAAATAGGACTAATTCTGAGAAATTGTCTTCTCTTCCTTATGATCATTATACTCTAGTGTTTATATCAGGAACCAAAAAAGAGTTCCAGGGACAATTCAATGTTTCGGTGAAATTTGTATATAAAAGAACTTAATTTTCTCTATATCCTCCAAACCCCTTTCCAGATAAATTTACCGTCTACAGATAAATTTTGAAATGTTGATTAGGAACAATTTGTAGTATGTAAAGTATCATTCAGTTTCTGAAAAAAAAAACTTATAAATCAACAATACATAAGTAAATATATGTTCCTAGAATATATAATCCCAAACTAACTACTTCTAGCTCAGAAATATGTATTTATAGCAAAGTATATACCGCACATTATTTTGCTAGTTTCAAAGGTTATATTTTGTTTTTATACTTTTCTGTATATTACACATTTCTTTCACTGTGAGTTATTTCTATAACCACAGAAATACATATATGTATTAACACTTTTTTCACTTTCTAAAAGAAACACTTCTTCTGGAAAGCTGTTTCTGTTTAAACAATCATTAGAATTTTGAAGATGATCTAATGTGCGTACCTTTTAATGATAAAGATTGGTGGTTATTTGATACAGGGTCAACCATTACTATGTAGCATATATATTTAACTACAGTTAAATACACACACACACACACACACACACATATACATACATATATATAAATAAGGAAGGAAATAGAAATATCCACAGGAAGGAATAGACAGACACCTTGCAACTCATACTATTTTGGCTGCTTTACCACCCAGCAGAAGAGTTTCTGCCTGCTCCAGCAACAGCTAGCTGATCAATAGCCCAGCCAGTGAGAGACTGGTACAACTCAGCCAATGAGCAGCCATGACACACAGGGGACTCCCAGGTTCCTCCGTATCACTACACTATTTTATATATATATAGCTGTGGGTAAAATTGTAACATTTCCAGAATATCTCACCTGGCTTTAGTTCATTTGCATATCCTAATGGTGGAGAGAAGTTCATCTCCATGTCAATGGGTAAATTACCTAGGCAACTGAGGGCATGTCTGAACCTGAAAGTTTAAGGGGAGGGGCTGGCTTGCTTGCTGGCTTGCTTCTTCCTGAGCATTGGAGAGAGACAGCCGTGGACTACAGTTTGTAGGCAATAAACGAGTTTTAAACTTTATTTCTCCTTTTGACTGATTTCGGTTTTTAGAGGTATTTTGCCCCGGTATATCCTCTTCCCAGACTTATAATAACTCTTAATGAAAGACGTGAAATTCTTGAAAATTTCATGACACTAACTTCTCTAATTCCATAAAAACCTTTGGCCTGCATTTCTGCATTGTAAAGATATAAGCAGCCCAGTCGTAGTTTAGTCAATGTGTTAATGTAACCAGTGTAGGCATGGAGACTTTAATTCTACTCTACCACACAACTGCAAGCAGTATAAAATTAGACTATTTGCAGTGTACCACTTTTAGATGCATAGTAAGGGAGTGAAAATGGGAAAAAGAGATGTCAAGTAATATAGGTAAATGGTTAAGTGAAAAGCAAGTTACCCAATCTAATACCAGTTTAATAGCAAGTCTTCTATTTTGTAACCTCTAGTTTAGCCCAGTGTGAATGGATTGAAGCCTATATCCTTACACATAACTGCTCAATTCAAATTCCATAAGTAAAACAGGACTCAGGAGGTCTGCCTGGCATCCTCTCTCAAGCAAAGTTCAGTTCTTCAGGTGATGAGGAGGTTATATGCAGGTTCTCTGCTCCACCTGTGTAACCTGAAGCATGCTTACAGAATGCCAAGGACTGGGAAACTCCCCAGGGTAGTAGTGTCAACATGATATGCATCATGGTATCACACAGCTTCCTTACAACTCAAGCCTTGCAGCTGCTAGAACAGGAAGCAAGACTGTCAGTACAGGAGTTTGCATTTGATTGGCAGGAGTTAAGGAGTGACCTCTTCTGGTCCCTTGTGATGCCACGGTACTTGTTTGTGGAGTTGAAGAATGAACTTCATAAACACTCCAGGTAGGAGAGCAAGTGAGAGGCTTATTTAGAGATAAAGCGAGGGAACAGAGCTCCTGGCTCATGCCAGGAGGGGACAAGGGAGCTCTGGGGTGGTGCATTGTCTAAGGATTTTATAGGGGGTTGAGAGACAAAGGGCTAGGGATGTACACCTGCTAAGTGGTCCCAAAATGTTTATTTTTGAAGAGATATTAAGTTTCTTATTAGTCTTCCTGGTTATTTATAAGAAATTTACTGCTCTGATTTCCTCCCAGGATAACAGCTTCCTGATCTGGGAGCATATCACTCAAGACTGCCTGCTTTGCTCCCAAGGTGGGATGAGTTATTGTCTATTTGTTAAAGAGTATGTTAAGAAACTTACTTTTTAACTAATTGGGTTTTAAAATGCAACCTTATTTTCAAGATGGATCCTTTCTGTTTTTACTATGTTGTTTTGGGCTTGTTTGTTAACTTGCCCAGGTGGCAAATCACTTGATTAGGGCTGGAGGAAGAAAAGCATCATCTGGGTAAAGTCAGAAAAGTAAGCTGGGCCCCCCAGCAGGCTAAAGCAAATCCCACAATGGAATTATCTTGCTTTGTTTTTTCCAGAGGCCCTCACCCTACTCTGTCTAAGCCCATGGTCCCTGTATCACTTGGTTCTTTGAAATAGTCTTTACTTTGTTAGTCTGAGTGACAAGAAATCCAATAACACAGTTGACTCTATACACACTGAGTATTCCAAATAACAGATCTACATCAATCTTACTCAATTTTTGAATGCTGAGATTAAACCATCACCTTTACTATAGATGTATCAGTGATGGATTAAAAATGGCTGCAATTTTATTTTATTTACACCTTACATAGAGAGGTAGATTTCAATTCTCCATTGCCTAGAATCTGGGCTGTCCCTGTAACCTATTCTGATCAATAGAACACAACAAAAAAGTGTTGAGATCTTTAGCTTCTGCCTCATTGCTTGGAACGCTCTGTCTTGAAAGTGTGAGATAAAAATGAAATTTAACAACCCTCCACAGTGGTTCTCCAGGAAAAGAGAGCTTTGCAAGCTTCAGAGGCCCACAGTCCTAACCCTTGCCGACTCTTGCACACAGATAGCACCAGAATGTGCATTGCGTATACTTTTCAGGACACTAAACCGAATGTATCCTTGACACACTGCTTGGACAAACTAACGTGATTTCTTCCCCACTGTAAACTGCATATAAACTGTCTTCATATGAAGAGGGACAGAGCAGTCTGATCAGAGCTCTCCGATCAACTGTCATCCTGGGCTATGGCCCTAGGTAAGACTCCAAATCTTTCTTAAAGCAGTGGGTATGTGGATTTCAGTCAATGGAAGCCAGCCACATGTGAGTGCCATGCTGTGCAGAGGCCCATGTTAGAGAGAGCAATGGTACAAGTGGAAGTCTCAAGATACCTGTCATGTGGGTGAAGCATTTTGGACCTTCTAAATTTTTCCAATTTTGGAGAAAGTGAAAAAAAGTCGTAGAGTTATGCTATTAAATTTTTTAATGATTATATGTGGTTAAAATATGTAGAAATAGATATATTTATGCAATCCATAATTTTTAAAGAGAAAAGTAGGTTTTCATATATGGTTGCAAAGATTTATAATAATTTGATATAATACAGCACTATATACAAGGATAAAATTAAATGAGTCATCAAATTTTGGGGCACTTTAGCATTTCTTATACCATTTATTTATAGGCTCTAAAGGATTATGAACATGCAACATATAATTACTAAGTCCAATATAATCACTTAATGATATAAAATGGCCTATTTAATTCATCTCCTTTGTGAGGGTGAACAAGAAGAAAACATCTTCTCTAGCCTTGAGCCCACGACTCACTTTCCATGTTGGTAGTTCCATCCATCTTCTGGAGTACTTTTATTTTACTACCAGGTTATTTCTTTACAGCTTAGAATCTAAGCAAACAGCCTACTCTCCATGCCCAGGAGTCATATCACTGTCTATAGACTGAACAATCTCTGCCCACTGGAGAACCATATGCTGTTTCCACTAAGAAGCTCGGTCAGTTATCCTTACCATTGGTGCCTCCTTTTGATGGCATCCAGCACATGATCACCCCACCTGGTGGGAGTGACACCCAACTGAGCCCAAAACTTTGGTCAAGTCCCACTGGACTTAGCTCTTTGCAGATTGCACCCCCACCAGGACTCTTCTGATCTCCCCTCTGACAAATATTGAAAATTATAGGGGTGGCATTGGGGTACTGGAGAAAGTTTCTTCTGATGGAACCAACCCAATATCACCCTAGCATAGAGGCAGTGATAAAATATCCCTTACTATGTAATTTAATCTCTTTAAGGAAATGATCATGTAAGCTATTAAGTCATTGAAACAATTGAAACTTGAATTATTGAGATTAGCTTTACCTAAATATGGGTATCATAACTATAACTCTGCATAGAAGTTTGATATAATCATTATGAAATTTATTTAAATGGTGATTGTCCCAAGTTCTATAATTTATCATTCCTTTGTGTCTTCAGTGAAAGTGAACAAGAAAAGTAAGTTTTGGTATTTAGCTCTTAGAGTAAGATACATGGATCTTCTGGTGAGGGAACTTCTCTCTGGAGTTGCTGGATCTTATTGTGAAGCCTTCTTCTTTCAGCTTCAGTATGCTCTCTGATCTTTTCAGCCTCTTCCTAAAGAGAAATAAATAAAACTATAAAGATTAGCAAAAGTAATGTTAGCAAAAAGGGGGGAAAAGCCCAAATTATTGACTTTTTCTTACTTATTTGAATCCCTCAGTAAGTAAAAGAAGCTGGTCCTTGACCCCTCTTTTCCATGCATGTCCATTTTACCTCTCATTTTCGGTTTCTCATTTGTGTAGTTCTTCCATATACCTTTCACCAACTCCGGAAACATAATCCTCTCAATCTGTGAAATATTGATGTCTCAAGAATTATATCCTAAGGCTCCCTTCCCCCTAATTTTATACATCCTCTCTCCTATTTATACAGAGAGGAATATCAGATGGAGTTCTAAGATACAACAACTATATGTCTAGGTGACCTTCACAGTCAGGTGAGGAGTCTGGGCCTCTGGCAAGATAGCTGGTTCCAAGTCTCCGCAGTTAGGGGGCAAAAGTAGAAGGAAAGAGTGAGGCAATCAAGAACCCCAGGCTGACTATACTGCCTGTCAATGCAGGGCTGTAATCTCAAAAGTGTCTTCAGGGTGCCTGGACAACTAGGACCTTCAGGGAGCCTGGCCATCCTGGGAGGGTTAGGGTACCCTTTGTCTCATAAGAGTGCTCACATAAGAATTTCATACCAGGTTTGCAGAAACCAGCCCTTGCAAATCCCACTCATTGGGAAGGCAGTTCTGATGACTTGCCAGGCTATGTGATACTGGCATTTAGTTATCTCTTTAGAACCTCACTTTTCTCATTGGAAAAATAGGGTCATAGTAGTTTTGCTTCACGATGAACAGATTGGATGAGAGAATGAGCCAAGTGCTTTATGCTGTGCTTGATAATTAGGAACTAGTCTTAATGAGTGATGATAATAATAAATAACTGCATGAAACAAACTCTTCCAGCTAAAGACCTTCAATGCCAGCAGTGATTAAGGGAAGAACAAGTGCGTGGACACAGTAATATGGAAATAATCTAATAAGGTAATCTATAATCAAAGAAAAGACTGTCTAGAGCAATTAACAAGTTAACGACAAGAGAAAACCTAAGTGCCATGGGTTAGAAATGCCCTGGGCTTTTCTTTAACAAATTACAGTGCTGATTTTTATGCCAAGCACCATTATAAACACAAAATTGACTCAGTTATCACAATAACCCCATAAAATGGGTGTTATCACTGTCTCCATTTTCCGCAAGAGGAAATTGAGGTACAGAGGGGCTAGATAGCTTGCCCAAGCCATGTATTTAGTAAGAAGTAGAGCTAGGATTCACACCCAGGCCGTCTGACTCGAGCTCATGCTCTGAGCCACAACATCACGTTACCTCTCTCGCTTTGTCACTGCTTCACGCTCTCATCAACACAGAGAGGGAGATGCGCTTAACCCTGAGATGCAGTAACTGAGGAGTACCTGGAGCCGACGTTCCTGGGCCCTCCAATACATCGCCAGGTCACGTGCTCTGTTCCTCTCCATTCGTCTCACTTGTTGCTGATGGAGTCTCTCCCTCTCCACCAGCATTTCCTGGTTGCGCCTTTGAATTGCCTCCAGCCTTTGAGCTTCAGCCTTTGCAGCCTCTGCTTTCACACGTGCCTCTGAGAAAGAAGAAAATGGCAAAGCTCTCTGGGATTTAAAAGCCCCTGCCTTCTGCTTCCCACGTTTATTTCTTATTGCTGCTACTTCAAAAAGAAAATTCTCAGTGTTTCCCTGCCGGATAACCACATTGCAGCCAACAGTACGTGCCCTACTCAGATGCGGCACGTGCCCTACTTAGATGCGGCTGAGGAGCTAAGAATCCTCTGTGCCATTATGACCCCAGTTTACTGATCCCTGATGAAGCAGGCTGGATGAATTTAGAATGCATGGACATTTCTTTCATCTTTCCATTTTCTTCTCACCTTCTATCTCCTTTTCCCTCTTGGTGAGAGCCAGGTCCATCTGTAGAATGCTATCGCTCACAGACTCCCTGGACTGTAAATATTTCTGCAGAGTTTCCTCAGCCTAGGAACCCCAAAGACAAGCAGTTCAGAGCATGAAATAGTAATTAGGAGTGCTACAAAACTCTTAGTCCTTTTTCTTCCCTGAAGTGCTCAGCCGGTACTTGCTAAAACCCTTTTCTCACAGGGGTGATCACAAGCGTTGAGCTGGCTAAATCAGAGCACCTAAGGCCACTGGATGCAAAGGATTTGGGTACAAGTGGGAAAATAATGCAACGTGGGTGCTTTAAGGACTGGTTCGGATGCTGGGAAAAGGTGCTCTCCCTCCCCTGACACTGAGGGCACAAAGGATTTGTTAACCTGAGAGCTATGGTCTCATCTTCACTAGCAAGCGGGGTGAGGCTGCCTGTAAATGAAACCAACAGCGAGGAAGAGAGAACGGAAAAGGAAGTGGGGGTTGAAAGAAAGAAGGAGGGGGGGGAACTGACAATACTGCTTGAACCCCTGAAAGTAGCTATACTGGCAGCTAAATTCAGTCTGCCTTTAGTTTGTGGAAGCCAATGGATTACAGTTTTATCATAATTAAGTTTCAGTTATTGGGATTGTGTCCTGTGTGACCAAAAAAGTCCCCTTTTTACAATGTATGTTGATGGTTGCAATAAAAGTCTGGTGATTATGGTGATAGTTCAACTTAATTCAACCGCCATCCTTGGAATTTAAGTATTTTCTTCCTGTCCTCACTGGCATTTGAAAGAAGACCCACTACTAACAGATAAATCTAGAGATACCTGTATTCCTTTTCTGGGTTTTTGATAGTACATTGCCTTCAGCTTTTCTGTCTTCTGCACGAAGAGACGAAACCCCCCTGGCTTTGAATAAATCCCCTGCTTCACACCTTCTTCTAGAGGCTGGAAAATATCTTGAAGTAAAGCTGAGCAATAATCTGAAGATGCCTTCAAGTTCTGTTTATAAAAGTCACTCTGTTTTGCTTCCAGCAAAGTCTTCAAAGGGAAAAAGGTCCACAGAAAAGATGTTAGCAACATTTCAGTATTTCTAGAAATGATTCTTAAAAAGAATATTTTTTCTAGGAACTAGAGGTCTACAAGCAAGACTATATCCTTCCTGCCACACCTAGAAAAGTTCCAAGGAAGGTACACTGTAGAAAAAAGACAGTTTAGTTTTGTGTTTGACATGTCCTGAAACCCCTTTCTCCTGCTATTTCTGCTTAAGATGTAATCTTCAGAGTACAGGTCTCTAGCTTCATGCTGTAATATTAAATGTCATTAAATATTAAATGTCACTGTGTTTAACATTTCTGGTTTCAGTATTATATTGGGCCTGGGATTCCCAACAAGGTAGTGGAATGCAGTAATTGGCTAGAATGACATGAGAGTCTGTTATGAAACCTGGAGACATAATCTTTGAGTAGATCCATTTGCAATTCTGTATGCTTGATAAATAAAAAAGGGAAGTCACAATACTTCATGAATACAACTTTTGAAGGAATAAGATTACTTTAAAAAAATTGGTCCATGGATGTAACATGGTAAGCGAGCTGTATGTTAAGTTCCAGAATCTATGGGGCCCAGAGCAGTTACATGTTTATTTGTTTGTTTGTTTTCAGAATAGCAGTGATAGCTTGGTCACATAAGTGATGGTCATTACTTTCCACTCTTGTAAGGATTGCTTTTCTTAATTAAATCCCCATTTTGCCTTTGATAGGTATACTTGCCTTTTACTATCCATAAACCCTATTAACTAGAGAAAAAAAAAAACACCTCTAATTCTTTCTGGAAACTTTGGTCCACATCCTGGAAAGAGTTCTCCATGAAAACTCTGATGGCCTCTCTTTTGCTGGCGCTGTGCAGATCCAGCAGCTCTTGGAGGGTTTCTGTGGGCAGCTGGACCTTCTGGCTCATCTGCTGGTCATAGTGAGCAATGGCCTTTTTCACTGCAGTTGAATTCTTGATCTGGGCCAAAGTCAGGACTGAATTCTCCATGTAGGGCAGATTCCCACTGCTGATAGCATTGACATAGGTCAGCACCAGGCTCTCTAGATCTTCAAGGCAGGGGTGAAGGGAGGGAGATGCATGTGTTATTTACGTAATAAAGAGAAAGAGGACAGGCTTTAAACCGGCTTAGCATGTGAATTAAAAGATTTGTTGCCTGAACTTTTCTGCACAATATTCAAGTGGCCCCAATAAGTTTTTTTGGGGGAACTGTGTGACCAATAAGCCAGATTTTTCTTTGGGAAAAGAAATATTCAAAGGGGAAACTCAAAATCTATGTGATTATCCACATTTCATCCTTTCCCCTTGAGAAAGAAGAAAATGGTTATATAAAGTTATGCATATTCATTGATTAGACTAGGCCTTTTGCCTCTTCTCTTCCTTTCTTTCCCTCTTCCTCAGGTTTCTGTTCCCTTCAGAATTCCCTTTCCTCTTCCCCTTCTCATTGTAAAGCTGATGTGGGCATAACCTCCTCTGAAAAAGCACAAAGTGAGTAAGTTAGGCCAGGTCCCTTTTACTGGCAGCTGGAACTTTCTGTGTGTCTTCCTTGTCCTTGCATACTTCGCTGCCACTTCCCTCTAGAGAGTGACGATACTTCACACAGTTCTGACATGGAGTCTTTGGGAAAGCCTGGGCCAAGAAGTCAGCTTAGATATTTTTTTTTAGGGTTCTAGACTGCTTGGGCCTCTGTTTAATGTTTGGGTCAACTGAGGTCATTTCTACAGAGAACGTACATGTCTTCCTCGTCTTGTGTCTATTGAAGGCTGTGACACACCATAGATATCTACTATATTGGTGGAACAAATGCTGTCAACCCACATGGGGTAGTCTAGTTCAGCTGTGGATCAGTTATGGACAGAACTTCTTTAGCTTGATCTTTTCCTCAGGTTATATTTCTATTTTTCCTACTTTGGAGGCATTGCTTTAAAAAGCACTAGAAATATTTTTGTTACCCACTGTAATTTAATAATATGACACATAACATTTTCTCAGTAAAAACCGACTATGTGTTTTCAATATTGTTGATGGGAGGAGAAACTTATTTTAGTGCCTCCACTCTTTATGTTGTATTGAAAGAAAATCCTAAAAAAGGTACTCACAGGGTCCATTGACCTTAATGCCTCCTGAAAGAGTTTTAGGTTTGGAATGGTTGAGGATGTAGGAGTAGAATTCTTCTACTTGTTGCACAAAATCAGGATTCAGCTCATCATTACACAGTGTCTCAAGCTGGGCAAATTTCTTCCTGTGAGTGGGTGTGTCAAAGACAAAGCATTTCCTTACTGGAAAGAATTTCTTGATACATTGATCAGGCAAATTGAAATTTTGAAGCCTTTGATTAGTGCCTGGGGAAGGAAAAATAGGATTTAGCATAGGATTACCACTCATTTTAATTATTTTCCTCAAATAAATGAGCCTTCCACCTGATGTTATTTGTTTCAGTATGTCTTCACAAATGCTAAACAAGAAGTTGAAAGGTAACCAATCAGGGAAAGGAAAAAAGAAAATTTTTCTCCAAGAACAGGGGAGTAATACAATTTAATATTGAAAATATAAGTTCACTCTAAATTAATACCATAAATTATTTATTTGGTAGTTTAGACAGGTGAGTAAGTATGGGAAAGTATAAATTAAACTATCCACATGCAAGAGAGAATTTCTTATGTTACTTTTCTACCTCTTTCCAAAACTGAAATCTCTGTTACCTTGCCCTGGCTTCAGTGAATTCTCCAGGTATTCATCTGTTGTGATGAGCTTCCCATCTACTTCCAGGGCTAGGTAGAAATCTCTCAGAGTCCACACTAAATCTGGACAGAAACACTGAAAGTCAGCTGCATCTTCAGCCCTGCTGCCATCAGGTGAGGTTATGGTCCTGAGCAGATTTGACAGCTCTATGACATAGCTGCAGTGCAATTAAGGAAAACTGGCAGGAACAGGAATGCAGCTATGCCCATGTTTAATTTCATGTCTCTCTATACCTTACATTTCTCTTTGGCTCTTAACTAATTCTTCATTCCATCAGTAAATATAAGGACTCTTTTTCTTGTAGCTTTAATGTTTATCATGTTTTCATTTTGGTGTTTGATTCACAAAGACTCACAAACACAGCTGGTGAATACAGGAGTTCTTTCTGGCTTTGATACCGTCCTGGACCACCAAAGGATACTGCAATAGGTCGACAGCTCTCTGGTCAATTTTGTTCATTGTATTGTATACAAAGGTGCTACTCAGTAGAATTGCCAGTGCAAAGATATGAGTATCATTATTCTGGTTACCCTAGAAGTCAGAACAAATTAAAGTCATGTCTTACGGTGTTCCTAGATAAGCACATTAAAAATAGACCCCTGATCTACAAAGGTTAAACAGGACAAACAAAAATGATTGTGAAAAACATATGAACTTTGAAAAGAATAGTTCTGTCATTATCATTGACAATTTTACAAGAAACCATATATTGTTAACTCACCCAATCCCTCTTGTAACTAGTTAGGTGTTTGCAAAATGAACAGTCAGTTAGTGCGATAACCAGAATGTTTAAAATGGAGATTTCTAATTGTGTAAAACAAAGTTGGCTTATAGATGTAATAGATACATTTTACTGAGTAGTTATTATACACAGTAGTTATATACAAATTCACATTATCTTATACTCACAGGAACATTGTGAGATAGGTTTATAGCCACTGCCTCTATGCTACAGGTGAGGAAGCTAAAGCACACATTGAGGCTATTTTAAATTTGTGGTGAATCAAAAGCAAAATAAAAACATAAAAAACATGAGAAGGTCAATGGAAAGATCCAGTTGTGTGCTAAAGCCAGCTTGTACCTGCCCGTAAGAGCTGATGGTGTACATCTGTTCTGAACCCCAAACTTAGTGACTTCACTTTGGTAGCCTGCCATCAGCTGTGATGGGATACTTGGAAAACTGCAAGTGCTACACATCAAGGAGTTTCTTTCCCTCCAGAGGGCTAATTGTAAACACTTAATGAGCAAAGCAGTAGAAAAAAGCCCATGTATCTAGTGTTTGAATGATAAGTTGGATAAGTCTAAACAGAAAATTAAAAATGTTGGGAGACTTACTCTTGATTGTCAAAGTCAGAGAGCTGCAAGTGATAAAGCCTGGTCTGAAGTCAGGTTCCTTTTACCCAGAGCCCACTACTAATCACTATTCTCCACAGGATCAGACTCCTAGATGGGATTTTATTTACAACATCTTTCTGCATTTCAGTTAACTGCTTAGCTCTACAGTAGTTCAGTCTCCCAGTCATGATTCTAGCTTATAAGTACATCTTTCTCACTTCAGGTTTCCAAACTTTGACTATTAAAAAGAAAAAGGGGAAAAAAACACACTCTGGTCAAGCACAAGTACAAATCTGGAAAAAACAAAGCCCCCAATCTCCCCGTGCAACAATGTTCAGAGATGAGGAATCAGAAGGAATCCTTGCTCCCCACCTTCTGCACATCGCCCAGGCCCTTGGTGTCAAGCAGAACTAGGGTGTGGCTTGGCTTCTTGGGGTGAGGCAAACACCACATCCAGATGCCCTTGGTGTGAGACTGCACTGTGGAGCCAACAGAGAAACCTGCAAGGGGAGTGGAGAGGTTGTAGGAAAGGAGGGGATCTAGGAATTGGAGACTTCTTAACAACTGAGCAAGGGTTTGAAGAAAGCAAGATGAGGAGATAGCAGAAAGTATAACCAGTATTGATCTGAATTGAAGCAAAGGAATGGGAAAGAGAATATCAAATACCATAGGCTGGCAATTTGATGGGTTTTTTTTACAGGAATATTATGCTACTAAAATTTTAATAGTGTATAGTTATATATATATATATATATATATATATATATATATATATATATATATGTTATTTCATTAATGTCTCAATGATTTCCTTATGATTGGAAAGTATGCTTTTGCCAAAGAGATACTAGGAAAAAAAAAAAGGGGGTGCTATGTCTGGACAGACCTCTGCCCTTTATCTCCCAGAAGATAATTAGCCCAGCTTGGCCCAAACCATGAGCTTTCAGGATTCCTCCCCATCCCTAACTTTCTCTCCGTCTGCCACCATACTCAGCGCTGGCAGTCTGGGTGCACACAGGGGACTCGGCAGAGCTTTGCTGGTGCCACTCACCCTTTCTCTTCCCAGCCAGCTTGTTCATCAGGTAGGATTTGCCTGTGCGGTACAGGCCCACAATAGCCACCACCACCACTGGCTGGGTAATGGCAGACAGGATCTTCAGAGCTTCCTGATTAGCCACCAGCTGCCCTTTAATGTTCTCAATGAGGCACATGGGGGCTGGCATGTGGCTCTCTGAGGCCATGCTGAGGGTGTTTCCTTGTCTGCAAAGGAAGAGATGAGATGAACTGGAATTTTTGGTCTTCAGAAAGAGAAAGTCATTTGCTTCCTGAACCTGGGTACATTCTACTCTCCAGCATGGACTAAGTTTCTAAAGAAATAAAAAAAAAAAAAAGAGCAAAAAGAGACATAGTAAAACAAGTAGCAGGTCCTTACCAAGTCTGCTATAGGCCGTCCCCAAGTTCTTAAATAGCTGGTGGGCATAAGAAAACCCATATCCTGAGTTTAATTTATTGCTAGTTTGAATCTGACTCTTCTCCACTGGCTTTTAGCATGCTTATATTTCATTCTCAGTTTTTACCTCCTTGAATCTCCAGATTGGATCTGTGTGACCACTCTGTTTTGTATGTTCTTGCTCTTATCCCATACCAACTTGCTTTTCTCTAATTAGAGCAATGTCTAATCAAATCTCCCTGTCTAAGTGTAATCAAACTGTATTATACTAAATCCTGCCAGGTCATTATGTAGCATTATCTAACAAATCCTAATCATTTACTTCTTAGAGCTGTACTTAAAAATTTTTTGTGTGTAGTTATTAATGTGCCTTCTCCAATCAGAGCTTCAATGCATGATCATTTTGTGGCTGGGGAAGTGAGTATAAGTACCTTTTTAAATAATGCTAAACTATTTATTTTCTAACTTTTAAGCATCAATTCTTATAGCCTTAAGATTCCCTGATACAACATTTTTAAGCTATCTGAGATTTAAGCAAATGAGATTTAAGAAAAAAGAAAACCAATTTTCTTCCCTTTTAGAAATGATTATTTACTACAAAAACTAACATTTCACCATCTGCTTGACTTTCTTTCACCAGAATCCTGCAGTGGATCTGGATCCCTTACTAGTTGACTGCTTTTTAAAAATTATGAAGACCCATTCTTCCCCCGTCCTCATAGCCAATGCTGTGGAGATCATCCAGGTGACAAGTAAAAATAGAAACTGCTTAGGTGCAGAGAAGAGATGATTCATTGCAAATGGCATAGAACCAGGGCATGGGAGGCAGGAAATGCCCAGGCCAACCCAATTCCAAAGGGTGGATTCCACATGATTTTACAGACTCAAATGCCAAGATGCTTTCTGATTCCATTCTAATCTGATTCCAGTGCAATATTTGTACATTATATTGTAGATTTCTGGTTGCCCAACTTGTACATAGCAGGTGCCATAATAATTTTTAGATTAGAAAGATACGGGGACCTGGCAGTGATGATCTACACCAATTAGCTAGAAAAACAACATACACAATCCAAATTTATTTGCACATATTGGAGACTCATAAACTCTTATGCTTTGGGATGATGTCACTAATGGGAGATGGAACTAATTTGTTACTGAATTATCAGACCTCCTAATGAAAAACATTAACACTATGTACCTATGTTAATAAAAGTATTTTCTACATTGTACTCCATATCTGGGTAACATCTTTAATGACTTTAGGAGAGCCCAATCTCCAAAACATTTTTACAGATTCCAACTGTTTGCACCCCATACCTAACTACTGCTCTGCCAGTCATAACTCAGCCCATAATGTAGGCTCTGAAATGCATTCTCCCTAACTCTATTAGAGCCCCATAAACTTTCGTTAAGTAAAAACAACTCAAGAACAGATCAACACACACACACACACACACACACACACACATTTTGGCTTTGAGGTAAGGCAAACCAGATTTCCAATCCCAGCCCTACAACTGACTGTCTGTAGGACATTGGCATTTCTATTTTAGACTGTTTTCAAAAAAATGAAAGTAAATAAATAAATATTTGTTTCAGTACAACTGCTAGCTTAACAAAGAGAAAGCTTCAGGAGAGGAGAAAAATGTAAAGAAATAAAATAACAAAAAATATGAGAGAAAAGGCTCAGAGGTACTTGATAGTGTTGGGTTTCTAAAAGAAAACATCTGTTTTCAGCCATATAACTCTGGTTGGGGATTTTTTGTGTGTGTGATTTTTGTTGTTATTTGCTTATGCTTTGTTTTGTGTTGTTTTTCAATTGAGTTTGGAGGAAGAGGAAAAACCAAGGAGATAAATGGAAATCAAACAAGAAGGAGATGTATGAAGCATGCACCATTATAAGAAATTTAGGCAGAGAGGAGCCAAGATGGCGGCATGAGTAGGGCAGCAGAAATCTCCTCCCAAAACCATATATATTTTTGAAAATGCAACAAATACAACTATTTCTAAAAGAGAGAACAGAGGATACAGTACAATAGCCAGGCTACATCTACATCTGCTAGAACTCAGCATCTCATGAAGGGGGTAAGATACAAGCCGTGACCCGGTGGGACCCAAGCGCTCCCACCACCACAGCTCCCCAGTGGGAGGAGAGGAGTCAGAGCAGGGAGGGAGTGAAAGCCCAGGACTGCTAAACAACCAGCTCTAGTAATCTGCACCAGGAGTGCAGACACACATTGCATGGTGAACTGGATATTAGGGAAATGGAAAAGCAAAATCTGTGAGCGGGTCCCTGCAGCCGGCTCCCCTGGAACAAAAGAAAAGCGAGTTCTTTTTGAAAGTCTTAAAGGGACAGGGGCCTCACAGCTGGATGGAATCATCCCAGCACACTCAGCCCAGCAGGTGGGGAATCTTGAGGAACTTCAGGTGCCCCAATCTCCTGGGTGGCAACACAGCTCTGAAGCCCCTCACGGTGATCAGCAGCCTGCCATTTGTTCCCCTGGCCAGTGCGGCCCCACCACAGCAGCCAAGCAGCCAGAGAGTGGCCTTGCCCACAACAGCCTCCCAGACTCTCCTCCTGGCACCCAGCTGCCTGGACCAGACCAAGAGGCCACCACTGGTGTGCAGCTGCCTGGTGCAGGCAGAGGAAGCCAGGGCAGGGTGCAAAGGGGTGCTGTTCTTGCAGGACAACACACCCAGCACACCTGCCGCTCCCCGCAGGGCTCTGTGTGGCCCTGCCAGCTGCCTCACTGGTGGCAGCTCAGCAGATTAATCTGGACACTGCTCCTGGTGTGTGAGTAACTGACACAGGCAATAGAGAAGGGCAAGGTGAACAGCAAGCAGGAAGAGACTTTGTTCACCCAGCTGATACACAAACCATCTGCCTGTGACTACCTCTATAGCCATGAAAAGGCAGAAGAATTTGGGCCAGTCTAGAATTACCCAGACAACCCCTGAGAGAGGGCTTGGGGAGATAGATATAACAAATCTTCCTAAAAAAGAATTCAAAATAAAGGTCATAACCATGCTGATGGACCAGCAGAGAAATATGCAAGAGCTAAGGGATCAAGTCAGGAGGGAGAACACAGAAATAAAACAATCTCTAGAAGGACTTAAGAACAGACTGGATGAGGTGCAAGAGACCATTAGTGTAATAGAAATCAGAGAACAGGAACACAGAGAAGCTGAGGCAGAGAGAGGATCTCTGGGAATGAAAGAATATTAAGAGGACTGTGTGACCAACCCAAATGGAACAATATTTGCATTATAGGGGTACCAGAAGAACAAGAGAGAGAAAAAGGGATAGAAAGTGCCTTTGAAGAAATAATCGCTGAAAACTTCCCCAAACTGGGGGAGGAAATAGTCTCTCAGACAATGGAAGCCCACATATTTCCCAACACAGGGAACCAAGGAGGACAACATCAACATATAATAATTAAAATGGCAAAGATCAAAGATATGGACAGAATATTAAAGGCAGCCAGAAAGAGAAAAAAGGCCACCTATGAAGGAAAACCCATCAGGCTATCATCAGACTTCTCAACAGAAACCTTACAGGCCAGAAGAGAATGGCATGACATATTTAATACAATGAAAGAGAAGAAACTTGAACCAAGAATACTGTAGCCAGCACAATTATCATTTAAATATGAAGAAGGGATTAAACAATTCCCAGACAAGCAAAAGTTCAGGGAATTTGCCTCCCACAAACCACCTCTACAGGACATTTTAAAGGGACTTCTCTAGATGGAAGTACTCCTAAGGCTACATAGATGTCACCAGAGAAAATAAAATCACAGTAAAGAAAGCAGACCAACCAAATAATAACTAAAGGCAAAAAATAAAATCAACTATTCACAAAAGCAGTCAAAGGAAACACAAAAGAGTACAGAATAAAACACCCAACATTTAAAGAATGGAGTAGGAGGAATAAGAAGGGAGAGAAATAAAGAATCAATAATCAGACTGTGTTTATAATAGCTTAATAAGTGAGTTAAGTTAGATGGTTAGATAGTAAAGAATCTATGCTTGAACCTTTGGTAACCACAAATCTAAAGCCTGCAATAGCAATAAGTACATATTTTTCAATAATCACCCTAAATGTAAATGGACTGAATACACCAATCAAAAGACACAGAGTAATAGAATGCATAAAAAAAACAGGACCCATATACATGCTGCTTACAAAAGACTCAGCTCAAACTCAAAGATATACACAGACTAAAAGTCAAGGGATGGAAAAAGATATTTCATGCAAACAATAGGGAGAAAAAAGAAGGTGTTACAGTACTTGTATCAGACAAAATAGACTTCAAAACAAAGAAAGTAACAAGAGCTAAAGAAGGATATTACATAATGATAAAGGGTCAGTCCAACAAGAGGATATAACCATTATAAACATATATGCACCCAATACAGGAGCATCAAAATATGTGAAACAAATGCTAACAGAATTAAAGGAAGCAACAGAATGCAGTGCTTTCGTTCTAGGAGACTTCAACACACCACTCACTCCAAAGGACAGATCCACCAGACAGAAAATAAGTAAGGACACAGAGGCACTGAACAACATACTAGAACAGATGGACCTAACCAGACACCTACAGAACTCTACACCCAAAAGCAGCAGGATACACATTCTTCTCAAGTGCACATGGAACATTTTCCAGAATAGACTGTATACTAGGCCACAAAAAGAGCCTCAGTAAATTCAAAAAGATTGAAATTCTACAAACCAACTTCTCAGACCACAAAGGTATAAAATTATAAGTAAATTGTACAAAGAAAACAAAAAGGCTCACAAACACATGGAGGCTTAACAACATGCTCTTAAACAATCAATGGATCAATGACCGAATAAAAACAGAGAGCAAACAATATATGGAGACAAATGACAGCAACAGCACAAAGCCCCAACATCTGTGCGATGCAGCAAAGGTAGTTCTAAGAGGAAAGTATAAAGCAATCCAGGCCTATTTAAAGAAGGAAGAACAATCCCAAATGAATGGTCTAAAGTCACAATTAATGAAACTGGAAAAAGAAGAACAAATGAGGCCCAAAGTCAGTAGAAGGAGGGACATAACAAAGATCAGAGAAGAAAGAAATAAAATTGAGAAGAATAAAACAATAGAAAAAATCAATGAAACCAAGAGCTGATTCTTTGAGAAAATAAACAACATAGATAAGCCCCTAACCAGAGTTCTTAAGTGAAAAAAAGAATCTATACACATCAACAGAACCAGAAATAGGAAAGGAAAAATCACAACGGACCCCACAGAAATACAAACTATTATTAGAGAATACTATGAAAATCTATATGCTAACAAGCTGGAAAGCCTAGAGGAAATGAACAACTTGATAGAAAAATACAACCTTTCAAGACTGACCAAAGAAGAAACAGAAAATCTAAACAGACCAATTACAAGCAACAAAATGGAATTGGTAATCAAAAAAACTACCCAAGAACAAAACTCCTGATCCAGATGGATTCACTGCTGAATTTTATCAGACATATAAAGAAGACATAATACCCATTCTCCTTAAAGTTTTCCAAAAAATAGAAAAAGAGTGAATACTTCCAAACTCATTTTATGAAGCCAGCATCACTCTAATACCAAAACCCACCAAAAAAGAAAATTACAGGCCAATATCCCTGATGAACATAGATGTAAAAATACTCAACAAAATATTAGCAAACCAAATTCAAAAATACATCAAGAGGATCATACACCATGATCAAATGGGATTAATCTCAGGGATGCAAGGATGGTACAACATTTGAAAATCCATCAACATCATCCACCACATCAACAAAAAGAAGGACAAAAACCACATGATCGTCTCCATAGATGCTGAAAAAGCATTTCACGAAATTCAACATCCATTGATGATAAAAACTCTCAACAAAATGGGTATAGAGGGCAACTACCTCAACATAATAAAGGCCATATATGACAAACCCACAGCCAACATCATACTTAACAGCAAGAAGCTGAAAGCTTTTACTCTAAGATAGGGAACAAGACAGGGATGCCCACTCTCCCCACTGTTATTCAACATAGTACTGGAGGTCCTAGCCATGGCAATCAGAAAAAACAAAGAAATACAAGGCATCCAGACTGGTAAAGAAGAAGTCAAACTGTCCTTATTTGCAAATGACATGACATTGTACATGAAAAACCCTAAAAACTCTACTCCAAAACTACTAGAACTAATATCTGAATTCAGCAAAGTTGCAGGAGACAAAATTGACACACGAAGTCTGTTACATTCCTTTCCACTAACAATGAGCTAGCAGCAAGAGAAATCAGGAAAACAATTCCATTCACAATTGCATCAAGAAGAATAAAATACCTAGGAATAAACCTAACCAAGGAAGTGAAAGACGTATACCCTTAAAACTACAAGGGTATAGTAGTTTTAAATTAAATTAAAGAGGACACTAACAAATGGAAACTCATATCATGCCTTGGCTAGGAAGAATTAATATTGTTAAAATGGCCATCCTGCCTGAAACAATCTACAGATTCAGTGCAATCCCTATCAAAATACCAACAGCATTCTTCGACGAACTGGAACAAATAGTTTTAAAACTCATATGACCCTGAATAGCCTAAGCAATCCTGAGAAGGAAGAATAAAGCAGGGGGGATCTCGCTTCCCAACTTCAAGCTCTACTACAAAGCCACAGTAATTAAGACAATTTGGTACAGCACAGACCAGTGGAACACAATAGAGAGTCCAGATATTACCCAAAGATATATGGTCAATTAATATATGGTAAAGGAGCCATGGACATACAATGGGGAAATGACAGCCTCTTCAACAGCTGGTGTTGACAAAACTTGACAGCTACATGTAATAGAATGAAATTGGATCATTGTCTAACCCCATACACAAAAGTAAATTCAAAATGGATCAAAGACCTGAATGTAAGTCATGATACCATTAAACAATCAGAAAAAGTATAAGCAAAACTCTCTTGGACATAAACATGAGCAACTTCTTCATGAATATATCTCCCCAGTCAAAAATGAACAAGTGGGACTATATCAAGCTGTAAACCTTCTGTACAGGAAAGGACACCACCAATAGAACAAAAAGGCATCCTACAGTATGGGAGAATATATTCATAAATGACAGATCTGATAAAGGGTTGACATCCAAAATATATAAAGAGCTCATGCACCTCAACAAACAAAAAGCAAATAATCCAATTAAAAAATGGTCAGAGGAGCTGAACAGACACTTCTCCAAAGAAGAAATTCAGATGGCCAACAGACACATGAAAAGATGCTCCACAGCATTAATCAACAGAGAAATGCAAATTAAAACCACAATGAGATATCACCTCATACCAGTAAGGATCACCTTAAAAACAACAAAACACAAACAACAACAAATGTTGGTGAGGTTTTGGAGAAAGGGGAACCCTCCTACACTGTTGTGGAAAGCAGTATGGAGATTCCTCAAAAAACTCAAAATAGAAATACCATTTGACCCAGGAGTTCCACTTCTAGGAATTTACCCTAAGAATGCAGCAGCCCAGTTTGAGAAAGACATATGCACCTCTATGTTTATAGCAGCACTATTTACAATAGCCAAGAAATGGAAGCAACCTAAGTGTCCATCAGTAGATGAATGGATAAAGAAGATGTCATACATATACACAATGGAATATTATTCAGCCATAAGAAGAAAACAAATCCTACCATTTGCAACAACATGGATGGAGCTAGAGGGTATTATGCTCAGTGAAATAAGCCAGGCGGAGAAAGACAAGTATAAAATGATTTCACTCATCTCTGGAGTATAAGAACAAAGCAAAAACTGAAGGAGCAAAACAGCAGCAGACTCACAGAACCCAAGAATGGACTAACAGTTTCCAAAGGGAAAGGGACTGGGGAGGATGGGTGGAAGGGAGAGATAAGGGGGGGTGAAGAAAGGGGGCATTATGATTAGCATGTGTAATGTGAGGGGCGGGGCACAGGGAGAGCTGTACAACACAGAGAAGACAAGTAGTGATTCTATAGCATTTTACTGCACTGATGGATAGTGACTGTAATGGGGTATGTGGCAGGGACTTGGTGATGGGAGGAGTCTAGTAAACATAATGTTCCTCAGGTAATTGTAGATCAGTGATACCAAAATTAAAAAAAAATAGAAGTTCAAAGGAGGAGAGAGTTCCAAGGAGTAAACAGAATTGCCAGTGTGGAAGGGTCAGGCTGAGCAACTGCTGGATTAAGTGATTTGCAGTAGCAAAGCCAATAGAACAGGAGAAACAGAATCTAACACAAAAGGCCTTAAAGAATAAGCCGGTGCTGGGAAATCAAAGTGAATTAATTCAGAGCTATTTCTAAAGGAGAAAAATCCATCTTCAAACAAAGTATAAGACTATGACTAAAAATATAGAGCTGTTTACATGAAACCTCTTTATTGTGTAAGTGGGCCTGAAGGAGTTAAAAGTTGGTCTCTAGCACCTTGCAGACCACCAGGAGCTAAGATAAAGATAACCAGATGGATAGGGCAACACTGTCTATTTTATCGAGATGAGACAATAATTGTCTTATTAAGAGTTTGCAGAAACCTCATGACTAGACCTGTCCCGACAGGGAGTCAACCGACAGGGACCGTGGGAGCTTCAGGACCCTCCTCGGACCCTCACTGAAGTCCAGATGTCCAATTATCTGTCACCTCTGTTCCTCCTCCACCTCCCCCTTCCCTAGCATAAAAGGAGCTTGAAAGAACCCTGAGTGAAAGTGAGCCTTCATGACAATAGTCCTCCCATCTGCCAGTCTGCCCTGCCGATTTTGTTGAACGAAGCTCTTTCTCTACTGGACCCTCTGTCTTTTGATTTATTGGCTGAATCCAGTGGGAGCTGAAACTGCCGTTCACTGTTACAGCTGTCCACTCTGGGTTACAAAGTTTTAAGTTTTTTGTCCTTCACAGTGTAAGCAAACTGTTTACACTGCAAACTGTTCACTCCTCTTTTTCATGAAAGTAACAGTCATAGTTCTCTAAACTTTCAGGCTGCAGTTTGAACTAAATTCATCAGGTGTTACCCAAGAGAAAAGCGAGTAAGTGGCAATTATGAGCCCCATAAATCATAAAGTGGCAAAGGAAGAAAAACTGTTAATATAGTTTAGATTCTCAGTTCAGTCCCCACACATGCTTTATCTAGTTCAGCAGTAAGAAAATGTATCTGTTGCCTGTGTGATACATCAGAACTTAGTCTTTAATGAGGGCTAATATTCCATATCCGGTTCAGCCACATTCTATCCTGGAAAGAATGCTTTTAAAACAGACTGACCTTTGTAAATCTTTTCTGCCCTTACCCCAATCTTACCTTTACTATAAATCAGTAGCAGAGATCTTTTAGAGCTGGTGTGGAGAAAGTGAAGGTTCCTATAGCAAAGATTCTCACCTGGCCCTGGTCGGCTTGCTCACTGCACACGTGTGGGCAATACTTTGTTATTAACTCTATATAAAGAGTTCCTCCCAGTGCTCTGGGCAGCACGGCCCCAGGATAGCAGAGACTGGAGTGGTGGCAGCGCCGAGGACAGAGACTGAGACGGCTGCAGGGGCAGAGAGTCCTGGAGGCAGAGACCGGCTTGCTGCATGCAGACTCGCTCTGAATGAACGGTATTCTGGTGACTGATCTGCGGCTGTGGGAATAAAGTTGGATATAAACCCTTTCACCGCAGAAACATTCCATTGTCATTCCTCCATCTCATTGAATCCATAGTGAACTTGTCCAGGGCTGAAACCTGTTGGCAAGACAGCTGATAAGAAAGCTGCTTCAGTGAGAACAGCTAAGAATTCTAACTCTGCTTCTTTATTTTTATTGGTTTCTGATATGCTTCTCCCTTACCCAATCCTGGGGATGTTTTACCTCCCCTCCTTCCATAGGGCAGCGATTTAGAGTATTAAGTTAAAAACCGAAACTGGAAGGTGTTTTTCAGGAAACTGAAACCACAAGGAAGGCTCAATAACAAGTTAGTTCTGAAGGGAATTTGCTGAATCACAGTGAATATAACCCCGAAGTATGTCTGAATTATGCAAATACACCGTTTTGTTTTTTGTTTGTATTTAAGGAAGCAGCCATCCTAAGCAATTAGGGTCATCTTTTGTGTTTAACATTTAGGGATTTAATAGAATTTTCTCTGATAAACCTTGAGTTGAACACACAGCATAAACTGCTGCATAACTTCAGTGAAAAAAATTAACTTTCTGAGATAAATCATATGCTAAAAAACATTAAAGAATTTAAAAATGATCAGTCATTACTGGGGCAAAGTTTTTGTAACTACATCTTTTATGAGTCAGGCAAATATTCAAACCAAGCTCTTTGAGTACCTACTATATATGGCAGTGTTCAAAGAAAAGCAAGAAATGAACAAAAACATGATTATCTCTATGAAAAACTTTTAGTTAGGATAATCTACTGCTTCCCCTACAATCCCATCCTCCCAAACATGTAAATATTTATTTGATTTGTCTCAATTTTAAACTACTGTCTAATAGTTTGGCACATTTTCCACAACTTCATGACTTAACTCTATGTACAACTATCAGCCACCCCAGACATTAATGACAGGAAGTACTCTTTTGTTTTTACTATTGAGATATTATTGACATATAATATTGTATTAGTTTTAGGTGTACAACATAATGATTTGATATGTATATATTGCAAAATGATAACCACAATAGGTTTAGTTAATATCCATCATTATACAGTTGCAACTTTTTTTCTTATGATGAAAACTTTAAAGATCTACTCTCTCAGCAAATTTCAAATATACACTACAGTATTGTTTACTATAGTCACCATGCTGAACATTACATCCCAGGATTTATTTATGTTGTAACTGGAAGTCTGTGCCTTTTGACCACCTTTACCCATTTCACCCAATCCCTCCACCCCCTGCTTCTGGAAACTACCAATCTGTTCTTTGTATCTATAAGTTCTTTTTTTTGATTCTACATAAGTAAGATCATACAGTATTTGTCTTTCTCTGTCTGAATTATTTCACTAAGCATAATGCCCTCAAAGTCAATTCCTGTTATCACAAATGGTAGGTTTTCCTTCATTTTCATGGATGAATAATATTCCATTACACACACACCCCACATTTTCTTTAACCATTTATCCATCAGTGGACACAGGTTTTTTCCATGTCTTGGCTATTATAAATAATGCTGCAGTGAACTTGGGAGTGCATATATCTTTTTGAGATAGTGACTTTGCATTCTTTGATATTTTTTATTGAAATACAGTTGATATACAATATTATATTGGGTTCAATGATACAACATAGTGATTCAACAATTATATACATTATTAAATCCTCACCCCAACTAGTGTAGTTACTATCTGTCAACATAGAGGGATGTCACAGAACTATTGACTATATTCTCTAAGCTGCACTTCCATCCATGTGACTAATATATATCATGATTGAGATTTTGTGCCTCTTTATCCCCTTTACCTATTTTACCCACCTGCCCCAACCCCTAACCCATGGTAACCACCAGTCCCGTCTCAATGTCTATGAGTCTACTGCTGTTTTGTTCCTTCCATTTTGCTTTGTATTTATATTCCACAAATAGGTGAAATCACATGGTATTTGTCTTTCTCCACTTGGCTCATTTCACAACGTGTAATACCCTCTAGATTCATGTTGTTGCAAATGGCAGGATTTCCTTTTTTATGGCTGAATAATATTCCATTGTGTGTGTGTACCACCTCTTCTTTATCCATTCATCTATTGATGGACACTTAGGTCGCTTCCATATCTTGGCAATTGTAAATAATGCAGTGATAAACAGGAATGCATATGTCTTTTGAATCAGGGATTTTGTTTTCTTCAGGTAAATTCCTAGAAGTGGAATTACTGGGTTGAATGGTATGTCTATTTTTAGTGTTTTGAGGAGCTTCCATACTGCTTTCCACAGTAGCTGCACCAATTGACATTCCCACCAACAGTGTAGTTGGGTTCCCTTTTCTCCACATCCTCACCAACCTTTGTTATTTATTGTCTTTTGGATAGTAGCCAGTCTGACTGGTGTGAGGTTATACCTCATTATGGTTTTGATTTGCATTTCCCTGATAATTAATGATGTGGAGCATCTTCTCATGTGCCCGTTGGCTACCTGTATGTCTTCTTTGGAAAATGTCTATTCAGGTCCTCTGCCCATTTTTTAAATCAGGTTGTTTGTTTTCTGGTGTTGAGGCATATGAGTTCTTTATGTATTTTGGATGTTAACCCCTTATTGGATATATCACTTACTAATATATTGTCCCACACTGTAGATTGCCTTTTTGTTTTGTTGATGGTGTCCTTGACTGTACAGAAGCCTTTAAGTTTGATGCAGTCCCATTTGTTTATTTTTGCTTTTGTGTCCCTTCCCCAGGGAGAAGTAAACAGAAAAATATTATTCATTCTTATGTTCAAGAAATTTTGCCTATGTTTTCTTCCAAGATTTTATGGTTTCACATCTTATATTTAAGTCTTTAATCTATTTACTTTACTTTTGTTTATGGGGTTGGACAGTAATCCAATTTCATTCTCTTTCATGGAGCTGTCCAGTTTTTCCAACACTATTTATTGAAGAGACTGTTTTTCTCATTGTATATTCATGTATCTTTTGTCATATATTAATTGACCATGTATGTGTGGGTTTATATCTGGGCTGTCTAATCTGTGTCTTCTTCAGTTGCTTTCATTAGTGTCTTATAGTCTTCAGATTAGTGTCTTATAGTCTTTCACCTTCTAAGTTAGGTTTATCACTTTTTCTTTTTTTAAATTTTGCTATCATTAATGTACAATTACATGAAGAACATTATGGTTACTAGACTCCTCCCATTATCAAGTCCCCACTACATACCCCATTAGAGTCACTCTCCGTCAGCATAGTAAGATGCTATAGAATCACTACTTGTCTTCTCTGTGTTATACTGCCTTCACCCTGTCCCCCACCTACATTATACGTACTAATTGTAATGCCTCCTTTTCCCTCTTATCTGTCCCTTCCCACCCATACTCCCCAATCCCTTTCCCTTTGGTAACTGTTAGTCCATTCTTGGGTTCTGTGAGTCTGCTGCTGTTTTGCTCCTTCAGTTTTTGCTTTGTTCTTATAATCCACAGGTGAGTGAAATAATTTAATACTTGTCTTTCTCCGCCTGGCTTATTTCACTGAGCATAATACCCTCTAGCTCCATCCATGTTGTTGCAAATGGTAGGATTTGTTTTCTTCTTATGGCTGAATGATATTCCATTGTGTATATGTACCACCTCTTCTTTATCCATTCATCTACTGATGGACACTTAGGTTGCTTCCATTTCTTGGCTATTGTAAATAGTACTGCCATAAACATAGGGGTGCATCTGTCTTTTTCAAACTGGGCTGCTGTTCCTCCTCCCTGGGATCACGCTCCCAATTAAAGCACCTGTGAGCAAGCCATTATCTCAGGCTCTGGTTTTAGAGAAACTAAAGCTAACAAAACATGAATTTATTATCCAAAATATCTGAGGATAGCAACATTAGATAAAATTTGCCAAACTGATCCTATGGTATTTTCTTCTCTTCATTCTACCTCCAATTTTTTCACTTCTAGTAACAACTTTGATATCCATCTTGGACAGGGGAGGGGGAGGGGAGGGGGAGGGGAGGGGGAGGGGGAGGGAGAGGGAGAGGGAGAAATCGGTCTTTTATAGCCTAGTTACGGAAGCAAAATCTCATAATTTTTGTCATATTCTTAGAAGTGATTCGCTTCTGGCCACACTCATAGGGGAGAGGATTGCACAAGGGCGTGAATACAAGGAAGTGGAATGATACTAGGATCATCCGGGGCTGTGTCATAAGCTGTCTACCACAGTTTTCTTGTCGGGGGAGAGAGGAAGTTGTAATTACAAGGTGCTAAAAATCTATTCTTTGACTTACATGATAGTACAAGCATGCATTTTCTTTTTGGAAATAATCTAATTTAAATGTATAATTTGATTGCTACTCTTTATGTATGTGATTTTTCCAGTTAATTTTTTAAGTGAATATTACTAGGCCTGGCCTGAGTTTAGCAGGGCAAAGTGAACGTGATCATTGAGTTAGAAGTCTAAAATTCCAGATGAGTGGTGATAGCGACTTGGGCTAGAAATGGTGAGATTTTGCCTGGTTCTAGATGTATTCAAATTTAGAGATGACAGGACTTGTTGGATTGAGTTTAAGGCTGGAGAGAAAAATAAAAATCAAGGATGAGTTAAAATAGTTATTATTTACTTCCATAGGGAGACTATAGGAGGGTTAGCTTTTATATAAGTTGAATTATACAGGATGTTTTATTTTCTATTTGACTTCTTTTGCTCAACCTGATGTTTTTAGATTCATTCAAGTCTTTGGGTACAGTAGAACATTTCACTTCATACATTTATGAATAGTTTTTCACTGGATTGCCCCCAATTTTTACTCTAACCATGAATGTAAAAGAATTCTCAATGTTCCATACACTATCACTTAGAAATATCTAACTTTTAAATTGTAGTCATCCTGGTGAGTGCATAGTTTTAATTTTGGATTTAACTTGCTTTTCTTGGATAATTACGGGGGTAAGGACCTTTTCACATCCTCTTTTTTTCATGCCTATTCAAATTCGTGCTTATTTTTCTAGTAGGTTGTCATTTTTTTTCTTGATACAAAGATTGCTTTACATATTTTGAATTTGAGTTGTGTGTAAGTTCTTAATTTTAACATAAATTCATCAATTCTTTGTTTACATTTAGTGTCCTGTTTCCCAAACTGGAGGACAGGAAAATAATGTCTTTGATATTTTCTAAACACTTTGTTGTTTTCTTTTCATATTTTGATCTACAATACACCTGGAGTTGATTTTTTCAGTGCCAGCAGGTGTCAAGCAGTGCTCTTGTTGTTCATGTGACATGGAAGGAGAAATGGCCAAATATGCAGCTATATACTGATTCCAGGGCAGTGACCAAATGGTTTGGCTACATGACCAGGGACTTGGAAGGCATATGACTGGAAAATTGGTGAGAAAGAAATCTGGGGAAAAGGCATGTCTGTAGATCTTTCTAAATGCACAAAAAAGTACAGTTATTTGCATCCCATGTGAATGCTTATGGAGATATGACTTCAGCAAAGGATGAGTTTAGGAATCAATTGGATGGGATGACCCGCTCTGTGGAGATACCAGTCAACCTCCTTCCCCAGCTGCTCCTGTCATCACTGTGTGGGCTCATGAGCAAAGTGGCCATGATAGCAGGGATGAAGGTTAGTCATGGGCTCGGCAATATGTGCTTCCACTCACCAGATTTGGCTACTGCCACTGCTGAGTGCTTAGCCTGCCAGTAACAGAGAACATCACTGAGCACCTGTTATGGCACCATTTTCTGGGGTGATTAGTCAGCTACGTGGTGGCAGGTTGATTAACATTGAACCACATCCATCCTGGAAAGGGCAGCATTTTGTTCTTACTGAAATAGACACTGTAGATATGGATTTGCCTTCCCCCACAGACAGTACTTCTGCCAAAACTACCATTCATGGACTTAGAGAATGTCTTATCCACCAGCATGGTATTCTACAAAACATTGCTTCTGATCAAGGAACTCACTTCACAGCAAATGAACTATGGCAATGGGCCTGTGCTCATGGAATTCACTGGTCTTACCATGTTCCTCATCATCTTGAAGCAGTTGACTTGATTCAACTGTGAAATGAGCTTTTAAAAACTAACTTACACTGCCAGCTAGCTGGCCACATCCTTTGTAGGGCTTGGCCAAAGTTCTTCAGAAGACTATGTGTGCACTGAATCAGTGTCCAATATATGATGCTGTTTCTCCAACAACCAGAATTCACAGGCCCAGAAATCAAGGACAGGAAATGGAAATGGCACAGCTCACTATTACTCTAGTGACCCACTAGCAAAATTTTTGCTTTTTTGTGGGAACATTCCCACAATGTTATGCTCTGCTGGTCTAGAGATCTTAGTTCCAGAGGGAGGAATGCTTCTACCAGGAGACACAACAATGAATCTGTTGAACTGAAAGCTAAGACAGCTACCTGGCCACTTTTGGCTGCTTATGCCTCTGAATCAACAGGCAAAGAAGGGAAGCTACAGTGTTGACTGGGGGAAATTGGATTACTACCCCACGAAGAAGGCAAGGAAGAGTGTATCTGGAGTGCTGAGGATCCCTTAGGGAATCTCTTAGTATTACCATGCCCTGTGATTAAGATCAAAGGAAAGCTACAACTAATACAGGCAGAACTTCTAATGGTCCAGACCCTTAAGAGATAAAGGTTTGGAATCATCTCATCAGGTAAAGAACCATGAGGTACTTACTGAAGGCAAAGGGAATATGGAATGGACTGGGCAAAAAGATAGTTATAAATATCAGCTATGACCACATGATCAGTTACAGAAACATAGACTGTAATTGTCATCAGTATTTCTTCCTTATTTTGCTATGAATATGCTTGTATATATAAATATGTTTTTCTTTCCTCTAATTTTCTTATCATGTAACATAAGATGTATTGATTTTACATCATGGTATTTAAGTATTGCTAATTTTGCATCCTAGTATTTAAATTATGGGGTACCAAGGACAAGAGTGAACATCATTCAAGGACTTTATCTCCTCCTCTGAGGAAAGAATGTACTTTCAGGTACACACAGTGAGGTTGTATCTTGGTAAGTGGGATTATGAACTTTTTTCTTTATTTGGAGAATAAATATGATTTAAAGAGATGTATATGGGTACCAAGTTGACAAGGGGCGAACTAGTGATGGTTCATTTTTTTTTTTGAGAGGGCATCTCTCATGTTTATTGATCAAATGGTTGTTAACAACAATTAAATTCTGTATAGGGGGGTCAATGCTCAATGCACAATCATTAATCCATCTCAAGCCTAATTCTCGTCAGTCTCCAATCTTCTGAAGCATAACGAACAAGTTCTTACATGGTGAACGAATTCTTACATAGTGAATAAGTTCTTACATGGTGAACAGTACAAGGGCAGTCATCACAGAAACTTTCGGTTTTGATCACGCATTATAAACTATAAACAATCAGGTCAAATATGAATATTCGTTTGATTTTTATACTTGATTTATATGTGGATCCCACATTTCTCCCTTTATTATTATTATTATTTTTATTTTTAATAAAATGCTGAAGTGGTAGGTAGATGCAAGATAAAGGTAGAAAACATAGTTTAGTGCTATAAGAGGGCAAATGTAGATGATCAGATGATCAGGTGTGTGCCTATGGACTAAGTATTAATCCAGGCTAGACAAGGCAGCAAAACATCCACGGATGCAGAAGATTTCTCTCAAAGCAGGGGGGGTGAGGTTCTGAGCCTCACCTCTGTTGATCCCCAAATTCTCACCTGATGGCCCCCCTGCGACTGTGCCTGTCTTAGGTTGTTCCTCCCTTGAGGAATCTTACCCGTCTCTGGCTAACCAGTCATCTTCCGGGGCCATACAGGGAAATGTAAAGTTGGTAAGTGAGAGAGAAGCCATATTGTTTGAAAAGGTTAGCTTTTTACTTCTTTGCAGATTTATGCCCTGTGGCTTCTATGCCCAGCACTTGTCTCGAGGTATCTTTACCACCTGGAGGAATTATGATACTCGGTAAATTCGATATGAGGCACGAATTCTATTTAAGGGTTGTAATTAGGAAGGAAGAAGAAAAGCTATAGAGGTAGCATATGGAAGAAAACATGGGAGGATTGATTATTTCTTTGACATATCTTCTTGTAGAGTACCTTAAGCATGTATAGGTTTTAAACTACTAACTAACTTGCGCACACATATTAACATAATAGGAATACGGTGACATAAACAAAGCAGATCTACAATTACCAGCCATAGTGATGGTTAATTTTATGTGTCTACTTGACTGGCATGGAGCACCCAGATTAAACATTATTTCTGGGTGTGATGGAGAAGGTGCTTCCAGATGAGATTAGCATATGAATTGGTGGGTTCAGTAGATTGTACTCTTCAGTGTGGATGGGCAGCATCTAATCCACTGAGGACCTGAATAGAACAAAAAGGTGGAATTCATACCTCACTTTTTCTGCTTCACCTTTAGGCTGGGCCATCGCATTTTCCCCTGCCCTCAGACTGAGATTTATACCATTGGTGTTGCTGGTTCTCAGGCGGGACTCAGATGGAATTACTCTATGGGCTTTTCTGGGACTCCAGCTTCAGATGGCATATGGACATCTTCAGATGGACTTCTCAGCCTTCATAATTGCATAAGCCAAATCCTCATTGCTATAGGGTGCTCCATGGCTAGGTAAATTGACAGAAAAAATTAACCATCACTAGTTCACCCCTTGTTACTTGGTACCCCATATAAAGTATCCTATTAGTTCTGTTTTTCTGGAGAACACAGACTAAAACACACTCCAGAGGGAAAAATCAGATCAAAGAGTGAGTCTGTTATATTTGTATAATATGCCATTTGGGTGGTTTTTCCAGGGCTAACAGAAATCATGCTGAGCTGTTGTTTGATCCCTTGTAGCATGAATTTTGCAGTCATGGTGAAGGTGATCTCTCAGGTTTGGGATAGTAATTTATCTGAGATAGAGACAGATAGAGCAGCTCCTACAAACTCCACTCCTAAGTGCAGCCCATCCAAAAAGCATGTGAGAGTATAGTAGATTCCACTGAAGATGTGTGGAGGGCATATCTTTTTGTGATGACTTCTTTGCCAATCACACAAGTCTTCCAGTCCACTGAAGATATTTCCATTTCTATCTTGCTGACTCCACCATCTCCTCTTTCTCTGCTCTACCTGCTTTCCTCTACCCACTACCCTGCTTAATTTAGAAGTCATTTTACATTGCTTGGGTTTCTGCTAAGACTTACATCCTTGTATTTGCCACCTCTCCTCCAATAGGCATGTCAGTCATTTTGACACAAACAAGCACTTTTCCCTCTTTATCAAGAAATTTGGGTGAGGTGTTCAAATAATAATTGTTTGAATCTTTTTATAGTGCATGATCCCAGTAGGTCTTCAGCTACAAGAGGAAGGAGGCTGTACTAAAAATGGGAAGAGTTGCAAACTGTACAGACACACTTGCTTTGGAAGAGCAGTGGAAAAATGGACTACAGGAGGTCAGATGCACACAGCTCAGCGGGGAGCACACATTTATAGGGCTCGGGGTCTTTGACGAAGTTTCCAGCCATGCCATGCATTCTATTACACTTCTCTAGCAGTGAGACACAGATGGCTCCAGTGGAAAAAGGCGGTATCTAGAGTCTGCAAGGCACCCTCAGAGACAGTGGTTTTCTGCCTTTGAAAAATTTTTGTGCAGTCTGCTCTGAGTTTAAAAATTTTTTAAATCATGTGCATGTTTTGCTAGAACAGAGGAGCAACTGATTTCCTAGAATCGAGCCTATTCCATTAACAGTTCTTAGCTGCTTTCAGTTTCCATCTGAATTGTATTCCCAGAAATGCCATGATGAGTAGCCTAAGAGGTTATTTTCCTAGCTGGGAAACGCTTATACTAGGTCATGGCAAAACATAGAATCTGGAAGGGCACGTAATTTGGAGGAGCTAATGAGAGAGTTCCAGCACCTCCCTGTTTGCTATTGTTCTTCCAAAGCCAGTATATGGCATTCAGCTCTTTTAAATCTCCTTGCAGACAGGCTGGGCTGTGTAACATGCTGCAGGCGGGCCTATTGCCAGGGCTCACATCATCGTCAATTGTCTCTAACTTATTCCCCGTGCAGTAGGTACAGTGGTTGGTTGGTTTGTTTTTAACTACAAATCGAATCATGTCATTTTCTGCCAAACAATCTGAAAAGCTCTAGACTGCTGATGTGGTAAAGTTCAGTCTTCATACCTGGCCTACAAGAGCTTGTGTACTCTGGCTCCTCTTGCCTCCTCTAAACTGTGGCTATCTTGGCTTCACCAGATGGAGCCTCATTCAGGACCAAACCCAACACGTTGTTCCCCAGTCGAGAGTTTTGCACTAACTCTGCTTCCTTCTGGAACTCACTTCCTTCATTCCTGGGCTCACTCTCATTTTCTCAGGTAGGCATTTCTGATCAACTACTCTAAAGTGGTTGTCCTTTCTACACTTACTTATGTGCCCTGCACTACTCTGTTACAATACTTATCAGGACTTAAAGTATTACATTTGCTGATATGACAAATATCTAATTTCAATCAAAAAAAGTATGAGCTTAGGGATTATGATGACTTTGCCAACCAGACACGCCTCAGTGCCTTCCCATTGCCTTCCACAGTGTCCTTTGGCACATGGTCCATGGCCAGTGCATATCTCTTGAATGACCAAGTGCAGTCATGGCTAAAAGGGCATGCTTTGGAGTCACTCGGGTCTACAACTGAGTCTGTTCACATTTCTTGGCTATTTGACCCGGTAAAATGAAATATGGAGAATCCATCACCCAATGTTCAAACCTGACTTTGTGAATGTGAGCGCCTGTTATCAGCCTTTCCGCTGCTGAAATAATGCTGTTATCATCATTGCTGTCTTCTCCTCCTCGTCATATTGCCATGTGAGGTTGGGTAGGATGGTTCTGTGACCCATAGAAACCCCCCCCACCCATCTCTCTGAGATAAATATATGTACAAAGGCAGCATAGTTCAAGGTTTTGCTGAGATTTGGTTTGCATTTTCAGTGAGAGCTGTGGATGTCATTCTGAGTCCAATTACTTAATAATCCCAAACTAGTCCTTCCTGTCTGTTTAGAGGCCACACAACTGTGGTACATGTCATTTAATGATGAAAACACTACTAACAATGACTACTGAGAAGAAGACACTGAAATAAATCACTGTATACATTGACAACTGCAGGACTTTTTTTCTCAAATGTCACCACAAATTGATTTTAAAGCTGAAGTATGGAAACAATTCTAATCTGGCATTTCACTGGTATATTTTGATAAAATCTGTTCATCAGTCATGTCTCCCAACTAGTCCCTCATAGTACTAAGTACTCAATAAATTATCATGCTCTATTTTAAGTGCCTTTTACTGTTTTCACTAAAGTAAATTCAAGTTTGCTTCTTGGTACATGGAATTATACCTTTGACTAACAGCTCAGCTGACAGTCCCTAGAATATGAGCACACTTGTTTTTTAATGAACAAGTTGATTAAATCTGTACTTTTATGCATCAGTCACAATACAACATTTAATAATTTCAAATGCGGTTGAAGCTCAAAGTATATGCCATTCATGAGAGTTCCTTTAAGCTCTCATCAAACACTACATAAAACTATACAAAAAATATCACCCATCTTTGCAACATGCCAGTGTCTCATCAGGAGAAAGCAGGTGTGGAGAGCTGCCAAGAATGTAAACACAGAAAGGGTCTATGTGAGGAAGTAAGAAAACAAATGTAATTTCGAAACATAAAAAGTGCATAAGTTCTTAAGATAAAAAGGAATATTTGTAGTAGGAAAAAATCTCTCAACAGTGAGTAGTTCAAGTAAGTTTATAAACCAGTGTAAAGATGTTTGCAGCAGGTTTACTGATATCTCCTTTTGTATATATTTTCAATGTATGTCCCTTTTGTATGTTCCCTCATCAAACTCAGAAGACTTTTGTTGATTTTCTTAGTTTTTTTTCCAGTAACAAAGTTTTGGCATTGTTTATCCACTCCACTGTATAATTTTTTGGTTTCATTCATCTCTGCTATTATAGCAGTTATTTAAATTCTTCCAGTAACTCTGGTTATTTTTTCTCTAATTTTCTGAGCTAGATGCCCTACTGACTGTACTTTAACTCTTTTTTCCTAACATAAAGATTTGTAGGCTATTTGCTTTCATAAGAAGACTGCTTTAGCAGCATGTTAGGTGTTATCTGTGGAATTTTCATCATCAGTCAAAAAAATAGTTCCTACTTTCAATCATTTCTACTTCTTTGGTATCTACACTATTTAGAAATGTCTTTTTTGATTTTCAAATGTGATGTTTTCTTAATTGCTTCTTAAAGTTAATAGTTTCCAATTTAAAGACATTGTGGTCAGAGAACATGTCCCGCATGGTGTCAAGTCCCTTCAAACTAGCAGAGAGCAGTTGGAACCTGCTATCTGACTGAGCAGATGTAAATTTTATGGCAAAGTTCCAAGTGTGCTTGTAGGTCATGAGTATTCTACCTTTCTGGCTTTAGGTCTCAATATTATAACAAAGGCCACATTCATGAATCAAACTTTTTGAATATTTATAACTTTGTGGATGTATTTGGTCTGTATTTTTTCGGAATTACTGAAAGATGTGTTAAAATTTCTTGTGATGACTGTGGGTATGTCTCTACGTAAAGTTCTGTACTGTTTCCTTATACACTGGAACTATGTCATTGGGAGCATTGTTTTTAACTTTGTATATTATTATGACAAGTTTAGTGGGCTACTATCATGAAGTAATGTTCTTTGGCTTTTGTTTTTCCTTTCATATACCACCTGCTTGTTGAATATCAAGTTGCTTAAGGATGGTTTTCTTTGTACCATACACACATCATACTATATCTTTCACATTTTTGACTTCTCATGTTTCTATATCCTTCTCTTTTCTATTTTTTATAAATAACATACTGTTGGTTATTAAACAAGAAAATAGTTACATATTAAGTGAAGCATGTCATTCGTTTACATTTATCTTGTTGATTGATATATTTGATTTGCTACAATTTTGGCTTTTTCATTGGCCTGTTTTATATTTCACAATCAGACCCTGAAAGGGCCAAGGATTTCCTTTTACATGGACCTGTCCATTCTCCCTACTTCCTCCAGATGTCTCAACTTAATCCCTGTTCTGGGTGTTTGCATATGTCTTTGACTCTGTAAAGAGTTTATGGTCTTCCAAGAGCTCATCTCATTCTTTTGTAAATAAATTGAGTGAGGAATTCTGTCCTTTATCCTACAGGTGAAAAATCCCCACAAGTGGGGTGGCTACAGGCAGACTGACAAAGTGGAAAGTGTGCTTTCCATCAGAAATGGCCAAAGAAGCACAGTCCCGCAGCTCTAAAAGACACCTACCGGGGGGTTGTGTAGGTCCCACATCTTCAAATTGGGGAAAGATTCAAATTGTGGGGAAAGAGATTGAAGGAAACTTTTCAATTCATCATGTGTTTAACAATTACACATAAAGTTCCTCCTATATGCCAGGCATTTCTTCTAGGCTCTGGAGGCCTAGAAAAGGAAAAGGGCTGAACTTGAACACAACAGCTGGGGTAGATGTAGTGTGAGCAATGAATGTCAGCAAACTGTTCAAGGGATGAAGTTTTATGAATCACACTACTCTCTTTTTTGTGATTATTAATCCAACTCATAACCTTTTCATTATTTACTGTAAACCATTTTCTTAGGCAGAATCATCTCTTGTGTGTCTCCAAGAGCTTTACAGAAATGTGGGTGTTGGGTTTCCTAATACAGTATTTCTCATGAAAGCAGTTCTTGAGTCCCATGGAGGCTCTTGCCTGTCAAGGAATGGCCCTGAGGTTGTGAATGGAGCCGGTCCTAGAGAATTCAAGGGGAAGGGGAGCATGGCCCTCGAATTTGGTTCCATCTGTAAGATGAGACAGCAGGCTATTGCAAAGAACACCTAGTGGGGGTGATAGTCCTTAACTTGTCACTTGTTGGGGGTTATGTGGCTACATGAGCTCTTTTACCTTAATAGCTTTCAGTTGGGGACATCCAGCAGTGCTCCCAGGGAGCAGAGCAGCCCTCTCTCTCCATAAGGGACTAGAGGAAGGCTGTCATAATACCCAGACAATGATTCCCTGGACATTATTTCAGTAAGGTACTGTAACTTGGATAAAAATCATGACTTTATTTCAGAAGAAGGACCCTCACCTGATTGAAGAGCTAAGATGGACATGCATTTAAAATTGAAAACTTACATTTGACCTGTGAGTCAAAGATTAGTGACACCACTCATGAGTAGTTGTCATAAGAAACTCAAACTGAATACATGGTGAATTCAGCCCTTCTCTCAGGAAGAATGTTGTGGCAAGTCTCATTAGCATACATGTCTTTGCAGTCTATCTGCTAAGAATGTAGTCCTAATGAACTCTGCTCCATTTGTATTAGGATCTTATAATTGCACAGTTTTTTGAAGCATCTGTCTAATGATGACACTGGAAAATTGGCGACTTTATGGTGAAAGGTTATTTATTTATTTGGCCAAAATTTCCCAGTCACTGTTTAAGTGTTTGACATGGAAACAGCAGCTGAGATTACAATGATGAAGTCATAGATTAGAGCTTGTTAGTGAGGTAACATCAGGGAGACAGAAGTAAATAGGTCATTTCAATTTGCAAAGTTATGTGGTTAGTACCATGGAAGCACAAAGGAGGGTCCTCTATCCAGTTTAGTAGATACAGGAAATCCAAGACTCCAAGGGGAAACTAGTCAGTAAAATAAAGCCGAAGATCAGTGAGAGGAATTCTTTGAAGAATTCTGAATACTGAATAGTTACCTACAATAAAGAGATGACATGTCAAGCTCGTGCACCTGGAAGTAGTTCATTGTAACATACACATTGCACACAAACAGAAGCTAACAGGGAATTCCAGAAACACCAAGGATACACAGTAGATACACTGCATGTCTAACACTTCAAAACTATACTTTGCTGATGGAAAGCAAAAGGCACACCAACTAGGATTTTTAAAGTCACATGATACCTTATTTTTCAGAGAATTTAAGGAAGTAGAAACCAACTCCAAAATACAGACAAGATTAGGATTTTCTTTTCTCACATCTGGACCTCACTGGTAGACCTCTCTTTCGAGCTAGCTGATGCTTCTCTGGGAATGCAAAATTTCCCAGCACCATCCTCACCGTCCTTACCATTATCATCATTGTTTCTTCTCTCTTATACTGCTGAACAAGTTACATAGTAATAAATTTCCAAAGATACAAAGGTTTATACAAAATAAATATGCCTCTCTAGTTTCCCCTAGAAGAAGTCAATGTTGCTAATTCTCATGCATTACTCTAGAGATCACCTAAACGTACATGATGTGTATATAAATGTACACGATGCAGTAAGAACTTCATTTTTTTCCGGAAATAACCATTCTGGTCCTATTGGTCTGCCTCCCACTTGTCTTACTTTACAAAATATTGTGTAAATTGTTGTGTATCATTACAAATACAGCTCTGTTTCCCAATTTACTAGCTACATAATATTCCAATATAAGAATGTGGCTAAAATTTATATTGCCTATCCCAAATAGATGGGCATATAAGTAGTTTTTCCAAACTTTAAAATTATATTCAGTGCTGCAATGGACATGTTGTCATTACACCACTGCTGTGAATTCTCTGTGTATGAGTATGAGTGTGTGTGTGTGTGTGTGTGTGTGTGTGTACCTAAAATCAAACCTGTTGGGCCAAAATTAACATACACTAAAATTATTAAGTATTAGCATGATGTTCAATAGATATGGTACAATTTACATGCACATAAAAGTACATGTTTTCAAAAACATTGGGAACACAATTTGATAACATGAGGTAAAACATATCTTGTAGTTTCACTTCTGTTGAGTAACTTGAATGTCTTACCTTTTCATAAGCTATCTTACTCAAAGTTTGTAGTATTTACTCAATATTTATTAATTTGTGGTTCTTTAGGATACATAACTTGTATAACTTAGTTCTTTTCTCCATTAAGGTGATCTTTTCAGAACATTTTGGCATCTAAATTCCTTTTTGCTCTTTATACTGCAACAAATATATTTTTACCTTCATGCAGTTTTGTCAGCCTTTTTATGTCTTTTGGTTTATGTCACTTTAGAACAAATTCAACATTCCTAGATAATTTTATAATTATCTGGTATTTACTGTTTTTATGGAGTCTGTTCAAGTTTAAG
Source organism: Manis javanica (assembly GCF_040802235.1). Lineage (NCBI taxonomy): Eukaryota > Metazoa > Chordata > Mammalia > Pholidota > Manidae > Manis > Manis javanica. The sequence goes on from NC_133159.1 coordinate 75,316,628, forward strand.
GTAAAGCTGGAATTTACCTTGTGCAGGGTTTATAGTATATCTAATCACTTCCTCTTCCATAAAGTTGTCCAGTTGTCTGACAACAGTTATTGTACAGTTCATATTTTTCCCACTGATTTAAAATAACGTTTTTCACATACTTAATTCCTGTATGCCATTGGTTCTATTTGTAGACTATCTAGTGGGTTTTGTTGCTGTGTCTTTATATTTGTGCCTCATGACACACTACTCTCATTATTGTAGTTCCATAAATTTCACTATATCTGTCCTGAATTGTCCTGGATTTTTAATTTTTTTGATCAGCTCCATTTTAATTTTGCAATTAATCTTTTTGACATTCTAACTGAGAACACATAAAATTTTCAGGTAAACTGAGAGAATTGATTTTATGAGGAATGGGCCCTTCCTACTCAAGAACACTGTGCACATATCCATTTGTATCATTATTTGTACATGACTTTCAGAAGCATTTCTTGATAGATTCCAATGTCCTTTATTTTCAGGTTATCACAGATCTGAACTTCTTTTTGTCTTCTAATCAGTTCTTTTCCATTTCCACTTAAACACTCACCCACATTTACCTTTTTTTTTTCCTGAGCATTGATGCCCTCTATAGGTACTACAATATTTTATATCAAAATTTTGATGAGAAACAGAACAAGTGCATACATATATAAAACTAAGCCAGATTTAACAACTTAAAACAAAACAACTTGTAAAAATTATGTGTAATTACCGACTTCAAGATCAGTGAAAGAGCCGTTTAAGAATCATGAGAATGAAAGGACGAAACGAAGTCAAGAAATCATTTATTTCCTCATTTTCCTCCGAAGTCCCCTCTTTCATATTTTGCCTATCATGAAGCAGCCTGTTGATTTTTTCCTAGAAAAGTATGAAGCATTAGCAGAAGGTAAACTTTTAAAACTCCCAATATTTCAAGAATAACATTTTATATTATAAGATATTAAATTATCTGCATTTTGCTTTTAAAAGTATTCCCTCATATTAGATCATGAGAGGGTATTATTATTACAGAAGGAATATCTCCTAGTTTAAGCTTGGAAAGTGAGAGGAAGTATGGGATGACCTCCCTCCTGTGCACCACTCACTAGGGTTTTGCAGAGTACTAACCAGGCATGAAGACAATAGTTCCAAGGTGTTCTGGCCAAAACTGTGCTATTTGGGAGATGGCCTTTGATCTGAATGGCATGAATTTTCACCTGCATCTTAAACATAATTGTAACTTCTAAGCTGATCTGGCAATCTGCTATAAATACTAAAAGGTGGGAGAGGAGAGAATTCTCCTTAGCTGTGTGCTGACTGGCCTACTCTAACCTGGGGGCAAGTGCACGGGGGTAGGAGCAGTGAGTCCCTCCATTTCTAAGGCTATGCATACCTGAAAGTTTTAGGTCAACAAGGATCTGCTCTAAGGTCTTTGGTTGCTAGTAGGCTCCTGATAATTGGCAGTGATTTTGGTAAAGTGAGCCAATTGTTGCTTATATTACACACACCTGGTTACATACATGTCATCTAATATTGGCTCCATGTGATTGTGGGGAAGTTGGGGTTCCTATGGCCAGGATCGTCACTGAACTTAAACCACCTGATGATGTAACTGGCCTGTTGCTAGGCTACCCCTTCCACATCTTTAGGCAATAAGCTATTATTGCACTATATAGAGAGCTCGGCCCAGTGCTCTGGGTGGAGGCAGAGATGCTAGTGCTGGATCTACCACTGGGAGAACAAGCTGGGTAATAAACTCTTTCACCCCAAAGAACATTTGCTGTCAATTTCTTTGGTCTCATTGAATCCATAGCGAACTTGCCCAGGGCTGAAACCCATTGGCAAGACAACTGGCATAGTTGGCAGGGTTCATTGTTGACCAAGGAAAAAGACAGGCTGCCCTTATGGGTGGGGTGCTTCAACCAGCTGCCCCTGTGAATGGGGAGACAGTGGATTGTCCCCCTATGGGTATGTGGTCTGAAGGGGCTTGCCTCCTAGAGGACTGGGCCCCACCCTAGGACTGGAGGCAAGTGAAGGTGACACCTGAGCCAGTAGAGGTGGTCCTTGTTATACTAAGTAGGTCTTTTGAGAGACAAAGTACCAGTGAGGCACCGGGGACTATGGGTTGACTGCTTCTCATGGTATTAAAAAAGTCTGCAGAAGAGAAGGACATGCTCCTGAAAAAGACCCAAGAAATGGCAGCATGAGAACACGAGCTGCAAACTGCTGTGGATTCCCTGAAGGAAGAAATGGCATAGATGTGAGAGGAGGCAGCACAAGAAAGCTGGCAGCAAGGTGCCACTGAAAAGGTAAAAGATTCCTTACAGGAGTCAGCAGTGCTGCCAGGTGCTCTGAAGGAGGAAAAGGCCAGCAATGAAAATGACAAACTCCTGAGGGAAGCACAGGCAGAGGTGGCATGAGAAAGCCAACTCGGCAAAGCATTGAGGTGAAGGTAAGGGAGCTGCTGAAGACTGAGCTAGCATTGCTGTGAGGCACGATAGAAAAAGTAAAGGTTGTATCAGAGGAGGCACTCGGGGGAGGAGAGAGAAAGGTGCCATCAGCCCCAGAAATGGAGGAGCTGGGAAAGGATGAAGGGGTGGTGCTGGAGGCACTGACCTCTCCTGTATGGAAAGCACGCCCAGTGGTTGTGAAGAAAATAAAGATCCAGCGGCTGAAAGATCCCCAAGAAGAGAAGCAGCCCCCTCCCCAGGTCGTGGAGCACTCTATGTTCTGCCCATATACTCAGGCTGAGCTGGTGGATTTGGGTTCCCGGTTTAGGCAGAAGCCCTCGGAGTCCGTATCAGCTTGGCTCCTGCATCTGTGGGACTTAGGGGTGGATGGAATTGTTCTGTCAGAATCAGAGATGGGAAAGCTGGCTTCCCTGACAGTGCAGCCTGCCTTGAGGCAGCAAATACAAAATGCACATCAGACCCCAGGGAGTAACTCCCTCCTTGATTGGCTTATGGCTGCACTTCATGCTGTGTGGCCCAATCCAGGTGATGTACCATCCTCTCCTGTTAGATGGCAGACATATGCTGAGCTACAACAGGTGTTACAGGAACTAGGCATAAGAAATGCCATCTATAGTCCAGAGAATGGCCCAGATGAAGAGATTTTCACTACTGGGAGGAGAAATATTGTATTTCAAATGGCTCCTACATCCCTCTTTGGGTCTCTAGTGTCCATTCTTTCCCCTCATTTAAGGCATCCCATAAGCGAGGTGATACCTACAGTAGCAAACTTAGGAGAGGCTGAAACAATGAGAACCCAGAAAGAAATAAGGTCAACTACTCACAAGAAGAATTTAAAGGGTAAAGGGTCCCATGAAGGTTACAAGGACCCAGATGTGGGTTGACTTAATATGGGCAGGAGCAGATGAAAGGAAATTAGATGGGAAGTCAAATAGGGTCTTATTAGAGCTATGGCAACAACTGAAACCATAGCACCAGTTCCAGCCATTAAGACCAAAGAGGCAGAGGTCAGAGACAGAGCCACGAGTCCAGCCTGTGTGTTTCCAAGACTTCCTGCTGGAGAGTGAGCCAACCTTACTTGAGCCCACACAGAAAAATGATTCAGGAACACGGTTTGACTGAGGGGAAGGTCAAGGTATCTGCCCTGAGGGACCAGGGGGGACTGGAGGCACATGTTGAAATAGCTATCCATTGGTCCCCAGTGAACATACAGTGTGTCCTGGCTCTGGTGGACACAGGGGCTGAATATTCACTGATTCATGGTAACCCTGAGCAGTTCCCTGGGACCCCCACTATCATAGATGGATATGGGGAAAAGGCTATCAGAGTGAAACAAGCCCAAATCCCTTTGGGAATAGGGCGTCTACCCCCAAAGGAATATATTGTGTATATATTTCCTATCCCTGAGTATATATTGGGGATTAATATGCTCTAGGGTTTATGGTTGCAGACCACTGCAGGTGAGTTCAGACTGAGAGTATGTGTGGTGAAGGCAGTTCTGAGGGGACATGTTAGGCATCCGTGCCTCTATGGGTGACTAATACAAACAATACAAATTGCCTGGAGGGCATAAAGTGATTGGGGAAACTCTCCAGGAGCTGGAAATGGTGGGTATTATAAAGCCCACCCATAGTCCTTTCAATTTCCCAGGGTGGCCTGTAAAAAAGCCAGATGGCTCCTGGCATATGACTGTGGATTACAGAGAACTGAATAAAGTCATACCCCCATGCATGAAGTTGTCCGCTCTATTGCAGGCCTGATGGATACCCTCAGTCATGAACTAGGAACATACCATTATGTGGTAGATCTTGCTAAATCCTTCTTTTCCATTGACATTGAGCAGGAAATTCAGGAACAGTTTGCCTTCATGTGGGAAGAACAGCAATGGACTTTCACCATCCTTCCACAGGGATACCTCCACAGCCCCACCATCTGTCATGGACTTGTAGCCCAGGCTTGGCTACATGGGAGAAACCGCCAATAGTGTGACTGTACCTTTATATTGATGATGTCACGTTCATGTCTGATTCTCTTTCAGATCTAGAAGGTGCAGCACCTAGACTGCTGCAACATTTACAGGAGAAAGGATGGGCTGCTAACAGTACCAAGGTTCAGGAAGCTGGTTTGTCCATCAAATTCTTGGGGGTCATCTGGTCAGGTAAGACCAAAGTTACACCAGAAGCAGTTATACGTAAGCCTTTCCTACACCTACAACTGTAGCATTGCTGCAGGAGTTTTTGGGTCTTCTAGGCTACTGGAGAGTGTTTATCCCACATTTGGCACAAATTCTTAAGTCTTTATACTGGTTGGTATGAAAGGGCATCAGGTGGGACTGGGATAAGACATATGCATCTGCCTCTACTACAGCAAAATGGGCAGTCAAGGCAGTGCAGCCATTGAGTGTGATAGACCCATCAAGGCCCTGTGAGCTGGATGTTCATGTGACTGAAGATGGTTATGGCTGGGGTCTCTGGCAGCAGCTTGAACAAACTCACCAATTGATTGGATTATGGTCACATCTCTGGAAAGGGGCAGAGGTACGATACACTTTGATAGAAAAACAACTGGTGCCATGTATCATGTCTTGCTGGCTACAGAATCCATCACTGGAATGGCACCGATAAAAGTAATAACCACCTATCCCTTCTTGGGGTGGGTACAAGACTGGACCCAAAGCCAAGGAGTGGTGTGGCACAAATGCCCACACTGGCCAAGTGGTGTGCTTACCTACAGCATAGTGTCCTCTCTAGTACCCCCTTGAATGAAGAATTCCAATGCTTATTGGGGCCAGTGACATATACTAGTGAAAAGAAGGAAGAACTTGTTTTTGAACCATTAGTAGCAGAGAGTCGCTATTGGGAGGGAAGAGCTCCTATACCTGAAAATTCATGGAACACAGATGGCTCCATCTGTGGGAAGTCCCCAAAATGGAGGGCCATAGCTTTCCATCCTAAGACTGAGACAATATGGATGGAAGATGGTGAGGGGAAGAGCAGTCAATGGGCAGAGTTGTGGGCTGTGTGGCTTGTGATCAGCCAAGAGCCCTCCCCTATAGTTCTCTGCACTGACAGCTGGGCTGTCTGTCGAGGCCTGACCCTGTGGCTACCAACCTGGTACCAAGCCAACTGACCCCTTTGGGGGGCAAGAATTGTGGCAAGACTTATGGGCCTGTGGTCAGACCAAAATAATTACAGTATACCATGTGACAGGTCATTTGCCATTGACATCTCCAGGAAATGATGAGGCAGATAAATTGGTCCAGATATGTTGGTTAGAAGGAAAGCCTGCCTCTGATGTAGCCCAGTGGTTTCATCAGTGTTTGTTGCATGCAGGGCAAAAGACAATGTGGGCTGTAGCCCATCGGTGGGGCTTGCCTTTGACCTTCGAAGAAGTTAGTGGAGCCCGGCAGGAGTGCGTCATGTGCTCCAAAAGAGACTTACACCGAGTTCCACAGCAACATGGCACAATAGCTAAGGGGCCAAAACCCCTCGTCAGGTGGCAGATAGACTATATTGGGCCTCTACCTGTGTCAGAAGGATATCGGTATGCCATGACTTGTGTGGACACAGCTACTGGACTTCTGGTTGCTTTTCCTACCCATTGTGCAGACCAGCAGGCGAACAAAAGAGGCCTGGAGCATCTCTTTGCTGCCTTTGGAAGACCGCAGGTAATTGACAGTGATTAGGCACCCATTTTACTGGACATACACTGCAAGAATGGATGCAACAACTGGGAATCAAATGGAAGTTTTATGTGCCATACAATCCTACTGCAGCAGGCACAATAGAGAGGCACAATGGCTTGTTAAAATCCAGATTAAAATCAGATACCAATAGTCTGTGGGGATAATCTGTCCACTTATGGATCGTGCTATGGTGTTTGAACGAGAGACACCGAAAGGGAGCCCTGAGCCCCATAGACATGTTAACACATATGGCTGCCTTCCCCATATAACTCCGAGTACAAACCAAGGAAGAATCACTGAAGCTGAGGTTGGCCACCAGCATAACATCTTGCTGCCAGCACCAACTGCGCTGAACCCCAGAGACTCCATTGAGTGGATGTGGCCTTGGACCTTTCGACACATGGACCAACAATGGCTGGCTCTCCTGGCACCTTGAGGACAAGGCCTGGAAGTGGGCCTCCTATGTATTCCTGGAATAACAGCTAAGTGGCCTCCAAAGGTCACAGTAGTATATCCTGAACAGCCAGAAGGTAGGAGCATCTTACTGGGGAGTTTTGTTTCATCATTATGGCCAGGGCATACACCTGTAGTAGCACTGTATATAGACCCTTCAGTAACCCCCATGGGGAAAGGAGGAAAAGTATGGTATACTAGACCTGGAAGGACCCCCTTCCTGCTACAGTCCTATCACAGGACTATTCTCTTGCATGCATCCTACCTGATGGACAAGCTTTGCCTATGTTGGTGTCATTAAAACATGTGTCTTATCACACCTAAGGTCTTTGTGGATTGGGAACTTCCTCTGGCTTAAGGACTATTATAATTTTTGTTATTTGTATCAAAATCTTGTTGTATCTCAATTTTTGTTATTATCTCTAAGTTGTTATCCTCTGTTGCTGTTGTGGAATCTGGTTACAATGTTCCAACTTTCTCGCACAGGGACCATTACGGGAGATTGAAAGTGTGCAGATTGTAAGGCAAAAATCCTGGAGGGGTGGAGTGTGGGGAAGTTGGGGTTCCTATGGCCAGGACCCTCACTGAACTTAAACCACCTGATGATGTAACTGTCCTGTTGCTAGGCTACCACTTCCACACCTTTAGGGAGTAAGCTATTATTACACTATATAGACAGCTTGGTCCAGTGCTCTGGGCAGAGGCAGAGAGATGCTACTGCTTGAATTACCACCGGGAGAACAAGCCAGGTAATAAACCCTTTCACCCCAAAGACGGTTTTCTGTCAATTTCTTTGGTCACATTGAATCCATAGCGAACTGGCCTGGGGCTAAAACCCATTGGCAAGACAGTGATCATCCAGGAATCCCTCAGAACAGTAGCACAAGCTCTGAAAAGGTCCTTTATATTCTGTAAATGATTGGAGGTACCAAGTTGTACTGGACACGCCAGAGATTCCCTGTGAACAAAATTCAAGACCATGACATCAGATGTCTCTGGGCTTCTACTGAATTGAATGCTATAAAGGGAGTGGGTCATCTTTCTGTGACTTCACTTCAATTTTCACCCATTTCTCCCTGGGTTCCTGGTCTGTGTCCCAGTCACTGCCCAGCCCCAGCCCAGACTTACATTAAGCTTCCTGGAGTTCTTATTCGCCTGTCTCTTCATTTCTCTCAACTTCTCTTGCACAATGGCAAATTTGACATTGAAGATTCTTTCTCGATACGCCATCTTTTGCTCCAGCTCCTCACATCTTTTTGCAAAATGTTCCTTTTCCTCTTCAGTTGCCTTTATTTTGGCCTGCTCTTCTGCAGGATTTTGTAAAGGAGAGAAAACGTCAGTCAGGCCTGATTGTCTACAGTGCACCCATTTTCTCAGAGATCTAACTGTCTGGAAAAAGCAGGGTGGAATTGCTCTCATTCCCTGCTGACTGCCCACTGAGAGCGGTTGAGAATGCATCGGGAGAGGCCCTGACAATCTGGCTGGATGTGCAACCACAAGTGGCGTGCCGTTTTCAGATTCAGCAGCGTGTTCACAGAAGGAGAGGAAGCCCCTTACTTCACGACAGCCTTCCTGTGAGAGCCCCAGAGAACACTGTGGGAGCCCCTGCCGCCTGTGTGCTCAGCCCGCCCCTTACCTGCCAAGGCCTTCTCTGCATTCTGCAGCTGCTCATCTTTCTTACTGAGCTTTACCACTAGTTCCTTCATCACCTGCAGTACCTCCTGGAGACCACAAAGAGGCAAAGACATGTCAGGCAGTCAAACCGGACCTTCCTTTGAAATAATCTGAGAAAAGTACTGTTCTGATGAGCATTTCCTAGTTGCTTCCCAATGGTGGTAAGTAAAGTTTCCAAGATACCGCCTCTCTCCCTCCCTTCCAGTGACCTCTGCCAGTGCAGCTGCCCGTGGCCCATGCTAGGTGCGACCAGTCAGAAAAACATGCTTTTTTTTGCAAACACATCTTCTGTGCTTTCATATTTTTCACATGCTAAATTTTCTGCTTGCATCTCCCTGGTAACATCACACCATGGATGGTGTATACAGAGTTTTCAAAATTTATAAACTCATTACTCTTCCAGAAATATATCCTAGGCCATCTTTCTTCCCCTTGTGAGTTCCACACACATTTACATTTGCATATTTGCATGAATTGTCCATTTTACATGCTGTATTTTGTAGTGTGCGAATTATATCTCAATAAAACTCTTAAAAGGAACTTGAATTACTCACATCTCAGAAAAAATGCCCTTTTAATACTGGTGAGTATTGGTAACCCTTCTGTATTTCACCTATCATGAGACAGATCGTTCATTTGTTCCTAAAAAAGTATGAAGCGAAGTAGAAGCTAAACTTTAAAAAAGTCTCAGGCATTCAAGAATAAGGTTTAATAATATAAGTTAAGAATCTGTCTACATTTTCCTTTTAAAAGTATTCTCTCATATTAGATCATGAGAGGGTATTACTTAAAGCAGGAATATCTCCTTGTTTAAGCTTGGAAAGTGAGAGGAAGTATGGGATGACCTCCCTCCTGTGCACCACTCACTAGGGTTTTGCAGAGTACTAACCGGGCATGAAGACAATAGTTCCAAGGTGTTCTGGCCAAAACTGTGCTATTTGGGAGATGGCCTTTGATCTGAATGGCATGAATTTTCACCTGCATCTTAAACATAATTGTAACTTCTAAGCTGATCTGGCAATCTGCTATAAATACTAAAAGGTGGGAGAGGAGAGAATTCTCCTTAGCTGTGTGCTGACTGGCCTACTCTAACCTGGGGGCAAGTGCACGGGGGTAGGAGCAGTGAGTCCCTCCATTTCTAAGGCTATGCATACCTGAAAGTTTTAGGTCAACAAGGATCTGCTCTAAGGTCTTTGGTTGCTAGTAGGCTCCTGATAATTGGCAGTGGTTTTGGTAAAGTGAGCCAATTGTTGCTTATATTACACACACCTGGTTACATACATGTCATTTAATATTGGCTCCATGTGATCATCCAGGAATTGTTCAGAACAGCAGCACAAGCTCTGGAAAGGTTATTTATATTCAGTAAATGCTTGGAGGTAACAGGTCTTACTGGACTCTCCAGAGACTTTCTGTGAGCAGAATTCAAGTCTGCGACTTGAGCTGTGACAAACTCTGGGTTTCTATTGAATCGAATGCTGTAAAGGGGGTGGGGTGTCTCTCTGTGACTTCACTTTAATTTTCACCCATTTCTCCCTGGTTCCTGGTCTGTGTCTCAGTCACTGCCCAGCCCCAGCCCAGACTTACATCTAGCTTCCTGGAGTTCTCATTCCCCTGACTCCCCATTTCTCTCATCTTGTCTTCCACACTGGCAAATTTATCATTGAAGGTTCTTTCTTGATCCACCATCTTTTGCTCCAGCTCCTCACATCTTTTTGAAAAATGCTCCTTTTCCTCTTCAGCTGCCTTTATTTTGGCCTGCTCTTCTGCAGGATTTTGTAAAGGAGAGAAAACGTCAGTCAGGCCTGATTGTCTACAGTGCACCCATTTTCTCAGAGATCTAACTATCTGGGAAAAGCAGGGTGGAATTGCCCTCATTCCCTGCTGACTGCCCACTGAGAGCAGTTGAGAATGCATCGGGAGAGGCCCTGACCATCTGGCTGGATGTGCAACCACAAGTGGCGTGCCGTTTTCAGATTCAGCAGCGTGTTCACAGAAGGAGAGGAAGCCCCTTACTTCACGACAGCCTTCCTGTGAGAGCCCCAGAGAACACTGTGGGAGCCCCTGCCGCCTGTGTGCTCAGCCCGCCCCTTACCTGCCAAGGCCTTCTCTGCATTCTGCAGCTGCTCATCTTTCTTACTGAGCTTTACCACTAGTTCCTTCATCACCTGCAGTACCTCCTGGAGACCACAAAGAGGCAAAGACATGTCAGGCAGTCAAACCAGACCTTCCTTTGAAATAATCTGAGAAAAGTACTGTTCTGATGAGCATTTCCTAGTTGCTTCCCAATGGTGGTAAGTAAAGTTTCCAAGATACCACCTCCCTCCCTCCCTTCCAATGACCTCTGCCAGTGCAGCTGCCCGTGGCCCATGCTAGGTGCGACCAGTCAGAAAAACGTGCATTTTTTGCAAACACATCATCTTCTGTGCTTTCACATTTTTCACATGCTAAATTTTCTGCTTGCATCTCCCTGGTAACATCACACCATGGATGGTGTATACAGAGTTTTCAAAATTTATAAACTCATTACTCTTCCAGAAATATATCCTAGGCCATCTTTCTTCCCCTTGTGAGTTCCACACACATTTACATTTGCATATTTGCATGAATTGTCCATTTTACATGCTGTATTTTGTAGTGTGCAAATTATATCTCAATAAAACTCTTAAAAGGAACTTGAATTACTCACATCTCAGAAAAAATGCCCTTTTAATACTGGTGAGTATTGGTAACCCTTCTGTATTTCACCTATCATGAGACAGATCGTTCATTTGTTCCTAAAAAAGTATGAAGCGAAGTAGAAGCTAAACTTTAAAAAAGTCTCAGGCATTCAAGAATAAGGTTTTATAATATAAGTTATGAATCTGTCTACATTTTCCTTTTAAAAGTATTCTCTCATATTAGATCATGAGAGGGTATTACTTAAAGCAGGAATATCTCCTTGTTTAAGCTTGGAAAGTGAGAGGAAGTATGGGATGACCTCCCTCCTGTGCACCACTCACTAGGGTTTTGCAGAGTACTAACCAGGCATGAAGACAATAGTTCCAAGGTGTTCTGGCCAAAACTGTGCTATTTGGGAGATGGCCTTTGATCTGAATGGCATGAATTTTCACCTGCATCTTAAACATAATTGTAACTTCTAAGCTGATCTGGCAATCTGCTATAAATACTAAAAGGTGGGAGAGGAGAGAATTCTCCTTAGCTGTGTGCTGACTGGCCTACTCTAACCTGGGGGCAAGTGCACGGGGGTAGGAGCAGTGAGTCCCTCCATTTCTAAGGCTATGTATACCTGAAAGTTTTAGGTCAACAAGGATCTGCTCTAAGGTCTTTGGTTGCTAGTAGGCTCCTGACAATTGGCAGTGATTTTGGTAAAGTGAGCCAATTGTTGCTTATATTACACACACCTGGTTACATACATGTCATTTAATATTGGCTCCATGTGATCATCCAGGAATTGCTCAGAACAGCAGCACAAGCTCTGGAAAGGTCATTTATATTCAGTAAATGCTTGGAGGTAACAGGTCTTACTGGACTCTCCAGAGACTTTCTGTGAGCAGAATTCAAGTCTGCGACATGAGCTGTGACAAACTCTGGGTTTCTATTGAATCGAATGCTGTAAAGGGGGTGGGGTGTCTCTCTGTGACTTCACTTTAATTTTCACCCATTTCTCCCTGGTTCCTGGTCTGTGTCCCAGTCACTGCCCAGTCCCAGCCCAGACTTACATCTAGCTTCCTGGAGTTCTCATTCCCCTGACTCCCTATTTCTCTCATCTTGTCTTCCACACTGGCAAATTTATCATTGAAGGTTCTTTCTTGATCCGCCATCTTTTGCTTCAGCTCCTCACATCCTTTTGCAAAATGCTCCTTTTCCTCTTCAGCTGCCTTTATTTTGGCCTGCTCTTCTGCAGGATTTTACAAAGGAGAGAAAACGGCAGTCAGGCCTGATTGTCTACAGTGCACCCATTTTCTCAGAGATCTAACTATCTGGGAAAAGCAGGGTGGAATTGCGCTCATTCCCTGCTGACCGCCCACCGAGAGCGGTTGAGAATGCATCAGGAGAGGCCCTGACCATCTGGCTGGATGTGCAACCACAAGTGGCGTGCCGTTTTCAGATTCAGCAGCGTGTTCACGGAAGGAGAGGAAGCCCCTACTCCCGGACAGTCTTCCTATGGGAGCCCCTAGCCGCCTGTGGGCTCAGCCCGGCCCGTACCTGCCAAGGCCTTCTCTGAATCCTGCAGCCGCTCATCTCTCTCCTGGCGCTGGGCCTCTTGTTCCTTCATCTCCTGCAATGAGAGCTGGAGGCCACAGGGGCTCAAAGACACGTCAGGGCGGTCTGAGCTGACCTTGCATTGAAATGTTGAGAAACACTGTTATGATGATCATTCCCTGGTTACTACCCACTGGCTACGAGCGAAGCTTCCCCAATCCTGCTACCTCCCTGCCCTTCTGCCTCCTCTGCCAGTGACCCGTGCTACGTGCTGCCCGGTCAGAAAAACATGCCATTTTGTCACAGAAAATCTGTCTTTTCGTGTACTTCACATGCTGTTTTTCTGCTTGTAACTCCTCTGGTAAAATCCCACTATGGACAGTATGTACAGATTTTTCAAAATGTATATCACACTCTTCTTTCAGGCAGGTTTCCTGGGCCACCTTCCTTTCCCATGTGAAACCATTGTACATTTACATTCTGTACATGTAAACTTGTCCATGTACATTCATTTCATTTGTATGAATAGTACATTTTGAATGCTTGTAATTTGTGGTGTGTGAATTATTTCTCAGTAAAATTGTGAAAAGAATCTTGAATTGCTCCCATCTCGGAAAAAGTACCCTCTTTGAGACTATTGTTAGCTTTCTTAACTCCCTGGTCCGTCCTGGGTTTGCATAACACAATCCCTGTGGTTCCTTGCAGCTGTGGGATCCTGTGATTCTATCTACAGAGTATGATTAACAGCAGTGCAACTAAAAGCAAAATAGTGCTAAATAAGGATCTGGTAAGAGAATCATCCAAAGAAGCCTGGGTTACTTTGAATGGGAGAGAGCGCGCAGCAAATGAACAAACTCAAAATAACATAGGTATGTTCCCAGCACGTAAGGAATATTTGTGAGTATTCAGTCACGGGGGTCATCTGAATGTCTAAGCTGGTTTGGTTTCAGAGGGCAGACAGATCTTCAGATAAAGTGCCTAGGTTGGAGGAAAAGCAGATAAAAGAGGTTAATACAGTCCTTTATCACTCTGGCACTCAGAAGAATCAGGACTTATCCAGTATGAACTGTTGCTAACCTATGGCCAATATGGTTCCCTGTAAGTAGAGGGCATGACAGGGCAAGTATTAAAGGTATTTGCCCAAAGTACATAGTGAATAAGCAGTAGACCCAGGACGTGAAACCTGGAAGGTCTCTTTCACTATATTCTGTGTTTTGAAACCAATTACTTGGCAAAAAAGTCTTCCCCTAAAGTATTGCTCACCCATACTCCTTGATCCGTAAACTTCCAGGGGACTTGTATTGACTCTCATATCCACAAAACACTCTCACTAATGCATTTCCGTGGACTGATGGGCCCCTCCTATACCTGCAGTCAGTCAGACCCTCAGCTCACAAACCACTGGGCAGCTTCCTGACCTGACTCTCACCTGGCACAGCTGGGGCTTCACCAGCATGTCCTGCTCACCTCAGGTTTATGAAAGATATATTTTCATGCTTTTTTATTCCTTGATATCCAGTCCTATTTATTATGACAGTTCATTTATGTATTTAACCACACTGTTTGAGCACCTATTATGTAGCACAAATTATGCATGCATCCTTGGAAAAGATGATAAAGAAGCAGTGGTCCCTACCCTCAAAGTGGTATGAAGGTAACTGTTTCATTTAGTATTAGACTCAGCTAAGACAGAGAAAAATGGCTCTTAAACAATTTACATTTATTTCTTCTCTCATAAAAAATTTCAAGGGCAGCAGCCCAGGGGTGGTATGACAATTTTGTTTCATAAAGGATTGAGGGCTCAGAACCTTTCTGTCATATGCTCAGCCATCTATTCGTGGGAGAGGCTGTGGCTGTCATATTTATATTCTAACCAGAGAACGGCGTTAGGAGAAGGACAGGCTACTACTCCTTTAAAAACTCATCCCGTCTGCACAAAACAAATTCCGTCTTTAAATACTCACAGTAATATACACAACCATAAGAGAGGGTGAAATTATCATCACTATCCTGGGACATCTGTGCATGGCAAATGAGCAGGTGCTCCATTAGTGCAGGAAAGGGAAGAATGGATATAAGGGAACAGTGACCAGTGATTCCCAATACCCATCTCAAACTGTGAGAGCAACAGAGAATACATCAGTGATCACAGCCCACGGCTTATCACACTTGTAACTATCTTCACTGAAGGTCTAAGCTTGGAAGGATAGGTGTCATGTCTCACTTGTTCTCTGCTGGTTCCACACAGTGTGCAGATGGTAGGTTTGTGAAACTGAAATAATCCTGAGTAAAGGGGTCTATGTGAGCTAAGTGGGTTACCGAATCATGTGTTGAGATGACTTAAATGAGCTTTAGAATAGAAGCAGAGAAGAGCCTTGGCAACTGTAAGGGGTGATAGTTCTGAGGGGGCAGGGCGGGTTTCAGAGGGAAGGCAGGGTGAGCCTCCAGAGGAGGGGGGAGAGGTCAGCCATGTTAGGTACCCGGACAGTTCACTGCACTTGTCAGCAGGGAGGCCACGGATGGCCTCACTGAGTCCAGATTTACCAGAGTGATGGACAGGAGCCAGAGAGGGAGGGAGGAGCCACTCTGTGGGAATGAGGGGAACCCAAAGGGGGCGGTTCCCTTCCCAGAGGGAGAGTCGGAGGATGTCTGGTCAAGAGATGTTGCTGAAGAATTTAGTGGTGAAGGGTCAAGGCCTCTGATACTTACTCCTCAGATAATAATCAGAATAAGGATGTCAACAGAAATGCTCAACATCTACATGGAAAAACAGAATGCAAAAGTTGCCAAATATTACCACACGGTGAGTAAGTTATGTGGAGTTTCATTGTAATCTTACATTTTCCTTTAATTCTGAATGATATTTTCAAAATAAAAAGTAACTTTCATGAGGATGGCAGCGTGAGTAGAGCAGTGGAAATCTCCTCCCAAAAACACATAGAGCTATGAAAATATAACAAAGAAAAATCTTCCTAAAATAGAGACCACAGGACACAGGACAACATCCAGACCACATCCACACCTGCAAGAACCCAGCGCCTTGCGAAGGGGGTAAGATACAAGCCCCGGCCCGGCGGGACCCGAGCGCCCCTTCCCCCGGCTCCCGGCGGTTGGAGAGAAACCGGAGCGGTTTTGGTTTTTTTTTTTTTTTTGGCGAGCGCTTTTTGGAAGCCTTAGAGGGACGGGCCCCCGTTGCTGGGGAGGCAGGGTGGCGGGACCGGTGAGCAGGTGCCTGGGAACGGCGCCAGAGGACAAAGAATATCCCGCGTTTCTCCCTGTGGGACCGGCGGGCGGGTGCCTGAGACCGGTGCCTGAGGACGGAGGAGGTCGCGCGTTTTTCCCCTTTTTTTTTTTTTTCTCTTTTTGGGGAGTGCTTTTTGGAAGCCTTGAAGGGACGGGGACCCCAGTGCTAGGGAGGCAGGGTGGCGGGACTGGTGAGCGGGTGCCTGGGACCGGCACCTGAGGACAAAGAATATCCCACGTTTTTCCCTGTGGGACCGGTGGGTGGGTGCCTGAGACCGGCACCTGAGGACAGAAGAAATCGCGCATTTTTCCCCTTTTTTTCTCTCTTTTTGGCGAGTGCTTTTTGGAAGCCTTGAAGGGACAGGGACCCCGGTGCTAGGGAGGCAGGGCGGCGGAACTGGTGAGCGGGTGCCTGGGACCAGTGCCTGAGGACAAAGAATATCGAGCGTTCCTTCCCTGCGGGACCGGTGGGTGGGTGCTTTTTGGAAGCCTTGAAAGGACAGGGACCCTGGTGCTAGGGAGACAGGGCAGCAGGACCAGTGAGCGGGTGCCTGGGACTGGCACCTGAGGACAAAAAAAAAAAAAAAAAAAAAATCGCTTGTTTTTTCCTTTTTTTTTTTTTTTTTTTTTCTTTCTTCCTGTTCCCTCTCTCATTGTTGCTGTTGTTGTTTTGGTTTGGAGAGTGCTTTTTGGAAGTCTTAAAGGGGCAGGACAGGTCACTTAGACCAGAGGCAGGGAATCTGGGGATCTCTGGGCACTCTAACCCCCTGGGCAGCAGGGAGCACAGAGGCCCCTTACGGAGATAAATAGCCTCCTGGCCGCTCCCCCTCCAACGGGGCACCACCATTTTGGAGGAACAGCCCCAGCCAGGCCAAGCCCACAGCAACAGCGGAGATAAACCCCAAAGCAACTGGGCAGGAAGCAGAAGCCCTGTCTGCGCACAGCTGCCCAGCACAAGCAACTAGAGGTCGCTATTCTCCCAGGAAAAGGCTACAAACCAACAAGAAGGGAAGCTCTTCCAGCGGTCACTTGTACCAGCTCTGCAAACTATCTCTATCACCATGAAAAGGCAAAACTACAGGCAGACAAAGATCACAGAGACAACACCTGAGAAGGAGACAGACCTAACTAGTCCTCCTGAAAAAGAATTCAAAATAAAAATCATGAACATGCTGACAGAGATGCAGAGAAAAATGCAAGAGCAATGGGATGAGATGCAGAGAAAAATGCAAGAGCAGTGGGATGAGATGCAGAGAAAAATGCAAGAGCAGTGGGATGAAGTCCGGAAGGAGATCACAGATGTCAGGAAAGAGATCACAGAAGTGAAACAATCCCTGGAAAGATTTATAAGCAGAATGGATAAGATGCAAGAGGCCATTGAAGGAATAGAAGCCAGAGAACAGGAATGTATAGAAGCTGACATAGAGAGAGATAAAAGGATCTCCAGGAATGAAACAACACTAAGAGAAATATGTGACCAATACAAAAGGAATAACATTCGTATTATAGGGATACCAGAAGAGGAAGAAAGAGGAAAAGGGATAGAAAGTGTCTTTGAAGAAATAATTGCTGAAAACTTCCCCAAACTGGGGGAGGAAATAATCGAACAGACCATGGAATTACACAGAACCCGCAACAGAAAGGATCCAAGGAGGACAACACCAAGACACATAGTAATTAAAATGGCAAGGATCAAGGACAAGGAAAGAGTTTTAAAGGCAGCTAGAGAGAAAAAGATCACCTATAAAGGAAAACCCATCAGGCTAACATCAGACTTCTCAACAGAAACCCTACAGGCCAGAAGAGAATGGCATGATATATTTAATGCAATGAAACAGAAGGGCCTTGAACCAAGGATACTGTATCCAGCACGACTATCATTTAAATATGATGGTGGGATCAAACAATTCCCAGACAAGCAAAAGCTGAGGGAATTTGCTTCCCACAAACCACCTCTACAGGGCATCCTACAGGGACTGCTCTAGATGGGAGCACCCCTAAAAAGAGCACAGAACAAAACACACAACATATGAAGAATGGAGGAGGAGGAATAAGAAGGGAGAGAAGAAAAGAATCTCCAGACAGTGTATATACCAGCTCAATAAGCGAGCTAAGTTAGGCAGTAAGATACTAAAGAAGCTAACCTTGAACCTTTGGTAACCATGAATCTAAAGCCTGAAATGGCAATAAGTACATATCTTTCAATAGTCACCCTAAATGTAAATGGACTTAATGCACCAATCAAAAGACATAGAGTAATAGAATGGATAAAAAAGCAAGACCCATCTATATGCTGCTTACAAGAAACTCACCTTAAACCCAAAGATAAGCATAGACTAAAAGTCAAAGGATGGAAAAACATATTTCAGGCAAACAACAGTGAGAAGAAAGCAGGGGTTGCAGTACTAATATCAGACAAAATAGACTTCAAAACAAAGAAAGTAACAAGAGATAAAGAAGGCCACTACATAATGATAAAGGGCTCAGTCCAACAAGAGGATATAACCATTCTAAATATATATGCACCCAATACAGGAGCACCAGCATATGTGAAGCAAATACTAACAGAACTAAAGAGGGAAATAGACTGCAATGCATTCATTGCAGGAGACTTCAACACACCACTCACCCCAAAGGATAGATCCACCGGGCAGAAAATAAGTAAAGACACACAGGCACTGAACAACACACTAGAACAGATGGACCTAATAGACATCTATAGAACTCTACATCCAAAAGCAACAGGATATACATTCTTCTCAAGTGCACATGGAACATTCTCCAGAATAGACCACATACTAGCTCACAAAAAGAGCCTCAGTAAATTCCAAAATATTGAAATTCTACCAACCAATTTTTCAGACCACAAAGGTATGAAAGTAGAAATAAATTCTACAAAGAAAACAAAAAGGCTCACAAACACATGGAGGCTTAACAACATGCTACTAAATAATCAATGGATCAATGAACAAATCAAAATAGAGATCAAGGAATATATAGAAACAAATGACAACAACAACACTAAGCCCCAACTTCTGTGGGATGCAGCGAAAGCAGTCTTAAGAGGAAAGTATATAGCAATCCAGGCACACTTGAAGAGGGAAGAACAATCCCAAATGAATAGTCTAACATCACAATTATTAAAACTGGAAAAAGAAGAACAAATGAGGCCTAAAGTCAGCAGAAGGAGGGACATAATAAAGATCAGAGAAGAAATAAACAAAATTGAGAAGAATAAAACAATAGCAAAAATCAACGAAACCAAGAGCTGGTTCTTTGAGAGAATAAACAAAATAGATAAGCCTCTAGCCCAACTTATTAAGAGAAAAAGAGAGTCAACACAAATCAATATAATCAGAAATGAGAATGGAAAAATCACGACAGACTCCACAGAAATACAAAGAATTATTAAAGACTACTATGAAAACCTATATGCCAACAAGCTGGAAAACCTAGAAGAAATGGACAACTTCCTAGAAAAATACAACCTCCCAAGACTGACCAAGGAAGAAACACAAAAGTTAAACAAACCAATTACAAGCAAAGAAATTGAAACAGTAATCAAAAAACTACCCAAGAACAAAACCCCGGGGCCGGACGGATTTACCTCAGAATTTTATCAGACACACAGAGAAGACATAATACCCATTCTCCTTAAAGTGTTCCACAAAATAGAAGAAGAGGGAATACTCCCAACCTCATTCTATGAAGCCAACATCACCCTAATACCAAAACCAGGAAAAGACCCCACCAAAAAAGAAAATTACAGACCAATATCCCTGATGAATGTAGATGCAAAAATACTCAATAAAATATTAGCAAACAGAATTCAACAGTATATCAAAAGGATCATACACCATGACCAAGTGGGGTTCATCCCAGGGATGCAAGGATGGTACAACATTCGAAAATCCATCAACATCATCCACCACATCAACAAAAAGAAAGACAAAAACCACATGATCATCTCCATAGATGCTGAAAAAGCATTTGACAAAATTCAACATCCATTCATGATAAAAACTCTCAGCAAAATGGGAATAGAGGGCAAGTACCTCAACATAATAAAGGCCATATATGATAAACCCACAGCCAGCATTATACTGAACAGCGAGAAGCTGAAAGCATTTCCACTGAGATCGGGAACCAGACAGGGATGCCCACTCTCCCCACTGTTATTTAACATAGTACTGGAGGTCCTAGCCACGGCAATCACACAAAACAAAGAAATACAAGGAATCCAGATTGGTAAAGAAGAAGTTAAACTGTCACTATTTGCAGATGATATGATACTGTACATAAAAAACCCTAAAGACTCCACTCCAAAACTACTAGAACTGATATCGGAATACAGCAAAGTTGCAGGATACAAAATTAACACACAGAAATCTGTAGCTTTCCTATACACTAACAACGAATCAATAGAAAGAGAAATCAGGAAAACAATTCCATTCACCATTGCATCAAAAAGAATAAAATACCTAGGAATAAACCTAACCAAAGAAGTGAAAGACTTATACTCTGAAAACTTCAAGTCACTCTTAAGAGAAATTAAAGGGGACACTAATAAATGGAAACTCATCCCATGCTCATGGCTAGGAAGAATTAATATCGTCAAAATGGCCATCCTGCCCAAAGCAATATACAGATTTGATGCAATCCCTCTCAAATTACCAGCAACATTCTTCAATGAATTGGAACAAATAATTCAAAAATTCATATGGAAACACCAAAGACCCCGAATAGCCAAAGCAATCCTGAAAAAGAAGAATAAAGTAGGGGGGATCTCACTCCCCAACTTCAAGCTCTACTACAAAGCCATAGTAATCAAGACAATTTGGTACTGGCACAAGAACAGAGCCACAGACCAGTGGAACAGATTAGAGACCCCAGAAATTAACCCAAACATATATGGTCAATTAATATTTGATAAAGGAGCCATGGACATACAATGGCAAAATGACAGTCTCTTCAACAGATGGTGCTGGCAAAACTGGACAGCTACATGTAGGAGAATGAAACTGGACCATTGTCTAACCCCACATACAAAGGTAAACTCAAAATGGATCAAAGACCTGAATGTAAGTCATGAAACCATTAAACTCTTGGAAAAAAACATAGGCAAAAACCTCTTAGACATAAACATGAGTGATCTCTTCTTGAACATATCTCCCCGGGCAAGGAAAACAACAGCAAAAATGAGCAAGTGGGACTACATTAAGCTGAAAAGCTTCTGCACAGCGAAAGACACCATCAATAGAACAAAAAGGAACCCTACAGTATGGGAGAATATATTTGAAAATGACAGATCCGATAAAGGCTTGACGTCCAGAATATATAAAGAGCTCACACGCCTCAACAAACAAAAAACAAATAACCCAATTAAAAAATGGGCAGAGGAACTGAACAGACAGTTCTCCAAAAAAGAAATACAGATGGCCAAGAGACACATGAAAAGATGCTCCACATCGCTAATTATCAGAGAAATGCAAATTAGAACTACAATGAGGTATCACCTCACACCAGTAAGGATAGCTGCCATCCAAAAGACAAACAACAACAAATGTTGGCGAGGCTGTGGAGAAAGGGGAACCCTCCTACACTGCTGGTGGGAATGTAAATTAGTTCAACCATTGTGGAAAGCAGTATGGAGGTGCATCAAAATGCTCAAAACAGACCTACCATTTGACCCAGGAATTCCACTCCTAGGAATTTACCCTAAGAACGCAGCAATCAAGTTTGAGAAAGACAGATGCACTCCTATGTTTATTGCAGCACTATTTACAATAGTCAAGAATTGGAAGCAACCTAAATGTCCATCGGTAGATGAATGGATAAAGAAGATGTGGTACATATACACAATGGAATACTACTGAGCCATAAGAAGTGAAAAATCCAACCATTTGCAGCAACATGGATGGAGCTGGAGAGTATTATGCTCAGTGAAATAAGCCAAGCAGAGAAAGAGAAATACCAAATGATTTCACTCATCTGAGGAGTATAGGAACAAAGGAAAAACTGAAGGAACAAAACAGCAGCAGAATTACAGAACCCAAAAATGGACTAACAGGTACCAAAGGGAAAGGAACTGGGGAGGATGGGTGGGCAGGGAGGGATAAGGGGGGGGAAGAAGAAGGGGGGTATTAAGATTAGCATGCATGGGGGGGAGGGAGCAAGGGGAGGGTGGGCTGCACAACACAGAGAGGACAAGTAGTGACTCTACCACATTTTGCTAAGCTGATGGACAGTAACCGTAATGTGGTTGTTAGGGGGGACCTGATATAGGGGAGAGCATAGTAAACATAGTATTCTTCATGTAAGTGTAGATTAAAAATTTAAAAAAAAAAAAAGAAAAAAAGAAAGAAAGAAAGAAAAGGGGGATTACTCCTTAACAGGATAAAAGTATTGGTAAATCAAAGATCAACGCATGCTTTAAATATCCTTAATGTTGATCACTTAAAGGGTGTCAGATGATCAGCTATGGAGGTACTCTTTTCTGATAATATTCCTTTTCTCTTAATTAAAAAAAAAAAAAAGCAGTTACTGTGTGCTGACCTCCAATGAGTTCTGCACAGTGGTATAGAGGGCATGTCAAAGTGTGGGCAAAGGGTCTGTTTGTTTCTACGCAGAAGATCAAGGCCTAGCTTGGATACCCAGAAAATGAACTAAGATACGATATGAGGAGGATCTTCCGGCATCAGCACTCTCTGGAGGACTTGTGCCGGGGGATGATCATCAAAAAGCCTCCACAGGGATCCGGACAATGCTGCGGTTGTGGCTGCATCCAGCCCACCGTCTCCTGGACTTGCCATAAGAAGGAGGAGGGAGATGTCTAGGCTGGCATGTGCATACAGTGAGACAACGAATTTGACCAGATCTGTACTGTTGGAACTCAACCAGGAGTTGGGAGGGGTGCAAGTTGTAGCACTCCAAAATCTCATGACTATAGACTATCTATGGTTAAAAGAACATATGGGATGTGAACAGATCCCAGAAATGGGCTGCTTTAATTTGTCTGATGGTTCAAGTACAGTTGGACAATATCCATCATATCATAGATAAATTTTCACAAATGCCTAGGGTGCCTAAATGGTTTTCTTGGCTTCACTGGAGATGGATGGTAATTATAGATTTGCTTTGTTTATGTCACCGTATTCCTATTATGTTAATATGTGTGTGCAAATTAGTTATTAGTTTAAAACCTATACATACTTAAGGTACTATACAAGAAGATATGTCAAAGAAATAATCAATCCTCCCAAGTTTCCTTCATATGCTACATCTATAGCTTTTCTTCTTCCTTCCTAATTACAACTCTTAAATAGAATTCGTGCCTCATATCGAATTTACCGAGTATCATAATTCCTCCAGGTGGTAAAGATACCTCGAGACAAGTGCTGGGCATAGAAGCCACAGGGCATAAATCTGCAAAGAAGTAAAAAGCTAACCTTTGCAAACAATATGGCTTCTCTCTCACTTACCAACTTTACATTTCCCTGTATGGCCCCGGAAGATGACTGGTTAGCCAGAGACGGGTAAGATTCCTCAAGGGAGGAACAACCTAAGACAGGCACAGTCGCAGGGGGGCCATCAGGTGAGAATTTGGGGATCAACAGAGGTGAGGCTCAGAACCTCACCCCCCCTGCTTTGAGAGAAATCTTCTGCATCCGTGGATGTCTTGCTGCCCTTGTCTAGCCTGGATTAATACTTAGTCCATAGGCACACACCTGATCATCTGATCATCTACATTTGCCTTCTTACAGCACTAAACTATGTTTTCTACCTTTATCTTGCATCTACCTACCACTTCAGCATTTTATTAAAAATAAAAATAATAATAATAATAGGAGAAATGTGGGATCAACATATAAATCAAGTACAAAAATCAAACGAATATTCATATTTGACCTGATTGTTTATAGGTCATATTGCATGATCAAAACCGAAAGTTTCTGTGATGACTGCCCTTGTACTGTTCACCATGTAAGAATTTATTCACTCTGTAAGAATTCGTTCACCATGTAAGAACTTGTTCGTTATGCTTCAGAAGATTGGAGACTGATGAGAATTAGGCTTGAGATGGATTAATGATTGTACATTGAGCGTTGACCCCCTATACTGAATTTTATTGTTGTTAACAACCATATGATCAATAAATATGAGAGATGCCCTATCAAAAAAAAAAAAAAAAAGTAACTTTCATAAAATAAAGTTTACACTGCAATTATTTCATGTGCCTCCATGCAATTACTTGTTTGCAACTATATTTTATTGGTTCTCTATGATATCTCTATGTTTTTAAAACAAGAATATGTAAAGAACATTAAGTTGGAATGTCTCAAATATTTCACTTTATATCTTACATATTTAACATGTATTTATTGCATTCAAAATTTTTAGGCTCTCCTCTTGACTATTTATATGACTTCAACAAGGAATTGACCTAAGTAATTATTGTGGGTAAATTATTCCTACCTGGTGGAATATTTGGAATTATCATTGAGACATATGAGCTTTATATTAGGACAGTGTCCAGCATAAAATAAGGTTTCAGTAAATGCTTGTTGATTAGGTAAGATTAATAATCAATAACTCAATCAACAATTGGCATTTGATACTCTCTTTCATTGCATCCTGTAAAGTCCAGGTTACAGAGACACAAATTTACAAATAAGCTTTTCACCAGAACAAAACAAAAATCAGCTGAAAACTCATTTCCTCTGTTCAACCATCCTTTGTTGGATTCTGCAGGATTTGGGGCATAAGGATGTGGTGCCCCTGAAAGCCACAGTAGAATTGCTGGATTTATTGCCTCTTCTTCACAGATAAGATTAAGGGAACTGAAAGGAGATGTGAATTATATTGCAAATCCTATTTATGAAAACGAAACCTGCTGTTCCCGAACTGTGAATGAGCCATGATCTTAAATGAACAAAGCCATGTTGTTTACTGTGTTTTGAGCAGTTTTTAAAATTTAATGCACATGAGAATCACCCAGAGGGGTTAAACTCTGGATGCTCACACCCAAAAATCGGCATTTATATCAAGAGTCACTGTGATTCTGATGATCCAGGAGAAACATGACTATGCAAAAACTCAGTTTTCAGTACAGACTTATTTCAAACCGTTGAAGGTCAGCGTGGAGGGACTAAAATCCCTCCTAGACCTAGATTAAGGCCCTCACTCTGATGTTCTATAAATAAGTGTGATTAATAGAAAGATAAAGAAGAAACAATCACTCTGATGATGGATCTATAAACCAGATGAAGTCTATATTTGTTTTCTGTATCCACAAGCAATCATTTTTGTGAAGGTGTTGTATTTGATGAGGGAGGTCCTTTCAAGAAAACTGAGCCTTATCTTTTGAAAATCAGTTTGAATATGAGCATAAAAGGACTTCTGAAAATTTTGTTGAGAGCACTGTATTTCTATGCAGCACACATGTCAGCATTTTATCATATGTGTCCCCGGGCTGTGGTTAAAAATCAGAGCACACCAACGGCTCTGAGTCGGGCTGTAGAGGCCTTTGTGGGTGAGAGAACTTTGGGACATGGTCTTTCTAGTCCAGGGTTTCCCAAATCCAGATGCTTCTTAAATCACCTAGCAAATATTTAAAAAATACTGATGTGCAGGACCCTTCCAAATGCTTAAATCAGATGGGAGAAGAGAGGGTGTGGGCAGTACTTCCTCAGATGTCAGAACACAGGCAGAGTGTGGACTATTGAGTGGGCTCTCTCCTGACTCACGCTGCAGTGAGGAAGCTGAAGGCACAGAGGAAACCCCTCCGTTCCCTGGTGAGGAGCCCTGCGGGGGCCCCAGCCTCTCCTTCAGCCTGTTTCCTCTTCACCCGCGGCTGCCCGGGTGGTGTCCCATTCCTCTTCTCAACTCCCATTTTTATCTCAGAAGTCAAAGTTTAAGCCCGAACCTGAAGTGCCAATAGAAGAGAATTTATAAGTGGACTTACCTGCTCCATTGCACTGCTGGTCTGGTGGAGAAAGAGCTCCGGTCACTACTGAGCAACCCTTGCTCTGTTTTCTCCTCCCCCTGTTCTGCTGCTAAAAAAGGTAAAAACAAACTGAGGATGTCACACCCTCAGAAAGGAAATCCAGCATAGCAGTGAAAAGGGAAGAGAATGCATAATGATGTAATTGTGGATTCTCATTCTCCCTCGAAGGACTGCTTTGTTTTTGTGCTTGGGTCGTTTGTTTAGTGCCTAATTCCTTATAGTCTGAGGATTTCCCATTTTTGCCTGCTGATGACTCTGCTCAGTAACACTTTTTTTTTTTTTTTACTTAGCAAATTTTTTGGTTATCATTAATCTATAATTACATGAAGAACATTATGTTTACAAGGCTCTCCCCTTCACCAAGTCCCCCCCACAAACCCCATTACAGTCACTGTCCATCAGCGTAGTAAGATGCTGTAGAATCACTACTTGTCTTCTCTGTGTTGTGCAGCCCTCCCCGGGACCCCCCCCCCACATTATACATGCTAATCGTAATACCCCCTTTCTTCTTCCCTGCCCTTATCTCTCCCATCCCTCCCATTCTCCCCAGTCCCTTTCCCTTTGGTAACTGGTAGTCCCTTCTTGGGTTTTGTGATTCTGCTGTTGTTTTGTTCCTTCAGTTTTTCTTTGTTCTTATACTCCACAGATGAGTGAAATCATTTGGTACTTGTCTTTCTCAGCTTGGCTTCTTTCACTGAGCATAATACCCTGTAGCTCCATCCATGTTGTTGCAAATGGTAGGATCTGTTTTCTTCTTATGGCTGAATAATATTCCATTGTGTATATGTATGACATCTTCTTTATCCATTCATCTACTCAAGGACACTTAGGTTGCTTCCATTTCTTGGCTATTGTAAATAGTGCTGTGATAAACATAGGGGTGCATCTGTCTTTCTCAAACTTGATTGCTGCATTCTTAGGGTAAATTCCTAGAAGTGGAATTTCTGGGTCAAATGGTAAGTCTATTTTGAGCATTTTGAGGAACCTCCATACTGCTTTCCACAATGGTTGAACTAATTTACATTCCCACCAGCAGTGTAGGAGGGTTCCCCTTTCTCCACAACCTCGCCAACATTTGTTGTTGTTTGTCTTTTGGATGGTAGTCATCCTTACTGGTGTGAGGTAATATCTCATTGTGGTTTTAATTTGCATTTCTCTGATAACTAGCGATGTGGAGCATCTTTTCATGTGTCTGTTGGTCATCTGAATTTCTTCTTTGGAGAAGTGTCTGTTCAGCTCCTCTGCCCATTTTTAAATTGGATTATTTGCTTTTTGTTTGTTGAGGTGTGTGAGCTCTTTATATATTTTGGATGTCAAGTCTTTATCAGATCTGTCATTTATGAATATATTCTCCCATACTGTAGGGTACCTTTTTGTTCTATTGATGGTGTCCTTTGCTGTACAGAAGCTTTTCAGCTTGATATAGTCCCACTTGTTATTTTTGCTTTTGTTTTCCTTGCCCAGGGAGATATGTTCATGAAGAAGTCACTAATGTTTATGTCCAAGAGATTTTTGCCTATGTTTTTTTCTAAGAGTTTTATGGTTTCATGACTTACATTCAGGTCTTTGACCCATTTTGAGTTTAGTTTTGTATATGGGGTTAGATAATGGTCCAGTTTCATTCTCCTACATGTAGCTGTCCAGTTTTGCCAGTACCATCTGTTGAAGAGACTGTCATTTCCCCATTGTATGTCCATGGCTCCTTTATCATATATTAATTGACCATACATGTTTGGGTTAATGTCTGGAGTCTCTAATCTGTTCCACTGGTCTGTGGCTCTGTTCTTGTGCCAGTACCAAATTGTCTTGATTACTATGGCTTTGTAGTAGAGCTTGAAGTTGGGGAGTGAGAACCACCCCCTACCCCCACTTTATTCTTCTTTCTCAGGATTGCTTTAGCTATTCAGGGTCTTTGGTGTTTCCATATGAATGTTTGAACTATTTGTTCCAGTTCGTTGAAGAATGTTGTTGGTAATTTCATAGGGATTGCATCAAATCTGTATATTGCTTTCGGCAGGATTGCCATTTTGACTATATTAATTCTTCCTAGCCAAGAGCATGGGATGAGTTTCCATTTGTTAGTGTCCTCTTAAACTTCTCTTAAGAGTGTCTTATAGTGTTCAGGCTGTAGGTCTTTCACTTCTTTGGTTAGGTTTATTCCTAGGTATTTTATTCTTTTTGATGCAATTGTGAATGGAATTGTTTTCCTGATTTCTCTTTCTATTGGTTCATTGTTAGTGTATAGGAAAGCCACAGATGTCTGTGTGTTAATTTTGTATCCTGAAACTTTGCTGTATTACAATATCAGTTCTAGTAGTTTTGGAGTGGAGTCTTAAGGGTTTTTTTTATGTACTGTATCATGTCATCTGCAATTAGTGACAGTTTCACTCTTCTTTACCAATCTGGGTTCCTTGTATTTGTTTGTTTTGTCTAATTGCCGTGGCTAGGACCTCCAGTACTATGTTAAATAACAGTGGGGAGAGTGGGCATTCTTGTCTTGTTCCTGATCTCAGAGGAAAAGCTTTCAGCTTCTCGCTGTTCAGTATGATGTTTGCTGTGGGTTTATCATATATGGCCTTCATTATGTTGAGGTACTTGCCCTCTATACACATTTTGCTGAGAGTTTTTATCATGAATGGATATTGAATTTTGTCGAATGCTTTTTCAACATCTATGGAGATGATCATGCGGTTTTTGTCTTTCTTTTTGTTTATGTGGTGGATGATGTTGGTGGGTTTTCTAATGTTGTACCATCCTTGCATCCCTGGGATGAATCCCACTTGGTTGTGGTGTATGATACTTTTGATATATTTTTTGAATTCAGTTTGCTAATATTTTGTTGAGTATTTTTGCACCTATGTTCATCAGGGATATTGGTCTGTAATTTTCTTTTTTGGTGGGGTCTTTGCCTAGTTTTGGTATTAGGATGATGTTGGCTTCATAGAATGAGTTTGGGTGTATTCCCTCCTCTTCAATTTTTTGGAAAACTTTAAGGAGAATGGATATTATGTCTTCTCTGTATGTCTGATGAAACTCCAGGTAAATCCATCTGGCCCGGGAGTTTTGTTCTTGGGTAGTTTTTTGATTACCACTTCAATTTCTTTGCTCGTAATTGGTTTGTTTAACTTTTGTGTTTCTTCCTCGGTCAGTCTTGGGAGGTTGTATTTTTCTAGGAAGTTGTCCATTTCTTCTAGGTTTTCCAGTTTGTTAGCATATAGGTTTTCATAGTAATCTTTAATAATTCTTTGTATTTCTGTGGAGTCTTGTGATTTTTCCATTCTCGTTTCTGATTCTGTTGATGTGTGTTGATTCTCTTTTTCTCTTAATAAGTTTGGCTAGAGGCTTATCTATTTTGTTTATTTTCTTATAGAACCAGCTCTTGGTTTCATTGATTTTTTTCTACTGTTTTATTCTTCTCAATGTTGTTTATTTCTTTTCTGATCTTTATTATGTCCCTCCTTCTGCTGACTTTTGGCCTCATGAGTTCTTCTTTTTCCAGTTTCGATAATTGTGATGTTAGACTATTCATTTGGGATTGATCTTCTTTCTTTAAGTATGCCTGGATTGCTGTATACCTTCCTCTTAAGACTGCTCTCACTGCTTCCCACAGAAGTTGGGGCTTTGTGTTGTTGTTGTCATTTGTTTCCATGTATTCCTTGATCTCCATTTTAATTTGTTCGTTGATCCATTGATTATTTAGGAGCATGTTGTTAAGCCTCCATGTGTTTGTGAGCCTTTTTGTTTTCTTTGTACAATTTATTTCTAGTTTTAAACCTTTGTGGTCTGAAAAGTTGGTTGGTAGAATTTCAATCTTTTTGAATTTACTGAGCCTCTTTTTGTGGCCTACTATGTGGTCTATTCTGGAGAATGTTCCATGTGCACTTGAGAAGAATGTGTATCCTGTTGCTTTTGGATGTAGAGTTCTATAGATGTCTATTAGGTCCATCTGTTCTAGTGTGTTGTTCAGTGCCTCCAGGTCCTTACTTATTTTGTGTCCGGTGGATCTATCCTTTGGAGTGAATGGTGTGTTGAAGTCTCCTAAAATGAATGCATTGCATTCTATTTCCTCCTTTAGTTCGGTTACTATTTGTTTCACATATGCTGCTGCTCCTGTTTTGGGTGCATATATATTTATAATGGTTATATCCTCTTGTTGGACTGAGCCCTATATCATTATGTAATGCCTTCTTTATCTCTTGTTACTTTCTTTGTTTTGAAGTCTATTTTGTCTGATACTAGCACTGCAACATGTGCTTTTTTTCTCCCTGTTGTTTGCATGAAATATCTTTTTCCATCCCTTAGCTCTTAGTCTGTGCTTGTCTTTGGGTTTGAGGTGAGTTTCTTGTAAGCAGCATATAGATGGGTCTTGCTTTTTTATCCATTCTATTCCTCTGTGTCTTTTGATTGGTGCATTCAGTCTATTTACATTAAGGGTGACTACTGAAAGATATGTACTTATTGCCATTGCAGGCTTTAGATTCGTGGTTACCAATCGTTCAAGGTTAGCTTCTTTAGTAGCTTACTATCTAACTTAACTCACTTATTGAACTGTTATAAACACTGTCTGGTTATTCTTTATCTCTCTCCCTTCTTATTCCTCCTCCATTCTTTATATGTTCATTGTTTTATTCTGCGCTCTTTTGTGTTTCCTTTAACTGCTTTTGTGGGTAATTGATTTTATTTTTTGCCTTTAGTTAGTATTTCATTTGTCTGCTTTCTTTGCTGTGTTTTTATTTTCTCTGGTGACATCTATGTAGCCTTAGGAGTGCTTCCATCTAGAGCAGGCCCTTTAAAATATCCTGTAGAGGTGGTTTGTGGGAGGCAAATTCCCTGAACTTTTGCTTGTCTGGGAATTGTTTAATCCCTCCTTCATATTTAAATGATAATCGTGTTGGATACAGTGTTCTTGGTTCAAGGTTCTCCTATTTCATTGCATTAAATATATCATGCCATTCTCTTCTGGCCGGTAAGGTTTCTGTTGAGAAGTTTGATGATAGCCTGATGGGTTTTCCTTCATAGGTGGCCTTTTTTCTCTTTCTGGCTGCCTTCAATATTCTGTCCATATCTTTGATCTTTGCCATTTTAATTATTATATGTTAATATTGTCTTCCTTGGTTCCCTATGTTGGGAAATCTGTGGGCTTCCATTGTCTGAGAGACTATTTCCTCCCCCAGTTTGGGGAAGTTTTCAGCAATTATTTCTTCAAAGGCACTTTCTATCCCTTTTTCTTCTCTCTTGTTCTTCTGGTACCACTATAATGCAAATATTGTTCTGTTTGGTTTGGTCACACAGTTCTCTTAATATTGTTTCATTCCTGGAGATCCTTTTATCTCTCTGTGTGTCAGCTTCTATGCGTTCCTGTTCTCTGGTTTCTATTCCATCAATGGCCTCTTGCATCTTATCCATTCTGCTTATAAATCCTTCCAGAGATTGTTTCATTTCTGTAATCTCCCTCTGGATGTCTTACCTTAGCTCTTGTATATTTCTCTGCAGCTCAGTCAGCATGGTTATGACCTTTATTTTGAATTCTTTTTCTGGACGACTGGTTAGGCCTATCTCCTTCTCAAGGGTTGACTCTGTGATTTTGGTCTGCATCAAATTCTTCTGCCTTTTCATGGTGATAGAGATAGTTTGTGGAGCTGGCGTATGTGACGGCTGGGAGAACATCCCTTCTTGTTGGTTTGTGGCCTTTCTCTCCTGGGAGAACAGCAACCTCTAGTGGCTTGTGCTGGGCAGCTGCTCGCAGACGGGGCCTCTGATTCTTGCCTGGCCACTATGGAGTTTAGCTCTGCGGTTGCTGTGGGTGTGACCTGCCTCAGGCTGCTGCTCTGATATGGCAGAGTCACGTCAGAGGGGAAATGGCCAGGAGGCTATTTATCTCCATGAGGGACCTCTGTGCTGTGCTGCAGCCAAGGGGGTTAGGGTGCCCGGAGTTCCCTGGGATCCCCAGCTGCTGGGCTAAGTGTCCTGGGACACTTCCATCCAGCTGTGGGGTCCCTGTCCCTTTAAGACTTTCAAAAAGCACTTGCGTTTCTTTGTCCCCAGGGTGCCAGCTGTGGGGACCCACTCACAGGTCCTACTGTCCTGTTTCCCTAGTATCCAGCACCCCACGCACTGTGTGTCTGCGCTCTGGTGCGGATGGCTAGGGCTGGCTATTTAGCAGTCCTGGACTCCCTCTCCCTCCCCACTCCGACTCCTCTCCTCCCACCAGGAGCTGGGGTGAGGGACACTTGGGTCCCTCCGGGCCAGGGCTTGTATCTTACCCCTTTCATGAGGTGCTGGGTTCTCATAGGTGTGGATGTGGTCTGGCTGTTGTCCTGTGTCTTCTGGTCTCTCTTTTAGGAAGAGTTATATTTGTTGTATTTTCAAAAATATATATGGTTTTGGGAGGAGATTTCCACTGCTCTACTCATGCCTCCATCTTGGTTCTGCCTCCCAGTAACACTTTTAAATTGTTTTCTTTTGGTTTTTAAGATTGATTTCCTAAAAGTTACTTCTGAGTCATTCCAGTTTATTGGTGAGCCCCATGAGAGGTCAGGTTTATGCTCAAACATCTTGAGCCAATAAACACCATGAGGTTATGTTATCTGATGTTCAGAAACAGATTAAACCTCACTTGATGGTAGAGGTCAGAGTAGTGTTTAACACTGGGTACCCAGAAGGAAGGAGGATTAACACACACTGGATTCCTGCATGCATTTGATTCTATTTTCTGGTGTGTTCTATTATTGTGTTTCTAAATGTAGGCCTCAGTGATACAGTGTTATAAGTATTGTTATGGGATGTAAACTCATCACTTTGGTTCTTAAAAAAGGAAGTGGTTCAGTAGAATTTAAATTGTTGAAAATCATCATTATTTCAAGGACAAAATTTAATATCAACAATTTGTAAAATTGCATTTTCATTTAAAAGTTCTCTCTGTCTCATTAGAGCATAAGAGGATACTTGTGGCAGGGACTATTTGTGGTTTGGATGTGGAAAATGAGAGGAAAGGCAGTACAAACCTCCTAATATTCCCTCATCACCCAGTTATTGCTGGGGTACTAAGTCAAGTAAAAGGACAATTTTGGTAAGATGCTATGGGGACACTGGGGTTCCTATGTCCAGGATTCTCACTGAACTTAAACTTCCTGATGATGTAACTGGCCTGTTGCTGGTCTACCACTTCCGCACCTTTAGGCAATAAGCTATTATTGCGCTATATAGAGAGCTCGGCCCAGTGCTCTGGGTGGAGGTAGAGATGCTAATGCTCAACCTTCCCCCAGAGAACAAGCCAGGTAGTAAACCCTTTCACCCCAAGAACGTTTTGCTGCCGATTCCTTTGGTCACACTGAATCCATAGCGAACTTTCCTGGGGCTGAAACCCATTGCCAAGACAGATGCTCTAGCCAAAAAGATGCTACTGCGAGACAGCTTTTGGTCTGAATTTCACTCATTGTTTTAGAGAAAACTGAAGAAAATGAGAACTGCTAGCTGATTTGGAAACCTGATACAAACACTTCCAGGTAGGAAAAGAGAATTTTACTGTGCTGCATGCTGATTCAGGCAGCGTATCTTCATCTGGGGCCAAGCGCAGCATTCCCGTGTCTCTGCACGTCTACAAGTTTGAGTCAGCATGGGTCTGCCTGGGCCCTTCGGGTGGCTGAAGGTAACCTGACAGTAGGCAGTGACCTTGGAAAAGCAACCCAGTTCCTGTTTACATTAGATAAGATCAAATGTGATTACAATATTGGCTTGATACCCTGGGAACCCCACTTGATTTGGGCTCTGTTAGATCATTCTAGAATCTTCCCACACAGCAGTGTAAACCAGGGAATGTTATCTCAAGTCAGTTAAACTCTGATGAATTCACATTTTTGCATTTTCTCTTTTTCTGCTTGCGGCTTTTCTTCACCAGTAAGATCTCTGCCTGGATAGCATGTCAAATACTACAAAATTCACTTTACACCACTCCTCCTGGTTTCCTAGATTAGCTTTCCAATGTATAACGCTGCCTCTAATCCGGGCTGCCGCTCTCCCAGCCAGTCCTTGATGTTTAACATCAGGCAATTTATTTACCCTGTGTGTGCCTTGCAGTTCAGATCTTATCGAGTATTTAGAGGATTAAATTAGAAAACCTAGGGTAGTTGGTTGATGGTATTCCTGTCATACCTGTTCAATGCAAAATATTTGTAATTTTGTTATTAATTTTACCACTACCTCTGTGCAGATCAACTTCATAAGCCTTTCACTGCATATGCAATTATGTATTTGCGCGTGTTCCCTGAGATGAAAAGATGCACCAAGTATAGCCGCACCTCAAAGTGATACTAAGGTAAATGTTCAGTTAGGATTAGGATTAGCTGTTATAAAAATAAAAAATATGTCACATAAACCATTGAAATGTACCATTCTCTCACAAAGTTCCAGGGTCTGTGCTCCAGGCTGTGGGTGATTTGGCCGTGGGGCACCCAGGACCCTTCTTTCATATGCTCAGCCATCTTTAAGGGGCAGGCCAAGCTATGAGATGATTTTTCATCATATTTCTATGTTAACAGCCTACTGGGGAAAGGGGAGAAGGATGGGGCATTCTTTAAGAATGAATTACTTTTTTGCTTAAAACCAATGTATCTCAAGTTAATGTGTCAGCCACACACAGCTACAGGGGCTGAGGGCTTGGAAGTGCCTGCAATTATTCAGGTGAGTGTGAATACAGCCAATAAGCTGGAGTTCCGTCAGTCAGGGAAAGGGAATAATGCATGTTAGGGTCAGCTCCTGTGTCTCTGACTAACTGCCACACACTAGAACAGACAGTACAACACTGACCACAGTCCATGGTTCAGCACACTTGTAACTATCTCCACTGAAGTCTAGGCCTGGAGGACAAGCCTACATGTCTATAGTTAACAAGCCTGTCTCTCTTGTTCACTGTTCAGTCTCCATGCTGGTCCAAAATAGATTTGATAAACTGAACAATCCAGAGAAGAGAGGTCTATGTGAGTGACATGGATAATTGAATTAGTATTGTGGTTACTTAAGTTGCTTAAGAATACAGAGAAGAGCCTTGGGAATTGTAAGGGGTGATAGTTTTGGGAGGGCAGGGTGGTTTTCAGAGGGAAGGCAGGGTGAGCCTCCAGAGGAGGAGAGAGGTCAGCCATGTTAGGTACCCGGAGACTTCACTGCACTTGTCAGCAGGGAGGCCACAGACGGCCTCACTGAGCCCAGATTTACCAGAGTGATGGACAGGAGCCAGAGAGGGAGGGAAGAGCCACTCTGTGGGAATGAGGGGTACCCAAAGGGGGCGGTTCCCTTCCCAGAGAGAGAGTCGGAGGATGTCTGGTCAAGAGATGTTGCTGAAGAATTTAGTGGTGAAGAGTCAAGGCCTCTGCCAATTACTCCTCAGATAATAATCAGAATAAGTAAGTAAATAGAGGAAAGTCTACATCTATTTAAAAAGAGAATGCAATTGTCACAAAATGTCCCCAGGGGCAAATTTGACTTAAAGGTTCCTGATATCTCCCTGTAATCTTAAACTATCTCTGTAATTCAGGATTGTTTTCTCAAAGTGAAAGTTTAATTTGTAATAATTAAGTATTAAAAGTACCATTTTTGCATGAGTCTCCCAGAAAATATTTGATTATTCTTTTGTTATAATAGTTCTCTGTGATATCTCTAAAATTTTTACTATAAGAATATATAAAAGCATTTGGTCAAAATGACCAAATACCTTTATATTTTATTTGTATACATCTAGTACTTTCAAAATTGTCCAGCTCTACAGCTGACATCCTGTGTGACCTTAGCAAGGTGCATAACCTGGCTAAGTCACATTTTATGTAACTATATGAGGGTTAGAATCCTAACCTCAAAAATTAGTTTTGAGTTTTAAAAGAGATGTTATAAGGCCTTATCTTAGCTGATGTCCAACACAAAACATGCTTTCAGTAACTGCTTGTTCAATTAGATGAGATTTCATTGGTAAAAACTACAGTGCCAAATTGGTCCATTAATGTAGTTTAGTAAACTGCCCCGCTAGTCATGCACTACTCATCCTGGATTTGTGAGGAGAGTAGTGGATTTAAATTGTTTAGGAGTCACTGTTTTGTCTGTTTCTCACAGCCTACCCTAACTGCCAGAGTTACTCTAAAATTACACTGAAGAGAGGCAACAGAGTTTGTAAATAATGTTTTCCTGGCAGCAAGCACAATTTCAGGTACAAAAACGTTGCTTATCTAATGCATTTAAATAAATAAAAGACAGTCCTAATAGGACTGGGGATAAGGAATGAACACATGAGAGCTATAAACTGTAGCTTATAGAGATGTAAGGTGTGAAGTAAATTTTTCATCAGAACAAAACAGTATAATCAGCTGAAAACACGCCATTTCTGTTCACCCTTCCTCTACTGGAGTCTTCAGTCTCGGAGGAGTGAGTATCATGGAGGAAATACAGGAGCGCTTAATAGCCACATTGTAATCACAGGATTTGCAGTAGCTCTTTCAGGGATATGATTAAGGGGAACTGTAAAAGATGTGAGTTCTACTGCCACGTCATTTTTTGAGTATCAGACTTGTCATGGCTGAGCTGTGAAAGAACCATGTTTTAGCTTCTTATTAGCAAAGTAGCATGTTGACTCCTGTTCGAAATGTGATGTGCATGAAATTCATCTGGAGTGGTTGTAAAATCCAGATTTTCAAGCCCAAGACTTCACTTGTGTAACAAAAACCACCAGTGATTCTGATGTTTCTAAGGGAAATATGGTCTGTGAAAAAACTTCTGTTTTGACTAGAGAGTTATTTTTATCTGATAAAGGTCTGTGATGTAAAGACTAAATTTACTCCGATATGAAGACTTTCAAAGCCCTTTGTCCAGTGCTCTATAAATAATAAACAGTATCTTCCAGTGACAATGGTCAGTTTACTCCTGGAGGAAGACTTTGTTCTCTGAATTTACAAACCACCGTGTCTGTGACAGGATAGTGTTTCATTAGGGAGGTCTGTAAAGAGAACTGAACCTCCTCTTTTGAAAAACAGTTTGAAAATTGTTACAGGTCTAGTTTTTTTCAATTTTTAAAATTAAGGTAAAATACACAAAATATTTACCATTTTAGCCATTTTTTAGTATATGGTTCAGTGGTATTAAGGACATTTGTGTCATGTGCAAACATCGCTACCATCAATCTTCAGGACAGTTTTCATCTTATAAAAGCGAAACACTGTGCTCATTAAACAGTAACTCCCCATGTTCCATTTCCCCAGCCCCTGCTAACCGTCATTCTGTTTTCTGTCTCTATGACTTTCATTACTCAAAGTATCTCATATAAGTGGAATCACATAGTATCTGACTTTTTGTGACTAGCTTTTATCACTCAGCATAATGTCCTAAAGATTCATTTATACCTAATTATATCAGAATTTCCTTCATTTTTTAAGGTTAAATAGTATTCTAACATATATATATATCACATTTTGCTGTTCCATTTGTCCATTGATGGACTCTTGGGTGGCTTCTGCATTTTACCTTATTATTGTGAATAATACTGCTATGAACCTGGGTATAAAAATATTTTTGAGAGTCTGCTTTCAATTATTTTTGTTTTCAACTCTGAAGTAGAATTGCTTGCTCTTAGGTGATTCTACCTTTCATTTTTGCAGGAACACCCATACTATTTCCAGAGTGGCTGAACCTTTTTACAATCCCAATAGCACATGAGGCTTCCAGTAACTCCACATCCTCACCAACACTTAGTTGTTTCTGTTTCCTTACAGTAGCTATCCTAATGGGTCTGAGGTACTTTCTCATTTTAATTTTGATTTGTATTTCCCTATTGATTAGTGGTGTTGAGTATTTTTTCATGTACTTTTGGCCATTTGTATATCCTCCTTGGATAAATGTCTATTCAAATTCTTTGCCCACTTTTGAACAGGGTTGTTATTGTGTTGTTGAGTTTTAGAAGTTTTCTATGTATTCTGAATATTAATCCCTGATCAGAAATGTGACTTGCAAATATTTCTCCCATTATCTGAGTTGCATTTCTACTCTGTTGATATGCACAAATTTTAACAAAATTTCATGATGCCTACACTGTCTCATTTATCTTTTGTTGCCTATGCACTGGGGTTATATTCAAGAAATGATTGCCCCAGCCAATGTTGTGAAGTTTTACCCTATGATTTCTTCTAATAGTCATAGTTTTAGGTTTGACATTTAGGTCTTTGACCAATTCTGACTTAATTTTTTTCATATGACATTAGGTAAGGGTCCATCTACATTCTTTTGTAGGTGGAGATCCAGTTTTCCCAGCATTATTTGTTAAAAGGCTGTCCTTTCCCCACTGAATGATTTTGGCATAGTTTATGAAAATTATT
Source organism: Manis javanica (assembly GCF_040802235.1). Lineage (NCBI taxonomy): Eukaryota > Metazoa > Chordata > Mammalia > Pholidota > Manidae > Manis > Manis javanica. Next base: position 75,354,716 of record NC_133159.1, read on the forward strand.
TAAACATATGTGAGGGCTTATTTCTGGGTTTTGTATCTACTTCATTGGTTTATATGCTTGTCTTTATGCCAGTACCACATTGTTTTGATTATTGTATCTCTGTAAGTTCTGTAAGTGTTGATATCAAGAAATGTACATTACCCAGCTTTGTTCTTTTTTTCCAACATTGTTCTGGCTGTCAGTGCTTCTTGGGATACCTGATGTCAATTATAAGTTGGATTTTGGTATTTCTGAAAAAAAAAAAGAAAAGTCATTTGGATTGTGATAGGGATTGCATTGAACCTGTAGATCAATTAGTTAGTATTGACATCTTAACAATATTTTCTGACCCATGAACTCGGGATGTCTTTCCATTTATTTATGTCTTCTTTAATTTCCTTCAGCAATATTTTGTAATTTTTGTTGTACAAGTGTTTCACCTCTTTGGTTAAACTAACTTATTAGTATTTTATTCATTTGATGCTATTGTAAATGTATTATTTTTCTTAATTTCCTTTTCAATTTGTTCATTGTTCATGAATAGAAAAGGAATTGATTCTTACATGTGGTCTGTGTACCCTGTTACTTTGATGAGTTTATTATTGTAACAATTTTTTGTGGAATCTTTAGGATTTTCTACATATAAGATCACATCATTTGTGCATAAAGTTTCACTTCTTCCTTTCTAATCTGGATGCTTTTAATTTTTTTCTTGCCTACTTCTGTAAGAATAGAAATAAGTTAGCATAAGCATAGCCATCTTAAAGGCCTAGAAGCCATTTTCTGAGTATGTGACTTAGAAAGAAAAACTGGAACTGGGTAAGGCCTTGAAAAATAAGCTAATCATGAACACCAGATGGTGGGCAGCTGTGGCCTTTAGTCAGCTAACCTTGGTCAGCTAATCCTACATACCAAGCTTATCGTGCAGAACCTCCCTGACAATTGAGGAGTGGTCTTATCTTGCTCCTGCCTAACCCCAGGATGTATGTCTTGCAAGAATAATGTGCAGCTGTGGAAAATTACTATGAGTTAAGTGTTTTGAAAATGCTATATAAACCCTTGGCTTTGAGTGCTCGGGGTCCTTGTTGAGACCCGCTGCGTCGGGCTGACTTGGACCCCAACTAGTTGGCTGAATAAAGACTTTGCTTGAATTTACATCTCTATGCCTGTGTAGTTTGTTCTCTAGAGAAGCCTCGGAAGCCCGGACCCTAACACTTCTGGCTAGGACTTTCAGTACTATGTTGAATGGAAGTGGTAAAAGCAAGTATCCTTGCCTTGTTTCTGATCTTAGAGGAAAAGCTTGCAGTCTTTCATCACTGAACTTTAGGATATTAACTGTTATCCCCATAGCAACCACAAAGAAAATAGCTATAGAACATACCCAAAAGAAAATGATTGTGGCCTTAAAGCATTTTGGTTCAGAAAGTCAACAAATCAGGATAACCTTGCCTCTGCTAAAAGACAATGAGGCCAATGCTGAGGGAAGACCTGGGACTAGGATGACCTCAGGGCCATAAGCCATGAAATGTTAGGCCACAGATTTCATGCTTCTCTTCTGTCTCCTGGTCCTAGTTGTTGAGAACAGCTTTAGAACTAGTGATGAGTATGGCACGTGTTCATCAAAATCTGCCTTGTTAAATTGACAACTCCAGTTTGACATATGACAGATCAATGAAATGTAATAGTTACACAACCATTTATGATATTCAAGAGACTGAAGGGATTTGGGTTACAAAGAAAAATGGCTTCTGATTTTTTTCCTTTTTAGAAGTCATCAAAATCCATTTGGCCACAAAGTTTTTAAGAATTATTCCCTGTGCAGGTGAAATGAGTGAATGGGAGACTGATTTGATTTTTCAAACTAGAAATATGCATCAACATCAAGAAAAACGTTTATTATAGGTCAATAAATAGTATATGTTAGTAGAAAAGTCAATAAATAATAGCAGGAAGACATCTCAGTTTCTATACCATCCAAGTTACTGTTGAAAATATCCATGTGAAAAGACGCAGAACCAAACTTCGCCTTCCGGGGGATTTGCATAACTCCTGATCATGTCTGGAAGAACATTGTGGAAGAAGAAAGAACTAATTATTTTCTGGCAAGTGCTGAGTTGGTACTTCCCAATTTTCAGACCAAGAAAGAAGCTACCCTGAGAGGTGTCAAAGGCGAGCTTTGGCCTCAGCAGTAGCAGCCAGACCAAGGAGACAGCAGCTTGTTTCCCATTTTTTAAGGGTGTGTGCTAGGCGAGGGAGTGAGGCTGCAATCTTCAGGAAGCTCATTTGTGTCTGGCATTTCTTTCTCTCATTTTTTTTGCCCCTCTAATAAGTAAAGGCAGCTAAAACATTCTGAGCCTTGACTCAAATAAATAGTAAAATAAAGCGAGCATAGGAGGTTGATCTACCATGGAGTGAGGGTAGAGAACCAGCAATGAGTCAATTCTAACACATATTACAATCAGGAAAATTGGGGGCATGGATGAAGGAAGTGCCTCCACCCATTAGCCCCCTTTAAAGAGTGGGATAAAGACCCTAAACTCTCATTTCTCCATGTACAGTTCTTTCTATTCCACTTGCTGCTACCCCAGTTATGTGACATGGTGCAAAACTGTCACTTTGCAGCCACTGCAGTTCCAAAAGGAGAAGGGAAGCTTTCTGCAAATTAAAGCCAGCCACTGAACCCTGAAGGCCAGACTATCTGACTGTGGGTAAAATTGAAACATTTCCAGAATATCTCACCTGGCTTTAGTATATCTGCATATCAGTAGGTGTTCAGAGGTGGAAGGAAGTATGGCTTTAGTGCATTTGCATCTTTCCTCAGGGGTGGAGAAGTTCATCTCCATATCTATGGGTGATTACCTGGGCAACAGAAGGCTTATCTGTACTTGAGAAGTGAGGGGGAGGGCCGGTGTGGTTGCTGCTTGAGCAGAGAAGAAAGACAGCCTGGGACTGCAGTTTGTGAGCAATAAGTGGGTTTTAAACTTTATTTCTCCCTGTTTTTTAGAGGTATTTTGCCCCGGGATTTCCTTTTCCCAGACTTACAATTGCTGAAAGTCAGCAGGATTCCTCTGAACCCGAAATCTGTCATAATGAGTGTGACCTTTGGGAGGGCTGCCCCTAGAAATGATGGGGAGAAGTGGTGCTCACTCCAAGGGACATGTATCTACACTCGTGTGGTCGTGAAGGCGCCACTACCACTGCTGGCCACGCCGACCCCGGCCCGTGGCCCGAGCCTAAGGCTACTGCTTCTGCCACTGCTGCTGCTCTTGCTGCTGGCCGGAGCCTGGCCACAAACTATGGAAAGGAGCAGAGGTCCGGGTCACCTTGATAGAAAAGCAATTGGCTGCTGTGTACCATGCCTTGCTGGTTACAGAGCCCATCACCAGAACAGCTCTGACCAAGGTAATAACCACCTATCCCATCGCAGGGTGGATGAGAGACTGGACCCAAAGGCCATGGAGTGGCATGGCACAGACACCTCAAAAGACAAGTAGGCCCATCGGTGTGGCTTGTCTTTCACCTTTGAAGAAGTCAGCCGAGCCCGGAAGGAGTGCCCTGCACATTGTGCAGATCAGCAAATCACCAAGAGGGGCCTAGAGCGTCTCTCTGCAGCCTACGGTCGGTCGCCGGTTACTGGGAGCCATTGAGGTACCCACTACATTGGACATGTGTTGCAAGGATGGGTACAGCAATTAGGAGTAAAATGGACGTGGCCCTGGACATTTTAACACATGGATTGGCGATGGCTGGCTCTTCTGGCACCTTGGGGAAAAGGCCTGCCTGGAAGCTGGCCTTCTGTGTATTCCTGTAACAGCAAATTGGCCCCCAACAATCACGGTTATTTGTTTCTACGGTCTTTGTGTCCTGGACGCGCCCCCTGGCTGTAGCTGCCACGTGATGGCTGGAATGGACGAGCTTTGGACTTAATCTGCATGGGACTTTGAACCTAGCTGAATCCTCTGGCTTGAGAATTATGATTGTGTTGCTGTTGTCAAGAAAATAATGTTTAAAGAGAGGCTTGACTTTGTCTAATGTTTACTAGAAGTTTTGTGAGCAGTATAGCATGATTGTTAGAAATGAGTAAACAAATGTAGAAATGTATTTTGTGCTTAGTGAGAGATTGTGCTGTAAAGTACATTTACTTAATCTGCATAGGCTGAATCCTCTGGCTTGAGGATTATCAAGATTTTATTGCCGTTGCTATTGCATGTTACTAGATTGGTTTGAAGAGGGGGATCGAGTAAATCGTAAGGTGAGATTTCTGGAGGGGTGGACTGTGGGTGACATTGAAACATTTCAAACATTTCCAGAATATCTCGCCTGGCTTTAGTATATCTGCATATCAATAGGCGTTCAGAGGTGGAAAGAAGTATGGCTTTAGTGCATTTGCATCTTTCCTCAGGGGTGCAGAAGTTCATCTCCATATCAATGGGTAATTACCTGGGCAACAGAGGGCTTATCTGTACCTGAGAGGTGAGGGGGAAGGCCGGTGTGGTTGCTGCCTGAGCAGAGAAGAAAGACAGCCTGGGACTGCAGTTTGTGAGCAATAAGTGGGTTTTTAAACTTTATTTCTCCCTTTGACTGATTTTTATTTTTAGAGGTATTTCGCCCCGGGATTTCCTTTCCCCAGACTTGCACTGACTCTCCATTCCTCAGATACCATTTTGAATCACAGATTGAGAATTATAATGCCAAGACTAAACTGCATGCAAAAGAATTAGACTTTCAGCTGCACAGATCTTCCAGGCACTGTGTTCAAAAAAAAGTTCCCGGTTGTTTCTCGTGCTTTCTTGCTCCATTTTGTCTTCCCATTTTTCTGTTGCAATTTTATGTTTTTTCATTCTCACAAAGGAGTTGGAGCAAAACACTGAACTTTTAGAGAAAGTAATTCCTGCAGTGTTTTTGGTGGGAACCACACATCTGAAAACAGTGCAAGGTAAAAAAAAAATGAGTTTTATTATTATTTTAGCAGTTGATGAGAGGGAGGATGAAGTTTTCCTATAAATACAACTCGGTAGAATCTTCAGAATATTAAATAAGATGAAATTAATATTTAATCTTTAATTAATATTTAACTAACGAGTTTTTTAATATTTAAACTTTATGTTGAGGACCATCTTCCCTGTGTTTCTCTGGTGTGTGTCAGGCACCAGTCCAGACCTTTGAGAGATGGGACAGAGGAGAGGAAGCGACCCCACCCAGGGCCTCTGCCAGTGTCAGGGGTTTGGTTCCACGTGTGACTAAAAGGCTCCAGCGTCTGTGGGGCAGATCAGGTTGGTCACATGCCTCCTCCTCCCATGCGGGGCTCCTTGCTGCAGCCTGGGTGGTGTGCGCGGAGGAGCAGCATCTCCCAGGACCTGACGCCAATGAAGATGCGGAGATGCCTAGAGCAAAGTGCCCAGTGGGCCACAACATCAGGCCCAGAGCAGTCCCCCTGCTCCCTCTGCACCTGCAGGTGTGGGTGCACCTGGGAATCTGTTGTTAGTTGACGGAAACATGTAGGAAAGGCCAAGGGTAGAAGTGAACTTTTGTGGCACTGGCGCTGCAGCCAGGGGTCAAGTCCACAGCGGCCTCGCCGGCCCTTCGTACGCTGCTCTCGGCCCTGGAAACCCACGGTGACCTATGACAGAGGCTGGAAGCCATGCCCAATATATTGCATTTTTGTTTTTATAAAATATAAAAGCGTGACTCTAGAGATGAGGAATATAAGGCTAGTTTGTTTACCCTTTAAATAATATATTATTGTTATTTTTTATTTATCGTATTTTAATGTCTGTTAACTTATTTTTAATATTATTTTACCATTTTTAATTTTGTATTTGTGACTGTTATTGTCCAAGAAAAATACCTCTGGAGTCTTTCTCCCAGCTTTCATCGTGGAAATTATTGAAAGAAAAAATGTTTTTACAAAAATGTTCTCTAAATCTAAGTCACAAAAGTATTATATTGATAAAGGAAGATTGTTGAAATTATTTCCTACACTGATGGAGGTTAATGAGGCTTGATATAAGTGAAACAAAGTTTTTTATAATCCATTCATTTAACCTCCGGAAGGGTGATCAAGCATCTGGTTTATTTGGCCCAAAGTGTACTCAGCTTTGGGGCCTAGAGGAAATCCTCAGATAGGTGGTGTCACATTTTAATGTCCTGTACACAGAGTTTAGTGGAAAACCGCAAAGCTGCAGATATATCACACCTTCCAGAGAAGCACAAACTTAAAGCAGTTTCAGTTCAGAATTCTGTTGAGTGCAGTTTTTTAACTGAGAAAAAGTAGCTGTAAAGGAATTAATGACCCTCAAGATTCATGGGCCCTTAAGAATTCTAGAGTTGGAGAGAACAGCCCACTGTGATGAAACAGTAAAAACAAAGCAAAACTAAAAGCTCCTTAGATACTGCTAGACACAGAAATAGAATAAAAGGTTGGGCTTTCAGAATCACACAAAATGTAAGGCCATGGAGCCTGCTTGGTGGGTTGGCTGTGTGAATATATCCCTTTGCTCACAAGCTGCAGTGAGACTGCATCCCTCGAGAGGCAGTGCATCCCTAGAGATGGTGCAGCCCCAGTTGTTCTGCCTGTACCTGGAACACAGAGCTTAAAAGAGCTCATTTACTTATAACATAAGCAGCAAATTAACACAGTTATTGTATGTTATACATATTATATGCTGTATTCTTACAATAAAGTATGCTAGAAAAAAGGTTTTTTCAAAATTTCACGTCTCAAAAAAATTTTACCTCCCATAGATTCATAGGAAAAAAAACCCAATGTATAAATGGACCTGTGCAATTCAAAAAAATATTGTTCAAGTGTCAAGGGCACACTGTTGTGGGCTGCATCTCAGGAAGTACTCTCTTTACACATTTGCAGCGTTTGTCAGGGGCTGGCCCATTTATGTTACATGTAAGTTCCTTACAAGAAATTGAACGTGTCTGACTTGTGTTTTAGATCTCACTTAAACAGCCTCAGGCTGTTAGGGTCCGGGCTTCCGAGGCTTCTCCAGAGAACAAACTACACAGGCATACAGATGTAAATTCAAGCAAAGTCTTTATTCAGCCAGCTAGCTGGGGTCCAAGTGTCAGCCCAACGCAGTGGGTCTCAACAAGGACCCCGAGCACTCAGAGCCAAGGGTTTATATAGCATTTTCAAAGCACTTAACTCATAGTAATCTTCCACAACTATACATTATTCTTGCAAGACATACATCCTGGGGTTAAGCAAGGGCAGGATAAGACTACCCCTTAATGGTTAGGGAGGTTCTGCATGATAAGCTTGGTATGTAAGGTTAACTGACCAAGGTTAGCTGACCAAGGGTCACAGCTGCCCACCACCCGGTGCTCATGATTAACTTGTTTTTCAAGGCCTTACCCAGGCCCAGTTTTTGTTTTTTTTTCTTCTTCTTCCTGAGTCACACCCTCAGAAAATGGTTTCTAGGTTTCTAAGATGGCTATGCTTATGCTAATTTACTAATCTTACTAATGCTTAGATTCTACATTTCCCCACTTTCCTTTGACCATTCCAATCATGAAATGTTTGTTTCTTCCTGCTGTGTGAGTGAATGATACTGAGGTCTCAGCATTAGCACCTGAACAGCACTCACTCTTTCCCTAACAAAGGCTATTAGCCAGTTTAAGATACAGGGACCTAAAGTGAGAAGCAGTATAAAAATAAGCAAGGGCCCTGCCAGGGTGGATATCAGGGTTGTAAACCATGGGGATTTAGTAAACCAGGATTCAAATAGCCCTTGGCTGGCCTCTTGCTCTCTCTTCCTTTGATCTGGCCTCTCTCTAAGTTTAGACATTGAATCTCTTACTATTCCGGAATGGTCTGCTGTTAAGGTTTAGCTAAGTTTTATTAGTTCTTTTTCCTGACTCTTAATGCTCTCTGCACTCCTTTACATGGGCTAAAGCCTCTTCACAAAGGAAACAGTTTTCCTAGTTGAATGTTTCTTGTTTACCACTCTTTGGTTGCACACTCTAAAGCCTCTTCAGGTCCCTTTGATCAAGAGGGAAACGTTATTCCCAGCTTAATGTTTCCTTTTTTATCATTTCTTGGTTATTCAAGTAATCAGAATTCATTTAATCAAAGTTAAGAGACTTTAAAATTTGAAGGGGTGTGTGTGTGGGAGGGAGGGTTCTCTTTCAAGTTATCCAAAGGATATCCTGCAGAAATATATAAAAATATTTAATATACACGTCATTGGAACGGCAAAGGTAGGAGAGGGAAAGGAAAGGGATATGTAATTTTCCCAAAAATAATCAAAAACAAGAAACCATATACCAGTTGTTTAGAGAACCTCATGCAGAATGAACAACAAACAGAAACAGGCTTATGCACACCACAGCCAAAGTTGTGAACCCACATACTAAGAAAAATTCTTAAAGACAGCTAGAGAAAAAAAAAAGCATTACCTACAGAAGACCGAAAATAGAAATGTCAGATGACTTCTTCGTAGAATCTACACAAATGAGGAAAAAAGTAGAATAACATATCTAAAGTGTACTGAATGAAAAAGAATGTCAAACCAGAAACCTCTACCTAAATGTGTTTCCAAAAGAATGTAAAACAATTTTCAAAGTAAAGCTTTCTGAATTTATTGCAAGCAAACTTTCATTAAAGGTTGCTAAAAAGAGATTGCTCTAAGTCCTACACAAACGAATGAGAGAAATGCATGAAGTCATAAAAGTGTCAATTAATATAAATAAAGTACAATGCATAAATAAATCTGTATCAGGAATTAAGAAGACTATTATCGTGAATTCTAAAAATAGTAAATATATAAAGTATGAACAATTTTATGTAAATTATTTACAAGTTGAGTAAACTAAATTCTGAGAAATGTAAGTTACCACAAATGACTTAAGGAAGATATAAATACCTGAAAACTTCTAATAACTATTCTCAATGTGACACCAGTGAGAACTCTTTCTATTAAGAAATCTATGTTTTTTATTGTGATTTCTACAAATATTCAAGTAAAAATAATTTGTTTCTCACAAGTTCCTCCAGAACATAAAAAATATAGGCTACATTATTAAACTCACTACTTGAGAACTGGAGATCCCTAAAAACAAAGTATGACCAAATGGTGTACAAAAATGAAAAAAGTTTACATCACTTATGAGTAGAGAGCAAAAATTCTAAACCAAGTATTAACAAAAAAAATTCATCAATATAACACAATGATAAATTACCATGACCTACTCTGGCTTATCCTCACAAGACTATTTTGATTAAACTTCTAAATAATCACTTACATTAAATGATATAATTAAAAGACAGTGAATTATATGATCATCTTAACAGATGCAAAATAAAAGTGTGATAAATCTTAATATTCAACTGTGGTATAAAATCCCATCAAACTGAGATAAGAGGAAGCTTCTTAATCTAAGAAAGGGTACCTACAAAAATTACAGCAAATATATTCAGAGGCTAAATCACTCTTTTATAACTAGAAAAAACACAGGATGACATTTTCCATTACTTCTACTCTTCAGGGTAAGAATGGTCTGTCTGTTGCAGTGTGAAAGTAAAATAAGGAAGAAAGCATAAAAATTGGAGAGCATAAGATAACCTCATTATTTGTAAATTACTATGATGGTTGTGCTGGAGGGGGGTGTATTTGTGTTTTGGAAGAATTTTTCTCTCATCCAAAGTTACTGTGTTATTTACTCATGTTATTTTCTAAAATATTTATCATTTTACCTTTCACTTTTAGATCTATAACCCAGTGAGAACTGATTTTTTCATGTAGGGAGAAATATTGTTCCAAAGTATATTTTTGGAAATGGGTACCAATTTTCCCCATACAATTTAAACTTAGGGATGGGGAAAAAAACTACTTAACATACATAAATCATTCCATGACTTTCAATGAGAAAAATGATTCTTACAGAAAACATGTATGCACACACACACCACCACCACCACCACCACCTCAATGAAGTATTTGTCAAGTTTCAGTACATCAAAATTTAGTAAATCTTTCGTGAAAAACACTATTAAAAGTGTTAAAACGCAGTTACAGAACAGATGACATTTGCAAATCATCTAATCCACAAAAAGCTCATCCAAAATACATGAGGCCGGTATATAAGATTGTATATTAACTATAGTTAAAAAAAAACCAAACACATTTTTTAAAAAAACTACAGATCAACATGAAAAGGACAGACAACTCAATGAAAAAAAAGGGACATATGCAGGGATTTCACAGGAAAACAAAATAGCTAATGTGAAGGTACTCGATCTCATGTGTAGTGAAGGAAGTGGAAATTAATGTCTCAATGAGATGTCACCACACAGCTGCCAAAGTTTAAAATGTTAAAAATTCTGAGGTGGAGAACAATCATAATTTGCTGGTTGATGTTTAAATTGCTTTAGCAACTTTGAAATGCTGTTTAACCTTACGTATGGTTAAACATAATTCCACTTCCTAGTACACTCCACAAGGGGATCTTATGTACATGTGCACAGGTATATATGTTAAAAAAAATTCTTGAAAACATTTGTCATAATAAACAAAAACCAAAAACCCAGACATATATCAAAAGTATAATAGGGTTATATCTTCATACAATAGAATGTATAAACTTACAAGTGCAAGTAAAATGGCTAAATCTTATTAACATCTTATTGAACAAAAGAAGCAAGACAAAAAAATACATACAACATAATTCCATGTATATAACGTTTGAAAGTGGGCCAAACTCAATTACTTTATTTTGGGATGTGCATATGAGTGGCAGAAGACTAATGGAGTGGATTGTTACTTGACTGAAACAAAGTTAATTCTTCCTTGAGTGGAAGAGAGATAGGAAGAGAAGGAAAGAGGAAGAGAGAGACAGAATAAATGTGGGAACATAAATTTTCTTTATCAGAATGAGCTGGTTTGTCCTCTCATGAGTTAACTACTGTTTCACCAAGGCTCACTCACCATTGTTCTGTCCTGACAACTTGTGCGTTGGTTGGATTTTCCTGTGATTCATTCCCTACAACTCCCACTAACACAAGCTGTGACTCTTGTAAGGATTCTTTAATGCTTCCTAATTCACTGACAGGTGCTAATTTTCACCAGACACATGAGATCCAGCATGAGCGGTCCAGACTTCAGTAAACCCAGAAGTGTCTCTGAAGACACTGCAAGACAAGCCATCTCTTGACCCATCTTCCTGCATGTTGACATAATGTCTCCGGAAGAGGGCAACATTGGCAGACGGCACCGGTCTCTCTTCATCATGGCCCTGATTGCTAATGATGACTCGTGGTGTATTACCAATCTCTGAAGATTTACTTGTGTAATAACATTTTCATGCTACTATATACTAAACAATATTGTTTACTACTTATTCAATAGTATTCAATAGAATTGAATTGTCCAGACTTGGTCCAGATACTTTAGTTACATGATCTTATTGACTCCTATAAGAACCCTAAATATTAAAGGTGTTTATTCCTTCTTTGTAGATAAGACAAATTCAGTAGATTAAGGCTAACAGACTTGCCAAATATTACACAGTGAGATGCAGAATCCAGAAGTAAACACTGCTCCCTCAGTTTCTTACCACACTATCTGATGCAAAAATGTACTGAAAGTGAACTTTCTTACCAATTCTTTTAATTCTATGGGCCCTTTATAAATCAGGTATGGGTATTCTGTCTTGATTATCACATAGCAGCTTTATAATACATTAGTATAAACTAAGCAGATGCTGTTATTTCTGCAAGTGTCTGACATTTATCCCACACCAATGAATTGTTTCTAGACAAATCTGTCTTTTTAAATCCCATCAAGGAATTCAATTCATCCCACATTTTGAGACATCCAGTCTCATTTATTACCTTTATTCTATTTTCATCAAATGACAGAGCAATGAGAGCACCTCTGCTGGCCAAGAAGTCCTCTTTGATCATGAGATGTAAACATTTGAGTATTGAAATAAAACAACAAAAGAAAAAAATACTAGGAATGTTTTGTTCAGTCCATGGCTTGTAATTGCTACAAAAAGCCTGTTTTTAAACATGATATTCAACAAGCTCTAAGTACCGAGAAGTTCATTGGTATATTGTTAAGAGTATATTAGAATTGTAATCAGAAGGTTTTCCTAAGCTGACAGAATTTAATAAGTAACAAGCTTGATTGAATTGGAGTAATGTTTTTTCATGCCCCATGAATTTAAAGAATTCTCAAACGCTGACAAAGCTGACTGAGCACCTTGCCTAGGAATAAGTTGTTATTTGACACCTAGTGTTTTCATTTTTGGGAAGTCTGGGCATTCCCAGACAGCAAGCGTGCAATAGGAGAAGGAGCACAAACCTGATGATAACCCCTTTGCACAGGCTTTAAGCAGTTTCAGGTCATCATTTGGTGAAATTTGTCAGCTGGGCAAATCTGGGAATAAAGGAAGACATGCTTTCTAGAGTCAAGATTTATAGGCTTAGAATTCGTGATCAGGAGATAGAGACAGTATCCACTGTGACATAAAGCTGAAAACAACAGAATGAACACCTTGGATATTGCTGAGAGTGGAGAAATACAGAAGAAAGGAATGGGGGATTGACACTGTGAGTGATGAGAGGGAAAGTCTACCCTCAGTTCAGTAATTCCTGTGCCTAGGCCTTAGGGAGCAGCACGGAAATGAGAGTTAGGAAATTTCATATTTTGGGGATATATATACTTGAGGGAAGAAAGAAGCTTCTTTTTGGGTCTCTTATGCCTCTCCCTCAGAGGCCCTGATATTCCCTCTTTTTCATGTCCTTCATCGCAGCTTCAGCTAGCTGTGCCTTTTGCCTCCTTCCACTCCAAATGAGTATATTGTTCTGGCCACATCCACAACCATGACCAGGTCTCTAGGGTACAGCCCAGACTCCTAGGCTTTCCTCAGCTTGCCCTGACCCCCCTCCCAGGGAACAGATTGGGTGCCTTACAAACAAAACTAATTGGAAACAGTCTCTTCACCTTGGTCCCAAGGCCCTGTCTGTAAAATTACAGCAGGTTAGCTGGTTTGTCCTCCCTGTGGGGCCTGTGACATCCAGTCGGTGATGGTGAATATGTATATGAGCAGATAGTCGTGGATTTCCACTGCCAACAATGTCTGTGTCCAGAACTTTCAAGGATAATTCATTTTAGGCCAAATAAGTTTCTAATTCATGACATTTGTATCAAGTCAATCAGAGTCTTCTTCTGAAAAAGTAACTGATTACCATTTGCTCTATTTGTCATGATTACACTGCTAAAGCCTTCAAAACCAGTATTTGTGTTGATGAAAAGAACTTAATAGAGTTCTTAGCACAGTCTAAGAAAAGGGCTCACACTAGTAAGTGTACAGGGCTCTGAATTCCCTGATCCAACTCCTCCCAAGTGCTCTCTGCAGAGTCGAGTCGTAGTACCCAGGACATCATGGGCTCTGGTTGTAGTGCGGCTTCCTCCACTGACCTGAGGTGATCCAGCCCAAATCTGAGAGCTACAGTGAGCTCAGTGAGTGGCCCAGCCACCCAGGAAATATCCTTCCCAAACTGTCAGAGGCATGGCCAAACCTGAAGGAGGACATCAAGTCTTTGTAACTGAGGACAGCTCTTATTTTTACCATGGTGCCCAACTTTGCTGAGTTTTAGGTCTGGTGTATTTCACCAAAGTTTGGCAGAACAAGTGCCCTTTGTTCCTTTTCACCTGTCTCTTTTCCTTCCTCCACCTTGTCCTCTTCCTCTTCTCTGCTTTCCAGCCATCTTGCTCCTCCTGCTTCTTCGGATATTATACAGTTCCCATTGGATCAGAAATTTCTATTTACCACAAAGTTCATTCCACACATTATTTTTCTAGTTGTGACTAGTACACCACTTCCCAACAAATATAAGCTGTATTTGTTGAGATTTAACTGCCACTATGAAGGTGGTATAGCAGGACCTAAGGGACTCCAAAGGTCTCTGGGTCCTTGCAGGCTACCAATAGAAGGTAAGTCTAACTGAGTAGATGTAACAGTATTACTAGTGAATCTGCTTTGTTCCTGGATTTTGCAGAAAGTTCGACACTCCCTTTTTGATTCACAGAATAATTGCACCTGCTGGCCACAAAGCAGCCAGGATGCACACTAGGCCAGGATTGCCAAAATGATCGACGGGACAGATGCCAGCACATCTGCAAGCCCAGGACTGCTGAAGAGTATCCCTTCCCCTCTCATCCTATATAAACTGTCCCCTACAGTGGGCTAACAAGACGGGTCTTGAGGACAATAGTCTCCCCATCTTCTAATCTGCACACTTGTGGAATAAAGCTCTTTCTCTACTGGACACTCTGTGTCTCCCCATATATTGGCTGAATCAGGCAGCAGTGGAACTGAGCTTTGGTGGTTACAATAGAATCATTAAATTATACAAATTATTTCAGACTGAGGAGTCCCTTCTTGAAAAGCTATTTCTCTTTTAGAAACCATTACAAGGTTCAAGATGATTTAAAGATTACTCCTGAGACCTTGGGAATCATCCACTACGTTGAAAATAAATTCCCTGTGCTCTGACCATTTCACTCCCAAGCATATGTCATGCAGAAATGTGGATACATATGCATAAAAAACATACATGGAATGATCATAGTAGCAATATGAATATAGCTACATACTGAGCATAACCCGTGTCCATCTCTAGTGAGATAGCTAAATAAACTGAGGTATTTTGTACAATGGATTGTCCTATAGTAATGAAAATATCAAACTATAGTTAAACAGAGCATCATGGATTAATCTCACCATTATAATACTGAATAAAATAAGGAGACACAACAGAATACATAGTTTGATTCCACATTCATGAAGTTCACAAACTTAGTTCCTCCTGAGAAAAGTCAGGTAAGTGTGTATCTTTGGCAGGATGTGTGGGTGACTGAGTAGAAGGCTCACAAGGAAATGTGAAAATTAATAAAGGGAAATGTCACTAAAGATTCAGGAGGCCAGAAGGGGAAGCCCCACCATTCCATGTCAATTATAGGAAGGGCCGTCAATTACAGAGACCAACAAAACAATTCTCAGCAGGAAGGAATCATCAATTACTCCTCCTGACAGGGAAAGACATGCATCTGTCACCCATAAGTACCCCTGTAACTCAGCCTCAGCCAGTGAGGAAGTGTCCTCACCTTGAACTTTTCTCCATTCCTTTCCAACTTCCTCCTTCTTCTCAAATAAAATGACATTCCCCTTCTCTGTTGGCTGGACTTGCCTATAATTTTGCTGTACCTTGCAGGTCCCAAATTGCAATTCTCTCCTGAATAAGCCATTTTTTCTGGTAAGATAACTGACTGTTTCACTTTTAAGGTTAACAAAAATTTCTGGGATATTGGGAGTATTCTCTTTTTCTTTAATTTAGGTAATAATTATCAGGTTATGTTTATTTTGTGTGTTCAACATACTGCACACCTTTGATCTGAGCACTTTTCTGCTTCTGTGTTATGCTTTAATTTAAAAGTTTAGGAGAGGACTAAAGATGGTGGCATGAGAGGTGAGACAGAGGCTTCCTCCTAAAACTTCATATAATACAAAAATATAATTAATACTACTCCTGAAAGACCAACAAGAAAGAGGATTCTGCCAGACTGCATAAACCTGGAGAAAAGAGCAGACCTCACAGAACAGGGTAACATACCAAAGCTGTGGCCTGGTGGGCCCCAAACCCTTCCCCCACCCCAGTTCACTGATGGGAGGAAGAGAAACAGAGCAGGGAGGGAGTAGAGGCCTGGGACTGCTGAATACCTAACTCCGGAGATCTGCTCTGGAAGCACAAACCTATATTTCCTGGTGCTTGCATGATACTCTCATGATTAGAGGGTTGGAAAGCTAAGACAGGCAGAATTCCTAGAGAGATTGAGATTCCAGCCACTCGTGGAAAGCAGGGATCCATATCTGGCCTCTCTGGGACAAAAGAAAGGTGGGAAGTCTGAGAGACTTCCTAACAAGGAAGCACTTAGCAAGAGGGCTGCTAAAGGGGCAAGGATTCCAAAGAGCTTACTGCTCAAGAGAAAGGACAGGTAGGCAAATTGTCCAGGTGCACTCTGCCCAGCAGGTTGGGAGCTTCACGTTCTTCAGGTGCTCCACCTCCCTGGCTGGCTACACAGTGCCAAGGACTCGCTCTGTGATAAGCAGCCTACTGTGCCTTTCTCCCGGCTAGCCCCACCTGGCTCACAAACTGGCAAACCCTACCCTGGCATTAGGCTGGCCAGAGGGAAGATCTGTCTACAGCAACCACAAATGGAAAGCACAGAGGCTTGCACCTCTGTGCTCGGCCCACTGGTTCAGACAGTGGAGACAGGCATAGCATCCAGGAAGCAGGAAACAGCGCTTTCCTCCCTGCAGGCACCAATACCACTCCCCTGCAACCCCTGACATTGCTTAAGGGGCTGAGCAGTTCCAGAAAGTAGAGCTTCTGGGCACTAGAGCGTGTCATATACAAATATGAAACACCAAAGGAACCTGGTTCAAAGTAAAATTATCAATACAACTCCTGAGAAAGATTTAAATGATGTCAACCTCATGAATCTTCCTAAGGGGGAGTTCAAACTAAAAATCATTAACATGTTCATGGAGGTACAGAAACATTCAAGAACTCAGGAATGAATTAGGGTTGGAGATCCAATCATTGAAGATCCAAATGGAGGGAATTAAAAGCAGATTAGATAAGGTGGAGGAGACTATAAATGAAATAGAAACCAGAGAAGAGGAATACAAAGAAGCTGAGGCACACAGAGAAAAAAGGATGTCTAAGAATGAAAGAATATTGAGAAAACTGTGTGACCAATCCAAACGGGACAATAGTCACATTATAGGGGTACCAGAAGAAGAAGAAAGAGAGAAAGGGATAGAAAGTGTCTTTGAGGAGGTAATTCCTGAAAACTTCCCCAGTCTGGGGAAGGAGATAGTCTCTCAGGCCATGGAGATGCACAGATCTCCCAACACAAGGGACCCAAGGAAGACAACACCAAGACACATAGTAATTAAAATGGCAAAGATCAAGGTTAAGGACAGACTATTAAAAGCAGCCAGAGAGAGAAATAAGATAACATACAAAGGAAAAACCATCAGGCTATCATCAGACTTCTCACCAGAAACTTTACAGGCCAGAAGGGAGTGGCATGATGTATTTAATAATGCAATGAAGCAGAAGGGCCTTGAACCAAGATTACTCTATCTGGAAAGATTATCATTTAAATTTGAAGGAAGGATTAAACATTTCCAGATAAGCAAAAGCTGAGAGAATTTACCTCCCACAAACCATCTCTACAGTCTATTTCGGAGTGACGGCTATAGATGGAAGTATTCCTAAGGTTTAATAGCTGTCACCAGAGGCAGTAAAACCACAGTAAAGAAAGTAGAACCACTAATTACTAAGCAAATGCAAAATTAAATTAACTATCCACAAAGTCAATCAAGGGATAGACAAAGACTACAGAATATGATACCTAATATATAAAGAATGGAGGGGGAAGAAAAAGGAGGAGAAAAAAAAGAACCTTTAGATTGTGTTTATAAGAGCATATTAAGTGAGTTAAGTTAGACTCTTAGATAGTGAGGAAGTTAACCTTGAACCTCAGGTAACCATGAATCTAAAGCCTGCAATGGCAATAAGTATATACCTATCAATAATCACCCTAAATGTAAATGGACTGAATGTACCAATCAAAAGACATAGAGTCACTGAATGGATAAAAAAGGAAGACCCATCTATATTTTGCCTACAAGAGATTCACTTTAAACCCAGAGACATACACAGACTAAAAGTGAAGGGATGGAAAAAGACTTCATGCAACTAATAGGGAGAAAAAAGCAGTAGTTGTAGTACTTGTATCAGACAAAGTAGACTTCAAAATAAAGTCACAAGAGACAAAGAAGGACATTACATAATGATAAAAGGGTCAATCCAATAAGAAGACATAGCCATTATAAATATCTACGTGCTCAACACAGGAGCACCTACATATATGAAACAAATACTAACAGAATTAAAAGGGGAAATAGAATGCAATGCATTCTATCTAGGAGACTTCAACACTCTACTCACTCAGAAGGACAGATCAACCAGACAGAAAATAAGTAAGGACACAGAGGCACTGAACAACACATTAGAACAGATGGACCTAACAGATATCTACAGAACTCTACACCCAAAAGCAGCAGAATACACATTCTTCTCAAGTGCACATGGAACATTTTCCAAAGAGCCTTAGTAAATTCAAAAAGATTGAAATTGTACCAATGAGTTTCTCAGACCACAAAGGTATGAAGCTAGAAATAAATTATGCAAAGAAAATGAAAAATCCCTCAAACAAATGGAGGCTTCACAACATGCTTCTAAATAACCAGTGGATCAATGACCAAATAAAAACAGAGATCAAGAAATATATGGAAACAAATGACAATAATTCAACACCACAGAATCTGTGGTACACAGTCAAGGCTGTGCTAAGAGAAAAGTATATTGCAATACAGGCCTCCCTCAAGAAAGAAGAACAATCCCATATGAGCAGTCTAAACTCACAATTAAAGAAACTATAAAAAGAAGAACAAATTAGTCCCAAAGTTAGTAGAAGGAAGGACATAAAAAAGATTAGAGCAGAAATAAATAAAATTGAGAAGAATAAAATAATAGAAAGAATAAATGAACGCAAAAGTGGTTCTTCGAGAAAATAAACAAAATAAATAAACCTCTAGCCAGACTTATCAAGAAAAAATGAGTCTACTCACATAAACAATCAGAATGACAAAGTAAAAATCATTACAGATACCACAGAAATACAAAGAATTATTAGAGAATACTATGAAAAATTATATGCTAACAAACCGGATAACCTAGAATAAATGGACAACTTTCTAGAAAAATACAATCTTCCAAGGCTGACCAAGAAAGAAACAGAAAATATGAACAGACCAATTACCAGCAACGAAATTGAACTGGTAATCAAAAACCTACCTGAGAACAAAACCCCTGAACCAGATGGCTTCACTGCTGAGTTTTATCAAGCATTTAGTAAAGACCTAATACCCATCCTCCTTAAAGTTTTCCAAAGAGTAGAAGAAGAGGAAATACTTCCAAACTCATTCTATGAGGCCAGCATCACTCTAATACTGAAACCAGGCAAAGACACCACAAAAAAAGAAAATTACAGACCAATATCCCTGATGAAAATAGGTGCAAAAATACTCAACAAAATATTGGTAAACCAAATTCAAAAATACATAAAAAAGATCATCCATCATGATCAAGTAGGATTTATTCCAGGGATGCAAGGATGGTACAACATTCGAAAATCTATCAACATCATCCACCACATCAACAAAAAGAAGGACAAAAACCACATGATTATCTCCATAGATGCTGAAAAAGCATTTGACAAAACTCAACATCCATTCATGATAAAAACTCTGAACAATATGGGAATAGAGGGCAATTACCTCAACATAATAAAGGCCATATATGAAAAACCCACAACATCATACTTAACAGCGAGAAGCTGAAAGCTTTTTCTTTAAGATCGGGAACAAGACAAAGATGCCCACTCTCCCCACTTCTATTCAACATAGTACTAGATGTGCTAGCCATGGCAATCAGACAACACAAAGAAATACAAGGCAATCAGATTGGCAAGGAAGAAGTTAAACTGTCCCTGTTTGCAGATGACATGATATTATACATAAAAAATCTTAAAGAATTCACTACAAAACTACTAGATCGAATATCTGAATTCAGCAAAGTTGTGGGATACAGAATTAATATGCAGAAATCTGTGGCATTCCTATACACTAACAATAGTTAGCAGAAAGAGAAACCAGCAAAACAATTCCATTCACCTAAAATACCTAGGAATAAACCTAACCAAGGAAGTGAAAGACCTCTACTCTGAAAACTACAAGACACTCATGAGAGAAATTAAAGAAGATACCAATAAATGGAAACAATTCCCATGCTCATGGATAGGAAGAATTAATATTGTCAAAATGGTCATCCTGCATAAAGCAATCTACAGATTCAATACAATTCCTATCAAAGTATCAACAGCATTCTTCAATGAACTAGAGAAAATCATTCTAAAATTCATATGGAACCACAAAAGAACCTGAATAGCCAAAGCAATCCTCAGAAGGAAGAATAAAGCTGGGGGGATTATGCTCCCCAACTTCAAGCTCTAGTACAAAGCCACAGTAATCAAGACAATTTGGCACTGGCACAAGAACAGACCCATAGACCAATGGAACAGACTAGAGCACCCTGATATAAACCCAACTATATATGGTCAATTAATATATGATAAAAGAGCCATGGACATACAATGGGGAAATGACAGCCTCTTCAACAGCTGGTGTTGGCAAAACTGGACAGCGACATGTAAGAGAATGAAACTGGATTATTGTTTAACCCCATACACAAAAGTAAACTCAAAATGGATCAAAGACCTGAATGTAAGTCATAAAACCATAAAACTCTTAGAAGACAACATAGGCAAAACTTTCTCAAATATAAACATGAACAACTTCTTCCTGAACGCATCTCCTTGAGCAAAGGCAACAAAAGCAAAAATGAATGCAAACTCATGGGACTACATCAAACTAAAAAGCTTCTGTACGGCAAAGGACACCATCAACAGAACAAAAAGGCATCCTACAATATGGGAGAATATATTTGTAAATGACATATCCGACAAGGGGTTAACATCCAAAATATATAAAGAACTTACACACCTCAACACCCAAAAAGCAAATAACCCAATTAACAAATGGGCAGAGGATATGAAGAGACAGT
Organism: Manis javanica; assembly: GCF_040802235.1. NCBI lineage: Eukaryota > Metazoa > Chordata > Mammalia > Pholidota > Manidae > Manis > Manis javanica. Next base: position 75,375,471 of record NC_133159.1, read on the forward strand.
TTTCCAAAGAAGAAACTCAGATTGCCAACAGACACGTAAAAAGATGCTCCACATCACTAATCATCAGGGAAATGCAAATTAAAACCACAATGAGATATCACCTTATACCAGTAAGGAGGGCCAGCATCGAAAAGACTAGGAACAACAAATGCTGGCGAGGATGCAGGGAAAGGGGAACCTTCCTACACTGCTGTTGGGAATGTAAGGTAGTTCAACCATTGTGGAAAGCAATATGGAGGTTCCTCAAAAAACTCAAAATAGAAATACCATTTGACCCAGGAATCCCACTCCTTGGAATTTACCCAAAGAACACAACTTCTCAGATTCAAAAAGACATATGCACCCCTATGTTTATTGCAGCACTTTTTACAATAACTATGATATGAAAGCAACCTAAGTGTCCATCAGTAGATGAATGGGTAAAGAAGATGTGGTACATACATACACACAATGGAATACTATTCGGCCATTAGAAAGAAACAAATCCTACCATTTGCAACAACATGGATGGAGCTGGAGGATATTATGCTCAGTTTAAATAAGTCAGGCAGAGAAAAACAATTGCCAAATGATTTATGTCATTTGTGGAGTATAACAACGAAGCAAAACTGAAGGAACAAAATAGCAGACTCAGAAACTCCAAGAAGGAACTAGTGGTTACCAAAGGGGAGGGGTGTGGAAGGGCAGATGGGGAGAGAGGGAGAAGGGTTTGAGGGGTATTATGTTTAGTTCACATGGTGTGGGGGATCACAGGGAAAACACTGTAGCACAGAGAAGGCAAATAGTGAGTCTGTGGCATCTTATTACACTGAAGGACAGTGACTGGATTGGGGTATGGGGGTGGTGCTTGATAATATGGGTAAAGGTAGTAACCACATTGTTTTTTCATGTGAAACCTTCATGAAAGTGTATATCAATAATACCTTAATAAAAAATTTAAAAAAATTTTTAAGTTTAACAGCTGGCAAAAGTTCTTACACTAATAAAACGTATTCTTTAGCACATTTCATTATAAGAGCTCCATTTATAATGCAGCAAAGCAAACATACAAACAAAAACAAAGCATAGAAAGAAAAGGAAGAAAAGAAAAACAGTTGCCGCTTTAAGTCACAGTTAGCATAGAATTTGGATGCCTTTGTGGAAAATCTGGACAATTGAAAACCCAATCAAAAGTTCAGATCTTACCCAAGCTATCAGGAAAATAGGTTTCAATGTGAAAATGACCAGCACATCAGCTTGGGGGTCACATGGAACATCTGAGAGAAACTGGAAAGAACTCAACAAATCGGACTGTCTCTCTTCTTGCCTTCCCTAACTTTCAATTTGATCAACATTTTGCAGATGATATGGACTAATGCTTATCTTTACCTTCTTCCTGAATGTAAAATTCTGGTGTCAGTTTCAGAACAACATTTGATACTTTTTCTATTAATATAAGTCAGAATGAAAGTGAAAGTAGGGCAGGGCTACTTTGAAACAGGACTGGTGCTAAGAAATCAGCTGCCCTTTTTTCTGACCAATAAACTCTTTGTAAATAACCCGGGGGGCCAAAAAGAGTTCCAGAGACAATGGAATATTTTTGTGAACTTTATGAGATGAATATCTTGCCTATCCTCCAAACCTCTTTCTGGATTTCTGGATAAACTAAAGTTATTTATTGCATGCAAATAAGCTTGGACTGTTAGAATAATTTAATTTGTGGAATGTAGAGTATGAATTCATTGAGCTGTACACTAAGATTTGTGCATTTTATTGTATTTACCTCAAAAATAAATATTTTTTTAAATGAGTAGAAATTTAAAAATTTATAAAGCAGTAAGCTGTAAATAAAACAGTAGAATATGTATGCTAAAATTAACAATTTCTAGGTCACTGAAAGTACTAACATTTATTTTGATATTGTTTAGTTTTGTGTTCTTTATAAGTTTAATTTCAATGAATATTATTTAACCACAAAAGTACACATATATGATGATAAAATATTTTCCATTTTGAAAAATAGTATCATTTATTTCAAGTAGGATTTTTCTAAGTAATATCTGCATATCAAGTATTACAAGTTAATTGCTCATTTACTTATTAGAGAGGTATTTAATTCAACACATCCAAAACTCTGTCACACATTAGGGCTCAACTGGGCACATTTAAGTTGTTTATGTTAAGTTAGGACAGATAGGAAAGGCTGCCTGGACTGAGGGATTGTACTGGCCTCTGTGGTTTAGACAGAACCTGGACATTTGATATGGTTGCAGAGACCAAATAATAGTATTTATTTCGGTGAGCAAATAAGAAAGCAAAGCTTCATAACAACAGCCGGTTAGAACTGGAACAAATTATTATTTTATCCATGTGATAAATTAAGTTACACAGTTTCTGCATATTTCTTTTTTTAATTTTAGGATAAATCTTGGAAATTTTCTCATAATTGTTATAATAGCATTTCCCTTTTTATTTCAGTGACTGTGGAGTATTCCTTTATGTGTATGTCCCATAACTTACATTACCAGAACATGACAGATGGACTTTAGAGTTGTTTCAATCTTTTGACATTACAACATTGCCACAACAAATATCCTAGAACACGAGGGCAAATATATGTATAAGACAGATTTATAAACCTCTACTGGCCAGAGGTTTTTGTGCACTTAAGTTTTTGATATTTGATTAAACCAATTTGCAGTGTCACTAGCAAAATGAGAGATTGCCTATTTCCCCAAATCCTTGTCAACCCAGTGTCCCAACAAGTGTGGTATTGTTAGGCAGGAAAACAGATATGAGCAGGTGGAAAGAGAATAAGGCCAGTAAGTCCACTAGAAAAGACTCAAAGAGTAAACCAGTTAAAAATAAAAAGCTCGGAGGCCAGGAGCAACTTGGCCTAGAAGTTTGAATACTCCCCAGATAAAGAAAAGTATCTCAGAATAGCCTATGTTTTCACTATGTCAATTAGAACATACCATTGTAAGATTTACTTTGGCACCTGCTAAAAGGCTCAACTTATTGAAGAAGAATTCTATCTTAGAGCTAAGATTGCATTTTAATCAAACAGACAGTGGCCGACCTTGGAGTCAGGGTAGATCTTGATTAATATGCTTCCAGACAGAAGTTGATATCCTGGAAAGGAATCAAAGCAGTATATTTCTTGTGTTAAGTTAAAAACAAAATTAAAGGAAACTTAATGTCTTGGCAAAGATAAACATTTTGGGCCAATTTGGCTGGTCTGCACCTGGCCCTATGTCGCTTTCCTGAAAATCTTCAACCACCTACAAAACCCTAGACTCTAAACCTTTCAGTGAGCTCCTCTCTCTGAGGTCGTCCGCACTTGCTAAGTGCATAGCCTTAAAACTTTATCTCAACCTTTCAGTGTACCTCTTCTATGAGGTAACTCACACTCCCCTTTCTCAAAGTGTGCCCTTGCTCTCTTTAAATAAAACTTAAACCTTTCAGAGCACCTCTCCTCCCTGAGGTCACCCATACTTTTTCTCTAAGTAACTTTAAATAAAATTTTACTCTGCTTCACTACTGTGTCTCTGCCCTTCTATTCTTTGTTGTGGCGGGTACAAGAACTGAGGAAAATACATGATGACCCCCTAACAGTATTGCCTGTTCATTTAAAAGTAAAACAGGTAACTCACAGTTTCAATGTACACATTTCTTTAATATCAGTATATGTATTTTTATATGATTTCTGCCCATTTTTTCATGAGGTTGTTCTTTTTCTCACTGATATGTAAATGGTTTCTTATAACAATGGAGAAATTATTTCCTTCTTTGATATAAATTCAAATTTTCTTTCATTTTGCCATTTGCCATGTTGTTTCATTCATATATTTCATTATTTTTATGAAGGTGAAGTTTTATTTTATGTCTTTCTTTCATATCACTCTTAGAGAGGGCCATTTTTACTACAATACTATTTTTTTAAAGCTCAGATATATTATCTACCCATGTTTTTAGCTCAATTTTTCATGTTTCAATTTGGTCCATCTGAAATTTATTTCAGTAAAAGATATAAGGGAGATTCCACTCCAACTTTAAATTTCTTTCATATAGCTACTTATAGTTCAAATACCATTTACTGAATATTCCATATTCTTTCATTAATGCAAAACACCAAATTCATCATATGCTAAATTTCAGTATGAATTTGAATTATTTCTAAACCTTCAAGTCTGTTTTATTGCTGTTTAAATATTCAGGTTTCAGTACCAGTGTGCCAATTGTTGAAATGTTTTTACGATACAGCTAGTATCTCCCTCATTTGTTACCTGTTTTTTTTTCAGAATTGTGTTGGATATTCTTGCTTTTAGTTTTACATATCTACTTCAACTTCCAAAAAAATCTTTTTGCCATATTTATATTATATGCATACATTTACTGATAAGGATTGATATTTTATTTCTATACATTTTTATATATTTTTTCTCTTTCAGTAACATTTTAACATTTCTCTGAGTGTTATATACACCTTGATAATTTTATTCTAAGTACACATTTTTGTGATAGACAAATTTGGTCTTTCTTCCATTACATCTTCTAACTTGTTTCCCATTTGTTCAAATTAATTATTTCAATCAACATGAAACCTGTTTTCTGTATTGTAGGTCTTGATATTCTTCAGAAACTATTTTTAAAATGCTTGTTGGATGAAAAAAGCATTAGGCATACTTCAAAAGTGAATCACATCATTACACCATTAAAGCAAAAAGAAGTCTCATTTTATAATTTTCTAAATAGGAACTCTTTCATTTGTGGGTTTATGCCAGCTAGCTTAGCAGCACTGTATAGTCCCACAGTGAACATGTTGCCCGATGCATTAAGGAACTATAAAAACCTTGAGCTTTCATTGTTTTTGATGTCTTGATCTCTTTTCTTTTAGTTGATTTATCTCTTTAATCTCCCCTCAGATTTCTTTTTAAATCTTTCATTAAGTAGTTCTTCTTGGACTTATCAAAGAGAAAGAAGTTCACTACTGAAAATCCCTAATTACTGAGAGTAGAGATTTTGTATTTAATGACTTCAAGAGCTAAGCATGTATGTCTACTTCTCTACCACCTAAGAGTACTCTTTGATGGGATTTCAACATTTCCATACGTTTGGACCTAGATATTGAGTACCCATTGTTTGAACCTTCCTAAGTTTCCCTCAAGACTATCTCCCTGGGGGTTGGGAGAGGTTGACACTAGATCAGGCCCAAGAACTATAGTGTGTTCCAATCCAAATGATGCCTTATGTAGATTTGATGTTAATTAATTCTCAATTCCAATTGAGGTGCATCCCACATCTAGAAAATAATGGAATGTTGACCCTGTATAGAAAACTGATTATTAAGCTCCATGCTGGGTTAAGGAAAGAATTTTCTTCTGGGCTTTAAAAGGTGACTCGGGCAAATCTGGGAACAAATGCATCACATTTTAGAGCTTTCAGAGTCCATATTTCATATCAAGTCAAATCTGCTACACTGAATAACACATTAGATATTGGATAGGTCTATTTCAGATCTCTTTGATGATTATGGCAATAATTATATCCAATGTCATATAAGGATTATATGTCAAGAAGACTAAGACCCTTTTGAATTGGGGCAAAATGAAACCACCTTATAATCACCACCATTCATTTTTTCTTTACCTAAGCCATGCTTTTTCTATATCTCAGGGAGTCAGGGTCATTCTAGAAAACACCATTTTGAGAACAACCTGGGCTCAAGAGTCTCTAAGACCACTCCTCAGGTTCAGTGATTCATTGGAAGGACATAGAGAACTCAGAAAAGTTTTATGCTCCAAGTTACCATTCATTACAGTGAAAGGCTACAAGTTAAAACCCCCAAGAACAAAAGGTGAATAGACTGGAGCCCAGGAGGAAACAGGCACAGACTTCCAAAGAAGAAATTCAGATGACCAACAGGCACATGAAAAGATGCTCCACATAGCTAATCATCAAAGAAATGCAAATTAAAACCACAATGAGATATCACCTCACACCAGTTAGGATGGCCAAATTCCAAAAGACAAACAACAACAAATGTTGGTGAGGATGTGGAGAAAGGGGAACCCTCCTACACTGCTGGTGGGAATGTAAACTAGTTCAACCATTGTGGAAAGCAGTATGGAGGTTCCTCAAAAAACTAAAAATAGAAATACCATTTGACCCAGAAATTCCACTCCTAGGAATTTATGCTAAGAATGCAGCAGCCCAGTTTGAAAAAGATATATGCACCCCTATGTTTATCACAGCACTATTTACAATAGCCAAGAAATGGAAGCAACCTAAGTGTCCATCAGTAGATGAATAGATAAAGAAGAGATGGTACATATACACACTGGAATACTATTCAGCCATAAGAAAGAAACAACTCCTACCATTTGCTACAACATGAATGGAGCTAGAGGGTATTATGCTCAGTGAAATAAGCCAGGCAGAGAAAGACAGGTGCCAAATGATTTCCATCATTTGTGGAGTGTAACAACGAAGCAAAACTGAAGGAACAAAATAGCAGCAGACACACAGACTCCAAGAAGAAACCCCTCCAAGAAGAAGGGGAGGGGTGAGGGAGGGCCGGTCATAAGGTAGGGAGAAGGGGATTGAGGGGTATTATGTTTAGTACATATGGTGTGGGGGGTCATGGGGAAAACAGTGTAGCACAGAGAAGGCAAATAGTGAATCTGTGGCATCTTACTACACTGATGGACAGTGACTGCAATGGGGTATGGGTGGGGATTTGATAATATGGGTAAAGATAGTAACCACATTGTTTTTCCATGTGAAACCTTCATATGAGTGTATATCAATAATACCTTAATAAAAAATAAATATAAATATAAAACACTGATTTCCATATTGCCAACTCTCTCTCTCTCTCTCTCTCTCACTTTACTTGCTCACTTTGATGAAGCAAGTTTTCCACATTTCAAAAATCACCCCTGGTTTTTGTTGGCACATAATCTGTAGCTCTTCCTCCAGTACTTATCCCAGACTAATCTCATGTAGGGAACCCAGTTTCCAGGTCATTCTGTCTTGACACATGAGACATAATAAAGAACTTAAAATTGTCTAAGAACGTGTGGCATGGACCTCCATTACTTTTCCTAGGAATTCACTCTTGCTTGCTTGTAATTCATGACAGACTTCTTCACTCTACTGAGATCATTTTTTGGAATAAAAACTCGTTTATTTAATTCAAACATACTGTCTCAAATTACGAAGACTCCCATAGGAAGAAGCATATCAAAGAGTGATTCCCTTTATTTTCCTGTGACGTTTGGGTGATTTCAAGGGCTGGCTGAGACAATGCCATGTCATCATCTGATCCGTGCAGCATGCTTATGCAGTCACAGAGAAGCTGGCCTCTCACCTTTTAGGTGGAAATTCAGTCATAGATAGAACTGCATACAACACCTTCTATATCCTCATGGCCAAATTCAGGACTGTCCATGAAGCTCAAGTGAGTGTGGCAGATTTTATTGCAGAAGAGGGAGGACATCTTTTTTCCTAAGACTTCTTTGCCCATCACATATTCGAAGGGAACCATGAGCATTTCACTCCACCAAAGTCCAGACCCTTTCTATCATGCTGGCGCCACTTTCCTCACCCTATTCTCTTCTTTCCTTTATTTACGATTTTGCTTTTAGGAACAATGAACATTTCTCTAACAAAGCAATTTAGCACCATTTTTTATTGCTTAGGTTTCTGCTGACACTAACATCCTTGTATTCTCCCCCCTTTGCTCCAATAGGCATGCCAATTAATTCTTACAAATATGCATATACCTTTGTTTTATCTTTTTATATGTTATCCCAATATCTATTCTACTGTAAGAAACAGAAGGCTGTGCATGTAGAAAACTCTAAGGGTTCAAATAGTGCCCAGGCACCTTTACTTTGGAAACTGTTTGGCAAAATGTACCACAGGAAGACAGAGCCATATAGCTTAAATTAAATATACATTTTGAATTATGCAACTCTGGAGTTTTGGTAAAATTCCCAGCCCAGCAGCAGTTCATATTTCATGAATTTTTTTTCTGGTTCACCCAGGTGGTTCCCAGTGCAAGAATGTGGTGTCAAAAGACAGTGAGGAAATTAGGGACAGTGGTTTAACTGTCTAAACACCTTTTACACCTTTTGCTGTGGATTTAGATGATCAAAACTAAGCTCTTGTTTTGCTTCTACTAGAAGGCAGCTGGTTTCCTGGAAATTAGCCTGTTACAAAAGTAGCTCTTCATTCCAGTTTCGATCTCAGTTATGTTTACAAGAAATGCCATTTCAAAAGGCCTTGAAGGAACTTGAGATTGTTTTTCTGAATGGAAAATCTCTACACTAGATGTTTTTAAAAGCCAGTTACTGTTTACCCTAAACTTACACAATGTAATCTGTCAATTTTATCTTACTAAAGCTGAGGAAAAAAAAGTAATGCCTGGAAGTGTGTGCAATTTGGAGGAAGCAAGGGGAAAAATACTACATTTAAGAGTTCCAGCACCTCTTGTTTTTCAATGGCAAGTGTATGGCACTTAGCATTTTAAATTCTTTGCAAAGAGGCTAGTAAATTTAAGAAGCCACCAGTAGGCTCATGTTAGGGCTGATAGCGTGGCCAGAAATAATCATTTTTGAACTCTCCAATTCATTTTCATGCAGTAGTCAGGGTGAGCCTTGTAAAACACAAATAAGTCATGTTGCTTTGCTGCATAAATGTCTTAAAAGCTTTTCTTCTCCAGACCATGGCTGTAAGATTCTACAACATCTGGTTTCCACCTGCCCCTCTTTCAATCACATGTGTCTTAGCTTCAGCACATGGACCTTCATTCAGGTACCAAATACACCTAACTATTTTCCAATCAGAAATTTTGTACACTGTGCAAAAAAGATAAAAATGGAGTCAGTATTATCAAGAGAGCTATTTAAAAATGGAGCTGGGAGGCCATTAAAAAAACAGCATATACACTTCCTCACCTGAAGGAAAAGATAAACTTTAAAATATAGGTCATTGCCAAACTGCAAACAACTCTGCTGTTTCAACAGAAATAAACTTCTCTTCACTTAGAAGAGAACTGTTTGCTTAGTGGTAGCCCTTAACAACCAATCATGTATGGTAAGAATAGCTTCAGCTTGTCAGCATCATTCATATTTCCTGACATCTTCCTCAGGTACTGTTCAGTAGCCCCTCCTTCCAGGATTTTCTCCAACCCTTATGGAAGTTTCGACCCTGGAACACCTATTATAAGATTGGGTTATAATTAAATAGAGATGGTTTTAATTATTCCAGCTCACCTGCTCCTAGCAGTAGTGATATTGCCCCCCAGGTGACATCTGGCAGTATCTGTACGCATGTTTGCTTGTCATACCTGGTTGGTTAGCCCTTGTCTCTGGAAAATTCCCTTTGATTGAATGGGAGTTACTCTGCTCAAGCTGGGAGGTCCAGAGGAAACACCTGACATGGGGTACACACATCCAGCCCTTTGCTTCAAGGAGAGACCAACTCTGGTGTTTTTATGTTGTAGAGACCCCATGGGACTAACCCGAAGCCAGATACCACCTGAAGCTACAGCCTCTTAGTTTTTATTTTCTTGCCTTCTCCTGCTTCCCTTAGGCCCCTTCTACTGAGAGTCATCCATCAATAAATCACCTGCACAAGAATCTTCTCTCTGAGGCTCTGCTTCTAGGGAATACGACCTAAGACATTATAAACCCTGCTTTGTGGCTTACAATATGTAAACTTCCGGTGAAGGCCTCATGTGTGCTTTAAAAGAATACGTATTCTACTGCTGGGTACAGGGCTCTACATTTACAATTAAACTAAATTTGTTCATCATGTTTTAAAAATATTTGCTAACTTTACTGTTTTTTTTAAATTAAGGTATCATTGATATACAATCTGATGCTCAGGTTTCACATGAGCAACATTGTGGTTACTTCATTCCCCCTATTATGGAGTCCCCACCACATACCCCATTACAGTCACTGTCCATCAGCATAATAGGATGCTATAAAATCACTACTTGTTTTCTCTGTGCTACACTTTCTTCCCTGTGCCCCCCCTATATTATGTGTGCTAATCATAATGCCCCTTAATCCCCTTATTGCTCCCTTCCCACTCACACTCCCCAGCCCCTTTCCCTGTGATAACTGTTTGTCCATTCCTGGGTTCTGTGAGTTTGCTTGCTGCTGTTTTGTTCCTTCAGTTTTTGCTTTGTTGTTACACTCCACAGATGAGTGAAATCATTTGGTACTTGTCTTTCTCCACCTGGCTTGTTTCACTGAGCATAATACCCTCTAGTTCCATCCATGTTGTTCTAAATGGTAGGATTTGTTTTCTTCTTATGGCTCAATAATATTCCATTGTGTATATGTACCACATCTTCTTTATCCATTCATCTACTGATGGATACTTATGTTGCTACAATATCTTGGTTATTGTAAATAGTGCTGCTATAAACATACAGGTAGGTGCATATGTCCTTTTGAATCTGTGTTCTTGTTTTCTTAGGGTAAATTCCTAGGAGTGGAATTTCTGGGTCAAATGGTATTTCTATTTTTAGTTCTTTGAGGAACCTCCACACTGCTTTCCACAATGGTTGAACTAATTTACATTCCCACCAGCAGTGTAGGAGGGTTCCCCTTTCTCCACATACTCACCAGCATTTGTTGTTGTTTGTCTTTTGGATGTTGGCCATCCTAACTGGTGTGAGGTGATATCTCCTTGGGGTTTTAATTTGCACTTCTCAGATGATTAGTGATGTGGAGCATCTTTTCATGTGCCTGTTGGCCAAATGAATTTCTTCTTTGGAAAACTGTCTGTTCAGATACTCCACCCATTTTTTAATTGGGTTGTTTGTTTTTTGGTTGTTGAGGGATGTGAGCTCTTTATATATTTTGGATGTCAACCCCTTATCAGATATGTCATTTATGAATATATTCTCCCATACTGTAGGATGCCTTTTTATTCTATTGATGGTGCCCTTTGCTGTATAGAAGTTTTTTAGTTTTATGTAGTCCCATGTGTTCATTTTTTATTTTGTTTCCCTTGCCCAAGGAAATGTGTTCCTGAAAAAGTTGCTCATGTTTATATTCAAGAGAGTTTTGCCTATGTTTTCTTCTAAGTGTTTTATGGTTTCATGACTTACATTGAGGTCTTTGATCCATTTCAAGTTTACTTTTGTGTAAAAGTTAAGCAGTAATCCAGTTTCATTCTCTTACATGTAGCTCTCCAGTTTTGCCAACACCAGCTATTGAAGAGGCTGTCATTTCCCCATTGTATGTCCATGGCTCTTTTATCATATATTAATTGGCCATATATGTGTGGATTTGTATCTGGGCTCTCTATTCTCTTCCACTGATCTATGGGTCTATTCTTGAACCAGTACCAAATTGTCTTGATTTTGGTGGCTTTGTAGTAGAGCTTGAAGTCGGGAAGTGAGATCCCCCCTGCTTTATTCTTTCTTCTCAGTATTGCTTTGGCTATTTGGGTCTTTTGTGGTTCCATATGAATTTTAGAACTATTTGTTCCAGTTCGTTGAAGAGTGTTGTTGGTATTTTGATAGGGATTGCATTGTATCTGTAGACTATTTTAGGTAGGATGGCCATTTTGACAATATTAATTCTTCCTACCCAAGAGCATGGGATGAATTTCCATTTGTTAGTGTCCCCTTTAATTTCTCTTGTAGTTGAGTGTCCTGTAGTTTTCAGGGCATAGGTCTTTCACTTCCTTGGTTAGATTTATTCCTAGGTATTTTATTCTTTTTGATGCAATTGTGAATGGAATTGTTTTCCTGATTTCTCTTTCTGCTAGTTCATCTTAGTGTATAGGAATGCAACAGATTTCTGTGTATTAATTTTGTATCCTGAAACTTTGCAGAATTCAGATATTAGATCTAGTAGTTTTAGAGTGGATTCTTCAGGGTTTTTTATGTAATGTATAAAATCATGTCATCTGCAAACAGGGACAGATGAACTTCTTCCTTACCAATCTGGATGCCTCTTATTTCTTTGTGTTGTCTGATTGCTGTGGCTAGGACCTCCAGTACTATGTTGAATAAAAGTGGGGAAAGTGGGCATCAATGTATTGTTCCTGATCTTAGAGGAAAAGTTTTAAGCTTTTCAGTATAAAGTATGATGTTGTCTGTGGGTTTGTCATATATGGCCTTTATTATGTTGAGGTACTTGCCCTCTATACCCATTTTGTTGACTTTTTATGAATGGGTGTTGAATTTTGTCAAATGCTTTTTGAGCATCTATGGAGATGAATATGTGATTTTTGTCCTTTTTATTAATGTAGTGGATGATGTTGACAGATTTTCAAATGTTGTACCATTTTTGCATCCCTTGGATGAATCCTACTTGATCATGATGTGTAATTCTTTTGATGTATTTTTGAATTTGATTTGCTAATATTTTGTTGAGTATATTTGCATCTATGTTCATGAGGGATATTGGTCTCTAATTTTCTTTTTTTGTGGTATTTTTGCCTGGTTTTGGTATTAGAGTGATGCTGGTCTCATAGAATGAGTTTGGCAGTATTCCCTCCTCTTTTATTTTTTTGCAAAACTTTAAGGACAATGGGTATTATGTCTTCTCTACATGTCTGATCAAATTCAGCAGGGAAGCCATTTGGTCCATGACTTTTGTTCTTGGGTAGTTTTTTTATTACCGATTCAATTTCATTGCTGGTAATTGGTTTGTTCAGATTTTCTGTTTCTTCCTGGGTCAGTCCTGGAAGATTGTATTTTTCTAGATAGTTGTCCATTTCTTCTAGGTTACCCAGTTTGTTAACATATAATTTTTCATACTATTCTCTGGTTATTCTTTGTATTTCTGTGCTGTCTGTAGTGATTTTCACTTTCTCATTTCTGATTCTGTTTATGTGGATAGATTCACTTCTTTTCTTGATAAGTCTGCCTAGGGGGTTATCTACTTTGTTTATTTTCTCAAAGAACCAGCTATTGGTCCCATTAATTCTTTCTATTGTATTATGCTTGTCAATTTTTTAAATTTATTCTCTGATCTTTATTATGTCCCTCCTTCTACTGACTTTGGGCCTCATTTTTTCTTTTCTTTACAGTTTCAGTAATTGCGAATTTAGACTGTTCATTTGGGATTGTTCTTCCTTCCTTAAATAGGTCTGGATTCCTATATACTTTCCTCTTAGAACTGCCCTCACTGTGTCCCCCTGAAGTTGGGTCATTGTGCTGTTGTTTTCATTTGTCTCCATATATTTCTTGCTCTCTGTTTTTATTTGGTCATTGATCCATTGATTATTTAGGAGCATGTTGTTAAGCCTCCAAGTGTTTGTGAGCCTTTTCATTTTCTTTGTACAATTTATTTGTAGTTTCATACCTTGTGATCTGAAGAGTTGGTTGCTAGAATTTCAGTCTGTTTGAATTTGCTGAGGCTGTTTTTGTATCCAATATGTGATCTACTCTGGAAAATGTTCCATGTGCACTTGAGAAGAATGTGTATCCTGCTGCTTTTGGATAGAGTGTTCTATAGATGTCTGTTAGGTCCACCTGTTCTAATGTGTTGTTCAGCTCCCCTGTCTCCTTACTTATTTTCTCTCTGGTTGATCTGTCCTTTGGAGTGAGCAGTGTGTTGAAGTCTCCTAAAATGAATGCATTCTGTTCTATTTTCCCCTTTAATTCTGTTAGTATTTTTTGTACATATTTGGGTGCTCCTATGTTAGGTGCATAGATATTTATAATGTTTATATCTTCTTGTTGAACTGATGCCTTTATCTTTATATAATGTCCTTCTTTGTCTCTTGTTGTTTTCTTTGTTTAAAGTCTATTTTGTCTGATACAAGTACTACAACTCCTGCTTTATTTTTCTCCCTATTGTTTGCATGAAATATCTTTTCCCATTCCTTCACTTTTAGTCTGTGTATGTCTTTGGGTTTGAAGTGAATCTCTTGTGGACAGCATATAGATAGGTCTGTTATTTTACGTCTTTTTATTGGTGCACTCAGTCCATTTATATTTAGGGTGAATATGAATTGATATGTACTTATTGCCATTGCAGGCTTTGGATTCGTGGTTACCAAAGGTTCAAGGGCACCTTCTTTACTAATTAGCAGTCTGCCTTAACTCTCTTATTATGCTATTATAAACACAATCTGATTCTTTTTTTCCCTTCTTTTTCTTCCTCCTCAACTCTTTATATCTTAGGTATCACATTCTGTGCTCTTTGGGTATCCTTTGACTAGCTTTGCAGGTAGCTGATTTAATTTGGCATTTGGTTAGTATTTAATTGGTCTACTTCTTTTGCTGTTTTTTATTTTCTCTGGTGACAACTGTTTAGCCTTAGGTGCACTTCCATCTAGAGCAGTATGTTTAAAATACCCTACAGAGACAGTTTGTGTGAGGTAAATATCCTCAACTTTTGCTTATCTGGGAATTGTTTAATCCCTTCTTCAAATTTAAATGATAATCTTGCTGGGTAGAGTATTCATGGTTCAAGGTCCTTCTGCTTCATTACACTGAACATATCATACCACTCCCTTCTGGCCTGTAAGGTTTCTACTGAGAAGTCTGATGATAGCCTGATGGGTTTTCCTTTGTAGGTGATCTTTTTTCTCTCTCTGGCTGCTTTTAATACTCTATCCTTGTCCTTGATCTTTGCCATTTTAATTATTATATGTTTTTGGTGTTGTCCTCCTAGGGTCCCTTGTGTTGGGAGATCTGTGCACCTCCATAGCTTGAGAGACTATCTCCTTCCCCATATTGGGGAAGTTTTCAGCAATTATTTCTTCAAAGACACTTTCTATCCTCTTTTCTCTCTCTTCTTCTTCTGCCACCCCTATAATGCGAATATTGTTCCGGTTGGATTGGTCACACAGTTCTCTTAATATTCTTTCATTCCTAGAGATCCTTTTATCTCTCTCTGTCACAGCTTCTTTGTATTCCTGTTCTCTGATTTCTATTCCACTTACTGTTTCCTCTACCTCATCTAATCTTTTAGATGCCTCCATTGTTTGTTTCATTTCAGTTACTGTATTTTTAAGTTGTCTATCCCCTACCTGAATTTGTCCCTCAGCTCTTGAATATTTTTCTGTACCTCCATTAGCATGCTTATGACTTTTATTTTGTATTCTTTTTCAGGAAGATTGTTATTTCAGTTTTTGAGGGATGGTGTTTGAGGGATCTTGCATTGAACAAGGTTCCTCTGCCTTTTCATAGTCCTGGAGTGATGGGAGTGGTCACAGGTGAGTGGTGCAGGTGTCTTCTGGGAGGACAAAATCCCTTCCTGTCTCTCCTATCTGGGCCAGTTAGCCATGCACAGGGAGAAGCCTCTGCCTTAAACTGTGTAGTTGTTGTAGGCAGGACTGCCCTCCGGCTGGTCTGCAGCAATGGCAGGGATAGTGGGTTTGCGTGCAGGTCCCAGCAGGGTGGGAAGAAGAGGCAGACTACTTACCACAGTGAGGGTCTTGGGTCTGTGTTTCCAACCAGGGGGATGGAGCACCTGAAGCTCCTGAAAGTTCCCAACTGCTGGGCTGAGTGTGCCGGGATGATTTTGTCCACATGTCCCTTCTTCTAAACCCTTGCCCCTTTAGCAGCCCTTTCACTGTTGAGAAGCCATTCAAAGTGTCTTCTTTTCTTTTGTCCCAGGGCAGCCAGTTGTGGGAACCTGTTTGCAGTCTTAGTCTCTGACTTCAGTTTTCAGCCCCTGTAATCTCCAGAGCACCATGCAATGTGGGTCTGTGCTGCCGGAGTAGATTTCTAGGGCTGGGTTTTTAGCAGTCCTGTGTTTCCACTCCCTCCCCATTCTGATTCTCTTCCTCCTGCATTGAACTGGGGTGGGGAGAGTGCTCAGGTCCTGCCAGGTCACCGCTTTTTTACTTTACCCTTTTCCATGAGATGTTCACTTCTCCCAGAAGTAGACTGGCTGGTGTACCTCTTACTTCTGGTCACTCTTTTAGGAATAGTTATATTTGCTGTATTTTCAACATATACGTGGTTTTGGGAGGAGATTTCCACCACACTTCTCATGCTGCCATCTTTTTTCCTCCAATCTTTAATGATTTTTTTGCATATTATATTTTCCTAAATTACTGAGATGTGTTAAAATCATTTTTACATCTCCTATTATGGAAATTAAAAGCTATCTCTGTTCTTTAATAAGTTTTATTATAAATGGCAATATTCATACTTAAGTCATCAAACTCACAATTATTCACCAATGCTCTCCTCCAAAACAATTCAGAGTCTTTAGAACATTTGATCTACATCAAAAGGCATATACTGAATATGCTTTTGACAATTCTGTGTCTAAAAACTTTGGAGGTTTCTACCTGTTCTCTTTCATTTTTCTTTCTTCCTATTCAGGGTGCATCTTTGTATTGTATACTTAGGTATATTAACTGTGAGATACATTTTCCCCCCATATTAAATATCTTATAGGATTCTTTGTGTCCTAAAGAGGATTTTGCTAGGTTTTCCTGGATACATATTAGTTCTCTTGCCCAGTCCCACTTTCCTCCACTGCAACAGTCTTGACCCCCATTGCAATAGTAGAATAAAATCTTTTTCGCCATTTTAATGAGAGTCAGAATAAAATTTCCTTCACAGGCTAGTGTTGCAACTCAGATAAGATCAGATTCATCATTGTACCTCCAGAATTCTCACTTCATTCCAGGAACATACCTGGTAAACGTTGTCTTCATTCCTGAGTCCCATCCACTCCTACCACCTATTCCCTAGCAAGACCAAACTAAGGAAGTAACATTTAAACCTTTATCTTGGTTCAAATTCCATGATTAAAGCATTCCCCATTTCCCAAATGGAAAGGCAGAAATTTATTAAACATTTCAGGAGGTCTTGGGTGATTACTCTCTGCAATTTCCCAACTTATGTCAGCTTACTGACTTATTTGTGGGACCCAGAAGTGCCTCTTTTTGTTTTAAGAAACCTAAATGGACTACTATCTTGGAAAACCTTAAGTGATCTCAAACCCCTTCTGAGTCCAGTCAGAGAGTAAGATCATTAAAGAAAAACTATTTAAGGCCATTTTAAAGTTTATCCTATTAAAATGGATTGGTCAAGTACTCAAAATGGTAAACAACTAAGTGATATAACTGTGGCAAATTATTACCAACAATTAGAAGCCACAGTTGGCCCTTGAACACCACTGGTTTGGGCTGCATGGGTCCACTTATATGCATTTTTTTCCAAATAAGTATATTGGAAAATTTTTTGGAAATTTGCAACAATTTAAAAAAAGTTACTTTTCTCTAGCTTACTTTAAGAATACAGTGAAAATATTTAAGAATACAGTCAAACACACAAAATATATGTTAATTGACAGTTATATTTTCAGTAAGGCTTTCAGTCAACATATATATTCTATGTGTACCTATGTATGACTGTGCTTAATTACATTTTTATAGTGAATATTATATACACTGTTTTTGCCTCTTTTTTTCACTTTACAATGTATCTTCAAGACTGTCCTAAATTTGTCCAAATAGAGCAGCCTTGTCAATGAGTTACTGACTAGTGTTCCAATATGTGTACATGTTAAATTTATATTACCAATTTATTTAAAGAGATGTAAAAGTAGTTTCCAATCTTTTGTCATTTAAAGTAATGTCTTGGGCTTCCTGTCCATCACATAAAATCATATATCATATATATATATATTTCACACATACACACACACATATATATATACAACTGTGTATATGTTATATTTCCTAAAAGTTAACATTTTATATATCAAAGCATCATGCATTTATTCTACCTAATGTGGGCCAATAAAAAAACTTGAAATTTTTTTATTTAAAACTTTGTGGTATGAAAGTAAAATGCATACACACCAAAAATAGGCCATAACATATATACACATTCTCTAAGTTGTTTAAAAGGTGAGCTAATTCATTTAAGTAGTGAGTTTATCCAAGAAGTTTGCCAGGAAAAGAAAATATTGAAGTGATATCATGGCAAAGTCTGTCCAGAACTACTGCCAACCAGACACATTCATCATTTTTAGTAGCATCAATCATCTTTTTCAATTGCTTTATCTCTGCATTCATCTCTTCAGATTTCTTTCTAAATCCTTCATTAAGAAGATCTTCTTGGATCTAAAAAAAAATAGTGAGGAGGGAAGTAAAACTTTTAAAATCCCCATGTTTCAAGAATTACATTTTGTATGTAGGTACTTTGTCAAATATCTTTCACTCTTAATACTGTTCTCCCTTAATCATTTTGCAACAAGAAATATCTCCTGGCTCAGACCAGAATATTGAAAGGAAACATAGTTTACAGCCTTACCATTGTCCACACACTATTAGGGTTTTGCTAGGATGCTAAGCCTGACATGAAGACAAACAGAATATGTTCTTGTCAAAAAATGTCAGTTGCAAAGTAGCCTTGATATGATTACCCTAATTCTGTCCCACATTTGAGTGATTGTACTGGTTGGTGGTGTGGACACACAGGGGACAGAGATTTCTCCCCTTCCCTTCCAATTTGAGTTGGTCCCAGGAGGATAGAGATCAGTCCTCACTTCAGGAAATCTCTGAGTTCCTGTGTGTCCACACCATCAATTGGTACAAGCACCCAAATGGAGAAATACTGGAAACTTGTAAGCTCTTCTAGAAATCTGTTATCAACAAGCTCAGGTGGATAATGAGAGAATTCTACCTATATCCTACAATAACTTGGGTACATGGTATGCACCTGGAGAAAATGCAGCACGTTAGAAGCATGTTAGAACACTTCTTTGTGTTTTTAAGTCTGTACATTTCTGATAGTTTTATGTCATAATAGATATTTATATCTATATCTATAATAGTTTTGTATCTATATAGATAATTTATATGTAGTAATAAACAATACCTCAGAGTTTGGGGATGGAAGTAAGGTATCTGATAATTGCCAGTGATCTTGGTAGAGCAAACCAGTTGTTGCTCATATTAAATACACATGGTTGGACTAACTGCTTCATAAAGCCTCTGGGATCATTTTAAAACCCCCAAATGGGCAACTCAACTATCTATATTCTACTAGCATTTGGAGGGGCTATGCTCACTCTGAACTCTCCAGAGTCTACATGGAATAGAATTCAAAAGCCTCTTTAAAAAAACAGATTCAAAGGATTCAGGATTTTAATGAGTCACAAGCAGTAAATTGCAATGATTCTTCCTTCCATGACCGTGTTGTAGTCTCCACCCGTCGCTGAGGTACCAGGACAATGACCGTCAAGCGCCACTAAGACCACAACTGGACTTACCCTCAGCTTGTGCTCCAACATCATATCCTGTTCTCTGATCATGTTTTCTCTTTCCCTCTCCAGCTTCTCAGTCAATTGAACTATGTTTTCCTGGAGACTCTTCTGTTGTGCCTCCATCTGTTCCTGCTGCTCCTGGAGTTTCTGACTTAGCGACTCCTGTTCCTTTTCGGCTGCCTCCTTATTGGCCCGCTCCACTGTCCCAGGAAAGGTTAGAGATGAAAATTAAGTGAGGACAGATCTCTACCCTCCTGAGACCAACCCAAACTGGAAGCGAAGGGGAGAAATCTCTGAGTTCCCTGGGTGTCTACATCATCAAGAGCACATTTCAGAATGTGGTAGGAAAAGCCCGGTCTGGCTGACATACAACCACAACACCCCTTGTTTTTAGATTTAGCAAAGTTGTTTCCCAGAAGAGAAAAAAGCTCCCTGTTTTAGGGACATTTTTCTCTGACGCTTGTCAGAGGGCACAAAAATCTCCCCACCCCACTGTGAGCCAAAGCCTGCCCCATACCTGCTATGGCCTTTTCCCCTTGAGTGAGGGCTTTATCTGCCTGCAGGATGGATTTCTCTATTGCTACCTGTGACAGCAGGAAGCTCTGGAAGACCTCATTTGCCTGAGGAAGCAAGAAGGTGCAAAGAACTTAGATTCCCACTGAGACTTGTTCTGTAGCAACAGGTCCATTCATATCATTTTTAGTTTCTGCTTAGAATAGTCCAGATCCACCTAAGAAGTGTCCAAGCTCCTTAGTGTGGACATCAGCTAACCATAGCTTCCTCCAGTCCCTCTCCCAGGCCTATTTCCCTCTATCCACTCAAGGTCCCAGCTGGTCAGAGTCATGTGCGTTCGTACATACCCGCAGTGTCTGGTGCCTTTACATATTTGCCTTACCAGTGTGAAATGCTGCCTCTAATCTGTGCGGCTGCTCTCCTCTACCACTTGTCAGCTGGAAGACGAGTTATTTTAACCTCCTATTCCTTTCAGTGCAGATCTATGAAATGTTGACCATAAATGTAGATGCTTCTTAATGTTATTAAGGAGTCTAGGGAAAGAGCTTAACAATATGCTGATGGGCAATAACCATTCAATACATATTAGCTGTATTTTTATTAACATTATTACTTTACTATTTTTTTATTATGTTGGTACCACCACATAATGTAGCCCATTTTCACAGGTGTGTAGTTGTTATAACTCTATACTTAATTTTCTATGTATTTGACCTCCTCTCTTACTTTTAATTAGCCTTGTGTACGATGACTCTGACTTTAACTTGTAAATTGTCAACAGTTGGAACACTAAATGTCACATTGTTGGATTAAGAAGTGAATCATTTCTCTTCTGTCCCTCAAGGATTTCAGAAATCCATACTCATTTTTTTGGAAATGGTCATTTCTACTCTTCTCTGGAATAAGTAGCAAATAGTGGAACTTAAAAGCTAATGCTGTCATACTATCCCCATGCTCTCTTGTTACCCACAGCTAGTGCTGTACTCTCAGATTTTTCAGGAGACCCCCTCTTGACCCTATCCTGTAGGCTCCCTGTGCTCCCCGTACCCCTCACCTTCACTCCTTTCCTTGGCACTTGCCAATAGCTCTGTCCAATCATGTGCTTTGCTTCCCTGTACAGCTTGTGCCCTCCAGGAACAGAGAAGATTCCTGCTGAAATATTTTCCGTTAGTGCCTTTGAAAGCTGATTAAGTGTAGCCTGGCAGTATTTGACAGATTCCAATTCATTCTGTAGCAAGAAATCCTCCTGCTTATCCTTTATGATTTCCTGCAAGGGAAATGTAGAGAGATGTCACCAGAAGAAGGGAACAAAAGAGATACAATTCCAAAGAGTCTGGTAAAAGGATTGGTCTAACTGTGGTCCTCAAGAGAAAAGCATTTCATTGGAGAAGGGCATGGAATAAAATAGGAACCACAAGACTTGATTTACTCACTACCCTGAAAACTCTCTGCAAGACTATGGGAAAGCTGCGTAACCTCACTGGGTCTCAGGTTCTTCTTCTGAAATGTTGGAGTTGCATTACCATCTCTGTGGTTCTTTGCATCCAGTGATTCCGTCTTGCATGAGACAGTGACAAAAGAAGCAATTAAGTTAAATAGTGGCCTGGAATGAGGGTCTAGTAAGAGAAATTTCAGTTGTTGGCATGGGAGTGTGTTCACAGAAATAACAACCAGCTCAGGAATGACTTTCTGGGGAGGCTTGGAACCATATACTGATTTTGCCTCAGAGATCAGAAATAGAGAGATTTCTAGGTACAACAGTCCTTGAGGTTTGGGAGAAAATAGAAAGGAAATTTAGTCCTTTGAAACTCCATCCCTCTTGACAATCCAACTACTTTATCCGTAAGTGAGAGATCAGCAGTGGGGTTAATTAAGGCATTTCTAGGCTTCCTTCTTCAAGGGGAAGGGTGACAAAGGGTAAATCTTAAGACATCCTACCACAAGATTCTTCTGAAACTCTTGATTTTCATCCTTGAAGGAGTGCTCCATAAAGACTGCAATGGCTTCCCTCTCACAGGCCATGTGCACGTCCAGCAGCTCCTGGAGTGTATCTGTGGGGAGCCTCACTCGCTGGGCCATCTGCTCACTGTAGCAGTCGGCTGCCTTCTGCACAGCCGCTGAGTTCTCAAGCTGGGCCAGAACTGTTATTGCATTCTCCAAGCAAGGCACTGCTCCACTACTGACAACATCCACATAGTTCACCACCAGAGTCCTCAGCCCTGAGTAAGCCAGGAAATCAAAGAGATAAATATCAAGTTATCACTCGGTAGGATCCAAGATTCTGAGATGTCTCATACACACGCACACGCACACACACACACACCTGTCTCTTTCTACTATCATCATCAGTTTCCTATTGAATCTTCATCTCCATGGTTCTCCAGGCAACAGGGCTAAAAATAAAAATAAAATCTGCCTTCATCTAACATAGTAAGGTTATCTGGAAAACATAATTTCCCATTAAAAATTAAAAGCAAAATGGATTATACAGGTAGGCAGAGGAGACAGGGTAAATCAGATCATATGCTGAAGCTTCCAATGGATTTTCAAGGACTTATGAGCTAATATTTATTTTTAGATGGCTCTAAACTTCCAAAATGTCTTTTGTATTTTCCTTACAAAGAACACTTACCATATAGAACTTACCCTGAAAAAAATAGCATATTCTATTTTTAAACCCAGTTAGTGATTTTTATTACCAGTGGGGGATATTTTGAGATAAATGAAAGCCACAGATATCAGTGACATTTCCAATTGGGGGAGGGATTCACAAGCCTCCAAAAGTGAGGTATAAAATACATTTGTTCACAGAGCATGAATGTCTGTATACCCAGAAGTCCACACAGAATCAAACAAAAATTCTGAAAAACACATTATATAATATGTTCAACATTTATTAGCTCCCACAGAAATGTGAAAAGGAGACTCACGATTCCCAGTCACTATGATTCCCTCTCTGAGAGTCTTGGTCTTTGCATGGGTGAAGATGTAAGAACAGAAATTGTTTGTTTGCTCTAGGAATTGAGGATCCAGTTGATCTTCACGCACATTCTCCATTTTGGCTAGGAGTTTTTTGTCATTTGTTGGGCGATCAAAGACAAAACACTTCCTTTTTGGAAAGAAATGCCTGATACATTCTCTGGGTAGATTGGATGCTTGGATTCTGGGATTGTTGCCTGAAGGATAGGGAAAACAGAGGTTATAGTGGGAACGGTCTTGAGGCAGGGAGCTCAAGCTTCCTACGATAGGGACTTCGGTCTCATTGCCATCTTCTTATAAGTCTTCAGCATAGACATTCAGTGCTTCTTTTCACTTCAAACTCATACCGATGACATGACTGCAGAGAAATTTGAAGAGACATCTGATTCAAGTAAAAGAAACCTATGGCTGGCCTCCCTAGACCTGGACATGGTAGAGTAGGTGTCCATTAGATGTTTACTGAATGAATGGCTAAAAGAAGAAAAGGTCAAATGTAACTTTTTGGTCTAATGTAGAATTTGAACTGTGGGATCAAAAAGAGCCACAAACAAGGGGTAATGGTACACTATTAGCAATCATAATATTAGGAGTATTATGAATGAAACCCTGATTATTTAAGGAAAACTGATGCTAAAAGTAATTTGTACAATGGTAGCTATAGCAAAAAGCCTCTGAAGAGTAAATGTAACTAAAATGCAATTTTAAGATATTACCACTACTTTATAAACTCTTTGAGGTACTTTATGTTTGAGTTAGCAGGATTGCTCTTCTACATGGTCAGTTTCTCCATAAATGCTTTGGGAAAGCATAAATAGAAAAATGAAAGCAAGAATGGGTAAATCTGAATTGATCTTTCTCTCAGGGTTTCATCAGTTACACTTTATTATAAATGTAACCCATTGAAATATATTTTTTGAAATTATAGCATGGGTAAATATATGGGGATTAAGAGACAGTTATGATAAGGAAGTTAAATTAATGTTCTGGTAATTGTCAGGAATATTGGAAAGGCATAGATTAAAAAGACATACACTTCTTCAGGTTTACTTAGAACATGTCATTTTTCTATATGATATACCGATACAGGCACTAGAAAATTATATCCATCTTTGAGAAGGTTAATGTCTGTGTAAAATGTACTTTTTTTATAAGATAGGCTCTTCATTGTAATTTCATTCCTAGCGTATATTTGGTCAGTTGTTTTCTTCAGCACAGAAAAACAGATGCCAAAATAGCAAACACAAGTGTCTGGTTTTTAGAAGGTTTAAGCACCTACTGTGATTTGGATGCTAAATCACAACAAATTGTTTGAAGAACAAATTGGTTTTGAATAATTTCACTCTTCTTTAGGTTCTACTTTTCTTAAGTAAACTTAAACTACAGTCCCTAGAGCTTTGCAACCCACCTTCCAGTCACTATTTCTAGAACTTCAATCTAGTTTGAAATATAAAAGCAATCCCAAAGATGATAGACAGTGATTAGAAGCTCCCACCCTCTATTTGACCATCCACTGCCCAGGTAGACTCTGATACCTGGGATCAACTTCAAGGAATTCTCCAGGTACTCATCTTCTGTGATAGGATAACCATCTAACTTCAGCTCCAGGGTAAAATCCCGTACAGTCCAGATAAAGTCTGGGAAGAAACTCACAAATTCTGTGGAATCTTCTACTCCATCTTGTCTTAAGGAAGACTTTGCCCGGATTAGTTCTGTGAGCTCTGTCACGTAACTAGAACTTAGTTAAGGAAAAGGAACTTCCTACCCACAGTTTCTACATTTCTCTAATAAAAATTTATTATAAGCCCTCTCTTTTGCCCTGGGTCCTCTCTGTTCAACAGAAAGTAACTAAATGACAAGAAATTTATTCAATTCAATGAAACTTGATGGTTTAGGTCCTGCAAGGATACTGCAGCTGCTCCAGGGCCTGGTGGTTGATGGTATTTATGCTGTTATAGACAAAACTGCTGCTCAGAAGCACGGCCAGGGCAAAGATCCACGAGTCATTCTTAAGGTCACCCTAGGAAGCACATTGAGTGAGAGATTGAAGAGTTTACTCTTTAGAAATTGATTCAGGCATGTATTCTATTAGTCTTCTATTTTTTTTATTTCAGCTAATGTATTTGCTATCTGTTTGAAGACAGACACAAATATTTTGACAATTACAAAGACATTTCTTATGATTGCCAATTTATATATATATAAAGACTCTAATATTCACAAGGATTTCTTTTTCCACAGTAGGACGAAATAAAATACTAGAAAAACTAGTATGGTACCTGGTACGTGATTAGGTTTCCAATGATGAGTGTTAGCACTTACTCATTTTACACTTACTCATTGGTCATAGGCCATATAAAACATGCCAGAGCTAACATAGCTAGGGATTCAAATTATATCCAATTTAATTCATCAAATGTTTATGGGAAGCTATTGAATATATCCCACTGTTAAAGATTTTAAAAGTAAAATGACCACCATTATTTTCAAATTGACTATTTCAAAGTGATGATAAATATCTGAACAATGAATACAACAAAGATGATGGTACCTATATGTCAAGATATTAGTAATCTTACATCTTAATAATTTGTATCAGCAGTGGAGCCTATAACTATAATGTTAAATTATAATTTAGAATTCTATCAAGGAAGAACAGAACTATCAAAGTTGAAAGACCTACTGGAAGTCTTGGGCTGAGTGTTAAAGAATTGGTAGAATGTAGACATGAAGAAATGAAGGTGATCCCACCTGGAAAGACTCACAGTAGCAAAATTAGAGGTGGTAGAATACAGGGATCTTTGCAACAAAAATAGTTATTTGACTTGACTGGAGTGGAGGGCAGGCACAGAAGTTAAGGCTTGATGAAGCTTTAGTGCAGCCTGATGGGGGCCTTAAAGGCCAGGCTAATCTGTTTGTCTAAGTAATAGCATAATCCACAATTATTTCAACTATACACAGCATGTGAAGCTGTTTCCTAGAGCCAATGAAAACACTGGGATTGATGCCTAGAAGACATTATATGGGAGTTTGGGGGGAAAATAGCCTATTCATTACTATATTTTCCCAAATACCAATTTTTTTAAGTAAGCATTTAGAATAAGAAGTGGCACTTATGACAAAGCAAATTATTTAGACAACAAGGCTATATCAATGTTTGATATATGGCTTTAAAATTTAAACAGAATTTCTAACTATCCTTTGGGTAGAAATGGACAGCTACAGAAATTTAGATACTATTTCCAAATGTGTCTCAAATAAGGCACGAATGGAGAAATCATTCATTTCACCCATCAGTAGAAATCCAAAATACCAAAAGCCCATATAAAATGTTTGTTGTAGGACAAACACGTGGTGTTCTAGAACCATCACATTCACAGATCTCAAAGCCTCTCTGAATGCTCTGTGGGTAGTTGATGAACTTCACCATGGGAACTGTGAACCCAACTCTAATTTCAACCCTCAAATACACACTTCATCTGGTAGCTCAGAAGGTGAATCAGAAATCTTTCTTCATCCCTGGGATGGAGTTGATGTTTCTTCACTTTCCTACCAAGGCACCCTTATGTGTAACTGCTTGTGATAGGAACTGTAATGTCCATCAGCCCTTTCAAGACTAAAGGATTTATTCCCCCGGCTATTAGGAGTGCTGATGGAAGACAGCTCGCAAGTTTCACTCCTCTTAATTAAAATAAGTCTCCTGGAGCAGCTGTTCCATGATTTATCAGCACCTTCATCCCATCTCAGGATAACTCAAAGGGCCAAGGCAGCCACAGAGCTCCCATGGAACCTACAGAAGTCAAGTATTGCACTGCAGTCCAGCTCTTCCCTCTCTCCAATCTGCTTCTTTCCCAGTCACACTTTATTACATCTGACTGCATGTGTGTGATCTTTTCAACTGAACTGAAGAGTCTGAGGGCAAGACCTTTGCTTTGGTAACTAATATTCACAGCACTAAGACCAGAGGCCTGCAACTCAGCTGTTCAATAATCATTTATTAATTTTAGTCAAATAATTCACCCAGTGCCAAGAAAGAATTTATCTAATACACCATGTCTTATCCCACCTAGAAGTAAGATTCAAACAAACCAGTTTGCATCATTTGCTATAGTTGAATTTCTAGATTTTCCAAAAAGATCACAATAGTTAACTTTTAAAATATCAAGAATAGATAAGTAGAAAATCCAGAATAGATAGGATTTGTCTGTGACCCTGTGCCTTACCTTTGCCAAATCCCCCAGGCCCTCGGTGTCCAGAAGGACCAGGGTGTGGTTCGGCATGGAGGGGTGAGGCACACACCACATCCAGATGCCCTTGGTTTCAGACTGCACTGTGGAGCCCAGAGGGAAACCTGAAGGGAAGAGGAGAAGGCAACATACATCAACAGATTTCCTCAAGACTTTCTTCTTACTTTGTGTGTTGTCTATTTCCAGGAGAAGAGGATGTTAACTATGAGAATGTGCCAATCAAGGGCTCAGGGTGGAGACAAAGAGGTATCCATGAATCAGACGGAACAGAGGTCACTGATAACCATCACAAGTGCATTTTGAAAGAATGGTGAGGTTCAAGGCCAGAGGAAAGTGGATTGAGAAGAGACATGAGAAGAGAAAAAATGGAAAAAGGAAATTGAAATCATATTTTTTTTTTTTTGCCAGACAACATGATTAACAGAAAAGGGATTAGGGGGAAGGTTGGTACCCACAGTGGGATGTGAAATCCAGGCAAGGTTTTTTAAATGGTAGATATTCAAACACCTTTATATGTTGATGGGAATATTCCAAGGAAAACAAAATGTGTTTTGAGAGAGAGGAGATGCAGTTACAAGAGCTCAGTGCTTGAGCAGGTAAAACAAGACAGGATTCTGAGCATTAGGAGACATTTTTTTTGACAGGAGTAAAACAAAAAGTATGATAAGAGATTAGAGTCAGGTAGTAATTTAGTGGTGAGAATTAGAATTTAAAGACTGGTTTTTTTGGGAGGTATTTGGTCCTCCCTTTATGTGACCAAGGAAGAAAATTAAGAAGCCAAGATATAGCTAGAGTCAAGAATTGGCCCCTCAGTACAGTCCTCACCGCAGTTCTGTCCTGCAAGGCGGTTCATCAAGTAGGATTTGCCTGTACGGTACAGTCCTACAATGGCCACCACCACCACTGGCTGAGAAATCTTGTCAAGAATCTCTATCGCTCTCTGGTTCACTGACAGCTGCTCATGGTTGTTTTCCACCAGACAGATGGGGACCGTCATGTTGGGTCCAGATGCCATGGCACCCTGCCAACCTAGATGAACCTCCCAGGAAAAATAAGGTTACAAAGTCATTCTCTGATTCAGAGCCATAAATATAGGACTGGGTGAGACCTCTGTAGTTTCTATGGGGCAAAATGTAACCTACAGTTAGACTGCAGAGGGCTTCCTCTATCATGTTCCCAAATCTCTGATGATGTCAGTGATAAAACATAGGGTATTATTACTCCCCAAGTTTTATTGCGTCAGTAATTATAAAATTCAAGCAGTTGTCACTATGCATGGAGGTTTACCCACCATCTACCAAGCCCTGTGATACACACCTGGCTTCACTAATATAAGACCCTGCAAATCAGAGATCATTGGACCCACTTTGCAAATGAGATTAGCAAGTCTTACAAAGGCTAAGTGAATAAATCATAGAGCCAGGATAAAAAGTCTAGACAATTGAGCAAAATGTCAGACTAGGAAAATCTAAGCTCTTGTTTCCCCAAGAAGACATCAAAACAACAAACATATTGGCTAGAATAACCTGAAAAACAGTCAAAGGCCTAAAGCAACCGAGCACACAGCCAATCAAGAAAAAGCCACATTCAGGCCAAGTTTAAACTTCTTTACGTAAGGACCCCACAGGTCGGGGGGCATCGATGGACTGAGACACATGCAGAGGGAAGACCATGTGGAGTCGCAGGGAGAAGGCGACTGTCTGCAGGTTGGAGAGGCCTCAGAGGAAACCAGCCTTCCAACACTACGATCTTGGATGTTCCAACCTCTAGAACTGTATGCGGCAAGAGACTTATGGCGAAGAGTCAGCAAAGATGCTCATGGTGAAAATGCCGGACATAGGTGCTTCTTGTGTCCTGGTGCCACTCTGTGCAGCCAGTACAGGGACCGAGCCCAGGGCTTGGAAGCCCTGAGGGGACCCACGCCTTTCCAGCACAGCCACTTTCTAAACCCAGCACCCAGTTGCTGGAGTGACCCACGCATGGCACACAAGAGCCCTCAGAGGGATATTCCCAGGGCACTTTATCAAATCGGTGTTCTGGACCTTCAGTTATGGTTGCAGGATGATGCATTAGAAGACCAAACAAATTAGTCCTTAGGACAGATGTCCCAGGGTAAATCAACCCCAACAACAAAAAATACAAGCTTTCAAACCAACAAGAGAAGATGAGATTGTAATGTCTTTCTAATAACGTTGCTTTATTAGTACAATACAAGGAAAACTACCTTAGATTCTACTGATTCTTTTGGACCTAATAGTAGTTTTTTTTTTTTTTCAGATCTAATTCACACACCACTTCCTTCCCAGATCTTTCTCAGGAGCTGAAAATTGGCCAGTTACAAACAGCCAGGGTTCTGCGGTCTTTTGAAATCACAGAAGTGAATGTGTTTTAGAACACAGAAGACACCAAACTTTCTTTGGGAAAAAAGGCATACTTGGTAAAAGTATCTCACCTCTAAGCAAAATTGAAAGCATGTATTATTTTAGATTTATTTGACTAAAAGCCTTTCTTGGGGCTAGTTTCAGAACCCATTACTGTTGGCACCACTGAGCCAATAAAAATCCAGGAGGGAAGAAGTATCACAGTAACCCAGAGAAACAAAGATGTTCATTTTTTTAAAAAAGCACTGCATTAATGTTTACACCTGAGTGAAATTATTTATACATACGCTACAGGTTTTGCATCCCCAGAATTTGTTAGCATTCAGTGTATGATAAATTGTACCTGACTTACTTGTGAAAAATCATCTCAAGAAAGAGTTTTTTCCAACGGAAAAATATGTAGATGACATGGTGGTGATTACTGAAATTGTTCTTCAGGTGTACAGCTAGAACAACGCAGTAGAAGATGTCACAGTTAAGAACTTTGGCTTTGGGCCAGTGTTATAAGTACTTAGCTGAGAAGGGTCAGGTTTTCTGCAACTTATTCCATGAATGAGAATGGGAATAAGAATAAAAAGGCAAGTATCATTTACATTATAAAGGGAGACATATCATTGTATTTGGAAAGAGGAAGCAAGTCTAGCAAAATGTCACCAGTGGATGAATCTAGGGAACGGGTATATAGGATTTTCTTGTAATTGTTTTTCAAGGTTTGTTTAACTTGAAAATTTTAAGTATCAAAAATACAATTATTCCTTGGTCCTCTGGCACATTTTTTATTGCATTATGTTGAAATGGTTTTCTGTAATATCCAAGTATTTTTCATAATCAGAATATGTAAAAATGCTAATATATTCATTTGCCTCCATTATTCAGTTTTATATTTATATGTCAAATATTCAAAATGCATCTAATACCATAAAAAATACTAGCTCTGTCATTTACTATTTGTGTGTCCTTAATAAGGAGCCTCACCTAGCTAAGCCTAGGTTTTTAAAGATAATTATAGGGTTAATGTGAAAATAAATTATAGATCAAACCTGGAGGATATTTTTATAATTAAATTGGATACTATAAGCTTTTATCTCAGCATAGCATGTAGCACAAAATAGGATTGCAGTATTTGTTTGTTGAATAAGTGGAGAATAATCGCACTGAGCAAATCGGTCCCCTGGGTTATACATTTCAACACAATCTGCAAACTGTAGACTACTAAGAAACAAGTTCAACACATATTTCTTTATGAAAGCAAAACAATAAGCAATTTGAAACACACTGCTCCTGTACTATTTCTTTTTGTCTGGTTATTCAGTGTGGAGAGCAAAGAATATGGAGCTAAAACATGAGCCTCTAACAGATACGTTCTAGTGATGGAAATTGTTCAATGCCTTCTTTGGAGTGAAGATGAAATAACGCTGAGAAGATGTGACAGAAACCACTGCAAACGACTTTATAAAAACCAGGTCTGTGGTTTCTTAGCTGTGAATGAGCCACAGAATTTTTAATGTCAAATTAACAAAGTGCAACTGTTCCATCCTGGTCAGGACTAGTTTTCAAAATTTGATCTACTTAAGAATCATCTGATAGGGTGGTTAAACTCAGATTCTCTATGTTTAAAAAATGGTGCAGGTGACTTCGATGTTCCTATGAAAACTAACAAAAACCAGAAAGAGAGGTAGTAAGAGAAAGAGAGAGAGAGAGGAAATGAAAGATAGTTTTGACTAGTTGTTTTTAACAAATAAATATCAGTGATGTGGAGATGAAATTTACTTGTATTTAGAAAGTTACAGAACTCTCAATCTGAAGCTTTCTTAAGAATGCTAATAGATACAGAAACTATCTCTTTCTGTTATCACTGCCTTTAAGCTCCCTAATGCACTGTCTTGTTCTGTGAATTCTAACATTTGCCATGGAGGCAGGCAAGCTACTGGTCCAAAAGGAAAGGGTGACTCACGCAGAACTAAAGCCAGTCACAGACCTCTACAGGCCAGACAAAAGGCAGCCTGTCTTCCTGAGCATTTCTTGGTAGTCATTTTGAATCAGAAATCAAGTCTCGAGTTCAAGAAAAAGTTACATGTGAAAGAAAATAGACATACCTGCCCTGCAACACCACGGTCCAAGAGCAGTTCTCAGCTGCCTGTCATCTCACTTGAGCCTTTCAACTCTCTGAATGGAAATTGTTCAATGCCTTCTTTGGAGTGGACTACAAAGACTACGAAAGACTGAGGAAGTGAGTCATTTCTACTAACAGCATTGAAATTGAAAGCAAAAGTAATTTGTGGGGTTTTTTATGGATGCCCTGAATGGGAGCATGAATATGGCTCAGAAAAAGTGACCCTTCTCCGCTAAGTACTTCAGCCTGTTTCTGAGACGAGGTCAGAAAAAATCCCTTGGCTGCTCAGCAGTCACATCTTAGTGAACAGACTCCACCAGCTTTCTATTGCTCTCCCCATCTTGGAAGGCTTTCCTGGCCTCTATTTTTTTTTTTTTTACTTGATAAATGTTAGCAATTTATTGAAGCTCATTGAACAGGATGGATAGGAATTATTTATCCACAGGGTTTATTTCCTTCCATTTTGTTCTTTAATTTTTTGTTGTGTTTTGTTTTACTGTCTTTCACCATACTGAAGTTTTTCATTTTTATACAGTTAAATCTGTCAATCTTTTCCTTAGAGGAAAAGATTCTAATACCATGCTCAGAAAGGTCATTCTCACTCCAGGATTTTAAAGTATTTTTCAACATATTCTGCCAATCCTTTTATAATTTTATTTTTCACATTTAGATCTTTTGACCTATTTGAAATTTATCTATCCAAATTGAGTAACATAAGACAAACGTCATTCTTTTCCTAATGTATAGCCAATTTGTCCCTCTTTGCCTTTTCCTCATTAATTTTAAATATTCAAAACATTGAAGTTCCAATTGGAATTGTATTAAATCTCCCTATCACCTTGGAGAGGACTGGTAACTTTGTAATATGAGTTGGCCTCCCTTGGACCCACCAGGGTAGTTTCCTCTACTTATTCAGGTCTTATAGTGTGTCCTCAAAGTTTTGTAGATTTCCTGTATATAATTCTTACCCATTTCTTGCTCATTTCATTTTTTTTTTTTCCACAAAATGCAGTGTGTACACCTTGTTTGGTTTTGGATTTGAACAATACATAAGAGGACATGTTTGACAGGTGAGCATAGATTGGATATCAAATAATATCAATTTACAATTAATGGAAGTTTTGCTAGGTATAATGCATGAGATATGCAGCTGTGTGTATACCTTAAAAATTGTTGAGGACCACAAAGAGATTCAATTTATGTGGGTTATATATATATATATATATATATTTTTGAGAGGACATCTCTCATATTTATTGATCAAATGGTTGTTAACAACAATAAAATTCTGTATAGGGGGGTCAATGCTCAATGCACAATCATTAATCCATCTCAAGCCTAATTCTCGTCAGTCTCCAATCTTCTGAAGCATAACGAACAAGTTCTTACAGGGTGAACGAATTCTTACATAGTGAATAAATTCTTACATGGTGAACAGTACAAGGGCATTCATCACAGAAACTTTCGGTTTTGATCACGCATTATGAACTATAAACAATCAGGTCAAATATGAATATTCGTTTGATTTTTATACTTGATTTATATGTGGATCCCACATTCTCCCTTTATTATTATTATTATTTTTATTTTTAATAAAATGCTGAAGTGGTAGGTAGATGCAAGATAAAGGTAGAAAACATCGTTTAGTGCTGTAAGAGGGCAAATTGAGATGATCAGGTGTGTGCCTATGGACTAAGTATTAATCCAAGCTAGACAAGGGCAGCAAAACATCCACGGATGCAAAAGATTTCTCTCAAAACAGGGGGGCTGAGGTTCTGAGCCTCACCTCTGTTGATCCCCAATTTCTCACCTGATGGCACCCCTGCGACTGTGCCTGTCTTAGGTTGTTCCTCCCTTGAGGAATCTTACCCATCTCTGGCTAACCAGTCATCTTCCAGGGCCATACAGGGAAATGTAAAGTTGGTAAGTGAGAGAGAAGCCATATTGTTTGAAAAGGTTAGCTTTTTACTTCTTTGCAGATTTATGCCCTGTGGCTTCTATGCCCAGCACTTGTCTTGAGGTATCTTTACCACCTGGAGGAATTATGATACTCGGTAAATTCGATATGAGGCACAAATTCTATTGAAGGGTTGTAATTGGGAAGGAAGAAGAAAAGCTATAGAGGTAGCATATGGAAGAAAACATGGGAGGATTGATTATTTCTTTGACATATCTTCTTGTAGAGTACCTTAAGTATGTATAGGTTTTAAACTACTAACTAACTTGCGCTCACATATTAACATAATAGGAATATGGTGACATAAACAAAGCAAATCTATAATTACCTTCCATCTCCAGTGGAGCCAAGATAACCATTTAGGCACCCTAGGCATTTGTGAAAATTTGTCTATGATATGATGAATATTGTCCAACTGTACTTGAACAGTCTGAGAGAAATCAGACAAATTAAAGCAGCCCATTTCTGGGATCTGTTCACATCCCATATGTTCTTTTAACCGTACATAGTCTATAGTCATGAGATTTTGGGGTGCTACAACTTGCACCCCTCCCAACTCCTGGTTGAGTTCCAACAGTACAGATCCGGTCAAATTCGTTGTCTCACTGTATGCACATGCCAGCCTAGACATCTCCCTCCTCCTTCTTATGGCAAGTCCAGGAGACGGTGGGCTGGATGCAGCCACAACCGCAGCATCGTCCGGAACCCTGTGGAGGCTTCTTGATGATCATCCCCCGGCACGAGTCCTCCAGAGAGTGCTGATGCCGGAAGCTCCTCCTCATTTCGTATCTTAGTTCATTTTCTGGGTAGCCAAGCTAGGCCTTGATCTTCTGCATAGAAACAAACAGACCCTTTGCCCACACTTTGACATGCCCTCTATACCACTGTGCAGAACTCATTGGAGGTCAGCACACAGGAACTGCTTTTTTTTTTTATTATTAAGAGAAAGGAATATTATCAGAAAAGAGTACCTCCATAGCCGACCATCTGACACCCTTTAAGTGATCAACATTAAGGATATTTAAAGCATGCGTTGATCTTTGATTTACCAATAGTTTTATCCTATCAAGGAGTAATCCCCCTTTTCTTTCTTTCTTTCTTTTTTTTTAAATCTTTAATCTACACTTACATGAAGAATACTATGTTTACTATGCTCTCCCCTATATCAGGTCCCCCCTAAAAACCACATTACGGTTACTGTCCATCAGCTTAGCAAAATGTTGTAGAATCACTACTTGTCCTCTCTGTGTTGTACAGCCCACCCTCCCCTTTCTCCCTCCCCCCCATGCATGCTAATCTTAATACCCCCCTTCTTCTTCCCCCCCTTATCCCACCCTGCCCACCCCTCCTCCCCAGTTCCTTTCCCTTTGGTACCTGTTAGTCCATTTTTGGGTTCTGTAATTCTGCTGCTGTTTTGTTCCTTCAGTTTTTCCTTTGTTCTTATACTCCTCAGATGAGTGAAATCATTTGGTATTTCTCTTTCTCCGCTTGGCTTATTTCACTGAGCATAATACTCTCCAGCTCCATCCATGTTGCTGCAAATGGTTGGATTTTTCCACCTCTTATGGCTGAGTAGTATTCCATTGTGTATATGTACCACATCTTCTTTATCCATTCATCTACCGATGGACATTTAGGTTGCTTCCAATTCTTGGCTATTGTAAATAGTGCTGCGATAAACATAGGGGTGCATCTGTCTTTCTCAAACATGATTGCTGCGTTCTTAGGGTAAATTCCTAGGAGTGGAATTCCTGGGTCAAATGTTTTGAGCATTTTGATGAACCTCCAAACTGCTTTCCACAATGGTTGAACTAATTTACATTCCCACCAGCAGTGTAGGAGGGTTCCCCTTTCTCCACAGCCTTGCCAACATTTGTTGTTGTTTGTCTTTTGGATGGCAGCCATCCTTACTGGTGTGAGGTGATACCTCATTGTAGTTCTAATTTGCATTTCTCTGATAATTAGCGATGTGGAGCATCTTTTCATGTGTCTCTTGGCCATCTATATTTCTTTTTTAGATAACTGTCTGTTCAGTTCCTCTGCCCATTTTTTAATTGGGTTATTTGTTTTTTGTTTGTTGAGGCATGTGAGCTCTTTATATATTCTGGACGTCAAGCCTTTATCGGGTCTGTCATTTTCAAATATGTTCTTCCATACTGTAGGGTTCCTTTTTGTTCTATTGATGGTGTCTTTCGCTGTATAGAAGCTTTTCAGCTTAATGTAGTCCCACTTGCTCATTTTTGCTGTTGTTTTCCTTGCCCGGGGAGATATGTTCAAGAAGAGGTCACTCATGTTTATGTCTAAGAGGTTTTTGCCTATGTTTTTTTCCAAGAGTTTAATGGTTTCATGACTTACATTCAGGTCTTTGATCCATTTTGAATTAACTTTAGTGTATGGGGTTAGACAGTGATCCAGTTTCATTCTCTTACATGTAGATGTCCAGTTTTGCCAGTACCATCTGCTGAAGAGACTGTCATTTCCCCATTGTATGTCCATGGCTCCTTTATCATATATTAATTGCCCATACATGTTTGGGTTAATGTCTGGAGTCTCTAATCTGTTCCACTGGTCTGTGGCTCTGTTCTTGTGCCAGTACCAAATTGTCTTAATTACTATGGCTTTGTAGTAGAGCTTGAAGTTGGGGAGTGAGATCCCCCCTACTTTATTCTTCTTCTTCAGGATTGCTTTGGCTATTCGGGGTCTTTGGTGTTTCCATATGAATTTTTGAATTATTTGTTCCAATTCATTGAAGAATGTTGCTGGTAATTTGAGAGGGATTGCATCAATTCTGTATATTGCTTTGGGTAGGATGCCTGGACTCTATTTTTGATACATCTTTTTAGTTGGCTTAAATTTCCTTGGCACACAAGATAAATGGAAAACCCATGACAGAAGTGTAAGCAAAGCTATATCAACCAAGAATATTTCAAGCATTGTTCTTTCAGTGGGGATTCCTGGGTACTTTTCTTAGTGAAGAGCTTCTAACATTTTAAATGGGTTCCCTAAATATGTATTTTTTAAATTAAAGTATCATTGATATACAATCTTATGAAGACTTCATATGAACAACATTGTGGTTTAAACATCAACCCGTATTATCAAGTTCTCACCGCTCCCTTTGCAATCAGCCTATCAGCAGTGTAAGACGCTAGTCATTACTTGTCTTCTCTATGCTGTACTGCCTTCCCTGTGATCTAACTATATTGTTGAAAGGGTATCTCGCCGTGACCCTCCTTACCCAGAATGACTCAGGAGACGCGGCCTACCAAGAGATTTTATTTTCTGAAAGAGAAAGTGGCTGCCCCAGAGGGAGATGGGGAGAAAGAGAGAGAGAGAGAGAGAGAGAGAGAGAGAGAGAGAGAGAGAGAGAGAGAGAGAGAGAGAGAGAGAGAGAGAGAGAGAGAGAAAGAGAGAGAGGGAGCAGCAGCGTGGTGCAGAGAGTTGTGCCTTTTGTTGTGGTGGATCTGCTCGGCCTGTTGCCTTGGGTGAGGGTTGGGATGTTTAGAGATAAGGCCGGGTAAGCCCATGTTGCCTTGGGGGAGGGTCGGGATGTTTAGAGATAAGGCCGGGTAAGCCCAGGCAAGCCCCAGGCATAATTCTCACCAGCTTATGTGCTTGGGACCACGGGGTAAATGGAGGATAAATTATTGTATTCTTATCATTGTGATTGGGAATTATAGTGCCCCTTAATCCCCTTCTCCCTCCCCACCCAGCCTCCCCAGCCTCTTCCCTTTGGTAACCACTAGTTCCTTCTCGATGCCTGTAAATTCTGCTATTTGTTCCTTCAGTTTTACTTTGTTGTTATACTCCACAAATGAAGGAAGTCATTTGGTACTTGTCTTTCTCTGCCTGGCATATTTCTCTGAACACAATACCCTCAAGCTCCATCCATGTTGTTGCAAATGGCAGGATTTCTTTTCTTTTTATGACTGAATAATATTCCATTGTGTATATGTACCACCTCTCCTTAACCCATTCATCTATTGATGAACACTTAGATTTCTTCCATATCTTGGCTGTTACAAGTAGTGCTGTGATAAACGTAGGGGTGCATATGTCTTTTAAAATCAGGAATCTTGTTTTCTTTGGGTAAATTCCCAGAAGTAGAATTACTGGGTCAAATGATATTTTTATTTTGAGTTTTGTGAGGAACCTCTACACTGCTTTCCACAATGGTTGAACAAATTCACATTCCCACCAGCAGTGTGAGAGTGTTCCCCTTTCTCCTCATCCTCACCAGCATTTGTTGTTCTGTGTCTTTTGGATGTTGGCCATCCTAACTGG
This sequence comes from Manis javanica, assembly GCF_040802235.1. NCBI lineage: Eukaryota > Metazoa > Chordata > Mammalia > Pholidota > Manidae > Manis > Manis javanica. The sequence goes on from NC_133159.1 coordinate 75,413,144, forward strand.
TGTGAGGTTATATTTCATTGTGACTTTAATTTACATTTCTCTGATAATTAGCAATGTGGAGCATCTTTTCATGTGCCTGTTGGCTATCTGAATTCCTTCTTTAGAGAATTGTCTGTTCAGATCCTTTTCCCATATTTTAATCAGGTTATTCATTTTTTTGGGTGTTGAGGCATGTGAGCTCTTTATATATTTTGGATGTTAACCCCATATTGAATAAGTCATTTAGGAATATATTCTCCCATACTCTAGGATGCTTTTTTGTTCTGCTGATGGTGTCCTTTGCTGTACAGAAGCTTTTACTTTGATTTGTCCCACTTGTTCATTCTTTATTTTGTTTCCCTTGCCCAAGGAGATGTATTTGTGAAAAAGTTGCTCATGTTTATTCAAGAGAGTTTTGCCTATGTTTTCTTCTAAGAGTTTTATGGTTTCATGACTTACATTCAGGTCCTTGATCCATTTCGAGTTTACTTTTGTGTATGGAGTTAAACAGTAATCCAGTTTCATTCTCTTACATGTAGCTGTCCAGTTTTGCCAACACCAGTTGAAGAGACTGTCATTTCCCCATTGTATGTCCATGGCTCCTTTATCATATATTAATTGGCCATAAATGAGTGGGGTTATATCTAGGCTCTCTATTCTGTTCCATTGATCTATGGGTCTCTCCTGTGCCAGTACCAAATTGTCTTAATTAATGTGGCTTTATAGTAGAGCTGAAAGTTGAGGAGCATAATCCCCCTGCTTTCTTCTTCCTTCTCAGGATTGCTTTGGCTATTCAGGGTCTTTTGTGGTTCCATATGAATTTTAGAATGATTTGTTCCAGTTCATTGAAGATTGCTGTTGGTATTTTGATAGGGACTGCATTGAATCTGTAGATTGCTTTAGACAGGATGGCCATTTTGACAATATTAGTTCTTCCTATCTGTGAGCATGGGACATATTTCCATTTATTGGTGTCTTTAATTTCTCTCATGAGTGTCTTGTAATTTTCAGAGTACAGGCCTTTCACCTCTTAAGTTTATTCCTAGGTATTTTATTCTTTATGATGCAATTTTAAATGGAGTTGTTTTCCTGATTTCTCTTTCTGCTAATTCATGGTTAGTAATAAGAATGCAACAGACTTCTGTGTATTAATTTTGTATCCTGCAACTTTGCTCAATTCAGTTATTAGTTCTAATAGTTTTTTGGTGGAGTCTTTAGAGTTTTATATGTGAACTATCATGTTGGCATGTTGGCTGCCAACAGTGACAGTTTAACTTCTTCCTTACCAGTTTGGATGCATTTTCTTTCTTTCTATTGTCTTATTGCCATGGCTAGGCCCTCCAATACTATATTGAATAAAAGTGGTGAGAGTGGGCATTCTTGTCCTGTTCTAGATCTTAGAGGAAAAGCTTTCATATTTTTGCTGTTGAGTATGATGTTGGCTGTGGGTTTGTCCTATGTGGACTTTATTATGTTGAGGTACATACCCTCTATACCCATTTTGTTGAGATTTTTTTTCATGAATGGATGTTGAATTTTGTCAAATGCTTTTTCAGCACCTGTTGAGATGATCATGTGATTTTTGTCTTTCTTTTGTTGATGTGGTGTATGATATTGATGGGTTTTCAAATATTGTACCATCTCTGGAATAAATCCCACTTGATCATCATGGATGATCTTTTTGTCGTATTTTTGAAGTTGGTTTGCTAATATTTTGTTGAGGATTTTTGCATCTATGTTCATCAGGGATATCGGTCTGTGGTTTTCTTTTTTCATGGTATCTTTGTCTGATTTTGGTATTAGAGTGATGCCTTAGGGAATGAGTTAGGAAGTATTTCCTCCTCTTCCACTTTTGGAATACTTTAAAAAGGATGGGCATTAGCTCTTCTTTAAATGTTTGATAAAATTCAGCAGTGAAGCCATCTGGTCCAGGAGTTTTGTTCTTAGGTAGTTTTTTGATTACCAGTTCAATTTCATTGCTGGTAATTGGTCTGTTTAGATTTTCTGTTTCTTCCTTGGTCAGTCTTGGAAGGTTGTGTTTTTCTAGAAAGTTGTCCATTTCTTCTAGCTTGTCCAATTTGTTGACATATAATTTTTCATAATATTCTCTATAATTCTTTGTATTTCCATGGTGTCTGTTGTATATGTGTGACTTTTCCTTTTTTATTTCCAAATCTGTTTATGTGTGTACAGTCTCTTTTTTTCTTAATAAGTCTGATTAGGGGTTTATCTATTTTGTTTATTTTCTTGAAGAACAAGTTCCTGCTTTCATTGATTCTTTCTACTGTTTTATTTTCCTCAATTTTATTTATTTCTGCTCTGATCTTTATTATGTCCCTGTTTCTACTGACTTTGGACCTCATTTGCTCTTCTTTTTCTAGTTTCATTAATTGTGAGTTTAGACTATTCATTTGAGATTGTTCTTCTTTCTTGAGGTAGGCCAGTATTGCTATATACTTTCCTCTTAGAACTACCTTCACTGATCCCACAGGTTTTGGGGTGTTGAGTTGTTGTTTTCATTTGTTTCCATATATTGCTTGATTTCTGTTTTTATTTGGTCATTGATCCATTGATTATTTAGGGGCATGTTGTTAAGACTCCATATATTTGTGGGTTTTTTGTTTTCTTTGCATAATTTATTTCTAGTTTCATACTTTTGTGGCCTGAGAAGCTGGTTGGCACAATTTCATTTTTTATTTTATTGATTTTTTAATTTATTGATGCTTTTTTATGGCCTAGTATGTGATCTATTCTTGAAAATGTTCCATGTGCACTTGAGAAGAATGTGTATCCTGCTGCTTTTGTGTGAAGTGTTCTATAGATGTCTGTTAGGTCCATCTGTTCTAATGTATTATTCAGTGGTTCTGTCTCCTTACTTATATTCGGTCTGGTTGATCAGTCTTTTGGAGTGAGTTATGTGTTGAAGTTTCCTAAAATTATTGAGCTGCATTCTATTTCCCCCTTTAACTCTGTTAGTATTTGTTTTACATATGTAGCTGCTCCTATGTTTGGTGCATAGATATTTATAATGGTTATATTCTCTTGTTGAACTGACACTCCTTTATCATTATGTAATGTCCTTCTTTGTCTCTTGTTCCTTTCTTTGTTTTGAAATCTATTTTGTCTGATATAAGTACTACATACTACCACTCTTGCTTTTCTCTTCCTATTAGTTGCTTAAAATATCTTTTTCCATTCCTTCAGTTTTTTTCTGTGTATGTCTTTGGTTTTGAAGTGAGTCCCCTGTAGGCAGTATACAGATTGGTCTTGTTTTTTTTAACCATTCTGTCATTCTATGTCTTTTGATTGGTACATTTAGTCTATTTACATTTAAGGTGATTATTGATAGATGTACTTATTGCCATTGTAGGCTTTAGATTTATGCTTAACAAAGGTTCAAGGAAAGCTACCAGTCTATCTTAAATCACTTATTACTCTATTTCAAACACAATCTAAGGTTCTTTTTTGCCCCCCTTCTTCTTCTTCCTCTTCTACTCTTTATATATTAAGTGTCATATTCTGTACTCTTTGTGTATCCCTTCACTAACTCTGTGAGTAGCTGACTTAATTTTTTATTTGCTTAGTAATAATTGATCTACTATCTTTAGTGTAGGTTTATTTTCTCTGGTGACAGCTATTTAGCCCTAGAAGCATTTCCATCTAGAGCAGTCTTTTAAAAATATCTCATAGAAATTGTTTGGTGGTGGTGAATTCCCTCAAATTTTGCTTATCTGGAAATTGTCTAAGCCCTGCTTCAAATTTAAATGAAAATCTTGCTGGAGAGAGTATTCTTGGTTGGATACCCTTCTGTTTCATTGCATTGAATATATCATGCCACTCCCTTCTGGCCTGTAAAGTTTCTGCTGAGAAGTCTGATGATAGCCTGATGGGCTTTCCTTTTTAAGTGATCTTTTTTCTCTCTCTAGCTGCTTTCAGTATTCGTTCTTGTCCTTGGTCTTTGCCATTTTGATTATTATTTGTCTTTGTGTTGTTTTCCTAGTATTCCTTTTGTTGGGAGATCTCTGCACTTCTATGACCTGAGAGACTATTTCCTTCCATGGGTTGGGAAGGTTTTCAACAATTATTTCTTCAAAGAGACTTTCTATCCCTTTACCTCTCCTTTCTTCTTCTGATACCCCTAGAATGCAAATATTATTCTGTTTGGATTGGTTGCACAGTTCTCTCATTACTCTTTCATTCCTAGAGATTCTTTTTTCTCTCTGTTCCTTGGCTTCTTTGTATTCCTGTTATCTAATTTCTATTTCATTTACCATCTCCTCTACCTCATCTAATCTATTTTTAAATCTCTCCATTGTGAATTTCATTCCAGATACATTTTCAAAACTTCTATCTCTGTGTTGAAGTCCTCTCTCAGATCTTGAATGGTTTTCTGCAGCTCCATGAACATGTTTATGACTTTTACTTTGAAATCTCTATCAAGAAGATTGGTGATTTCAGTTTCAGTAAACCCTCTTTCTGGTGTTTTTTCTTCTTTTTTGGTTTGGACCAAATTCCTCTGTCTCTTCATTTTCTTTTCATGTTTCTTATGGGATAATAGATTTGTGTACAAGGTGCTCCCTAGTGCCCAGAAGTTCAGTTTCCTGTGCGGGAGTCCCAGCTGTTGGTGTGCAGTGGGTGTGGCACCTTTCCACATTGTTTGTGGTGTTCTGATTTCAAGTGGGCTCAATGGGCCATCAGCTGATGCAGTAACAAGGAGAATACTCTCTGGAGCTGCCAGTAGGTAGAGCTGCCTTCCCTCTGGCCTGCCACAATGGTGCAGGCAAGCAGGACCAGCACCTGCTGGGAAGAAAGAGCTCCTGTGGCTGGGCTGTGTACTCCCATAGGGCCACAGGACTGGAGCTGATCTTTGCCTGGCCTGCTGCAATGGCAGAGGCACTGGTGAACAGGACAGGGGCCTGCCAGGAGGAAAGAGCTCCCAAGGCTGGCTCCTGCACACAGAGCACCATTGTGAGGAATCTCCGGGTTTTGATACCAATAAGGGGGATGGAGTATCCAAAGCTCTTGCAGGCTCCCAAAGTGTTGGGCTGAGAGCAGGCTGGGGAAGTACTGTCCACCTGACCATTCTCCTAAACAGAGATCACTGTCCTTGCCCTTCTGGCACCCCTCTCACTGCTGGGAAGTCTTTCAAGCTGCCTGCTCTGCTTTCTTTCTCAGGGGGGCCAATGGAGCATGCCTGTTCTTCACAGGCAGCTTGGATCTAAGCCTGTGTGAGTGTTTGCCCCTCTCTTGTCCAGCCCCACCAATCCAGGGCCAGATGTTCAGGGTCCCAGGTTTCCACTCCCTCCCTGTTCCGTTCCTCTTCTTCTTGCCTGTGGATCAGGTGGGGACGAAGGCTTGGTCCCTGCAGCTCACAGCTAGGTTATTTTACCCTTTTCTGTAGGGTCTTTTCTTTCCCAAATGTCTATGGTCAGTTCTGCCATCTTCAGGTTGATTTCAGGTCTAGCTGTATTTGCTGTATTTTCGTGGTCTATGTGATTTTGTAAGGAGGTTTTGCCTTGCCTTCCTACACTGCCATCTTTTTTCCCCAGAATCCTTGTTCCCTAATTATATTTACATAGTAGCTGCACCCTGGCTGACTCCAAGCCAGGGATGCCAGATGGTTTGGAAGGATGGAGAAAAGACCTGGACACAGTGATAGGGACCTAGGTTTATTGGGGAAATTATGCACAAGGCATCCAGGACCAGCTGACAGGGCTCTCCTGCAGCAAGCTTTTATAATATGGCAACCAGCCTAGCAATTGTCTGGGGCCACTACGCTCCTGGCAGTACCCATATCTCAGGATGAAGGCCTGCTCTCTGGACATTCTTCATTACCAAGGAGATGTCCCAGGCTGCCCACCCCCAGTATCTCTGACCTTGTCATGCCAAACATGTTTTGCTACATATCTTGATTGGTGGGAGGACAGAGGGAGGACCAGAACCATGTATTTTTGAGATAATGAAGAACCTGGGCTTTCAGGGTGTGCTTGTACAAACCAGCCATCCAGCACTACCTTATATTATATATTATATGTATGTGTGTGTATACACACACACACACACACACATAATTAAGCAAGTATCCTTTACAATAAAATAATTAGGCAATAAAGATAAGATGAAAATGAGTCATCTTTAATTGCATTATGCAGAGATGCTCAGTGTGGACATTTTGCTCAGCATTCTCATACTTCTCCAAATATGGACACTCTCCTAACATATGTGCCTCCTTTATACAGAAATTTAACTAATAGGTCCAGTTTCAAAGGAATTTACTTAGAGAAGGACGTGATTGAGTGAGCACATGTGTTTGTGGAGGAAAGACATGGAACAAGTGTACAATGGGAAATGAGAAGCACAGAAAAAAATCTGGAGAAGCAGCTTGTGTGAGGACAAAGTTCTCCTTCCTCTTCTTCCTCTCCACTTACCTCACCATCTTCCTGGTTTGTGGAAACTCTCATACGGGGCCAGATAGTAAATATTTTAGGATTTGCGGGCCTTAGGGTCTTTGTCACAACTATTCAGTGAGAGCATCCATAGACAATATGTTAACAAATGGGCATGGCTATGTCCTGTTAAGACATTACTTTCAAAAATAGGCAATGGGAAAAAGTTGGCCTAACGGCCACAGTTTTCTCACCCCTGGTTTAAGTAAATGCATTACTACTACATGTCAAGGGTCATCATTGGATGGTCATCCTATGTATCACTGTCTTACAGGTCAATGGTCCAATTCCAGAATTTCAATCTGAGCGTCTGCTCCTAGAGACTTTACGGTCAAACGGTTTATAAAAATCTTTATTGTTTGGAGCAGACATAAGGAAAAGGAGTGTATTTACTCCATCTGTCTGAGCATCATCCAAGTAAGTCCCTACCTGGGTGTCGGGGTCATGTGTCCACATGTCTACACAACAAACTGTCTTACTCCCGACAACATACACCAGTTGTTCTTAGATAGGCCAAAGAGAAACAAGTGGTGATGGGACATAGTCAGGGGTAATGAGGAAGAGGCCAGTTTTGTTAGTAGGAAGGGGATATCAGCTGCCAGGTCTGCAGGCCTCTGTGAGTGAGTGAAGGAGCCTAACATTTGGGTTCATGCCAAGGTGACTTCACCTAGCCTGAGTGGGCTGGGCACTGGTGAAGGATATACAGATTTTCAGGGGTGTCTCTGCTTGCATTTGCTATACATGGCCTGACTGTGCCAAGCACAGATTAAGGAACAACATAGTTGCCCTGGCTACAGCACAGGTCATAGCTAAGATATAATGACTTGCAGGCACTGTCATCATGTGGCAACTCAAAATCATAGCTTATCCAGTAACATATGAATGAGTGACTTTTCCTGTGAAAAGTGCTTTATTCATATATAGAATTTATAGAAATTTTAGTAAAATAAAATATAAATCTGCATATACAAATATGTCACATGCATACAATGATAATTTTGCCTCTGTTTCCTGATGTAAAGATTGGCTATATTGTAGGTTCTTTAAAGGTTAACTGAAATGATGAGCGAAGTTGTAAGTTCTTAAGCTCCTATGGAGAGCATGCATTTCTGCTTGGTTCTCCCTCCCAGAAAAGAGACTTGGATGTATGTAATAGGGAAGTAATGACAGGCAGCCAGAGGAGGGAAAAGGGGAAAGTGAGCTTAGTTACGATGGGAAAATGGAAAAATCAAAAAGGTGAATTACTGAGCTTGTTACCATTGTGGAAAACTGGAGATCAATCCCACTGTAGATATTATGAAGAACTACATAATATGCATTTCAGAATTGCCCCTCGGAAAGGCAATATGGGGATTTGGGCATGGGATTAACAACCTCATGCTTCCCATTGATTGAGAATTGCCAAAAGGATTTTTAACACCCCTAAATTTATAGGCTGTGCTTGTGAAAAATGGGCTGCCTTTCAGTTTGCAGAAAAGCCTGAGACAGAACAGGATAAGGACCCTTGAGGGAGGGCATAGCAGTCTGCCAACTGCACCATGACTGCACTGCTGCGATGGGTTTGAGCACAGAGGCAAGAGAGAGAATGAGCAGACCAGTATTCAAAATAATTGAAGCCTAGGAATTGGGAAGTATGGTGACCTAATCTAAATTTTCTTTTCAGATAAATGTTTGTGCTAAAAACAATTTAAAATTCTGGAATAAGAAACTTTTAAGCTTTTTAAAGTAACAAAATCCACTGTTTATTTTGATGAGTTTTGGCTTTAATAACTTGAAGTTGAGAAAAAAGACATGTCATTAAATAAATTATGATATTTATTTTTAAAAAATAATAAAAGCAATAAAAAATTTGGCAAATAATGAATGACATTGCTAGGCCAAATTCCAAGGGAAAGTGGGGACCCAAAGACCTAGGTAGAGCATTGAGACTGCTTTTTCCTGATAGCATTTGCCAAACAGGGATACATACCATCAGTTTTGAGGGCATTGTGAGATAAAGGTCCAGAATTCAAAAGCCAAAGCTTGCCCCAAGTAAACAGTTTATGGGAATGTAACATACAACATGATGGCTATAGTTGGTAATACTGCATAGTATATTTGAAAATTGCTAAAAGAGTAGACCTTAAAAGTTCTCATCACAAAAAAAGTTTAACTGTGTGTGATGATGGAAGTTAACTAGACTTATTATAGTGATCATTTTGCAATATATACATATATCAAATCCTTATGTTGTATACCTGAAACTAACATAATGTCATATGCCAATTATATCTCAATTTTTAAAAAGCATTAAAATCTATGCACCAAATTAACAAAATATTGTGATTCAGCATCAAAAAATTGTTAATCTTGCTAATGATAAGAAAAAATAAAAGGCAGCTTATTTGCTTTAATAACAGCATTAAACTAATCATGAGAAATAAAGGCAATATCAAATGGGATGTATATTTCCCTATTCTTGCCTCCCCAAAGCACTGAAGATTAATAAGATGACATCACAGTTCTATGTGATACAAAAGGAAAGCAAAGCTTCAATGGAAATGTCTTTATTCATGAGGGAATATGTTTTGTTTGAACATTAGAAATTGAAAGTTAGAATTTCTCATACTAGAGTGCTGGTAAGGTAATCTTGCTGCCATTTTAGAGGTTATACTTCAAAAAGATCAGTCAGGATGCTCATGAGTAAATGAGTATTAGTCCTATTTTTTTTCTAGGTTTACAGAGAATAGATACTGTTTTATCCTTCTGGAATTATACATTGTTTCACATTTTTAGTGTAATTAAATAGAAACCAAGCCTCATTTAATAATAAAATTAAATGGGATATACAGAAAATAGAATTATAGTATAATATCTATTAATCACTTACCATATTCCAGGCACTGTGCTAAACATGTTCAATGTTAACATATTAAGCATGTTCACTACCGTATCTCATGAGATTCTTAGGGTGATTCTGCTATTTATTCATTGCCTTCCAACTCCAAATCTACCTTTCATTCCCTGTTCTGAAAAAGTAGAGCTGAACTCTTCAAATACCTTTCCGTTGCAACATGGCACTGGGTAGGCTTTGTCAGTAAAGGGTATTGGGAAGACAAAGAAAAGAGTCTAGTAGGAAACCACCTTTAGATGTTAAAAGACTAGATCAGTAATTCTTAACATTTGCTGCACATAAATATCAACTGGGGTGCTCTTTAGAAATGCACGTACTTGAATTCCAGATCTATCACCAACTCTGATTTAATAGGTCTAAGCGTGACTGTTTTTTAAAAATACTTCCTCAGGAAATTCTAATTGAAGTCAAGGATGAAAACAACTGAAATAAACTTTCAATGAAAGCATGAACTATCAGTAAATCTGACATTCCTCACTCTTCACAGGTTATGCCCAAAGTTCATTTGGTGCAATATGGAAAGGAGAACAAGTAAAGGGAAAAAAGATCCCTGAGGAGCTATAATGACAAGGTGCCTATCACATATAATTGCAGCCTGGGGCTTGTTTCAAAATGTAGGTTTTATTATTATTCAGAGACAAAAAATGATCAGGGGTCAATTGCCATTGAAAAGATAGTTTGTTACTCACAGTTCTTATGAGGAGGGGGCATGCCACACTATGCAGGGCCACATAAGGGTCAATCAAGTGGCAAAGGGAGCAAAGTGAAACATGAGCAAGAACCTTTTTTGTGATGTTTTCAATAAGGAACAGGTGAAGCATGATAAGCAGGGTTAGGATTGGCCAGTGTGAGTAATTTCAGTGGGCTCTGGGACATATCTACAGTTGTCTGATACCTGACGTCCAAGTGATTAGAACAGGTGGTTAGTGGTCCAGAGTGTGAGAACTTATAGAGAAAGTGGTTGGGACATGGGCTATGTATAGGTTAGTTTGTACATGAAAGGCACACTTGCCGGAGAGTCCTTTACTCTCTCTAAGAATTGGCTAGTTCTGGGATGGTTAGTCTCTTCAGGGTCAGAAAAGCCCAAAGTTATCACACCATGAAATACAGAGCTAGAAAATGCAGTTATTACAGTGCTGCATCTCTTGGATAGTCCGAACACTCAAGTCAAGATCATGTGGCTATTTTAAGGTGATCCTGGACAAGTAATATCCACAGGCACATAAAAGAATTGAATGTAAATCCTCCACAAAAGAAAATAGTTTTATCCTATTCCTTATATAAAGCCCACAAGAAAACTTTGAAGAAATTGAATAGAAATAATGAGAAAAAATAACAAAGACCAAAGGAACAAATGAAGAAACTTTAAATATAGTAAATATTGCACAGAATTTACAAACCCACAGACTTTCCTTGCTTAAAAAAATAAAAGACAAACTGAAATATTTGAAATAGGAAACTCTGTTAGGTGACACAGCAGATTTCAAAAGGAATGGAAATTTCTTTACGTGAAAAATGGAACAGCTGAAATTAGAAATACAAAATACATTATTAAAGGCAGATTAGAGTCATCTGAAGAAAGAACTGGTGTACTGAAAGACAGTTACAAATAAAATATCATGAGTGCAGCACCAAATAAAACAAAACAAAAAAAGAAGAGATGGAAGAGAAGTGAGGTATCTTGGAGGAAAAGGCAAGGGAATCTAAACTGTATTGAACAGGTGTGTTACAGAACAAAAGAGAGACTAATGCAAAGACAATATTTTTAAAGTATTGGCTGGTAATTTCAAGAAATATTTAAAGGAAACCAAACCACAGATTCAAGACCAATTCACCAAACAGAAAAAGTTGGCGAGCTGTGGAACCACAAGGATAAAGGGAAATCTCAAAATTAGATAGTAGTATAGAACAACTAAACATAAAATCAACAGGGATATAGAGAACTTGACATCCCTATCAATCCACTAGACCTATCAGACATCCATAGAATACTCTTCCCCATATCAACAGAATACACTCTCTTCTAAAATACCCATGAAACATTCTTCAAGATAGGCCATTTACCAGACTATAAAACAAACCTCAATAAATTTAAAAGGATTTAAATCATGTAAAGTATGTTTCCTAAACACAATGAAATTAAATTAGAAGTCAACCACAAAAGGAAATTTGGGGATTTACAAATATGAGGGAATCAAAGACATTCATAAGAAATGAATTAGTCAAAAAAGAAAGGGAAATTAGAAAATATTTTAGGGTAATTAAAAACCAAAACAAAACACAAATATTAAAATATACAGATTCAGCAAAAACACAGCTTAGATAGAAATTTATAGCTATAACATCTCTACCAATGACTAACTAGCATTGAGAAAACATTAAAAGTCTCCCTTCCTTATAATGGGGAGTAAAGATGAGGGCAGTTTTTTAAAAAAAGAAAAAGAAAAAAGGTGGTGGCTTTGCAAGATTGAGGGAATGTGCAAAATCCTGATATTTATCTTATAGGAGGGAGAAGTGGAGCTTGTACTTGATGGCCAGGCCTTTCAAAGCACTTCCCTAGGGAAAGTGGACAGGTGGTTTATGGAAGTCACATAGCTGTGACTTTGGGAAAAGGAGCACAACCTGCATACATCTGTCTCAGGTGGGAGGGAGAGGAATGGGGCATTCATCTAACATATTGGTCTTTCAGTGAACTGCTCTAGGAAAAAGGAGGTGGCAGTTTTTGGCGGCCATCACAACTCTTCAAGATTGGGAGAAGGTGCACAACTTTCAGATATCTTTCCCAGAAAGCAAGGAGAAGGCTCGAATATGCACATCCACAGAAAAATTTTTAGAGGCTCCTAGAACCTCTAGTAAGGTCAATTGATGACTGTCTTTTCTTGCTAAAGCCAATCTTTAAAGATTGGAAGAGGTGGCTACCTCTTCAAATGTACAAACATCAATTCAAGTCTACAAGGAACATGAAGACTCAAAGAAATATGACACAATCAAAGGAACAAAATTAATCTACAGTAACTTATCTTAAAGAAATTGAGATCTATGGATTGTCTGACAAAGAATTCAAAATAATAATCTAAAAGAAGCTCAGTGAGCTACAAGAGAAGACAGTAGACAACTAAACAAAAATGTATAAACAGAAAAATGTTACATAAACAAAATGAGAATATTAACACAGAGATAGAAGCAAAAAAAAAATCCAAAAGAAATTCTAGGTCTGAAGAATATAGTACTGAGCTGAAGAATACAATATTGAAATGAAAATTTTAATAGAGAGCTTCAGTAACAAGTTGACCAAGCAAAAGAAAGAATCAGTGAACTTAAAGACAAGTCATTTGAAATTATCCAGTCAGAGGAGCAAAAAGAAAAAAAAATGAAAAAGAGTCAAGAAAGCCTATGAGATTTATGGAAAGGCATCAAGAAAATCAATATGAGCATACCTTGGAGATATGGCAGACACCACAATAAAGCAAATATAGCTATAAAATGAATCAAATGAATTTTTTTGTTTCCCAGTACATATAAAAGTTATTTACACTATACTATAGTCTATAAAGTGTACAATAGCATTATGTCTAAAAAAAAGTACATATCTTAATTTAAAAACACTTTATTGTTCAAAAATGTTAGCCATGATCTGAGCTTTCAGCAAGTCATAATCTTTTTGCTAGTGGAGCATCTTATATCAATGTTGATGGCTGCTGACTGATCAAGATGGTGGTTTCTGAAGGTTGAGATTGCGATGACAATTTCTTTAAATAAGGCAAAAAGGAAATTTACTTCATTGATCAGCTCTTCCTTCCCCTTCCATGAACAATTTTTCTGTAGTATGTGATGCTGTTTGGTAGCATTTTACCCACAGGAGAACTTCCTTCTGTATCCTGCCACTGTTTTATCAACTAAATCCATGTAATATTCTAAATCTTCTGTTGTTGCTTCAACAATCTCAGCATTTCCACCAAGAGTAGGTTCCATCTCAAGAAGCCACTTACAATACTCAGCCATAAAAAGCAACTCCTCAACCATTAAAGTTTATTGAGAGATTGCAGCAATTCAGTCACATATGCAGGCTCCACTTCTATTGCTGTTTCTACTACTCAGTTACTTCCTCTGCTGAAGTCTTGAATCCCTGAAGGTCATCCACAAGGTTTGGAATCAACGCCTGTCAAACTCCTGTTAATATTGATATATTGACCTCCTTCATGAGTCACAAATGTTCTTAATGGCATCTAGAATGGTGAATCTTTTCCAGATGGTTTTTCAGTTCACTTTTCTCAGATTCATCAGAGGAATCACTATCCATGGAAGTTATAGCCTCATGAATGTATTTCTTAAATAAGAGGACATGAAAGTCAAAATGGCTTTTTGATCCACAGGCTGCAGAATGGATATTATGTTAACAGGCATGAAAATAACATGAGTCTTGTGCATCTCCATCAGACCTCTTGGGTGACCAGGTGCATTGTCAGTGAGCAGTAATATTTTGTAAGGAATCTTTTTTCCTGAAGCAGTGGATCTCAACAGTGAGCTTAAAATATTCAGTAAACTAAACAACTGCGCTGTCATCCAGGCTTTCATGTTCCACTTATAGAATACAGGAAAAGTAGATTTAGTATAATTCTTAAGAGCCTTAGTGTCTTTGGAATTGTAGAATAAACATTGGCTTCAATTTAAAGTCACCAGCAACAATAGTTCCTAACAAGAGAATCAGCCTGTCTTTGGAAGCTTTGAAGCCAGGCATTTACTTCTCCTGCCTAGCTATGAAAGTCCTAGATGGCATCTTCTTCCAGTAGAAGATGGTTTCATCTACACTAAAAATCTATTTTTTAGCTTAGCCATCTTCATTAATTGTATAAAGCAGATCTGGATAACTTGCTGTAGCTTCTATATCAGCACATGCTACTTCACCTTGCACTTTTATTTTTATGTTATAGAGAGGGCTTCTTTCCTTAAACATCATGAACAACCTCTGCTAGCTTCTAATTTTTCTTCTGCAGCTTCCTCACCTCTCTCAGCCTTCATAGACTTGAAAAGAGTTAGGGCCTTGGGTTGGATTAGATGTTGGCTTAAGTGAATGTTATGGCTGGTTTGATTTTCTATACATAACTTTCTCCATATCAGCAAAAATGCTATTTCCCTTTCTTATCACTCATATGTTCATTTGAGTATCATATTTAATTTCCTTCAAGGACTTTTCATTTACAATCTGGTTGGTAGAAGAGGCCTACCTTTCATTCCATCTTAGTTTTCAACCTGCCTTTCTTACTAAGCATAATCATTTCGAGATTTGGATTTAAACTGAGAGTCATGAGATTTTTCCTTCACCTGAACACTTAAAAGCCATTGTAGGGTTACTAATTGGCCCAATTTCAATATGGTTTTGTCTTAGGAAATAGGGAGGCCCAAGGAGAAGGAGAGAGATGGGGGAATGGCCTGTGACTAGAGCAGTTAGTACACACACAATATTTATCAGTTAAGTCCAACACCTTGTATGGGTACAGTTCTTGGAACCCCCTCCAAAATTTATAATAGTAAAATTAAAGATCACTAATTATAGATTACCATAACAAATATAATAATAATGAAAAAGTTTGAAATACTGTAAGAACCAAAATTTGCCATACAGACACAAAGTGAACAAATGCTTTGGAAAAGTGATGCAGATAGACATGTGTGATACAGCATTGGCACAAATCTTGAACTTGTAAAAAACACAATATCTATGAAGTGCAATAAGATATGCCTATATATGTAGTATGGAACTCCCAGAAGGTGGTAAGAGAGAGAAAGGGACAGAAACCTTATTTAAAGAAATAATGGTTGAAAACTTCCTAAATCTGAGGAAGGAAATGAACACTCAGATGCATGAAACCTAAAGAATACCAAAGAGGTTAAATTCAGAAAGTCTGCGCTGAGACACAGTATAATCAAATTGCCAAATCAAAGGCAAAGAGAAAATTTAAAAGCAACAAGAAAAAAGTGATATACAAGGAATATCATCAATTCAGCTAAAGAATCCCTGTCATGTACAAGGGAACCTCATAAGACCATCAACAAATCCCTCTGCAGAAACCTTACAGGATAAAAGGGAGTGGGATGATATACTCAAAGTAGTGAAAGAAAAATGCTATCAACCAAGAATACTATACTCAGCAAAACTGTCCTTCCAAAAATGAAGAGATGAAGACTTTCCCAAATAAATAAAAGCTCAGGGAGTTCATCACCACAAGCTTATCTTATGAGAAATGATAAGGGGACTTATTCAAGTTGAAATGAAATGACACTAAACAGAAAAATGAAAGTATATCAAAGTATAAAACTCACTGTAAAGGTAAGCATATAGACAAATACAGAATACTGTAACACTATAATAGTGGTATATAAATCATTTTTAATTTTAGTATAAGTGTTAAAGGAGAAAGTATTAAAAATAAATATAACTATAAATATTTACTAATGGATATATAATACAAAGAGATATAAAATGTAATGTCAGTAACACAAAATTAAAAGGGAGAAGTAAGGTGTAGAGTTTTTGTATGTGATTGAAGTTGTTATTGTTACCTTAAACTATTATAACTATAAAATATTTTAGGTAAGCTTCATGGTAACCATAAAGAAAATACCAGTAGAGGATTCACAAAAGGAAAAAAGAAAAGAATCAAAGAATCTCACAATAGAAAAAAAAATCAATGAAACACAAAGGAAGACAGCAAGAGAGAAAAGGAGGAAGAAAAAAAATCACAAAACAGATAGAAAACAACTAGCAAAATAGTAATACTAAGTCCTTCCCTATCGATAATTACCTTAAATGTAAATGGACTAAATTCTTCAATCAAATAACTAAGTGGTTGACTGAATAAAATACATGAATGGATTAAAAAAACAGATTAACTTTGCATATACTTCCAAGAGATCCTTTTTAGATTTAAGGATAAATAAAGGCTGAAAATAAAAGGATGGAAAAAGATATTCATGCAAAAGGTAAACAAAAGAGAGCAGAACTGGCTTTACTTATATCAGACAAAACTAACATTAACTCAAAACTGTAATCGCAATCAATAAAGAAAGATTATATAATGATAAAAGGTTCAGTTTATCAGAAAGATATAACAATTATTCATATATATACACCCAACATCAGGGCACTTAAATACATAAAGCAAATATTGACAAAACTGCATCGGGAGCAAAACAGAAATACAATAACAGCAGACTTCAATATACCACTTTCAACAACAGACATAACATCTGGAAAGAAAATCAGTAAGGAAATAGACTTGAACAGCATTAAAGACAAAATGCGCCTAATATATATACATAAACAAAACAGTCCACACAACAGCAGCAGAATGCATCATCTTGTCAATCACACAAGTAACCTTCTTCCTGAGAGAGCACATGTTAGGCCACAAAATAAGTCCTAACAAATTTTAAGGCTGAAATCAGACCAACTTTTCCAACAACAATGGTATGAAAATAGAAATCAATAACAGGAGAAAAATGGAAAATACACATATCTGTGGAAATTAAACAACAGACTTCTGAACAGCTAACAGATCAAAGAGGAAGTCAAAAGGAGAAACAGAAAATATCTTGAGACAAATGAAAATGAAAAACATACCAAAAATTATTGGATTCAGCTAAAGAATCCAGATTCTTTCTTTCTTAGATTAAGAAAAAAGAAAGATCTGAATTTAATAATCCAACTTTACACCGTAAGGAACTAGAAAAAGAATAAACTAAGCCCAAGGTTAGCAGACAGAATAAAATTATAAATATTAGAGCAGAAATAAACAAAATAGATACCAGCAAAACAATAGAAAAAATTAATGAAACTGCTCAGGCCTGAATGTTTGTGTCTCCAAAAAATCCTATGTTAGAATTCTACACCCCAAAGATGATGATATTAGAAAGTGGGGCCTTTGGGAGGTGTTTAGGTCATGGTGACAGACCTCATGAATGGGATTCATGCCTTTTAAAAGATTGCAGAGAGATCCCTAGCCCTTCGCACTACATGAGGACATAACGAGAAGGCATTGACTATAAACCTGTAAAGCCCTCAGCTGAAGAAGACTGGTGTCTTGTGGACTTCTCAGCCTATAGAAGTATGAGCAATAAATTTCTGTTATTTATTAGCTACCCAGTCTGTGGTATTTTGTTATAGAAGTCTGAATGGACTAAGACAAAAACTTAAGAGTTGGTTTCCTTTTGGCTTCCTGGACCCAGTTCGTGTGTGTGTGTGTGTGTGTGTGTATGTGTTGGTGGAGTCAAGGGGAGAGGGTCCCTTTACAGAATGCCAAGCAATTCTCAAGCATCAGCAGGGTGTCTGAGAATTCAACTCAATTCTGATAGTCTCTGCCTAGAGACAGCACAAGATTCCCCAGGGTGAGGGTTCCCATGAGACTGCCCTCCACCCCCTAAATACAGACTCCAGTCATAAGCCCCAGAGTGTTATCTGTGCTTCTGCCTGACCAGATGCAGATTGGAGGTTTAACAACTTTCCCTTTAGATTTTATTAATTTGCTAGAGTGGCTCACAGAACTCAGAAAACACTTACATTTACCAGTTTAGTAAAGAATACATAAAGGATATAAATTAATAGCCAGATGAAGAGATACATAGCACATGGTCTCAAATAAAGGCGCTTCTATCTCCATGGAGCTTGGACCCTTGCTTGGTAGCATGTGAAAGCATTCTGATTTCCCATGTATGGAAGCTCACTGTCAGGCAGGGAAGCAGGAAGCAAAAGAGTAAAATGTTCTCCTTTTCGGCTTTTGTAAGGGCTTCATTGCCTAGTCATAGTTTACTAAGTCATTGGCCATTGGCTGATTCAACTTCCAGTCCCTCTGCCCTCTCCCTCTTAGGGGTTGGGGGCTGGAGGCTGAAAATTCCCACCCTCTAATCACATGGGTGGTCCCCTGGCAACCAGCCCCCACCTTTGGGTGGAGTCCATAAAACTCTCTATTAACATAACATGAGACCTATTTCACCTTTACAGCTCTGAAATGTTTTCAGGAACTGTGGATAAAGACCAAATATATCTGAGAAATATATTTTGGTCATCTGAATAACCAAAATAAATGTTTCTTATAAATCATTATATCACATGGTTTTTTAGAAAGATATATAAAGTTGAAAAATTTTTAGCTAGATTTAAAAAAGAGAGTTAAAAAGTAAAACAAAAAATGAAACAGGACACATTACAACTAATGCCAAAGAAATAAAAAGGATCAGAAAAAATTATTGTGAAAAATTATACATCAATGAATTTGATAACCTAGAAGAAATGGATAAATCTCTAGAAGCATACAACCTACTAAAAATAAAATATGAAGCAATAGAACTGAACAGACCACATGAACAGAATAAAGAGTAAAACTATGATCATCTCAATTGAATCAGGGAAAGCATTTGATAAAATTCAATATCCTCTCAAGATAAAAAACACTCAATAAACTAAATATAAAGGGACTGTATCTCAACGTAATAAAGGTCATACATGACAAGCCCACAGCTAACTCAATGGTGAAATACTGAAAGCTTTTCCTCTAAAATCCGACACAAGACAAGGATGCTCAACTCTCACTGCTTTAATTCATTGTAGCATTGGAAGCCCTAACCAAAGCAATTAAGGAAGAAAAAGAAAGAAAAGGCATCCAAATAGGAATGGAAGATGAAAAATTATCTATTTACAGAGGACATTATCCTATTGGTAGAAAATTCTAAATTCTCCACCAAAAAATTATTTGAATACACAAATTAAGTAAAGTTACAGGGTACAAAATCAAAATACAAAAATCAATTTCATTTCTTTATACTAACAATGAACTATCCAAAAAAGGAAATTAAGAAAACAATGCTATTTATAATAGTGTCAAAAAGAATAAAATATTTAGGATTATATTGAACTAAGGAGGCAAGAGACTTGTACCCTGAAAAGTAGAAAATATTGATGAAGAAATCTTAAAAGACTCAAATAAATGGAAAGACATCCTGTGTTCATAGATCGGAAGATGTAAAACTTGTTAACACATCTATACCACCCAGAGCAATCTACAGATTCAATGTTATCCCTATCAAAATCCCTAATACATTTTCTACAGAAATAGGAAAAAATAATCCTAAAGTTCACATGGAACTACAAAAGACCCAGCATAGCCAAAGCCATCCTGAGAAGAAAGAACAAAGCTGGAGGCATCATACTTCCTGATCTCAACATTTATTACAAAGCCTCAGTAATGAAAACAATATAGATCTAGTGTAAAGACAGATATACAGACCAATGGAACAGAATAAGCAACCCAGATATAAGCCCACATAGATACAGTCAAATAACCTTCAACAAAGGTACCAAGAATAAACAATGAGGAAGGATAGTCTCCTCAACAAATGGTACTGGGAAAACTGTTTAAATGCAAAATAATGATACTGGACCCATGACACCATACTCAAAAATCAACTCCATATAGATTAATGACTTAAATGTAAGACATGAAACTATAAAACTCCTTGAAGAGAACTTAGGGGAAAATCTTCTTGCAGTTGGTTTTAGCAATAATTTCTCAGATATGATGCCAAAGTCATAGACAATGAAAGCAAAAACAGTGAAGCAGAACTACATCAAACCAAAAAACTTCTGCATAGCAATCAACAGGGTGAAAAGGCAACCTACAGAATGGGAGAAATATTTTCAAAAAACATATCTTATAAAGGATTATTTTTTTACAAAAAATAAGGAACTCTACAAAGCAACACTACAAATAATAACTTGTTTTAAAAATGGGTTAAGGATTTGAATAGTCATTTCTCTAATGAAGACATACAAATGGCAAACAAGTATATGAAAAAATGTTTAATGTCACTAACAACCAGGAAAACACAAATGAAAGCCACAATGAGATATCACCTCACACGTATTAAGATGGTTTTTATAAATTAAAAAACACACACACACAAAAGATAAATGCTGGCAAGGTTGTGGAGAAACTGAAACTTGTACACTGTAGCGGGAATGCAAAATAGAGTGGCTGCTATGGAAAACAGCATGAAAGTTTCTCAAAAATTTAAAATACACTACCATCTGATAGCAATGCCACTTCCAAGTATATAGCCACAAGAATTGAAATCAAGATTTTCCAGAGGTATCTATGGTCCCATGTTCATTAGAGCATTATTCAGAATGGCCAAGCTATGAAAATAATCCAAATGTCCATCAACAGATAATAAAGAAAATGTGATATATTCACACAATGGAATATTTATTGTTCAGCCTTAAGAAAGAAGGAAATCTTTCTATTTGTATCAACATGGATGAATCTGGAAGATGTTATGTAAGTGAAATAGGCAGTCACAATAGGACAAATACTGCATGATTCCACTTGTATGACATATCTAAAACTTATTCAACTCATAGATACAGTGAATAAAATGCTAGTTGCCAGGGGCTAGGAAAACGTGGAAATGGAGAGTTCTTTTTCAAAGGGTTTAAAGTTTCAGTTATGCAAGATGAATAATTCTAAATAACTACTGTACAACACTGAATCTAAAGTTAACAATTGTATTGTGCACTTAAAATTTTGTTAGTGGAACACCTGTTAAGTGTTCCTGCAGAAAAAAAAACAACCAAGCAAAAAAAGCACAAGGAAACTTTTGGAAGTGATGGACATGCTTATTACATTGATTGTGGTGACAGTTTCACGGCTGAATGCATATGTCCAAATCCTTCAACTGTATATATTGTGTATACAGTGTTTTGTATATCAATTATACCTCAATAAAACTGTTTAAAAAAATAACTCTCATGGCAGCTGGTTCAAGTGGTGGGAAATGATCATTGAAACAGAAACCACAGTTTACACAACTGTACTATGATTCCCAAAACAGATAAATTATACCAAACCATAACATGCAAGACAAATCATTTAAGCTCAAAGCTTTTTAACACTAGCTCATTTCAGCCCATAATTTTTGAAAGAGACTGCAGTCTCTTAGTGATCTAACAATAATTCATCAGTGTCCTCCCTCTGTAAGGATGAAACTACAAACTAAATTGGCAACTCCCTTATTTTACAAATTCTAAGTATCCCGTATTTAACTCTGACTCTCTCAATCCTCCTTTGCCCCACTTTTGAGATGCCCCGTGGTTTTCTGTGGTGTGCATTTTCCCCTGCTGCAATAAGCTAAATAAATCTAACCTTTTCCTTGGTGTATTTTGGTTGATGTGTTTAAAATAAAGATACAGAATCAGAGCAGTTAAGAGAAATCTTCATAATATAAATATGAAATGAAAAATGTGTGTATCTACATATGTATATATACATAATAGTTTAGACCACAGCAAGGTCTTTGAAGCAATAGCAGTCTTATAATATCAACAGATTTTTGTTTTCAAATAATTTTTGGTCATTTCAAAAAAAAACAAAAATAGAAAAAAGTGCTCCTTGGTGAAATCACAGATACTAGGTGTGGGGGAAAATACAAGATTTATTTCTGTGCTATGCTATGATACATTTCTGTGCCAGAAAGCAAAAGCACACACAGATTAAGGAGTCATATTAAAAAGGATAGAGAAGCTAGCTTAACGAGGCATCCTGTGAACAGATTTGGCACAATTTTAACATCAAAAAGAATCATGACTATAAGCGATTGTAATCATATAATCTAAGCAAGTATCTAGATCTAACTTCCAGTGATAGGAAATATGGTGGAAAGAAAAGCAAGGTAACTCACACCATGAAGAAATGAGCAGGAAGTCCTATGGGATATTCTGTAGGAAAATTAATCTAGTTTCCTCAAAAAGTCAATGTCATTAAGAAAATGAATAAATTAAAAACACAGGATGACTGTTCTTGATTGAGTCTAAATAGCTATACAAACAAATACAAGGTATGAAACTTGGTTTGATTCTGGTTCAAATATATAAATAAATAAAATATCTATAAATGTGTTTTTAAGGGCAATTGTGGAAATTTGAATATAGGCTATCATGTTACATTACAAAATTGCTATTTATTTTTAATTTCCCTATGTGTCCTAATAGCATTGCGTTTTTTTTAGGGAAATGTACTTGTTCGTAGAAGATGAATGCTGAAATGTTTAGGGGTGAAGTATCGTGAAGTCTGAAACTTATTTTTAAATGGTTCATTTAAAAAGTGTATGAAAAAAGAGAAAGTAAACAGGACAAAATATTAACAAACTTTTAATCTTGATGAAAGGTATATGGATGTTCATTACACTAGTCTTTCTACTTTTCTGTATGTTTGAAATGTTTTAATTTACTGTTGGGAGGGAGACAAGAACTGTCCAAATACACACACACATTCTTATGGTGCTATTAAAATTATTAAAACAAATGCTCTGCAGTAAGGAATTGCTGAACGCATTTGGTACAGTTGGTCCAACCATAGGAGGAATTCAGTAAGTCAACAAATATCCTCTGAGCAAATTCTTTGTAACAAATCCTACCCTAAGGCCTGCAAGGACAATGATAAAGACAGGATTTCAGCTCACAGGGAACCTACATTCTACCAGGGGAAAAGCCGAAAACAAGCAAATAAATAAATGAACAAGATCGTTAAAGACAGAAGTGACATGTGGCATGAAGGAAATGGCAAATGGCAGAGGAGGTGCCCTAGATTGAGGGTTTGGGGAAGGCCCCACTGGGCCGGCGGTGTTTGAGCTGAGGCTGGGGGGAGAAGACGCCAACCAGGGGGACACCTCCTAAAACCTTCCTGTCCTCACAAAGGGAAGTCCAGTGCAAAGGCTCTAATGTGCCCTGAGAAAGGCTACACAGCATGAAAAAGAAGGTGTAAATTATATTTCATAGCACAGAAAAATGTTTGTCATATGCTGTTCTGTGAAAAGAGTGGCATAAAAACACTTGTATAGTAGGATACAATTCTTCAGAGGTGTATGTACACAGAGGATAATGCCATGCAAGCTGTCAACCGCAGGACAATATGTTGACATTCAAGGTGACTTTTACTGTCTTTCTTTCACTAACTGCTTTTCCTCAAGTATGTACGAATAAACGTGCTGCTTTTATAATAAAAAAATTTTTTCCCTGTGCTGGGGATTAAAAAAGAAAGTGGTGGGGCGGGGGCACAGAAGCAGCAGCCCAGAGTGATTCCCAGGTGCCCCCTGCCCCACCACCTTTTTTTTTTTTTTTTTTTAAAGCAACACGTGGAGACGGCGGATCAGTATCCAGGCTACTGCCAGAGAGAGAGAGAGAGACCTACAAGGGGCCCATTGCTGGGAGCCACGTGATAATCCCACCAAATTTCCTTAGCCATTTCTCCAGGCAGTCTTCATTAACACTGAGGACCCCGCCGCTTATTAGCAGATATCCACTGGAGGGCAGCAAAGAGGTTTTTTTTAAAGAGCTGGATACCCCTTATAGACCTTGAGAGACGAAGACACAGGATAGCAGGCAGGACAGAGGACAGAAAGAAGGAGGAGGAGAGGGAGAGGGAGAGTTTAAAATTCATTTTACAAAGAAGCAAGTTTGTAAGAAATTTACAAGCCTTTTGTAAGGTTTGTGAAAGTTTGTAAGAAGAGATTCAAGGCAAATAAGCCAAAGCCAGTAGAAGGACGAGGTTAAGAAAATCTGATCCACCAAAACATCCTATTAGGAAAACACAAAGAGATGGAGGAAGTCAAGAATAAAAAGAGATCAACTCTCTGGGTAATGGCTGGAAATATTAGTCAGAAACCAAATATCCCAGGACATTGTCCTCAGGGGTAGTTGTATATTCACTTGGGGACAACTGCATATATAGAACCCCAGAAGTCCTATCTATCTATAAATATCTACTTTCCAAGTACCCAAAGTTTTATTTCTTTATGTTGTTATAGTTTGGGGGATTAGAGCACCTACAAATATCTATGTACTTGAAAGTGTATATATTTAAACTTCCACTTTTGAGGGGTTTTTTTCCCCCCTTCCCTAAATTTTCTCCTTTTCTCTCTCTCTTTCAAACAGATAGCTGGCTCTGTGTTTCATTGCTTTTAGAGAAGTCTGTAGCAGGGCCCAAAGCAACAGTTTCCAAGGGTTTCACAAAACCTAAACCCATGAGAGAACATAGAACATATTTGGAAGAGAGAAAAAGGGAAAGGGAATTTACAAACGGAGTGTCTTGGAAGAAGCAAGCAGAACTGAGGGCATTTCCCAGCCTCAAAAAAGGACTTCCACTGGGAGAGAGGTGGACTTCCACTGGGAGAGAAAAGACTGGGTCGCTCAAACCTCAAGGCCAGGGAGGAGCCAAGACCCAGAAAGCCATGACTGTACCATTTTAGAAAAATGACATCAAGGATAGAGTTGGAGAGGGCCTCGTGGTACAGCCCAGAAAGACCCCCTGGAGGTGCATGTTAGGCCCAGGACAACCATTCCTGCCTGAAATGTGTGAAGGCTAAGGTGTGTGATTTCAGAGTTCAAGTGGGGCCCACCCATGACACTATTCCCCAGTCACAATGAGTGCCTCTCAGTGCATAACCACAGAGCAGTAACGCTCAAAGACCCTCACCAACAGAATGATAGGAAGAACAAAGGAGATAGGAGGTAGAAAATCCCATCCTCCCCGAAGCATGTTTGATTTCTGGTGTTTTCCCCAGAGGTCTGTTATACAGGGATGAGCTTCCCAGGCCCTCTGCTTTCTACTTCAAACTGCTTTCGCTGATTTCTCTGATCACAGGAGCAGACGTGGTAGAAAAGAAGGGCAGCAACACTCAGGAGAAATGCTTCCCTCTCAATGTTTAATGGGAAAAAAGGTGAAGTATTACCATGGTGAAAGTAACTGTGGTGTGTTTTCTGGGTTTTATTTTTCCCCACACTGTTCCTGTTGCTTAAGGCCAATAAAGTATTAGATATTCTCCAGCATTATACTAAATGTTTGATGAAAAACAAGACCATTTGCTTACTGCTTTCTGGAGTGCTCCAAGCCCAGGAAGTCTGCCTGTTCTCATAGTCTAGCAGGCCCAGAAGTCTGAATACCCACTGGAGTAGAACCATCTCTTCTGACCTCTTAGGCATTCTAATCCCTTTTTCCTTTAAAGTAGCTCCTTCTCTTTTCCCTGCCCTTAGGTCCCAGACATACCCCCATATGCCCCTCATTTCCACTCTCTTTCTGACCCTAACAGGGCTTTGGAGAGTGCAGTCCATGCTTGTCAGAAACAAGGTGTTAGTTGTTGATCTAAGCTTTTTTTCAAAGCTTAAGTTGAATCATTCTGAGTAAAATTCAAGTAAAACAACCATCATATTCTTTACTGTTGAATTGCTGTGATAGCCAAGTGATACTTCTTCTGAATTTCCTGATTTAACTAGAAGGAGCCTCTTTGGTGACTTGTTACTTTTCAGAAAGACTGACTAAAACCATGTTTTCTTTTGAGAATGATGGATACCTTTCCAATGAAGGATTTTTTTAGGCAGTTGTAATTACCTAAGAAAAGTCCAGGGGCATGACCCTCAGGAGTTCCCACATCTTACGTGGGCTTTGAGCCAGGAGGCCAGGATGTGCTGGGGTGGGCCATGCAGTCTTCTGGAAATCTCCTCTGTGCTCAGACCCCTCCTCATTCTTCTGCAGAAGGTATAGAGTAGAGAGGAAAGGGGTGACAGCCTTCACACCATTCACTGAGGTTCTCACAGCAAAGCTAGCCTGTTGGGCCTGGAGGAGTGGGACAATTACACTGAGTTTTGTAGTCACTGCAGGCAACTTGGTGACAGTACATTTTAACGATTAATAGCAGGTTTAGCCAGCCAGAGGTTTGGTTTTTGCTGGCATCCTTTCCTTAGCTCTAAATCTGAGATTGTGCAAAAATGGAATGTGAATTACAGTTTTAGGAGCTTTAGGAGGGATCACTGCCCACCTTGCAGATCCGTATTTTTAGTTTGAGAATGAGGTTTCTGTTCCAATGCAAGTATTACTGGGAAAGAAAGTCATTATGCCTATGAATCATTTACCCCTTTACCTGGATGAGTCTCAGATGACTCCCTGAGAGCCAACTGACAAGGGCAAGAAAGACCAAGAGTACGAGGAGTGGGAGGAGGAGCACCTGAATGGGAAACAGATGCTAAAGATCTGTACCAAAGGTGGGCATGGAAGGCAGGTGGGGCTGCTGCAAAATTTCATGACAGGCCAACTCTATTTGGAATAGAGCAAAATATCTTGGAAGGCACCTCTCCATGGTCACATTTTTAGGATATTTGTTCCTAGAGATAGAGGTCTGCCTTTCTGAGATTGACAGCTTATGTATTGAAATACCTACCTCCAGAGTGAAACAGATGTTCAGATACCTGTAGCTACAGAACCCAGTAAGTGTAAGTTAATTTCTCACTCCAGAATTAAGGCTTTGGACTAAAAAACACATCCAAAAGACCTTGAGAGCCTGCAGGGCTTACATTATGTAGAAAGATCAGTGACCACAGAGTGGCTGAACTAGGGAGTTTCAGCTTACAATATTATTTCATTGAATTTTAATCAAAATTACAAAAGAAATTTTAGGGGACTTCAGCAAACTTAGGATGTGGAAGAATAAAAGTTTGTGAATATCAAAAGTTGTTCTTTAAGTATGGAAAAGAGGAGGACTGTGCCTATTAGAAACACTATATAACCATAGTAATTTTTTAAATACCTGGTACTCACATAGGGAAAGACAAATAAACCAATGGAATTAAATGTTCATTTCAGAAATAGGGCCACATGCCCATATGGAAACTTGGCATATGATGAATACAGTACCACAGAGAAGTGGAGAAAGGATGTGTTGCTTGTGAGATGGCATTAAGAAAACTGGTCATTACATGGGAAATGCTTAAGTGGGATCTCTACCTCATACCATACAAAAAAGTGAGCTTAGAAGGTTTAAAGAATTAAAAGCATAAGGGAATATATAAATCACCAGAAAAAAATATAGGAGAGCAGCTTTGTTATCTTGGGGAAGGGAGGAAATGTTTAATAAGACCCCACAATCATACACCATAAGGAGGAAAACTGTTGAGTTTTTTTTCACCAAAGGAACCCCCACTAACCTTAATACGGAGGTGATTGGACAAATATAGTTACAGCATCTATAACTAACATAATATCTATTGTTAGGCTGGAGGAAGGAAAAACAAGGACATGCAAACAGAAGAAAGAGATACCATAAAAGGAGAACAGACCAGACCCCAAGATCCATGCCTTATATGAAAAGGGGACAGCTCTTCCTGAATTCCATCCTTCTGATGTGCCAACTAAGACCTGGATGGCAGCCTGCTCCCTCTTGGAAGGAAAAAACGTTTCTAGTTGTCTATTATGTCACCTTTAGCCAATCATACCTCTCCACGCCCCCTAGAATAACTTGCCCACTCCTCCCCCTCCTAATCCCTTATAAGCCCCCACCTCCCTGACTGGGTGTGACTTCCCCGGCCTGTAATACCCAGACCGTGGAATATCACCTGGGAGTTGCACTCAAATAAACTACCTGGCCCTTTGTTGCCTCTCTTCACCTCCTTATTTCGGCTAAAATTTATCTTACATCTATATCTGAGTATATCTAGAGTATATACCATAGATAACGAAAGGAAGAAGAGTTGGATGAGAAATTTGAAATATCTAACCCCAACAAAGAAATAACATCTAGAACATTCAAGGGGAACCAATATAGTAACAAATAGGAACAGCAAAAAGCTAGATAAGCCATTACCTAGCATTGAAACCACAATTACGTGTCACTGCATTTCAGTGCTAGGGAAGAATCCATTAGCCAAGAATGAAGTTCAGTATAATACAGAAACTGCAGTGGGATGGAAAAGCCTAAGCCAAATTAACAGAAAAATTGTTATGCTAGGACAGATCATGTAAAGTGATTTCTCCTGCCAAATCGGTAAATGAAGAAATTATGTGGTTAGCAGACATGTTAGCAACCATAAAGTATTGTGTGTCATGGTAAACCACTCCTATTGATGCCAGGGTTCTTGTTCATGGAGTTGAAGAATGAACTTGGCAAACACTCAAGGTAGGAAAGCCAGGGAGAGGCTTTTGTTTAGAGATAAAGTGAGAAGACAGATCTCCTGGCTCACACGAGAAGGGTACAAGAGAGCCTGTTGTGCATTGTTGTGAGTTGTCTAGGGATTTTATAGGCAGTTGAGGATTTTGGGGAATGTGATAAAGGGTTTAGGAGTATGGACTTAGTATAACCATAGTAATTTTTAAAATACCTGGTACTCACATAGGGAAAGACAAATAAACCAATGGAATTAAATGTTCATTTCAGAAATAAGTCCACATTTCATCCTTGACGAAACATTAAGTCCCTTTTCTCATCAGTCCTCCAGGTAATTCTACAAAATTAACATAAGAAATTTACTGCAGATTTCTTTCCCAGAATAATAGCTTTTTTTGTCTGGGAGCATATCAATCATCAATCAAGACTGCCTCCCCTCCCCTCAAGGTGGGCTGAGTTATTGTCTGCTTGCTAAAGAGTTTAAAAGGCAATCTAAGATGGAATCTTTCTCGCTTTTACTATATTGTTTATGGTTGGGCTTGCTGGCCATTATTAATTGCCCAGGTTGCAAATCACCTGATCAGGTCTCAAGGAGGAAAAACAGTACATAGGCCTGGGTCTTTTAGCATACTAAAGTGAATTTTACACATGATTACAAATGATTAACATAATAAAAACATGGGCTACTTTCCTTTATCTGGGGAATATTAACTGATCTCACTGAAGAATGACTTGAGCTTAATGTTTAACCTGGAGTTTTGGGAGGGGGCTTCCTTGCATATAGTTACATTGCTGACTGTAGTTATCATGCCTTGCTTTTTCTGGAGGCCTTCATCCTATTCTGTCTAAACCCACAGTCCCTGTCTCACGTTCAGCAAGTTACCTCTACACGAACTTACCCATCATGTGGACTTGTTAGGCAGAAAGACAGATATGAGAGAGATTAAAAGAGGGTGGGGCCCACCAAGAACTCAGGACGTTAATCGGATAAAGTCAGAGAGCCAGAGATGACTCAGAGGATCAGTTAAATAAAGCCACAGAGACCCAGAGTGACTTGAAGGGCACAAGCACTCCCCACATGATATAAATTTCCCGGATAACAATGTCAGAGCGCAGTCCATGTCTTTAATCCTCCAATCAGATCAAGCCCTCAAGGCCAAAGGAAGTCAGTCAAGCACTTCTCTGCCTTGCCAGAAACCCCATGTTTAGCAGCCTGCCTTTGCCTCCCTTGACTCTGGCCTGCTCTCCCTTGGAGTGTATTCAAATAAAACTTTCATTCTGCTTTGCTACCGTGTCTCTGCCTTTCAATTCTTTGTTGTGGTGGGGACAAGAACCAAGAAGAATGAACACAACCCCCAACAGACTCATATGAGATATAAGTTGGCTTTCTTTGTTTTTAATGAGCTGGGCCTGGCTCTTGTGAATCATTACATTTTTTTTTTGGAACAGTTGTATTAAATTTTTTTTGGAAAGTAAATAGGCAATTTCTTTTTGCTTTGTCAAGCAATGTATGAATAGTATGTGAAAGGAGAAAAGGGAAGAGAGGGAGGAAAGAAGCAGGAGGGGAGAAAATATGACAGGAGAAAAGAAAGGAGAAAGAAGAGGGTCCTTTCACAATGTTAAGTGTCTTAATTCATGAAAAAGATATGATATCTCTAAGATTTTGTGCATAAATAATAATAAATTCTCAACAAATTTCAAAGGGTTGAAAACACGTAGATTATATCTTTGGCCACAATAAATTAAGCTTGTAATAAAAAATGAAAAGTAACTAGAAAAATATCCATTTATTTTAAATGACCCATAGGTCAAAAAGAAGTAACAATGAGAATCAGAAAATATCTTGAACCCTAATTCGTAATGACAAATGGTACATCCTTTCTTAATTTGAGTGACAATTGTAACTCCTGGGAAAAATACTGAGACAAAATACCTTTGAAACCAAAATCAGTCAAAGGGAAAAATAAAGTGGGAGAAATGTGTTTATTTCTTACAAGCAGTCATCCAGTATTTCTCTTGTGACCCAGCTGCAGAAGAAGAGGTCCCCACCCAACCTTCTCTCACCCTTGTAATTACCTATTGATATGGAGATGGTACTTCTCTCCACTCTTTGGAAACACCTATTGATATGGAGATGCACTAAAGCCAGGTGAGAGATTCTGGAAATATTGCAATTTTACCCACATAGGCTTTGGGTTTTTTTTTTCTGCTTTCTAAAATGCACGGCATATTTGTGCTAAATTGGGAAAATTCAGCATGATACTTTCACACTGAATGTAATTCCCTGCTTTGCGAAACATTTTGAGAATCAGGACTGAACCTCCATTTGTTGAACGTTAATAACTTCCCACTCTGTCTCAAGTTAGTTTTTCTTGGCTAAAAGCCAACATTGTTATTTAAATTACAGTGGAAAAAAAGAAATCCAATCACTTTCTTCCAGCTTTGTACCATGGCTGTCAATTGCTCAAAAGGAAAGAAAAGGTTTCTTTAATGTGATTTTCTAAATGCCTAATTCCATGAGTTTATGTGAGTAAAGACAATAAGCTAGGCAAAATAATTTCTCAATCTGAAATATTAAATATCAGCTTGCTATAGAGGGGATAATTTTAATTTTAAAATTTTATTAATAAGTAGCTGCAAGAACTTTTAAAAATCCTTTCTTTAATAACAGGTTTATCTGTTAATGAATTTCATTAACAAGCATTGTAGTTCATTTTGATTATGAATTAACATATATTTAAAATAAACCATAGATCTAACATGAAAAGTTGCTAAAGAATCACAGATGGTGCATTTTAAAAGGATGTTATCAAAATATTTTAATTAGAAATTTTGAAACATGTAGAGTCATTTAAAATTATTAATGGTAACAGGAATCAGGAATGATTTAAATTCATATAAGTCTTAAAGCTGCTGCTTCTGTCA
Organism: Manis javanica; assembly: GCF_040802235.1. Lineage (NCBI taxonomy): Eukaryota > Metazoa > Chordata > Mammalia > Pholidota > Manidae > Manis > Manis javanica. The sequence continues at coordinate 75,444,365 of NC_133159.1, forward strand.
AAGCATTTATCATCACATAGACTCTGGAGGTGGAAAACATGAGCTGGAGTCCTAGTACCACCATGCATGCTTGAACTCTCTGAGCATGCTTCCTTCTCCATCATATGGGAATAGAGATGTCCCTGCAAGGATTTACCTTTATCAAATTCTGTAATGACTATGAAAATGCTTTATACATTATAAATGTGTTAGTACTGAATATTAACAAACAACAAAATGTATTTGTTTGTTCAAATTCTAAGACAAAGAGAATACTCACATTTTGAGTTCTTCCCTGTTCTGTTACAATATTGAGAAAGCAATAAAAGGTACTTAAAATATTCAGCAAGTGAAAGGTATGATTTGACCTGGGTTTAATTTAATCTATGGAATACTGGGGAGCTCTAAAAATTGTCTCGATTTATTTCTCAAGCTAACCCTACAGGGAATGTGTTCATACAATTGAGTAAAAATATTGTATGAATGCTCTACTACATGGTGGTGATAGATAGCAGTGTGTATTATGGAGACTAGAAAGATAAATAAGGTAAAGTCTCTTCTTTTGAGAGCAAAGGGTAATGAGTACTCCTTAGTCATTCAACATCAGTTGGAACAACTGTTTCCAAAATTATTTCCCCCATCTTTCTCAACCTCTCTCTCTTTCTCTAGGTCTGCATGTCTTCCTGCATATCTATATACATTTATATGTATGCATGTACATATGAAAATTTATGCACAATATTTATCATCTTAATAGCCTCTGAGATAATTTCTTACACACAAAATTACTTATCCCAAAACATATTCTTATCTCAGTCTTTCACACCTCAGTAAATGGCACCACCATTCACCTGGTTGCTCACACTACAGGGAGCCTCGAAAAATTAAAGTAAAAACATTACTTTATAAATGAACTCATGAGAAGATACAATAATAGTTAATAATGATTGAAGGTTTATATATCAGATATTGCCCATCTCATTTAAACCTCAAAACTATGCTATAAAATAGATATTTCTATCAATCTTAGATTAGGAAACTGAGAATCATGGAGTTTTAGTAGTTTGCCCAAGCCCATACAGGTAATGTGGGATAAAACATGGAATTAAAACCTAGATCTATCTATTGTAGAAACCACTTTTGTGTGTGTGTGTATGTGTGCATTCATGAAAGTATGTGTAGTATCACTAGATTAATACTAAAAAAACAGCAAAAGAATAATTAACCCCAACCTAAAAGAAGGAGTAAACATCAAAAAAATAAACAATCCCCAAAAACAGTAAGACAGGAAAAAAAAAATAGTATAGATGGGAAAATTAGATAGAAAATAATAAGATGGAAAACTTCAATCTAAATATATCAGCTAATTATATTAAATATAAGTGGACTAAGTGCTTCAAATAAAAGACAAAGATTTTCAGACTAGATAAAAAAATTTTTAAAAGAACTGAAAATACTCTGCTCATAAGAGATATATTTTAAAGTATAAGAATAAAGAAACCTTGAAATAAAAATTATATACCATAAAAACTCTAACCAAAATAAAACTGGTACAGCTATATTAATATCAGAAATAAGGCTTTAAAAGAGAAAACATTTCTATAGATAAAGAGGGCCACCTAACAATAAAAATTTTGATTCTCCAAGATATTATAATAATTATCAGTGTGTATGCATCTAATAAATTATAACCTCAAAATATAGAGAGCAAAAATTGATCAAACTTCAAGGAGAAATACATAATCCACAAGCATTATGGGAAATTTTAGCATGCTTCTCTCATTAACTAGGCTAATCAAACAAAAATATTAGTGAGTCTAGAGAACTCTTGAAAAACACAATAATAATGACTTAATTGAAACATAAAAGACCATACCAAAGAGCTATGGTCATCCTTTTCTTGAACACTTACTGGGACATAAAACAAGACACAAATTTAAAAAATTACAGTCATATAGAGCATATTATCTCATCACAGTGAAATTAAGCTAGAAATCAATAGTGCAAATCCCCATGCATTTGGAAACTAAAAAAATATTTTAAACTGAATGACAGTGAAAACAATGAATGCCAAAACTTTTAGGATGCAGCTAAAGCCAAGTGTTTATAGCTTTAAAATACATGTGTTAGAAAGAGAAAAAGGTCAAAATCGATAAGTTAAGCTCCATTACAAAGCTTAGAAAGAGAATAGAAAATTAATTCCAAATACATTACATGGGGGAAAAAAGGGGAGTAACTAACAAAATGGAAAGATAAGTACACAGTAAAGAAGATCAATAATGCCTAAAACTTATTATTTGAAATGCATAAAAATACTGATTGGTCCCTTGAAGGGCCCCCACCAGTAAGATGGCAAACTTCCGGCTTCTCTTCGGGGTCCTCGGTTCCCGCCGGCACCACCTGAAGCCCAATCACCTCTCACTCCCCTCCCAATCCCAGCACCTAGCCAACAGCCAACAGCCCCGTAGAAGTGACAGCTCAATCAATTCATGCCCCTTCCTATATAACCCAGCACCTTGCCCTAATAAAGTGGAACTCTCCGGTGAATTGCTGCTGTGTGTCGCCCCTTTCCTTTCATTGGTGCCGAAACCCGGGAGACGGGACACCCCAACTGGGCCCCGTCTTCCCCCTGACACCAGCAGCAGCTTGCCCTCGTCCTCTTTTTCCGGCGCTGGCTCATCACACTCACCACTCCTCCCTGGCCTTTAGGTAAGTTTTCCCCCCGGAGTGGGCCACTCTTCCCTGAGCTATCGCAGTGCCATTGACCGTGATCGGCCGGCAAGGCCCTGACGCTCGGGGATGAGGAGGGAACTCTCCCCGCATCAGGCCTTCACAGCTGCGGCAGACCCTCAGGCCCCTCCTCCGACAGTCATAAATCCCCGCCTCAGGCCTTCACGGATGCTGCAGACCCTCAGGCCCCTCCTCCGACAGCCATAAATCCCCGCCTCAGGCCTTTACAGCAGCGGCGGACCCTCAGGCCCCTCCTCCGACAGTCATAAATCCCCGCCTCAGGCCTTCACGGCTGCTGCAGACCCTCAGGCCTCTCCTCTGACAGCCATAAATCCCCACCTCAGGCCTTCACGGCTGCGGCAGACTCTCAGGCACACCCCTCCAACAGCCATAAACGAGGTGACTCCTTTGTGGATGAGAACACTCCCTTTCCCCCCCCTCCTCCTTCTGCTCCATCCGCCAAAAACTACTAGAGCTAGGTACCTCGAGACTCCGGCACTCTGCCTTCTTAGGGAAGTCTGGGTGACGACCCACATTTCCTAAGAAATTCCGACTCGTATACAAGTTTCCGCAGACCACCAAGGATCATCGGGGATGCCCTTTGTCTCCTTGCGGTCTGCTTCCAGTCCGAGGATCTCCGTTCGTCTTCCCCTGTTTGTCTCTTTCTCTGTCCTTTAGCCATGGGAGCCTCCTCATCCCTCCCTGAAAGTTCACCTCTTGAATGCCTGCTTAAGCATCTGGCTACCCTCTCCCTGACGCCTGATATAAAACCAAAACTTCTCCATAAATATTGCTTCCAAGATTGGCCAACATACCCCCTAGACAATAACAACCAATGGCCTGCAGGGGGAACTCTTGATCCTAACATCACTCGCAATCTTTTTAACTACTGCCAGCGCCTGAAATTTGGAAGGAGATTCCCTATATCGAACCTTTCCGCCTCCTCCTCTCCCCGCCCCCTCCCAAGTTCTCCTAGCCTGCAAGCCGCCCTTTCACTCCCTTACCCTTCTTCTCTTACAACAGCCCTTCTCCCTTCCTCCCCCACCATCTCCTCCCTCATCTCACCTCCTCTGCCTTCGTCCCCCACAGATTAAGCCTGAGCCTTTAAAGCTCAGGTTCCGCCCTCATACAAGCCCCTCCATGGCCCTATGTCCCCCTGCCTCTATCAAATTCAGATCCCTGCCTCAGCATCCCACTTCTCAGTCCTAGATCTCAAGAGGGCATTTTTCTCATCTTCACCTGGACGGACCCATACCTGAACAACTCACTTGAACAGTTTGCCACATTCATCATGATCACTCCAAGTCCACCTTATTACTGAGTATCCCCCGTCAAAGCTCAAATCTCTTCCCCTCCTGTCACTTACCTCAGATTCCTTCTATCTCAACAAAGAAAGTCCATTACCTTAGACAGAAAATAGCTCCTCTCTGACCTGCCCATTCCCAAAACCAAGACAGAAATCCTTTCCTTTCTAGGCCTGGCTAGATATTTTAGAGCGTAGATCCCTAACTTCTCCCTGCACCCTGTTGGCAAGACCCCTATACGACCTCAGCAAAAGCCCCCCTAAAAAACCATTATCCTCCTTACCCCGACACTCCTTCATTAAGCTCTGTCAAGCCCTCGTAGAAGCCCCAGCTCTCCATCTTCCTGATTTGTCGAAGCCCTTCTCATTATACATTCATGAGAGGTCCAGTCAAGCTCTAGGGGTCCTAGGCCAATATTATGGCCCATCCTTTGCCCCAGTAGCTTATCTCTCCAAGCAATTAGACCCCACAGTTCGGAGATGGGCCCCCTGCCTACGAGCATTAGCCGCTAGACAGCTCTTGCAGAAGGCAGCTCATAAACTGACATTCAGGGCGCCCCTTACCATTCTGTCCCCACATCACCTAAAAGATCTCTTAACCTACAAAAGTTTATAGACTCTCCCTCCCTCCAGACTCCTGACCTTACTGTCCTCTTTCCTCCAAAATCCCGTTCACCCCCTTTGCCATCCATACCCAAATCATGACTTTTTCCTCCTTTACTGCTCTCTTGCTTTTTTCCTCATTCTTATTGTCTTCCCCGCCACCCCAGTCTCCTTTGTATGGCGATTCAAAGTCAGACAGACTTACACACAGCATCAAACAAAAGTTACTGCCCTCATTGCCACACCAGACTGCCCTCTGAAAGGCTGCTCCAAGCCTTTATACCTCCACTTTCCTCCCTCCACCCAAGTGTTCACTAGCAGCTACCCTTATTCTCCCTACCTCTGCTTCCTCTATGACCAAAAACAAGCCTATTGCAGGTGATAGCCAGACACCTACAGGAGATGTCCCTCCTGGTCTTGCGCCATTCACTACATGAGTAACTTCCAGTACCCACAGTATTACTCCTCCAACCGTTTCATGAAATATCCCAACGGCTCATTCTCCTTATCAATCCCAGATCCCTGGGACTCTCGATGGGCTGCCAGAGTCACAGCCTCAGTTTACTACGGGGGGTTCCTCGACCCCCCACAGTACCCTTCATATCTCTCAAAAGTATGTTCCCTCTCATTCCCAGATCTCTCAAGTTGCATCAGATAGCAGACATTCTGAAAAAGTCATTATCCAAACTCTTGACGGCGCCTCTTCATCTTCTTATCCCCAACCCTCTTCTCATTTCTCCTACTCTTCGTTACAGCTCATTCAGGACACCACCATCTTTCTCAACCACACCCTTAACACAGCCAATTGTTTCTTGTGTGCATCACTACAGCGCCCACTGCTGGCCGCCGTGCCCCTTAATATTTCCAACTACTCCTTCCATGCAGAAAGACAACCCCTCTGCCCCCTGGCAGACATACCCCTATGGGAACCAGAATACGCAGATAATCTCACCATCCACCACTGTGTAGGCCCAACTCCACCCCCTCCAGCGCACTTCACTGCCTCTCTATCTACACCCCTACCTCCGGCTCTAAGAGTTTTACGCAACCGGGACACTTCATTTAGTGTAATGGCAGTCTTTTCAACTCACTGCCTCTCAACTCCGATACACCCTGCATTCTCGTCACCCTAATCCCACAGTTGACACTTTACAGCATGGCAGAATTTCTTGAGCTCCAACCTCCCTTGCCCTTGCGCACAAAAAGGGCTGCTTTCCTTCCCATCATGGTCGGTATCTCTTTAACCACCTCAGCCATTGGGGCAGGGTTTTCAGGAGCACTGACCTTGCCTCCAGTCTCCACTCTGCTTCCAATTCCAACCCATTCTCGTCAATACTAACAAACCCCCTCCTCACCTGGCTCTGGCCCATTGCAGGCCCCATAATAATCATTCTTCTCGCCTGTCTCTTCTTACCCTGTATAATAAAGTTCATCAAATGCCAAGTCAGAAAAATCTCTAATCAAGCTTTCAACCAGCTTTTACTCAGGAACTACCAGCTTCTGGCCACAGAAGATCACTCACCCTCACGTGACCTCCTCACCACACACTGAGATGGACCCCTCTCTCCACTGGAAACTGTTCCTGGAAACAATGGCTGCAGACGCCTGGCTCCTGACACCCATATCCTCTTGGCACCATTGGAATCAACAGGTCCTCAACCTATGGTTACAGGGAACCTTCATTGATTTCCAAACCTGAAGTCCACATCTTACTGTGGAGAGTCCTATCAACCCTTTCCTCCCAATCCTCAAGCCCTCACTCCCTTCTCCGCCCCTGTTCAGCAGGAAGCAGCCAGAGAGAAAGCAACGTCCACAACCCCATAGAGGAGAAAGAGGGGAATGAAGGGCCCCCACCAGTAAGATGGCAAACTTCCGGCTTCTCTTAGGGGTCCTCCGTTCCCGCCGGCGCCACCTGAAGCCCAATCACTTCTCACTCCCCTCCCAATCCCAGCACCTAGCCAACAGCCACCAGCCCCGTAGAAGTGACAGCTCAATCAATTCATGCCCCTTCCTATATAACCCAGCACCTTTCCCTAATAAAGTGGAACTCTCCGGTGAATTGCTGCTGTGTGTTGCTCCTTTCCTTTCATCCCTGACAAACTAGATCAACAAAAAGAGAAAAGAAGTTACAAAATAAATGATATTGAGATTTTGTAAGGTGACATCAGTTTGATCATAAAGATGTTAAAAATATCATAATATTATGAAAAATTACATTCAAATAAATTTCAATGCAAATCAACATACTTCATTAGAAAAGCATAACTTTCTAGAATTGACACAAGTAGAAAAATCTAAATAGTGCTATAACAATAGTGCTGAGAGTTGGCTATGTCTCAAGGAGTACTCAACCCAGCAGTAACCATAGTGTTTTCTCAGGAGTCCTGTTCATGCAAGTGTCCAGGTGGAGCTCTTGTGTTCCCTAATAACGGAAATGAAAAAGATTATTAGCAGGGTGTTCTGGTAGAACACGTTGTGTACTTAAACACATTTGTCCCATATGTGTCTTCAGGTTCTGGTCAAGAGAACAGAGTGAGCCTAAAATGGTTGTTAATGGAACCTTGCTATTAACCAGGTAAATGATAAAGCAGGTCCTCCTGCTATGCAAACCATCTGATCTTCAAGATGAAGATTGGTGACAATGATGTACCCAACACTGGCATTATAAGTGCTGTGTTCTGTTTGTTATGTTACTTATGTTTACAGGTATCCTGTTCAGGTCACTGCTCATACACAGGTATGAGATCATACGACATTAACTCATCAGTGACATCCTTATTTCATATATCCATGTAATTAATCTTGGAAGCATACTTATCTTGTTTTGGGCATATATGCCATTAAATCAGTTTGACCCTAATAATACTAGTAATTATGAGATTCTTTATATTCTTTTGTATAAAAACCTAAATAGTGCTATAATAAATTAAATGAATTGTATCTATAATTAAAATACTTTTCATAAAAAAATCTCCAGGCCCAAAAGATTACCAAAAAAAATTCTACCAAATACACTACAGTAAACAAAAAGTGTAAGTCTTTCTTACTGATGATCACTGATGCAAATGTCCCCCCAAAAAATAAGAGCAAAATGAATACAATATATAAAAATGATTTTGTATCACAACTAATTCGAATTTATTCAAAGAATAAAAAATTGTATAACATTTTAAAACCAATTAATATAATCCATCACATTAACAGAAGAAAAAAGAAAAACATGATTATCTCAATAAATGTGAAAATTTCAGTACTCATTCATAATTTCATACAGTAATCTGTGAAGAGAGATGATCTTCCTTAATTTAATTTCCAAAGGGTATCTATACAACAACTACAGAAAACATCATATTTCGACTCAATGCCAACAGAGGATCCTTTAAGAGTAGAAATAAAATAAGAATATTCAATACAACCACTTATATTCACATAATTGGAGATCCTACCAGTAAAATGAATCAAGAAAAATAAATAAAATGATTAATAATTGGAAATTTGTTATTGAAATTATTTACAAATGTCATAAAAATATAGACAGAATTAACATAAAATTATAGGTCATGTATACAAGGTCAATATTAGGAAACTCATCTGTGTTTCTATTTACCATATGTTATATGTGTATATGTCTGTGAAAATTAAAATTTGAAAAGACATTACTTATATTGGCACAAATAAACATCAAATACCTAGGCATAAAATTAATTTAATCTGTTTTAATGTGCAAGGTATCTACATAGAAAATTATAAAACAGTATAGAAAGAAACTAAAGAAAACTGTATATACTATATTCAGTGATTGAAAGGCTAAAAATTATAAAGACGAAAGCCTCAAAGTAATCTATAAAGTGATTTCAATATCAAAAAAAATCACAGTAGATTTGTGTACATGTGTTGATTTTCAAATGGATTCTATGATTTGTATCAGAACATAAAGTAGCCAAGACTTTCGAAGAAAACCTGAGAGGACCTATTTTATCAGATATCAATAGGTATTGATAATAAAGCCACAGTAACTAAGATACCTTGGTAAGATGGAATTGGAAGGAGTATAGACAATTTTTTTTTCAATGGACCAAAACAGGGTACAGAAAGCAGACCCACATATACACAGACTTTTGTTTTGTATACAGGTAGCACTACCCATTTGGATAAAGTAGGTGAAGGGGATTAAGACTATGATCTTCCTGTTGTAAGTCGTGGGGATACAATGTACGTGTAGGAAATATAGTCAATAATATTGTAATAATTGTGTGGTGACAGCTAACAGGACTTATTGTGGTAACCATTTTATAATTTATATAAATAACAAATAACTAACTATATTGTACCCCTGAAACTAATACAATACTGTATGTTAATTATTCTTCAATTTAAAGACTTTTTTTTAAAGATAGCTATAACTCAGGGGGAAAAAATTCCTAGGGCAAAATAACTTTGAAACCAAAATCAGTCAAAAGGAGAAATAAAGTGAAAGAAACCCATTTATTGCTTACAAGCAGTCATCCACTTCTGCTTTCCCAGATCTCTCACAAACTGGCTGCAGAAATGGACCCCACCCAGCTTCTCCTGTCCAGATATGCCCTCACTCCTCCTTGTAATTACCTATTGATATGGAGATGAACTACTTAGATCCACCCCTTGGAGATACCTGTTGGTATGGAGATGCACTAAGGCCAGGAGAGAAATTCTGGAAATATTGCACTTTTACCCACAGTAGCACTGCATAGCATCTGGGAAAAGCTGGGGAAGATTAATTACTGATATGGAAAAAAATGAAACATTACCACTGCTTCACAGTATAATCAAAAATCAATTTCAGATGGATTGAAGACTTAAATGTGAAAGGTAAAACAATAAATAAAGCTTCCAGAAGGTATTATGGGAGAATATCAGGATTTGGGGGTAGAGAAAGAAAACAGGACCCAAAAAGCAAAACCCAAAAGGGAAAGATTAATAAACTGCACTACACTGAAATTATGAATTTAAGTTCATAAAAAGACTCTATTTAGGTAATAAAAAGTAGGAGAAGACATTTTCAACCCAGAAAATTTAAGAGTGTATATCTAGAATATATGAAGAATCCTTCTAATTGATAGGACAAATTAATCAATTAAAAAATGGTTCTCCTAAATAGACTCTTCACAAAAGAAAATATCCAAATGGCTAGTAAACATATAAATAGGCTGTCATTCACACTGACCATCGGGGAAATGCACGACACTCATCAGCATGTATAAAATTTAAAAGACCGGCAATATCACGCTTGTGATGCAATAGGAACTTTTATCCCCTTCAGGTGGAGTGTAAATTAGTATGATCACTGAAAAACTATTGAAATAGTCATGCATACCTGTAACTCGAGGAGAGGAAATCCCGGGACAAAATACCTCTAAAACTGAAATCAGTCAAAGGGAGAAATAAATTTTAATACCTGTTTATTGCTAACAAACTGCAGCCTAGGAGCCATCTCTTTCCTGCTCAGGCAGAAGCAAGCGAAGCCTCCCCCTCTCGTGTTCTGAAAAGCCCTCGGTCACCCAGGAATTATGCACCAATATGAAGATGAACTACCTCTCTCCACCCCTTAGGAATGCCGGTTGATACGAAGATGCACTAAAGCCAGGTGAAAGATTCTCAGAATTCTGCCATTTTACCCACAGGTCATCCCTCCAGAAATCTTGCCTTGCAATCTACTCATTCTCCCTTTTCTGCAATGGTCCTTGGGTAAGAAAACTGGAGCATTGTAACCAGGCTAATGACATACAATAGCAACAGCAATAATATCATGATAATCCTTCAGCCAGAGGATTCAGCTAGGTTCAAAGTCCATAGCTCACCCATTCCACAGGCAGGCAGTAGCAATCATCACACAGCAGCTGCAGCCAGGGGGCACATCCAGGCCACAGGACTGTAGAAGAAAATAACCTTAAAGGCAATATATGTTTTGAAAATAACCAGTAAAGGCAAATCTTGTCCATCAGGTAGAATACATGCAAGAGAGTGGTCCTGTGATAGGACAGTGGCAGGGATGGGATCTCATCCTGGTCTAGTATATCAGACTTTCTCCCCACTCCCTGTGGGAGTTACAGATGGGTCAATATATAGGGCTACAGGAGGTACATGCACTGGCCATAAAGATAAAGCAAAACTTCCCCATAAGATGCTCTTACCTCCTGGACGTTTGGGGTACACTACGGTGATCTTTGGGGGCCACTCTGCTGTTACTCCAGGAATACACACAAGGCCAGCTTCCAGGCCTTTTCCCCAAGGTGCCAGAAGGGCCAGCCATTGCTGGTCCATGTGTCAAAATGTCCAGGGCCACATCCACTCAACAGAGTCTCCAGGGTTTAATGCAGTTGGGGCTGGCAGCAGAATGTTGCTCTGCTGGCCATATCCTGGCTTCAATAACTCTTCTTCAGTTTGCACATACAGTTGTATAAGAGAGGTAGCAATGTGTGTTAGCATGTCCACAGGGCTCAAGGCTCCTTTTTGAGGCTTCTCATTCAAACGCAGTAGCACTGTCCATAAGCAAACTGACCAGCCCTGTAGACTCTTAGTGTCCAACTTCAGGCCAGATTTCAACAAACCATTGTACCTCTCTATCATGCCTACACCAGTAGGGTTATATGGTACATGAAACTTCCACTTTATTTCTAATTGCTGCACCCATCCTTGTAACACATGTCCAGTAAAGTGGGTGCCTTGATTGCTCTCCATCACCTGCAGCTGGCCATAGGCTGCAGAGAGATGCTCTAGGCCCCTCTTGGTGGTTTGCTGATCTGCACGACGTGCAGGAAAAGCAACTAATAGTCCAGTAGCTGTGTCCACACAAGTCATGGCATACTGATATCCTTCTGATATGGGCAGAGGCCCAATATAGTCTACCTGCCACCTGACTAGTGGTATCAGCCCCTTTACTATTGTGCCATGTTGCTGTGGGACTCAGTGTAGGTCTCTCTTAGAGCACACAAGGCACTCCTCCTGGGCTGTACTGACTTCTTCAGAGGTCAACGGAAAGCCCCACCAACAGGCTACAGCCCACATTTTCTCCTGCTCCATGTGCAGCAAATATTGATGTAACCATTGGGCCACATCAGAAGCAGGCTTTCCTTCTAGCCAGTGCACATAGGCCAATGTGTCTGCTTCATCATTCCCTGGGGTTGGCAAAGGCAAATGGCCAGTCACATGATATACAGTAACAGTCTTAGTCTGACCAGAGGCCTATAGGTCTTGCCACAACTCTTGCCCACAAAGGGGCTGGTGACCAACCATCCAGTTGGCATGGTATTCTGTTGGTAGCCATGGGGTCAGGCCCTGACAGATGGCCCAGCTGTCAGTACAGATAACTATGAGGGAAGGCTTGGGGTGATCACTAGCCATACTGCCCACAACAGCCTACTGACTGCTCTTCCCCTCTCTATCCTTCATCCATATTGTCTCAGTCTTAGGATGGAAAGCCACAGCCCTCCACTTCAGGGACTAGCCACGACTGGAGCCATCTGTATATCAAACATCTTCAGGTATAGGGGCTTTTCCATCCTGATAAGGGCTGTTGGCTACCAATGGCTCAAAAACAAGTTCTTTCTGCTTTCCACTGGTATGTCACTGGCCCCAATAAGCATTGGAGTTCTCCACTTAAGGGGCTAGTAGAGAGGGCACTGCACTGCTATAAATATGCACCCCATTTGCCAGTGTAGGTGTCTGTGCCATGCCACTCCATGGCCTTTGGGTCCAGTCTCACACACACCCCGCAATGGGAGAGGTGGTTATTACCTTGGTTGTAGCTGTTCCAGCGATGGGCTCTGTAGCCAGCAAGGCATGGTACACAGCAGCCAGTTGCTTCTCTATCAAGGTGTACTGAACCTCTGCTCCTTTCCATAGTTGTGACCAGAATCCAATGGGTTGGCAAATTCTGCAGCTTTCTGTGTCTCCACCCTTCTCCAGTTCTGGAGAATGTGCTACCACTCTAGGAGGTACTTTACCCTAGACCAATTCCCCACTAGGGTCTCCCAAATTGGAAGCCCCACAGATGGCGGAATAATAACAGATGAAGCTGTACCCTCTGCTGCTGCATCCACTGGGGCCTCCCCACTATCCATAGGGGAGGGGAGGGGGGCTTCCAGGCATCTCCCCACCATCTCTAGTGGCAGCCCTTCCAAAGGCTGCACCTTATTTAGACAGATTTCAGGTTCAGCGGTCCTGCCGACTGACTACTGCCAGATGTAACTCTGGGGAGAGGAAATCCCGGGGCAAAATACCTCTAAAACCAAAATCAGTTAAAGGGAGAAATAAAGTTTAAAACCTGTTTATTGCTTACAAACTGTGGCCCAGGGGCCATTTCTTTCCTGTTACAGCAAAAGCAAGTGAAGCCTCCCCCGAGTCTCTCAGGTTCCTATAAGCCCTCAGTCACCAGGTAATACGCATTGATATGGAAATGAGCTACTCTCTCCACCCCTGAAGAACACCTGTTGATATGGAGATGCACTAAAACTGGGGTGAGAGATTCTGGAAATTCTGCAATTTTACCCACAATACCCTATGAACCTATGTAGCAGGGCTGGCTACATAATTTGTGAGTCTACTGCAAAATAAAAATATAGTACCTTTTGTTCAAATAGCAGAAAAAAAATTACTGTTAACTTTACCAAAACATAAAAATGTTTCCTTTCTTCCACAGTCTCTCTGGCAACTTGTCATGCTGTTTATTTGCTCTTTAATGCCAATCTAAGTAAAGAATTAAAATTTTTAATAACTATTCCAAATTTTACCATTCATCTCTATAATATGCAATGCTAGTTTTAAGTGCAAATATAAGGGCATTTAACTTGTATGTGGAATCACCGTAATTACACAATTTGTATTTTATAACCATGTACACACACACTTGTTTTGTTCTACGAAAACTGTGGAAACATTGCACAAAGCTAAATCTTCTGTTTTTTATCTCACTTCCTGATATGCTCATATTCTATAAACATTCTCTGTTGATGGTTTCCTGCTGACTAAGGAAGAACTTAAAGGAAAAGAAACTAGAGTTTGTGCCATCTTTGCTTTCCTTCTGGATCATCAGTTTCAGAGTTAAGTGGTTGGCTAATAAAGGGAAGCCATGACTCTTAAAAGGCATTGCCTGCTTCATGCAAATTCTGATTTGAATGCAAGAGTGGTCCCTCAAGACTGTTAGTGCCCCACTTCCTCAGTCTGTGAAGTACTACACTTACCTTAAACTTGCTTTGTGTCTAACAGCCCCACTGTTAGAAACCCACTGGAATTCTGTGTTTGTGGGGCATTTGGTCATATGCAAATGAAACCATCAGAAACTGGTAGCATGCTCACCTTTGTCCTCTGCTTATTAGATGCTCATTATCCCATCAGACTTCAATTATGAAAGACAAGTTTCAAGATAATATTATTAACGATTTCAAGACAGCAAGAGCAGAATATTAAACCAAGCACAGGAACTGTGTAAGCACAGGGCCCTGAGCAATTATACAAATGGCGTGTCTATGGTGACAGCCTTGCCCAGTAGATCTACTCCCAGATTTATAGCCAACAGAAATGCATGCATATGTGCACCAAAAGACATGCTCAAGAATATTCATTGTATCATTATGTCTAGTAGCCTTAAGCTGGAAATAATTCAGATGTCTACCAATGTTAAGTGAATAATTATATAGTATATAGAGAGAAATTCATAAAATGGGCTGCTATATAGCAATTATGATTAAAGAATTGTAGCTCATCACAACATCAATGATTCCCACAAATACAATATTGAGCAAAAGAAGCCAAACACTAAAGAATACATGCTATGTGAGTCCTTTCGTATAAAGCTGGAAGATAACTAAAATGACACTAATGGTCAGGATAAATCGTACTCCTGGGAAAGAAGGAAGGAGGCATTCACTGAGAGAAGAATGGAGACACTCGTCTGTCTGTTAGCCCAAGTGGTGATTACACAGGTGAGTTTACTTTGTGATAGTTTCTTGAGCTGAATGGTTATAATATGTTCAATTTTCTGAATCAAGTCATACTTAATTCTAATTCCTTTATTTGAAAAATGGAAGTGTGGAAAAATGGGAAAAAATTACTTTTCTTTTACTACAATTCTACAGTGAAAAGTATGAGTTCATAAACATTCATTTTATGTTTGTTGACATATATGTAGCATCTGCTATGGTTATTGTAGAAACCTATTTTCTACACACGAGCACATTACATACTTTTAAGCTGGAGGCTGAGGAAGTTCCTCTTTCATTACCATTTCAAGTCACCACCACATATATTTACTTGTCCAATGATATTACTTATGATAGCTGTAGGTTGTTCCATATACCCCAATGTCATGACAATGGAATGATTCATGAAAATTATGGAGATTTTTATTAATGTTATAATTTCCTATAAGCTTATGATTATTTGTCAAGATACATGTATAGGGACTTCTTAAATTTCTGCTTGTAATTATCATGAATTGAGAAAAGAAAGAAAAAAGAGCAAGCCTTGAATTCTTTTACGGACTCCAGACACAAGGAGAGAGCAATAGCAACAATCCAGCCAGTCAAAACTGACAACAGTGTCTTGATTCTGACAACTGTTGAACACAGGTAACATGTAAATTTCAAATAATTAGGTTCCCACTCCTAATGAGTTCGTTGTAGGAGTAAATAAGCAGTGGGAAATAATCCTTTATTTTCAATGTGATTCTGGAAGAGGCATCTATGAGAAGAAAGGAATAAATTCTCTAAGAAGATTGAGCTCTGGCCACAAGAGGGTGTTGTGAGGTGCAAAATACACTGATCCCAAGGCTTTGCAATCTATGGACACCCAGGGCTGTACAAGAAATACTAACATCACCTTCATTTCTACCTGCAACCATTTCAGTTTCTGTACAGTGTCCTGCCCTGGGCCAAGGCAGGTAAATTAAGAAAAAGAGGTAAGAAATGACAGTACTTTTCCTGTTTATTGACCATACTTAAAAAAGAGGCCTCTTCTACTTTTGCAGGACCTGATGTTGAATACTCAATTCAGACAGCCTATGTGGATATATTAGGGAAGACTGGAGTAAGGTCCTTTCTGCCATCCTCAGTTGTCCTAGGGAATTACAGTTCCTACCAGAGCAACGTATGACAGCATACCTGTTCTAGAACCATTCCAACTTTTTTGATCATGGAGTGTTACTTATTTATTGGACTGACACTACCCTGCTCTGCATCCATGTAGAAAACTTTTAAATGTAAATTAAAATTACAATTGGCAAGGTTCTATAACAATTCTGTCCTTTTGGAAGAGGTACAACTATACCATGTCTATGCCATGTCTGTACTAATATTTAGTTGTGGCTTTTATATCATTTTTATATATCTTTCAAATTCATGAATTTTTCTCTATAAAAGAATTCTTTAGGCTGGACTACTTTGATTGTTCACAGTTAACTAGAATTCAACAAAGAGGAAGTATTTATACTGACAAGGTAGGTGATGAAAACCCTTTGACCACATATTGTTCAACCACAAATCTGAAAGAAAGAAGCCACGAGATAAAGCCATCAGTAGGACTATCCGTTTTCAGTGCTAATGCAAAAACATGCTCAATATACTTGACAAATTAGCCACACATGCAAGATTTCTTTTTCCTTTTCTCTTTGCCTAAGCTTGATTGTGAAATTAATGACCAATTCCTTTAATGCCTTCAGATAGTTAATATTACTTTAGTCTTCTTTTTTAGGGGGTGAGTTTAAGATTATTTTATATCTTAAAGTCAGACAGCTGAGAAACAAAAAAATTAAACAGTCTAAAACTACTTTCCTCAATCAATACATTGCCTGTGGTGGTTTTGAAAGGATGCCCACGAATTCTTTGAATCTCCTCTCTTCAAGAGGTAAAGGTTAATTCCCTTCCCCTTGAGTGTAGGTTAGTTTTAATGACTAATTTCCAACTATTCAGGTACAGCAGAAGTGATGAAACTCACTTCTGAGATTAGAGTATAAAAAAATCTGCAGTTTCCTCCGTCGGAATGTACTTTTCGGTCCCGGTCACTGACTCTGGAAGGATCCATGTCATGAGCAGCCCTGTGGAGAGGCCCACAGGAGGAGAAAATGCAGACTAGGGGCAGGCCTCCCTCCAAACACTTCCTGCCCCTAAGACCACACAAACCACCGTCCCTGTCTCCCTGACTTGCTCAGTGCCTCCTTTAGCCAAGGCAGGTTGCGCCTCCTGGCCCCGCCTTCTCTGAAGCCCTCAGCTTTCCAGGACTCACAGGGGCTGGGCGGGGCTCCCGCTGGACACCTTGGAAGATCTCTCAGTGTGGTCTTCAAGTGCCACAGGGAGGACCTGGTTGGAAAGACGCGAGGGGATGGTGGGATGCGCTGAGCTACCTCAGCAGACAGCGGAGATGGGTGAGATGGGTCAAGAGGAAGCTGCAGCCGCTCTTTGCCTCCACTGATGTATCACCATCATTGCTCTTATCATTATGTTCAAATTTACTAGATTTTAGGCTTCTGGAGATAAGGACATATGCCTATTTTTCTTCGAATTTCTTATGCCTAGCACTGTGTTTAGAATAGTGAAAACACTCAATAAATGTTTATTAAACTAAATTAAAGAGATATAGATTCTACTTGTACTCTGTAAATCTAGAAGCTAAGGAGAGCCAGAAGTCAGCAGAATGAGAGGCTTTGCCCACATTATGGGAGTTGAGATCAGAGGGGCCCAGGAGTGATTCTGTCAAAGAATTCAGGGCAGTCCCAGAGAGAAAAAGTCAGCTTTAAACATCAGCTGCTCCAGAGAACAGAAGGATGGAAAGAAAGTATCAGTCAAGTAAGAACTTTCCAGTACCTCTCCCCTTGTGCCTCCCTGAGCTCCATACCTAATAGTATAATATTCAGCAGAGACCAGCTGCTTAAGTGGAAGAAGAATGCCCCAGTCCCTTCCTGCCAAGGTTGTTAGCAAGCAGCTGGGGATTGGAGGCCGAAAAGGGAAAGGAGGCTTACCTTTAAATGAAAGGAACATTTAGACTAGGCATGCTAATTTCTGAGTCAAGCTCTGTTTTGCAAGTTAAAGCAACCATGGGACTTTCTGTCATTAAGACCCTTTGAGCTTTTATCCAGCAGCAGGAAAAACACTTATCTTACTAAATACACTTTAAAGTGACAATGGGATGCAAAAAATAAAATTGTTTTTGTTATTACATTCCTCAAACCATGCTTATCCTTTATCCCACACACCAGTATTATTTATTACAATGGAATTATTATTCAGGTCACATTATGAAAAAAAACAAGAATTTAAAGGAAAAATTGCATGGCTATCATGAAAATGTATGATTAAAATAACAGTCCAAGATCTCACATTTAAAAAGCACTTTTAAAAAACTCAAATATCACCTTCACATCTATTTTTCATTATCTCTACAACACTTCAGGTTAGTAACAGTATAAAATATTAATTAAGCACCACATCAAGAGACCTACATACACTTAGCTATCTAAACTATTGGAGTTTGTAAATGTAATAGAGACTAATCAAATAGATTTATGAAGGATCCAGCTCAGCCTTGCCCCTCACATGTGTTTCTTCCCTTCCAGAATCACTGGATCTGGGTCAGGTCCTCACCGGCTGGCTGGATCCCTAGGCCTGGCCTGGGACTGCCCTGGCCCCATGTCCCTAAACTCCATGATGTTCCCTTTGTTCTGAATCTGACTCTGGTACTAGGTCCCTCTTCTGCTCTCTGGGCCTTCATTACATTCCCAAGTTTTGACATCTTCTTCCACGGCTGCAGTTGGTATCTGCCCATCCTCAAGTTCTTGATAATTGTCGATATATTCTTGTTTCTTCCCAGGACTTCTTCTGAGGGTCACTTCCAAAGGATTGGCGGCTTCTCCAAGAAATCAGCCTACAGAGCTGAGCTTTCATATAACCTGACAAATCTTCCTGAAGTCTTCATTGTTGTGTCTTGCTCAAATGCCAGAACTCCCTGCTACTTCAATGTCAGTTCTGTTACTATTTGCGTGGTTGGACCTCACTGTAGCCCTCGGAACATGTGTAACCTGACAGCCTAAACCTCCAGCTCGGCAGGTGCACCAGGGTCCAGCTCCCAGGTGGGTGGGTTTATTGCCAGGTCCTCAGCCTTATTATGAATCTGTAACTGACATGCTCTACCAAATCCCAATAATAATGAATAAACATTTATTAACACCTTGTTGTTCCAGTTTCTGTGTGAAGCGTTATATTATTTGGTTCTTACAAGAACCCTAGGTGCTGTTACCTTTTATAAATGAGGAAATTAAGGCACATGTTGGTTAGATAACTTGCCCGATATTAATTGCTCATAAGTGGAAGAGACCAAACTTATCTCAGCCATGTAGAATTTTCTAGGATATTTGATAATTTAATGCATACACATTCAGCAGGGGGGACATTCACTTGAGCCAGAAAATGACACAGAAAAATTTAAGTCGTGTATAGACTAAGACTAAGGGCATTTTAGGAAAAGGACAAATACATGAGAGCAAATAACTTTAAATTTGTTGATACACAGGTGAGAGAAGATATAAGGAGAAAAGAAGAATTCAATCTGCTAACTGGGAAACAGGACATTTGGCAAGAGACACAAGAGAAAAAGACTATTTTCTGAAGAAGAAAACCTTTCAGTTGCCAAAACTCTGGAGAGGGATCTTAGTCCTGGTTGGACATGAGCTGGAACTGCTCCAAAGTGCTATGGGAAGCTATGGGGTCTGGCATGTGAGCACTTTGACTCTTCGTCCAGGAGGGTTTATACTTAATGAGAAATGAAAATGTAATATAGCTGAGTTTGGAGCCCAAAAGAACTAGGATTCACAGCATCCAGGCTCCACCTCTTACTTTAAGAAAATCAGCTAGTTTTTTTGAGTCAGTTTCCTCAGTTATAAAATGGGAATATTAGTGTCCACCACTCAAGATTATGATGTTGATGAGAGATACTTATGTAAATAACCACCATTGTATCTAGCACAACACCAATGCTTGGCAAATGTTTAATGGTACCAGTAAGATTTGAGAAGGTAAACACCGCCGTGATGCCAAGAAGAGGATTGTGAGCTGTACTCCTGGCTCCCAGCAGTGTCCTTGGCCCATAGCAGGCAATCAATGAAAAATTGTTGAGTGAATGAAGGAGAAAAACAATGAAGTAATGAATTCTAGTGACTCCATCTCAAGGCCAGGAATACAGTTGCTTGCATAAGAGAGGGAAGCATCTGTGCTTCTGAGGTGTCAGCCAAAGTTCTGTCATCCTTTATGGCTCAGGGAGCTTCTAGTTCCCACAGGCTCTGAGGCAGGGTCCAGTCCCGCTGCCACCAGGGATGCTATAGGATGCTCTCATCCTTTTCTTTGCATATGCACCTCATTCAAAATAATAGATGTCAGTTCTTTGCCACTGAAAAATTTCATGTGTCTAATGAGTATTTTTCTAGGCTTTACCCTGGAGGTAAGGTGGGTCAAGAAAAGGATAAGTGAGTTATTTCATAGCCGGGATTCGTCAGTTGCCTGAATCAACTCTTGATCCATATTCACATAGTGGTAAAAGAGCATTACTTGAATATGGTTCATGAGCATTCTGAAGTGGCATAGATATAACATCTGTTACTTTGAAAAAGAATTGAAAGTTGGAGAGAAGAAATAGGAGTTCCAGAAGTAGGCAGGGTGGCTTAAAGGAAAATCAGTATAAAATAAAATCATACTAGAGAAATGCTTAATCATGCAGCAAAAATCTTTCACCACACTCTGAGAGATTCGGTGTGCTCAATCCATATGGAGAATGAAATAAATACAGCATCATATTGGGCTAAAGATTTTTAACCCTGTGATCTTTTCATAAAGAGAGAACAAAGAATTATTTATACTGATGGCATCGGAAGAGTATTGAAACTTGTAAATGATGCCAGCTCACACTGCAATTAATAAATATCCAAGACCCAGTGATACGGAAGGGAAAGCCCAGAGGCTTCAGGTACCCACCCTTTGTGTGAGGACTGAATCCCCAGAGCAAAAATTAATATAATGAAAATAGCTAACTATCAAAACAGATGACTGGAGCCATGATATGGCATTTGGTTCTGGTCCAACTCAGCAGACCAATCTGTGGTACTCAGGTCTTCCTACAGACTGGCACCAAGCAACAAATAGCCCATCTGTACTGCTGGAGATGGTACCAATGAGATCAGACATCTATTTACATAAAGATGGACTTCAACAGCTAAAATGACCCTATATTTGGCATGGCTTACTCATAAAAACTGAGCATTTAGTATGCCAGTAGGCTATAATTGGTCCAATGAATTGTCTTTTTCATGCATGATAAAATCAGTGGTTCTCAAGAGGTTAAACCCACAATTTGCAAGGGCCTGCTTTACCTCAAAGCTAGGTAATTACAAAAGTTATTTTACATGTAGTTGGAATATAACAGTCTGGCCCTTTGTACCCAAAAAATGTTTATTTATTATTTCCTTCTAAAATCAAGGGTTTTTTTTGTTGTTGTATTTTTAATGGTTGATTTAAAAAAAATTTTTTTTAAAGGTATGCACTCTGGTGTCCCATGGACTGGACCTGGATTGTAAACTTCTTTCCAGTTCTTACCAGCTATATAGCCATGGTTATTTTGTGGGTCTCTGTTCCTGGTCTACAAAGTAAGGATGGGAACACTTGTGTTACTTCAAAAACTGTTCTGATGCTAAATGGGACACAGAGAAACCACTTAGCAGAGAGTCTGGAGAAATTAAATATTAAATAGTTACCTCTGCTTTCTTCTTTTCTACCCTCAATGCCCCAAGAGAATCAAATCCAATGTTTTTAAATTTTAAAAGTAATTTGTCCTCAATTTAGCCCTCTGTCCATAAGATGTATTTCTTATGAAGTAGCTCAGATCAGTAAATCTATGCAGCTGTGTACCCTTAAAGCTAGTGTACAAATTGAATTTTTAAAATATGATTATTAATAATAATGTTTAGAGTTTACACTTTAAAAGAATCCTATAAAATTCTCTTGCTTCAGATTAAGTAACCATTCCTAATGAATCTGTTTTATAATTCTGTATTTCTGGCTCCTATTTGAATACTTTGCCTAAAATGGGATATATCTCTTCTTAGTTCTTTGTAGCTAATAATTACATATTTATTCACAAATGTGGTAGACTTTGAAAAAGAGCCTTATATAATGTTCATTATATCTCATATCTGGAAATTCACTATTGTCAGGATGATAATATTTGATTCATTCGCAGAATTGTGGGGTCATTGTTACATTTCACTGTTACATTATACATTGTTACATGTACATTGTTACAATCTTCCATGGAAAGAGCCTGCTTGGTGTGTGATTTCATGTGTGTGTGTGTGTGTGTGTGTGTGTTGTAACATGGAATATACCCCACCGAGTAGAGTGCTTGCTTAATAACTTTTTGTGGCTGATTGGTGATTTCAGCAAATATTAAGCTATTATCAGCCACTGATATGTCTTGAATTGATTTAACTGGGGCAGAGTCGCAAGGGTTGGCAAGATGAAGAATAAGATTGAAAGCAAAGAGAGGGTCTGATTCTCTTCAGGAGAGTTGACTTTGGAGTGTAGGGCCCTGAAGAGGAAGATAGAGACATTGAAGATAAAAATTTACTGCAAGTCTGAGAGAAAACACATAGAAATATTAAAACTTGTATATGCAAAGTATAGGTTATTGTCCTAATGTATTGTTATCCTCCTAAAGTACTGTGTATTGTTCTGTTGCATCATAAATCAAAATAATAAAAATAATAGTGAATTTCAGATCAGTCTTATTTTATAAGGAACTGATCTAAAGTGGTCACCCAACAACAGGTATCAATCAATACCATTGCTTCACATGTTCTGCTTAATCACCTTGTGATTTCTGAATCTTTCTCTGCTTGTAAGATAACGAATCATTACCTAAGCAGAATATAGTTTTAAGCTCCCCTAGAAATTGCTGTAAAAAACCTAAAATAATATTGAACTGCCATCTTCTAAAAAATATTCTGGCATACCAATTTAAACAATGTGAAACCCAAGAGATTAAAAATATGGGTTAATCCTATTATCAATCTTGGCTGGCATTGAAAAAGCAGATGTTAGAGAAAATTTGAGATAATTCCATTTGAATATATTGGATCTAAATTTTCCCCAAATGTCTTGTTAGAACTCCCACAATATTCATATGCCAATGAGTGATTTTGTTGTTGGAGTTGTTGCCTTGTCAGATTGCACTGGATTTTCTGGGTCTGAAATTATAACTTTTGTTTTAGAATAGAAGAGTTGCTGTTCTGTGTAAAATCACCACTTTCAAAAATTTCTGTGGCATTCAAACGGCACATCATTTGGAATCACAGGTGTACTGAGACAGTTACTTATCTGCTACTATATTTTGTATTAGCAAGACAAAATGAGAAAGCAATTTCTAACTCCAACTACATGTTCACTGGCATAGGTTGGTTTAGTTAGATGCCTAAACATCATTTCAGTGGAATTTTATTCTTACTGAATGGCAATTTCTCTTTAACCTAACCTTAAAAGCAAAGGTTTTGAAATGATCTCTATGATCTACTTTGCAAAGCACCTTCAGTGAAAGAAGAAAGCATTTATCACACCTTGCAAGTATGACTCAGTCGGTAAGTTCTCCTTCATTTAGCTCTTATTAAGAAATATACTTTATCAGTCATTAAAAAGAGACCAGGTACATGCATACCCTATATATATTTAAAAAAATAGCTCCTACTTAAGAAATTGCTACAGGGTACTGTTTAAATTGATGTTCATGTAGTACCTAAATATTTAGCACTTGAACCACAATGGGGCTTAGGAGGTATGTAGCACCACTTGAGGTCTCTCCACTGCCAATTAACTCGGAGGGAAATATTTGCCATACTGGCTTCTTGTGTTAGGGAAATAGCTCTACTCCTTGTTAAACCAAATAATTTAAGCATATTGAGTGGAAAATGGGCCAATGTGCAATGCTCTCCAAACTCTCACTCCTTGGATGATATTAACCAAGAGATTGCAACATTGTTGGACTCTGACAAACAGAAAGCTTAGGCCAAAACCAAGGGCATTTGTTCTACTAAATGGTCACTTAGGAAATTGTTGGTTGTGTCCTGGCATTCTCATGTCCACCTGTAACTCCAGGGGGAAAATATGTTTCCACCCCAGGGCAAATAACCTTTGAAGCAAAAATCAGTCAAAGGGAGAAATAAAGTAGGAGAAACCTGTTCATTGTTTACAGTCATCTATTTCTGCTTGCCTGTGTCTCTTGCAACCTGGCTACCAAAAAAACCCACCAAACCTCTGCAGTCCAGGTGCATACCCGCTTTCCACCCCCCTTATAATCACCTATTGATATGGAGATGGACTTTTTCTCTCCACCCCTTGGAAACACCTATTGATATGGAGATAGCTAAGGGCAGGTGAGAAATTCTGGAAGTATTGCAATTTTACCCACACCACCCCTGTTTTTTGCTTAGTATTTTATTCTATTCCCTTTTTCCTTTCCTCTACTATCCTTTCATTTCTCTCCTCTTTATTTCTTATTGGATGGTTTTGTGTAGGTAATGGACAGAGGACAGGCCTTGGACTCAGACAGGCTGCATCTGAGACTAAGCTCTAGAAGCCAGCTGAGTGACCTCGACCAGGTCAGATTTAATCTCTTTGTCTGTAGAAATGAAGAAGTGACTCACTATGTTAAAGAGAATTAGAGATAGTAAGTGTAAAGTTCTTAAAAAGGTAGAAAGTAGTCAATGAAAACAGCTATTATATTATTTTTGTTACTATTACTGATTACTTTTATAAGGTTGATTTAGATTTTTGTAGCAGCTGCTATTGAACTCCACTGAGTGTTTTTACTATGACAAAATATTCAACCCTAGAGGCTCTGGGTATTGGCTGCTATCGGCTTACAGCCCCTCTCTCAAGAGATGCCAGGGAACTTGCATTCTCCCAGGTCACCACTTCTCTAAAGCTTTCTTCTGAGAGGACTCCATTGACAGATCACCTATGAACTTCCATCTGAGACTTTGCTTCTGGGATACTAACCTAAGAAAATAATAATTATTATTAGAAATACATCTTAGGCCTTCCACTATCAACTGGATATTTTAAACATAGCTTAAGACAATGCTAATTATAGTGAATCAAAATGTCCCCTTCCTCATTCCACTTCTGGCATGATAATTTACAACAGACTCACTCATCAGCAAAACTGATAAAAATGAATAACCACTTAATAATGGTTAGCCCTATGGGCATCCAAAAATGGAAATGGCCCTCTGGGCATAGAACAAATGAGCAAAGATTTATTCAAGGATATTTACTAAAACTTAATGAATTTGTGATATTTGAACCAAGATCTACACCCTCCCTTCCCACTCCCAGCTCAGTGAGACAGGAATACCACTACAGACTGGTACAGCCAAGAACACAAACATCTAACGTCCCTCAGTTCCCAGCTGGAGGGCTATCTTCCACTTCCCAGTTAGAAGACATCACTGTTGAAAAGATTAAGGATGGCAGCGTGAGAGGTGGGCCAGAGGCTTCCTCCTAAAACCTCATATGATAAGAAAATACAATTAATACAACTAATCCTGAGAGAGCAACAGGAAAGAAGACTGCACCAGACTGCATACATTATTATTAGAAATATATCTTAGGCCTTCCACTATCAAATGGATACTTTAAACATAGTTTAAGACAATGCTAATTATAGTGGATCAAAATTTCCCCTTCCTCATTCCACTTCTGGCATGACAATGTACAACAGACTCACTCATCAGCAAAACTGATAAAAATTAACAATCACTTAATAATGGAATATTTACCATCACTGAAAGGAAAGGAGCGACACATAGCAGCAATTCACCGGAGAGTTCCGCTTTATTAGGGAAAGGTGCTGGGTTATATAGGAAGGGGCATGAATTGATTGAGGTGTCACTTCTACGGGGCTGGTGGCTATTGGCTAGGTGCTGGGATTGGGAGTGGGGCGAGAGGTGATTGGGCTTCAGGTGGCGCCCGTGGGAACTGAGGACCCCCGAAGAGAAGCCGGAAGTTTGCCATCTTACTGGTGAGGACCTTTCTCCCCTTTCTCCTCTATGGGTTTGTGGACGTTGCTTTCTCTCTGGCTGCTTCCTGCTGAACAGGGGCGGAGAAGGGAGTGAGGGCTTGAGGATTGGGAGGAAAGGGTTGATAGGACTCTCCACAGTAAGGATGAGTAGATGTGGACTTTTTCAGGTTTGGAAATCAATGAAGGTTCCCTGTAACTATAGGTTGGCCAAGAGGATATGGGTGTCAGGAGCCAGGCGTCTGTGGCCATTGTTTCCAGGAACAGTTTCCAGTGGAGAGAGAGGTCCATCTCAGCATGTGGTGAGGAGGTCACGTGAGGGTGAGGGATCTTCTGTGGCCAGAAGCTGGTAGTTCCTGAGTAAAAACTGGTTGAAAGCTTGATTAGAGATTTTTCCGACTTGGGATTTGATGAACTTTATTATACAGGGTAAGAAGAGACAGGCGAGAAGAATGATTATTATGGGGCCTGCGATGGGCCAGAGCCAGGTGAGGAGGGGGTTTGTTAGTATTGACGAGAATGGGTTGGAATTAGAAGCAGAGTGGAGACTAGAGGCAAGGTCAGTGAGTTTGGTAATGTCAGTTGCCGGATTCGTTGATGTAATAGCAGCACTCTTCCCAGAGGAAGACGCAGGTGCCACCCTTCTCAGCTGTAAGCAGATCGAGGGCCCGCCGGTTTTGAAGGGTGACTTTAGCTAGCGAAGTGACCTGTCTTTGGAGAGAGGCAAGGGAATCGGCAGTGGATGTCAGGGCTTCCTCAAGTTTGGCGTTGAGATCTCTAACTGCCCATAGAGAGTGACCCAAGGCTTCTCCCGAAAACCCTGCTCCAATGGCTGAGGTGATCAAAGAGCTACTGACCATGATGGGAAGGAAAGCAGCTCTTTTTGTGCGCGAGGACAAGGGAGGTTGGAGCTCAAGATATTCTGCCATGCTGTAAAGTGTTAACTGTGGGATTAGGGTGACGAGAATGCAGGGTGTATCGGAGTTGAGAGGCAGTGAGTTGAAAAGACTGCCATTACACTAAATGAAGTGTCCCGGTTGCGTAAAACTCTTAGAGCCGGAGGTAGGGGTGTAGATAGAGAGGCAGTGAAGTGCGCTGGAGAGGGGTGGAGTTGGGCCTACACAGTGGTGGATGGTGAGATTATCTGCATATTCTGGTTCCCATAGGGGTATGTCTGCCAGAGGGCAGAGGGGTTGTATTTCTGATTGGAAGCAGTAGTTGGAAATATTAAGGCACACGGCGGCCAGCAGTGGGCGCTGTAGTGATGCACACAAGAAACAATTCGCTGTGTTAAGGGTGTGGTTGAGAAAGATGCTGGTGTCTTGAATGAGCTATAATGAAGAGTAGGAGAAATGAGAAGAGGGGCGGGGATAAGAAGATGAAGAGGCGCCGTCAAGAGTTTGGATAATGACTTTTTCGGAATGTCTGATATCTGATGCAACTTGAGAGATCTGGGAATGAGAGGGAACATACTTTTGAGAGATATGAAGGGTAACTTGGGGGGTTGAGAACCCCCCCTCCATAGTAAACTGAGGCTGTGACTCTGGCAGCTCATCAAGAGTCCCAGGGATCTGGGATTGATAAGGAGAATGAGCTGTTGGGATATTTCATGAAACGATTGGAGGAGTAATACTGTGGGTACTGGAAGTTACTCATGTAGTGAATTGCACAAGACCAGTAGGGACATCTCTTGTAGGTGTCTGGCTATCGCCTGCAATAGGCTTGTTTTTGGTCATAGAGGAAGCAGAGGTAGGGAGAATAAGGGTAGCTGCTAGTGAACACTTCGGTGGAGGGAGGAAAGTGGAGGTATAAAGGCTCAGAGCAGCTTTTCAGAGGGCAGTCTGGTGTGGCAATGAGGGCAGTAACTTTTGTTTGATGCTGTGTGTAAGTCTCTCTGACTTTGAATCGCCATACAAAGGAGGCTGGGGTGGTGGGGAAGACAATAGGAATGAGGAAAAAAAGCGAGTGAGCAGTAAAGGAGGAAAAATTCATGATTCGGGTATGGATGGGAAAGGGGGTGAACGGGATTTTGGAGGAAAGAGGACAGTAAGGTCAGGAGTCTGGAGGGAGGGAGAGTCTGTAAACTTTTGTAGGTTAAGAGATCTTTTAGGTGATGTGGGGACAGAATGGTAAGGGGCGCCCTGAATGTCAGTTTATGAGCTTCCTTCTGCAAGAGCTGTCTAGCGGCTAATGCTCGTAGGCAGGGGGCTCATCCCCGAACTGTGGGGTCTAATTGCTTGGAGAGATAAGCTACTGGGGCAAAGGATGGGCCATAATATTGGCCTAGGACTCTTAGAGCTTGACTGGACCTCTCATGAATGTATAATGAGAAGGGCTTCGACAAATCAGGAAGATGGAGAGCTGGGGCTTCCACAAGGGATTGACAGAGCTTAATAAAGGAGTGTCGGGGTGAGGAGGATAATGGTTTTTTAGGGGGGGCTTTTGCTGAGGTCGTATAGGGGTCTTGCCAACAGGGAGCAGGGAGAAGTTAAGGATCTACACTCTAAAATATCTAGCCAGGCTTAGAAAGGAAAGGATTTCTGTCTTGGTTTTGGGAATGGGCAGGTCAGAGAGGAGCCATTTTCGGTCTAAGGTAATGGACTTTCTTTGTTGAGATAGAAGGAATCTGAGGTAAGTGACAGGAGGGGAAGAGATTTGAGCTTTGACGGGGGATACTCGGTAACTTCTGGACGCTAGAAGGTTAAGTAGGGAGGCAGTGTCAAGTTGAGACTGTTCTCACGAGAGACTGCAGAGTAGAAGATTGTCCATGTATTATAATAAGGCGGACTTGGAGTGATCATGATGAAACTGTTTGAGGTCCTGAGCTAGGACCTGTCTAAAAATATGGGGACTATCTCGGAAGCTTTGTGGCAAAACTGTCCAGGTGAGTTGTTCAGAATGTCTTGTGTATGGGTCCGTCCAGGTGAAGATGAAAAAATCTTGGGAGCAGGGGCTTAGAGGGATAGAAAAATGGGTCCTTGAGATATAGGACTGAGAAGTGGGAAGCCAAGGCAGGGATCTGCGATAAAAGGCTGTATGGATTTGGAACTAAGGGATGGATAGGGACAATGGCTATATTGATGAGGAGAAGGTCTTGGACAAGGCGGAAAGATCTGTTGGTTTTTTTAACAGCTAATATGGGGGTATTAAATGGGGAGTGAGTGGGTCTGAGGTAATTTTTGTTTAAGAGATCTTGAATGATGGGTTAGAGGCTTATGAGGGCTGAAGTGGTTGGGGGGTATTGGGCCTGACAGATATACTGAGAGGGGTCACGTAATTTGATAGAGGCAGGGGGACATAGGGCCACGGAGGGGCTTGTAATGTCCTAAAGTTGGGGATTTACAGGGTGTATGAGGGCAGAACTGGAGCTTTCATTTGGTAGAGGGGGGTTGTTGGCTATGAGGGCCATCAGAAAGGGAGTACTGGGGGCTGTGGGAGTGGATATAGTTATGGAAATGTGGAGGAGGGAAAGGATGTCCCATCTTAGTAGAGGGATGGGACACTGGGGCATAACCAGGAAGGAGTGGGAGAAAGGTATGGGATTGTCTTGGATTGTGCATAAAGGGGGGGGGGGTTTAATGGGAAAATCTGTTTACCTCTTACCCTGACTATAGGAGTAATGGCAGGCATGGTAGGGCCCCGGTATTCTCGCAAGACTGAGAAGGTGGCTCCTGTGTCTAGGAGGAAGGAGATGGGGTGACCGTCTACTGTTAAAGTAACCCTGGGCTCCTGTTTGGTGATGGAAATGGTCGGGTGAGAAGCCCCCAGGCCCCATCAATCTTCTTCTGCCAGCCCCACTAGGGCGGGCTTAGGATGGGGGTTGTTCGTCCAGCCTCCCCTTCGGGTGGTTGGGCAATCAGACTCCCAGTGGCCCTTTTTGTGGCATCTGGGGCATGGGGTGGTAGGAGATCTGGGGGAGGGGCATGCCCTTGACCAATGTCCCTCTTTTCCACACTTGAAACAAGCTCCTGGGGGGGGCTTGTTTGTAGAGGGGTGCCCAGGTTATGGTTTTATCAGCTGGGCCAACATTTGGAAATTGGCCTGATCAGCCTTTTGTTTACGGCGTTCTTTTTCCTCCTCCTGGTTATGGAAGACTTTAAAGGCCACTGTTAGGATCTCAGTCTGTGGGGTAGCGGGGCCCTGTTCTAACTTTTTGAGTTTAGCTTTAATGTCGGGGTAGCCTTGAGCTAGGAAGCATGTCATAAGGACATGTCTTCCTTCAGGTGTTTCTGGGTCCAGGCTGGTATACTGTAATAGGGCTTGAGTCAGTCTGTCTAAGAACTTGGAGGGGGTTTCGTCTCTCTTTTGAATTATGTCTTGGAGCTTTTGAAAATTGACTACTTTACAAGCTGCCTTTTTCAGACCTGCTATTAAGCAGGAGGCAAAAACATCTTGAGAGCGGAGACTCATGGCAGTGTTATAATCTCAGTGTGGGTCTTGTTCGGGGACAGCAGTGGGGCCAGGGGGATAGGTGGGGTCAGTCCTGTGGGTTTCGGTAGCCTGCGTTTGGGCGAAGTCTCAAACTCGTCTACGCTCTTCAGGGAGGAGAGTATTGGCCAGGAGCATGAAAATGTCATGATGTGTGAGGCTGTAAGACTGGAGGGTCTATTGAAACTCCCTGATGTATGTCATGGGATCAGTGGAAAAGGAACTTAGGCGTTTCTCTAGTTAGGCTAAATCTCTTAAGGAGAAAGGGACGTGAACGCGCACGATGCCTTCGGATCGTGCTACCTCCCGGAGGGGGGGCGATAATTTTGGGAGGCTCTCAGGACTGAGTCTGAGGGGGACTGAAGGGTTCTGGCTCAGTCTGTGGGGGAGTGACGCGGTCTAGCCGTGCCTAGTCGAGCAGGTCCTGAAGTGCAGAAGTGGGGCAAAGAAAATAAAGAAAGATAGAATCGGACCTACATGTCGCCAGCTAGCAGCTCAGCTGCTTACTTCTGCCGCTCTAGTTGGGCTTGAACTCATGACTCTGAATTAAGAGTCCCATGCTCTACTAACTGAGCTGCAGCAGGGCTCCAGTTAATTGCTTATGGAATGCGTAAACAGAATGTTCTTTGTTCTCCATTCCTGCCACATGGCAAGTGGGGGAAGGGCATAGCTAGAAGCAGGGGTGGTGTTTCTACACATCTTCAAGGTCTCCCTATTTTCAGAGTGAGGAGTCTTGGCAAGATATGTTTTTGTGGACAGATAACTTCTAAGGACTGCACCGGTTGTTCTCTAGCTTGTGCTTTCCCATGCTGCGTTCAGACATGGGGGAAGGTGCTTTCCCATTCTCCCTACAAACATGTGAGAAGACAAAGGCGGTCCCTAACAGGGAGAAACAGGTGATGAGGGCAAAGATGGAGGAGGCTCTTGGGACCTAGTTAAAGGGGGGCTGAAAGGCTCAGGCTTAATCTGCAGGGAATGAAGGTGGAGGAGGTGAGATGGGGGAGGAGATGGTTGGGGAGGAAGGGAGAAGGGCTGTTGTAGGAGAAGAAGGGGAAGGGAGTGAACAGGAGGCTTCTGCGGGGGCGGCGGCTTGCAGGCTAGGAGAACTTGGGAGGGGGCGGGGAGAGGAGGAGGCGGAAAGCTTCGATATAGGGAATCTCCTTCCATTTTTTCAGGTGCTGGCAGTAGTTAAAAAGATCGCGAGTGATGTTAGGATTAAGAGTTTCCCTGCGGGCCATTGGTTATTATTGTCTAGGGGGTATGTCAGCCAATCTTGGGAGCAATATTTACGGAGAAGTTTTGGTTTTATATCAGGTGTCAGGGAGAAGTTTTGGTTTTATATCAGGCGTCAGGGAGAGGGTAGCCAGATGCTTAAGCAGGCATTCAAGAGGTGAACCTTCAGGGAGGGATGAGGAAGCTCCCATCCCTAAAGGGGATGGATAAAGGACAGAGAGGCTAAAGGACAGAGAAGGAGACAAACAGGGGAAGACGAACAGAGATCCTCGGACTGGAAGCAGACCACAAGGAGACAAAGGGCGTCCCCGATGATCCTTGGTGGTCTGCGGAAACTCGTATACGAGTCGGAATTTCTTAGGAAGTGTGGGTCGTCACCCAGACTTCCCTAAGAAGGCAGAGTGCCGGAGTCACAAGGTACCTAGTGCTAGCCATTTTCGGCGGACGGAGCAGAAGGAGGAGGGGGGGAAAAGGGAGCGTTCTCATCCACAAAGGAATCACCTCGTTTATGGCTGTTGGAGGGGGGTGCCTGAGAGTCGGCCGCAGCCGTGAAGGCCTGAGGCGGGGATTTATGGCTTTCGGAGGAGGGGCCTGAGGGTCCGCCGCAGCCGTGAAGGCCTGAGGCGGGGAGAGTTCCCTCCTCGTCCCCGAGCATCAGGGCCTTGCCGGACGATCACGATCAATGGCACTGCGATAGCTCGGAGAAGAGTGGCCCACCCCGGAGAAATTTTGCTTAAAAAGTTTCAGCACTGATGGAAGGGACGGTGAATGCGTTTATGACTGTTGGAGGAGGGGCCTGAGCGTCCGCCGCAGCCATAAAGGCTTGAGGCGGGGATTTATGGCTGTTGGAGGAGGGGCCTGAGGGTCCGCTGCAGCCGTGAAGGCCTGAGGCGGGGAGAGTTCCCTCCTCATCCCCGAGCGTCAGGGCCTTGCCGGATGATCACGGTCAATGGCACTGCGATAGCTCGGGGAAGAGTGGCCCACTCCGGGGGGAAAACTTACCTAAAGGCCAGAGAGGAGTAGTGAGTGTGATGAGCCAGCACTGGAAAAAGAGGATGAGGGCAAGCTGCTGCTGGTGTCGGGGGGAAGACGGGGCCCAGTTGGGGTGTCCCGTCTCTCGGGTTTCGGCACCAATGAAAGGAAAGGAGCGACACATAGCAGCAATTCACCGGAGAGTTCCGCTTAATTAGGGAAAGGTGCTGGGTTATATAGGAAGGGGCATGAATTGATTGAGGTGTCACTTCTACGGGGCTGTTGGCTGTTGGCTAGGTGCTGGGATTGGGAGGGGGGCGAGAGGTGATTGGGTTTCAGGTGGCGCTGGCGGGAACTGTGGACCCCGAAGAGAAGCCGGAAGTTTGCCATCTTACTGGTGAGGACCCTTCAGTCACGGAACAGGGTAACATACCAAAGCTGTGGCCCGGTGGGACACAAGCCCTTCCCCCACGTGAGTGCACTAGCGGGAGGAAGGGAAACTGAGCAGGGAGTGTGTGGAGGCCTGGGACTCCTGAATACCTAGTTCTGGAGATCTGCTCTGGGAGCACAAACCTACATTTCATGGTACTTTCATGATACTCTCTTGATTATGGGGTTGGAAAACTAAGACAGGCAGAATCTCTGTAGAGACTGAGATTCCACCTGCTTGTGGAAAGCAGGGATCCATATCTGGCTGCTCTGGGGCAAAAGCTTATACCTGTGTGCTTGGCCCACTGGTTCAGGCAGTGGAGACAGGCATAGCAGCCGGGAAGCAGGAAACAGCTCTTTCCTCCCTGCAGGCACCAATATTGCTCCCCTGCAACCCCCGACATTGCTTCAGGGGCTGAGCAGCTCCAGAGAGCAGAGCTTCTGTACACTAGAGGGTGTCATGTACAAATATGAAATGCCAAAGGAACCTGGTACAGAGTAAAATTAATATCACCCCTGAGAAAAATGACATGGACCTCATGACTCCTCCTGAGAGAGAGCAAAATAAAAATCATTAACATGCTAACGGAGGTATGGAAAGATATTCAAGAACTCAGAAATGAATTCTGGTTGGAGATCCAATCGTTGAAGAGCACAGTGGAAGGTATTAAAAGCAGATTGGATATGGTGTAGGAGATGATAAATGAAACAGAAACCAGAGAGGAGGAATACAAAGAAGCTGAGGCACAGAGAGAAAAAAGGATCTCTAAGAATGAAAGAATATTGAGAGAACTGTGTGAACAATACAAAAGGAACAATATTCACATTATAGGCATACCAGAAGAAGAGAGAGAGAGAAAGGGATAGAAAGTATCTTTGAGGAGGTAATTGCTGAAAACTTCCCCAAAGTGGGGAAGGAGATAGTCTCTGAGGCCATGGAGATCCGCACATCTCCCAACACAAGGGACCCAAGGAAGACAACACCAAGACATATAGTAATTAACATGGCAAACATCAAAGATAAGGACAGACTGTTAAAAGCAGCCAGAGAGAGAAATGAGATCACATACAAAGGAAAGCCCATCAGGCTAACATCAGACTTCTCAGCAGGAACCTTACAAGCCAGAAGGGAGTGGCATGATGTATTTAATGCAATGAAGCAGAAGGGCCTTGAACCAAGAATACTGTATCCGGCAACATTATCATTTAAATTTGAAGGAGGGATTAAATGATTTCCAGATAAGCAAAAGCTGAGAGAATTTACCTCCCACAAACCACCTCTACAGTCTATTTTGGAGGGACTGCAATAGATGGAAGTGTTCCTAAGGTTTAATAGCTGTCACCAGAGGCCATAAAACCACAGTAAGGAATGTAGAGCAGTTAATTACTAAGCATATGCAAAATTAAATTAACTATTCCCAAAGTCAATCAAGGGATAGACAAAGTGTACAGAATATGATACCTAATATATAAAGAATGGAGGAGGAAGGAGAAGGAGGAGAAATAGAAAAGAACCCTTAGCATATAAGGTGAGTTAAGTTAGACTCTTAGATAGTAAGGAAGTTAACCTTGAACCTTTGGTAACCACGAATCTAAAGTCTGCAGTGGCAATAAGTACATACTTATCGATAATCACCCTAAACATAAATGGACTGAATGCATCAATCAAAAGACACAGAGTCACTGAAAGGATAAAAAAATAAGACCTGACTATCTGCTGCCTACAAGAGACTCCCTTTAAACCCAAAGACATACACAGACTAAAAGTGAAGGGATGGAAAAAGATATTTCATGCAACTAACAGAGAGAAAAAAGCAGGAGTTGCAGTACTTGTATTAGACAAAACAGACTTCAGAACAAAGAAAATCACAAGAGACAAAGAAGGATATTACATAATGATAAAGGGGTCAATCCAACAAGAAGATATAACAATTATAAATATCTATGCTCCCAACACAGGAGCACCTATATATGTGAAACAAATACTAACTAAATTAAAAGGGGAAATAGAATGTAATGCATTCATTCTAGGAGACATCAACACTCTACTCACTCTGAAGGACAGATCAACCAGACAGAAAGTAAGTAAGGGGACAGAGGCACTGAACAACACAATAGAACAGATGGACCTAACAGATATCTACAGAACTCTACACCCCAAAGCAACAGAATACACATTTTTCTGAAGTGCACATGGAACATTTTCAAGAATAGATCATATAATAGGCCACAAAAGAGCCTCAGTAAATTCAAAAAGATTGAAATTGTACCAACGAGTTTCTCAGACCACAAAGGTATGAAACTAGAAATAAATTATGCAACGAAAATGAAAAAGCCCATAAACACATGGAGGCTTCACAACCTGCTTCTAAATAACCAATAGATCAATGACCAAATAAAATTAGAGACCAAGCAATATATGGAGACAAATGACAACAATAATCCAACACTGCAAAATCTGTGGGATGCAGCGAAGGCCAGGCCAAGAGGAAAGTATATAGCAATACAGTCCTACCTCAGGATAGAAGAACAATCCCATATAAGCATTCTAAACTCACAATTAACAAAACTTGAAAAGGAAGAACAAATGAGGCCCAAAGTCAGTAGAAGGAGGGACATAATAAAGCTTAGAGCATAAATAAATAAAATCGAGAAGAATAAAACTATAGAAAGAATCAATGAAAGCAAGAGCTGATTCCTTGAGAAAATAAACAAAATAGACAAACCCCTAGCCAGACTTAACATGAAAAAAAGAGAGTCTACTCACATAAACAGAGTCAGAAATGAGAAAGGAAAAAATCACTATGGACACCACAGAAATACAAAGAATTATTAGCAAATATTTTGAAAAATTATCTTCTAACAAACTGGAAACCTAGAAGAAATGGACAACTTTCTAGAAAAATACAACCTTCCAAGGCTGACCCAGGAAGAAACAGAAAATCTGAACAGACCAATTATCAGCAAAGAAATTGAACTGGTAATCAAAAACCTACCTGAGAACTAAACCCCTGGACCAGATGGCTTCACCATTGAATTTTATCAAACATTTAGTGAATACCTAAAACCCATCCTCCTTAAAGTTTTCCAAAGACTAGAAGAAGAGGGAATATTTCCAAACTCATTCTATGAGGCCAGCATCACTCTAATACCGAAACCAGGCAAAGACACCACAAAAAAAGAAAATTACAGACCAATATCCCTGATGAACATAGATGCAAAAATACTAACAAAATATTAGCAAACTGAATTCAAAAATACATAAAAAAGATCATCCATCATGATCAAGTAGGATTTATTCCAGAGATGCAAGGACGGTACAACATTCAAAAATCCATCAACATCATCCACCACATCAACAAAAAGACGGAGAAAAACTACATGATCATCTCCATAGATGATGAAAAAGCATTTGACAAAATTCAACACCAATTCATCATAAAAACTCTCAACAAAATGGGCATAGAGGGCAATTACCTCAACATAATAAAGGCCATATGACAAACCCACAGCAAACATCATACTTAACAGTGAGAAACTGAAAGCTTTTCCTTTAAGATCAGGAACAAGACAAGGATGCCCACTTTCCCCACTTCTATTCAACATAGTACTGGAGGTCCTAGCCACGGCAAACAGACAACACAAAGAAATAAAAGGCATCCTGATTGGCAAGGAAGAAGATACAAACTGTCCCTGTTTGCAGATGACATGATATTGTACATAAAAAGCCCTAAAGAATCCACTCCAAAATGACTAGAACTAATATCTGAATTCAGCAAAGATACAGGATACAAAATTAATACACAGAAATCTGTGGCATTCCTGTACACTAATAAGGAACTAGCAGACAGAGAAATCAGGAAAACAATTCCATTCACAATTGCATCAAAAAGAATAAAATACCTAGGAATAAACCTAACCAAGAAAGTGAAAGACCTATATATACCCTGAAAACTTACAAGATACTCATGAGAGAAATTAAAGAAGATATCAATAAATGGAAACTCATCCCATGCTCATGGATAGAAGAATTAATATTGTCAAAATGGCCATTCTGCCTAAAGCAATCTATAGATTCAATTCAATTCCTATCAAAATACCAACAGCATTCTTCAATGAACTAGAGAACATTGTTCTAAAATTCATATGGAACAACAAAGGATGCCGAATAGCCAAAGCATTCCTGAGAAGGAAGAATACAGCTGGGGGGATTATGCTCCCCAACTTCAAGCTCTACTACAAAGCCACAGTAATCAAGATAATTTGGTACTGGCACAAGAACAGACCCATAGACCAATGGAACAGACTAGAGATCCCTGATATTAATGCAACCATATATGGTCAATTAATATACGATAAAGGAGCCATGGACATACAATGGGGGAAATGACAGCCTCTTCAACAGCTGGTGTTGGCAAAACTGGACAGCTACGTGCAAGAGAATGAAACTGAATTACTGTCTAACCCCATGCACAAAAGTAAACTTGAAATGGATTAAAGACTTGAATGTAAGTCATGAAACCATAAAACTCTTAGAAGACAACATAGGCAAACATCTCCTGAATATAAGCATGAGCAACTTCTTCCTGAATGCATCTCTTCAAGCAAAGGAAACAAAAGCAAAAATGAACACATGGGACTACATCAAACTAAAAAGTTTCTGAACGGCAAAGGACACCATCAACAGAACAAAAAGGCATCCTACAGTATGGGAGAACTTATTTGTAAATGACATATCCGACAAGGGGTTAACATCCAAAATATATAAAGAACTTACACACCTCAACATCCAAAAAGCAAATAACCCAATTAACAAATGGGCAGAGGATATGAAGAGACAGTTTTCCAAAGAAGAAATTCAGATGGCCAACAGACACATGAAAAGATGCTCCACATCACTAATCATCAGGGAAATGCAAATTAAAACCACAATGAGATATCACCTCACACCAGTAAGGATGGCCAGCATCGAAAAGACTAAGAACAGCAAATGCTGGCGAGGATGTGGAGAAAGGGGAACCCTCCTACACTGCTGTTGGGAATGTAAACTAGTTCAACCATTGTTGAAAGCAATATGGAGGTTCCTCAAAAAACTAAAAATAGAAATACCATTTGACCTGGGAATCCCACTCCTTGGAATTTACCCAAAGAATACAACTTCTCAGATTCAAAAACACATATACACCCCTATATTTATCTCAGCACTTTTTATAATAGCCAAGATACGGAAGCAACCTTAGTTGATCAGTAGATGAATGGATAAAGAAGATGTGGTACATATACACAATGGAATACTATTCAGCCATAAGAAAGAACAAATCCTACCATTTGCAACAACATGGATGGAGCTGGAGGGAATTATGCTCGGTGAAATAAGCCAGGCTGAGAAAGACAAATGCCAAATGATTTCCCTCATTTGTGGAGTATAACAATGTAGCAAAACTGAAGGAACAAAATAGCAGCAGATTCAGAGACTCCAAGAATGAACTAGTGGTTACCAAAGGGGAAGGGTGTGGTAGGGTGGGTGGTAAGAGAGGGAGAAGGGGATTGAGGGGTATTATGTTTAGTACACATGGTGTGGGGGATCACAGGGAAAACAGTGTAGCACAGAGAATGCACATAGTGGATCTGTGGCATCTTACTACACTGATGGACAGTGACTGCATTGGAGTATGGGTGGGGACTTGATAATACGGGTAAATGTTGTAACCACATTGTTTTTTCATGTGAAACCTTCATAAAAGTGTGTATCAATCATACCTTAATAATAATTTAAAAAAACCCAAGAAAGTGATGAGTATGCACTATAATGCAAGAAAGGGTATAGTATTGAGAAGACTATTGCTTTAAGAAGGGCTCAGCTTATTCATTTATGGATTATCTAGAGTGATCTTGGAATTAATGTACAAGCTTTGTTTCTCCATCCAGAGTCTCTGACCAAACCCTGATTCTGAAATGTCAGTTAACTGTAGTTACGGGACTGAGATGGTTTTTAAGTTTCCCTTGATTGGATGAGAAATATCTGCCTTCTGAAAACTGTACAAATAAGCAGTGATACAAAGAAATGAATACAGGATCAGTACTTTTGATAAATTCATTCAGGTAAAATAATTTGTCTTCATGATGGTGTTTCACTTATTATGCACTGTCTCTTACCACATTTAGGTTGATATGTTTGATTTACAAGACTCATTTACATGCTTAGAAAGATTTTGCTTATTAGATTTCTAAGTCAGAAGTTTTAAGCATTGGAGAAAATCAGGCATTTAAAATTTCTAATTATAGGTAGAAATACCTAAGGATCTTTGATGAATTACAAACCCCTATGCAATCTTTGGGTCCCCTTCTTCCCTTCTACAATGGTGAATGGTGGGCTTATATTCCTAGCATTATTTCCCTGCTTTATGTGGGGAGTTTTTATGTCCGTGAGGACTTCCAAAAGCTGCGACACCTTTTACCATGAGCCTCTGTCCCTTATAGGAATAAACAACAACAAAAGCTGACATGCACTTTGGGGAATTCCTCAGAGTAGGAGATAGGGAATTTGGGAAGCAGTGAGCAGACTAGCCTGACTATAATCACACAGGACATCCTAAAAGGCTTTGAGTACAGAACGACTGACTTGTCAGTTCCACAGAAGACTCCACAGCAGCTGCTGGTGGGCTCACTGGCCATGCACCAAGAGCCTGGTGATAAGGTTACCTTCTGAGGGTGATGTAAAGGCTCACTTTACATGTTTTGTGACTTTGGGTAAGTTTCATAACATCTCTGAGCCTGTTTCTTCATCTATAAACCAGAAATAGTGATACCAAGCACAAAGGATTATTGTTAATGCTGACTTGAAATAATACATGTAAAATGCTTAGCATAGTGTCCGGACATACAGAGAGCTCTATTCATGAGAGCTGTCTGTTCCTATTAAGTGAGGGGTTGAGGAGAACTGCAAAACTCCTAAGTGTAATCAAGATATTAGAATTGTAGTTCAGTTCAACAAATACATATAGACCATATGCTAATGTTGTAGTCATAGTGCTAGGGATTTATTCACATTTGTTCAACAAATATTATTTAGCAGATGCTTGCAGGGAAATTGACTATGCCTGTTGATTGCTCTGAGTCCTGAATAGTGCCAAAAAGATACTTCCAAATTCTATTTTTCTTATTCTTTTGGATGAATTCTGTATTCATGGTTTTTAAAGGTAAATAAATATTGTTAACTGAAAGAAGAAAAAAAAGACATCAGTGTTTCTCATGCTTCCCAGCTACTTGTTGCTGAGGCAAAGTTCTGGGCAAGTACAGCCAAGAGGTGGGGACAACATTTTTCCACCAAACCCCTGAAGGGTCCCCACCAGTAAGATGGCAAACTTCCGGCTTCTCTTCGGGGTCCTCAGTTCCCGCCGGTGCCACCTGAAGCCCAATCACCTCTCGCCCCCCTCCCAATCCCAGCACCTAGCCACCAGCCACCAGCCCCGTAGAAGTGACACCTCAATCAATTCATGCCCCCTCCTATATAACCCAGCACCTTTCCCTAATAAAGCGGAACTCTCCGGTGAATTGCTGCTATGTGTCGCTCCTTTCCTTTCATTGGTGCCGAAACCAGGGAGACAGGACACCCCAACTGGGCCCCGTCTTCCCCCGACACCAGCAGCAGCTTGCCCTCGTCCTCTTTTTCCGGCGCTGGCTCATCACACTCACCACTCCTCTCTGGCCTTTAGGTAAGTTTTCCCCCCCGGAGTGGGCCACTCTTCCCCGAGCTATCGCAGTGCCATTGACCGTGATCGTCCGGCAAGGCCCTGACGCTCGGGGATGAGGAGGGAACGCTCCCTGCCTCAGGCCTTCACGGCTGCGGCGGACCCTCAGGCCCCTCCCCAAACAGCCATAAATCCCTGCCTCAAGCTTTTACGGCTGCGGCGGACGCTCAAACCCCTCCTCCGACAGTCATAAATCCCCGCCTCAGGCCTTCACGGCTGCGGCTGACTCTCAGGCACCCCCCTCCAACAGCCATAAATGAGGTGACTCCTTTGTGGATGAGAACGCTCCCTTTTCCCCCCCTCCTCCTTCTGCTCCGTCCGCCGAAAATGCCTAGCGCTAGGTACCTCGTGACTCCGGCACTCTGCCTTCTTAGGGAAGTCTGGGTGACGACCCACACTTCCCAAGAAATTCCGACTCGTATACGAGTTTCCGCAGACCACCAAGGATCATCGGGGACGCCCTTTGTCTCCTTGTGGTCTGCTTCCAGTCCGAGGATCTCCGTTCGTCTTCCCCTGTTTGTCTCCCTCTCTGTCCTTTAGCCATGGGAGCCTCCTCATCCCTCCCTGAAAGTTCACGTCTTGAATGCCTGCTTAAGCATCTGGCTACCCTCTCCCTGACGCCTGATATAAAACCAAAACTTCTCTGTAAATATTGCTCCCAAGATTGGCCGACATACCCCCTAGACAATAACAACCAATGGCCCGCAGGGGGAACTCTTGATCCTAACATCACTCGCGATCTTTTTGACTACTGCCAGCGCCTGAAAAAATGGAAGGAGATTCCCTATATCGAAGCTTTCTGCCTCCTCCTCTCCCCGCCCCCTCCCAAGTTCTCCTAGCCTGCAAGCCGCCGCCCCCGCAGAAGCCTCCTGTTCACTCCCTTCCCCTTCTTCTCCTACAACAGCCCTTCTCCCTTCCTCCCCAACCATCTCCTCCCCCATCTCACCTCCTCCACCTTCATTCCCTGCAGATTAAGCCTGAGCCTTTCAGCCCCCCCCCTTTAACTAAGTCCCAGGGGCCTCCTCAGTCTTTGCCCTCATCACCTGTTTCTCTCCTGTTAGGGACCGCCTTTGTCTTCTCACAAGTTTGTAGAGAGAATGGGAAAGCACCTCCCCCCATGTCTGAACGCAGCATGGGAAAGCACAAGCTAGAGAACAACCGGTGCAGTCCTTAGAAGTTATCTGTCCACAAAAACATATCTTGCCAAGACTCCTCACTCTGAAAATAGGGAGACCTTGAAGATGTGTAGAAACACCACCCCTGCTTCTAGCTATGCCCTTCCCCCACTTGCCGATGTGGCAGGAATAGAAAACAACGCATTCCATAAGCAATTAACTGGAGCCCTGCTGTAGCTCAGTAGAGCATGGGACTCTTAACCTCAGTCATGAGTTCAAGCCCAACTAAAGCAGCAGAGGCAAGCAGCTGGGCTGCTAGCTGGCGACATGTGGGTCCGATTCTATCTTTCTTTATTTTCTTTGCCCCCCTTCTGCACTTCAGGACCTGCTCGACTAGGCACGGCTAGACCGCGTCACTCCCCCACAGACTGAGCCAGAACCCTTCAGTCCCCCTCAGACTCAGTCCCGAGAGCCTCCCAAAATTATAGCCCCCCTCCGGGAGGTAGCAGGATCCAAAGGCATCTTGCGCGTTCACGTCCCTTTCTCCTTAAGAGATTTAGCCTAACTAGAGAAATGCCTAAGTTCCTTTTCCACTGATCCCATGACATACATCAGGGAGTTTCAATAGACCCTCCAGTCTTACAGCCTCACACATCATGACATTTTCATGCTCCTGGCCAATACTCTCCTCCCTGAATAGCGTAGACGAGTTTAGGACTTCGCCCAAATGCAGGCTACTGAAACCCACAGGACTGACCCCACCTATCTCCCTAGCCCCACTGCTGTCCCCGAACAAGACCCACACTGAAATTATAACATGGCCATGAGTCTCTGCTCTCGAGATATTTTTGCCTCCTGCTTAATAGCAGGTCTGAAAAAGGGCAGCTTGTAAAGTAGTCAAAAGCTTGTAAAGTCAATTTTCAAAAGCTCCAAGACATAATTCAAAAGAGAGATGAAATCCCCTCCGAGTTCTTAGACAGACTCACTCAAGCCCTATTACAGTATACCAGCCTGGACCCAGAAACACCTGAAGGAAGACATGTCCTTATGACATACTTCCTAGCTCAAGGCTATCCCGACATTAAAGCTAAACTCAAAAAGTTAGAACAGGGCCCCGCTACCCCACAGACTGAGATCCTAACAGTGGCCTTTAAAGTCTTCCATAAGCGGGAGGAGGAGAAAGAATGCCGTAAACAAAAGGCTGATCAGGCCAATTTCCAGATGTTGGCCCAGCTGATAAAACCACAACCTGGGCGCCCCTCTACAAACAAGCCCCCCCAAGAGCTTGTTTCAAGTGCAGAAAAGAGGGACATTGGTCAAGGATGTGCCCCTCTCCCAGATCTCCTACCACCCCATGCCCCAGATGCCACAAAAAGGGCCACTGGGGGTCTGATTGCCCAACCACCCGAAGGGGAGGCTGGACGAACAACCCCCATCCTAAGCCCGCCGTAGTGGGGCTGGCAGAAGAAGATTGATGGGGCCCGGGGGCTTCTCGCCCGACCATTTCCATCACCAAACAGGAGCCCAGGGTTACTTTAACAGTAGACGGTCGCCCCATCTCCTTCCTCCTAGACACAGGAGCCACCTTCTCAGTCTTGTGAGAATACCGGGGCCCTACCACGCCAGCCATTACTCCTATAGTCGGAGTAGGAGGTAAACAGATTTTCCCATTAAACCCCCCACCCACCCTTTTATGCACAATCCAAGACAATCCCATACCTTTCTCCCACTCCTTCCTGGTTATGCCCCAGTGTCCCATCCCTTTACTAGGACGAGACATCCTTTCCCTCCTCCACGTTTCCATAACTATATCCACTCCCACAGCCCCCAGTACTCCCTTTCTGATGGCCCTCATAGCCGACGACCCCCCTCTACCCAATGAAAGCTCCGGTTCTGCCCTCATACACCCTGTAAATCCCAAATTTTGGGACATTACAAGCCCCTCCGTGGCCCTATGTCCCCCTGCCTCTATCAAATTATGTGACCCCTCTCAGTATATCTGTCAGGCCCAATACCCCCTAACCACTTCAGCCCTCATAGGCCTCCAACCCATCATTCAAGCAGACCCACTCACTCCCCATTTAATACCCCCATATTAGCTGTTAAAAAAACCAACGGATCTTGCCGCCTTGTTCAAGACCTTCGCCTCATCAACATAGCCATTGTCCCTATCCATCCCTTAGTTCCAAATCCATACAGCCTCAGCATCCCACTTCTCAGTCCTAGATCTCAAGGACCCATTTTTCTATCCCTCTAGACCCCTGCTCCCAAGATTTTTTCATCTTCACCTGGAGGGACCCATACACAAGACATTCTGAACAACTCACCTGGACAGTTTTGCCACAAAGCTTCCGAGATAGTCCCCATATTTTTAGACAGATCCTAGCTCAAGACCTCAAACAGTTTCATCATGATCACTCCAAGTCCACCTTATTATAATACATGGACAATCTTCTACTCTGCAGTCTCTCGTGAGAACAGTCTCAACTTGACACTGCCTCCCTACTTAACCTTCTAGCTTCCAGAAGTTACCGAGTATCCCCCGTCAAAGCTCAAATCTCTTCCCCTCCTGTCACTTACCTCAGATTCCTTCTATCTCAACAAAGAAAGTCCATTACCTTAGACCGAAAATGGCTCCTCTCTGACCTGCCCATTCCCAAAACCAAGACAGAAATCCTTTCCTTTCTAAGCCTGGCTAGATATTTTAGACCGTAAATCCCTAACTTCTCCCTGCTCCCTGTTGGCAA
Organism: Manis javanica; assembly: GCF_040802235.1. NCBI lineage: Eukaryota > Metazoa > Chordata > Mammalia > Pholidota > Manidae > Manis > Manis javanica. Next base: position 75,488,736 of record NC_133159.1, read on the forward strand.
AACCCCTATACGACCTCAGCAAGAGCCTCCCCTAAGAAACCTTTATCCTCCTCACCCCAACACTCCTTCATTAAGCTCCATCAAGCCCTTGTGGAAGCCCCAGCTCTCCATCTTCCTGATTTGTCGAAGCCCTTCTCATTATACATTCATGAGAGGTCCAGTCAAGCTCTAGGAGTCCTAGGCCAATATTATGGCCCATCCTTTGCCCCAGTAGCTTATCTCTCCAAGCAATTAGACCCCACAGTTCAGGGATGGGCCCCCTGCCTACGGGCATTAGCCTCTGGGCAGCTCTTGCAGAAGGCAGCTCATAAACTGACATTCAGGGCGCCCCTTACCATTCTGTCCCCACATCACCTAAAAGATCTCTTAATCTACAAAAGTTTATAAACTCTCCCTCCCTCCAGACTCCTGACCTTATTGTCCTCTTTCCTCCAAAACCCCATTCACCCCCTTTGCCATCCATACCCAAATCATGACTTTTTCCTCCTTTACTGCTCTCTTGCTTTTTTCCTCATTCCTATTGTCTTCCCCACCACCCCAGCCTCCTTTGTATGGCGATTCAAAGTCAGACAGACTTACACACAGCATCAAACAAAAGTTACTGCCCTCATTGCCACACCAGACTGCCCTCTGAAAAGCTGCTCTGAGCCTTTACACCTCCACTTTCCTCCCTCCACTGAAGTGTTCACTAGCAGCTACCCTTATTCTCCCTACCTCTGCTTCCTGTATGACCAAAAACAAGCCTATTGCAGGTGATGGCCAGATACCTACAGGAGATGTCCCTACTAGTCTTGCACCATTCACTACATAGGTAACTTCCAGTACCCACAGTATTACTCCTCCAACCGTTTCATGAAATATCCCAATGGCTCATTCTCCTTATCAATCCCAGATCCCTGGGACTCTCGATGGGCTGCCAGAGTCACAGCCTCAGTTTACTACAGGGGGTCCTCGACCCCCCACAGTACCCTTCATGTCTCTCGAAAGTATGTTCCCTCTCATTCCCAGATCTCTCAAGTTGCATCAGATAGCAGACATTCCGAAAAAGTCATTATCCAAACTCTTGACAGCGCCTCTTCATCTTCTTATCCCCGCCCCTCTTCCCATTTCTCCTACTCTTCATTACAGCTCATTCAGACCAGCATCTTTCTCAACCACACCCTTAACACCGCCAATTGTTTCTTGTGCGCATCACTACAGCGCCCACTGCTGGCCGCCATGCCCCTTAATATTTCCAACTACTCCTTCCATGCAGAAAGACAACCCCTCTGCCCCCTGGCAGACATACCCCTATGGGAACTAGAATACTCAGATAATCTCACCATCCACCACTGTGTAGGCCCAACTCCACCCCCCTCCAGCGCACTTCACTGCCTCTCTATCTACACCCCTACCTCCGGCTCTAAGACTTTTACGCAACCAGGACACTTCTTTTAGTGTAATAGCAGTCTTTTCAACTCACTGCCTCTCACTCCGATACACCCTGCATTCTCGTCACCCTAATCCCACAGTTAACACTTTACAGCATGGCAGAATTCCTTGAGCTCCAACCTCCCTTGCCCTTGCGCACAAAAAGGGCTGCTTTCCTTCCCATCATGGTCAGTATCTCTTGGACCACCTCAGCCATTGGGGCAGGGTTTTCGGGAGAAGCCTTGGGTCACTCTCTATAGGCAGTTAGAGATCTCAACGCCAAACTTGAGGGAGCCCTGACATCCACTGCCGATTCTCTAGCCTCTCTCCAAAGACAGGTCACTTCGCTAGCTAAAGTCACCCTTCAAAACCGGCGGGCCCTAGATCTGCTTACAGCCGAGAAGGGTGGCACCTGCGTCTTCCTCTGGGAAGAGTGCTGCTATTACATCAACGAATCTGGCATTGTAGAAACTGACATTACCAAACTCACCGACCTTGCCTCCAGTCTCCACTCTGCTTCCAATTCCAACCCATTCTCGTCAATACTAACAAACCTCCTCCTCACCTGGCTCTGGCCCATTGCAGGCCCCATAATAATCATTCTTCTCGCCTGTCTCTTCTTACCCTGTATAATAAAGTTCATCAAATCCCAAGTCGGAAAAATCTCTAATCAAGCTTTCAACCAGCTTTTACTCAGGAACTACCAGCTTCTGGCCACAGAAGATCCCTCACCCTCACGTGACCTCCTTACCACACGCTGAGATGGACCCCTCTCTCCACTGGAAACTGTTCCTGGAAACAATAGCCACAGACGCCTGGCTCCTGACACCCATATCCTCTTGGCCAACCTATGGTTACAAGGAACCTTCACTGATTTCCAAACCTGAAGAAGTCCACATCTACTCGTCCTTACTGCGGGGAGTCCTATCAACCCTTTCCTCCCAATCCTCAAGCCCTCACTCCCTTCTCCGCCCCTGTTCAGCAGGAAGCAGCCAGAGAGAAAGCAACGTCCACAAACCGATAGAGGAGAAAGGGGGGAATGAAGGGTCCCCACCAGTAAGATGGTAAACTTCCGGCTTCTCTTAGGGGTCCTCAGTTCCCGCCGGTGCCACCTGAAGCCCAATCACCTCTCGCCCCCCTCCCAATCCCAGCACCTAGCCACCAGCCACCAGCCCCGTAGAAGTGACACCTCAATCAATTCATGCCCCCTCCTATATAACCCAGCACCTTTCCCTAATAAAGCGGAACTCTCCGGTGAATTGCTGCTATGTGTCGCTCCTTTCCTTTCAACCCCCACTCATGGGACAATGGCTGTACCTTTGGGCACAGGAGAATACTGAGGCCTCAGCTGCCTTTGCCTCAGCTCACAGGGCAGGGGTTCCATGTCAAGGGAGACAAGCCAAACACACCTGGGCTGTTGCCCCCATATCCACTGAGCATTCAGTTCTTTAATCTGGGGTGTCACTTAGAGAGAAGTGAGCTATTAGCCCTTGCCCCAGCACCAGAGCTATGGCTCAGAGGTTTTGCCTGGGAGGAAAAGAAGGCCATAATACAGAGAGCTGAAAAATCTCTCCCTCAATTTTATTTGCAGCAGAGCATAAAATTCAAACCTAAGGGTGATGCCAGGGTTCTTGTTTGCAGAGTCAAAGAACGAACTTAGCAAACACCCAAGGTAGGAGAGCCAAGGTAGAGGCTTTTATTTAGAAATGAAGTGAGAGGAAAGAGCTCCTGGCTCACGCCAGGAGGGGAAAAGAGCTCGGGGTGGTACATTGTCTAGGGGATTTATAAGCAGTTGAGGACTTATGGGAATTGAGGGCTTAGGGTGTGGACTTGTACCACCTGCCGTGCCCTCAAGGTGGGCTGGGTTGTTTTCTGTTTGCTAGGGCTGTTTACAGTGAAGTCACAGGTTATGCTGAGATACCCTTGCGGAACACACAAACATTCCAGGCAAAGTTACTCCTGGCCTTTTGACCTTTAACTGATCTCACTGAAGATGTCTATATTCCTAGTCTGGTATTTTTACCCTAGAGAATTAGTGTGACCTTAACTTTGCATAATGCTGAACAGAGTTTCAATAGGGACTTTACATTGTTACATTGCTTTGACTGTAAATATCTTGCCTTGCTTTTTCCAGAAATCCTCACCTTACTCTGTCTAAGCCCATGGTCCCTGTCTCAAGGGTACTTTCAAAAACAGTGCAAGTTTTGAGGAAAGGCAATTGGGAGGTGATTGATAGATCCATTGAAGATACAGGCTAAACAGTAGATAAACTAGTTGCTTGAGAAAAATGAGAATAGAAACAGCTGGAAAAGCCTTCTTACAATCTGAATAAACTTCAAACACTGACATCAGGATCTGGCCCTTCGAAGAGGCCTGAATTTGATTGGATTAGTGTATGAAACAATTTATTCCTCAGGGCATTGTTACAAACAATAGCACAGCCAATCAGCAATTGGTGGAGCTTCACAGATGGGTGTGTTCAGTTAACCAGACAGAGGGCCCTACCAAAACCACTGTCCTCCCAGAGTGACTGTGGGGATATCCCAGCACAACCCTGAGGAACAACATTAGACGCTTCATTATGTGTGCGCGTGTGGGGAGTGGGGGTGGGAGTAGCAGGAAACAGACTTCACTAAAATAATCCAACGCTTCCCTGAACAAGTACACAAGCTAATAACAACAGCCCCACAGGAGGGACGTGGTGCAGCCAGTACCCAAAGTTACTATAATATATTGTTTAAAATGTTCAGTTTCCAAAAAAGATTTTGAGACATACAAAATAAACAGGAAAAATATGACCCATATACCATAAGAGAAGCAAGCAACAGACTGTCAGTAAGACTGACAGATGTCAGATTTGCCAGAAAAAGACTTCAAAGAAGCCACTAAAAATAGGTTCAAAGAACTACAGGAAACCATGACTTTAGAAGCAAAATATGGTGACAACGTCACATCAAATAGAGAACATTAATAAAGAGACCACAGTTATTAAAAAGAACCAAATGGAAATTCTGGACTTGAAAAGTACAATAACTGAAATTTAAAAATTCACTAGACTAGCGATTGTAAAACTGGGTTAACAAAACAAAACAGGATCCAACTACATGCTGTGTACAGGAGACACAGTTTAGTTTTGAAATTACAAATACATTGGAAGTAAAGGGATAGAAAACATGCATGCATGATGCAAAAAAAAACAAAGCTGGAGGGACATTTTATAATAATAAAACTATCAATCCATCAGGAATATGTAACTGTTATAAACATATGCACATAAGAACAGAGCACCAAATATATGAAACAAAACTGACAGAAATGAAGAGAGAAATTATATATATTATATATATAAATTTTCCCATTCCATGTCATCTTTAAGCCCTGTCCTTGTTTATTATGAATAACGAGATGTAGTTTGGTGACTACTTGATACAGGATTCTTTATTACTTTTCATTAAAAAAAAATTGACATACCTAATAGTTTGCCTAATAAAAGACAAAAGTTTAAGTTCAATAAAACCAAAATAACCAGTAAATTTTAAATATAACCAGTGTAAAAATAACCAACATATTTTCATTTTCCAATCTGTTCTTCTGGCATTACAAAATACGATCTTGGATTATCTCTTCAGTTGGAAAACAGAACAAAACAAAAATCACTCGCCAGGCTTAGCTCTCCGTGTGATCAATATATGGCAAAGTCCAGGTTTGAAAAAATTCACCAAAGCCTGAAACTCTGTCATATGGCTATTGTGTGTATTTAGAGGACATTGATTTTATTTGATAGCAGCTATATAATTCATCACAAAATTCACCTTTGTAAGTGTACAGTTCAGTGTTTTTTACTATACTTATGGAGTTGTGCAACCATCATTACAATCTGATATGAGAACATTTTCATCACCCTCAAAAGAGACTCTGAACCCATTAGCAGTCCCTCTCTACCCCTTCTCCCCAAACCCCTGGAAACCATTAATCCTCTTTTCATGTGTGGATTTGCCTATTCTGGACATTTCATATAAATGGGATCATATAATATGTGGGCTTTTGTGACTGGTTTCTTTCATTTAGTATAATGTTTCCAAGGTTCATCTAGGTTGTAGTACATATCAATATCTCATTACATTTTATGGCCAAAAAGTATTCAGTCATATGGATATACCACAATTTGTGTATTCATTCATCAATTGGTGGACATTTGGGCTATCTGTACCTTTTGGTTATTATGAATAATACTGCTATGAATATTAATATACAGGTTTTTGTGTGGCCAATTTTCCAGTTTTCTTGACTATATACATGGGAGTAGAGAATTGCTGGGACATATAGTCATTCTATGTTAAACATTTTGAGAAATTGCCAGGCTGCTTCTCATAGTGGATACACCATTTTACAGTCCCACCAGCAATGTTGTAAGGGGTTCATATCTCCACATCCTCACTGAGACTTGTCATTGTCCTTTTATTTTAATCATCCTAGTGAATTTGAAGTAGTATCTCCTTGCAGCTCTATTAAAATTTCTCTAATGATTTTGAGTATCTTTTCATGTGCTTATTGCCCATTTGTGTGTGTGTGTGTGTGTATGTGTGTGTGTGTGTGTGTGTATATATTTTTTTTTTTCTGGGGGGGAATGTGGATTCAAATAGCAGTTTGTCCATTTTAAAATTGGGTTGTCTTTTTATTGTTGAATTGTATTTTTAAACATTCTGGATACAAGCAGCTTAGGAGATATATGCTTTGCAATTATTTTCTACTATTCTGTGGGTTGTCCTTCCACTTTCTTAACATTGATAATTATTCCTGTCCCTCTCTTTTTATTTACAATGAATAAAGAATAAATGCAAAATTTGTACAAATGTATAGAAACAAATGCTCTGAAGGAAGGGCAGAAATACAAGGCAAACAAATGAAACTTCGCATTGGAGTGTAAATCATGTCATCCTCAATGCTATAATGCCAAATATGTACTTGCAACAGAGCAAAATATGTCTATCTGTGCCACAGCCCATTTCTAAAATCCAGGACTTCTGAACTCAAATCAGAACCTGCCATTAAAAACACCAGTCAACTATGAATTCCTGCACTATAAATATCTCCAGTAGAGAGCACCAACGCTTTCTTAATATTTTGTGTAAATAGCTTAAAAGCTAGAAAAGGCTTACCCTCCTTTCCCCTTCACTCACCGCTAGAAATATAAGACACAAAGGCACTAATTTCACATTCATTAGCAGTTTGTGGAGCACCCGCTATCCCCAGATACCAGGGTAGGCCTTGGGATACCGAAGAGGAAAAGATACACTTCTTACCCTCAAGGAATTTAGTTTAGTGAAGAAGGTTGCCTCAATATCCCAAGAGCCTCTTCTACCAATCAAAAATATCAACTATGAACTAATCATCCCCTTCCCTATTTCTTTTTTTTATTGGAATAGAGTTGATAAACAATATTTATACTGGTTTCAGATGTATAACATAGTGGCTTGATAATTATATACATGACTAAATGGCCTCTTCCCTATTTCTAACTACATATATACATGTAGAAATACACAAGGACTGTATAACTGTCCTTGTTTAAAAACAGTAGGTGCAGGAGGACCTTAGAGACAATCTGGTTAAAGTCTCTCATTTATACATGGAAACACTAAACCCAGAGTGAGTGAGTGACTTACCAAGATCATGATAAGAGCTTAACATGGGACTTATTACATGCCTGGAACAACTTGATGTTATTCATTTAACCCTTACCAGAAACAATTTTTCAAACAGAAACCTAAGGCCCAGAGAAATTAAGCAACAACAAAAATCAAATGTCTCATATGGGCAAAACCATGATTTTTACCCAAACAGTTTTGCTCCAGAACCCAGGCTTTTAAAGCCACTATGCTACATTCAGGTAGCTATTTCTAAAAGTAGTCATGATTTTCTAACTCATGTCTTTACACTGTCTTGTAATTTTATGTTCATCATTGTGGTTTCCAGCATCTCCAAAGCCAATCCTCTGATCAAGAATTACCAAAGAAATTTCAAGATATTAAGGCACTTCAAAGTCACAAGACATTCAAGTTGGAAAAAAAACGAATGTACCAGTGTGCATGTATATGTTACCAGAAGGAAGAGATGAAGACATCCACAGTCATGAGTAATATAAGTAATTGTTTTTTAAGGTAACTTTGACATATGTTGCCACTTGTATATCATTTCCTTATCTTCTGGAATCACTATCACATACTCTATCCCACTTCCAAATCCCAGTCTTTTAAAATTGTTGATTCTTCAGTCAAAGAATGTTGATTTGTGAGACCTGAAGTGAACAAAACTGGGGGTTAAATCCTGAGATGACCTTGGAGCTTAAATATATCATCTCTACAAGACAGAGAAGAGATGTGTTTCAGAAGGATCAGACTCCATTTCACATCATTTATTCATTCATAATTTGACATATGTTTGTTCCATGCCTACCATGTGCAAACCACTGTGCCGGTTGCTGAGGATGCACTAGTCCATGTGATGGATGTGGCTTTGCCCTGCTGAGAACGAGCCTCACAGCATTCCTCCAGAGGCGTTAGGGATCTGCAGGTAAGCAGTTGTCATCTGTCAGCTTCCTGGACCTCTGAATGACAGCTGAGCTGCCAAAGGTTTAACAAAGTGACTCAGCAAGGCTAGAGACTGCTAACAGATGATGTCACTCTTAGATATACAGACTATAGGGATAAGAGCATATTGTTTAGAAATGACTATAATGCACTACTTGAGTGATTTGTGTAAACTCTAAAGCAATTTATAAATAGAATTATTTGCATTTTGATTGTATTTTGTTAGAATGCATACCTAATTTTTGTCCTTGAGAATCCTGAAGAGCAAGATATTAAATATGCTTACTAAATTGGCAAGTAAATTAAGTAAATCCAGGAATTTTATTTAACAATCAAGTTCAGGCAAAGATGAAAATAAAATTGTAAATTTCCACCCACCTATATATCTGTTTTCATCCTTCAGTATGCTTCCCCCTCACCTTTACTTGTAATCAAGCTGTAACCTACACTGAGGTCTGTGTCATCCACCAAAAGCTGTTCTACTCGCTCAAATAACAGGTTTCCTTTAATTCACGCATTGGGTCTCAATGTTTCTGAGAAGTCTTCCCCATTTGAACCTACTCTCTCCTTTACAAATGTAAGACCTGAGACCTTTGCCCCTCAATTTTGTAATGAAACAAAGAACATCTGGTTTATTATTTTACTGCCCTTTCTCATAAGGTAACCATGCTATATTCAACTATTATAGAGCATATTTGAATCATACTCTCTAAGCCATGTCAATATCCTGTTAGGAGATTCTACTGGGCCCCATATTTGCCCACATATCTAGCTTTATATTTGTCTCTTTTTTTTAAGTTTTGAAAACTTTATACTTCTTGAGGGCAGGTGTTCTGTTACTTATATGTGCTGCCAAGAAAACAATTTGGTGGAGACAGCAAATTGGATGTAAAGAAATTAGCTGAGATAAGTTAATAGAAGTATAAGCAGGTAGTTGGAATGAGTATCTGTATTTTGGTATGTAGGGTTCAGGAGACAAAGCAAAAGAGGATGGTGCTGTGGGGACAGACTGGAGCTCACTTAGTTTGTCCTCACTGATTTATGACGTCTAGCATATCATTCTCCAGAGGATTGCTGGGAGACTTGACCTCAGGAGGCAAAGGTTGCATCCATGATGTGGAGAAGTTAATCCCCAGAAACCAGTACAGTGTTTTGGCACACATGGTAGTACAAAATAAACGTTTGTTGGATAATAAATGAATAAAATAAAAACACAAACTATACCCTCTTCTTTTCTTATATAGTTCAGGATAAATATGTTAAACACATTGGAAAATAGAAAATCCTTCCTAGACTGTTAGTGATTTACCCTAGATCTCATAGCCATAAGAGCTACCAATAAGACCCAGGACTCCAAGTCCATTGCTCTTTCTGGCATATATCTCTTTCTTTTCCAACTCTAAAATGTTCTGAACCTTGTTCATTTATAATTTATTTGTTTTTTAAAAATTCTTAATAAGTTACAGAGATATTAGCTCCTACTCTTATAAAACCAATTTGGAGGTCCCACAAAAAACTAAAAGTAGAAATAGCATATAACCCAGCAGTTCCACTTCTGGGAATTTACCTCAAGAAAATAAAATCACTGGTTTGCAAAGATATATGCACTCCTTTGTTTATTGCCATATATTTGCAGTAGCCAACATAAGGAAGCAACCAAAGTGTCCACTATACATAAATGGATAAAGTAGTTGTGGTACATATTCACAATGGAATATTATTCGGCCACAAAAAAGAAAGAAATCTTCCCATTTGCAACAATATGAATAGACCTATAGGTTATTATGCTAAGAGAAATAAGCCAGGCAGAGAAAGACAAATACCCTATGATTTTACTTATATGTGGAATCTAAAACAAAACAAATGAACAAAATAACAACAGGCTCATAGACACGGAGAAGTGACCTGTGGTTACCATGGGGAAAGGGTTGGGGTGGGTGAGTGAAATAGGTGAAGGGGATAAAGAGGCACAAAATCTCAATTATAAAGTAAATTAGTCATAGGGATGAAAGTATAGCATAGAGAATAGAGTAAATAATACTGTAATATTTTTCTATTGACAAATAGTAACTACACTTATTAGGGTGAGCATTTAATAATGTAGATAACTGTTGATTCACTATGTTTTATACTTGAAACCAATATAATATTATATATCAACTATACTTCAATAAAAAGGAAAATGAAATTTGTACATATACATATATATATATAAAAGAAAATCAGTTTAGATGAGAATTGAAATCCAGCATTCAATGATTAAATGTATAGTATAATTAACAGATGGCCTTATATTAGGACAAGAAACACACATACACACAGGTCCTGAGGGGCAAAAAAAAGGTGGAAATCAATCAAGGTCTGGCTTGTGGTAGACTTGGGTTACTCTGAAACAAGGAAATGAAAGTATCTACTGTGAGGAATCTTACTCAGAAATCAGCCACTTTCACAGCACTGGGAAACTTCATGCCTGGATTCCAACACGGTTCAGAGGACACAGACTGAAGTCTCACAGACTGAAGCAAGCACTGTCTCAGTCACTAGCAGAACTCAGTACAGCTTTTTCTAAGACCATTTTGTAGGAGCTGAGGAGCACCAGCTCTACTTTAATTCTAGGCTTCCAGCCTGGCTGGAAATATTTTCTTAGAAGTCACCTTCTTTTTATGGATAAGAAAGGGACAAGAATCAATAACTGGCTGGCTGCTGTATGGTAGATTCCAATATGTGACCCAGATGACAGTATATATTCTTTAAATGGGATGCCTGGGAAACTTTGAAAGAAATATTTGGACCACTTCCCAGAATTATAGACCAACCAGGGCTGGGAGGCATCCTGCTGCAGGAATTAGTGTTTTTCCTTCAGAGATACTAGGTCACCTTCACAACACCTTTCTTGTAAGTAAGGAGCAGCACACAGTTAAGGCAGAGGGGGTTGTGAAAACACAGAATAACTAGTGAATATTTCAGACTGGGAGCATGATAAGGGACCAACACAACAGAAGTGCATAGCCATCCTTGCATAACTACAGTTTGAATTTCTAGGTCAAACTACTTTATTCCAAACACTCAGGCAATGTCCTACTCATCCTGTCCTCAGAATTCTCACCACTGAGCTCCTTCTCAAGGGTCATTCTTAGAATTTTCCCCAGGCCCAAGGACAGCTCATTGTGAAACCTCTGCAACCAGGAGATTGAAAAAGTCAGGAAAACATGGTGAAGTGTTTGGCCAAAAATAAATACAAATTCTTTATTAATGATAATCATAATGTGATCAGTCATACACAGTTGAGTCAGTTGATTCTGGCAAACTTTGTGAAAACGCAAAACCATGAATGACTTTTCTTCTGAACTGATATCTCAGTAGAAATAACAAACTTGAACCATGATGTTGAGACAATATTTAAAAGCAATATTCCAATTTAGAATCTTACAGCTAACAAACTCCCCCAGACCCACGTTAAGTGTAATTCTCCTTCAACCCTACATGGCTCACCAACCCCACCTGCCCTTGAAGATTCTGCATGCCTGGATATAACTTCCCCATTCCACTACGTAGTTACAAGAAAAGGAATTGTACTCATCTTGTTATTTTTCCCTCACCTCTGTCAGATCCCCAGTGCTTTCTTTTATACACCATAGATGTTTAATTAATTTAAAGAAGTAGACAATTTTCCATTATCATAAATAATTTTTAGAAAACTGAATTGGAAAAGAACTGTTAATACTGGATAACATTCTATTTTTCTTTAATTGTAAAAAAGACTGAGCAAACTAAACTGTTAATCAAGGCAGCCACAGGGAGCATAGCTAAATGTGGATGTTACTCAGTTTTTTTCCCAGGAAAGTGTCCCTGCCAGACCCAAGGTTTAGTTGATTACTTCATGTGGTCATGTATTTCAGCCACCAGAGGACCAACTTGTAGTGAGCCTTCCATTTCTATTATTTATGACTGTGTCATTGGGTGGAGGAACTGGCCATTTGCTCTTCATAGTCATTCCCTTCGTCATAGGAGTGTGAAGACCCTACCACTAGCTATTCTTCTACTCAGTGCAGTGTTGTAGAGAGAATATTTTTACCTCTACATTTTCTAGAGATTCTCAGCTTACCAGAAAGAGATTGACTGAGACCTGAGGGTGGATTGAATTTTAAGACAATATTTGGGGCAGATAAGGCAAAGGCATAGGATTTAGTCTTTCTAAATCCTGCTTCTTCTCTTAATACTTTAAAGTTCTCCTTTCTTCATAAGGCTTTTGCTATTACCACCCACACTGATGGATCTCTTCATCTGAGCATCAATGGCACCTGATTATTTCCTGTGTGTTCATCTAAGTTATGAGCTGCGAAATCAGGGAGCAAGTTCAATGCTCCTTCTGCTATTGCCTCTGTTGTCTAGTGTGCTTTAGGCACAAAATAAGTGCTTAGTACCTACTATGGGATTTATGATCACTATTTTAGACTTTCATGAATTTGGTTATGGACATAGCAACTGAGCCTTTAAAATTTTTATTTTTCCAGAATAAATTGATCAGAGAGTCTCTTAGAGAATTTCAGATACTACTGAAATTATTGAACACATTGCAAAACTCCACAGGTCCTCTTTTCAAAGAGATTGTAATGTAGTGGTAAAACTGGGCACAGGCAGGAAAAGCCAAACAAAATTTGTATTTCTCATATAAGGCCTACACTGGGATGCCAATCATTTCTAGTTATTAAATACTCTCTCTTCTTCACCAGCCTGTAACATGTGCATAGTATTAAAGCACTCTGAGAACAGCATTTGAGGTTTTCTTCTCCTCACTGTAGTGCAAGCAGGAGCTTATATGAAGCACAGAAGGAAGAAGAAACAAGAGAAGCATATGTTTGGTGCTACAGCTTCAGAGGAGGATTCCCAGAAGCATTATCACAAATTCAGAAGTCCACTTTCCCCAGTGTCAGCTATAAATGGCACCATGGAACGTGATTTTGTTAATGAAAATTGGAATAATAAACACATTTATAAACTGACATAAACCCAAAACTAATACAGTTTTGATGAACTTGATCACATTAATTTCCTGCTAATGGTGACTTAGTCTACCAAGCATGGAGTCACTATTTTATTCCTACCATCACTGGAATTGTAATCTAAACATACCATCTAGTTTATAACCTCTTATTTTTTATTAAGGTGTCATTGATATACAATCTTATGCTCAGATTTCACATGAGCAACATGTGGTTATACATTCCCCCTATTATTAAGTCCCCACCATATACCCCATTACAGTTACTGTCCATCAGCATAGTAAGCTTTTCTGTGCTGTACTTCCTTCCCTGTGCCCTCCCTATATTATGTGTGCTAATCACAATGCCCTTTAATCCTCTTATCCCTCCTTTCCCACCCACCCTCCCTAGTCCCTTTCCTTTTGGTAACTGTTAGTCCAATCTTAGGTCCTGTGAGTCTGCTGCTGTTTTGTTCCTTCAGTTGTTGCTTTGTTGTTACATTCCACAGGTGAGCCAAGTCATTTCGTACTTGTCTCTCTCCGCCTGGCTTATTTCACTGAGCATAATACCCTCTAGCTCCATCCATGCTGTTGCAAATTATAAGGTCTTATTTTATAGATGAAGAAACTGACTCCCAAGGAGGTTAATTAACTACCCCAATTCACATAGGTAAATGACCTTGCTGTGATAGAAAAAAGGATTGTGTTCATGGATGTGGAAGGGGGGAAAATATTCCTTTCCAAACATTCAAAGATACATTTGGAAAATAGGACACTTTCATTTTTAATATCATCATTTTACAATGCATATCTCTTACAGCACTCTTTCCCTTGTTTCATACTTAACTCTGTATATTGTTTACCTTTCTCTCCAGGTGGTAAGCAGCATGAGGAGCAAACCCCAATCTAAATTAGCTTAAGAGATCTGTACAGACGCAATGGCTCAAACACTTCAGCTAGATAAGAACTTCATGAATGACCAAATGAAGGAATGCTCTTTCAGCTTTCCCTCCAAGACTCAGGAGGAAGACAGATGCCACCCAGAGCGGAGTGGACAAGAATAGAGCAATGTCACAGAGTCAGTCTTCTTATTCACTTTCAGGGCAATTCAAATTATAGTCCCACTCCGAACAGTGCCTGTGAGACACAACTCGGTCGCATATAACTCAGTTGTGCCATTTTCTTTACTTCCATTTAAACAAACCAATCAGATATGGCTAAAACGCTGAGTCTTTTATAGTGTGCATTTTATTCCTTTGGGAGGTCGCTGTACAAACATTTTTTCTTTTAATGGGAAAGGGATTGCCATAGCAACTCAGAGATATAAATGTCGCCTAATTGAATCATGGTGTTGAAGATGATAGTCTGTGTAAAAAGACTGAGTTAAATCTAGGGTGGGTATAAAAGCGGGGCTGAAAGAGGATGATAAAAATATTAAAGCCTCTAATTCCTGGGTTGGATTAACTTTTTGTTGGTAAGACATTTTGTTCCTTTCCAGACGCAGGGCCGCCTAACCGGTAGTAGGAAACGAGTGGGGCTGCACATAGGGTGGGACTGCAGCTTATTTGCAGTAAAACGCTGGTTTTGAATACAGCATTATCCCTCTTCCATGTTGTTCCCTCCCCATCCCGAGGATAAGGACATCTGAGAGAGGTGGGTGATGCTGGAGGCCCAGAATCCTAACTGCAGCAGCCGCTTAGTTTGGTAGGACTGCAAACTCTCCCGCACAGGGGCTCGGCCCTGCCGCCTTTGTAAGCGCGCGGTGTAAATAAAGGTAAAGGGATTTCCGTGTGTAAGAGGCAGGCTCCCGCGTGTTCCACCCACGCCTTCACTCAGGGCTCAACACAGGTTATGTAAAGAACAAGTTACTCGGCGGTGCCCACGTGAAAAGGCGGTGGCCCGACACGTAATACATACCGCACTTCCCAAGCCCCTGCTCTGGGGCGCCCAGCGGACAGCCCCGGCCCCTGTCCCCCGCCTCCTGAAACAGCCCCCGCACCTTCTCGGCCCTCCGCAGCTGGGAACAGGCACCGCTGCCGCCGACCCGAGGCTGCGCGAGCGGCCGGGGCCACACGGCGCGCCTGGGTGACGGCAGCGGGGCTTTGTTTCCACCGGCGAGCGGTGAGTCAACGGCCCCCGCAGCCGCAAAGCCGGCAAACTCTCGGGGCAGGGCAGCTGCAACTTGGCAGCGGGAGCAGCCGCAGCTCTTCCTCCTCTGCCTCCTCCTCCTCTGTAGCCGCCGCCGCGCCGCCCAGGCCCTCCACCTCCTCCCGCGAACTTAGTCAGCGGTTCGCGCCGCCGCGCCCCGATTGGCCGGCGGGACGCGCCGCGTCACAATGGAGCCGGTCGGAGGCGGCGAGCCCGGCAGCGCCGGCGCTTCCCGCTGAGCCCTCCGCAGCCGGCAGACCGGTCAGCGCGGGTGCCGGGCAGCCGCCGGCGCGCCCGGGGGGTGCGGGGCGCACGCTGCGGGGAGAGCGCGCCCCGGGCTGGAGTCGTGGAGGTAGGTGGGAGCGGGACGCCCCTGGCTCCGGGAGCAGCCGCCCAGCCGACTCAAGGGGCGGAGGTGAGCACGGGGTGACGGGACGCAGCAGGTGGGGTTGGTCCGGCAGGTGCGGGTACCTGGCCCCACCTCACCTGCGAGCGGGGCCTGCGGGTTGGTGGCTCGTGCCGAGAGAGGAGTCGTGGCTTCGCTGCTCCTTGTCTTGGGGGGGAAGCAGTGATACGCCTAAGAGGACCACTCCTGGTGCTGGAATCGTTAGGGCTCAGAGGGGGGCGACCGCGAAGAGGCGGTGCCCACCCCGCGCCCGCAGTCAGGGCGCTGCGGGAACAGGGTTCCGGCTTCCCAGACTCGAGCCTCGCCCACCCTGGGCGAGCAGACCTCTCCGGAGGGCGTCCGCGCTGCGCTGCTCTCCTTTGACCCCCGCCCTGGTGCTGTTTGCTGCCAAACATTTTATGCCCATTGGACGCTCATTGTTCGCCTACAATTTGATCGTGGTGTTGGCATTCGTTTGAGGAAGAAGGGGTCGACCTAGACCCATTTAGAGAGAGAAGCGAAGAGATTTCCCCTTTGGGCTGCATTTTAGCAGGTGCTGAGAGGTCAGAAGGGAGGCGACTCTGTGTTGGCTTATTACTCTTGTGTCCTCATCTGACTTCCCGAAGTCTATAGGTTGCCTTTAGTCAGATGACATTTGTGGAAAACTTTAATTCGTGATGAGAAAGACTCCCTCTCAGCACCCCCATTTCCCCCTCCCAAGAAAAGGACAAATCTGTCTGTACTTAAAAACACCTTTGTGTGAACTTGCTTGAATAAGTTCTCCTTGCCTAAAAACTTTGAAAACTCTGTAAAAAAGATACCAGCATGAGAATTTTAAATTACAAATACGTAGCCAACTTAAAATAGACCATTTGTTCGCTGCTTTCTAAGAGAAAATTAATGGCATCTGTCCTTATCAAACTGTTCTGTCTCCTAAAAGTAAGTGTGGGGTTGAAGCACACAGAAGTCAAATAATGGAGTATAATTATTTAACAATTCCAGTGCCCTAGATGTGTTCAGGTAAACCTCCTGAGAACCCAAAATGCTCTTTGAGTTGGAGGCACCAAGGTGACTTTCATTTTGCCCCCGGCTTTCCTAGTCAGCAGCTCCACTCTTGAAGAGAATACAGAATGACAGCTACTCCCCCAAGTAATTGGGCCTGTGTGATTTAAGCTTGTAAGCCCTAACACATCTGACACTACTCTCAGTTCAGATGATGAAGGGGGCAAAGTTGTCACTGAATGTACCCTGAATGTACACTCTGGCATTTTTCTTATACCTACTGTCCCCTGATGTTTTTATTATAACTAAATAAATATATAATTAAAAATCTCCATGAGAATTAAATTTACTGTTCTTCAAAACTTGTTCTGTTTTTCTTCAGTTAGAAAGGTGTTTCAGCATGTCCAGCCTAACACAAATCATTTTCACATTTGGAATGATTTCACTTGACTAGTTGTTAAGGTTTGCCTTTAAAGATCATTCCCGATGGCTGTTTCATTCTTAAGAATTCTCAGAATGAAAGCACCAACATTAATTAAAATGAAATGAACTAATAAATATAACTTGAAAAGGATAACAGGTCTTCCAATTTTTTTGGTAGTAGAATTCAATTTTTAGAGCAGTTTTAACTTCACAGTAAAATTGAGAGTAAAATGCAGAAATTTCCTATAAACCTCTGGCCACCACTCATGTATAGCCTGCCCCATTCCCAACATCCCCTACCATAGTGGCGCGTTTGTTACAATCCATGAACTTATACTGACACATCATTATAACCCAAAGTCCATAGTATATATTAGCTTCACTCTTGGTAGGGTACATTCTATGGGTTTGGCGAATATATAATGTGTATCCACATGTATTCATCATGTAATATCACATGTAATATCGTCAGAGTATGATTCTATATCATAGTATCACTGTCCTAAAAATCCTCTTTGCACCACCCATTTCATCCCTCTGTCCCCCCAACCCTTGGCAACAATTGATGTTTTTATTTTTACTGTCTCCATAGTTTGCCTTTTCCAGAATGTCATATAGTTGGAATCATATACTCTGTAACCTTTTCAGATTGGCTCTTGCATTGGTAGTATTCATTTGTTTCCTCCATGTCTTTAATTAGCTTTATAACTCATTTCTTTTTAGCTTGGAATAATATTCTGTTATTCCTCCAAGTTTTTTTTAGATTGTGTATTTACCTGCAGTGACTTAAAATTCTGATTTTTTTGTTTTTATTTTAATATTTAGAACATTCTTACCTTTGCCAAAGTTTTTATTTATAAACATATATTTTTTAATTCGAGTCCTTTTTGATGGAACGTGAGTGCTTATATGTTCCTTTTTTATTTTGTACTGTCCATAAAAATTAGCCTATTTAATCTGATCTCTGATTTAGTGTCTCTCAAGTTGAATTTCCAAATTTTATTTTTGTTTTTCCTTTCCAGCATCTTTCTAACTATACTGATATCAGAAGTGAGTTCATGCTGAATCTGTCATGTTACTCCAGCCTTGGTAGAATGGTTTGCTTTGACTTCTGTAGAGCATGTCCCCACTGCTTTCCTGACTTAGTACAGGTACTCCACAAATAATTCAGGCCAGTGACCACTCAAAAGGAATTTGGGAGGTCCAGTTATAGTGTAGAATTTAACCAACGGTAAAGTGCATTTTAGTTTCTGTCATGTCTGTTTTCATATTGCTGCCTTTTCTTTCATTGCTATTGCCTACTTCATTTCGTTTCTTAACTTCCTATATACTGTTATTATGACTTAGTTTCCTCCAGGGCTTAAAATAATGTTTTTGGCAGATATAGCTTATTTTTCCCTTCTGGATCATTAAGATTGATCTTAAATGAAATTATCACTGCTGTTCGTTTAGAAATTGAACAAACGGTAGTAACAAACCCCCTGCTCTATGACTTCCTCTCATTTAAGATTCTCCTCAATTGCAACAGAATTTAAATGCACTTCTTCAATGCTGCTGTGAACCCATATAAGGAAATGAATAAAAATTGAGTTGTCAGAGCTTCAACATTGACCTTTCCTTTTGCCCTTTTGTCCTTTATGCTGTCTTTGATATGGGTCACATGATTCTGTTTGTCCCTTTCCAGACTGTATCTTTGCACTTCATCTCCTGCTTGTTCAGTTTCAGAGTCCACTGTAGTTCTTTCTTGTCTGTCTCATCCTGTGGTCATTTCCAGGGCTCCACTTTACAATGCCTGTACCTCAGTCAACAGCGCCTTCACAGGCTATCAGTTGCACAGCTTCCATTTCTCTTTTGTTTCCAGTTCCCTGCAGACGACTAAGATCTTCCTCAGCTCATCTCTGATGGAGACTACATTCTTTACTGTCTAGTAGCATATTAATTTTGATCGTTTTTCAGGTATGCAGATTTGAGAACATATTCAAACCTTCCTTCTTCTGTCAAATTCCTTTGCAGCATTTTTATTACTCTCCCCACGCCAAATGTATTGCAGATTATAAGCAGGAATTCTTCAGACTTCTACCTAAGAGTATGAACCCTATACTGTCACTTTGAATAAGTTGTTATATTAAGATTAGCTGCCAGTTACAAAGATCACAAAGAACAATAGCTTAAAGTGGCACTTGTATCTCTTTGACATTTAAAAAAAAAAAGGTTATAGAGAGACAATCCAGGGCTGGTGTTATGGTTTTACAGTCTTCTGATACCTCAGCTGGGTCCACGTTTTAGATCTACCATCAGATAAGGCCCTCAAAGTCATGATCCTAGATGGATCATGAGCCAACGTGGTTCCAAGTAGTAAAAAGTAGGAAGGAAAGAAGATGGGGGAAAGGCAACAGCCCGTGATCTCTTGAGGAAACTTCCTGGAGATTGTCATACATGTCTTGTTACATCTTACCCGCCAGAATTTAGTAATGTGACCTCACCTAGCTGGAATAGAGACTGGGGAATAGCATCCTTATTCTAGACAGGATTCTAATTCAGGAATAATTTAATTACTTTATAATTTATTCATTCTATCCCAGCAACTTAAATACAGATACTTTTTTTGATATGCCAACCTGATGCATCTGAGAAAGCTGGCTGTAAAGTAGGATCTTTTCAGAGAGGGTCAGAGTGTTGATCTGCATTGCCCTTAGCGAATGGAATTTGAAGGCATTTGGTGGGATGGGGTTCATGTGAAAGACTATTGACAGAAGAATAGGTAGCCCATAAAGGAGCAGAGGAAAATGTCCCCAGAATGGAGGCGTGGGGTGTTCCACAGTTGGCTGGATGCTGTTCCTGGGATGGCCTATCTCAGGGTCAGTGGGCTTGTATAGATAGGAACCCAGCTTGGCACTATGGCAGTGGGATACCATTTCTCCTTGCCCTGTGCAGCTGAGCTAATGGGGGATCCTTTGGGCAAAGGTTGCCTCTCTAATGCCATTGAGAGCTGTGGTGGGTGGCCAGGAAGGCTCTGCTTCCCTGTAGTGTGGTGGGCATGACCGAGCCGCCTGTCAGCCAACTGCAGGTTGTCTCTTGCTCTGAGTGCATTAATTTAGGATGAATTATGTTCATCTAAGGATTTTAAAGTTCATCTCTCTAGACAAAACTAAATGAGTTTGTTCCTGGCTTTTTTTCAATGCCAAAATAGGCAGTCCTCAATTGAGCGATGACTTGTCTTCCCAAAGCGGTTGTGAGTCATGATGCCGTTTCTCAGAGGCACAGTGCTGGGCTTGATGGTCAGGTACCCAGGCTTCCCCGAGAGAGTTCACGCTGTGCCAGCACTGCCTCAGGTGCCACAAGCCTTCCACCCTCACCCTCCCAGGAATGGCTTTGGAGCTGGGACTTGCTCTCACTCCCCACTTCCTCTGGCATTTGGAACTCTGCCCTCGGTGGCACACCAACCTTGTTCCGCCTCATCAGTTTCTCAGTTGCTATTCTCTGCCTGGAATGCTCTTTCCTTATGAATTTGCATGACTGCTTCTTTCTCCTCAATGAAAGATCAGCTCAAATGTGACCTCAGAGTATTTACCATGACCACCTCAGATAAAGGACCCATGCCCCTCACACCTGCGCCCCTCATAGCCTTTCAGACCTTGATTTGTGGTTTGCTTGCTTGCTTATCTTCTGTGACCTTTGCTCTCACCAGAATATAAGTTCTGTGAAAGTATGGACCTCTCTCCCTTGTTTACCAGCTCTTAAGCCTGGTATGTAGTCGACTTCCCAGACTTCTCCATGTGATACAGGGCAAAAATGTTTACCCCTTTGGGCATAGCATGGAGATAATAATTTTTTAAAAAAGATAATACCTGTGCTACCTGTAAATGATGGCCTGGAGTTAATGTACTGCAGATCCCTTCTTTTCTCCAAAACTTGCTATTCATCTTAGATACTAAATTTTTGCAAATAATAATACTGTGTACCCAATGACATAGCCCAAAGAAACTTAAAACTCACTCTGGGCTTCTCTTTGCTTCATTCCCCACAAAACTGCTCTTTATACACTTCGGAGCCATTTGTCCATGGGCCATATCCTTCAGGTTTCTTCCATCAGCACTTTCCTCCACGGCCCTTTTACCACCTTCAGCTGTTGATTGTCTTCCAACCACGAGTTCAGTTTATAGGCTTTCCTGTCTTCCACTCCCAAAATTTGTCATCTACACTGTAGAAAAGTAATCATTCTGAAAGGCAAATCTCATACCATCAATGCCTCATTTAATTACCCTTTAATAACTTGCTTGACCACAGGATCAAGTTCAGTGACTTGGTGAGCCAATAATAAAAACTTCCTTTGTCTGCTGCAACACTCCAGTTTCACTTCTTGCCACCCCATCATTTCTAAATCACCAGTGCATGCAACATGGACACCACATGTGCAGTCACACCCCCATACCAGCCATCCTGAATTTGCAGTACAGGGAAAGAGGTTTGAGGTGGCTAGATGGCTGCATTCCATGGCTTTGTTCCTTCACCATGACTGAGGTGCTGGATTCCCCTTGTCAAACACCTGCCCATCTTTCAGGGATCAGTTCAAGCACACTTATTCTGAAAGACCTTTCCAGACACTTTTGCTCTGCCTACTGCTCCCTGGAGCTCATCACTCCCTCCTCTGTGCTGCCTCTGTGACTTGAGCACCAATGCCAGAGAAAGTCCCTGCCTCCTCCAAGGTGCTCCTTCATGATAAAGAATGTTTTGTTCATCTCCCGAGCTACCTAGGCTAGGCATTATTCTTGGTATGTAAATGGACATCTGGGAAAGAATTAAGGAATAAAGTTCAGTATACTTATTACCTAGTCTAGGGCTTTGTTTCAGTGACATACTTTTGACTGGTATCTGACCAAAATTTTAAAGATCTCCTTGGAGGTTAGAAGTAAGAAGATACATTGCATGCTATTAATAGATACCAGTTGAATGGCCAAAATATTTTGTCAATGAGCTAGTGTTTATTGAACATTTACTGTGCTCAGAGTTCTGAATTTGGCAGTTTGCAGGGGATGCTTGAGACAGCTTTTGCACTTTTCTGAAATAATCCTGACTTTGTCTTTCTATTAGAAGTAGAAATTTTAGCTGGCGAGCACAAGCTCTTTGCATCAGGCAATTTTGAATACTTCCAGTTCCCACTAAAAAGATTTTGTAAAACTATGTACTCTCCTCATACATTTAAAAAGTTAACAGTTGTAGTTTTTCATTGTGATTTTAAATAGTTGTAAAAGGTGACATTTCTTATATAAATATTGATTAAGAAAAAACATTCTTTAATGTACTCAATGGAAGCTAAATTAAATACCAAGGTGGTTTCATATCTACCATATTATCCATTTTAAAAACACATGAACAAACTCTTTTAAAAAATTCAGGCATTATATATAGCTATTTCCCTCATAGAACTCATTTCATTCCTCTTCTCCTATTAAACTTAATCCTAATGGTAACATTTTTGTGTTTGAAAAATCTTTTATTCATTACCTTATCATATTTTTGTGACACCCATACATATATACACATTTCAGCTATAAAAGTTCTTCATTGAATTATGACTTTTACTAGTACACAATTGGTGAAAACAAGTACATTAGCATTTTGATGAGTCATTTTTAGTGATAGGTAAAATTTTGTTGAAAAGTTACCTCTCAATGAATACATGGGGCTTAAAAATAGTTTATGCATAAGTAAATATTACTTATTGCTACAGTAAGATAGGTTTCATAATCAAATCAGCTACTTCTTAAAATGTAAATTGCTTAAAAAATTTGCTGCATAGATAAGTATATAGGAATAAAAGCAATATTCTTTTTTTAAAACTCTTGAGTAACAAGTTGTCTGGAGATCAATCACAAAAGTGATTTTCAGCTTTTTGTTGTCTAACTACCTGATCGAGTCTTTCTCCAGTGTTGTTTGAAGTCATGAAAGTCATTTGGTTTCTTGACTCTACAACCCTACACGTATTTCAAAACGGCCCTCTGCTTGGGGCCTTGACGTTTTTACTCCCCAAGACAGTGCATCATAAGTAGACTCCTGAGAAGTGGGATGTTTGGCTTTCTTTTAGAATGTGGGGAAAGGATGAATGTGAAAAGGGAAAAAAGGAGATGCCCAGAAACAACCAACAGGACATTAGATGTTTTGAAGCAAATGCTTTTTAGACAAGGGTTAATTGGTGATACGGAAATAGATTGTGCAGGGTGCCCTCTCCCCTCCAAAAAGCAAGGGTCCTCAAACCCCATGCCCCTGTCTGAAGATCAACTGGTTTGGAGCTAAAGAAAAATTTTCAGTCAAGTTGACTACCAACTGTAAGGGAAAAGTTCCTTAATAAGCCGATTTAAAGATTTCAGGAACATTGACCAGGGAGAGAGCATGGCTAAAGCATATCATGCCCTTTATAAATCCCGTGGATGCTAATTTGACACCAGAGTGATTTCATCACCAGCATCCATTTTAAGTACACACAAACTTTCTAGAACAGTTAGAAATTGTACATTTTTTAAATAGCTGTTATTTGAGCAGATACAAAAAAACACAGGAAAGATCACCAGACACTTGGTGGCAGTCAGCTGGGTCAGTAGGTGACTGGTTTCTAAGAATAAGTCTCAATCCCACTAGAAAAAAAAAAAATTGTTCAGCATTTATCAAGAATGGTGATTTCTTCCCAGGAAGAGGTTGTGAATTATAGCATGAAGGAGGGTTCAGTACCAGGCTACATTTGGGACATTTTTTTCTTTATGGAGGAAAGAGAGGAATTGAGCCTGGCTGTCATCCTACTGAATAGGGAGCCTTACTGGGGTCTGCCTGGTCCCTGGCTGCTCTGGCCCTGTTTGAAAGGACCTTGTACCATTATTCACTTGCCTTCTCCAACAGTTTATAACAAATCTCTTCTAGAACACTGTACAGGAACTTCCACCACATTACTTAACATGCTGTACATAACTTTAACATACTAAAGAATTTATATTCACATTTATTCTCCTGAGGACCTGCAGTAAATGGGTCAAGTATCTGTATCATCTTGTATGATTATCCCCAGGATACAAATGTGCAAACTGAGTTTGTAAGGAGATATGTGGCTTGCCTAAGCAAACCCCACAAATTAGTGGCAGATTGGGCAACTGATGAAGTGGCTTTTTCTACAATATATTACCTGGTTCATTTTCCCAGATGTGTTATTTTATAAAAAGCTCTAAGGGTTGGAAAACTTTCCTTAAAGGGGTCATATGAAGATTTCGATATGCTCATAACATGCTAAATAGAGTGCACCACTCTTAGCAGGCCCCAGATTTTTAAAAAAGAAAAATAATTTATTTGAACTTTTGTTCTGCTGTGCTTCATTTTATGGATTTTTAAAAAATTAATTCATTCAAGATTTTTTTTCTTTTGGGCACTTAATATTTGCCAGGCATTGTGTGACAAGCACTGGGAATATATCCAGCAAAGAAAAAAAAAAAAACAGGAAAAACCTATTGGCATGGCGCATACATCCTAGAGGAGGGAAGGTGGGCAATGAGCAAATTCAAGATAGAATGTCACGTGCTAAGTGCTATGAAGAAAAATAAAGCAGTGTAAAGGGCTGAAGAGTGGTTGGTGGTGGGGATTAGATAAGGATGGTCAGGGACAGCATCCCTTGGGTGGAGATTTTGGGGAAGACCTGAATATTATACTCACCTAAGTCTGAGTTCAGAGCCTTGAGTTTATGTGGGTAAGTTGATTCCAGTTATGGTCTTGTAGAGTTATGTGGAAGAGACTTTAGAGGCCCTTCATTGATTTTTAACTTTTTTATTTTATAGATATGTTTGAGGGTCTTTCCTAGAATAACACATACATACTCATAACATTTGAGCATGCCTTGGCATCATCTTTAGATCCCCTCAAATTCATATTTTTGGTCTATTTCAGTCTTTTTTCCTGATACTACACTAAAGTTGAGAAAGGCAAAGTGAAAATGTCCCCAACGTCACCACTAGTTAGTGGCTGAGACAAGGAACTAAGATTCCCATAAAGTTGTCCATTGCTTTTTCCACTAAAATCTGTAAGTAGCTAGAATGTTAAATTCTCTAAAACAAATAATTCATCAAACATCTGTCTTTTTCTGTAACTGCACATTTTTATTTATGTAGAGCAAAACATCCCTGATTAGATTTATGTGGCTATTTTCCTTTTTTTCCTTTTCCATTTCCTGACCAGTAACAACATTAATAACATTCTGAGCATTCCAAATGTCCCTGAAAATTATGAGCTAGGAGGACTCAGGTTGTCAGCAAGCAAGAAAAAAAAAAAAACAAACCATCAAAGGGGAAAGGGGCAGTGGCTCCCTGGGGTGAAACAACAGTTACTCCCCCACCTGTACCCAGTGACTTCCTTTCAGGACATCTTGTATAAAATCTTGGAAGATACTGTGTCACTTTCAGGAAAATATTCATTATATCAACTTATCTTCCCTGCCACACTTCCTTAATAGATGTCTCAACTGTAAGTACTACAAAATAACCAAAAATTGTAAGTAGTAATCAGCCATACTGTAGGATGAGTGCGTGATTTTCCAAATTGGATGCTGTGTAAGGATTTCAATTTACATGCAAGATTTTCTAATAAATACACCTGGTTTTAAAACCTTAGATGCCTACAAGTCTACCTCCAGTAAATATTCATATTTATTGAAATTTTAGGTTGTTTTCTGTTGTGGCTCTCTTACATACAGAGAAAACTTACTTCAGTTAATTTGCCCCTTAATGTACTGACAACTCCAATAGAAGAAATCCTAGCCTTTTTCTCTTTATCAGTGAAAGGCCCTTTCCTTTATATTCCCTATCTCCACCCAAATTTGGGGGTATTTCTAGCCTACTTTTCCATTTGTGTGCCTTGTTGCTATGGTGATGGGCACCATAGGAATAAAGAACAAAGCAGATATAACAAGCATCTCCTACATGGTTTACAGTGCTAAAAAGGGATCTAGGTTTTTCAGGCATGGCTTGTTCTTTATTGGTGGCAGAACTGGATCAGCCCAGCTGCAAGGGGCCAGTAGGATTACATGCTGATTTGTGCCCTATTATTTCCTCTGTTCTACACTTTGCCAGGAGTCATGAAGGTGAAGGAAGAGCAGTGGGAGTGTGTAGAGAGGATGTAGCACAGAAATTAGCCACATGTAGCCATTGAAAGAGTCAATCCACTGCAAAGACAAATACTTCTGCTACAGCATATTACACTGGGGGGAATCTTGGACTGGTGTTAGGGTTTACCAGCCATTAATCCTATTGATTTTGCATTGTTCAACTTAATCTTTTAATAGAGGAGATTTACTAGCCCAAGTCTTTCTTCCTTCAAGGTATTTAGTCTATATTAGATATTGTTTAAAATTAAATGAAAATCTACATTGTATTTGCTCTTTTCCATTGAATTTTTTTAAAACATCAGTGGTTAAACTACTAATGCATGGTTGTTTTGTGCTTGTTTTAGAGTTTCAATAAAATATTTTCTAAGTATTGTGGAAATGAGTGTTTTCCATATGTTCTGAGAGAAGATGCCCAAAGATAGTTTTCAGACTTCTATATATATGTTCATTCTCTCCTATATTACATCTTCATGTAGCACATTCTTAGATATCCCTAATGAGTTACCCAGAGATCAAATAGTCCAGTTATTCAATTCCTTCTTCTGAATAATTATTTTTAAATTCATTCTTACTTTTAAAGTTTTGCTGTATTTTTATGTTTGAGGGGCAGGTACAGGGTAAAAATAATTCAGCACAACATTTTGGAATATAAGTCATGGGACATCATGCATCAGATTTTTGGAGCCTAAGAAGCTGAATGTTCCATGTGCCTGTTGCACTGTGGCATCGGGACCAGAAGTTCTTTCTTGATCTAAACTTTTCTTCTTTTTTCTGGTGGCTCCTTTCTTTTTACCTGATGAACCCATATTTTGCCAATTTTGTTATCTGCTACAGTGGCTCTAACACTGATATGAAAATGTGTTTGGAATCAACCCCACCATCTGTGAGTTTCTGAAGTGTCTATGCAGTATACCCCTCCCTGCCAAAATCAGCTTTCCCCTCTGTAAAAAGAATAAAAGAGAAGGTGCTAGAGAGGGAGTTGTAATACCCAGTGCTGATTCTGGCTCAGTCTTTGCCAGGGGTGGGCTTGGAGATGGATTTGTAACCCTATAAAATGCACACAGCTTTATCAGGAAGAGCCCAGGAGCTGCAAGGAAGGGTTTGAAACAGAAGGCAGCATCAGATTTACTTTAGGAAGTAATGCTGGCAGCTGAGTGGGGGATGTATTCTGGATGAGATGGTGCTGGGGGACCACATAGGGCAGTGAAGCAGAGGAGACTCGTATGAGAGAAACTTGAGAAAGAAGTCATAGGATTAGTCATATTTACCTTCATCACACGGATCCTATGGTAATTATTTAACTCATACTATGCTTCCTGAAGTTTTACTAGTTTTGCAATAACTTCTAACTTTTTAATCATTTTTCATAGGAGGAATGGATTAAGTTCTCTCCTGATTGTGTTTGGATCCCTCAAATCCCCCATTTCAGATTGCTGATGAGAGTACATTATATTAATACAACTTTAATAATCACAGATGCTGCTATTGACTGAATGTTTGTCCCCCTACCAAAATTCATATGTCAAAACCTAACCCCCAATGTCACGGTATTAGGAGGTGGGCCTTTGGAGGTAACTGGCTCCTGAGAGAAGAGCCCCAGTGAGTGAGGTCAGTGCCCTTATGAAAGAGTCTCCAGGGAGCGCCCTTGCCCCTTCCACCGCAGTGGGGGGAGTCGGTGGGCCAGAAAGTGAGTTCTCACCAGACACCGAATCTTCTGGTACCTTGATATTGGACTTCTCAGCCTCTAAAAGCACTTGTTGATTAACCCATCCAGTTAGTCTATGATGGCTTGCTACAGTCCAAACAGACTAAGACAACTTCCAATCATGAATATCCTGTGATGGGAAATGAGAAAAGACTTGGTGAGCAGTAGTGTTTGTTCTATGGGAGGAAAAATGTTTCTGCATAGGAGTGTTCTGCAGAAACCAGGTAATCATGCCCTGCAGGACAGCTCCTTGTCATCCAGAAGACTTGAGAACTGTGGACGTTTGGGGCAGGTTTTGTGTCATGGGGAGAACAGAGCAGGTATTGGTGAGGAGTTTGCCTCTTTATGGACAGTTGTTCTCTGATACCTCCTGGGCAGAGGGAGTTCCATTGCTTTTGATGTTATCATCAATGTGAAAGTATTAAGTAGGCCAGGTAGAGTTATTTCTAATTTTACAATGAAGAAGCTGGCATTCTGAGAGATTGCCTTGTTTGGCTAAATTTAAGGCAGATGGTAGGCAGATGTAAGTTGTTTTGCTTACCTCCACTACTATGCTCATTACTGAATGAATGAGTGCACGAGCAAATGCGTATTTAGTTGTTCAGTCTACCGTTCGTTCCATTGAGTTAAGCTACTTTTTATTCCTATGAAAGATCTCTTTGAACATTGACATTCATGCCAGCTTTCATATTACGAGTTCACTAATTCTGCAAATTTAATGAAATCACACAATTTTGTCTCAGTTGCCTAATCTGTAAAGTGGAGATAACCTCATAGAGTTGTTGGGAGCATTAAATAAGTTGATATAAAGGGCTAAGAAGAATATTTAACATATGGTTATCTTGTTGTTAGCACAACTTCCATGATTCTTGTAATGCACGGAGCCTATTTGACTACTTCAGCCTCATATCAGCTACTGGTTAGGGCCCAAACTGGGCTTGTTTTGTCTTACCATGGAGGAACTATGAAGGAATTTCTACTTTACTTGTCTTCTGATAATTTATAATTTGTCATTTAACTAGGCCTTAAGTGAACTTTTTCCTGGTCATTTTTTTTCTTTTTTTCTTTTCTTTTTTTTTTTCTTCTTCCTGGTCTTTTTAAAAGTTGAGTCAAATTACTCAATTCTGAAAAATGAGTCTTATATAGTTACTGATTGAATAAGAACACTGAAGACAAATCAGAAGAAATTATAGTTGTCCTGGGACCAGATCAGAAAAGTCTCTAAACTTCTGGTTAGCCTGAAACTTGGTCAATCTTCAGAGTCTCTGAAATTCAGCTTTGAACTATTCAGCCAAGTGGATGAGTAAAAAGATCTATAGTCCACATTGCCAATGGATATTTTGAGGTGCGTAGAGTTTAACCTTGAAGTCTTTTGTGCTAGTTGGTTATCTTGGGTACATACTCCAAGTTCAAGTCTCAATGGCTTAAAATCTTCTTTATTTGTCAGAAGTCACAGAATTCCTTTGTTTCTTTTCCTGATGTGCCTAAAGGTGTGTTAGTCACTGACTGATAGTCTCCTTACAGTCATCTGTACAAGCAAAAAGTCTATTCTAGTAAAAACAAATGATGATTTTTAAAAATCTCTATCCACGTGTGTTTATGGAGGACAAGGTGTAAGGGTAAACAGCTGTCTGGTGTGTGCAGCATGGGGCTGAGCTGGGAAAGGGCATAGAGGAAGGAAGCTGTTTTTCTGTAGTTCACCCTTTTGAGTCTTGTGTTTCTCCCCTCCAGTTAAGTCCTCAGAGATGTAACACATGGTGAAATCTTATAAAAAAAGTTCCTTTCAAAAACAAAATGTTTCCTTTTCTAATGAGATTCTGCCTTGGTGCTTTGTTGGCAGTATGCTGGGAATTTTGAAATGTTCTCTGTGTGTTTCTGTGATTTCCACCTAGTAATCTCATTTGGCTTTACCAGGTGTAGCAGCTGTTGTTTTATACCAACTATTGCTAAATTATATTTAAGTCCAAAGTTGAAAACCCCTTTTTTTCTACTTTGGCCTAGGTTATCTAGAGTTTTATAAAATGTAAGCTTCTTCCCCAGCCCTTGTAATTTTCATGTACTTGCAAGGAATCTTATAATATTAATATTCCAGTGTATGGTTTAGCTAGGCTGAGGGTCTCTCACAGGACACTAATGAAGCTTGCAGTGTGTTTTGTAGAACAGTATTTCTTGAGAAAATCATTCTTTTTTCTCCTGAGGGAAGAAGAGACCTCAATTCCATTGTAACTTAGGTGGTATTTGGTATTTGATGTAATATGATAGATGTTTGTTTTGTACTTTGTTATTAGTGATTGTGTTTGGTAAAGAAAAATTCAAAGTTGAGAAGTCAAAGGCTTTGAGAATGTCCTCAGGAAGCAAAACCTCAGAATTATAACAATTTTATTGGATAATTCTGCAGTTTTATTTGGGGGGAATTAGATGTTGAATTTGGCCTTTTCATTTACTCATTTAATGTAACAGGAATTTGCTTAAATAGCAGACAATGTATTTTGCTTCCTTTGCAATCTTTTCTTAGGGGTTCTGCAGTTTGCCTGTTTTAATAACAAGGCAATGGTTTTTGAGGTCTCAGAAATAAATAGGTGTGCATTTACATTCCTCCCAAGATTAATTTTGTTGGTTCTGAATTCCACCTGATATCTATACTATCCATTCCCATGCTCGCTTTTGAGAACTTAAATTTATTTGCCTCATTCAGGATGTAAAGCAATAGTTTTCCTTGTTGTCAAGTCATATGGCAGTCAGTTCTGCATTTACAGGTAATGAGGTGTATCAACATCATGCTCTCTCAATTACAAAACCATCTTTATATATATATATATGTATGTATATATTGCATATGATTCTGACAGTTCGGTGAGGGAAAGAGGGAAGATGGCTGTGGTTAATTCCTATTTTATGGGTGGGCTCTGAGAAGTCGCACCAATATTCCCAAAATAACACACAAACAAAAGTGCCAAGACAATAACATAGGCCTTTTAACTCCATGTCCACTGTTCATTCTGCCCAGTCATACTGTGTCAGCATACCCTGTTCTATACCACGAGACATTTCCCATATAAGGAAATTCGTCAATATGCTGTGCAAAATTGTTGGACCAAATTTCAATTAATTTTATAAAATTAAATAGTTATTCTTTAGTTCTTTCCCTACAAAGCATTTGTTATTGAACTGTATGTGTCTTGAGAGAGGTTTCCCACTTTCCAGGCCAAAGGCATTGTGAGTGTACAGTTTAAGAGGCAAGGTAGCAGTAAGAGAGATGTCCCAAAGGGAGCTAGGACTGAGAGACAAGCCCACTGGGAACAGTGTGGGAGGTGAGACCTGAGCTGAGCCTTGCTGGTTGGGACCAATTTGGAAAGATGAAGTGGGCGGAGGGAAATGTCTGAGCCGAGCTATGCAGGGAGGAATACACGCACTACTGAAATAACTGAGGGTGAAATGACACATCCAGGATTTGCTTCAAAATGATCCTGGGCTAGGGTGTGGTATGAGTTGATAATTGTTGAAGCTGGATGATGGGTGCAAGGGGCTTCCTTACACTATTTGTACTTTTGTATGTGTGAGGAACTTTTAATATAAAAATGGTATGGGGCAGTGGGTAGGCTGGTCTATCTGGAATAAAAGGTTTGTTCAAAGGTATGGTGGGAAGTGATGCTCGAAAGGCAGTTTGGGTGCAGATTTGGTGAGGGGCAGGGGGTTAGTGAATGTCCACAATGGCATCTGGATGAGTACTGTAGACACTGGTTCATTGACTGGATTTGAGTTTTACTTCCTATGGGCTCAAGGTGGCATTGCAGTGCAGCCTGGCATCCTCATCAAGAGTGGCAGCATCCCCACTTTCCTATCTACTTAGGCCCTTCCACATCCGACGTGCTGTATTCAGTTCTGAAAAAGCTTTTTCCAAGCCACAGTTCAGTGGTGGTACGTATCAGGCACGGAAGGGCATCTCTCATCCTAGGAAGCTTCCTGGTAGAGCACTCTGTACACTTATGGTCATCTACCTGGGAAGGACTTATTTTCCCTCCTGCCAAATCCCTCTCCTACTCTTTTCCAAATTCTTTCTCTTGTGCCTGAGACTGGGCAGCAAGAGAGAAATAAAAACATTACTTGGATTCCCCAGTAATATGAACATATATGTGCATGACAGCATCTAATTTAACCTCCTGGAAACAGACTTTAACAGCAGATTTATACACAAGCATTATGCACTGAATCATTTGGAAAGCCTAACACTTTGGGGTAGCTTTCTGAAGCAAAGTTCTGTATTCCTTCCTGCTTAAAATGTTTCTCTACTACCGGGGAAAAAGAGGAGAAGGTATGTCATAGAAATTTGGGCAATTTGTAATGTTAAGGAATTGTTCATTATTTGGATGCGACTGAGTGGTATGATGGAGCTGATGAGAGCCAATAGTTAAATTTTCAGGAATTTTGTAGACCAGTCATTAAACATAGCATTTAAAATTAAATTATAGAAACAAAAATTAAAATAGTAAATAAAAATGATACTAAACACATCACTGCCTAATTATTCTATTATAATTTGCTATTATGTGTGTTCTTAACTTAGGTCTAATGTATCTGCATCATGGAAGTAGAGTATAATGGTGCACTGTGTATTCTTAGCTTCATCCTAAGTGACATCATGTTAGTGGCTTGGAATTTTCCATGGTGGGAATATGTATGCAATGTAAATGAACAAAGACTACAAATCAGTCCCTGCCCCAAGAACTGCTTATTAACTATCTGCCAGCACACCACTGAATATGATTATGATATTCTGGTTTTATTTTTTAAAGCTCCTCACCATTTAGAGATACATACTGAAATAAGACAGATAAGATAGGATATCTAGAATTTGTTTCAAATAATCCAGTGGGAATGGGTATTATGATGTTGTACTGTTATATCAGAGTGGTGGACATACGGGCTTCATTTGACTCCCTACTTTTGTGTTTGTTTTAAACTTTAAAAGAAGAAGTTAAAAACCATAATTAATGAATGTTACAATGAAAGTAATTAAGTTACCTATACCCAGTAGATAGTCTGCTACCTGTCTGCGCCCCAAAGTTTGGTACTAATATTCCTTTGATAAAATATTATTCTCTAATTTTAAAGCCCTTGTTTGTGATTGGTTTGTATAAATCATGGAGTTTAAATGTTTATTTCTTGTTAAATAAAATTGAGAAATCACTATGTGCAGTTTACTTTACTCATAAAGACAAAGGAATCCAGTAGAGCCCTCCCTAAGACACTGAAAAGTTCTCTTGCTTCACAATGGAGGTAAAAGGCATTTGTCTTTTTATACGGATTGCAGTGCTGTCTGCAGAACTGGTTGTACAAATAGGGGAAAATAAATCAACTTATTGCTCAGAGGGCTACTTCAAGCTCTGTGACAGCTGTGTACCCTTTAGATATATTTTGAGCCTAGCTGATTTGAGTCATTGTTCAAGGAAGGAGTGCTGTCAAGTGAATTGTCTTCTGTGCAGATTACGAGAGCCTTTCTAAACATTGCCTTACTGATACAAGTGATCTGTTTAGAATGGTTGGCCTATGAATTAAATTAGACCCAAGCCAATGACTTAAACAGCATAACCTAGGTTATATACTGACTACATTTCACAAAGAGTGTACAAGTACAGTATTTTTTCCTAATAAATGGAAAATTTGTAGCATAAATTATTTAGAATCCATCTTTTTTTCCTAAGTTTGAAGTCCTTTTAATTTTATTCTTAATATGAATTAGAGTATGATAATAGTTTCTTCTTATCTTTGATTGTATAATAATTCATACTAACTAAATACAGTTAACCAGAAAAAAAAAAATTAGGTTGAGTAAGGAATGCAGGTGGTCATTGTGATTATCAATCAAACAGGTGGTGAGGAAATTATAGGTTTTATAATGGGGACAAGGAAGGACAATAAGAACCTTAAGAGGAAAGTAATTTATAATATTGATCTTATAATTTTAAGTTATCTGAGTCTCTGATCTCATAGAAATACAGGCTGAGACCATTCTCTAGGCTTGAGCACATGTGTACAAAAAAAAAAGTGTCAAACAATGAAAACAACAGATGTCAAACTCAGGTAACCTGGGGTCAGAATACCAAATGGAACCCTAGACTAAAACAGATGCTGAAACAGGAACTGCGATCAGGAAACCAGAAGTGAGGGTAGGATTGGTAGAAGAATCATAACTCCTCATAAGGCAGAACTAGACAGAGGAGCCCCCTGGAGAATCTGGGAGGTTTTAACACTCAGCTACAGCTTTCCCCATGTTAATTCCTTTGTCCCAAACCTTCAGTGACCCAAAAGATCCCACTGTAATATAGGTCCTGAAAGAATTTCAGTGTAGTATATAAATAGAAATAATGGTTCAAGATTAAATTGTAGCATGGAAACTGAGACATGATTACTAAGGAAAAATACATACTAAATTCTTCAAGTATAATATTCACAAGACTATGATTTAACCACTCAACAATTATTTATTGACTCCCTATTATCTGGGCTCAGTGCTGGAATTCATCAGTGAACCCTACAGATAAAAGCCCTGTGCTCTTGAAGCTTACTGTCTAATGGGTAGATATGGACAATAGACTAAATAATTACATAGTATATTAAATGGAGATGAAATTACTTAGAAAGCGAAAGAGGAAGTGTTTTTCAGAGTTAGATTCCCCAAGAATACATTTTCCAACTCCATCAACAATAACAAAGATTGATATTTATAAAAATACAAAACATTCCACATCTGAAATTCCTTCATATTTCTATTAACTTTGTTGATAAACTAAATATACTATTTCTACAACCAGTAAGTTTAGATCATAAATTCAAGTTGAAAGTATCATGGGAGAGGTGGCAGTTTTTTCTACTGAAGTAAAATGAAAAATATGCCCTTATACATTTTGTTAGAGAGTTGGCAGATCATTGTCACGAAAGCAATAAACACCTACAACAGGGAGGCTGGAAGTTATTTAAAAACAAAATGTGTTTGATTACTTCTAATCCTGTCAGTTGGGCAGGCAAGTAGAAGCCATTCAAAGCAATGAGGTGTTTTGTGTGTATGTGTGTTTTGTAACATACAGACTTTGTATCTTAGTCAACTAGATTGCCTTCAAAAAAGTAAAATGGTCTCATCTTTAAATGGAAATATTTGGAAAAGAAGGTGCTTAGTGAATTCCTTTTTATAGGAGATGGACTCAGGCTACGTTTAGTTTTTTTATTAAAAAAAAATTTTTTTTTTGAAATCACCAAGTGTAGACTTTTAAACCCAACTTTGGCCAGGGTCAGCAGAAAATGACCATTCTAACAAACTCTTTCCCAAGGGCTCCAGTTTGTATTTCCAGCTGTCTACTAGACCTTGCTACCTAGGTGGCCCACAGGGCAAATTTAGCATTTTAAAAACCACACTCAGCACCATCCTGCACTGATCAGTTTTCACCATTGATCTTGTGGTCAAGGCTAGGATGTTCACTAGCCATTGAGTCCTGGCTCTTCATAACATCTAGTCTGCCATCAAGTTCTTCTGCTCAGTATCTGGATAACCCTGAAATTCATGTCCATTAGCTATTTAACAGAGGACCTGATTAAAAGCATTTGCTTTTATCCCTTCTTCTCATACCCAGTCCCATCTTGGTTCAAGCCTTCTTTCTTGTTCTGTCCTTTGGACTATTGATCTGGTTGCCTACCTGTGTCAGGTATAACCCCTTCTAGTGAATCCTAGCTGCTACCAAAGTGGCACCTTCTTAATTCCCAAGTTTAAAATTTGACAGTTACCAAATCATGTCACTCCCTTTTGTAAAAACCCTCATTGATTCCATAGTATGGTACCCATGTCTCTCTCTGATCTGAACCTAAATGGCCTTTCATCTCACCTTCAGCTTTTCCACTGGGTTCACTCTCAAGATGAATACTCAGTCGAAACTTAGCTACACCAAACCCCTAAAAAAGGTACAAAACCTTAATTATATTAATAAATTTAAAGCAAAAGAGCAAAAGTCACCAGATGGCTCATTGGTTCTTCCAGTGAATGTTGGAATATTAACTAGCACTTTATGATGGAGCCCTTCACCATCTCAGCTTTATTCCTCTTCCCTTTCTCCACATCTCTCCCATCAGCCAATACTTGTCAGATTTTCCCTTTTTGTACTATTTAAGTTCCTTTATTCCTGTCCCCCTGTCCTGGTCTTCACTGTAGAGTTAGTGAATTACCACAGTAGATTCCTACCTGGTTCCCTTGCCTTCATTCAGTCTTTTCTCCCTTCTCCTGCCCAGTGTATCTCCCATGCCCCACCAGATGAGTTTTCTAAAACATTGCTTGCATTCTGTTTTAGAATCTGTCATGGTTCTCTTTTGTAAGTCAAGTCAAACCATGTTCTTCATTCTGGAATCTTTAGTCCTCAGTGTCCTCACTACATCACTTATTTATGAAGTCATCTCCCTCTGGTTCTGAAGATCTCTTCTCAGTGGGACCTGCTGCATCACTGCTTCTCTTAAACT
This sequence comes from Manis javanica, assembly GCF_040802235.1. Classification (NCBI taxonomy): domain Eukaryota; kingdom Metazoa; phylum Chordata; class Mammalia; order Pholidota; family Manidae; genus Manis; species Manis javanica. The sequence continues at coordinate 75,525,015 of NC_133159.1, forward strand.
CAAGACTTCTCTGCTCTTGCCATTCCCCACCTGGGTTTCTGATCCAGCTCCTGCAGGTTCCTAAAGGCTCAGAGGCTCCTACCCCAGGCTGCCTTCTCCATTCACTGAATTCCAACTTGTTAGGCTTTGTGAGAGGAGCTTTGGATAGGGGGAAGAACATGATGTTTGGTGTCAGTTATGGGATCAAGCTCCTGTTCTCAAAGACATGTGACTTTACAGCTTAGTTTTTTCTCACTGAGCATGATTTAAATGACTTATGGAAAAAAATACTCCATAAACTTTACACATTATGTAGATATACTTCTTATTTCAACTATACTATTATAGTTTTATATATTTTCCTGTTACTTAATCAATTTGTGTGTATTTCCCATTTTCCTAACTTTTATGCATGTTTGAAGGGTAGATTTTAGGTGAATACAAAAATAAAATGAAGTCTCATTTACTGATGATTATTTTTTCTTGTTCTGGCCAGCCTGCACCATAGAAATTCAATAAATTTTCCCCTGTCAAGAGGATCCAGTGAATACAAGTATAAAGTATCAAGCACTATAGTAAAAGTATAGTATTTGATACAAGGAGTGAGAGGGAAACAGGAAGAAAACCGATGACCAGAGAGAAAGACACTGACTGGGGGACTGACTGCCACACACTGATTTCTCTTATGTGTCCACAGACAAGCTCAGGGTTAGCGCCCTTTATGCAATGGCAAGACTTTCCTCACTTTCTTGGGAGTGACACAGCTCTTGCACAGAGCAGGCTTTCACATGTTTATTGAATTTGCTACCCAGGTAATTTTCATACTATTATGCACACACACTATGTTTATACATGTACATGTACACAACAATGGATTTGCCTGTAACTGTTTATTCATGGGTTTTGATTTTTTTTCCTTTTAAGTTTCATTCTCTTGCAGCAGCAGCATGTCTGCCTTGGGTCTGCAGAGCAGCATGACACTCACATTTGCACTGTGTTCGTGCAGTGTCTGATGGGGTGCTTGATCACTTGCTGAAGTCTTAGGTAGTTTCAAGAACTATCCTAATTTTTTAAATTGCTAAAAAAGTCCATAAAAATATTGCGTTATATGTCATATTGACTTTAATCAAATTCTACTTAAAATTAAAAATAGTAAAGAATAATAATCAGTAAATAAGAATTTGTTTTAAGAATTTGGGTGTCTTCTAGCCCCTCTCCCACAAGCAACCTCCTAGGAATAAGTGATACAGTAGTGGAGTGTAGGAATTTATGATTTGGCTTAGTATCCATCTTAGAAGGAACATATAAAATGTAACAAGTCTTATAACACTATGCTTGGACAGTAAAAATAACCATTAGGTGCTTGGAACTCTTACTGTGCCTGGGTCACTGAGTCTTAGTACTCAGTTAAAAAGCAAACTAATCAAACAGTAAATTACGGTTCCTGTTTTGGGGGAAAGTTTTTAATTTATGGTAGGAAAAAGGGAATGACAGTAACCTCAGCAAAGCAATTAGGGGAAATTGGGATTTGCTTTTTATCTTAGAAGCAAAAGGTGCTTTTCTCTAAAGCAAGTCATTGGAGACTGCAGTTGTTTTGTTTCAGAAGTAGATTTAGTAGCATGAAAATGATAGCTTAACCCTGCTCATTTCACCAGTCAGTCTGGTGAGTGCTCGCATTTTAGATAACCCAGCCTGCTGCAGGAAACGACATTTGCATAGAGGATGGGGAAATGTGCCAAACAACAAAATAAAGATTTATGCTTTTGAAATCCCTCTTATTACTGCTTTTATTAAACTGATGTTTCCAAGAGAATGGATTTTTAAATTAAGTTTTAATAGTGTCTCAGCTAATTCCAAATGTATTCTTTCATTTTACTCGGGTTTCACAATGTGATCATATTTGGTTTCACTTCCTTGTTTGTCCACACAAGCCTGTTGCTGGGAAATATTTAAATAGAGTGTTTATGAGAGAATGATATTGTTTTGTAATGGGTGAAAGCCTTTTGGCTTTACTTAGATTTGGTAATCTTTATAGACTTAAGGTTTCTGACACCTAAACCAGTAAATCAGTTGCTTAAGGAAAACTCTTTATAAAAAAGAAAAAAAAAACTTATTTGGCACTGAAGTTAATTAAGTTACCTAGTGGCAAAGTCTTCTGCAGGACTCTTTGATTAGGTGCCAGTCATGAAACAAATGAAACATTGGCCCATAATGAGAATAACTGTAACTTGATTTTAAACAGAGGTCTGATTGCTTGGTAAATGACAGAATGCCTAATGATTTTTCCAAAAGAGGGCCAAGTGTATTCTCTTAAGCTGATGGCTTGCTTGTGTGTTTAACATGGCCACTAGTATATCTTGCACCATTTTCTGTGTATGTTTTAAATGACCATTTTTGTGTGTCATAGCATTGCATGAAATATGTGGCTATTAATTTGAAAAGTGATATTTTTATCCCAAAGTATCTAACTTCACCAAAGTATCCAGGTACCATGTAGTGCAAAAGAAAAACAAAAACCTAACCAAATCCATTTCTCTTTTGAAAACATCGATTAAGACTTTCAGGAAATAGTGACTCTGTGGCATCTTACTACGCTGATGGGCAGGACTGCAGTCGGGTCTCAGGGGGACATGATAACAGGGGTGAATGTAGTAACCACATTGTTTTTTCATGTGAAACCTTCATAAGAGTGTTTATCAATAATACCTTAATTAAAAAATAAATTTAAAAAAAGACTTTCAGGAAAAGTCTGCTCCCTGAAAATCAGATTGTTTTGCCCAGTTGCATCATGTTACTGGTTAATCTGTTTAATGTTCTTAAGCGTAGCTATTTTTCTGAGATTTAAATTTTGAAGTCCATTTATGTTTTATTTTTCAAGATGACCTGATATATATCCTATAGAGAAGTAGGCCCCCTGCTTTCATTCTCAAACACCCTCCAAAGAATTCTTCCTGATCTCTTCAAGTTGATTTCCCTATTGAACACTAATATGTCCTTAAATGTATTTTTTTCCCCATCATTCTCCTGCTCAGATACTATCAGTGATTCTCTGCTGGCTGCATGCTCAAATTTAAATTCCTTTCTGCTCTCATGAAAATAGTTGGGTGTTCTTAAAGTAATATTTTATCCCAAAGCAAAATCATTTCTCAGGTGCCTATTGTACACTAAGTTCTCAGCCTGACATTCAAGATGTTCTTTTAATATTTGACCCTAGTCTACCTTCTACTCTTATCTCTATTATTTCCATCTCAAAAATTCTACTCCCTTCTATATGGATGGAGTCTCTTCACTAACTCCTTAAATTCTCCTTAGCTTCCTCCTACCTTCTTTATTTGTCCCTCCATTTCTCCTATGGAATATTATGTGCCTATTAGTGATCCTCCTTCTTTCTAGCTCTTATCCCTTCACCTCCCACCTTTATGAACCCTGTGCAAATTTCTTGGTCCAACACATAACTCCTATGTGTGGCTCTTACTCCTTTGGCATTATTGCCTTAAGGCTCAGCTATTTAATCCATTTGTTTGAGCTTCCTTGTATTCACGCTTTATTTCACCAAAGCATAAGTTAAGGCCATGTCTGAGCTTCACACCTTTCTGTTCCCTTCAGCATCAGTGACGATGCTTTCACCCAGCCAAGAGAAGCTAGTTCGTGATTGTTGAGCACACTTAGTGTCCAAATGGATGTAAGATAATGACATTCCTATTATGCTCTCTCTTGGAGCCCAGTTTCTGGCCATGATGCAAACTGATGATGCATCAGGACCTCTTCATTTCTACCTCTGTTCAACTAGTAATAACTAAATTGTTGCCTTCCTTGAATGGATAAGACTTCCCACAATAAAACAGTTGGTGTTCTCAAATAGAAATAGAAAAATATTATTTCTTGTGTGTGGTAAGGGGAAAAAGAGGAGGCAGGAAAAAAAACACACAATTAGCTTTCTTGGTGCAATACTCCTGCCCTTCTAGTTGTTGTTAAGAAATCCCCATAGATCCCTGGGCTGTATGCAAAGGAGAAACTTAGGGCACTGACCGAGACTGTGCGTGCTATGCAGCCGAATTTGGCACTGAGCCAAACAGTCCACCGTGATTTAGAAATCATATGTTAAACTGCCAGATGGCAAATGTGGCTTTTGTCTCCTGGGTAGGCATCAAAACTCTAAAACTCCCAGAGAGAACATGGTTTGTACCCTCTGCTAAAAACACCAGTTGAAGCTGCAGAATCCTGCTGAGCTCTGAAGCCTGCAGCCAAGCCAGTGTGCAGAAACCCTGTCACCTTTGGAATGTTGGGTTTTGATTCCTACACATTATTTGTGGGCTCTTTAAGACACCTAGCTACACTCTATCAATTAAGCATGCCCTGAACAGCCTCAAATTACTCTTAACACTATGGCTGAAATAAATCTCTTTTCTCACCTGTTAGGGCTAAAATGGAGTCTTTATCTGCTAAAGGATTCAGGGGCCTTTGCATGTTATGTGGAATTTGGTGATTTGAAGACGACATGGCAATATAGGAAGTTGTGGTCTTGCCCCAAGCAAGGGGGTTCTAATTTAATTCTTTTCTCTGTTCATTTAATCTTTAATAGTTTCTGCCTGCTAAGCCCTGAGGATACAATGATGAGCATGCTACACATAGACCAGACCTCATCGAGCTTATAATTAGTGGAAAAGAATTGAACAATTACGTGAAGGTGTGTGGTGACTACTGTGAAAGAACTGAAAGAGCGTGTTGTGAAGGGTCTGGGTGGAGCAGTCAGGGAAGGCATACCTTAGAAAGAAGTGATGTAAGTCATTGAGGATGTTGGTGGCTTCAATGATCATCCTGTTTGGGCCTTGAAGGTGAACTTGACCTTCTAAGTGTAATTGTTTGGCGCTGTTTCAAATTGCAACTGTTTTGAATAAGAATTTGCCCTCGTGTGAGACTATGCCTGTGCAGTGCCATGCTCTGAGTGGTGTGATGAGAAATTTAGATTGGTTCTTTGCCCCTGGTTTCTGGCACAGAGCTCCTAACATCCTTGGCATTTCTTGACAGGAGCATTCTTTGTTACTTATAATGAGCCCCTTTCAGCCATATCTGGGTTTATGCTAATGAGGTGACTCAGTGGGGGCCCCTAGATTAGCTTCACTGTGGAGCCAACCATGTGATTAGAGGGTTGGGACTTCAGTCTGCCCCCAACCTCTGAGGAGGGGAGAGGCGCTGGAGATTGTCAACCAATAGCCAGTGACGTTACCAACCATGCCTATATAATGAAGCTCCCATAAACACCCCTAAATGTCAGGGTTCAAGGAGCTCTGGTGTATTTGGAGAGGGCATGGGAGCTCCACCCCCACCTCCCTTTGGGCTCCTACCCTCCCACCACCAAACACCTGTCCCTAGGCATCTTTTCCATTTGGCTATTCCTAAGGTGTGTCCTTTACAATAAAACTAATTGTTTGTGAGTGTTTTCCTGAGTTCTATGTGTCATCCTAGTGAGTTGTTGAACTTAAAAGAGGGAGTTGTGGGAATTGCTGAATTTGTAATCAAGTTGGAAAGAAGTGTGGGTCGTCTGGGTACTGGGCCTGGCAACTGTTGTCCAAAGTAGTGGCAGTCTTGCGGGGCTGTAAATGGTCCATTATCAGGCCGTTTGCATGGTTGAGTTGGAGAACAATTTTCTGCTCAGGTTTCTGTCTTCTCACAGTGCATTTCTGTGGGCCACATTATCCTGTAGTTCTACATTTGGGACACATTTCTACCAAGACCCCTGGACCTTTTGGAAAAGTTCCTTTTGACTGTGTCAAAGAAGTTGAATGTCAGGAGGTGTCAGTAACCTTATAACATTTGCTGTTTTGTTTTCTTGGAACCAAAGTGGTGTAAATAAAGCTTACTTCATGAGTTATTTTGTTTCAATTTAAGATAATGTTCTAAGGCCAAAGGTATCTTCTTTTAAAATTGCTTTACCAGCAAAAGATCAGCTTTCTTTCTAAGAGTTCACTTTCACATTTATGTACCACTTTAATGATTCTGAAGTTCTTCCATAATATTTATTTTACCACTAATATCAACTCTTAGGGCCAATATGATTGTCCATATGGTAACCATGGACATGGGGGCCTGGATTGGGTGAGGGATTTGATTAAGCCCATGTAGATGGTGGTGGAGGCAGGCCTGGGACGCATTGCACATTTTCCATACTGAAGCAATGTAAAATCAGCTCCTACCCCTCACTCTCGCTTGCAGGCGGGAATGGAGAAACAAGGCTTTGCTCAGTCAGCTGCACAGCCCCTAGGGTTGGGGAACAAAAAGTATAAAAATAAATAAATAAAAATTGGGTAGTTTTGCATTTACTTCAAGCTGCTCCAAAGCATTTAGGGCAATACATCAGCAGGAGCAGCAATCATTCTGTAGTCTCAGAAGTGATGGCCCTGGCAGTGACTGCTACTGACCAGCACATAGAGTAAAACCATAAAAATGCCCAGTGTTTGGGAGCATAGACACCAGTAATGTGCAGATAGAAACAGAGCTAGAGTTTAAAAAACCCTTTCCCATCACATCTGCAGCCCAAATGGCATCAGAGTCACACGGGGAGAAGAGCTGTGGCTGCAGGCAGCCTTACCTAACCTGCGAGGCTGAGTGAATGCCCACAGGGAGACATGTGGTGAAGCTTCCTTTCTGTCTGTTCCTGCTATTTTCAAGTGAGTGATGTTCACAGTGATCACAGAATACAGTCTGCCCAGCCTGTGGGGTCAAACCCTCGCATCCCTGTCAAGAGCCAGTAAAACATCAAGAGAGTCTGGATAGCACTGGTTTCCATCATTTTCCATTGCTACACCTCTCCCAGGTCTCCCTGAGATGTTCTTTTGTCTTTAAAATAACAAACAAGCAAACAAAAAAATCAGGTGATATGTTTTTAGGAAGAGCTCTCTGGCTGCAATTTGGAAACAGGACTAAGGAGAGCAAGAGAGGAGGTTATTTCAGTCATCCTCCCCAAAGTTGATGCGCTCTGCCTGAGGTAGTGGTAGGAACGCAGAAGGGGGGAAGCTAATTTAAGAAAAGAACTGATTGGTTTGAGGGAAGAGAAGAAGAGAAGATTTCAGGGGAGGTGCCTAAGGTCTTGATGTTGCTATCAACCTTCAACATCATTCAACTATCAATCTTGATGTTGCAGTTGACATTCAGGGCCCAAGAAGAACAGGTTTGATGTGGGTGTGAACAGATAAGGCAGATTCAGTCTGGGACATACTGAGTTTGAGTTGCTTCCACACATCTCAGTGGATAGCCAGGAGGATGTGGGAGAGAATGACTCTGAGGCTTAGGGCTTGGGAGCTGGGCCCACCATGTAGTTTTAGGAGTCATCTACATGGAGGTGGTGAATGATCCATAAGAGTAGAGGCTATCACCCGAGAAGAATGCAGTGAAGCTGAATGGCTGGGGACTGAATCCTGGTAGCTCCGATGCATAGGGATGCATTTGTATTCTGACTCTTCCATGGTTCCCAATTACCTTTTTTACCTTCTATTAAAATCAGTGATTTCATTATATACTTGACCTGATGACCTTCTTTTCTTGTTATGACCCACTTTCATGCTCTTTTTAGCAAGACCAATCTTTTAGTTGTCAACTGATGGCCATTCAGTGCTCTCTTGCTAAGAAAACATACACCATTCATGTTTAAATTAATGCTTCTCCCAGTGCTGTGTCACTGTTTTCTTTTAAAGCCCTGCTCAGTTCTTGCCACTCCAGAGGAGTCTTTTCAGATTAGATGTCCCCTAACACGAGATGTAATTAATCAACTCATAGGACAGTGGAATGCTAGAAGTGGAGGTCTATCCATCACCTGGCTCTCTCTTTCTAACATGCACCTGAGGAAAGTCAGGTCAAGTTAGGTGAGAGGACTTGCTCAACGTTACACTGTCAGATGGGAAGTAGGGAGTAGAAACTAGGTCCCCAGATACCTAGTCAGGGGTCTCACTGTCAGGCCATGCTGCCTCCTGGTCTTGACTCTTCCCTGCTTCTCAGTGATGGTTACTTTCTTTCATTTAAATATCGATCCTCACTCCTCCATTCCCCTCACCCTCCTCTACCATAGCCCTGTGGAGAGGCAGAGCAGCTGTTTCTTTAAATCAGCTCTCATTTGATATGATTGACTACTTTTGTCCACTACCTTTAGCCATGGATGGACATTTCCACTCCACATATCCAGAGATCAAGGAAGTAACAAGGTAATCCTACAAAGTGAGTTTGTAATTTTGAGTCTCGGGGATTGATTGATTGATTGGTATAAGTGCCCAACAAAGTATATCTGCAATCATTAAGGCAAAGGATTGTGATTGCTCACCTTTAACCACCTTCCAGCACACACACGACCTCTCAGCATTGCCACCAGCCTCTCCCCACCCCCACGTTACCCCCACCTGGCTCTCTCTCTCCAGCCCTCCCTCACATACTCTATTTTGCTGTCCTGATGTTTTCTGCCAGACTGATCCCTTAATAAAATAGATTAAAAGGAGAATGAAATATTACCTAAAGTTAGTAGTGATTTTTGTAAACATGTGGGTACTTCAATGGTTATTTTAGAAAAAAAAGACCTCATGTGTGCTTACCTAGATAGTCACCAGAAGATTTTTGATGTGTTAGCTTCATATATGGCTTTTTATTATAAAAGAAGGCTCGTATACCTTTTCTGGACAAATTAATAGGATCATATTTCTCCCACCCAAATCCTTCTTATTCAAGGTAACAAAACTGATAAATATTTAGTATTTATTATAACCTATGAATTATGGAAAAGCAAATTTGCCACAATAAAATTACATTTTTATGTGTTGTTATATTCTCTAGTATATTGGGGCCCAGTGTACACTTAATGTGTGTAATCCATTACACTCACTTTAATGTAGTCGAAACAGTGATTTTAAATAATTATACATTTTTTATGGTAAAACATATGCAATATAAAACTTACAATTTTAGCCATTTTTAAGTGTCTAGTTCTGTGGCATTAAGTATATTCACTTTGTTTTGCAACTATGATTATAGAGTTGAAAACATGGACTTTGCTTGGGCGACATTGGGTGTATTGACTTGTCTGCAGAATGAATCTTGACCAGGAAGACAAGCGTTACAGCAAAAAGTAGAGTTTGCCAGCATTAGACTCAGACTCCAAGAAGGGACTAGCAGTCACCAAAGGGAGGTGGGGGTGGAGAGGGCAGGTGGGGAGGGAGGGAGAGGGGGATTGAGGGGATTATGATTGGCACACATGGTGTGTTGGGGGTCACAGGGAAGACTGGAGCACAGAGGAGGCAAGTAGTGACTCTGTGGCATCCTACTACACTGATGGGCAGTGACTGCAATGGAGTGTGGGGAGGACTTGATAATATGGGTAAATGCAGTAACCACAATGTTTTTCATGTGAAACCTTCATAAGAGTGTGTATCAATAATACCTTAATAAAAAAAGAGTTTGCTTCCCCAGCTTAACTTTTTAACATGTTTTATCACCATGTGTTGTTTTGGTTTTACAACACTTTGTCTTCCCTACAGGCCATGCATTAAATAACTGCAGTAAGTTACATTTATATTCAATAATTTCTAGTAACGGGATTCATATACTCTATTGTAAAATCTGGCATGCAAATCGCTAATTTAGGTGGAGAACCAAACCCTGTAACACCCAGTCTGGTTTCTCATACAGGCTAGTGCTTTGAAGCCAACCTTTAAGGGATTAATTTTAGATAAAGCTACTACTCTGTTAATAAATTGCCATTTTTGAGTGCTTCTTGGTACCCACTGCTGTGCTAGGCAGTTAATTTATAGTTACCTCATTTAATTCTTAAAACAACTCCATTATCCCTGCTTTACAGATGAGAAAACTGATACTTAGACAGTTTTCTAATACTAAGCAGGTGGTAAATGACAAAGTCAGAATTGATCTGATCTAACCATTCTACTACATTGCCTAACAGTCTCAAATATTCCTAAGAGTTTTAGGATAAGACGCAGGCCTAACAAAGTAACTAACATGTTGAAGGTATGTGATACTTCTTTACTAAGTCATTCAGAAAGAAGGTTCTATTTATTTAGGTGATATGTATTAACTTACAATAACTTACGTTAATCACATTTCAATAGGAAGGCCAGGAAGAAGAACCATATAAAAAACCATTTAAGTATAAATTAAACCTCATTTATTCCCCTTGTCATTAAATTAGTGGGTCAATGTTTTCAGTAAGAGATTGTGCCAGCAGGATGCCCCATTGCTCTGGACTTCAACGATGTTGATAACTATTAATCACTTAAGGCAGGCAGGATGGAGGGAGTGTCTGTTGATTCTGTTTCACTAGATGGAACACTAAGTAATGAGTTAGAAAAACTATAGGCATCTGCTTTTTAGATTGTATCTTTTAGTTTTTGTAAACTAAAGGATAGAGTGTAGATTTTTTAAAAGAGAGTTGTTACATTCTGTATAAAGCTCCTTTTTATATAGCTCATTGGAGAGGCAGTGCAGCAGATGGTTGTTAGTCAGAGCTGGGGTGATTCTGGGCTTGCTTTGTGAGCTTGAGCAGGTTTCTTGGTTTCTCTAATTCTCAGCTTTCTCACCTTTAGAGTTGAGATCATATTACCTACCTCACTAAATGGTAGTATGTATGTTCGCATCTACCCCACCACCGCCACCTTTTTACATTCAACAGATAATTATTGAGAATCTGTTATGTGTTAGGTCCTGTCCTGTACAGTGAACTCTTCTAAGAGCTCAAAGTGACAGGGAGAAAGGCACCTGAGCATCTATTGCAATGCAGTTTAACCCTCTCTACATGCTGGAGAAACATGAGGTATGGAGCACCTACTTGTTTTTTTGGGGGGGAGCATGTAGCAGTGTTCATTTTAAACATCTTTGTATGTAATGGTCATTTAATACTGGGTGAACATTAAACCTTTGTATTTTATGGTCAGAAATTAACTTAATCTAAACACTAGGCTGATTTGCAATGCTTGGCATTGATTTTTGCCATTGGGTTAAGAATATGTTAGAGCAGATGTAGCATTCTTTACAATGATCAGTATCAGAAATTACTGATTTTATGAGACTGAAACCATGTAAGGACATGCAGTATTGTCAGCTTGATCATAGCTCACAGGGTTGTAGAATTGCAGTATTGATGGGGCACCTAATATGCAGCAGACAAGAAATGTCCTTGCCTTCCCAGAGCCCATAGTTTTGGGGGAAAATGGACAGGACAAGTGGGCACAGAAAAGCATGATATATACCATCTTTGTTGGAGTGATAACCTGATATTCACTGGTCCTGACATTATTCCTATTGTGTTATACTGTAAACATGTGCAAAAGAAGAACTATGAAATCGTAATTTGATTTTAAGGTCAAATAAGTGATATTAAGGTCACTTAGGATGCTGTGGCATTTATCCAGCAATCCATCACTGATGCAAAATGACTCCCTGTCATTACAGTGCAGCCAGTCATGCTAAATTTGACAGCAGTTCTACATTCAGGTTTGTGAGATGTCATGTTTGGTGGGTAATTCGGCAAGTATGAATTTTTCTTCTTTCTTCCTGAAGGGCGAAGGCTTACCCTCTGCTTCTGAATCTCTAAGATTCCCATCATCTACCAGGAGGTGACGCAAATGCCTGAGGCTCTGTCCCTGTTGCTCTGCTTTGCCACCCTTCCAGACCCATCGTGTGTGCACCCACTGTGTTCATAGATCTTTCAGAGAGCCAGGCCTCCTCCTCTGTGTCCTGGGGTCCTAACTGGGTGGTGAAACCTAATCTGGTATTACTTGTTGATGTCATAATTCTTTACTAAGTATTTTATTGAACTATCACTAAAAGATAGGACTGAGACAGGGGTCCTCCTAGGTGGGCTAATAAGGTGTTATCCTAGGAAGGCTAATGATTTGATGCCATTTCAGATTGTTATTCTTTAAATATTTGTTCACAACATATTTAAGAGGAGAAGCCAAGCGCTGCACAAAAGGGAAGAGGGTAGCCAGAGCCCCTCTCACTGCCGCTTCTCCTGTTCCCAGGATCTGAACTGACCAGAAGAAAAATAGCAGGTTCCTTATCTTTTCTTCCAACCGTAATCTGTGCAATGCTTGAGAAAAGTTCTGGTTATCACTATTTTGTTTAATCTAGTTAAGTTTTCAGAGATGTTTTCAACATCCCATTGATGAATCTGCATAGAAGCTGCTATAATATCTGGGCTCTTAATCTAGCTCTGTAAAGAGACACTAGGATAGACCACAGGGATATACATAAATAAGACACTGCCCCTGCACGCAAAGAACTTGAGGTGACCGTTATTATATATTATAAAGCAGTGTGAGAGAACTATTATTAGTAAGTGTTCCAGGAACACAGATGGAAAGAGCAGTGTATTCAGCCTGTGGTGGTCAGGGTGGCTCATGAAGGTGATCCTGGGGCGGGACAGATGGTGAAATGAAGTGTCCCTCTTTTCAGCACATCTGGTATTCATAATGTGAACTTTTCAAATGAATAAAATAGGCCACTTTACTTTTACGTAACTTGAGGCCTTGAATTTATGGAGTTGCACAAGGCAGGCGAGTAAGGGCGATGCTGCGGTGATTCTTGGGTGATTCTTGCTAAATCCAACCTGCAAAATGAGATCGAGTGATACGTAGAGATTCTTGACTTCTTGCTAAATCTTAAAAGGAAATATTTTATTGAACTATCACTAAAAGACAAATTCACCCAAATGTAAAACCATTCTCAGATTTCAAATTTTTATACTTTGCTTAACTGCAGAAGCATTTGTCAGTCTTCTCTATCTGCACTGACCCCAGGAAATAAGATCATCCAGACTTCTCAATTTTCAAAATAAAAGCCTTGGGGCCTTTTGTTTTTCTGTGAGCAAGCTGATTGTCCCCTATTGTTCCTTCATCCACAGTCACTTGGAGGTTTTCCCTTATAGTCCGGCCCTGGGAACCTCCTGAAAGGAGCTCTTATTTGAGAAAAGGAATTCTCAGGGTTAAGCTTGTCATCCCAGATCTTCCAGAATACATTTGCTTTGGTTATCTTGGAATTGACTCTCTAAGTGAAAATGCACATATCTTGTGCCCTGCCACTGGGGAGAGAAAATGTGTTTGAGGGGGTAGGTAAGTCCAGCTTTATAACACTCATTAGCATAGTGAGCTGCCAAGCAGATGACACCACAGCCTCTCTCAGCAGCTGGGTCTCTCAATCACTGGCAGCCAAGTCCCATTTTTATCCTGCCTAACAGGGACTATTTATGCTATTCGAAGAGGCATTACCATTTAGTATTTTCACATTTCATTCTTCCAAATTGTACTTTTGTTTGCTGCTGGGGAGGAAGAAAGTTGATACTTTTGCTATGGTTTGTACAATTAGAGTGATTTGGTTTTAGCCTGGATGAAGAATCTGAGCTACATTTTGTTGTTTTTTACTTGACAGCAGTGGTTTTACTCCAAGATGACAAGTTGTCATTATAAGAGAGTTTTCATGAAGCTCTACATTCATATCTTCTCAGCAAAATATTCCTCTGGTTTAGGTAAATGTTAAATAGAAAAGAGGAATGAAACTCATTAATAAAACCCATTCAAACCCAACTCAGTCAAAGAAATGCAAAATAAAGCAACAGTAAGATCATTTTCTCATATATGGAATTAGCCAAGATTTTTTTCTTTAAATGATGATTCCTACATAGAGACCATGCTACTTATGTATTATTTATAGGAAAGAAAATTAGTATAATCTTCTTGGGAAATAATTTGATGCTGTGTATTAGCAGCCTTAAAATGTTCATGCTGTGACCCATGACTCACATGAAGAATACAGAAATGTTTATAGCATTATTAGTAATAAAATGAGAAAATCAAGATTCTGGGGAAATGATTTTGTAAACTATGGTGTATGTATGTATGAATGCCTATGTTTTCATCAAATATGTTTAGAGAAACTGTTATATCAAGAAAGTCTATGATAAATAATAAGAGGCAAAAATTTTGTGCCAGTGAATTTGACAGTGGCATAATTGTATAAAACTAGCAGGCCAGCAAAACAAAACAATCCAAAAAAACCAACAACAACAAAAAAGAAAAACTACAAGGAGAAAACTATCCCAACTATTAAGTCTTTTTTCCTCTAAGCTTCCCCTGTTTTCTTTATGAAACATAGAAAATTTCAATGAGTTTTTCTTTTATTTATAAAGTGAATGATGCCTCAGATATAATGCTTATCTCATTCTTAGTTTAAAATTTAGTGTTCATGTTTTATGCTCTGCAAATTGCCATGGTGATGAGATTAAATATGTAGCTTTTGACTGATTTGTTTCTCTCCCTGGGGATTAGTCGATCACCTTTGTGAGAGATCAGACAGTGATCTCTTCAACAACAATCACTTTTTTAAAAAGTTATCTTCTGTATGTGTCATAAAATTATTACAGATGTTGGAAATTTTAGAACCACATGAGTGGATAAATTGTTTTGTAGTCCTGTGATGTGTAAAATATAACAATATGTTTATGATTTCTCTTTAGGAATTTTTCAAATAGAAGCTAATTGCAGAGTTTTCGGTTGACCAGCATTCATAAGGTAAGATTAACATTCTGAATTGTGAACACATGGTAAAGATAATTACTATTACATTGGTAGCTTAGGGCAAATAAATATTAAATACTTAGTATGTAAAAAGAGATTACTATCTTACAGATGTTTCAAATGAAATCCTTTTGATGCTTTTAAGCCAGTTAATAAACAGAAAATTAAATTTGTATACATGTTGGTAAGATGCCATTTTCCTGTCCTTTGTTGGTTTTGTATGTGGGAAAGTATGTGTGTGTATGTTTAATATTTGCCATTTTTTTTAGCATTAAAGATCTACAGAATATATTAAAGTCTGTAAGGGACTTAGACCATGTCTGTATTTTTCAGATTTTTTTTTAAGGTAACATTTTTAATGTGTAGGATCAGTTTGCTGTGTTTCCGTAAGTAAGAGATGGCTGTGTTTTTCTAGAGTAGGTAAGTCGAAATAATCAAGCCCTATACTGTGTTGCTTTCTGTAAACATCATCAGTCTTTTCTAGCTGTGGAACATTAATCTGAAATTAGCACTGTGGCAGAGCTTTTGACTTTGACATATGAATGATTACATTGTATTAAACAGCATGACTCTCTAGTGTTATGAATATGACGTTTATCTTAAAAGTGTGCCACCTAGTCCTGAACATACAGTCCAGGTGAAGCAGAGGTGAGGACAAGCGGTCAGTCCCCTACTATATTCTCAGCACCTTTCTTTTTATTTTTATAGATGAATTTGTATGTCCTTTGACTTCATGAATATATCCATATTTCCCCACTGATTCATTGAGTTGCCTATGAATTTTTAAAAGCTAATAATATTGCAGCTACTCCTCTACTTATGACTCTTCTGTGGCTTTTCCATCACTCTTGAACTATTGTTATCCAGACTCTTCATCTTGGCTGCAAGCCCTCTGTCTCTCTTCTACTTTCTCCAGACTCCTGACATTCCAGGCAAGGGCTTCCTTTCTGATCTGCACACATCCTAAGATCCTTGCTCCTTCTGCCTAGAATGATCTTCCCCATAGCTGACTCCTTTTAGATCTCTGTTCTCATGGTAGTCCAAGAGGCCTTCCCTCACTACCCAATCTTAAGTTGCTTTATATTCTTCTTAGCACTCTGATTTTATCTTGTTGTTATAAGTGGTTGTCTCTCTTCCCTTAGTACATAGCGAGGTCCCTGAGAGCAGGGATCTTGTCTATTTTGCAAATCAGTATTTCTCTAACACCTAGAACTCTGCTGGGCACACAGTAGACATTCTAAATATTTTGTCACATGAACAGACTAAAATCCTGAATCTCTCTTTAATATCTTTCAACTGTGCAGTCTCCTCTCATAAAATGATTGTAAATCCTGTGAAAGCAGACACAAGTCCTCATATTTCCTTGGTATGCCTTTGGAGCTAGCCTCCATCACTGAGTGCATATAAATGTTAATTTTAGAAAACATGTTAAGACTAGTGGCTTAATCATATTTTTAAGTATTTCTAGAGTACACTGGTTTATCTGTTGCAGAGCTAAAAAAAAATTCATTTTGATGTATAGTTTCAAAAATTATCACATAGAAATGTTCTGGACTATATTTGTGACTTCATATTCCAAAACCCTGTTCTATTAAGAAGGCTTATTATTAATTAGGTTAGGTGGCCAAAATTAATGCTATTGTACTCCTAGTTCTTTCTAAATTAGGAAAATTGGCCATAGTCCCATGTTCTACTCCTCTGTTATCCTACTGACTATTTAAACACCTCTGAACTTTAATTTCCTTTTGTGTAAAGAGCTGGACTTTGATCTCTGTGTTTTCTCACTGGGTTAAATAGTCGCAGATATTTGTGCTCTTGTGAAAAGTAGGTCACCTATTAAAGAATGAGGAGAACCAAGTGGAATGAGCTCTTCTCTCAGCTGGTTATTTGAGAGGAGAGCGTGTGTGGTTCACAGGTGACTGCAGAGTGACTGAGTTTGGCTCTACTTTATGTGAAGCGGTAGCAGGTGGGGTGGTCAGGAAAGAAATCATTATCTGCAATGAAGATGGTGAAGAAGGCTTGAGGTTGCCTTCTGTCTACACATCCTCTCAAAGAATTAAGCAGCCAATGGTGGCTTATGCACCAGTGTTAGCATTTATAATAATGTGGCTGCAACTCCTTTCATTTTAAATGTTTCCTAGATATTTTGGTAGCTAGCTGAAAGTACCAAAAAATTAAGAGATCTTTTCCTAAGAGGACAATTAACCATCTAAAACACAAAATAAGAAAAGTGAAGCAATGTTCCTTAAAGTTCAGAATAACTCATATTTAATCAGGATTTCTTGAGTTGCTCCCATGGTTTTAATTGTCATGTACAATAACTTTCTCCTGGGGCTTCAGATGATTAAGGTAATGTTCCTACTACTTAGAATATTATTTATGATTATTTCACAACCTATTACCACTCTACAGCTTGGGGTAAGAATCTACAGAATGGTAGCTACATGTTACTATTCTCCTTTGATTTCTCTGTGTTGTTTGACTCTGATGTTGATTATTTCTTTGAAACTCTTTGATTTGTGCTCCAGAAACACTA
Organism: Manis javanica; assembly: GCF_040802235.1. Taxonomy (NCBI): domain Eukaryota; kingdom Metazoa; phylum Chordata; class Mammalia; order Pholidota; family Manidae; genus Manis; species Manis javanica. The sequence goes on from NC_133159.1 coordinate 75,542,094, forward strand.
TGCTTCTCCTTTACCTCACGGATCCTGCTTCTCTATCCATAGCCCTTTACTCTTCCTTGTCTGAAAGTCCTTCCTCACCTGATATATTATCTAGGGGAGAGAGATTCTATTCTTGACTTGCTAAATATTTTCTTCCAATTGATTCATTTCTATGGTACTATCTACTACTTAAATGCTCATGACTTTCTATGGTGGACTAAAGATGGCTTCAGATACTTTGTGATTTTTTTTTCCCCATCAAGCTATAGTCTGTTTCCCCTCCCTTTGAGCCTGGGCTGGCCCTGTTACCTTTTTTGACTGATCAAATGTGGCAGAAGTGGCACGGAGTGATTTCAAAGTCTGGACCTTAAAGAGATGTGTGCATCTGCTTTTGTGTGCTTGCAATGTTCCTTCTTAGAACGTATCCCCCTTGCTGTGAGGAAGCCTAACTAGCCACATGGAAGAGGGGCAAGGCCCCTGGTCATTAGTGCAAGCTGAGCTCCAGGCCAGCAGCCAGACCCAGTGCCAGCCTGTGACTGAGGCATTTTGGACCTTCCAGTCAACACCATGTGAAATCAGGAACTGCCTCATCATCCCACAGACTCATGAGAAATGAATAGCTGCTGAGGTCTGGAATGGTTTGTTACATAGCCATAAAGAACCGAAGCACAACTTGGGAGAACCAAGATGGCAGCGTGAGTAGAGCAGTGGAAATCTCCTCCCAAAACCATTTATATTTTTGAAAATACAACAAATACAACTATTCCTAAAAGAGAGACCAGAAGACACAGGACAACAGCCAGACTACATCTACACCTGTGAGAACCCAGCACCTAGTGAAGGGGGTAAGATACAAGCCCCGGCCTGGTGGGACCCAAGTGCCCCTCACCCCAGCTTCCGGCAGGAGGAGAGGAGTCGGAGCGGGGAGGGAGAGGGAGCCCAGGACTGCTAAATAGCCAGCCCTAGTCATCCGCACTGAGAACGCAGACAGTGTGTGAGTTGCTGAATACTAGGGAAACAGGACAGTAAGACCTGTGAGTGGGTCCCCACAGCCGGTGCACCCGGGACAAAGAAAAGCGAGTGCTTTTTGAAAGTCTTAAAGGGACAGGGACCCCACAGCTGGACGGAAGTGCCCAGGGACACTTAGCCCAGGAGCTGGGAATCCCAGGGAACTCTGGGCGCCCTAACCCCCTGGGTGGGGCGGCAGCACAGCTCAGAGGCCCATCATGGCAATAAACAGTCTCCCGCCCTTTCCCCCTCCGACACAGCTCTGCCATATTGGAGAAGCAGCCTGAGGCTGGTCACGCCCACAGCAACCACAGACGCAAACGCTCCACAGCGGCCAGGCAAGAATTAGAAACCCCGTCTGCACGCAGCTACCCAGCACAAGCTGCTAGGGATCGCTGTTCTCCCAGGAGAGGAAGGCCACAAACCAGCAAGAAGGGACTTTCTCTTAGCCAACACACGTGCCAGCTCCCCACAAATACCTCTATCGCTATGAAAAGGCAGAAGAATTTGATACAGACCAAGATCACAGGCAAACCCTGAGAAGGAGATAGACCTAACCAATCTCCCTGAAAAAGAATTAAAAATAAAGTTCATAACCATGCTGATGGAGCTGCAGAGAAATATGCAAGAGCTAAGGGATGATGTCCAGAAGGAGATTACAGAAATGAAACAATCTCTGGAAGAATTTATAAGCAGAATGGATAAGATGCAAGAGGCCATTGATGGAATAGAAACCAGAGAACAGGAACGCATAGAAGCCGACACAGATAGAGATAAAAGTATCTCCAGGAATGAAACAATATTAAGAGAACTGTGTGACCAATCCAAAAGGAACAATATCTGCATTATAGGGGTACCAGAAGAAGAGAGAGAAAAAGGGATAGAAAGTGTATTTGAAGAAATAATTGCTGAAAACTTCCCCAAACTGGGGGAGGAAATAATCGATCAGACCACAGAAGTGCACGGAACCCCCAACAGAAGGGACCCAAGGAGGACAACACCAAGACATATAATAATTAAAATGACAAAGATCAAGGACAAGGACAGTTTTAAAGGCAGCTAGAGAGAGGAAAAAGGTCACCTACAAAGGAAAACCCATCAGGCTATCATCAGACTTCTCAACAGAAACCTTACAGGCCAGAAGAGAATGGCATGATATATTTAATGCAATGAAAGAGAAGGGCCTTGAACCAAGAATACTGTATCCAGCAGAATTATCATTTAAATATGAAGGAGGGATTAAACAATTCCCAGACAAGCAAAAGTTGAGGGAATTTGTCTCCCACAAACCCACCTCTACAGGGTATTTTAGAGGGACTATTCTAGATGGGAGCACTCCTAAGACTAAATAGATGTCACCAGAGAAAATAAAATCACAGCAAAGAAAGCAGACCAACCAAATACTAAAGGCAAAAAATAAAATCAACTACCCACAGAAGCAGTTAAAGGAAACACAGAAGAGCACAGAATAAAACAACCAACATATAAAGAATGGAGGAGGAGGAATAAGAAGGGAGAAAAATAAAGAATCACCAGACAGTGTTTAAAATAGCTCAATAACCAAGTTATGTGAGACAGTAAGATACTAAAGAAGATAACCTTGAACCTTTGGTAACCATGATTCTAAAGCCTGCAATGGCAATAAGTACGTATCTTTCAATAACCACCCTAAATGTAAATGGACTGAATGCACCAATCAAAAGACACAGAGTAATAGAATGGATAAAAAATCAAGACCCATCTATATGCTGCTTACAAGAGACTCACCTCAAACCCAAAGACATGCACAGATTAAAAGCCAAGGGATGGAAAAAGATATTTCATGAAAACAACAGGGAGAAAAAAGCAGGTGTTGCAGTAGGATCAGACAAAATAGACCTCAAAACAAAGAAAGTAACAAAAGATAAAGAAGACATTCCATAATGATAAAGGGCTCAGTCCAACAAGAGGATATAACCATTATAAATATATATGCACTCAACACAGGAGCACCAACATATGTGAAATAAATACTAACAGAACTAAAGGGGGAAAGAGAATGCAATGCACTCATTTTAGGAGACTTCAACACACCACTCACTCCAAAGGATGGATCCACCAGACAGAAAATAAGTAAGGACACAGAGGCACTGAACAACACACTAGAACAGATGAACCTAATAGACATCTATAGAACTCTACATCCAAAAGCCACTATTTACAATAGCCAAGCAATGGAAGCAACCTAAGTGTCCATCAGTAGATGAATGGATAAAGAAGATGTGGTACATATATACAATGGAATATTAATTTGCCATAAGAAAACAAATCCTACCGTATGCAACAACATGGATGGAACTAGAGGGTATAAATAAGTCAGGCAGAGAAAGACAAACACCAAATGATTTCACTCATATGTGGAGTATAGGAACAAAGAAAGACTGAAGGAACAAAACATCAGCAGAATCACAGAACCCAAGAATGGACTAACAGTTACCAAAGGGAAGGGGACTGGGGAGAATGGGAGGGAAGGGATGGATAAGGGTGGGGAAAAAGAAAGGGGGTATTACGATTAGCATGTATAATGTGGGGATGGGGGCATGGGAGGGCTGTGCAACACAGAGAAGACAAGTAGTGATTCTACAGATTCTTACTATGCTGATGGACAGTGACTGTAATGGGGTTTGTGGGGGGGACTTGGTGAAGGGGGGACCCTAGTAAACATAATGTTCTTCATGTAATTGTAGATTAATGACAACAAAGTAGAGAGAGAGAGAGAGAGAGAGAGAGAGAGATAAAAAGAGAAAAAAAGAACCGAGGCACAACTCGGTACCCAGAAGTAAAGTGCTTCATAACAAAACACCTGGCACTGGCTTTGAGACCAGAGGGCAGGGGAGGCTGGAGGGGAAGTAAGGCTGTTAGTGGTGGTTGGAAGGGCAGTGAGGAAATTGCTATGGGAGAATATAAAATTGTACCCTTGTTTTATATTGACAGAGAAATTGACAAGACCGATACCTACAGAAACATTGAAGATAGAAAATGAACCTAATAGAGTTGTAGATCTAGCTTAGGAGATTTTCTAACAGAACATTGAAGTGCTAATTGACTCTTTTTAACCCCTTATGACCAAAGTAGTGCAGAGGGAGATGAATTAAAGAAGAAACTGTTCAGATATTAAGTAGATTTTGAGAGGATATGTTTCCAACTAAGAATTTTCTAGGATCATAAGTAAAACTGTTTCTCATTCCCAGCATCTCCACCCAGCAGAAGGTACTCAAAGGAAGATTAATGACCTCAGGTTGAAAAATCAGCTCGAGGGCACTACTGCTGGTAAAGCTTGGTCTCAAGATACAAATAAAAACCAGAGCTCATCAGAGTATTAAGACTGCAAAAAGATCTAAGGCAGAGCCTCCTAGATCTTCTCAGCTGGATAGAAGGGCCTCTAAGAATCTTAAGAATCTTCCGCAGCATCCTGGGCCTGACTTAGATGACAAAATCCTAGACTTCAAGCCTGAACTTGATGCCATAATGGGATGAACTTTTGGGGGATTTAGGAGTGGGGGAATGTGCTTTGCATGTGGGAGGAATGTAAATCATTTGTGGGCAGAGAATAGACTACAGTGGATTAAACACAGCTGCACATTTCTTGCCACTCCTCCTGTCCCCTTGAATCTGGGATGCACCCTGCCTAACATCTGAGCATATGTTTTTCTGCCTTCTCGTTCAATTATTGATATAGCACATGGAAACTGTGCTTGAAATTGTATATGGTATAATACCATAGGATCAATATCTGAATCCATTTGACTCTTGCCTCTCCATGGACCTATCAGATGTTGCTTAAATGGTGTTGAATTTTCATTTTCAGTGACTAGTTCATTCATTGCTTTTTTTTCGAATGTACTATAAAACTTTCCCTTGTTTCTGGCCCATGCATTGAAATAGGCTTTCAGCTGGGGGCATTGTTTCTCATCCCTCCTCAAGTGCCTGCTGCGATCTCTGTGACTCAGTGATCCCCTATCCTACTGCCTCACACACATACCCAAGTGTCTGAAGGGCTCACGTGGTTGATGGTAGCTGTTACTTTGCAGTCTGTGGAGAGTGGGAGCTCTCTAAATATCCAGTGAAACTTCCAGGTAGGCACTTTTCCCAGATATTTTATTGCCAGTCTCTCTTGAGAGATTTCTTCCCCTGGAATATTTGAGGGGAAAAAAAAAATCTGTTCTCCTCCTAGATCAGTTGAGTTGCTCTGTGGGAGTGGGGCACAGATTTAAGGTTTATTTTAAAGTGCCCCAGATAGTTTTAATGTGAAACCAAAATCAAAACTGCTGGCTCAGATTTGTGACTCAAAAAGTGGTCACTGCATCAGCAGCATCTACATTAACCAGGAATTTGTCAGAAATGTACATTCCTGGGGCCTACTTCAGACCTAATGAATCAGAAAGTCTGAGGGTGGGAGCTTTCACTTCTTGTTTTAATAAGCTCTCCAGTGACTTTAGGGACTTCAACTTTAGGGAAATCCTTTCCTAGATAACTCTTCATTTCTTTCTAGCTCTCAAAACTACAACTTGATTTGGGAACGGTATTTATTATTTGAAAGTGGCTATGCTGACAAGATCTGAAACAATTGCTAAGGGACATAAAGAAGAATGCTAAATGATTATTATCAGGTCTCTGGAGAGTGGGTCAGGGGTTATTCAGGATAAAGAAAAGGAACAAATTAATGAGGGATACAGATTAATCAGGTGCTTTGTTTCCCAGAGAGAGAGTTCAAAGAGGTGAATTTCAATTTCAGTTAGGTATATGTGAGACCCAAGAAACATCTTGATGACAATGTAGTACTAGACATGTTGAAAGGCTATAAGGTGATTTATTTTTAAAATCAATTTGCAATGAGAGTAGTGTAGAGAGACCCCATATTATATTGTTTGGCTGTATCCCTGCCCTGGGTCAGAGACAGAGATTTTTGAAGTGGTGTCCACTTCTCAGCATATAATGACTCTAAATACTATCTGATCATCATTTGTTTATTTTTCCACTGGTTACTTTGGAAATGCTTTCAAAGTAAAGTAAGGACTACTGGGAAGAAAAGATGTCTAATGTGAGTGTTGTTCCAGTCTTAGAGACTTTGGAGTGAGACTGTCAAGTGAATTCATGTGCTTTGAAAAGCTTTTATGATTTTTTAATGAGGTTTAAAAGCTAAAGGAATGGGAACAAAATCACACAATCCTTTATTCTTGACATTGTTTCTTTGAACTGATTTAGTGCATTTGTATATTAGAAATAGAGATCTAATTTGAATTGAATCCTCATTATTTGCAAAAATATGGCTTGGAAAAAATTTCCTCAACACACAAACAGTATTATGTTTTGTAATGACAAAGGAAAGCTATACTGTAGCTTTCCATTAGAAAAATTAGAAAAATAAACTGCAATTAGAAAAATTAACATCATTCAACATACAGGAATGCTTGAGACTTTTTAGACATCATTAGATCCAGATGCTATATATTTATATATTAAGTCTTAGGTAGTCCAGAGTAGAGAAACTTTATCTGAGAAAGATTATATAGTATGTAGCTGGAGAGATATTGTACATTTGCATCTTTGTTTTTCAAAAGGCTATAATAGAACCCAGTAATAAATCTGATGTTGGGGCCAGTTGATGTCATAGTCTATTCAGGCTGCTATAACAAACTCACAGACTGAGTGACTTAAACAACAAACATTTCTCACAGTTTCTGGAGGCTGGGAAATCTAAGATCAAGGCACCAGCAGATTCACTGTCTGATGAGAACTGATTGGGTGTCACGCTGATGTTCATAGACAGCCATCCTCTTACTGTGTCCTCCCAAGGTGGGAGGGGCAAGAGAGCTCTCTGGGGTCCCTTTTACAAGGGTACTCCACCTCGTGACCTCACCACCTCCCAAAGGTTCCCCCCTCCTAATGCTGTCACGGGGGGGATATGGTGTATTTTGGGGGCACATAAACATTCAGTCCATTGCAGTTGGGGAAAAGAGTTAAATATTAGGCTTTTTCTTTAGCTTTTGAGAGAACTGAGATTGACACATGTATCTGGATTGAATAACACAGTGTGGTCTATCTAGTGTGGGCAAGGTTGAGGTTTGCATCTGAGGACTTCGGTTCTAGTTGAAACAATTTCTTCCCAGTTTTGTCACCTTGGGCAAGATAACCCCTTTAGGCCTGCCTTATTTTCCATGTTTATAAAATGTGCATAAGAAGAATATTTATCTTAATGGTTTGTTGTAAGTATGAAACAAACAATGTAAATGAAGGTGTTTTGGAAGTAAGAAAACAGATATTAGATTATTAATAATAGATTTTTATTTGCTCTCATTGACAAGGAACTCATCAAAGGAAATCTGAATAGGTGATTAAAGGAAAAATTTATAACTCTTAGGAAGGTGAACAGGAAAAGTTCTTTACAAATAATTTTCAGTTAGAATAAATATGGTGAATCTGTAGTCTGTTGTGGCTCTCTAACTAATTTCTCATGATTATTTTAAAATATTACTATAGTTGGAGGTTCATGACTATCTTCTTTCATAGAAATACTGTGCTTAAAGTAGAAACTATATTGTATTTATGTATGTAATTTAAAGGAAAGTGTATTGTATAAGAAGTATCGTGATGGCTGAGTAGCATTCTGGAATTATGCAATAAATTATTTCCTGGCACATTACAGATGCAATGTAATGGAATAATATGTAAAATGTTTCACCCATCAAATGTCTTTATCACTCCTGTTGCATACATACGCAGTCGTGTATCATGTTGTAAGCCTTTAATAGTGAATTGTGAACAATAAGCTCACTCTTCAGTGGTGCTGAGTATGGACTCGTACACAGTGTGGTTTTCATACACACCAACTACCAGCTGTGCTCTCTGGACTGCAAAATAATTTAATACTGCTTAGTAATTATAAAGCAGGATTTACACATGGATCAGTAAGTCCAAAGTAAATTTCAGACATGCCCAAATTTTTAATCTTTGAAAATGACAAGGTTACAAGAATATTGCTAAAAATATCTTAAATATAATTTGGTGTCCATTCACTTAGCTGGACTTCAATACTTAATAAACCAAAAAAGGATTGTATCTGCAGGACAAATATATAAAATTTCCCAGCAACTTTTCAGAGGTCACGTAGACATTAAAAAGTATAATTTTCACACCCAATGTTAAAATTATTTGTATGTTTTAGAGTGTTCTCACATTTCAAACTGATCTATGTGTATGTAACTTAACTATTGCAAACAATTATTTGAAGTAGATGCTAAGAATTCCTTTTATTAACCTACCAGGTAAAAAGAAAAAAAAAGCTAATATAAAGAGTACCTACATTTAATAATATAATTTCAGAGCATTTCAGCCATATTTCTGAGCTATATCTTAAAAAGCTATTAACTTGTGACTATTTCTAATGAAATCAGTAAGCTAAATTTTAAGAGTACTAATTCTTCTTAGTTGGATAGATGTGAGGTTTTAAATTAGAGTGCAGAAATTACATGGTTTGCCAGGCCATCCGATAAATACAAATAAGACCAACTGTGTATGAGGACTGAGAGAAATAAATGTATGCAGATTGCTCATTAAAAGCTAAATATTCATCTAAGGTTGTAGACATGGATTTTAATATATGTTAATATCTAAATTGCTATAAAAACTTCTTTGTAATTTAAAGGAGTTTGGGGGCTGAGTATGATTTGATATGTGGGTGGGGTCCTATGCACAGCTTTGCCAGAGTGTCCCCCAGTGTGAAAAACAAACTGATGTGTGAAAGTCTGCTTGCCATATCACATCTTATGAGGGGGAGGGTCTCTGAAGACAGTATCAGTTTGTTTGAATGACTGCAGCTATTTTAAGGTATCTATGCTTTCTCATAGAATGAAGACAAACACAGAGATGGTATGTCTAAGAAATTTCAAAAGATGTAGGCCTCCTGATTGAAGCATAGCCAACTTATTGAATTCATTTTTTTCATTAAAGTAAGTATAAATATTTAAAATATTTTATTTTGGTCAGTGTGGACTTCTGTTCTTTGCTGAATTAATATTCACTTTCTGTCAACCAACCTTATCATTGTTAGAGCTGTTGGTGTTTACATTCTTCCACAGTTTCAGCTGCACGTCTTAAATGAATTTATCTCTCAGGACTTTTGAGAGGATAAATAAAGCCATAAACTTTAAGCAGGGCCCTTAAAGATGATCTGGCTCACTCTCTTTATCTGTTATAAGAAATTCCTTGGCAACACCCCTGATGGATGGTCATCCTACTCAGCTAGACCACAGTAGGGTGAAGGGCCTAAGCATTCACAGAGTGGTAGTTCTGTGGATAGTCCACCACAACTGGAATCAAAATAGGGTACTTCTAAAGTACCCACCCACCTCGTTCTGCCTCTGGAACAATCTACTTATCCTTTCATGTAAGAGATAGTCACACAAAATTTAGAGAAATTCTCAGGTTTCCCTAGTGATCTTTTTTCTTGGCTGAATATCATTAATTTCCTGTGTTCTGCCATTGGAAATGTTGTAGCTCTTGTTTTGTTTCCCACTTAGTCTTAACTATGACTAAGCATTGTATTCTAGGTGTGATCTCACCAGGCTGGTACAGAAGGACTGTTGCCCCTTTATCTGGGTTCAACTGTTAACATGACCATAGATTATAGTCACACTGTAGCATTTAGCATCATAGCTATCACACAATTAGTTGAAAGTATGCATTCATGTCAATTAAAATCCCAGGTGTTCTCCATGTGATCATCCAGCGATGTTTTCTGCCATCCACCCTCCCACCATGTTTATGGTATTTTGGGGTTTAAGTCCCGGATTTCCTATTTGTCTCATATAAATAATGCTTTTGTTTCTTGTTTTTGTCTTGTCTTGACACACAATTATGGTCAGCTCCAGTGGGGTGAGGCAGAATGGGAGGAGTTGAAAGTTAGAAATAAGCCCACTAGAGTGAAGGAAGGAAGCCCTGGAGTGTTATATAATCAAGCTGCATGTCCTAAAAGGTGGTTGAATACATATATGATGACACCCAGAGAGGATGCGGGTGTGAAGTGGCACTCTGGTCCAGCAGTTGAAAGCAACAATCATGGGATGCCAAACCAGAGGGAGAACATGAAAGTGTAGGGTTCAGGATCAGGTCAGAAATGTGCTGGGGCTGACCAGCAAAGGACAGGACTCTATTAACAGATACCAGGGCCTTTGTAATGGGATTTGTCATGGGATCCTAGGGTTCTTTGTAATGGGATTCTAGGGACATCACTCCCTAGAGCAAAAAAAGCTTCCTTGGGGTTGCTAACCAGTACTGGGGTATCTAGAGAGAGAGAAACTCAGGCCCAGGAGGGATGAGAAGACTTCAGACTCAAGAAAGTTGCAAGAAAAGCCCTTGGATGTAGATTGAAGCTGAAGCACCAAGACACAATGACCATGCTAGTGTGACTTCCTTTCTTCTTTATTCTTACCAGACATGTTATTAGATCCAAATATTTCTTTTTATCTGTTTTACTCTGTGCCATGTTGTTGATGATCTGGATTTTTACTAATTAGCAACTTTTTAAATGATTTATGGAAGGCTGAATGTTACATAAATCATTTCTGTAAGGGGCATTGTCTGAGTACTTTTCAATATGTAAGTGCAAAATCCACCTTATTTTTCTGAAGGCAAAAATACTGTAGTAATAGAGTATGCCTTTAGTCATTATCCTATTAGTTCTTTGCTGTCAAAACATTAAATGTGAGAGAGTCCCCATAGTAGAATGTTCTAAGTATTTATTTTTTCTTATCCCTTTTTAAGCCATAACTGTTGTTTGTCATTTTAAAATACTCTAGGTTGGATGTGAACTTAAGTTATAAAGCAAGAGCTTGGGGGAAAAGGAGATAATGCATTAAATCACAGTTTGGTTAGAACATAGAATTGGTAGATCTCTGTAATCCTAAGGGATCATTTTATAAAGCAGTGCTTGTGCAAAAGAGGTTCCTGGTAGTGGTTGAAACACAACCCAGGCTGTGACCAGTGTTCCAGATATGGGGTGAGATGTGGAAAAGAGCTTATTCAAACTGTAAGGTATACTGTGTGGCTGTTAGAAATTAATAGCATGAGAACAAGTTTTCCTAATGTGGATTGAAGAGATTTGGCTTCTTGTTTTTAATAGGTTAGCATGGAGTGGAGATCCAGGAGGAAATTAGATAGTTGCTTCATGTCCTGCTCCAAATTCCTTTACAAATCCAGCCTGGCTATTGCCAGATTGTCTCTCCTCTGAGGGACTTCGTGCTACACAGTGGGGCTAGCTAAGGTCTCAGATGAAAGCAGAAGCATTTTATACCCCCGAGTAGGGAAGTCCTACTTTGATAGGATTTGGGTACTTGCTTCAGTGTGTTTTTTTTCTTCCCAGCTTCTGTACTCCTGCAAGGGAAAGTCATGATCACACTAACAGAGCTGAAATGCTTGGCAGACACCCAGCCATCGTATCACATCCTGAAACCGTGGTGGGACGTCTTCTGGTACTACATCACGCTGGTCATGCTGCTCGTGGCAGCGCTGGCTGGCGCGCTTCAGCTGACGCAAAGCAGGGTTCTCTGCTGTCTTCCATGCAAGGTGGAGTTCGACAGTCACTGTGCTGTGCCTTGGGACGTCCTGAAAGCCAGCGCTAACATGTCCTCTGACAATGGGGCACTGCTTCCGCTGCCCCTCAGGATCCAGAACGGCCTCCACAGACAGCAGTACTCGTACATCGATGCTGTCTGCTATGAGAAGCAGCTCCACTGGTTTGCAAAATTTTTCCCCTACCTGGTGCTCCTGCACACGCTCATCTTTGCAGCCTGCAGCAACTTCTGGCTTCACTACCCCAGTACCAGCTCCAGGCTTGAGCATTTTGTGGCCATCCTCCACAAGTGCTTCGATTCTCCGTGGACCACCCGGGCCCTGTCCGAAACGGTGGCAGAGCAGTCGGTGAGGCCCCTGACCCTCTCCAAGTCCAAGGCATTGCTTTCATCCTCAGGGTGCTCTGCCGAAGTCGATCCCAGCAAACAGTCATTACCCTACCCGCAGGCTGGTCTGGAGTCAGCTGGCATAGAAAGCCCAACTTCCAGCGTCCTGGACAAGAAGGAGGGTGAACAGGCCAAAGCCATCTTTGAAAAAGTGAAAAGGTTCCGCATGCACGTGGAGCAGAAGGACATCATTTACAGAGTGTATCTGAAGCAGATCATAGTCAAAGTCATTTTGTTTGTCCTCATCATAACTTACGTTCCATATTTCTTAACCTACATCACTCTTGAAATTGACTGCTCAGTTGATGTACAGGCTTTCACAGGCTATAAGCATTACCAGTGTGTCTACTCCTTGGCAGAAATATTTAAGGTCCTGGCTTCGTTCTATGTCATCCTGGTTATACTTTATGGGCTCACCTCCTCCTACAGCTTGTGGTGGATGCTGAGGAGTTCTCTGAAGCAATATTCCTTTGAGGCATTGAGAGAAAAAAGCAACTACAGTGACATCCCTGACGTCAAGAACGACTTTGCCTTCATTCTCCACCTGGCTGATCAGTATGATCCTCTTTATTCCAAACGTTTCTCCATATTCCTGTCGGAGGTCAGCGAGAATAAACTGAAACAGATCAACCTCAATAATGAATGGACAGTCGAGAAACTGAAAAGTAAGCTTGTGAAAAACTCCCAAGACAAGATAGAACTGCACCTGTTTATGCTGAATGGTCTTCCAGACAATGTGTTTGAACTGACTGAAATTGAAGTGCTAAGCCTGGAGCTTATCCCTGAGGCCAAGCTGCCCTCCGCCATCTCCCAGTTGGTCAGCCTCAAGGAGCTGCATGTGCACCACTCCTCCCTGGTGGCGGACCCTCCTGCCCTGGCCTTCCTGGAGGAGAATTTAAGGATTCTCCGCCTGAAATTTACTGAAATGGGGAAAATCCCACGCTGGGTATTTCACCTGAAGAATCTCAAGGAACTTTATCTGTCGGGCTGTGTTCTACCCGAGCAGTTGGGTCCCATGCAGTTGGAGGGCTTTCAGGACTTAAGAAACCTGAGGACGCTCTACCTGAAGAGCAGCCTGTCCCGGATCCCACAGGTCATCACCGACCTCCTGCCTTCCCTGCAGAAGCTGTCCCTGGATAATGAGGGAAGCAAACTGGTCGTGCTGAACAACCTGAAGAAGATGGTCAATCTGAAAAGCTTAGAGCTGATCAGCTGTGACCTGGAGCGCATTCCACACTCCATTTTCAGCCTGAACAATTTGCATGAGTTAGACCTAAAGGAAAATAATCTTAAAACTGTAGAAGAAATCATTAGCTTTCAGCATCTTCAGAATCTTTCCTGCTTAAAGTTGTGGCACAATAACATTGCTTATATTCCTGCCCAGATTGGGGCATTGTCTAATCTAGAGCAGCTTTCTCTGAACCATAATAACATTGAGAATCTGCCTCTGCAGCTCTTCCTATGCACCAAACTACACTATTTGGATCTAAGCTATAACCACCTGACCTTCATTCCGGAAGAAATCCAGTATCTGAGTAATTTGCAGTACTTTGCTGTGACCAACAACAATGTAAGTAAATCTGTTCTTCCTTTTATTCAGCCAGTCTTTTGAGCATCTGTTGCAGTGTGTAATGTAGATGAAGAAAATGGACTGTAAGTCATACCAAGCATTCCCTGAATTTCTCTTGACCAGCACTTACTAGATATGTGACCATGGAAAATTTACCAAAACATTGAGCATCAGTTTTTAACCGTATGAGTTGTCATAGAGATTTTATTTAAAAATATACAAACATATGGTCCAGTTCCTGGCACATAGTACTCAACAAATGTTCTCTTTATTCTCATTCGCCCTTTTTTTCACAAACATCACAGTTGAAGTATTTTAAGCTAATTAATTAGTTCTGACAGAGCTTACTGTTCATTTTGGAAAGGTCTTAAATACTCAGAAAGTTTTGTAAAACATTTCAGCTTTCCAAGTCTGTCATAGGAGAAGAACTTCTTAGTAAAAATATACTGGTATCATGAATTATTTATAAATCTTTTTTTGTGATGCAGTAAAGACTTGAAATCTACATTCAGGTCTAGAAACACAATCCAAAATGAAAGGCCTAGTCCTGCAATGCAACACTAGGGTTCCTTAGAAGCTTTTTCCAGCATCCATACTTCAAAAATGAACCATAATTTGCAACAGTAAGGCCAAGTTAAGGAAAACTTAACTTCGCTAAAACAAGAAAAAACAAAATACTGAGTGGTTTCCTGAGTTAAAATGTGAAGGAGGAGGAAAAAGAAAAAAATCATGCTAGCCAAAAGGGCAAGAGAATGATGGGAAAGTCCTCATCGGAAGAAGAAAAAATAAAACCTGTCAGAAATCGGGTCTGCCAAAAGAGGAGTGATCTTCCTCTAATTGAAAAAGGGAACTATTTTTTTTACCCCACCCAAAAATGTATTATCTCCTAGACTTTCTGTAATTCATATTTCATGCTGAATAGGGCTATGCGCAAGGTATCAGCTAATCACCCGGCACTACTTTCAAAAGCCATGGATTGTTAAAGAAAGTTGGGGAATAAGAACAAAATTTATGCTGATTTTTAGAACTCTGAAACTTTACTCGTATGTAAAAGAGAGAGCCCATTCTGAGATAAGCAAGGACTGTTCAAGTCTTAAAGGATTATGAGGTTTTAACACTCCTTTAGGATTGATCTAGACTAGCAGTGTAAATCAGAACTATATACTGAAGGCTTTGTTCAAACAAAGATTGCTACACCCCATTCCCAGGGTTTCCGATACAGTAGGTCTGGTGTAGGAGCTGAGTGTTTGCAGTTTTAAAAATCTCCAGGCAGAGCTGCTGCTGCTGGTCTGGTGACCATATTTTGAAAACTACAGGTCTAGAGATTTATTATTAATGTCACTTAATTATGCAGTACATAATTAATTAATATTTTGGTTTTACTTTTTCCACTGCTGCTAAATCTATAATAAAAATATACATAATTATTTTGGAAGGTGTTGGTTCTACCAAGTTATACAGTTAAATCACTACATGAATTTTGAATGTTGCAGCTGATAAAATTATTAGCTGGCCACAAATTATATAAATGTATTAATTTTTTTTATAGTTTATGAAACCTGAAGATCATTGGCACTTTTGACACTTAAGTTTAGACTCCTTCACAGTGTCTGAGACACTAGGCATGAGCGTCAAACACAGCCTGTCTTGAATAAGGGAGGATCCTTAGTAGCACATGAAAAGCCTTATGCTGAAGGTGGTTTAGGACCAAAGTAGAATGGTATCTTCTCAGAAGGCTGATAAAAGTAGTTGCTGAGCATCCTCAGAGCCATGAGGATGACCATGACACTTTTGGTTGGGTGAGGAACATTCTGGACTGTGAAGAGGCTTCTTTAATAAGGATGTGGAGAAACTAGAACTCACTCAAGAGATGAAAAGTTCCTCTCTGATGGAGAAGTTTAGCCTAATGATGGGATGGGGAGGGGAGGGAGAGAATGTACTCTACAAAATTGGTCTTCAGATATTTAGAAGATTTAAATAGGAAAAAAGCTTATTGGAAGTAGCTAATAAATGTTAGAAAGAGGACACACAGAAGAAAATTTCTCACCTTTCCCAAAAAAGCTGGCCAAAGATTGAATGAACATTTGAGAAGGGAGAAGTAATTTTCTTATTAATAAAACTGTCCAGCTATAGATTGTCAGCCACTTGGTAAGAATGTTGTTAAAGGAAATCAGGGGTTAGTGTTTTGTGCAGGGATTTAACTAATTTCAAGTTTCCTTCTAACCTTGAAATTCTCATGACTCTGTAAGGCAGACCAAAATATTTATAAAAATTAGAAAATAAAGCATCAAATTGGATGCATAAATGTTTAGATATGTGTATTCTCAGAAATGTGAGTTGATCTGTCCATTTGAAATGGGGGTTGGTAACAATTCCTGCAAGAAGAGGTTTTAAAAACGTTCCTAAAGACGTGGGCAGTGTATCAGGTTCATAGATGGAGGCAATAAATACTAACTCTGTGGTTTAGCAAAAAAGACACTTATTGAAAGGACACTATGTGTCACATCACTGGAAAGGCTGTAGAATAAAGCTTGTCAGTCAAATACAAAGTCAGGTAGTAAAAAGGACCTCAGCCACACCCACAGCACAGAAGAAGGTAGGGATACACTGCAGCTGGCCGCACCCACTCTGGGCAGCAGGGCAGGCCCTGAAAGCTGGGTGCTACTGTTCCTGTGCCCCTTGTCCTCCCACAACATAGGTTCTTCATGGCTTCTGATGCTTTATGACCTGACCAATTCAAGGTCCAAGACTGAGCACCTGAGGGACAGAGCTTATGAATGCCGACATTTTATAAAAGTACCTACATCATATTTTCAGTTTTGCCTCTTGGCCCACAAAGCCTAAAATATCTACTATCCTCCTTTAGAGAAAAACTTGGCCAACCTCTGCTCTAGTAACAGCCCTCAGTTGACTGATCCTGAAACTGAGGCTCTGAGTGCTGTGCTGAGGTCTGAAGCCTCCTAGGGGTGGCCCCTCCGGTGCGTCATCTGGGACTGCATCTTGGAGGCGTCGGTCTCAGTGCTGTTATGTCAGCAGCAGTGGTGTATACGGAGGGCAGGAGAGGGAGCAGCACATCAGTCTCCACCCCAGAGCCCGTGTCACTGGATTGAGATGGCATGGAGTGCGATGGAGAAGCACAGGAGAAGGGGGAGGACTTAATGGCTTTGCTCAGATCTTAAAAACCACTTGAGTTCACACCAAGGTCTTCCAACTTCTACCTTTCCGCATTTAATACATTTCTTTGGTTGCTCAAAGACTTCTGGCTGGAAGGTGAGTCATGTAAAAATTCCTGCAGAAGATCCCTCATGTGGCACTGCTTATTGTTTTCAGTATCACTACTTAGAAATGGAACTACACAGCTTTGTTTCTTGAAATGATTGGATGTTATGGATTTGGTAAGCATGTCCTGCGATAGCATGTGTTAGTGGCCAGAAAAAAAGGAAATCTGACATTGAGGACTCTGGAGTAAGGTCCCAACCTCTGGGTAACAGTGGAGTGTTTACTTATCAATGGCAGCCATAGATAGAGGAAGGGGGCCACCCTTCCCTGGATGTTCTGGGGGCACCAATTTGTTGAAGATACTTGGTTGACAGACAATTCCAGGATACAGAGTGATAATGTAGTCATTAATTTTTCTTTCCTTCAGTTTATTTTATAGTTTATTACATTTATATAGTATATTTTTTTCAATAAGAACCATTCTGTTTATGAAGTTTATCATCTCCCTCATAGTCTGTAATCATTTTCGATTTTTCAGAAGCAATCAGGTGTCTAGGGTAAATTTTTTCCTTTCTGGCTCATGTATTATATAGTCTAAGAAGAACATGCTAATAATTCAGTATAAATAAATGCTATATAAACATTAAAATTTTTTTATTAAGTTATTATTGATATACACTCTTATGAAGGTTTCACATGAAAAAACAAAGTGGTTTCTACATTTATCCATATTATCAAGTCCCCACCCATACCCCAATGCAGTCACTGTCCACCAGTGCAGCAAGTTGCCAGAGATCCACTATGTCCCTTCTCCGTGATATACTGTTCTCCCTGTGACCCCCCACACCATGTGTACTAAACATAATACCCCTCAATCCCCTTCTCCGTCCCTCCCAACCCACCCTCCCACACCCCTCACCTTTGGTAACCACTAGTCCCTTCTTAGAGTCTGTAAGTCTTCTGCTATTTTGTTCCTTCGGTTTTGCTTCGTTGTTATACTCCACAAATAGGGAAATCATTTGGCACTTGTCTTTCTCCACCTGGCTTATTTCACTGAGCATAATGTCCTCCAACTCCATCCATGTTGTTGCAAATGGTAGGATTTGTTTCTTTCTTATGGTTGAATAGTATTCCATTGTGTCTATTTACCACATCTTCTTTATCCATTTATCTACTGATGGACACTTAGGTTGCTTCCATATCTTGGTTATTGTAAATAGTGCTGCAATGAACATAGGGGTGCATATGTCTTTTTGAGCCTGAGAAATTGTATTCTTTGGGTAAATTCCAAGAAGTAGGATTCCGGGTCAAATGGTATTTTTATTTTTAGTTTTTTGAGGAACCTCCATATTGCTTTTGACAATGGTTGAACTAGTTTACATTCCCACCAGCAGTGTAGGAGGGTTCCCCTTTGGCCGCATCTTCACCAAGGTTTGTTGTTCTTAGACTTTTCGGGGCTGGCCATTCTTATTGGTGTGAGGTGATATCTCATTCTGGTTTGAATTTGCGTTTCCCTGATGATTAGTAATGTGGAGCATCTTTTCATGTGTCTGTTGGCCATCTGAATTTCTTCTTTGGAGAATTGTCTCTTCGTACCCTCTGCCCATTTTTGAATTGAGTTATTTGCTTTTTGGGTGTTGAGGCATGTGAGTTCTTTACATATTTTGGATGTTAACCCCTTGTCAGATATGTCATTTACAAATATATTCTCTCATACTGTAGGATGCCTTTTTGTTCTGTTGATAGTGTCCTTTGCCATACAGAAACTTTTTAGTTTGATGTAGTCCCATGTGTTCATTTTTGTTTTTGTTGCCCTTGCTCAAGGAGATGCATTCAGGAAGAAGTAGCTCATGCTTATATTCAGGAGATTTTTGCCTATGTTGTCTTCTAAGAGTTTTATGGTTTCATGACTTACATTAAGGTCTTTGATCCATTTTGAGTTTACTTTTGTGTATGGAGTTAAACAATAATCCAATTTCATTCTCTTGCATGTAGCTGTCCAGTTTTTCCAACACCAGTTGTTGAGGAGGCTGTCATTTCCCTATTGTATGTCCATGGCTCCTTTATCCTATATTAATTGACCATATATGGTTGGGTTTATATTAGGGCTCTCTAGTCTGTTCCATTGGTCTATGGTTCTGTTCTTGTGCCAGTACCAAATTGTCTTGATTACTGTGGCTTTGCAGTAGAGCTTGAAGTTGGGGAGCATAATCCCCCCAGCTTTATTCTTCCTTCTCCAGATTGCTTTGGCTATTTGGGGTGTTTTGTGGTTCCATATGAATTTTAGAACTATTTGCTCTAGTTCATTGAGGAATGCTGTTGGTATTGCATTGAATCTCTAGATTGCTTTAGGCAGGATTGCCATTTTGACAATATTAATTCTTCCTATCCATGAGCATGGGATATGTTTCCATTTATTGGTATCTTCTTTAATTTCTCTCATGAGTGTCTTATAGTTTTCAGAATATAGGTCTTTCACTTCCTTGGTTAGGTTTATTCCTAGGTATTTTATTCTTTTCAATGCAACTGTGAATAGAATTGTTTTCCTGATTTCTCTGTCTGCTAGTTCATCATTAGTGTATAGGAATGCTGCAGATTTCTGCATATTAATTTTGTATCCTGCAAATTTGCTGAATTCAGATATTAGATCTAGTAGTTTTGGAGTGGATTCCTTGGGTTTTTTATGTACAATATCATGTTATCTGCGAACAGGGACAATTTAAGTTCTTCCTTGCCAATCTGGGTGCCTTTTATTTCTTTGTGTTGTCTGATTGCCATGGCTAGGACCTCCAGTACTATGTTGAGTAAAAGTGGGGAGAATGGGCATTCTTGTCTTGTTCCCAATATTAAAGGAAAAGCTTTCAGTTTCTCGCTGTTAAGTATGATGTTGACTGTGGGTTTATCATATATGGCCTTTATTATGTTGAGCTACTTGCCCTCTGTACCCATTTTCTTGAGAGTTTTTATCATGAATGGATATTGAATTTTGTCAAATGCTTTTTCAGATCTATGGAGATAATCATGTGGTTTTTGTCCTTCTTTTTGTTGATGTGGTGGATGATGTTGATAGATTTTCAAATTTTGTACCATTCTTGCATCCCTGGAATAAATCCTAGTTGATCATGAGAGATGATCTTTTTTATGTATTTTTTAATTCAGTTTGCTAATATTTTGTTGAGTATTTTTGCATCTATGTTCATCAGGGATATTGGTCTATAATTTTCTTTTTTTGTGGTGTCCTTGCCTGGTTTTGGTATTAGAGTGACACTGGCCTCATAGAATGAGTTCGGAAATATTCCCTCTTCTTCTACTCTTTGGAAAACTTTAAGGAGGATAGGTTTTAGGTTTCACTAAATGTTTGATAAAATTTAGTGGTGAAGCTATCTGGTCCAGGAATTTTGTTCTTAGGTAGTTTTTTTATTACGAATTCAATTTTGTTGCTGGTAATTGGTCTTTTCAGATTTTCTGTTTCTTTCTGTCTCAGCCTTGGAAGGTTGTATTTTCATAGAAAGTTGTCCATTTCTTGTAGGTTATCTAGTTTGTTGGCATGTAATTTTTCATAGTATTCTCTAGTAATTCTTTGTATTTCTGTGGTGTCCATAGTGGTTTTTCCTTTCTCATTTCTGATTCTGTTTATGTGTGTAGATTCTCTCTTTTTCTTGGTAAATCTGGCTAGGGGTTAATCTATTTTGTTTATTTTCTCAAAGAACCAGCTCTTGCTTCATTGATTCTTTCTATGATTTTATGCTTCTCAATTTTATTTATTTCTTCTCTAATCTTTAGTATGTCCCTCCTTCTACTGACTTTGGGCCTCATTTGTTCTTCTTTTTCTAGTTTTGTTAATTGTGAGTTTAGAATGTTCATATGGTATTGTTCTTCTTTCCTGAGGTAGGCCTGTACTGCAATATACTTTCCTCTTAGCACAGCTTTCACTCTGCCCCACAGGTTTGGTGATTTGAATTTTTGTTGCCATTTTCCTCCATATATTGCTTGATCTCTGTTTTTATTTGGTCATTGATCCACTGGTTATTTAGAAGCATGTTGTGAAGCCTCCATGTTTTTGTGGGATTTTTCATTTTCTTTGCATGATTTATTTCTAGTTTCATACCTTTGTGGTCTGTGAAACTGGTTGGTACAATTTCAGTCTTTTTTAATTTACCAAGGCTCTTTTTCTGTCCTAGCATATGATCTATCCTTGAAAATGTTCCATGTGCACTTGAGAAAAATGTGTATTCTGCTGCTTTTGGGTGTAGAGTTCTGTAGATGTCTGTTAGGTCCATCTGTTCTAATGTGTTGTTCAGTGCCTCTGTGTCCTTACTTATTTTCTGTCTGGTGGATCTGTCCTTCAGAGTGAGTGGTGTGTTGAAGTCTCCTAGAATGAATGCATTGCATTCTATTTCCCCTTTTAATTCTGTTAGTATTTGTTTCACATATGTAGGTGCTCCTGTGTTGGGAGCATAGATATTTATAATTGTTATATCTTCTTGTTGGATTGACCCCTTTATCATTATGTAATGTCCTTCTTTGTCTCTTGTGACTTTCTTTGTTTTGAAGTCTATTTTGTCTGATACAAGTACTGCAACTCCTGCTTTTTTCTCCCTATTAGTTGCATGAAATATCTTTTTCCATCCCTTCACTTTTAGTCTGTGTATGTCTCTGGGTTTAAAGTGAGTCTCTTGTAGGCAGCATATAGACGGGTCTTGTTTTTTTATCCATTCAGTGACTCTGTGTCTTTTGATTGGTGCATTCAGTCCATTTATGTTTAGGGTGATTATCGATAAGTATGTACTTATTGCCATTGCAGACTTTAGATTCGTGGTTACCTAAGGTTAAAGGTTAACTTCCTTACTATCTAAGAGTCTAACTTAACTCACCTAATATGCTATTAGAAACACAATCTAAGGGTTCTTTTCTTTTTCTCCTCCTTTTCCTTCCTCCTCCATTCTTTATATATTATATTCTGCACTCTTTGTCTGTACCTTGATTGGCTTTTGGGGATAGTTGATTTAATTTTGCATTTGCTTAGTAATTAAGTGTTCTATTTTCTTTACTGTGGTTTTATTACCTGTGGTGACAGCCATTAAACCTTAGGAACACTTCCATCTATTGCAGTCCCTCCAAAATAGACTGTAGAGGTGGTTTGTGGGAGGTAAATTCTCTCAGCTTTTGCTTATCTGGAAATTGTTCAATCCCTCCTTCAAATTTAAATGATAATCTTGCCAGATAAAGTAATCTTGGTTCCAGGCCCTTCTGCTTCATTGCATTAAATACATCATGCCACTCCCTTCTGGCTTGTAAGGTTCCTGCTGAGAAGTCTGATGTTAGCCTGATGGGCTTTCCTTTGTAGGTGATCTTATTTCTCTCTCTGGCTGCTTTTAACAGTCTGTCCTTATCTTTGATGTTTGCCATGTTAATTACTATATGTCTTGGTGTTGTCTTCCTTGGGTCCCTTGTGTTGGGAGATGTGTGGATCTCCATGGCCTCAGAGACTATCTCCTTCCCCAGTTTGGGGAAGTTTTCAGCAATTACCTCCTCAAAGACACTTTCTACCCCTTTTTCTCTCTCTTCTTTTTCTGGTACCCCTACAATATGGATATTATTCCTTTTGGATTGGTCACACAGTTTTCTCAATATTCTTTCATTTTTAGAGATCCTTTTTTCTCTCTGTGCCTCAGCTTCTTTGTATTCCTCTCGTCTAATTTCCATTTCATTTATTTTCTCCTCCACCGTATCCAACCTGCTTCTAATACCCTCCATTGTGGTCTTCAACGATTAGATCTCCAACCGAAATTCATTCCTGAGTTCTTGAATATTTTTCTTTACCTCCTTGAGTATGTTAATGATTTTTATTTTGAAATCCCTTTCAGGAAGATTCATGAGATCAGTTTCATTTGAATCTTTCTCAGGTGTTGTATTCATAATTTTACTTTGAACTAGGTGTCTTTGGCATCTCATATTTGTATATGGCGCCCTCTGGTGTACAGAAGCTCTACTCTCTGGAGCTGCTCAGCCCCTGAAGCAATATTGGGGGTTGCAGGGGAGCTGTATTGGTGCCTGAGGGGAGGGAAGAGCTGTTTCCTGCTTCCCTGCTGCTATGCCTGCCTCCACTGCCACAAGTGGGCCGAGCACACAGGTATAAACCTCTAGGCTTTGTTTTTGTAGTTGCTGTAGACAGGGCTTCCCTCTGGCTGGCCTAACACCAGGGTAGGGTTTGCTGGTTTGTGAGCCAGGTGGGGCTAGCCCGGAGAAAGGCACAGCAGGCCGCATATCAAGGAGGGGGTCCCTCGAGCTGTGCAGCCAACCAAGGAGCTGGAGCACCCAAAGATTGAGAAAGTTCCCAACCTGCTGGACAGAGCACACCTGGAAAATTTTGTCCACCTGTCCTTTCTCTTGAGCAGTATGCTGTGTGGAATCCTTGCCTCTTTAGCAGCCCTATATTTAGGAAGTCTCTCAGACTTCCAGCTTTTCTTTTGTCCCAGAGCTGCTGGATATGGATCCCTGCTTTCCACAAGCAGCTGGAATCTCAGTCTCTCCAGGTATTCTGCCTGTTTTAGCTTTCCAACCCCCTAATAATGAGAGTACTATGAAAGCACCATGAAATGTAGGTTTGTGCTCCCAGCGCAGATCTCCAGAGTTAGGTATTCAGCAGTCCCAGGCCTCCACTCCCTCCCTGCTCCGTTTCTCTTCCTCACACCTGTGAGCTGGGGTGGGGGAAGGGCTTGGATCCAGCTGGGCCTTGGCTTTGGTACATTACCCTGTTCCGTGATGTTTATTCTTTTCTCCAGGTGTATGCAGTTTGGCACAGCCCTCTTTCCTGTTGCTCTTTCAGGATTAGTTGTATTAATTATATTTTTGTATTATATGCTGTTTTAGGAGGAAGCCTCTGTCTCACCTTTCACACCATTATGTTTAATCCTCTCCTATCTAAACATTTAAAAAAATGTATTGGCCCAGGCAGTATGTATTTGGTGTTCTTATAAGATTTATTGCAAACTATTCTTAAAGGTTTAAGTAGAATTTTCAGGATAAAACTGCTGAATTGAACAAAAGTTTGAGTTACACAGCTCCTCTGCCTCCTCTGGTACAATCACTTCAAGTAGGTGAGTCATGGTCCTCTGCCTTCGCTGGTGCCGACGGCAAGAGAAAGTCCTGAGATGGACACTTGGCACTGGGAAATTGGTACTATTAACCACAGCCCATGACTCATTCTTGTGACAGCAGCACCTCAGGGACCCTGGGGCCTCTGGTCTGGGGCTCACTGCCATTGTCTTGTGAAATCTCTCTCCTGTACTGGGGGATGTGAAGTCACCAAAGCCACAAATTCAGAGATTTAAAAGATTGGTGAGAACATGGTAGTGCTGATAGCCAGACAGAAGGAGAGTGGGGGGAGTGGCTGCAGGGATCCACCCCAGAGATCTGCCCAGTTAAGGAAGGTACTTGCCTGACTGAGGAAGGCAGGTGGGAAGACACCCCCTACCCCCCACCCGCCGTGCAGCTCAGGTTAGGGCAGTCTTCTTTACAGCAACCACTACAGACAAACTACTTGTGTATTGTTTAATATTCCTCTTCCCTACTAGACCAGTGCCTCCCCTACCCTCACCAGGGGACATTTATATGACAATGTTTTGGGTTGTTGCAACTAGGGAGGGGTGTGGCACTGGCATCTAGTAGGCAGAAGCCAGGGATGCTGCTAAGCATCCTACAGCACAGGCCTCCCCAAAAAACGAATTAGCCCACCCAGAATGACAACAGCACCAAGGTCGAGAAACCCAGCTTTGGACTAAAGTTCTCGAAGATCCATCTGCCTCGTTCAGCACTTTATCCCCAACACCTAGCTGGGAGCCTGACATAAAAGGAGGTTCTCAGCCTGCATTCACTGAACACAGATAAGCCAGGCCTTCCTGTTTTTCAGCTGTTTCCCTGAAGTTACTGCTTAGGAACCAATAGGCACCCTCAACCCTGTGCACACTGCCCAGGACCTATTATTTCCACTGCTTGAACATCACTAACCCTACTTCTGAACTGCAGATGCCTGTGACCTGAAAACATCATTAGGAAGGGTTTACATTCCTTCTTCTCTTATCTCCCCACTCTCTCTCTACATCGAGATCTACATGTATATAGCTTTGCACCTGCATTTTTGAGAAGGGAATAAATAAAAGCGTAGGCATTTTTCCTTTCCTTATACCTCATATTTTGGTATAGTGATGAGCTCTATTGAATGCGGTCTTAGCAGCAGTAATCATTGGATTTATTTTCAAGGATAGCCTGCACTTCGTGTGTGTGGGGGTGATGGAAGAGAGGGGGTTTCCAACATAATGAGCATTTTTTAATGGAAGTAGAGTTAATATAGAATATTATGTTAGTTTCAGGTGTACAACATACTGATTCAACAATTATATACATTACAAAATGGGCACTGCAACAAGTGTAGTTACCACAATGAGCATTTTTAATGCAATTTGACCACCTTTTAGGTTGTATGGAGAATGTTTATCTTTTTGAGGATATAATTCTAGATGGCTCTGGAAGTTCCAGCAGAGAGCTGGCTCAGTGGAACTGTGTTTAGCCCATCAAAAGAGCAGCCTGAACTCTGGAGTGCTCCTTTCATCCCTTTTTCTAACAAAGCCACTTCCTGAACCAAGGAGCTTACATTGTCTCACAGTGGCAAAGATGCTCGGCCCCAGCTTGAATAAATGTGTGGAATATTACAGGGTGGGGTGTGTACAGTCCAGCTCTGCCTGGCACACACTCAACTCACAGTGGCATGATGAGCGTTGAGGGCATTGTGCATGCTCAGCTCTTCTCTGGACGAACACACTGTAATAATTTCTTTTGCTCCCTTAGAAATTCGCATGCAACCTACCCACTAGAAAGGGGAGCAATTCATTTAAGCAGCTCTAGGAATTGACCAAATTGCAAGCTCTTATCATGTTAAAATCATTGTTTTAAATTATTATTCTCTGTGTTACATGATTCAGTTGAAATTGCCAGAGAGCAGGAGGAAGGGTACTCATGAATGTGTATGTAGCGGGGAGTGAAATGTGCATGTACATATTATTATGTTCTTCTGATGTGTGTTTCTGTTGACTTTTTTAACAAAATTAAGTGTTTCGTTTTTACTGTGAAACCCTAAGAAATAGCCTTATTCCTGTTCTCTGGATGTTTTTGAGGATATTGCTCATTACATTACGCAGTAAGCTCTTTATGGACTCCTGAGAGCAATTTATTTCTGATCTAGGACTCAAGAATAATTATGATTCCCCTGAGTTACTGGTTTATTTTCTATGTTAGGGACAATAAGTATATGACTGATTGGGTTTTGTTTGAGAATTGTTAGAATGTTTAGAGCAATCTTACTACACTGATGGATAGTGGCTGCAATGGGGTATGGGGGGAACTCGATAATAAGGGTGAATGTAGTAACCACATTGTTTTTCTTGTGAAACCTTCATAAAAGTGTATATCAATGAAACTTTAATAAAAAATAAATAAAAGAATGTTTAGAGACCAACTTATTGCCCACTCGTGTACAGCAAGGGTTGAAAAGTTCACTGTAGACTCAATCCTGATTGACTCCATGTCAGGATGTCCAAATTATTTTTCGTGTATCTTTTTTATCTACTTCAAACTTATCGTTTTTGTTCCATGTATCCCGCTAAACATCCAGAAATGTTTTTGGTAGAAGGTAGGGGTTTAAAGAAGTAATTGTGTTATCATAGGCCATCAGAAATCAGGCTTATTGGCTTCTTTCTATTCCTTTCCAGATTGAGATGCTTCCAGATGGGCTGTTTCAATGCAAAAAGCTGCAGTGTTTACTTTTGGGGAAAAATAGCCTGATGAGTTTGTCCCCTCACGTGGGTGAGCTCTTGAACCTCACTCACCTGGAACTCATTGGTAATTACCTGGAAACACTTCCTCCTGAGCTGGAAGGATGTCAGTCCCTGAAGCGGAGCTGTCTGATCGTTGAGGAGAATCTGCTCAGTACCCTTCCTCTCCCTGTAACAGAACGTTTGCAGACATGCTTAGATAAATGCTAACCTAAAGAGAAAATAATCTTTGAAAGGATGCCCCAGGGCGTTAAATGAGAACTGAAGTTTCCTAAGTTATAAAGGTGAAAAATGGGTATAATTATGACTAACTACAACCAAATGTCTTATTAAAGCAACTCAGTATCTAGCTTAAACAGGATGAACAGTGTCAACACTGAAGTTTTGTGAATAATTGATTTTTAACTTATTGAGACGTAAGAAGTATACTTTGGGGGTGGAACGGGAGACATGAAATCCTTGAATCTCCATGTTGCAGTTCTTACCTTGAAGCTTAGCTACTCTTTTCCTCTCCCTCCCCCATGCCCCATTTCTTACTTGCACATTTGTTTTAACTGACTTCCTGTTTTGAAATTTATCACCTAGACCATAAACTCATCAACATAAATTCCCTTGATGTACACTCAGCACTGTCTTTGATTTATGTTTTTAAATATTTTTAGGCAGGGTGCATTGTGCTTGTAAGAATTCCTTCTCGGCTTAATTTTTACTTCCTGTCTCAGCTTGCTTACATCTTCCTTCAATGTTGTTTTCTCCTAACAACAGAGATGAACCCTGAGAAAGTGCCGGCTTTTGGCCTTTGTGTAGAACAAGAGTAGGATACTTAGGACATGTCACTCACCCTCAGGGCTTCCTGAAAATTAATGTATTCTCTAAAATGTCTTCTTGTGTATCGTCAAGGCTTTTTTTATTTGCTCATAGTTTATATAGTAAATGTAAAACATATACATATTTTCTATTATATAATCTTGGATTCAAAATCTGTGAGAAATTTTGTAACGTACAGGGAACACGTGCATTTCTTCAAGAATTTACAATTAATATACTTAGTTTTGGCTGCTTCTATTTCTCATATTTGTGTGCATTCTGTTCCAAAATGTTTTTTATTCTGCCACTATTTACTTTGGATAACAAAAGCCTTGTGTCTTGTGCCCTAGAATATTTGGGGAGTTTCCTATATAAGAGGATGGCTGCATCATCTACCTCTCTCTTCCCTCGTTGCTGTGCTATTGTACGGGTACTATCCTTAATTACTTCAAAAACTGTGATGGAGGGGAGAGGTACAGATTTGGATCTTTAAAACTGGTTTTTAAACTCTTTGTAAAAGAGTTAAAGCAAAATATTTTCTCCATGTGCATGATCTCTAGATATGATTATAATGTAAAACACTCAGCCTCCATTCAGTATTTAAGATGGGTTCTCAAAGCTCACAGAGAAGTAGATCCATTTAACTGAAATTCATCTCATGACTTTGAGTAATTTTTCTGGAATACATTTTGCTCTTTTTTATAAAGAGCTTTGTGTTTGGCCTTTTGTTATCATGCATACTGTAAAGTGAACAAAATTGACGGACTCATTTTTGAGAAATGTATACTTTTAATGTGATTTTCTCTAATGGGTCTAGGCGTTATAATGCCATCTCATTTTGGGTGTAACTATGAAGTAATCTAACTGCATCTGGATAAAACTGGAAAACACTATAGGTAATGAGCACTGTAAACAGGGAGTTGTGATGCGTGGTATGTTTTTCTTGCTTTACTTGTTCCACAAAGATGAAAGTGAGTCTTTAAACTGTAGCAAAATGTAGCTTCTCTCCCCAGCCACACACCCCTGGACTAAAGCTCTGAAAAAAAGAATTGTTTATGTTAAATGAAATTTGCATAATATTAACTATAAAAAACATAAAACACCAAAAGCTGCCTAAAACATTATCATTTATTATGAATTAGAAGAACCAGTGTAAAAATACAATCCTCACCAAAACTTGCCTTTAGTCAAAACTTTGAAGTTCTCAGGGACCCAGGCATAACTGACGGAATTCAGAAAATAGATTCTGACTATATCTAGGGACTATATTTTGTTTTTTTTTAATGTGAGTTAATGGTCAGTATTTCACAACAGAATTGTCATGTGTACTGATTTCAATGTTACATAGGATTATCCTGTTTTGGATGTGAAAATGATACATGGATAGGTGTTTAAATGTTTTTGGCTATAGAATTAGCCATAATTTGTATGAAAAAATCCCATCCTCTCCTATAAATTTCAAATTTGCTAACATTCCCCTCACAAACTAGAACTTCTCCATGACTAATCATTAGTTCTATTCACCTGCAGAAATCATTGGTTAAATCTTTCTTAATCAGAGCTCTCAGTTTCTGGAAACACATTACTATCAGGATCATAAATGAATATTATAAGCTGCTTTCCAAACACTATAGTTAGTGGTTCAAACTCTGCTGTTCTTGATGCCATAATTTTTAGATTATTTTTTCAATTGTACACATGAGTGTTTAGGTAGCTTTTGAAATGACAGAGCTCTGACGCAGTGAACTCTGAGACCATCGATTTGACATGCAAGAATGTGTTGATGCCACCTCTGCTGCACTGTTATAGCTGATCTTCATAATATCTAAGAGGATTTTATATGAAGAAAATGAAGTTTGTTCATGATAATCATGAGACTCTTGTTGGCATTTGATTTTGAAGAACATGAAGTTTATTTTCCAAAAAATAAATGTCAAAGTTTTCAGAACAAAGTTGATGGCTTATGCTGGCAACCTTTGGTTCATTTTATTTACATGCGCGCGCACACACACACACACACAGATAAGCTTGCACACATATAGACACACACCCTTATATATGTAGTAGGTAACTTTCTAGCTTTGGATGTTCAGTATTTTTTCCAAAGTAGCTAGAGGTTGTCAGTTAATGCTAGGATGTTCTTTTATACTCATTACTAGTAATCATGGAGTGTTCTATTCTCTTTGTTATAATATTTAAAAGAAAACTGAATGCTCAGCCTTAGTCTGAGAACCGAAGCAGTTTTGAGCTTCCCTGGAAAGACACAGTGTTCTCCCCCTAACTGCCAGCAGGGTACATTTATGTGGCACATAGACACTATGTTTTCATTCTTCATCCTCAGTCTTAACTTTTCCCCCAGGTGTCACCATATTTCACTGTCACTTAACAAATGTTTGTGTTAAACAGGGTAAATAGAGATCCCCCGGGATCTTGGCACTGTGGTGTAGCTCCAGTTAGTGTGCTGTGGTGAGCTGCAGAAAGTTATTTGCATAACATTATCATTTGATAGTGAAAATACTTGTTTCTGTTCTTCATGTGTTCCATGATTCAAATTTTGTATGTTTAATGAAAATACTGCATAGTATTGGAAACCATTAAAATAATCAACAGTTATTCTGTGGATTTCTAGCTTTCTTTCCTTGTGTTTTCAATAAAAGGCTCTTTCCATCTTAATCTGCTTAGCATTGTTCTATCCTCTGAGGTATTGTGTTTTCCCTCATCACTCACTCCCCTCCTTAAATGTGATCAGCACTTGTATAGTAACATATATTTGTGCTAGAGAACCTGCAGTGATACTTGGGCATGTGTTTATTTGAGGGGAAGCCAGAGCCTCTAATTATGCCTCTCATTATGCCTAATTGAGTAGTTCTGCTTTACCCATCCCTGCAGTATTCAGAGCTGATCCACTGTCCCTCAACCAACCAAAAGCATGAGCATATAACTCTAAGTCCACTTCGTTTTCAGGAAGTACATTGCATCAGAATCTGTTTTTATTTCTTCATGGAAACAAGGGGAAGGCTGGTGGGAGAGGGGGAGAAGTTATTTTGCATCCTAGTTTGAATTATGAAGACATTATATACATGAAATGGCATAAATTAATAACTGTTGCAAAATGCCCTGGACATACTTATTTCTTATCTACAGCTGGATATGAAAGCTGAAACTGTGAAAAAACTGCTGTCCTATTTAATTGGTTTCTTCCTGTTTCTGGTCTCCCACTTCCACTGGGAGCTATCTTCTAAGTCTCTTTGGTAATGGACTACATTCTCTTCCACTGGTTTTTACATGAACAATGTCATCAGTGCTAAAGCATTAATACAGAGTATGTGAGCCAAACTGCCGAGATGGCTTCAAGTTGAACTGAATTCATAGAGAAGTTTTGCATTTGACTTGTATTAGATGCTACTGCTGAGAAAAACATTTATGAATGCCTCCTGCATGTTATATATTATCTCTAACAGAGATGGTGCAATTAAGAAAAAATACAAAGAAGCATAGAAGTAGAATGGATGTGTTTGTGTATATATATGTCATGTATAAACCAAAATATTTACGTCTATTTTTGAAACTCTTCAAATGTTTCACTCACTCAAATAATGGGGCCAGTCTTGAGACATTTCCTTTGGGTGGCTTCACAGGAAAGGCTAGTATTTATTTTATCTTTGTCACATATTTTGAAACACATACATAATCAGTTTTTGCTTCTGGTAATGAATTATTAGAAAATGTAAGATTTTGTTATGAGTTGAATGTTTTTGGCCCTCAGGTTTACCATGTAAATCTGCATTTTGGTGGTAAAAATCCTTTGCCTGAGATTTAGTAGTTTTTGGTAAACTTTCCTGTTTTTAAAGTATCTTTTGTGTAAAATAAAGATTCCATTTTTATAATAAATGACAAATAAAAACATTAAACATTGGAAGTGGACTGTACTAATTTTTACATGTGTACATTTACAGTGCCCAGGCTCCAAAAGTGATTCTCTTCCTCTTCCATAGCTCCCTGTGCAGTTGTGCTGTTATATTATTTACCAAGTGATAGATTACAGATTTACACATGAATCTCATAAGAGTAGTATGAGTTTTCAAAATATACTGCAATGGTCACAAAATAGGAAATACCCAAAAAGAGCTGGATTGACCCTAGAATACACTGGAGCAGGGATCTGTCACAATCCTAATAGGTCCATCTTTCCAATAGTGATCATCCTTGGGAGCTAATGTTGATAAACCAACCATCTCTCTTCCCTGTCTTCTTCTGGACTCTTGCTTCTCCAATTACTGTTAGTTTAACACTAACGTTGAATAGTGGACAAGATAAATAAAAAGTAATGAACTGCAAGACAACATTTTGAGAAGGTTTAATAAAGGGGTTAAACATGGAATTGGTAAAATGGGCATATGATAGTAGGGCCTTTTGAATAAAGACTTTCATCTCTCACACACACACACATGTACACACACACTTTCAGGAACACATTAGAAAGCAGATACGCAACTTTTTCTCTGCTGGAGGACAAAACTCAATATATACTGAACCAGGTTTTAAGGGAAAACTAACTGCTGAAACCAGATGGCCATATTTTTTCCTGTAAGGGTGATGCTTTAAGAAAGGCTTTCACCTACCTCCAGCTGCCTCAGGAATGGGAAATATATTGAGGAAAGGAAAACCAGTGCCTGACTAAGGCAATAGCAGCCATTCAGGGACTGCCAGGTGCTTTGGGCTGCTAGAGTTCTGTGCCAACAGCCTACAGGGCAGGGATGTGCCCCAGGAGCATGGCAGTAGTGTGGATTCATGTTCTTCAGTGTTTGCTTCCACTTTGCAAAATGAGTTTTTGAACATGCTGAGCAGGGCCTGCTGTGGAACAGAGAGGCCACATTGGCAGGGCTGAGGGCACGGGTCCCTTGTCTGGAGCTGCAGCTCTGTTTGGGTTCTGTCCCCATTGCTAGATTCTCTGAAATCCAGGGCCCTAGCTTGCTTGTCTGTTCATCTCATTCCTGAGGTCTCGAGAAAAGCCATTTATCTAAAGGCACAGTCACAGGAACTCACACCCTGTATTTCCAGAAGAAAATAAAATGCATATGCCAAAGAAAAATCAGAAAAATGTCATTTTTTAACATGTCTTTTTTTAAAAAAAATACAAATCTCTCTTTGCCCTGTGTTGTCTTATCCTTTAGAGGAGCTGTAAGTCCTGCCTCCTAAATACCAATGATTCTGTAGAACTGCCTTGTGCTACTGAGAAGCTTTTCAAATTATTTCTTATAACAAATACCTTAAATGTTGGATGTCTTTTTACACAGGCCTATTGTTTGTTCGGGTAAGGCTCAATATACCATTTTTTACTCTCTGCCTCCCTCTGCTGCTGAGATAAGAATCAAAAGCTTTCCCAGATTGTATTTTCTCCCTTTTTTTTCACTTTCTCCTTGCCTTGTCTTTAGTAAATGTAACCCCCAAGGTAAGATTTTGAGAATTCAGTCATGCTCACTTATCTGTGACTCCATCTCAAATGAGATGCACTTAGCTCCATGCAGTGTTCCTGGTACCTGGACCAGACTGGACATGTGGCTGCCCTGGAGAGGTAAGAATGTGGCACCCCTTTAAAAACATACTTTATTTATTCAATATGTATCTGGTAGAGATAGGGGAACTGGTTTTCTATTTGCAAAAATAATGAATCCCTACATCAGCTGCCTGATTATTCCCTTCTCCAAAAGCAAAACTCACAAGAGTGAGGCAGCACTTAAAGAAGATTGAGCCAGGCAGGTGCGAGGAGGGGCTGGCTGTAGGGTGCATGCGAGTTCTCAGCTCAGGCAGGTCTGTCCAGCATCCCCAGGGGACAGTCTCTTCCCCCAGGCCTCATGAGCAGGTCTGTAAGTTGCTGGGTCTCCCTTTAGTATTTCCTCCTCCAATCTCCCTACACAATTTCCCTTCTCTCTCTACCCCCACTCCCTCTGATCTCTCTCCTCTCTCTCATTCTCTCTGGCTGTGCTGTTTGGTGTCCTAACTACACACTCCAATCTTAAATATCCTCCCCATCACTAAATCCCATCTTTGAGAGTATTAAATACCCATCATCCCAAGGGTGATGTTTTAGTTTGTGCTCACCAAAAGAAATGTCCTTCAGTTATCAATATTCTGCCTTCCCAGTGTCACAATTCAAATTCCAAATAAGACACTTACTCAGTGTGCTGCATGGACCGGTTTGCAATTCCATAGGCTGGTAACCTAAGGAATTGCATATGCAAACTTGACTTAACTGGTCTCCAATTTCTGATTATTCCAATGACATTTGGTGTTCCTTGTAAATTAGTGTCCCAGGAAACTGTGTAAACCCAGGGGTACCAAATGCTACCCGTGTGAAGGAAGTTTCCCTTCACCTATCTCTGAACTGGGTTTGGATTTGCTTTCTTGTCTTATTGACTCTGTGGTGTTCCACAGAGAATGACTTAGATCATTCTGGGGCGACCAGAGCAGTTCTGTCATGCTTTTCAGAATAGACTGAGCCAGTCTCAGGCAATTGCTCTGTGCAAAGGGAAAGCCTGAACAAGTCACCAAGTGAAGGGGAACTGACTCCATCTGCACTAAGAGGAAAGGCTGCTGGGTTTGCGCTAATTGGTCAAAACAGTGCATCAGAAACCTGATTAATGGCTTCATAGTGAGAAAAGATAAAAATCTAATTATTCCATCTGTGCTCCTTCACCTTGGAGTCCGTCTCTGGAGGGAAACAGCTGTGGAATACAACAGTATCCTTACTTAGCAGGGGTTACATGCCAGGTAATCTGCTTGCTTCTTTACGTGTGCTAGCTCGGTCTATCCAACAAACTTGGTGGGTGTTATTCCCATTTTATAGATGAGAAAACAGTCTTAAAAATCCTAACTTTTCCAAGGTCTCATAACTGTTCAGAAGAGGAATCCTATTCAACCTGAAGGTCTGCAAAGCTTGTTTCTTCAGAGGTTTAGGTGAACACAACACCAGCACTTTCTCTCTCGCCCACCTTGGTGTTGGAAGAGAGGCAAATCCCACACCAGATTTCAGAGCTCACTGGTGTCTTCCCATCGGCTTTAAGCCCGGTGCTTCCTCCTGCTCCGTATCTGTCCTAGCTTGTTTCTGAGCCAGTGAGTCACATCCCTAATGCAATTCCAGAATTGCCGAACTTTCTAACTGGAAGGCTTTCTAACTATGGAGGCTTTTCTGAGGAGGAAGGTGGAAGTGGTTTGTTGGAGATCACAAACCCACTGTCTGTGGGAGTATCTTTTCACCTTCTGGGCTGGTTCTAAGGAGCACAGATCATCTGTATTCAGCCAACGGCTAGTGGAAGGGCCAAGGCTAGCACTGAGGGTGCCTCCTGAACCCCAGGCTTTCTGTTTTCCCTAACAGGCTGCATTCACCTTAGTTACAGCCTGCACCGTGAGAATAACCCCTTCCTCTGCCCAGTGCATTACTGGGCACAACACACTTAGGCTCCTGATCCCATTTCACTTATAAGAAAACTAGGCTCTGAAAGAGCCATTTCAGTAGTTACCATTATTGAGCACCTGCCACAAACTTTATAAACATCACTAATGCTTAAAGCATACCAAGGTAGGTGCTATCTATAGGAAAAGAAATAGGTCCAGGCAGGTTAAATGACATATTAGGGTATATATTAGAGGATATAGCTAGTATGTGGCAGAGTCAGGCTTTGAATTGGACACTATAGCACCAAATTTCTGCTTTTTGTATAGTGCATCCTGCCAAAGGCACACGGCAAGTGAGTGATGGGGTTGTGAGCACAGGCTAGGATTTTGACATCTATTTCAGTATTCTGTCCATTATAATAGGCAGAATCTGGATATTCTGCAAAAGAATTGATATGCCTGCAGGCACACGTGTATATACAAACACACCTTTAGTGTATGACTTCATCCAAAGGACTACTGTATTTCCAAACTTTATTTTTGAAAATGCATACTTTTTATTTTAATGTCCTAAACTAAGCTTTGAATACATTTACTCTCATTAGAAGAATGTGGTGGCATTCTGAATTTCAGACCCTATGGGAGATACTGGATAAAGGTCCCATCCTGTTAAAAAGGATTGTTAACATTCTGGTCTTTGTTTCAAGATGCAGGTGAGACCCGCAGGCAGTCTGGGTTGTAGCACAGAATTGCCACTTCAGCTTAACCCCCTGAGAATCCTGATTTATTACAGGGAAAGGAGAGCAGACATTTCAGACTTGCAAAACGTCTACTCCTAGCAGTTCAGGCTAAATTCATTCTAAATGTGTTCTGCTGATTTAGACATTTGGAGAGAGAGGAGGGACAGGTTTTGCTGTCCTTACTGAATTCATGCCACGCTCCAGATAAGAAGCTGTGTTCCTCTCCCAAGCGGACAAGGTGTCCCTTCCTGGTTTTGCCTCTTGGCTCAAATGCACTGCTAATCATGGAAAAAGCCTTAACCCAAGCTCTAAGGACCCACTCCTTGAAGCACCACTTCACTTGGCATTTCCCCTTGGATTCTTCGAAATCCCTATCCTTTAAGGCAAGTCGTCCAGCTCAGCAGTCTCTGAGCCCCATTCACACAGTGGGACTGCAGCTCTCAGACCTCCCACCCCTCCACTGAGCTCTGCTAAGGAAAGGAAGGTGACCTACCAAGTGACTTTGCACAGTCTCATTAGCTGTTATTTATGTTCTTCTAGAAGATAAAAGAAATTGGCCCTTGTCTCTTTTTCTGGTGAGGAGGCTAATTCCTCCAGCTTAGAAAGAGTGCCCAAGAGAATTTTTTGCCAGGCTAGAAGTGAGTCAGGTGGCTTAGATGCTGCCTTAGATAATCAGCAGAGGTCCTGGCTGAGCCCATGGTTGGAGGGGCCCTCAAGAGAGTCACACGCTTCTCTGGATGAGCTGTGGCTCTGGGAATCTGGCAGTGCTGAGGTTGCCACAGGTCAGCTCAGGGAGAGAAGAAAGCATCCTTGTGTCTGGTGGGATTCATCATCAGCCCTTATGACGCTGCCATTTCCAGTGGAATCTGCCTATGTAACGTGCTCAGGGGCCCAGCCTTACTGATCCTAATGAGAAGGTGAGGCCAGATGCTCTCTAGGGTGCCTGCCAGCTCCAATGTTCTGATGTACACGAAACACTCAGTGAGTGCGTAGTGTTGATCAGGGTTAATGAGTAATTTTCTTAAGAGCCTGAGAATGTCACACATTTAAGTTTTAGCTTTTGAAATGACTCATTTAAATGACATAGGAACAAGACCTTTATTCACTAAAGCACTTAAGGTACAAGAGCAAGTAAAGGGAAATGGAATTATTTTAAAGGGCTGTTCTGCCAGGCCTCTGCATCAGGAGGGCCAAGCGTGCAGTGAAGAGACGCTGTGTAGGGCAGGACAGACAGGAACATTGCCTGGAGGGCTTCATCTTGCTCAGGTTAGTTTCCAGTAAGGGGAAATGTCCTGAGGTTGCACAGGTAAGAACGTGACCTGCGAGGTGCTCTGCCATCTTGGATTGTTACACCATAGCTTGACATCTGAGGCAGGTCCATAACCACTGATGGTGAGCCTGGAGTCTGACCTGGGGCCAACAAATGCCTCTAATGTGTCAGTTCTTTGGTTTCTGTTCCCTGGGGCATTGGGCTTAAGGGTCCAGTCAACTAACAGGCTCCCAGTTGGAGAGACGCACCTCCTGACTCCGGGGCACTGAGAGATGTCAGCTCCCTCCTGCATTTAGGGGACATTCCGCTGGGTGCCAGCTCCAAAGGCCGACTGTGTGCCCATCAGGCATTCCTCACCTGGGGGGTGCTGTCCTGGAGCATGAGCTGTGTGCCTCCTCTGTGCCCTGGCGCTCAGTTTCAGACAGTTCCAGGCCCAGACCTGGGCTCTGCTGAGTCTAGAAGGGAAAGTGTGACTGCTGTCCTAGGCACAGCCAGACCATCAGCGGGCTGCAGGGAAGGCACTGAGCTCCACCCTGTACTGGAGTCCTCTCTCCAACCAGTACCACTTGAGTAACGTTCTCTCTCTCAGCCTCAGCTTCCCCTTCTGTAAAATGTAAATTCTATTCTATGAATATTAATGCCTGCTCCTTCCCAGATGCTGACTTAGGTATCGAGGCTACAGAGGGATCAATGGGGACAAGACAAACAGGGCCCCGCTCTCATGGAAACAAACCTCACACAGTCTTCTTTGACAACATATATACCATCGTTCCAAGAGATGATGTAAAATGCTCAGCTTTGTGACCCCAGCGGGTGTTTACACCAGGAGCTCTAATGAGGTTGTTTTCATTTCTTCCTCCATAGGTGGTAGAAAATCTTTTCAAACATGCCCTTGCCCACCTCGGTCTTTCTGCCTATAAGGCTCTTCCTTGCTCCCTCTGCCAACTGACTCCTGCTCGTCCAGTCCTCAGGTCACTGGTCACCTCCTCAGGGTAGCACCTTCCTGCCCAGTTCATGCTCAGGCTGCCAGCTGTATGTTCCGTGGCAACTGGCACTCTACTTGAGGCGCCCACCACTCGGGTGATTCTCCTGTTTACCATCTGTGTTCCCGACTGGACTGCCAACCTGGTGTGGACAGCTTGCACATCTACCTAAAGTCTTGGCACCTGGCGTTGAGATCTCCCTAAACCTCTGGCCGGCTGACTAGCTGACACGTGAAGGGAATGTTCCCCTCTGAATGAGGAAAGTATACTGGACTAGCAAAGGTGAACCTGGACCTTTGGTAACACAGGGGCCCTTTCTTTCTTCTTTTTCTCTCTCCTACTGTGAAGAGGAGGAACAACCAGAAGACGGCTAAAAAAACAGGCCATGCCCTGGGCAGACCCACACATCCCTGGAAGCAATCAGGTAGCCGAGTCACAGAGCAAAGGATGGCACGCTGGGTCCTCTGTTATTAACAAGCATTTGTCCATCACCACTCCAGGGTTACTGCTGACAACAGGGCAGTAGGAGTTTTCTTTGACAACATATACCACAGTCACATACCCTTTTCTATTTTTCTAGCCTTTTCTGCTCTCCCACAGCCAGGCAGTGAGACTTAACAAGAAGAGGGGTTATCATTTGTAAATGTAGATGGAGGAAGCTTGGAGAAATGAAATCCAATGCCACATGACAAGATATGCAAGATGCCCCCAGCCTCACTACTTTGAGAAAGAGACCTCAGTAAGCAGTCATTTATATATGACTCATTGGAAATGTTAATGAGCTTGCCCTTTTGTGCCCTCTGGGGTTTCACAAAGCAGCAATGCGACCTGACCCCAGTGGTTTTCTTTTGGCCAGAATCCAGACCCTCTGGGCAGTGCTGGACTTCCCACACGAATTCCTGCAGGCCCACCGCATGGAACCATATGGCAGTCCCCTGTGCCAGGCCTTTCCAAACTTCTGTGCTTTGCCCACGCTGTTCTCTCAATCAGAAGTCTCTTCCTTAGTACAAACATGGAAGATTACCTATCTATCATTTATCCATTAATCAACTACTGTCAACTCTCCATTCATTCTTCAAGACTAAAATGAAATATAATTTTGTCTCTTAACATTGTCTCAAGTTAGGTGCTCTTCTTCCTAACCCTGAGAACAATGCAGTGGGCTTATTTATAGATTTCCTCCTTACTGTATTGATGATGAAAACCAAATCTTGTCCATCTTTTTATCCCCTTCAACTAGTATAGTATCTGGCACATTGTAGATGCAGAATGAATGGAAGACAGAAATCCAGGTATTGGCAAACTGTGTCCCCGGGCCAGCGGGTCAACCAGAATGCCTAAGGGAAAGTGTATGTGCCATAAACTATGAGGGGGTATGAGTTTTGTGGACAGACTGTTAAAACAACAAAAAGTCATTGAAGGCTTGTGGACAAGGAAACTGCATGAGGAAGTAGATTTGGCACATTGAGTGTGTAATAGGTAGGAGGTTTAAAAAAAAAAAAAGAAAATCTTATGCCCATTCTACAGATGAGAAAACTGAGGCCAGAGGAAGTTAAATGTTTTACCAAAACTCATACAGCTAGTAAGCAAAGAAATCTTGTTTAGAATTCAGATCTGATTTTAGAGTTTGAGTTCATAGGACTTACCCAAAAAAATCAACCAAATCTATAAATATCACCTTGCACGTGGGTCCCTGAGGTCCTCAGTGAATGTTCTTCCAGCTGTGTTAGGTTTCACTCCCAGAATGTCACTAAGCCTACTTCAATTTCCTCTTCAATAAAACAGTGAGCTAGGTGACTGTAAGGCCAGTTCTAGCTCTGAGTTGCTCTGATGCTCTGCAAAATACAAATGGACAATATTTGTATTCTACAACCCAATACAAATACAAATTTCCCAACCTGAAAATCGGCTCAGTCAAAACCTGTGTACTTGTGGACTGGCCCTGAAAATTTTTTCATGGGTTGCAATCATAACTCCAAATACAGCAAAGACTCTAAAATATAATCATAGAGGTCTAATCAGTCTTCCCGTTTAATTGGGAATTTAACATACGCCCAGGCACAGAAGTGTAACTGCTGGACTCACAGAAAGTGTCTGTTCATCTGCGTAGTCAGACTTAAGTCACAGCAAAGTTCCCACTCGCTCTCCATGGCCTCAGGGCCTTTACTCTCCCTGGGATTGTGTGTCACAATGAAATGAAGTTGAACGTCCACCTACCCAAACCTGTAGCATCCCACCCCATCACACACACACGGTTCTCTGACTTCAGGCTGAGTGTGCGGGTCGAGTGAGTCAAAAATGTCTGTGTGGTTCAGAACGAACTCTGAAATGGGAAGTTCCCTCCCAGGTCACTGAGCTACATCCTGTTGTTGTTTTCATCGAACCTATGCAGTAACTCCTTTGATTTGGCTTTCATTTGGGACAATGTGTCCAATGCCATTTTTCTGAAACATTCAGAACAAGATAAAATCTCATTCTGGTCAGCTACATAGAGTGGACTTTTGAGCATAAAGAAACATCTGTCCTCCATCTGCAGGGCCTAAAAAACAGCATTTTCAATAGAGGACATTGTAGGAAACAAGGCTTTTAAAGGGCAAGAAATCCATTTCTGACTCAAATCTCCATAAATATGTCCAACAGAATATTTCTATGTTACATACTGTTTTCAAGGAGAACTTCAAAGGCTGCTAGAGAAAAGGGCTTAATAAGAACATAATTTTTAGATTCAGCCAGATCTGGTCCAAATACTTGTTCTGTTGTACTGTGTGATCTTGGAAACTGACTTAACCCTGATAATTTTAGGTTTTCTGGGGGGTTAAAATAGAATCATAGTGCCTACCCCAGGAAATAATGTTTTTACTGTATCTACTGGCACACAGTAGAGCACTAAATAAACATCAGGTGTTGTCCCCGCTTTGTCATTGCAGTTGTTAATGCTAGGGAAGAGCGGCCGGATTCCTGACACAGCTGAACAAACACAGGATTGGGAATTAGAAGACCTGTATTTGCACACCAACAGCACCACTCACTAGTTGAATGACCCTGGGGAAATCACCGAATCCTTCTCAACTAGGCTTCTTCATCTGTAAAACAGGGAAAATAAAAATAGCTAACTCACTGATAACAGCCTTGAGGTGCAAATGAGGTGATATATGGGTATTTACTTAGCCAGCCGAGAAACTGTGGGCAGTGCATTATTTTGCTAGTGTGGACTGAGTGCACGTCTCCCTCCAAAATGCCCGTGCTGAAACCCTGACCCCCAGCGTGACGGCAATAGGAGGCGGGGCCTTGGAAGGTAATGAGGTTAGGTGAGGTCATGAGGATGGAACCCCATGAAGGGATTAGCACCCTTGCAAGAAGAGGAAGAGTCTAGCTGGGATTCCCCTTCTCTCTCTGTCCGTGATGGCAAGAAGCTGGCCGTGTACAAGCTGGGGAGAGGGCCCTCACCAAGAACGGAATCACCCAACACCTTGATCTTGGGCTTCCAGCCTCCAGGGCTGTAAGAAATAAATGTCTACTCTTTAAGCTGCCCAGTCTGTGGTATTTTGTTATAGTGGCCTGAACTGACTGAGGCAATACCACCACAAAATTGGAGAACGTATCCAGTTTTTTAATTCCAGAATTTTTATTTACAAAAATCTTAGTTACATACTCACATCATTATAACTGATTTCCACTCAGCCACAGAAGTCAGCATTCTGGGGATGGGCAAAGGCAGCACAGGGGCAGGGGACAGGAATGTCTGCTGTCCCCTGGTCTTGGACCTGACCTCTGTGAACATGTAAAATATGTCCTGGTCAAGAGTCCACATGTCTGAAGAGGTGCTGAGACAGAGAAAGGTTGTCGACTATGGTCTCTGCCTGTGGGATGTTGTTTTTGAGGTTATAATTGTTGTAATTGTTAGTTGTGCAGCTTTAATCTCCCACCCCTTCCT
This sequence comes from Manis javanica, assembly GCF_040802235.1. Lineage (NCBI taxonomy): Eukaryota > Metazoa > Chordata > Mammalia > Pholidota > Manidae > Manis > Manis javanica. The sequence continues at coordinate 75,583,823 of NC_133159.1, forward strand.
ATAGCATTTAAAATAACTGGCAATTCAGGCACTCTCCACCCTCCTGGGCCCCTGATCCCCTTGGTCCTTCTCCTAGGGTGGAAATCATCCAGCTTGGGACTTTGACATCAGCCAGACCTAAGTTGCAATCCTGCCTCCTCAACTTTGTAGCTCTGATACACTGGGCATGTCACATATCCTCTCTACACCTTGGTTTTCTCATCTGTGAAATGGAGAATAATAACCATCTCCCAGAGTGGTTATTATTATATAAGAGCCATCTCTTAGAGTCATATCTGACACCCAGTAAGTACTCATCAGCTTCACCTTCCTTCTCTACCCCCTTCCGGCTCCTCACACCTGAGTACTGACACCCCTCTGGGACCTCTGGTGAGACAATCACCAACAGAGTCAACAGCTAGTGTAAGCCTGTAGCAAGTGTCCCTGGAAAAACAGTAATCAGCACTCCTAAACGAAAACTCTTGCTCCATGTGTTTAGAAATGCTTAGGGCTTTGGAGTATCTCAGTAAAAACACTAGACCCCTATTGAGTCTATTTTCTGACTGAGCATTGTGTGTGTGTGCGTAAGCTTGGGTATTCAGAGGATCTCTGGTAGATGCATAAACACTGGTAACTCTATATCCCCTTTTCTCTGCATTTGTTTTTTCTTTTAATTTTGCATCAAGTGCATGTTTTACCTATTCAAAAATTACTTTAAAAATATCAGTGGTTTGAAATAAATTCTTGATTTAGATACTCTAGAAAGAATCCTCCAATGCTTTGTAGATTGGCATAGCCTCCAAAACTTCCTAATATATGAATAAGAGAAACTGTGGCTCTTCAACTGAGAACCACTGTCTATTAAATAGCCTACTAATAACCAGAAGAAGAGATTCTAATCCTATGGCCTCCTTGCCATGGAATATTTGTAACCTCTTTCCTCAAGATTTGTGAAGTAACTCTGTGTGATCAATAACAGTAGTAATGTTTACTGAGAGTTTACTGTGTGTCAAACACTGTTCTATGTCCATTTTACACATACCTTAATTTTCACAACTATCTTTTGAGGTGAATCATTATTTCTATTTTACAGAAAAGTGAGCCTAGGAGAGTTCTCAGGAGCAAGCGACAGAGCTCATTCAAACCTGTTATAGGTTTATTATAAGGGGCATAGGTGTGTTATAAGGATTAAATAAATTAACATATTTAAACTTCTTAGAACAGTATTACTTGTAGTAATCCATTAAGAGCTAACATAAACATTCTGGAATCAGGGAGGAATTTGTAAGTTAGCAAATTGACTGACTCAGCAAAAGTATGTAAAGTCATTTGAATAAACTGAAAAGTAAGTTAAGGTCCCATTTATTCTGTGACTAAGAGCTCTCCATTTTTCAAAACAGTTTTCCTTTGTTTTTATTTCCTGTGTCATTTCCTAAGAACACCAATGCCAAGTTATTTGTGCCCCACCTCTCCATCATTTTTATGCTTTTTCATCACAGAGATTTTTAACACAAAATCAGAGAAAGGTAACATTTTCAAATGTTGCTATTAGGATGATCCCCCCAACACACACAAGCTGAAGTTTTGTTATTGGCTCTTTCCTTCCTGGTTTTTTTTGGGCTGTGTTTCTACCTGTGGGAGATGAGAACAGGTGAAGCAGGAGACTTGCAGGGCAGTCTGCCATTCTGAGTGGTTAGTGCAGAAAAGACAGTTTGAGCTCCTCTGCTTCCAGCGCAGGCAGGAAGAGCAACTACCCGACTGCTTGCAAAAGACCAAGTAATAACTGAGCCTGACTGACAGAATACACACCACAGTCCCACAGTCAAATGTCAGGCTCACAAAAAATTAAAAGGAAGAGAGGAAAACACCTTATTGCCACCAGACCTATACTGTCCAATATGATAGCCACTAGTCACATACATCTGTTAAGTTTTTGAAATGGGATAGTTTGAATTGAGATGTTCTATAGATGTAAAATACAAGCTGGATTTCAAAGAATTAGCTAAAAACAGTGAAAGAGCTTGAAATTTTATATTAATTACATGGTGAAAGAATAACACTTTGGCTATATTAAGTAATTTAATTAAAATTAATTTTATTGTTTTAGTTTTTTAAATGTGGATTTTAGAAAGAAAATTACCTCCGTGGCTTGCATTAGGCCTATGTATTGGCAGCACTATCTATTGGTAACACTGCTCTAGATTAAAGGCTTAACTTTACCTTGACCTGACCCTTTTAAGTCTCCAGTACCTTAGAAACATTAATATATATAAAGGGACCAAACTCAAATGTAGAAATAAGTACATTTATTATATACCTAGTAAGAGCACAAAGATTAATAATATAGAAAGTGAACTAAGTTTCACTGAACCCTACTGTGCACCAGGCCCTGGGCAGCCTTGCAAGCCAGCTATAATTTCCACCACACAACTTAACTCCAGCTTCACAGCCTCCACTCTCTGGAGCTCAGAAAGATTCTTCAAACTGGTATGAGCATGAGTGCTCTCTTCCCAGGGTCTTCTCTACATTCTTCATCATAAATACCTTCTTTGCCATTCTAGACCCTGTGTGTGTCTTAGTCCATTTTGGGTTGCTATAACAGAATACCATAGACTTGGGTGGCTTATTAGTTTCTTACAATTCTGGAGGCTGGGAAGTGCTAGATTGTGGCACCAGTATGGCTAGGTTCTGGTGAAGGCCCTCTTTTGGGTTGCAGGCTGCTGACTTCTTGCTGTATGCTCACATGGTGGAAGGGGCAGGGAGATCAGGTATCTTTTATAAGGGCACTAATCCCATTTGTGAGGGCACCACACTCATGACCTAATCACCTCCCAAAGGCCCCACTTCCTGATACCATCACACTGGCATTAGAATTTCATGACATATGAATTTTGTGAGGACACAAACCTTCCGACCATGGCACTGTGTAACTTTCCCAGAAGGACCCAGTAAATGGGCAGGTGGATAAGTGCTTCCTACATTGTATGGTCCAATCACAAGAACTTTGTTTACCTTTACATTTAGAAACCTTTGACATTCTATTAGATAATTAACTACAAAGAGAAAACAACAACAATAATAATAATACTGTCCATGCAGGGAAAGCATGGAAACTGAGTAATTGACTTCTTAATCTCAGCTTCTCACCACATAGCAGAGATTACTCTTATTTTTCTTGAAGACAAAAGCAGTTCTTTTAGATTTATTTCATTTGATAAATCTTGTTTGATAAGTAGCATGTTTTCATTTTATCCATTCAGATTTCTAACTGGTATCTCAAACTTTACATGTTCAAAACTGAATTCCAGATGTGCCCTCCATTCCCCACCCTCCATTCCCCATCTCAGAAAACGGACACCCCATTCTTCCTGGTAACCAGTCTAACAGCCTTAGAGGAATGCCCTCTTTCTTTCATACCCCACATCTAATCTGTCAGCCCTGGCAGCTCAACTCTCAAAATAATGTGTTAGCTCTTAGCTACAACTCAACTGCTCCTCACCACCCAAGACCAGTCCCCAGACCAAACCATCAGGCCTCCCTTTGATTACTGTGTCTGTCCCACTTTGTGCCCCTCAGTCCACTCAGCACAGCAGCCAGAACAACCCCCCCCACAGCCTAGCTCATATCGCCTCTGCTCAAAACCCTCCACTATGACAGCGACCACAGGCAAATTCTCTTTGGTGGCCCCAAAGCCCCACGCTCATGGACTCCGGCCACCCTGGACTTCCTGCTATTCCTCAAAAGCAGCAGGTAGCCTGCAACTTCAGGGCCTCCACCCAAAATGTCTTCCTCCCCCTACACGGTGCTCTCGCCTCTTGCAGGCCTCTCCTCCACCACCTCCTCTAAGGTGAGGACTTCCTTGGCCACTGTGTTTTAAATTTGTAATTGTCCTATAGTGGTATGCTCTGCCCAGTACTCCCTTCCCCTGCTTTCCTTTCCTTCAAAACCCTAATTGTCAGCTAACATGATGCCTTTGACTCATTTGTTTTATTTTTTATCCCCCCATGTAGAATCTAAACTCCTCAAGGTGGGATCCTATTTTGTTCTCTGCTATCTTCCCAGTTCTTCGAACAGTGCTTGCCACAAAATAGATGTTCAATAAATATTTGTTAAATGATTGAAAGAAATTTTCAAATGGGGACACTGAGGCCGAGAGAAGTTCAGTTTTTGCCCACAGGACTAGTTAATGCCAGGGGCAGGATCAGAACTCAGCCAGCGCTCATTTCACTCTCTCAGTCTGGTTTAGGAGGCAAGAGGGCCGCCACCCTGCCAGGAGAGCTGGCTGGCAGGGCTGGGCCGTGGGAGAAGCACACATCAAGGTTCAAATATAAATCCTGCTACAAGTACTGAGCTGAAACATAAACAACTCTTTTGGCAGCATTGTTGACAGTCTGAGATTAAGAAAAATAATTTGAAGGCATATGCTGAAGCTTTCCAGTTTTAAGACTGGCTGTAACTATTTTTCTTTCAGCTGTAGCTTTCTGGGATAATGAATGTACCATATGTCTGTACCTCCAGGTTCCCATACAAATTAGGAAACTAAAAATGCCAGATGACTGAAGCAGATTTCTGCTTGTTTCCATGGGAAATCAACTGCTGTGAAACCTTAGGAAATGGCAGGGAGAGTGTGTTCAGCTCAGGGAGCTCTCTGGAGAGTGGTACGCTCTGCCCAGGCTCCAGTCTACAGGCTGTCAAAACGTTGACAGGTGAGACACTGTCCTAGGCTGGCCACCTACTGGTGGCTAAGTCAGAGTGTGAAGGTCAGCACAACTTGTCCTGCTCCTCTGAGCATCCAGTACCAGGGGAGGCTGGCCACTGTCCTTCAAGCCCTCCAGCATCAAGTCTCTGACCAACTGTGCTAGGAACAGCACCTCACTGCTGACAGAGAGACACTTAGTAATGCAGGGACCCCAGCCTCATCCTCAGTGAGGCTTCAGCACATTCTGAGTCCTCCAGCAAGTTTTCTGGGGGACAGAGAGGTCTACCACCAAGGATTTTTCTGGAAGAGTCACCGCTTGCTACTTACAACTAGATGGAGTTAATTCAGGGGAGTCAGGCAGGTGGAGGGGAGGCATTCTGTAGACACAGCCAAGTATGCCCTGGCTGGCTGCGTCAAGAATGTCTCTGGAAGGCAGTGATGGTTTCTTGCTCCTGCCTGCCCCGAATTAGCACCAATTTGCCTAAAAGAGAGAATGCTGAGAGAAAAGCCTGCAAAAAATATTTCAATACTGTCTTGCCAGTGGCTGCCTCTGACTTACATAGGGAAAACTGATTCAGACTCTAGACTAATTTGAGAGGGAAAAGAAAACCTTTCTCTGCTTTCCTAACTGAGAGTGTGACTTGGGCATGCCAGGGTAAAGCCCAAAGCTGGAAGCACAGGGTGAATGTGGAGTTTAAATTTGGATTCAGACAGCCCTGGATCTAATGCTCATCCTCTAACCTACCAGTGATGAAACCTCAGGGAACCCGGAGCCATTGTTTGTGGGTCTGTACAGAGGCCATGCTGATACCTCTTCCTCCTCGGGGAGGTCATAAGGCTGAAATAAGCTAATTTAAGTACAAGCGCTCCACTGAGTCCTGCACAGAGCCTTGGGGCTTCTTTTATCTTTCTCCCTGTTGCTAGGTTTTACTGCCAAAATTGGAAGCACACAGCTTGGTGCGGAAGGAACAGACGCTGCCCTTCCTCCTGCCATAGCCGCGAGCACTTGTAGCTTGATTCTCCTCAGAATTGCTACCGAGGGTGTAGATGGTGCAGAGGATTCCAAATCTTCACACAGAACATACCCATTTACTCGTAACTCTCTAGCCAGGCTTTCCCATCTTGCCTAGGTGGAATGTTTCTCAGAGAAACTAAGTGGAGAGGGACACTTCATTGTCTTCTGCCCAAATAAATCATTGGTAGGACCCTGTGGAATTAAGACCATAAATCACAATGCATTCCAGATGCTTTGTCCCAGGCTAGTCAAAACATTTTGACTCCTCTTGTCTTCAAATGATTTACAGGCATGATTCCTTAGCATGAGGACATCCTAACAGACTCTATGTAAGCCAGATGAGAGGAAGCAGTATTACCATTTTGTGGTCCTGGGGAGGCTTTTAGTAAATCAATCTTTCCATTATAGCTGTGATATACATTATGCTCTGGTGACCTGATCTATTTCTGTAAGTTCCAATAATAGCTACTTAATACTGTCTCTATTCTGAACTCAAGAAAGTGCTACACTTATGATTACAGTTTTCTTTTAAGGATGTAACTCAAAAAGAGCCAAATGAAGAGATGCTTAGGGCAAAGTCTAGTGGAAAGCAGAGCTCCTGTGCCCACTCCCCATGGAGTGAGGGCTGGTCACCTTCCAGGTACATCTATGTGTTCGCCAGCGGGGAAGCTTCACTGAGCCCTGGTGTCAGAATTTTTGTTGGGGGGGGTCTCATTACATAGACATGATTGATCTCAGTCTCCAGGACCCCGGTCCCGCCTTCCAGGGCAGGCTGGCCTAAAGTTCCAGGCCTCTAATCATGTCGGTTGGTCTTTCTGATGTCCAGGCCCCATCCTGAAGCTATATAGAGGCCCACGGGAGTCATCTCACTACCTTAACAAAGACACTTCTGTCACTCAGGAAATTCCATGGGTTTTAGGAGCTCCTGACCAAGAACCAAGGACAAAGACCAAATAAATTCTTTATATATTTATATTCATTAGTTCACTGTGATCCCATCATTATTTACAGACCATCAGGGCTTTGAGTCTAAGCTTTTCCCTTTGGGCAATGGGGAGTCACTTAAAGAAAGCAGAAATGATCATTTATTGAGCAGCTGCTATGTATTCTATTCTATCCTACTGTTCACTAAGCAGCCAGCCATTCATAATATACATGCTGAGAGCAGTACATTTGGAAGGTAACCTAGGCAACTGCATGGAGGGTAGTCTGGACGCAGCTAAGACATGAAAAGACTGGGAAGGAGGCAGCGACCCCCGCATAGCCATGAAGTGGTGAGAGCTAACCTGGGGGAGCAGAAGTAGAAATGGAAATGGGGGAAAAGGGGACGATTTGAGAGGGATTTTGAAGGAAGATTTCAACTTATCATTTAAGCTTTATCTCCATCACAAACTACTACACTATGAGTAGAGAAGTTAAAACTACCTTTCTAAAGAAATCCAAGTCATATTGATAAAGTGGCTCTTTTGTGATTAACTTGTGTTCTAAACAGTAAAAATTTAATAGAAAGATCTTAGTATTTTACCTCTTGAACAAACTTTGGGGCCCTGGCCCTGATCTTTAGTGCCATATTTCCATTGGTTCTTCAGATAAAACGTTGACTCCTCTTGTCTTCAAATGCTGACCTGTTTCTGTTTTTAAATGAAAATGATCAGTTTTTACTTTTCAAATAGCCTTTTGAGTTTTGTTCACTTTTGAGTACAAGGCCTTCTTCCCCTTGAAGATCACAAATTCATGAAGGGGCTGGAAGATATAGGCATATACTCTTGTATAAATCCTGTATGAAAAAGAACCTGTAATGCTGATGTTTAAAACTGGCTGTTTCTTGCTAAATGCAGATTTCAGTAAACAATAAAATTTTTCTAATTTTTCAGTGTATGCTCTTTTTTTCCATAATAGAGACACTGAACTAGGACACTGAATCACTGAATTTTTTTTCAATATCACAAGTTTGAAAGTTCTGGGGGGAGAGAAATGATTATTTTAGTGTATCATGGGTGATACATTAAATTGAAATAGACAAGAAATAGTAAATATATATATATATACATATATATATATAGTTCATTCATGCAATAAGCACTTATTACATTTACTTTTTAAAATTATTATTACATATCAAGCTATAAGACGTTGACTTTTAAGAAAATTGGCAACCAGTAACTCTTCATGTTTGTCACACACACAAAAATTGAAGAGCCTTCCTTTGACATCATATCAAAATAATTAAGTCAAGAAATAATTTTTGAGCCTCAAGTGTATATGCAACAAGAAAAAAATGTAAAGTGTCAAAAAAGAGAAGACACCATTAGTTGTTGAATATTAACCAAGAGTTACACGTATTCCATGTTTGCAATGTGGCAGGCACAGTTTGAAGACACATGTATCAAATCACCTAGTCCTCACAAGCACACTTTAAAGTGGGCACTATAATCCCTATTATCTATGGAGAAACTGAGGCTCAGAGAGGTTAAGCAACTTATACAAGTTCTCACAGCTATGGAAGATTAAAAGATGACTAGTTATCAGAAGAGTTTTTAGGAAAGAAAGTGTTAGAAAATTTCGTGGAGATAGGCTTTGAAAAGGACATTTAAAGACATTGAATTTGGAGGAGAGTGGGGAGGTGAGAAAAAGGAAGTGAGAAATTAAGAGGCAAAGAAGTCAAATTCAAGGAGGTGGTAGAGAGCTGTAAAGCCACCGGAGGCATGTACAAATGTGATTAGAAGGTCCCCTCAGAGTAAACAACTATAACATTTAGGAAGACAATTTTGCCAAGAAACGTTGGGTACACAGGAAATTCAGTCATATAAACTATTCTTAAAAGATGCAATGCAGGTTAAAATCCAGATACATCCAAATCCTTTTAGTTAAGGAATTACAAGACTTCCATGCAATTACTTGAGGTCTCCCAAAGATTCGGAGATTAATTCATACTTGCTTTTCTTAAACTTCTAGATTTGAGAGGCACAAAAGTAGAAAGCTCCACTCAACTCTTGGTTAGGCAAGGTCTTGACAAGAAAAGACAGATACCCACCAATCTCCACAGAAGTTGTTTGGCAAAGACCATGCTGAGTCCCTCACTTTCTTGTGAAATGCTGCAGAAGGGTATCTCGCTCTTGGCATCTGTCCGTTTGTCTTCAGTGGTCGGCACACAGAACAGATCTGAGGCTGCAGAGAGTTTCACATGAAACCTTGAAACCTTCCAGTCTCTAGTTTTCAGAAATCATTTTGGCATTTCAGAGGCTGGGCAGCTTCTGAATGTTATGCATTAAATGATTCCCTCATCATTCTAAGAGTCATCCAAGATTTTTAAAAATCCTTTCCCCTTAAAGCACTCAGAAGTACCCCCTCTCCCTTCCCTCACTCCACACTTCCTGGGAGACTGGATGGGATAGGCTGCCAGTCTGATTGGAGGAAAAGCATTGTGACATGACTGTTAGTCTAGATAGGATCACAATGCACCATTTGGGGACTGTGGCAATTGTGGGTGATCATTACTCCTGATCATGAAAAATTAAAGCTTGCCCAAGTAGAGAACTGGTAACGTTAAAAATGGTTTTGCTTTTTCTTCCTCCTCTGGATACAGACTTAAAGACAAACACTCAACATCTACTGTGTCTTTGTTTTAGATTATTAGAAAAATTTTGAAGGGCATCTTATGTTAGGGGTTTGAGCTACATCAAAACCTTATGTGGAAGATTTCAAGGTGTCTTAAATGGAGTGTCTCCCTCCAAAAAGTTGGTCTACACAATATCTCCCTCCTCTCCACATGTGCTGATGATGGACACAATTCACCTTTAATGGTCCTGAGATATATTCTGTATTAAGAAATGAAGAACAAAATATTATATCTAGGAAGATGATAATCTAGAGATAATACTCCAAAAAAGTAACAACATTGATGCTTATTTCTCTGAAGTATTCAGGAAAAATTCACATTTTACTTAGTCTACAAATAGTCTGATGTTACAAGGCAGGAAGGGAGTTGTAAGAATGTACGCTTCAGAGTCAAGCTGTCTGGATTCCATCCACGGCCGTACCACTTATTAGCAGCATTACCTTGGACAAGTGACATGACCTATTTTTGCCTCAGCCTCCCACCTGTGGAATGAGGACAGTGATAGGACCTGTTTTGTAGTGTTGCTACATGGATAGAATGAAATAACACATGTAAAATGCTTTAAATTGTGCCTGGCACAAAATACTCAACAAAGCTTAATTTGCTCATCCATCTGTGGCATTCAAACCACTGTTATCAAGTTATCAGATTACTTCTTAAAATTTCCAGACCAAATTATTCCCAAACCAAGTATTGTGTTATTATGAAGTCCCTGAAAACCTTTCAGTCAGAAAGTGTTTGTTTCAGAGCAATGGATGAGAAGCATTGTTACAGAAAAAATAATTTTGAGTTCTGGTTTGGCCAATGAAATCAACAGTTTATATGAAATGACATCAAATCAGATGTAAATAGACTGTTGTCTGGGGCATTTTACAAGCTGAAGAATATTGGGGGCATTCAAGAAATCTGGATGTTTTCAGTTTCCTAAATAAGGCCACAGTTGTTTTCATGTTGTGGTACAATGATTCGAGCTCTGGTCACATGAAGCAATTTATCTTATTTGAACTCTCGTCTCTTCCTTTCTTACAGGCCATCAGTACAGTTAATTCAGAAATATCCCCCTGCCCTGCCAACACACATATCCATTCTTTACTAGAAAATGATACTTCTGTTCCATTGAGGATTTTAAAATTCCTTCTAAAAAACCAGAGAGAATATAAAATATTTTCTAATCATTTTAATGAAATGTTAGCAGACTGAACAGAATTCCTGTTGCCTTTCTTTGATTTTCTATAATCAGAATGTATCACTTGTAATAGCCCTCTACCAAATGTTCCTCAAGAACAAGGATGGACAGCTATAAATGTTACAACAGGCTTAGAGAAGCAGTCATAGAAGAGAACAGTCACAAGGACAGACAGGGATGATTCAGGGAAGCAAAACACCTAAGGGTAGAAAGTGATTCTATCAATGTGCAATTCATAGGGGGGAAACTGGTTACTCTCAAGAACTGTGAAAGGTTGGAGATTTTATTCCTTGCAAGCTAAAATCTAGCCTGACACAATTTCTTGGATGCTAGTAGAAGACATGAAATTCCTGGACCAGTGATGAAGAAAGTTTCAATACTCACAGCAGTAGTAGTAGCCAGAGTATGAGCATTTTTGTGTCAGTTCCTGGGGCCTCCCCACAGTAATAGCAGGTTGTATTATGGAGAGGAAACCATGAGCTTAGGGAACATGCATCTTTTAGAGTAAGCATAAGCATGCCTGCCCTTTGCTCGGAGAGAAACATTATCTTCCTTACACCGAACAGTAGGTATGCTTACCGTCTGCTCCAACAGGCTTGAGATATTATCTCTATCTTCAAAGCCTGTATAGAAATATCCTTGAAAATTCAGTCTGGCAGAAAGGGCAGCCAGCACCTTGCTCACAAAATGTGCAGAAATACTAGAGACCCATGGAGAAGTGTCTCCCAATAGTCAATAATAAACTACTTTTTGCTATACCTTTAAGTGCTTGAAGACATGTCTGTTTTATACCAGTTTCAACTACTTCTAAAAGGTTATCAAAGAACTCAGATGTTAATAAAAACATGTAAAGGCAAGGAAGTAGCCTTCATTTTAAAGGAATAAGGCTATATTATCAGTGAGAATGGGTGCTCATTGTGCTTTAAAGATGACCAACACTCTATTATGGCTGATGTTTATCAGGAAAATAGCTACAGAAAACCTCTACCAAGAGACCTTACCTTGGTAGGCATTCATTAAATGAGTTAATAGGGCCTATAATTCTCTTCTCTTTCCAAAGAAAAAAAAACTTTAGGAAGGTTCTGTAGTCTTTCACACTGAAGTAACAATTCAAATATTCTATTCTGAGAGGTTTTATATTTCTTGGAATGTTGATATAGATGTGAGAAAGGAAAGAATTCCATGGTCAAATGAAGTTACAGAAAGGCTGGGTTCAGCAGAGGTAAATGGATATTTTTAATACAGGACTTCTCAGATTCCTAAGCATATTCATATGCATTGTCAGTCTCCAAGAGGGATGTAGCATGCTCCACATGAAGGTGACCATACCCCCTATTTCTTAGGATATTCAGAGGATAGAGTTCTACAGAAAGCTGCTTGGGAATGCCTCAGTAGAAATGACTATCTCACTGGCAATGGGTGGTGGAAGACTAAGGTACTTGTCTGACTGGTCTGCCCTGCTCCAGACTGGCTTCCCAGAGATAGCAGTGATGGATGCCTTCCTGCTTCCTTGATTAAATGTTGGTGATTATATCCAGTACTGACTGAAATCTAGGGAGGAGAAATATGTATGTTTTTTTTTAAGATTGATGTAAAAAGTTTTAGCACTGAACAAGACCTGAGAAATCACCTATTCCAACAGATTCATTTCAGAAAATGAGACTCAGGGATCCGAAAGTATTGAGAGACTTGTCCCAAGTCACAGAGTTAGTCAATGATAGAGCCATGCCTGGAATCTAGGTCTCATTAATCCCAGTTTATGATCTTTTTATTAATAGCAATAAAAGTGACCACTAATGATTATTATCACTGATACTGAGAAAGAAAACCAGGCTTTCTTGTATTTTTCCCAGAAAGGGAAACAACATGAGCCAATTTGGGAAATTAATAAGTGAACTCCAAAAAGGCTCAAGAAAATGCATCTTGTGTCAGTATGGGTGGAAACTTTGACAGCATCAGGGCATGGTTATAGCGTTTTCTAAGCATACAAAGCACCTTCGGTGATAATTATCCAAGGAGAGTCCTGTTTACGTAACAAGAGCATCTTCAGTTTCACTCCCCTGATAAGGTTTCTTGAGCCATCAATCTTCATTCCTAAAAGAGCAGCTTCTTAGTCAAAGGAAAGAAGCAATTCCTTACTCTTGAAATTAGGTGCTATGTCAGGGTTGATGTCACTCGTATTGGAAGCAAGTCCATGTTAAACTCTGTGACCTGATGTTCTGTGGTACATGCTAAATGCATAATATAAGGTGCTAAGGTAAAAGTAAACATTTTGAATCCTGGGAAATATGAGTCACCTTCCTTAGGTCTATCTTAAGTTTTTTTAAATAAATACAAAAGTTCAAACCCCTTAAGGGTGTATCATTATTTTCAGAATAATTCACTTCATGACTACAGCTAGTCATTTGTAGATTTAACTAATGAGTTATTACATATGAAGTCCTTAGATCAGTGGCTGTACATGCATAGTACATAGCAGCAAGCAAATATTATTTGGTAATGGAATTACAGCAGTGATATTTAGGTACAAAAAATAAGTCACTGCTGAGAATGTCAAACTCACTTTTCACTTCATACATATGCAATGTGTGAAAGTTATTTAGTTATCTTTGACCCACAGGAACAACAATTACAAGGATGAGGTTCTCTGCCTGGTATATTTCATGTTGCCTAAACTCAGAACCACAAACACTTTATGATCTTTAGTTAAGAGGTTTGTTTTCAATCATAAGATGCTTTTCAATTAAAGAGTAAGCTGTAAAATCACCTCATGCAGGCACATTTAGGATGTAAATATGCTATTGGGAAAAGCACAAATGAATGAGATTTTAACAACTACTGAGAAAGTACATCATTAACCTTATTGAATACACTTTGATGGATTCTGTTTAAAAATTAATATTCCTTTTCCATATGCTTGAACAGTGGTTAAGCATGAGAACTTTGAAATTAGACTTGCCTGGGTCCAAATCCCAGTTCTTCTACTCATATGACCTTTGACTAGTTACTTGTTTATAACATGCCTCAGTTTTCTCCTCTGTCAATAGGAGAAAACAAGACTGCCTGGACAGCTAGAGTCAATAAATGAGACAGCACATATAAAGCTAGTACTTTGCACATAATATATACCTAGTAAGTGCTTATTCATTTTTTCCAGAGAATATCTCCCAAATCAATGGGACCAACCACTTTTATCTTCTATTTGTTTGGGGTGGGAAAGGTGGAGGGAAGTTAAAATACACAAGGCTGGCTTTAGAAGAATTTGAACCAAAGTTTTGTAGTATTCTTTTTTTAGTCCTCAGCACCACCACTCTCTCATCTGGCACAAATTCAACTACCATTTTAGGGTCAAGACCACATTTGACCACATTACCTCTTGGGCAACTTCCTGCTCACAGGCATTTTCTAGGGTAGGTTTTATTCTCCTGGTCTTAACATTTTTAATGTCATAGAGTCAAGGATTTCAAAACTTGCTAAAGGTGAGTTTTATCTTGCAGCTTTTAATTCAGAAAGTGCTAATGGGTCCAACAGTTTAACAGCTAAAACTGAAAAGAACAATGTTTTCTGTTAGCTCAAGACCTTCCCACAAAAGCTCAGAAATGATCTGGTAGCAGATGTGTACAGCGTGGGTACAGAATGCTGGTGGTTTGGGTTTAGAATTCAGATTTTACTTTCACTATTACAAGGCAGGATCAACTGACATCAAGTGCAAACAAAAAAGCATGGCAGGCTGGTCTTCAAGGACAAACCCAGCACTGAAAAATCATGCTTTAAGCAGATAGATACACAGAAAACATAATTTTAGTATAAACTCTTTATGAGCTAAAGGGTTCAGGTTCTAGAGGTGAAGTTTAATACAAATTATACTGAAAGTCAGAACTGATACAAGAAATGGGAACATTTTAAAATTCATTGTTTCAACATGTAATACCAGACTCTATGCTAGGTGTTGACATAGGGGTGAAAATGCTGTAGTGAAGCAAAATGTGGAGATAAATGGCAGCACACCATGACAAGGGCTGCAGGGGCACAAAGGAGGGAGAATCACAGTTGCCTGGAGCCTGCAGAAGCATCACAGAGAAGGAGACTTTTGAAATATGCCTTCAAGGAGTGATACAGCCCAGCCTGCATTTTCTTGTAGCTAACAACAAAATGATACAATATAGTTATCACTTTCATATAATCCACTAGAAGAGTAGCAGATATTCTAAGCCTCACTGGAATCTTAACAAGGTATTGGTATTTCAACAGACTGCTGGGGAAACTGGGATTTAAAGGTTAAGAAGCTCAGGGTCACACAGTGAGTAGTGGACCCAGGATTTGAGCCCAGATCTGTATCCTTCCAAATCCTTTGCCATGGCCCGGCACCACCCAGAAAGATCTGCTTCTGCTCCCTGCTGCCAACCAGTACATGGTTAACTTGTAACTAAGTGGAGTCTAAGTGTGGGAACTCACCAGGAGAGGCCATCTAGGATGTCAAACATTGGTCTAAAGAATTGGATATGATGTGAAGGTCAAGATGGTGACTGTGTACACAGTTCACCTCGCCCCAGTTTCCTCTCTGTTCCCTGAACTCCAACCACATTTAGTTTGAAATGGTTCATTCTGATTCATGTGCATGCCAGATTCCCTTTGCCATGATCTGTGAACAGCTTGAAGTCAGGAAATAAGCTGTGTACTTTGAGACCCTCGGGGTCCAGCATTTATAGACACTGGCTGATTGATTACAGATTCACCTGGGCATTCACGCGAGATTGACAAATGTGGATGTTGATTTGAATTAGGTTGACTGAAGTCAGTTTACAAGCTCTAAAATAAGAAAATGTTATCTAAGCAGTATACCATAGTGGTTTTCAGATATGCCCCTCAGACTTGAGTGTGCACGTGAATCATCTGACTTCATTCAGAACTGTCCAGCTCACCCTATGAGAAAACAGGCACAAAGCAGACTGAAGTATTGCAATTAGGCAACTGGAGGTGGGAGGGAAGAAGCACCTTGTGGAGTGCATATCCTGTTTCCAAAACCTGCTGGGGTTCCTGCCCTTTGCTTTCAGGGCAATGAAGAATAGTATCTACATAACAGCTACCACTTACTGAGTACTTGTAACACGCTAGGTGCTGTTCCTGCTGAAGCTCTAGAGTACTGCATTTGTAATGCTGATGATGGGCACAGAAATGAAAAGTAGCAGTAACTCCCTTACATTTACACAGGAAGAGTAGGGATTTATTCCTGGTTTAAAGTCCAAAGTCTAGGGTTGAATGGTTCCTTGACAGTGGGTAACGAGGGAGCATTAAGGGATGCCTAAACTTGGGGCCAGGGTGCCAATGGTACAAGGATAGAGGTGTACTTGGAAAGCACTTGCAAAATAAGGCCTTCCATAGGTGTTTAGTGTCCTCAGTACTTGCCTCATTCAGCGTATAAATCCAGGTAAGGTGCTTAAGAGCTGGAGCTACAGTACTTGGGAGCTTGAATGGTACTTTAATTTTTAAGCAAATTGCTCAAGTCAGTCTCTGCCTTTTCCCCAGGAACTTTTCCACCTGCTGTCTCTGAGGAAGGCCCCACCCTAGATCTTTGTGTTGACCTAGGTTAAAGCTGGTGTTAGAGTCATCTCCCAAACCCTGAGAGGGTTTAATGTTGTCTTCCCAGAGGGATACCCAAAAACAGTACTACAATTGGAAAAATTCTCCTGGCAAGCAAAGGATAGGCAGTTAAAAACCTAAGAAAACAACTTATGGAACAACTTCCTTTTCATTTTTGGCTTGGAAATAGTGTAAAAGTAGGTGCCTGCTCTACTAAGTCTTGCTTTGAGAGAACAAACCAATTAATGAAAGATGATTGGTTATCTATTAATTGACCTTATTCATATACATCATCTCTTCCTGACTGCCAGGACAGAGCAAGTTTAATTTTTGGTGCTCATAGAATAAGGCATCCCGTAAGACTTTACTTAGTAATCTTGTCTGTACATTTTTTTCACTAGGCAGGTTTTGCATATAGATAACTGTCAGCTTTCAAGAAAGCAGAGCTCGCTTTTTTCTTCCGGAAATTGGGTAGGGGTATGTGGAGAAGAAAAGCATGACTCAGATTAACAAATACGGGAGAAACCCGTCCCCATACTCGTTAAACAACAGGTGGTTTTGATGTGCCTTATCAACTCCTTTATGCTCAGCACGAAATTGTAGGCGGAGCGTTCAATTTGAACGTCCGTGGAACCTGTGGCGGGTTAATGAGGGAGCAGGGCAGGAATATGGGGATTCCTGCCGGAGAGGAGACTCGGGAGCCTCACGGTTCAGGGAAACTGGTGTTTGCCTTCCTACTTCGCGGTCTCTCAATGCGTCCCACCAACCCCTCCCACCCTCCAGGTTTTATGGGGTCTCTCAGTTCTTACGGGCTAAGGGAGTCACAGCGGAAGGATTATCTCTGTCCTGAGCCGAGTGCTCCAGCGGAGTTCCCAGAAGGGCTATTTATAGTGGAAGCTGCTCCCCTCTAACTTACCCCGGGGAGGAGCTGCGGCAGTGGAGCGGACGCTGAGCGCGGGGAAGCCTCGGGTTTCGGGGCGCGGGTTGGGATGGGGGGGTCTTCGACGCCGCCGATTCCCCAGGCGGAGCCGCCAGGTGGGCGTTTCAGAGGCCGGAGCGGCCCCTCCGGCAAGCAGAGGATGAGTTTTCCCCGCGTCCCGTGAAAGTCCCCAGCGGTGGGCGGCAGCCCTGGTCGGCCAGTGCCGGGCGTGGGGTGGTCTCGGCAGGGAAGGAAGTTCCCGGGCACGGCGGCCTGCGTCACAGCGGGGCTGGGGCCGCCGAGTGGGCTGGCGGGCGGCGGCGGCGGCCCCGAGTCCGGGCGCTGGGGGGCGCTGGCTGCCGCTGGCCCAGCTGAGCGCGGGGCGGCGCTGGAGGCGGCTCGGTGCGCGGCCGGGGAGGCGGAGGGGAGGGCTGCGGGGCTGGGGCGTTAGCTGCGTCCCGGCTCGGAGCCCGCGAAGAGGTCTAGAAGGAAGGCGCCGCCGTGGCCGCGGCAGCAGTGTTCCGGGCGCCACAAGCCATGAGCAGCGGCCCCGCTGTCGCTAGCCGCCGCTGAGCCCGACCGGGAGACAGCCCCCTGCGCCCCAGCACCTCCCCAGCTGGCACCCGCGCGCCCGGAGGTAAGGGCGGGACCGCGGAGGGATGGGGAGGGACGGCTCGCCGAGCACCGCGGGGCTCGATCCGCTAGGTGCGCGGGAGCCGGACGCGCCCCGCCTCGCCCGCGTCCCTTCCTCCCCCGGCGCTCGGCAGGCGGGATGTGGTGGTCTGCCCAGTGTGTGGTCCCGGGAGCCCTCCGGGGCTCGGGCTCAGGGACCCGCCACCCCTGCCCCACCCATCCCACGCCAGCCCCAGCGCCCGGCGAGGGACCCCAGCCTGGCGCCAAGCACCGCGCGATCGCCGCAGGTTCTGCGGACTTAGGGGTGGGGAGTGGGAGGTGGGACGCGGGGACGGGATGGGGAGTGGGAGGTGGGGGGGCGGGGGCGGGGTGGAGGGTGGAGGACGTGGTGAAAACGCGGCCACAGCTGGGGGCAATCGTCTTTCTATCCAACCTTCAAAATCCCGGAGACCCCAGGAGGGCCTGACCCTTCTAGCCTGCTCTCCCCTTGCTCCCCCCGAGCCCCCGAAGTTAGCACTTTGGGGGAAAGGGAGAGGAACGTGAAGGTCTTCGATGGGACCGAGAGCGCGGTATCTGACCCCTTGCAGGACCAGAGACGAGAGAGGGTTTAGCCGCCCGGGCGGGCCCCAGAAGCCAGGTGTCTTAGGCCGGCGGTTGAGACCAACACCTCTGCCTTCAACCCAAACCCAGACTCACAGGTCTTTCTGTTTGCAGCTGGATCCCAGCATAGAGGTGGTTAGGGATGTTAGCAACTCCGGAACCCTAGGATGGGCGCTGCAGACGCTGATTCCTTTCTTTTCTCCCTCAACCGATTCTGCCCTCCCCCACCCCATGCCTGCGGTCTACAGCAGATTACAGTTACTTAAGCATTTCACGCAGTATAACCACAGACACCTAGCTCACATCCCGGGACAGATATTTCAGTGTTAGGGCCAAACTTCACGTGGTTTCAGATTCTTTTTAGCATTGTGAACTCCCAGCAAACCAGTTAGTAAAAAACACTTTGAAGTTCCCATCCTCCTTAAATAATAAGAACTGATCAGTCTTTGTGGGACTGCCAGCACTGGGCAGAGGGAGTCTTGAGTGACCCTATTTGATGCAGCCTTAGCGGGGGTGGGTTGGGGGAATAGATAATGGAAATGGCAGCCCTATTTTAGTCACATTCTTCTTACAAGCATATAAGAAATGGATCCTGAACCAACGGTCTTATTTGTGGACAGGTATGTGGTGGTTTCCTAAAGCATACATGAGGCTTCTTCATGGACAAGTCATTAAAATGCCGGCTAAATGGGAGAGGGGCAAAAGTGGTGGTAAGCCTCTGGCTTGGCCCTACACTGAAACTCTCCAGAGCCAATCAGCTGCATACTTTTGTAAATTCTGTTTAATTTTTAAGGATTTGTATAAACCCCAAATGTAAGCTGAACTTCCCCAAATTTGCTCAGATTCATAAACCATGTGTTGAAAGTGTGGATTTAGATAACAGATTAAGATTGTATTCAGCTCTAATGTATACCTGCAATTCCTCTGACTAGCTTAAATAGGGAAGATCAAGGGTATAACCCTGATTTACTTTACTTTGGAGTGATTAACTTAAAAATTGTTTGTTTGTTTATTTGCTTCTAAGGGGTGATGGAGAGCAGCTTTGGAAGGATGGATATTTTTCATGGTTCACGTAATGGACTGACCACAGATAGGGCCAACAACCCAATAATGGTATCAGAAGTAGCAAGCATGTTTAACAATTTTTCTATCAATAAAATTTTCACAGCCTTTGTCAATGGTACTAATGTCTTATTTCTCAGGTTGCTTAAGTATTTTGTTTAATGAAATGTTTTTAGAAATAATGCTTTTAGTGAAAAAAATGTATTGGGAACTATAAGAAAAGTGAATAACTCTCTACACGAAGTTTATCTTTTAAAAGTAATACTAGGTTAGCAATATTTTTACTACTCTGAACAGTGGCTTCAGATACTCTGAAGGTATCCAATTTTTACCAAATTATTGTCAGGATTTTTTAAGAGTCTGTAGTGTTTTAAGTTATTGTCATCAATAACATTATAACAGAGCCCAAGTTTGAAAAGAAATAGTGTGGAAACATTTATTTTGTCAAGCATTGTGTTAATGATTTAATATAGCACATTGCTGTAATATAGTCAGGCTGCTCCAGGTACCTAACACACATTATTTCAGATTCTTACAACAAACATTTATGGTAGATGGTGCCTTCCACATTTTACAGAAGAAAGATGCTCAGAGTATGTGACTTGCCCAAGACTGTTCAGCTAATGTAATGCCTCAGTGAGGCCCAGCATTAATGAAGTAGTTTTCCATTATCCAAAGATGCTGCTTTTTTTCTTCCATAAGTTTACTGTTAACTACCAAAATGACTATATGAGAAAATGTAAATTGAAGAAATACATTCACCTGTCCAGAGTTTTTCATGTAACTGGCATATAGTGGAATTCACATTTGAAATCTGGGCCAACTGTTTCCCGAATCCATGTTCTTGCCATGGAACTCTATTAAATGACTGAGTTTAACCTACTGGGCATTTCGCTCCTGCTCATCAGTTATACTCATCCAGGTGACAATGATGGTCTCATAGGCTGCAGCACACGCCCAAGGTTTTCTACTCAAGCCCTCGAGTGCTAGCTATATCGCCAGCCCTGGATCACTGATGAAAACATTGCAGCCAATGAGGGTGACATTGTTGGGGAGGTATCCTTGAATTCACTTAATTTCTCTTAAAATATTAATCAGTCTAGATTGGCATTAGGAAAATAGCATGGCCTCAAGATAGAAAAAGCTGGTATCATATTCTGGCTCCACTGCACAGTAGGAGTGCAAACTAATTCAACAAATTCATTATTGAACTTCTCTGAGCCTCAGTTGCCTCATGTATAATGGAGTTAAAGCCTATCTAGTTGGGTTATTGTGCAGATTAAATGTAATAATCCATATACAGGACAGTTCCTGTCACCTAATAGGTGTTCAGTAAATGGTAGAGATGAACACCCCTGTATCCTAGCACTGATAGAAATTTCTGCTGTATTTCACTATATGTACATTTACATGCATGTAGTGATTAGTCATTGCTCTCAAGTGATTCACTCTTCAGACAGCTATTTAAGGGTCTAATCTAGCTTTTAGTATCTTTAACTTTGAATCACATCCTTTTTTTTGTAGTCCTGACTTATAAACATTTACTCCTGTAGTTTTTCCTTTGCTCCACTCTGCATATTTTTTAGAACTTTACTAGCCATATTGTAATGAGTTGGAATTTGTAATTTTTGGCAACATACTTCCTATTTTCTGCCTCTCCTGATTTTTCAGCCTGCTGACCACTTAGGGCAGCATGACAATCCCAGTATCTTCCCACCAGACATCTCACCCCTGACCAAGCCTCTACCAGCTGAAATTCTACATCTTTCTTCAAGGCCCAGCCTAAATACCACCTACTTCCTAAGCCCATATACCTTTCATTTAAAATCCTTTGTCAGCTCACTAATAATTCAGACAACATGTACCCCTAGGCTTTTAAATTTTTTTTTTTACTTTTTTAGTTATTTGCCCAGGGTAATATCCTATGAACAACTAAAGTTTTTGAGAACAGGGACATTTTTCTATTTCTTTATATTCTTTGCTTAGTATAAAATGTAGATGGTTTCTGTTTCCTGAATGAAAGATGAATCAGATATTCTGGGAGTGATCCTTACAATAATTAGGAAGGACACCCAAATTGTCTGTTATGTGATTATTAATGACTGCTGCTGCTTTATTCTGCAACTTATTTATCCCAGCCTTCTCCACCTATTTAACTGGTATTATATTTCCTGGAAGGCCATAGTTCTTAAACAAAGCCCTGGCCATTTAGGTACCATGTAGGATAGCTACATTCCATTAGTAAGTTGCTTCTATGGACATATAATGCCCTCGTTATATGGCAGATATTGAGCACATCAACAGTATTTCAGTAGTTTGGCATTTTAGATGGGGCAATGGTCCAGATGAATTTCTTTGGTTAGGAATAGGGTTCACGTGAAGGAAAGGAATACCTCCCTTAGAGAGGAGGTTAAGATAATAAGCAAGGGGGATTTCAAACCCCTTCAGTTGGAAATATGACTAATAGTGGCACAGTATGGAGGCTACAATCAGAAGTGAACTTTCATTAGAGAGTTTGCAGAGGGAAAAGCCTCAGACAGTCTATTAATATGAGAGGTGGAAAAAATACAAAGGAAGAAGTAAAAGAAACGAAGCATGACAATAATACTGTTAATAATACTGCTAGATATCAGTCATTCCTGGACTGTAGAACTAGGAAAGAGACTGTGGGGTCAGGATGAGCAAGAGAGGAGAGAAACTAGTGTGGCTGCAAACATCTAGCACATGAGTATATTCCCAACTGCTCCCAGGGCTGGTGTAGAAAGGCAAGAGGGGTCATCTCAGAGCTTTGCTTAGCTAGTTGGGCAGGAATATATCAAAAATGTCCTAATCATTAAAAAGTAGAGAGTGACTGAACTGTTCCAACATCAGGCATGAACCAAAAGAAGCAGCTGGGCTGCCTACTTAGAAGCGTAACACACTGTTGCAAGTTCTGCGATTAGAAATCCAGGATCGTTTTCTGGTGTTGGGTGGGTGTCCTTTTACAATACAGTTCTGTAGTGTATGGTGTATTTAACTGAATGGCAGTTGGTCCAGAATGGTAATATAGGTTCAGAAAATGAATAAAGTTCAGAAAGAAGAAGAATTGACAAAAAAATCAATTTTAAGACAAATGTTTTAAAGCTTAGGGAAATAACTGAAAATGTTACAGATGACTGAAGTACGTTGAGTCAAAGGAACCCAGAAATAGATGTTATTTGAAGAACGCTTCTAAGGACTTGGAAGGACCAAAGCTAGTCCCATACTAGCCCCATAGACTAGGAGGGCGGGGGTAGAGCAAAGAGGAAAGTTAGTTTGGCTAATCCGAAGAACTGCCCAGGGCTTGAAACACCAGGAGAAAGATCATGGAGAGTTTAGAGAAGTGTTTCTCAACCTTTTTTTCATTATTACCCTCTCTCCATGAGGCTTTTTTAGATACATTGTAATTCCACAGATAGACTGTGTATCTGTTTACCTACTATGGCATTTTGGCAGACTACAAACCATTGTTTAGGATTATTTTTTATCCTGCCTCCTAGAACCAATTTTCAACAGGGGCAAGATTGCTCCCTGCTTGAGAAAACATGGTGCAGCATGAGTCTATATTATGTTCAAAAATCATAGAAGAGCCACATGGAATTAAAAGACATGAAGGAAAGTCAATATATATATTTTCATGAATGCATATGATACCTTAATTAACAAACTCTCTGGAATTAGATAGCTTTTCTTTTGCCTTTATAAAAAAGCATGCATTATTGGCTCTTAAACTGAAATACATGTGTCAAAAAATATAAGGCTTTTAATCCCAATTCCGCCTTGACAGATGATTAAATTCATAAAGTTCTCTTCTAAAGCCTCTACCTGCATCCTTTTGTTTCCCGGATGGGAAGCCCTCTCCAAACTTTTAATGCTTAACTTTTAATGCTTTATTTCTGTTATGCTGAGAAGGCTCTGATATTAGCCATTCATTCTTTGTAACTAGTCAATTATATGTGAATATAAATCAATTTGTCTTTAAGAGAGCATTTGTATCTTAAGCCATTTATTTATAATTAAGAAACTCTGTGTTCCCTAAGAGATTTCACTTCATAACAAGTAGATATTTGGGAAAAGTAGGGCATCTAAAGTCATTCTTAGCTTTTTCATGTGCAATTTCTTGCTCCAGTTTCCCAAGGAACATAAGCCTGGGTTTCTGATGCCCAGTCTCGAGAGCTACAAGGGTTAGAGCTACTTGGCTTCTCTTGGCATTTTGAACTTGTTGCTATTTGCATGCTTCTTTCCCCCAAAACTGCTCATTCTCATCTCCTCCAGCTTATATTTTAACCATGTCATTCCTTTCCCTTTCCTTTACTCTCAAACCTCTAGTAATTGTTTTTCCAACATCTTTTCTGTCCTTTTGGTTTATGGAGCTGCACTGAAACTTCCATAAGGGCAGAGGCCACATCTGTTAGGTCCCTTCTGTAGCCACAGCACCTGCCAGTGCCTGGGACACAGCTGCTCAGGACACATGTATTTACAGTAACATTTCTAACCTACTGTCTTCATGTATCCATTTACATTTTTATTACTTTAAATTCTAGTAATGAAATGTGATAGTGTGATTACAAGTCATCCTTTATAGGGCCATGAAATAGGTACATGGAAATACTCTATGTGCAGTTAGGAGCAAATGTCATGAGGCCTGAGATTAGATATAATTATATGGTATATGTTTTTATATTTAAGTTGTTAAGTATTATGTAATATGAAGTCAGGACATAAAAATAAGTCCTAGGCAAAAATATGCAAAATATGTGAAAACTCATCAGTCCTGTGAGTGCTCATTGTATATTTGAAGAACTTGCCAAGTCAATAGAAATTACCAACTAGTGTTTCTCAAATATCTTTTGAGGTTTGTGAAAATCAGAAACCGGTTCAAATATCTTTTTTTACTGGGAGAGATATAACTTATAAATCCAACTTTTGGAAAAATACAATAGAGGATTATTAAACTAATATTACTTGACTATGAGAATAACTTCATTAGGAAAATACTGTTAGGTTACTTTGTATTCTCTCTCTTGACATTGGCAAGGTCCAGAATAATGTTCTTATCAGCTGAATTAGGAAATACTGTCCTGCACACACACTTTCTAGTTAGTGCATAGCTATGTGGATCCCTATAAGCAGAAAGTGGTTAAAGTTGAGGAGCTAGCAGCTGGAGGTATGTCTAGGCTTTAGATCTGAGTTGAGTGCCTAAGCATTTTTTCTAAGGATCTGGAGGACATAAAAAAAAGTATGTATCTGATATTTCAATAAGGTAGATAGAGTGACTTGGTGTTGATACAAGGATTGGAAGTGAGCTTAGCAAAAAAAATGTTAAAGTGTAATTGAAAGTGAAAGGAAATAGTCAAAATGAAGCAATGAAATTCATCTGAGGAAAGTATAGAGGCATACCTTAAGGAAAACTAGACCAACCAACTATACAAATGTACTAGATTTTTGTTTGGTTGTGTTGTTTCTGTATCACCATATTTAGAACAGTGCCCCATGTGGCAAAGGATCAATAAATATTTGTTAAATGGATAAGTGAATGAAATGCAAGATGGAGAAAGAACAACTACATGCCTAACTAGGGCAAAAGCAGAATTATTCCAAAGGAGATGATGATGGAGAGCCAGGAGACTGAATAGACTGTTAGAAACTTTTCTGACAAATCATTTATGAGCATATGCTAAAGTTCTATTTCAGTCTTACACACAAGATAAAGGTTTCTGATAGGTCATTTCAAAAACTCATTCTTACTAGGGACATTTTCTAAGAATAATGGGTGGTTACATAGCATGGTTAGACTAGATTTTTAAAATGTAGATTCAGGGTTATTAGACTTTTGACTAACAGTTGACAATTAACTGGTGGCTTGGTAACTGGTTTCCAGTGACAAGTCTTGTCCCCACCAGCATTATACAGGAGCCTAGCCGGTGCAATAAGTATGAAAAAAGTTAAAGACAGAAAGATTGGAAAGGAGAAAGTGAAAGTATCTCTTCTTCAGACTTTGTGATTAGAAATTAGGATTCCATATCCCAGGGAATCTGCAAAGGAGCAGCTAAAAAATGGTGCCACACTAATTGCTAATTGATATGTGGATATTTAAAATGTACAGAAGTCTGTTGACAGTTTCAGTTAGTCCTGGACATGAAGATGATTTTACTTATCCTGAAAGGATATCTAATAATGTAATCACATTAATACCATTTTATGTGTCAACTTTTTTTTTTAACTTGGCAGCTTTCCCCATAATGTGACTGCAATAATTAGAACAGCCTACTGTTGAAGTAATTAAGGATTTATGGAGCAAATCAATTAAATCAAATGATTTCTAGCATCCTTTTTACTTGAGAATGCCACATCTTGTGTTGTAGGAGAGGAAGCATACCTTTGGTGCTACCTAGATGCTGTCTAGTATGTATCAAATGTATTATCAGTATAAAAACCTACTCTTTTTATTGCTACAGATTTGTCATATAATCTTAGTGCAACATTATAACACTTTGTCAGATAAGGATACAGATGCCCGATGATAAGGCCACAGTTTTGACTAGCTTATTAACTAATAACAACTAAATCAGGAAGTATTTAAGAAATGTCAAATTTTTAATTTCTCTAGAGGGTAGAATCTCTTATTATTCTGCTTGTTTGCTTTCAGTTATTTGTGATTTTGGAAGACCAGAAAGCAGCACAAAAGCAAGAAAGCTAATTATCTCTCCTAAAGGAACACATTTAGGTTGGGTGAGAAAAAAATAACTTCTGCCATCTGAGTAGAATATACGGTAAGTAAATAATTTTACAGCCTCATATTGAGAAAAGGTCATCTCAAAAATAATTTTTCTTTCTAAGTTACCAGTTACAGTTATCTATTCTATTAAACTATTTTTTCAAATAATTATCTTGAAAAATTCACATTGCCACTTAAAATTAATTTAATCACTCTTCATCTTAAAAACTTGTCAGAGAATAATGACACGCCGTGGTTTATGTTACTGCAACATGGCCCTGAATTTTCAATGACCATTAAAGAAACAGACACCTGTTGGCAGAAAGAATGCAGTCAGAGGATATAGCATTTTCCCCTCTCCTGTGAAAGACTTAATGATAACAGCTAATGTCTTCAGTGTATAGATTTGGGGTTTTCTAGTTTGTTTCTTTGTTTGCCATACAGCACAACCTTATAATTCAATGTAATAATTCAGTGTCATTGAGCATATCTAAAAACATTTAAATCTTTAGTGTAAATAACGATCTGGCCTATAAAGTAAATATAAGGAATTTAGTTACTACTTCCAAAGAAATAAACATCCTATCAGAGAACAGATCACATTTTAACTAAAACACATTTTAACAGTCTTGTTGAGATCTTTGCATATGATAACATTTGTTTAAAGTATACAATCCATTAGTTTTTAGTATAATTGAAGAATTATGTAATCATCACCATAATCTAAATTTAGAACATTTTCAGCACCCCAAAAAGAAACCTGTGCCTATTAACTATCACTTCCCACCATACACCCCCTCCAACTTCTACTCCCAAGCTCTAGGCAGCCACTAATCTATTTTCTGTCTCAGTAGATTTGCCTATTCTGGACATTTTGTGTAAATGGTATCATGCAAAATGTCTTTTTGGAATGGCTTCTTTCAGTCAGCATGTATTTGAGGTTCATCCATGTTGTAGTGTGTATCCATACTCTGCCCTTTTATTATCAAATAATATTCCTTTGTATGATATACCATGTTTTCTTTAATCATTCATCAGTTGACGGACATTTAGATTGTTTCCACTTGGGAGCTATGAGGAATGTTGCTCCTATGAACATTTGTACACAGTTTTTGTGTGAATGTATGTTTTTATTTCTCTGCTGGATAGGTCTGTGTAGAAGTAGAATTGCTGGGCCATAGGTAACTTTGTTTGAAATTTTGATGTAAATGAGATGTGATTTTTTGCGTCGTATCCTAAACTAGAATAAAATAAGGGTTAAGACATTTAGCTTTCTTTTTCATGAAAACTAGGAAAATAGCTTTAATTTGTGAAAGTGTTCACCATGATCAGGTATATCAAGTGAACTTTGAATTTTATATAATCAATCACAGTTTGAACAAAGTATTATTAAAGCATTATTAAAGCTCTAAATTTTGGATTGAAAGTCCTAGCTAAGAAATATAGAAAAGCCTGCTGAAGGCTGACTGGATAGCTGTTTGCATATTTTTGGTTCCTTATCCTTCACAACCTGGACACCACTCATTAATTCCAAACTTCCATTTTGTGCGTTTCTTCCTCTTTTCATTTTGAGTTGGTCGTGGTTGGGCATGGGGAGGGTGGGGATTTTTCACATATAATTTCATAATATTCATAGAATATTCCCTTATTCTAGATGTATGTAAGTGTTGATTAGCTTCTGCCTAGAAAATGTGAATTCTGTTTATTTGAAAGTCTTCATAGTCTTGTTAATTTCCCTCTGGAAAGAAGCAAAGGCATTTTTAAAAGTAAAACATCTTTCACTGGTTAGCATTCAGGCACTGCTCTTTTGCCTGAGATTGTGATGGAGGGACTCTCCTCATAAGTAGTAGATTCTGTCTGTCCTGGTTTATTTGGAGTTTGTTTTAATTCACTGTCAGACTAAGACCTGGCAGAAAGTTGTCTTAACCCTTTCTCTTCACACCCTCATAGAATCACCCATGTGGAGTCCCCCTTTCTTTTCCTTTCAAAGTGAATGCACTTATTTGAGGAGGTGTTCTCTGACCTCACAAAGGACAAACTCCCACAACCAGTGGACCTTCATTGTTAGAGGTGCTATGAGCAAGTGGGAAGCTGTAGGTCTGGTAGGGGTCCAGACAACTCACTGACCATAATAACCACTTCCAGATACAGGCAAATGTACAGAAAACCTCTGACTGGATTCCTACCTGTTAGACATATGCAAGCATATACACAAAACCACTGCAAGCAAAACACAAAGTAAGACTTCTGTGAAGGTTGGCAAAGAATAATTTTCATGAAGGTTGAGCTTGACTCAGATTAATAAAGATTGAGCATGTTGAAGGTTTAGTCAACTCCTTAATAAAGGAGCCAGCTGGGTCAAAGAACATTTAAGGAACTATTTGAAAAAAGAATGTTAAAATAACATTGCTAGGTCAGATTTAAAACTGGGTAATATCCTTCAGGGCAATAAAAAACATGAAGTTTCAGGTTTTCTTTTTTACTGGACAAAAATCTACAAGTCTGGGATTTAATCAGCAGTAATCAGCAAGTCAAAGAAAGATATATTTCCCTAAATTATCTTTGGATGGGCCACTGAAACATTTCTTCAGTATTACATTGAAAGGATAAAGTCTTCTCCTTTTGTCTCATTTCCAAGTTGGGATACATTTTTTCTTCACAATGTATCCTTGCTCATCCCTAACTTTCTTTAAGGACATTGGTTGTTTCTTAGTTATATAAAAGACATTTAGACATAGAATGTGTCAGATACAAAGCACTGGACATGAAAATCCTCAAACTTAAAACATAGGACAGAAACTTTGGATTCTACACTTGACTTCTCTTCCTGGGGGACCCTTATGTCACCTTCAGTATCAAAATACCTCTGTAATCTCATCCTGGGGAGGAATTCTATTTTAACTCTAACCTTAAGTTCAACCAATGTGTAGGGCCCAGACTACTTACCAAGCTCCCAACTTAGATGGCAGGTCATCTTAAGCCCAACAGAATGAGAATCCTTTCAGATGGCCTTTGCACTTTGACAATTCATGATCATGGTATCTCCCCTGCCAGGTAAGTATTGCACTTTGACAATTCAAATGCTTGAATTGCCATGTCACAGCAAAAAAATCCAAGGCTCAGGAAGAAAAACACAAAAGATCTCAACAGCATACGTGCCAGGAAGTTCCTGAATGCAGTGGCTGCCAGCAGCTCTGCTTCTTTTCAGATGAGCAAGTTTCCATGGAACCTTCAAGAACCATTACAGTAGGAACTGGCAAACTGTGACCCATGTACAGTTTGGGTCTACAACCTGTGCTTGAGTTTTTACATTTCTGAAGGATTGTTTAAAAAGTTTTCCAAAGAACATTCAATGCAGACCATATGTGACCTATAAGGCCTAGATATTTTTCATCTCTCCCTTTATAGAAAAAGTTTACTGATCCCCATATTAAAAAAGCATATTGATAACTTCATTGTTTGCATCTTCCACAGTTTTCTAACAAACTTCCTGTAAGGGAAAGCTCTCTAAGTAGGTTAATTAAAAGATTTGCCTCTGGTTAGCAAAGCACTAGATACATCAAAAGAAAATAATACTTGATTAAGGCCACAAAACATGGTTGACATTGGGTCAACTGCAGGGTGGTAACTGATTTCTCAGAACAAGTCTTAATGTCAGTAAAGTTCGTGAGAAACAATTACTTAAGCACTATATCAAGAACATTTTTTTCTGGAAAGAGGATGCAAGTTACATCATACAAACAGATTTGGAAAAATTTTTCTTTTACAAGGCCATGTGTTGTATATTTTAAAAGCACACTCTGGGATGCAGTAAAAGAAAAGGAGATTCTCAGAATCTTTTGACACCACACTACCTCTTACAATTTAATTTAGGACTCTACAAATAAATAGGAAGATGACAAACTTGGAAGAGAGAGCACAAAGAGCATGAGGGCACAGAAAAAACTGAATCTATGTGGGAAAAAATGAAAGGAATTGGGATGTTTCAGCAAAGATGAGGACAGGGAGAAATTTCAATAATTACTTCCAAGAGTGTGAAGGGGTCTCCATCTGAATATGAAGAACAATTGTACATCTCATCTGAAAAGAGATAAAAGTTTAATTTGCAACACAAGAAAATTCGGTTTTGGACCTACTCATTTTGAAATGCCTATTGCACATCCAATATAAATGTGAAATCAGGATGACATCAATTCGTTAGCCTTTTCACAAATTTTCATAAAGGCTGTGTGTCTTTAGGAGATTTAAAAAACAGAATAGTATTGGGTACTTGCCTGAAGGTTTAGCCAGATAACCCCTTGAGATCAACTACGTCTTTAAGACTCTACTGGGTACATAGTACACGCCACCAGATCTGCTGTCCTTTGAAGAGATTATAAACCAGTCACTGTCCCTGTGGACTTACTCTGAGACAGAGGGATTCAGGTTAATAATATGAATGGCCAAGATAAGGAGTAGTGCTGCCACAGGAGAAGAGGGGTATACTGGCAAGTATTTAAAAATCCAGAAAGGGAAGCAGTTAAAAATATGGCTCAGAAGGCAAAGACCTGGAGGTGGGGAGGGAGCTAACCACGTCTGGGAAAGAGATCTGAGCAGAGGAAACATTAATATGAAGATATATCCCCGGCATGATGGAGGAGCAGCAGGTAGGCTCTGTGCGGGGAGGGCACCAAGCAAGGGGGAGAGCGGTAGCTATGAAGAGAGGGTGCTGTAAGCGTGGCAAGTATCTCGTTCACCTCTAGTCTGAATGAGGAGCCATTAGAGGGTTCAGAGCAAAAGAGAGTCATAATCTGACTTGACTTTTAAAAAGATCGATCTGGCTGCAGTGTAGGTGAGCCCTTAGCCAACTTTTTGGCCTCAATGCCTTTGTACTCCTAAAAAATAATTGAAGACCTTCAGAGAATTTTATGTGGGTTATATGTGTAGATATTTATCATATTAGAAATGTAAAACTATTTGTTTTAAATAATAAAGTCACTATGTGTTAACACAAATAACATATTTTTTATGAAAATATATTTCCCCCCAAAAGGAAAAGAGGAACAATACTTTAATGTTTTCACAAATCTTTTTAATGTCTGGCATTCAGTCTGTGCTCTATCACACAACATACAGCTTCTAGGAAACTCCTCTGTTCACTCATTTGGCAGAATGAGAATTCAAAAGGCAAATAATGTATAGTATTCTTGTAAAAATAGTTTTTACCTCACCAATTCCCTGAAAAGACATACTTTAGGAGACTGTGGTAGAGAAAAGGTTAGACTGGGAGACAAGAATGGAAACATGGAGACTAGTTAGGAAGTTGCAGAAAAGCACAAGCCCTACTGGTGGCTTGGTTGTAGCAGCAGAGGTAATGAGAAATGGTCAGATTCTGGGGATATTTCAAAGGTTGACCCAGTAGGCTTTGCTGACAGAATAGACCAGGAGGTGATAGAATGAAGTGAAAATTAACTCCAAAGTTTTGAACTGGAGGAACTGACATGTAGAAGATTTTATAGGAGTAGCAGACTGGGGAGTGAAAAGAATTTTGTTTTGGATTTACTAATTTTGAAATGGCTATTACACGTCCAGTGTAAATGTGAAGTCAGCAGCTGGATGTGTAAGCTGGGGCATAAGGAAGAGATGTTTTATTGTCTTAATAATCCTCAGTACTTTTTAAAGAAAGAATTACATAAAAGCCAGCTTTCCAGAGTCTCTCAGTGTTTCAAATATATTGTTTATTCTGATGTACTCCCAGATTTGAACATTAGTTTGGCTGGATATTGAACTCCAAATTAACAACTACTTGCACTAAGAATTTTGAAGGCTTTTTTTTTTTTTAACCATTATTTTCTAGCCTCCTATACTGTCACTGAGAAGCCTTGCACTGTTCTGAGTTTTGTTTCTTTGTGTGTATCCTCTTACCCAACTTTTCCCAGAAGCTTTTGGGATCTGTACTCCTGGTGTTCTGAGACCTCATGATGGCATGGGCCTCCATTCATTCCTTGTGCTAGATGCTTTAGACAACCTTTTAAATAAGAATCATATCTTGCAGTTTGGGACATTTTTCTTGTAGTATTTCCCTGGTAAATTCTCACTCATTTTCTCTTTTTCTCTTTATGAAATTGCTGTTTTTCAGATACTGGATCTGGAATCTCTATGTCTTTTTCTTCCTCATTTGTCTTTTCTACTTCAAGATGAATTTCCTCAATATTATAATCTAACCCATATGATGACTTTTTAAAATTATCTTATTTTTAATTTCCAAGCTTTTTCTATTGCTTATTTTATGGACACAATAGCTTCTGCAAGATCCATGAGAATATCAGAGTTTAGAGTTTTTTAAATGTAATCTGTTGCCCTCTGCTTTGTGTGTTTCTATTACTTTTGGATTTGCTATGTATTTGCGTCTTTTATTGTGTTTATCTTGTTTATATCTGTCTTTCATGGTGGACACATTCCCCAAATGCCTGATAATTCAGAATTGTGTTTGCATATTTAATGGTGAGGCTCAGAAAGCTGTTTGGGAGCTCTGTGTGAATTGTAGTTTTTCCACTGAAGAGCTTCATAATAGATTTGTTGAATGGCCTTATTTTGAAAGGCTTCCACTTAGATGTCAGTGTCCCAGAATTACAATTCATAGCATCTCATTGCCCTTCAAGAACACGTCTAACTCATCTTTACCCCTCTGCAGCCCAATAGTTATACAGTTGAAGCCTTGAATAACATGGGTTTGAACTACACAGTCCACTTACACACAGATTTTTTCAATAAATATATTGGAAATATTTTTGGTGATTTGTGACAATTTGAAAAACTCAGAAAACAACATAGCCTACAAATATCAAAAAAAATTAAGAAAAATGTGTATCATGAATGCATAAAATATATGTAAATACTAGTATCTTTTATAATTTACTACCGCAAAATCAACAGTAGGTTATTCGTAGTTAAGTTTTGCAGAAGTCAAAACTTATATGTAGATTTTTTTACTACAAAAGGGATCAGCACCCCTAACTGCTGAATTGTTCAAGAGTTAACTGTATGTATGTATGACAGTGTACTGACTAGATTCATAGATACATAGCTCTGCTTTATAAGTATAAAACCACCAGGGAAGTAGGACTTGTCTAACATAGTATAGTCAGAAATGGAGTTGGGTCAGGAACCTTGTACTTCTAGTCTAATGTTCTTCCTTTAACTAATGGTCTTCATCCTTGCCATCAGAGCCTCCTTCAGAATGGAAGAGGTTTTCTGCTAATTTCAAATTTGGAGTAGAGCTAGAAGCATTGTTTGATGCACCAAATTTCATTTAACAAAGTGTTTTTTAACTTTAAAAAGCACATCAAACTATATCCTTGCTGGTTTCAATATAACACTTCCTTTTAATCTAAAATCTTTGAGTAAAGTCACTGTGCCTGGAAAACCTACCATGTGTATTCTGTGGCCTCTTCTACACCCCAGCTGGCATTTATTCACATCTTCCAGTGTGAGCATTGCTCATATGCCTAAAGAGTTAAGTTATGAGTTCAAATGCTGTCAGAGAGTCTCTCTGTTTCCTCCCTCCCTAATGGTGGCTTAAACAAGAATGGAGATTATTTCTTTGTCTCTAATATTGGTAGAAACATAGTCATGTGGGTCTGTGATGTAAAGCGTTCAGCCTCCTTGTGTCTTGATGTTCCCCCACTGCTGTCAGGGATCCTTTGCTGATCTGATTGAAGATGATTAATACTAAACTTACATCCCAGCTTGGAAGTGGGGAGGAGGGTATGTTGAAGGCAAGCTCCCTGCCTTTTAGGGCCTAACTCAGAGTTGAATGTATCTTTTCTGTTTATATTTCATTGGCTAAGATGTTGGCTAAGTTCCCTGGTCACGCCTGCCTGCAAAGAGGCAAGAACTTATACTTGTTTATTATCATATAAAAAGGAAAGACTGGATATTGGGAGACAGTAAGTGATCTCTCCCACTTCAGTGTTGCCCCCTTCTAGTTCTAGGGCATAATAGTTAACCTAGCAAGGAAAATTCAACATGAGTGCCCTTTCAGTGACTACTCTTGGAGATCATGATGCAATTTTCAGGAAGTCCCTCCTATGGGGACACACCAGGGCCACACATCATGGCTGGTTTCTGCAGCTACAGTGGCTGACTGTCCTGTTGACCCAGGAAGGCAGCTGGGTTCTTGGATGGCATCAGTTGGCAGGATGGCTTTTCCATAGTGGTATGATCTTCATGCTAGTAAGTCCAACCACCTGAAGGAGTGGGGTAGGCTGGACCCTGGTTCTTCAGAACTATTCAGTTGGCTTTATCATTGCTGGTCTCAGCTATTGAGGTTTCCTTAAAACTTTGGGTTGTGCACCAGACATGCTAGGTACTGAGTAAGCTTCAGGACTCGTGTAGTCTGTGGTGGGATCTAGCAGATTTGTACTTCTGAGGACTCTAGATTTCTAGATGTGTAGTTCAAGAATTGGGGCAGGTTGGCGTTTTCATGGAGTTTAGTTTCAGTATATCCATGCAACAAGGACAGATAACACATAGAATTAAAGATGGCTATTTGAAGGAAACGGCCTTTCTTGAGGCAAGGGGAAAAAATTACCAAATGTTTCAAAGAAGACACCACAATTTGGGGGTACTTCTAGGCATTTTCCATGAACAGAAGATATAAAGGAACATGCAGTAAATCAGATTTTTCAGAATCCAGGAACTTCCCAGGAAAGAAACCTTGCTAATAGTTTCTTAATTAAATAATGAGGTTGATAATATTATATTTACTGCTAGGCACTTTTCTAAGTGTGCATAATTTAAAGAGGTTGGCATGGAGTTGGAATCAAATGTAGGTCTCTCTGGTATAATATTTGCATGGTAACCATTGCTTTATGTTGAACAGTGAGTAGAGATGACTTACTTTTATTTTTATTTTTTAGCTTAATGTAGCTGCTTATAACTAAACTTAGAGTTCTGGGAATGCAGATGTTCAGTGGGGTAATATACACCTATAAGGTAATAACAGGAGTGTTGGCATTGCTGTTGGCAATGTTTAGGTCTAAGGACTTCATATCACCTAAACGTACAAAATAGCTGTAAGTCACTTTATAGAGATGAGAATTTGCACAGAGTATCTTTGAATTGTGTATTAAAGTGCTGCTAATATCCTGTCAGTGTCCTAAGTTGGAACATCCCACATCTTTATGAAATGGTCCCTGGCTTAGTAAGCTGGGTCCATTGTGCTTTAGAAGAAGGATGCTTAACCTGTTAACTGGTAGACTGTCAGTTGACTGTTTCCAAAAAACTTTCAGAGGACCTATTCTTCAATGGAATGGAAAAAACATTTTAGACCCAACCCGGAGCCATACACAAAGGGCCAAATCACATTAGAATATTTTATACATAAAACCAACAATGTTTTAGGTGAGGCAAGGAGGTGTGTTACTAAGGTTGAGCAGCAGATGTATCTATAGAGAATCTCAGGAATGTTAAGTGTATGACTGAGCATCTTTACCTTTACTCAGCTGCATTGAGAATTTTTTAATTAAAATATACTGTGCTTTCAAAAAGCCTCCTGTGCTTTCAAAAAGCCTAAGAGTAGAATAAGTCCCTTATATGAGGAAACCACAGATCTTGAAAACAGGGATGTTCATTGATGTTCTTTGGCCACACTGCTGTTTGGTTTAACTAACATTTCTGGTAATGGAATTGCTCGAGTCTCAGAATTAGTTTGCTTCAGATTTTTATACTTTTGCCAGACCTCTTCCTGTTGACATATTCAAACTGAATTAAAATTATTTGTGTGACATCATAAGCAGTGTAAGTATAGCATTTGAAAACAGTGTAAAGCTCTGATGTATTAATTAATCTATTTGGGTATGTTTGCTTAGAAACCTGGAATGAAGCCTGTTTTAAAATATATCTGTATTTAGACTATAATCCAAAAAGAGTTAGAAAATTTGTAACCTCCATAACATTTCAAAATAGCCATTCTCCATCTCTCAACATCTCCTACTCCAACTAAGGCATTTATGTTTGGAAGTGGGGAAGGTAGCAGAAACAGAATATTTTAAATAAACAGCTATGTCCTCATTTTTAGAAAGATCATACATTAAGTGCCATCACTATTTTTATATTAGAATCACCCATGAACAAGATTAAAGTAATCCTCATCTTTCTTAAACGAAGCAGTTGATACAAACATTGAACCTGTGTATGTATCTTTCTTTACTGAGTGATATACTATAAAATGTTTATTGGAAATATGAATGTACAGTATGCTGAAAATGGGCACTTTTCCAACAGGAAAATGGACTGTCTGTGGTCTCATTTAGCTATTGGATGAAGTAGATTCTACCTTTTAAATTCTTTAAAGTAACTAAGTGCTTGACCAAGAGACTGAAGAGCTAAGAAATTTAAAGCCAAGGAGTTAGGAGCCACTGCCAATGGAAGAGCAAACAAATTTAAAAGAAAACATCTCAGAGTATGTATTTTACTCTGAGTATAAAAT
Organism: Manis javanica; assembly: GCF_040802235.1. Lineage (NCBI taxonomy): Eukaryota > Metazoa > Chordata > Mammalia > Pholidota > Manidae > Manis > Manis javanica. Next base: position 75,620,322 of record NC_133159.1, read on the forward strand.
AAATTTAAAAGAAAGCATCTTTGATACATTATATAAGTTAATGGGCACTTTTTAGTAACACTCCCAGTTTTTAAGAGTAAAGGAAAATACCCTTGCTTGCTAATTCCTAAATTAAACCAAGAAGGAATTCAATTTTCAATTCTGTTGTTTCTGCCTTCCATAGAATGTTAGATTTAACAATTCACAATAATTGGCTCTGAAAACCGATTGCCTGAGTTGCAATCAAGCCCCTCTCCTTTGTGCTGGGAAGCCCTTGGCAGGATATTCAACCTTCAGAAGTCTCAGTTTCTTCTGCAAGAGTAGGCTGATGGCACCTGGAGCTTAGAGATGTTTGGGGATTACATAGTAAGATATGTGTGAAGTGCCTGACACCATCTAGATACAGTAAACCTTAGCTCAGGTTGTGATGGAGTAAAGCTTTCCTTTATGCTCAAAGAGATCTGTGCCAGGTAAGATCAATACTCACTATTGCTCTAAAATAGATCACCCACAAAATAAAAATAGACTCCATCCTGAGTATGGCTCAAAGCATCATTTGCATTCAGCAAGTATTCTGCAGGGGCAAACCACAGCTATACAAGTGCCGCTTCTTGTCCTGTAAAACCATTCCTGCTCCAGCAGCTAGGTCAGGGGCTAGGACTGCCACAATGAGCAACAGCCTGCCCTTACAGAATGTGCAGTGTGGGAGGAGAGATGAAGGAGTGAGCAAATAACCCAGGGGGAGTGAACAGAGCAGGTAGGAAAAGCGTTGGTCTTGGACCACATATGAAAATACTCAGCCACCGCCATCCAAAATCAGACCCTGCAGATGGTCTCAGCCCCTTTCATCATGGTGCTAGTAGCATGCTCCTCCCCTGGGAAGGCAGGCTGGTGGGAGAGCCTGTCCATCTCCATGTGGTGACCTGGGGAGAGGCGGGATCTGAGGTACATACTAACTAAAGGTACAATCAACCTACCGCTTATATTATTAAATATAGATTCATAGAGTTCTGAAATCATTTTGAGTAAGTGAACTCTGCCTTGGTAGACCCAGAGAAAACTCTGGTTTATCTTATCTGGTCCATAGGTTTACTTTTTATCACAAGAAAGGGAAATAAGATGTTTCCAGGGAAATAGTTGTTAACCTCAGCTGCATGTTAGAATCACCTGGTCTTTTAAAAAGAAACCTGTGCTGGGGGTTGGTCCCCCACAGGCATTCTGATGGAACTGGATCCAAGCATTAGTATTTTTAAAGCTTTCCAACTGATTCCATTGTGTAGCCCACATTGAGAGCCACTACTCTACCTACCCTGGGTTTTATTTCCCCCAAGATGCTCTAATAAATTTCAGGAGACTGGCTGAGCCCAGATTCTGTCAACAAGTTTTCCAAATGGCAGTTCCTAATTTAATGTGAGTCCATCTGTTTTCCCTTTGGAAACACATGAGACTTCCTGCTGGTTCAGTCAAGCGGTGGTGTCACCTGGAGAAATACTCATCTTAGACTCCGAGTGGAGCAGCAGGGGGCTTTTTCTTCTAACACTCTGCCTCCATAGGGGGAGTCTCGCCTATTTTTCATATCTCCATGGAATGGCCAACCCACAGGTTTTGTTCTAAAGCCTTCTACTCTATTATTTATAAACAGGTTCATATCCTGTCTACCCTAAATCTCTCATAGAGCAATGTGAAGCCTGTTTTTACATACAAAGTTGAAGCATTTTATATTTGGTGCCGTCATCCATTTACTTCCAGGTTCTTGACTCCTCTGTTGGACATATAGTCCTTCACTTACCTCCGTTTATGTGACATTTGTGTATAGGTTCTGTTTCTACCATTTTATTCCCCATTCAACAAAAATCTATTCAATGGCAGATATGAGCCAGGCGTGCTCCTGGACATTAGGGACAAAGTAGTGTCCAAAAATTCCTGCCTTTGTGGGACTTACATTCAGTGGAAGGAAAGCAGAAGAGAAATACATAAGTAACTAAAACATGTGGCATGTTCAAAGGCACTAAATGCTATGGAGGAAAGAAGGCAGGGCAGCGGGAAAGGGAGTGCTAGGGACAGGGCTGGGATTATAATGTCAAGTCAGCCTTGGAGTATTGTCCAAGCAAGAGCCAGTGAAGGCTTGGACCAGAGTGGTAGTGCCGGAGATCTGCTTGGAATCTAGGTAAGTTTCAGCAAGGCCTGAATAAGACCAGGGATTGAGCCATGCAGATATCAGGAAAAGGAGAATTGCAGGCAGGGGGTATTGCAAATGCAACAGCCCTGAGACAGGGCTGGGATGTTCAGGGAACTGCAAGAAGGTCCAGTGTGGCTGCAGCAAAGCAGGAGTGAAGGAGGCGGCTTTGGCCCTGGTACTGAGGGCGGGAGAAGTGTGGATAACATAGCGCCTTGCAGGACTCCTATAAAGATTTTGTTTTTCTCTGAGTGGGAGAGAGTTATTACAAAGTTTTGAGCAGAGGAGAAACATAGTATTGTAATAGGATCATTCGGGCTGCTCAATTGAGACCAATCTGTATGGGTCAGTGGTAGAAGTACAGAGACCAGTCATGAGCATATCGTAATAATCTAATTGAGAACTGATAATGGCTTAGACCAGGGTAATAGCAGTAGAGATGAGGCAGACATGGTTGAAAACTGAATATATTTTTGAAGGTGAAATTTTCTGCACTTAAGTGTCTAATTTTTCCACATTCCTCTTAAAAGACAGAGCCTCAACCCCCAGTAAGGGGCCCAAGTAATGCTAGTCATAGCAGAAGGTTAACTTTCTGGCTCTTGAATACCACAAATTCAGTATCATGTTTTTTGTTTTTTGTTTTTTAAGGAATGCTGCTATTACTGATGTGGTTCACTCCTGATCCACTGTAACATCCCACAGACCTCACTCTCCCATTTTTCTGTTCTTGTGCATTGCTGGGCATTTGCCATTGAGGATTTTGACCCAAACTAACAATGATCACCATTACCTTGCTGTTGTTTAGTAACCGCCTGTTGTTCCCTTCTCTTCGGTCTTTACCTGACTCTGTGGTAGGTCCCCAGAAGGTGACTTGGGCCGGCAATGGGAGTAAAGAGCATGGTACAGCTAACATTATTATATACGAGCCCAAGGTTCAACACAGATCGGGCTGCAAAACCACCTACATGGGGCGTTCCCATTCCTGTCTTCCTTCTCCCAGCTCCCGGTACAAGGCAAAGTAAGATTTTCCTTTTCAACCTCCCGCTAAATCTCTCAGGTGGCCTTCTATGCCTTCTTTGCTTTCCCTTTGACCCTAAGCAGAGTACAGGTGTCAAGAGAAAATGCAGATCGTTGCAAAAGAAATCTGGTGGTTCTCTTCCCCAAAGCTAAGTGCACCTAACTACATTCAGGATTTACAGAAGTATTTATATGTTTTTAATAACTGGTAGAATTTCAGAATAAGTATACACTCATTTTTTACTCACTCACTCGTCCAGCAACTATTAATTGACTACTCTTATGTGCCAGGCACTGTTCTGCACACTGGGAGGTGGGAATGAACAGAACAAAGTCCCTGTTTCTCATGGAGTTTGCCTTAGAACATGGGAGACACGCAAAACCCCAGGTAAACGAGTAAACACCTGTGTAGTACTTCTGGTAAAGATTGTGCTGTTGAGAAAAGTAACAGGAACAAGAAGAAGGGAATGTGGCAGTGGCAAGTTAGTATTAATATTTTAAATAGGGTGATCAGAGAATGAGTCTCTGATAACACGACATTTGCTCAGAAACCTACAGGAAGTGATGTGGGATTCAGCCCCACAGCAGGTGGGAAAATGCTCCTTCAGGAAGTCCTTAGGTGGTGTCCTTCTCTCTGTATACTTCCTAAGTGACTTCATCCCATCCCATGGCTCTGACCACTCCTATTCCCTGACAGCTCCTGCCCAGATCTCTCCTAACCCTAACCAAGTATAACCAGTGTTCATGGAACCCTCCAGCTGGGTGTCTGAAAGATAGAAGTTTCAGCTTTAACATGTCTCTAACCAAATCTGCTATTCCTATAGCTTTCTTCTCCCTTTAGTCAATGCCAACTCCATCCTTTTGGTTTAACAAGTCAAAAATCTTGGTATCATTTCCCTCTGTCTCTAACCAGACTTATCATATAAATCATGAGTTACTTGCATTGGCAAAGGCTTGAAAAGGAGGGAACTTGGGAAGCTGGGACAAAGAAATTGAGGTAAAATAGAAAGCAGAGCATTAATAAAAGTATCTGCAGGGCAGTATTCCATGACATGAAGAAAATTGAAAGTAAGGGAATGTGAGAGCTAGTACTCAGATGTATGTGAAATCATAGCATGAGTCAGATTCCCCTAAAAGAGCCACAGCTTCAGAGTGGCCCACTATGTTTGGGTATGTATTAACATCAAGAATTAGTTGGCAGAACTAGGCAGAGAAAGACAAGTTCCAAATGATTTCACTCATTTTTGGAGTATAACAACAAAGCAAAACTGAAGAATCAAAACAACAGAGGACTCACAGAACCCAAGAAGGGACTAGTGGTTACCAAAGGGTAGGGGGTGGGAGAGGGTTCATGGGAGGGAGGGAGAAGGGAATTAAGGGACATTATGATTAGCACAAATTATGTAGGGGGGTCATGGGAAGACAGTGTAGCACAGGGAAGACAAGTAGTGAGTCTGTGGTATCTTACTACACTGATGGACAGTGACTGCAATGGGGTGTGTTGGGGGGGACTTGATAATATGGGTGAATGTAATATCTACAACGTTGCTCATGTGAAACCTTTATGAGATTGTATCAATGATACCTTTATAAAAAAAACTTATAAAGAAATAGTTGGCAGAACTAAGCCTATAGCTCTGTGGATTGGACACATCCTTTAGGTACCCATGGACATTTTTCACATAATGTTCACCTAAAGTATTTTACATCCCTGCCTCTGAAAAGGCTGTGGGGTCTGGAGAGGGAAGCTAGAAATGCAGAGTCATAATTTTACAAAGACAGTGAACATTTGAACTATTTTTAGAACAACGAATCCTCTTTGCAGGCATATCTGCAATAAAGCAAAACACTTTGCTGTAACATCAGGAAAAAGAGATCCTGATAATTTTCTAGGGGCAAGAAATGGTTAATAGTTAAGCATCTTGATTAAGTTAATTTGAGCAAGAACAGTGTAAAGGAAGTAAGTAGTCACTGTCCTTCTATTTCAATTTGGTATATGTTTCCCGTTATTCAGATTCTCAGTACAGAAGGTTCTTGCTGTTTTGCTGCACTGAGTTCCTGGAGATCACATACAGATGCCCCAAAAGGGTAAAGTACAGGGGTTGCATTCACTACCAAAGGGTTTAGCATAAACGAAAAAGAGGTGTAACCAAGAGTATAACATAAAAGACCTTGTGTGGCTCTGGCGAAAATAGCTTTTTACTGTAGAAGATTAAGTCCATACCAGCTACTTTCTCTTGGAGAGAAGCTGAGTCCTTTATAACCTTTAAAAAGATCTTTCCTCAGACTGTATTTCTGTCAGTGCCACATTTTAGGCTAGAGTGCACAGATTGCAAGTATGACGGCACCGAATTCAGTCCTCAGAGAGAGAACGCCCCAAATAGGTGTTTTTGCCAATAGATGGCAAAGCTGAAATTCCTTTTATTAGAGACTAAAACAATTTCTTTCATGAAGTAGAATGAACTTGGGCATTGGACTTGGACAGTCCTGAGTGGGAAGTTTGCTATGCCATTCATAGGCTTTGTAACCTTGGAGAAATTTAATCTCTCTTTGCACATTTCCTCTTCTGTAGAGCAAAGATAATACTACTTCACAGGCTTCGTGTGGAAGTTCAACAGATAACATGTTTAATGCCTGGTAGTTAATAGGTGTAATAATAATAAGTGTTCATTGTTATCCCTTTCCCATTTAACAGAAATTATTTTTTTGTTTGTTTATTCTGTTTTTATAAAAAATCATTTTTCACTGTGATACCTCAAGTTAGAAAGAAGTCTCCAAATACCAAGGACTTCTTATTCTTAACAGTAAACTTGCTGTCACATGTATCAAATTTGTTAGCTCTATTAATATAGTAGTAGCTGTCATATAAGGAGTGCTAACTTCTTACTTAGTACTGCAATAAATGTTTGCCACAGTTATCTCTTACACCCACTTCCCCACAACCATGTGAAGGAAGATATGATCCTTTTCCCCATCTTAAAGATGAGGAAACACAGATTAAGTAACCAAGCTCATGAGTGGCAGAGCCAGGATTCGGGCATAGGCACCTTGATTTCATTGCTTTGCCCCCCAACCACTGTAGTACTAGAGTAATACTTTAATACTCTTACCACTACATCAATACAAATGTCTGTTCTTGCCTTAATCACCAGGGGTATATCTCCTCTAAAAGAACCAAGATTGGGTATAGAACATGTAATCTACCCTTTATGCTTGCTTTTTCTCTTTTTCCCTTTCCTATAATAAAACTAGAGCTCTAGAATGAGTGGAGGTCCTATACCATTTGGGAAAAAGTGAGTGGGGTAGTAACAATACATAAATCTGGACTTTTAAAATCATTTAAGATCTCGTCACTTAGAAAATCTCATTTGACCCCCACAGGCCCTTTCCTTTCCCCTATTTAATTCTGCAAGTTAAAGAAAAGAATGGTACAAAATATTTATTAGATCAGCGTAGTCCATATTACTGTGCTTCCACTCCCTTGGACATTTTCTTTTTTTAATCCGTTTACATGTTTTTTTGCCTGTTGCCATGGTAAAGCTTATTCCATGATGTGAGAGACCTTAGTGCTGAAGAAGGTTTTCTTATGTTAAATCCTGCATTTTATCTTGGTGTTACTAGGGCAACCCAAATACTATTTTCTCTTTGAAGCTGATACCTTTAAAGCTGTTATACCCTCATGCTGACTCATTCATGTCCTTACAAACTTTTTTCTAGTTTCATTCCTGCAGTTCATTTCTTTACACAGATGTTTTCTGCTTTTCTTTAGTCATAATAGTTGATAAACTGTTGGTGCAGTGGTTATATATTTGGGGGAATTACAAATCCCAATGGAGATTAGAAAAAAGCTATGGACTTTCTCACTAGAAAAAAAAATGCTAGTTTAAGAAATAATGGGTAAATATACAATGGGGAAAGGATTGTCTCTTCAAAAAATGGTGGCGGTAAACTGGACAGTCACATGCAAAAGAATGAAATTGGGCCACTTAGATAATATACAAAAATTAATGCAAAATGTATGAAAGACTTGAACATGAGACCTGAAACCCTAAAACTCCTAGAAGAAAACATAGGCAATAAGCTCCTTGACGTCAGTCTTGGTGATGATTTTTTGACTCTGACACCAAAAACAAAGGCAACAAAAGCACAAATAAACAAATGGGGCTGCACACACAGCAAAGGACACCGTCAGTAAAATGAGAAGACAACCTATGGGATGGGAGAAAACAATTGCAAATCATGTATCTGATCATAGTATCCAAAATATATAAAGAATTCATACAACTCAACAGGAAAAAAGGCAATCAGATTTTTTAAGTGGGCAGAGGATCTGAATAGATATTTTTCCAGAGAAGACATACAAATGACCAACAAGTACATGAAAAGGAGCTCAGCATCACATCGTCAGGGAAATGCAAGTTAGAACCACAAGGAGACATCACTTCATACATGTGAGAATGGCTGTCAAATCAAAAAGACAAGAAATAATAAGTGTTGGAGAGGATCTGTAGAAAAGGGAACCCTTATGCAATGTTGGTGGGAATATAAATTGGTGTAGCCACTCTGGAAAACAGTATAGAATTTCCTCAAAAAATTAAAAGTAGAACCACTTTACAATCCAACAGCTCCACTTCTGGGTATTTTTCTGAAGGAAACAAAAAAACTAACTCAAAAAGATACCTATACCCCATATTCATTGCAGCATAATTTACAATAACCAAAATATGAAAACAACCTAAGTGTCCATTAATGGATGAACAGATAAAGCAAATGGAATACTTGAATAATGAAATATTGTTCAACCATAAGAAAGAAGGAAATGCTGTCAATTGCAACAACATGGATGGACCTGGAGGGCATTATGCTATGTGAAATAAGTGAGACAGAGAAGGACAAAGACAGTGTGATCTTACTTAAATGTGGATTCTTAAAAAAAATTTAAGAAAAAAATAAACTGAACTCATACATAGAACAGGTAGGTGGTTGCCAGAGGCGGCAGTGGGTATTGGAGAAATGAAGATGGTCAAAAGGTACAAATTTCTAGTTACAAGGTACGTCCTGCAGATGTACAGTGTCGTGACTATAGTTAATAATGCTGTACAGTACATTTGAAATTTTTAACTGTATGGTGATGGATATTAGCTTATTCTGGTAATAATTTCATAATATACATATACACATGTCAAATCATTTTGTTGTACACCTAAAACTGAAGCAATGTTATATGTCCATTATATCTTAGATTTAAAAAAAGAAACAGTGGATGGAAATATTGCACACATAGTATCTCTTATTACCCAAATCTATTTGGATGTTGGGTTTTGAATAGCAAGGTGCAAGTGTTTGTGTAGCAAGGGATTAATAAAAAAATCTCAACCTATTTCATTTCTAAATTCAGATTGTAAAAGTTAAGATACCTGTTTATTTCCATTTTCATTCTTACTTCATCCCAGGGCTGTTTCATATTTGGTCCTCTGTCTCCATCCTTCTCCGGCAGTCTCTTCACAAGCTACCTGCAGGTATTGAATAGCTAGTTGGTATGGATCTTTCCCCTTGATGCTCTGGTTCACACAAACTCTTTGGTTTGAACCTATACAAAGAGCTGAGGAGCAAAGAGAAGGGATAACACATTTTGAGTTGCCTTGTCTAAGATTGTGTGGTCCACGTATTTGACTGTAGCTTATTTGTCTTTCATCCCCAGTACAAGACACATAGTAGTTGGACAACAAATGCTGAAGAAGGAGGGGGAAAGGGGGAGTAAGAAGGCAGAAAGAAAAGGATGGAAAAAGGATATATCCAAGGGAGGGAAGAAGAAAAGGAAAAAAATATATAGACCGAAGACTGCATTCCTATGTATAACTCAAAGTCATTTCCTAAGGAGGAATCCTATGCAGATTTTGAACGAGGTGACCACACTGCAGGCTGGCACACGTTTGGACCTCATAGTGGCCATTTGTGGTCAGTACCAGGAAGTAGCTAAGCAGCCCCCTCATGGTGACACCTGGCCCACTGAGATCCCAGAACAATGTTGACTATATGTGATGAGAATTTTGTGAACTCAGTGCCAAACATGGGTTACTCAGCCAGAACTTTGGGGCATCTTTTCACTGAATTAACAGAAGCATTGAGGCATCATGCGGAGGATGATCCAGGGAAGCTGGTTCATGTATGTTAGAAGGCAGCTTAGCAGCGGGGTACACAGTGAAGTTCCTAAAGTCTACATGCTTCTACAAAAAAATTGCTTTTTAACTTTTCACACATACCTTAGAAAAAGACTCAGTAATTCCTGGTGTCTTTGCCATTTCAGTCTAAGAGCAAGTGACTTGTTGCCCGCTTTGTCTCAATGAACCTGGACCAACCAACTTGGGCCACCCCTACCCTTTGTCTCTAGAGATACAAAATATCAGATCCACCCTTACTCAAAATAAACAGAAGCCAAACATTTGTGACGCATGTTGGAGAGCAAAATGATGCATCTTAAAGGGGGAGCACAGCCATCACACTGCAGACCTTTCATTCTGCCTGGAATATTCTCCAGGCTCTAGTGTCCAACTTTACCTGGATAACTATTCCTATCTATACTTCATACTTCCATTCAGGCATTTTTTTCCCAAAGCTCCAGCAGCTCAGGTACCTCATTATACTAGCAGAGTATCCTAAGCTTCCGCTTCATCATACCTATCACAATTGTGATTAAATGGTTGTGTGTAATTATTTACTTATTTCTACCATAACATGAGGTTCATAGGAAGGGGCTGTTGTACTCATTGGTATATACACATTAGTAAACTCAGTGCCCTGCAGGTAAAAGCTACTCTCGTATTTGTGGAAAGATTGAATAAAGCCACCAGGCTCTGTGGTAGATGCTAGGGATATAAAGCTTTACAAAGACACTGCATCTATCATTGAGAAACTTTGTGCTCCTGGAGTAGCTGTCTCCCATAGGGAGCTGTCCTCAAGTAGGAAAAGACCAAGGGTGAATGAAGAGCGTATGGCTTTCTCCACCTCATTTCCCCAAATCCCATCTATTTCCCACACAAATCCCAACACTGATCCTGTTTGTATCTAAGGACATGGAATAGAGATGAACCAACTTATCTTTCCACAAATTTCCTTCTTTGTTGAGTGGACTTTTGTTTTGCAGAAGCAATTTTAATTTATGTCTGTATAACCATTTTCAGATCCCTAAAACATTAGTGTATTACGTTTTTAGCATGGGCCATCTGAAAATAGCACCAAACATTACAGAACAAATAAAAACAAACATCCCCACAGTTGTCCCATAAACCTTGTCTTTCCCTTGGCCCTGAGCTGCCCAAAAGATCATCCATGCATTCCACTTCACTTCAGAACCTCCAAAGATCGCTCAGCTTTGAAATATTTGACTTCTAAAAGCTTTTTTTGTTTCATTCTTACTTTTTCCTACTAAATCGAAAGTTTTAAATAAATCCCTATGACCTTTCTACACAAGTGTTTTTCCTTGCAAGTATCCCCAAATCACCTCTCATCCACCTGATGAAGGTGCTGAACAAAACAGCTTTAGATAACTGGATGTCGCCGTGCAAGCCGATACGTTGCTGGACTTGGTATCTTGTTTTCTAGGGCTTTCAACCATTTTAAAAATAAACTCAACAGGGCTCTCAATATTGTTGAGGTAGTTTTCTCAGGAAGACCTCATATGGCCCCAAGTCATCTTTCTTACTAGTAAAAACAACTGCAAAATGTTATATAGTTTGTATATAAAGATGGCACTGCTTTGGGATTTATTGATCTATCCCACTTGGTCTCAAATTTATATTGGTCTCTAAATTTTGTCCTCTGTTTTCTTTTTTGCTGATAAGGTATTCCAATGAATTTTTCAGAGATCTCACACTTAGACTATTCTTTTAACTTTTTAAATTAATTATTCATTTAGCCAATGAATATATGTTGAGCACCTATTATGTGTTAGAAAAGCAATGAAGACTAACATCAGTCCAAGAAACACACAAAATGCATGGAAAATGGTGTCTGCAAGGGGCCATCAGGGGAAGTCCATAGTGCGGTGAGCCTGCAGAGCTGGGTTTAACCTAGGCTGGGAGACCAGGGATAGTTTCCCTGAGCAAGTGACACTAGAGCTGAGGTCTACAGGGTGCACAGGAGTCTGCACAGCAAGAGGGGATTGAAAGAACATTGCAGCTGTAGAGTTAGCACCACAAGGCCCTGCTACTATTGCTTGTATCTTCTTCATAGTGACTTTTCAAGAGCCACACAGATCATTTGACCCTTGCAATCATGTAATGTATATCACCTAGTTTCATGCTTTCTTTTTGGTGATGGTGGGGGAGATACTTTTTGTTGTTGTTTTTGTTATTTTAACTAAATAACGTATCATCTCCAGAGACATGTATTTTAGTGAACTGATGCACATTTTCCAAGCATTTCTTCCACTTAGATTTTTAACACAGTCTAGATCTGAGAGGCAAGTAGCCTTTGTCCATATTCTCCCAGAGCCTTCCTATACAGAAGCCTTTCATGCCTTCCCTCGGTTTCTAGAATGTGAGCCTTTAGGAGTGTCAAATATCATCATGTTAGGTTTTATTTAGCTTTGTTATGAGAAAATAAGAGTTGGAAGAGGGATATAATGTCTAACTTGGAAAAGATGACCATTAAATCAATAAGTTAAATTTAGAGCCAAACCCAACAAATATTTTTCCTGTAGGCACAAAGCCTACCATGAAATATTTATTGGTTATGTGGACAAAAACCTAATATGCACATTTCCGGGTGCATTCACATCAGTTTTAATATACTGACTATAAAATTATGGTAGTTGTTAACTATCTTCTACTTCTACAGAGTTGTTTTTTCTTGGAGGTTGGAGGGCTTGAACTTCTTTCCATCATGGATTTTACTGAGTACATCCAACTGGAAAGGCAACCAAGAGCTGATTTCTTCAGAACAACTTTCTTGAAAATCCCCAAAGAGAATTATTCAGTAGTTAGTGTTTTTCTGCTATATTCAAACTTTCCATGGTCCCTGATCTGAAAAGGGATATTTTAGATGGTAGATTCCTATAAAGATGAGTTTAACAAAAACAGTAATGAAAATGGTCATACTATACATCCATTAGTCTTTCAGTCTTTCACTTTAAACTCCAATCTCTTATTTTCTGAGCAGTATTAGTTTCCTAGTTATTGTATCTAATATGGCTAGAAATTTTGAAATTTACCAAAATTCAAAGAAAATTTTTCATAACAAGTTACATTAGCTGGCCTGTCACACACTTTTGTTAGCCTCTCTGTTTTTATAAGTACCAGCTTATTTGAGTTTGTGAAAAGGTATTTGTAAAACAAGCCAAACTTCCTGTTGGAACAGAAAAAGTAACTTTCCCCCATGGAATCACTAGGAATTCAACTGAACAAACTATCAAGCATTTTAGGCCCTGGAGATGGCAATGTGAAATAAAAGATGACCCCTGCCTTTTCAGACTACTTTAAGTTCCAGGAGTTAAAAAATAAACAAGAACCTTTAGTTTTAATATTCAGAAGGGCAGGAGTCTTCCTGTCTTGTCCACCTTCCTCTTTGCTGTCCCTTCGTCGGAAGGAAAGTAGGCTTCCAGAGTGACGGCTCAGGCCCCCTGGTTTTGTCTGGGTTTTCTGGCCTGTGCTGTATGTTCATGGTGTGCCTGCTGCTCATAATTATTGTGTTGTCTTTGCTCAAGGAGTAAAATTGATTAGAGGTAAACCTGTCTCATTGAAGGAAGAGATAAATCATCTTCAAAATAACCATGACAGCTTTACTCAGTTGAATCCTAGACTTAGCATTTAGATGTGGAAACCAATAAAATGAACTGAAAACCTGAAACCTTGTCTAAAACACATTTCAATGATATCAAGAATTTGGGGGGAAACCCACAATCTTTTCAAGAATTTCAAATCCTACTGGGGGGAGGGATTAAGCATATACTGTACCTCCTGGAAGACTGTATCTGATTTACAGGAGACAGAAACAACATGGAATGAAGAGGTGACCAGGAAGAACAGTGGGATGGAGAAAGCTGAAGCCATATTTCTCAGAGATCTTAGGGGTATTGAGAGTAACAGAGTTGAGGGAGGGAATGAGTAAGACAGATAACAACTTAGCTTCATTTTAGAAGAAATTTGTGAATTCAAATTTAGTTAAAATGTACACAGTAACTGTTAAAAAGTTATTAGTGTCATATAGATATAGCTAAAGCTCTTTGATAATAATCCTAAAGAAATTAAGCTGCCTTTTAAGATCTCACCAAGATTTAGAAATGTAGTATTCCAAATCATTATATTGTAAACAAGACTATTATGTTTGGATCTGTTTTCTGTCACTTCTTTCTTAATAGGATAATGTTCTGATAAGGGAGTCAACAAAATGTGACCATTGGGTACAGTCTGTGGCATAAGAAGTTATTATCGATTGACATATCCTCTTTAGCCCTGGCGGACAGGACATTGTGCATTAAAATTTCAGTGATCCTTAACTTTGAAATTATAAATTATTCTTGACTCTTCTTTCCAAACACTTTCTTCAGTGTGTGTTCTTTTAACAATCATTATTTATAATGTGAACCTACATGGTAATAGTTACTCTTTTATTTATTGCTGTGTCAAACTTGTAGCAGAGAATAACACATAATAGAAGAATTTGTTCTCTACTAGAAAATGGTGGGTTGGGTATATGTACATGTGTGTGAGTGTGCATGTATATTTAGGCCTTGTTCAATTTTACAAGTATGTATTGAGGGTCTATTCTAAGGCATTGCATTGATTTCTAAAAGACTAAGAAATAAACAAGATATGATCCCTGTCCTCAGTGAAATAAAAATAACTCTTTAAATGAACGATTGGCATAGGAAACAATAACCAATGACATTCACAAAGCAGATCAGTTACAATTCACCCTTTATAGGAGCTTCTTTAGTCTACATACATCCTCCCTTGAGAGTACACATGTGTGAGGGCAGGTTCCGTAGTTATTTTGTTCACTTCCAAATCCCCAGCACCTAACATGGTACCTGATATATTTTACATAATTATTTCATAGCAAATACATGAGCAAATGAAATTAACCTGTGCTTTTTAGAGAGAAACTTCAACTACTCATTATAACACATAACAAATTTTTAGTGTATCGAAAAACTTGCTACTATAATAAAGGTAACTGTTGAAACAACCATGTAAGGCAAGGCCCTTGAGATGTACCCCTGATACAGGGGTTTTTCTTTACATATGTGGACTATGTAACAAGGAAGAGAATAATCTCTTTTTTAGGTTAAGAGAGAATAAGAATTTCTAGATGGAGCTCCCCTCGTGACCAGTCAGAGAAACAGGTTAAGCTCAATTTGAATGTTTTCCACATAATGCAACTGGACCATTAGTTTAACATATGATGTGGAAATACCCGAGGAGATGACAATACAGAAGTATCCACTGGGTTCCAAGTTTCACTTGCCTCTTATGATTCTCTCTAAATCTGAAGTTCTTGTTTTATGGGTTTAAGGGCATGGTAATCATTTAAATGTATTAATAGCATCTTATTTTTTATTTTACACTGTCAAATAGGGACATGAAAAGAGAAACTGAGGATAGAAGAAATTCTATTCAAGCTGTTTGTTTCTTAGTATATTAGAGATTCTTTACATTTGAGTCAGCATGATGTAGTATTAACTAAGAGCTGTAGAGGTGTAAGATTTGGTTAGAAGTCATGGTTCACCATTAGATATGTTCCTTGGACAATTCACCTAATCTCTCTTGACTCAAGTTTTTCACTCATAAAAGAGAATTGTTGACTGGATGACCTCTGAAGTGTGTTTCAGGTTCTAAAATTGTATAACCTGTTTGTGATTTTCTTTTAACCAAATACATTTCTATAGAACCATGTAATTATGATCTTCCTCAGCAGATTTTTTTAGAAATATCTTGTCATGTGTACCACAACTACAGGATAAAACACAAGTTAGAGTCATGCTTTCCCAAAAGATAAAGGAATCATTTTTATGTAATTGGAAAATTTGACATTTTTTCCTGTATCTTATTTTCACATTTGCATGCTAGGAGAAAAGTAGTTTGTTTTTTATAGTTGTTGTTTGAACATATCCTGATGACTTTATTTTGATTCATGGAGCCTTTGGGTACAACTGAGGAAAGCCCATAAATGGTGGTATTTCTGTGCCTTTCCTCTTTTGTGCTTCTCCATGCCCTCCTTGGCTGTGGGGATGTCCTGGCCCTGCTCTGTGGGGTCTTCTCCCAGGACGTTACCCAGACACATGCTTTGCCTTTACAATGATTGTTTCTAAAACTAAAGGTAATTGCATCCCCCTTTCTTCATTAAAACTACTACCCATTCACTAGTTTATTCAGCAAATACTGAGTGCCTACTATATGCCAAGCATTATTTTCTAAGTAGCTTCTAGGATACACGGAAAGAAAGTCCCTGCTTCCATGAAGCGTACATTCTTTCAGGAGACAGATCATACATTAAGGAACATAATGAATAAGGTGGGTTTTTTTGTTTTTTTTTTTTAACAGACTGGATGTGAGATATAAGACAAAGAAGGGTCAGGGATGACACCAAGAATTTTGGCCTAAGTAACTGGAAAATGGAGTTGCCATCAACTGAGATAAGGAAGTTGCAAGAAGAACAGAGCTTTGCTGGGGACAGGGTGGGGGTGTTGAGATAAGGGAATGGAACTGGAGTTGGTTTGGAACATACTGAGTGTAATGTGTCTACTGAAATATCCAAATGGACGTGTCTAATGAGCAGCAGGGTCCATGAGTCTGGATGCAGATGTGAATTTGTGTTTGGTTTAGATGCTACTTAAAGCATTGTGACTAGATGCAATCACCAGGGGATGAATAACTTAGGGAAGAGAGGAGGACAAGGGACTAATCACTGGGCACTCCAAAGTCAGAGGTCAGGGAGAAGAGGAGGAAACAGCAAAGGAGTTAAAGAAGGAGCAGTCAGGGAAGTTGGAGGAAAACCCAAAGTCTGTGGCATCCTGAAAGTCAAGTACAGAATGGCCAATGCTGCTGATAGAATGGATCAGGTGAGGTCTGAGAATTGACCACTAGATTTAGCAACATACATGAACAATATGTGTGGGTGTCTTTTCTGTAGAATTCATATTTCATGTGCTCAGGAATTATTGAATTCTTTAAATTCACCTTTGTAAGGGCCATTCACCATGTCACTGATATGATATCTGTTATCATTTGGAATTGGCCCTTGTTCCCTTGAGCAATGTATGATTATACTGTCCAAAGATGATGCCATTTTCCAACTGCCAACAAAATGCGGAACAAAACAAATGTTAGCCATATCCCCCTGACAGCCACAGAACAGTGTTAGCAATGAGGTTTGAATCAAAATAGAGTAAGTCTGATATTCTTATAATCATGGGTTAATAGAGTAGAATTTGTTCTGTGTTATTAATTCTGGAGAAGATATTAAAATTCTCCAGAGAGATGGGGGAAGACAGATTGTTTCAGGAAGAGCCAAATGAATGAAAGAAATAACAAACTCTGGGTTTTTAACTAGCTTTACCATTATTTTTTATCAAAGGATTATATGATAAAATATTTTTGAGAGGTTAGGTTTTGTAGATAATGGAGCTCTTAAAATGACTTTTGGTATTAAGTATTTTTAATAAAGGAAATGGACATGGATTTCTGCAGAAGGACACAGACACAGAGATATAACAAGAAATAAAAGTTTATATATTTTTAATTAGGACCCCAGAATCTCTTGATTGAATTTGAAATGCCATATTTCCAAAGACATTATTTAATTAGGTAAACTAAAATCTTACATAGTAAGTTGGAAATTGGAGTTGGAAGAAGATAATAAAGATCATCAATTACATTTCTAAAGATCATCAATTACATTTCTAAAATAGAACAAATTTTAAATAGAAATAAAATTACACTGATTGAACTTGAGGGGGAAAAAACCTTTTAAGCCTAGCAGTTTATTCAGAAGTGGTGCCTTCAGCTTAAAACGATAACGCTTAAAATAGGCACAAACTGCTTGGAAACTACAGTGATAAGGAGAAAGAAAGTAAGTGTAGCCACTGTAATGAATGGCTTTCAGAAGTGCTGAAATTTGTGAAGGAAGAATACAAAATTTTTTTTCAATTAGCAAAGGCAAGGTCCATCTGCCCCCTTGTTAATTATGGAGTTTTGTGGTCGGCTTCTACTTTCCCTATACCGGCCCTCCACCCCGTTTTATTTTGCATCAAAAATAATTCCAAGGATTATTGCTGTGCTGGATGTCAGCTTTGTGCCTTGTAATACATTAAAACAATGAGATGTGTGTGTGTGTATGTGTCTATGTATTGTACATCTGTGTGTATATTATACATCTGTCTACATATATTTATATGTAATATGTAAATACATATATAGGCATGTGCATAAACACACGTGCACATACACGTGCTCTTACCCAAGGTTAAGTGCAGTAAGAGTTTTACACTAAAAGTCTGTGCCATCTTGACCATTTATTTCGCTAATAACCCATCTTAACTAGGCTGTACCAGTATTAGGAAACAGTAGATAATACTTAAGTTTCTTGGATCCCTTAGTTTTTCTTGAATTTCCATATTAAGAGAATGATGCCTGTGAAGACAACCCAGCCAGGGACTCAGAGAACCTCGCCTGTTATGAACACTAAGGTCTTTGCTTTTTTAAAGAAAGGAAAGACACAGTGAGTCTTTAAGTTCAGTGGTTCTCAAAGTGTGCAACTCATGTAGACTAAGCCTTTTTAAGATTTTACAAGGTCAAAACTATTTTTTAATGCTAAGATGTTTTTTTGCCTTTTTCACTGATGGCGCAAAAGCAATTCTGGGTAAGGCACCTTAGCATAAATCAAGAACCAGACTGTACTGTAGCGATTGTTTTCTTCATTGGCACATACTTATGACTTTTTTAAAGTGCCAGTTTCATTTAATGTCCTCACTGAAGCAGCAAAACTTATGTTAATAACTCTCAACCTCTGACTACATATTGTATCGATACCCTGTGTGATGAAGGGGAAGAGCACACAAAGCACCTCTTTCCAAGGTACAGTGGTTGGTCTCAAGGGAAAGTCCTTACCTGGGTAGAATTAGCTGCTTTATCGTATTATACCATTTTTTACTTGAATTAAACAACTGATTATTCACACCAGAGTATGTGCAAGATTTTTTTCTCAAAATGTAAAGGGCCCAACACTTTCAAGGAAAACAACTGACCTAAAATTCCAGAAATAAAATTCAAACCTTCAAGTGGTGATGGGAATTTTGGAAAACTTGTATGCACCAGCAGGAGTTTGACAGCATCCTGTTACTTAAAAACTTCCGTGATGAAAGTAGTCTTGATATTAATGAATGTTGTTTTTAAAGTATAATTTGCAAACATTTAGAAGATCTGTATCACTCAGTGATTCAGTATTTTCCAGATGACCAATGTATGATGTTACAAAATCAAGAATGGGTAAAAGATCCATTCAAAGTAAGACAGATAAAAGAGTTTTAATACCATGGGGTTTTGAAGAGTACGCTGATACAGTTTTCCGATTCCATGTTGTATCTAAACAAGTCAGCTTAATATATTATCAGCATCTATAATTAGTAACTACAATTATATGAAAAGGCTGCTAAGAAAATTCTCCCTTTTCCAACTGTTTATCTGATTCATAAATTTCTATCAAAACAACATATTGCAACAGATTGAATGTAGAAGCAGTATGAGAATCCAGTTTTATTTTATTAAGTCAGATGTTAAAGAGATTCGAAAAATACAAAACAATGCCACTATTGTCATTAATTTTTCAAAATAAACTTTTTGTTAACATGTAATGGGCTTCCTATTTTAAATGAGTTAATATACACTTTCAACATTTCTTGGTTTTAATTTCTATTGTAAATATTGACAGGTATGATTGGGTCCTGAGATCAAAAAGTTTGAGAACCACTGCTCTCCATTGGTGTATTTGTTCCTGAGTTGCTCCTCACTTCAGAGAACAAGTGCACTTCCCTCCAAGGTGTACAGGAATTTATCATAAAGGAGACAACAAACAAATCTGCCAAAGAGACTGGAGCCCAGGGACTGTCCTTGTTTGTGCAGTCACTGCAGTTGGCTAAGGTCACCCCAAATCTGATTTGGATGAGCATTGCTCCATGAATGAGTACCTGCATTCATTCATTTGTTTATTCAACAGACAGTTGTTCAGGGCCTCTTATTTGCCAGGCTGGTGGAAAGTGATGGAGATGCAAAACAGAATATTGTGAACGTGGTGGGAGTCAAGATGAGGTAGTGCCTGTCTGTGACTGCTGCTGGAACAAGTGTGACTAGAAAGCGTTTGGGACAGAGACTCATTGAGAAGAAAGATCATGAAGTATCAGGAAATCAAACTTTGAACTAGTCTGAAATGTTAATGACACTGGGAATCTGCAGAGTTGTTTATTTAGCTTGTGTGGCTTGCCTGCAACATGGGTTTTGAGAACAGAAATGCACAGCATGTAGCTTCTTCTGTCAAGCTTTCAGCCTAGTGGCAGTAACAGAGTGGACTTAACAAAAGTTGTCTCAATAAAATGAAGAAATTATATCAAATGTTGCACAGATGCCAAGTAGGTAGGACACAGGTGAGAGCAGCAGCAGACAGTTGAAATTTGCAACATTGTGTTAAAGAACAAACCAAAGGAAGATATATTACTGCTGAAGAAAATGTCAGATAAAGCAGCAATTCAGAACGAGGTAACATTGCAATAATTTCCAAAGATATCCATCAGTGAACTTGAAGAAGAGCCCGTGCTTTTCTTTGGGCTGTTCATTGTACAGCTTTAATTTATACTAGGGAAGG
Source organism: Manis javanica (assembly GCF_040802235.1). Taxonomy (NCBI): domain Eukaryota; kingdom Metazoa; phylum Chordata; class Mammalia; order Pholidota; family Manidae; genus Manis; species Manis javanica. The sequence continues at coordinate 75,640,348 of NC_133159.1, forward strand.
GAAGATCCAGGAAAAACCGACAAGGCTGGGGAGAACAGGCAGCAAGTATAGCCTTTCCCCTGCTCTTTAATTAGGAGTAAATCACAAGCACAGACATAGAGAGCTGGATGATGGGTCCAAAGATGGCAAAAGGGAGAAATTTTCTTTTTGTTGCCATAAGATAGGAAAGAATATTTCTTGTCACCACAGCAGGATGATTGACAGCAAGTCCTGCACCACAGTACAGGTAGTGGAACTGATCATGAGAAAGGACAGTACAAACTAAGAAAGGCATGTGTTTCTTCCCCTTTCCCCAGAGCCTTGGGTGCATCTATTCAGTTATCTTCTGTCATTTAGATAGAGAGAGGCATTTCTAGGGCCAACAGATCTCTCAGAGGAGAAAACCAGGATGACTTTGAGGCTTACGGTGAAATAAGAGGAGTACAGGAAGTAAAGAAAAGAAACCAAGCCAAAAGCACAGGGACACTAGAAAGGAGGGGACAAGAAAAAATTGAAGGTGTCTCCAAACCCCCCACCACTACCACCAATGAGGTCTTTCCTCCTACAGGACAACAACCACGTGACAAGATAATTTGCTCTTCCCAGGAAACAAGCAAAATGCTTTACATATAGGGCTCAGTAAGTAATACAAAAGAATGCTGAGATTAAATTTTAAAAAATAAAGCACAACCCCAAGATGGTAAGATAAATGGCAAAAAGATTTCAAAGGATGGCTTCTGCTTTCTCAGACACCATCTGGGTCTGCTTAAGGGAAAGGAGAGTCCAGAAAATAATGCACTGCTCTGGCCGTGGTCTTGCTGGGCCATGTGGGGCTCCCTATTAACTCAACTGATGGTTTTATTCAGTGGCTTAACGAAACACTGAGGGGCCCTGACAACTCCTGGACTGATCCAGACCCTTGTTTCTGATGGACTGATCCAGACCCCTGTTTCTGATGGGTTGAAGCAGCATTTCAAATGCTGTTACTAATGCAATTCACCGTGCATGATGATAAATTAATTCACTGGCAACCTTTCCTTTCTCAGAAACATGATTCCGGTGACAGAATTCCGGCAGTTCTCTGAGCAGCAGCCTGCCTTCCGGGTGCTGAAGCCATGGTGGGACGTGTTCACCGATTACCTGTCGGTGGCTATGCTGATGATCGGTGTGTTCGGGTGTACTTTACAGGTAGGTGCCTGGACTCATGTCACAGTGGGAGCGAGAGCAAGACGCTAAGCTATTGAAACCTCTTAAAAGAGCTGGCTGTGTGATTTTATATCATGTAAATATTAGTTTATCTTTTCTGCTTGTGTCTGGTGTTTGTACTCATGGCAGAGAGCCCAAAACAGTTGCTTACTGAAGTTTCTTAATAAGGTAAACATAGTACTTGTAAAGATTTCACTGGGCCCAAATAGCAGTAGGCTGTAGGCAAGTATTATTTGATGTCACTAATATCATAGGAAGTCCTTTATCACTCAAAGTTGGCTTTATAGTAAAAAAATAGTATGTATATCTACCATGCCATTTATATTGTCAAAATGGAGCTTTTTTCTTTTCTTTGCCTCCTACATTAACCCAGGATAAGACTTTTCTGGAATAACTAACATTTTGGTGAGATACTATTACTTTACCCAATGTTTGTTTCTGAATTAAAATTTAACCCAGCCCAAGTTTATTCTATGTATGTATATATATATATATATATATATATATATATATATATATTATGTACTCAGATATTGAATCCAGATTTTTTTGGCGTGTCTGCTATGTGCCAGGCACTATACTTTGAGGACATGTATACCTACAAGCAGTTCATTTCTAAGGAAAAACTAAATAAGCCAGCACTTAGGAAAAGTTGGGCTATATTATGATAGAGGCATCCCTAAAGCTCTAGGGGAGTTGAAGAGGTGCGCTCGGTTTAGGAACGAGAGGAAAAGTGAGGATTGTATTAAAACTTGGATAACCAGCTGTTTTCAGTCAGGGAGCAGGATCTGGGGATAGACGAAGGTGCCAGGAAGACAGAAAAAACTCTAAACCATGAATGTTAGAAAGAACATGACATCTCTAGGAAAGTGTCAGTAGGACTGGCACTTACTGGGTATCATCAGTGTGAGAGTTGAAGCTGTGCCTGTGAATAGAATTAGCCAAGGAGACTGTGGTGCATGGGATGAGGTCGGGAAAGATATTAAAGAGTGAATGAAGGGTAAGAGGGCACCTCTGAGGAAGTCTGAGAAGGGGCTGCAAAAGGACAGGTGGAAACTGGGAAAAAGGAGGGATTCAAGGGTCAAAGGCAGGTGTGGCCAGTGGTGGCAGGTGTTCAGCTAACTCATGGACAAAAGAGAAAAGTAGCAACTAGGTCATTAGAAATCCTAGTTCCAGTGGTTGGAAAAGTTAAAGGCTGTGGAGTAGACATGACTTCCAGGCAGACCAGCTGAGAGGAAAAGGAGCTTGGAAGAGACAGAAATAGCTAGAACTGGTATAGAGTAGATGTAAAGGCCTTCTAAAAGCTGATCTTAGTAATAGTTAACACAGTGTAAATCCTGTATGTCAGGCCTTCTTCCATATACTTTACACATATTTTAACTCATTTCATCCTCAGAGCAACCTAAGATGTAGGTACTATTATTATCCCCTTAGAGGAGATAACTAAGGCACAGAGAGGTCAGAGAAACAAACCTCTTAAGGAGAGGGGCAAAACCCTTATGGAAATGCAGGAAAGTTGGCCCCAAAGTCCCTGTGCTTCATCCCTATCCCACACTACCTTTCACTAGTAGGCCAAATATATTTTGTTCTTTCCCCTCACCCTTAAATAAGGATGCCCATGGAAAACTTGAGTTTGGAAAGGGAAAGGGCATACATTCATTCATAGATAAAACAACAGTTGAAGAACCTACTGTTTTCCAGACACTGTTTTAGGTGCTAAGAATTATCAATACAGGAGGAAAAAATTAAAGACAAATATTCCAGCCTTATGGAGCTTAAATTCTATAGGAAAAACAAACAAAATCAATTAGTAAATTATATATGTTAGAAGGTAATAAGGGCAATGGAAAAGAAAATAAAGCATACAAGGATAGTAGGAGGTCCCAGCAGGTGAGACATCAGAAATTGTAATTCTCCATAGGAAGGCCTCATGGCGAAGGTGACCTTTGATGAAGGAATTGAAGGTGGTGCAGGAGCGGGCCATATGGATGTCCAGGGAGGAGACTTCCCAGCAGAGGGAACAGCATGAGCAAGAGACACATGCACTGAGTGTTCACTGGGTCCTTCCCCTTCTACAGGAGAATTTGACATTTGACTTCCTCAACCCTCTAGCTCAGTTGCCCTGGAGACCTGATAAAAGTAGAATGTTAACTGTGTTACTAGGCAACATTGCTTGTTGTATCAATGGCTGCAGTTCAGTAAACTGCATCTGAACTGGGGTAGGAAGCCATACCGTGGGACTTCTGTGACTGCGATGACACTCATAACTGCACAGGTCTCTTGACACATGAAAGATGTATCTATTGAATTATAAGAAATATTGGCTCCTTTGGATCATAAGGTTTTTAATCCAGAGTAATCCAGAACCCGCCTGCAGTGGCTGTCTTTTCCTAGCACCTGGGATGGTCCGGGAAGCAGAGGCGCAGGGAGAGCCTAGGCCCTGGGCAGCAGGGTGGACTCTACCTGGACAGTTGTGATGGTTCCCCCAAAGGGGAAAAGCCTGGTGCTGCCTTGCTGGCAAGCTGTGACTCCAGTCTCAGTTCTCTCTGAGTGATTCTGGCGCTAAGTGAGGTTTATGATAATCTTGTAATGTTGAGATGATCCGAGAAAGCCCCTGGTCATGTTACAGGCCTGAAGGGAGGGGTTTCCCTGGTATGTGGAGGGAAGAGCCAGGAGGACAGTGGGCTAGAGAACAGCAGCAGGAGGCCTGAGAGGCAACAGCTGCCAGATCACTTAGGGCCTTGTGGCCCCTGTGGGGGCTTTGGCTTTGCTCTGAGTAAGGTGGGACATATTGGAGGATATTGATCAGAGGGCTGTCATTATCTGACTTAGGTTCTAACATGGCCATGTTAACTGTTGAGAGCACAGTGTAGGGCAAGGATGCAAGCAGGGGGCTGCTTAGAAGGCAAGTGCAGTGATCCAGGTGAGACGTGAACCAGATGACTTAGACCAGGATTGAAGCAGTGATTGTGGGTGTATTTTTAAGGAAAAACACTAAGGTTTCTGAAAGATGAAATGTGATGTATGGAGAAAAAAAGAAATCCAGAATGACTCAAAGATCCTTAGGCCTGAGCAACTGAAGAAAGTTTGCTTTTGAGCATGGAAGTTGGGGTATGTGTTAGATATCTAAATAGGGATGTTACATAAGCAGTTGGATGTATGACCCAGGAGTTCAGGGTAAGTGAAGGCTGGTCACCTTCAGGAAAAAGGAAGTGATGGATCCATGGTCTCTGTAGAAGGATTACCCTTGATTTGGGTAGGAGGGCATCTTCAGCAGAATGGGAATGATGGCTACAGATGCCCTTATGGGGCCGGGGAGGGAGGAGGCACAGAAACGTGGGAGTTTATGCTTTATGGCTTCTGTGAAGTAGAAAGGGACACATCTGCTGAGAGACTGTGAGGGTAAGAGAGATAGCACGGTGTAGCAGCAAGGAAGGAAGGTAGAGTGGGGTCCTTGAGGAGAAGGGCAAGGCCTTGAAATGGCCAGTTTGGGAACCAGCGGAGTGAGATGACATAGATCAGCAGGACTTAGATCTGTCTTACTTTGTTACTGTGCCACCAAGCACTAGAATTGTTTCTCTTGTTTCCATGTTCTATGGCAGGATGAGATGTAGAAAAGAGAAAACATACAGAGAAGCTATAAGAACTAGTAGTTAGCTTGGAACAAAATGAGTGAACACGAGAGCGTGTACCTATGAAAATGTCTATAATGAACGTCATGTAGGAGATGTGTCCGTGGTGTGTTTTGAAGGGGGTCATGCATGACTTAAGCATCTTTCCCTGTACTGCGGTCAGGATCACCTTCCTGGAGCATGGCCCATCCCGTCTCTGCTGTGCAGAAGCTCTTGCACTCCCAGGGCCAAGCTAAGCTCCCTCACCAACGCCACCTCCCACATTCAGTGCCCACTCCTCCGGATGGCTGGCAGAGCCGGGCCCTCACACAGAAACCTGACACAGGTTCATCCTGACAGCCTTTGAGAACAAAACAGGTGCTAGCTGAATAGGTAAAGGAGGTATAGTCTGAGGTGTGAAGGTTCTGAAAAATGTGAAATGCCCCAAAGGAATGTATCAGAAGGTGAGAGCTCCCAGGCTCAGAGCTCGTGGGGTGGACCGTTCTCCTCCACAAGCATCACTAAGCACCAGCAATAGACCAGCCACTGTGTGGGGGGCCAGACACTGAGACAGAAATGGAGCCACGGCCCTGCCCTCAGATCACTAGTCTGTAGTCTGAAGACCATCTAATTCAGCAGTGAAGCCATTCAGTGTGCAGTCGCCTCAGCGGTGGCAGTCTTCAGAGGCATTAACTATGTCATCTCTGCTACTGGAAGGTAGGGACTTGAGGAGGTGAAAATTGAACTAAAGTTTCAAAGAATAAGTAGATAAAACCAAAATATATATTTTTTAAAGAGGGATAGAAGAAAACCTCAGCCTAAACAGAAGGTTTAGTATGATCATTTCACAGAGCCCTCACTGATGGGGACTAATACAGCATTTGAGAGGGCATCCTGCAGTGGGAGGCACATTCCCCCCAAGAATCATCGTCCTGCCCAGAATGCTAAGTGCGCTTCCACTGGATAACACAGGTAAGGGGCCTGTGCTGGAGTCTTTGTGTACTTGATTTAGGCCCTAGAAGGAACCAGTGGGGGTTGATTAGTACCAGTTTTCATTCTCATCTGAAAAGGTTGGGTAACTTGTCCCAAAGCCAAGATAGATGCAGTGAGGATTCAAATCTCAGGATTTTCACCCAGGTGCACACTGCTATATATGGAACCATTACAACTGCACAGCTTATGTGGCCAAATTTTGGCTTATAAAACAGGATTTTAAATATAAAAAGCAAGTGTAAAATGACTAGCAGAGAAAATGATAGATTATAAAAGGGATGAATTTTCTGAGGTACAGCTTAGATCCTCTAAAGTTTTCACTATACACCTGCCTTAAAAAAGAATCTCTTCTGACCTATAGTAAACACTAAGAAACAAGAAATAGAATAATATAAATTACTAAAGAAAGTAACACCACCCAGTATTATCCATATTACAAATGAAAGTAATGTTCCTTCCTGGGAATATAAAACAAAACAAAATAAAAATCATTTGATGGTGACAGTAGTCTTAAAGTGCAACCTTTCTCTGTGGGGATGGTGGTAGAGGTTGGAAGAGAAGCACTATTTCGAAATCCCTGCTATATCTAAATATGTAGAAGGAAATTTTAAGCTCTTATTTTTGCTCTGCTATGATAATCATTTGAAATGGGCTTAGTGACTTATAACTTCACAAGCAGAAGTTCTCTGTGAAGCTCAAATTCCTGTCTCATTTCCAAGGCTATATTACAGTGATTAAAATATATTTTTATACCTTGATTTTACTTTTGTAAAATGAAAGTGCAATCATTCTTTCCAAACTTATTTACAAAACACATTGACTCTTAGGGTTTAAAACCATCACAAAGCTAAATCTAAGGTAGGGTTAAAAGAGCACTTGGGGAATAAAATAGTAATCTAGTAACTTTTCATATTTTATAAATGGCTTCTTCCAATGGCAAATTGATTGGAATCAATTAGTTGATTATCTGTTTGCTTCTAAAAGATTGTGTTCATATAGGTTTAACACTTCTCAGCTTTGAAAATACTGGGGGAAGGAGGAAGTTATTACCTATCAATGGGGTATTGATTCTTTCTTGCCCTGATGCAAAAGGATTAGAATCAACAGTCTTGTCTTACTCAACTGACAAATATTTGTCCATTTCTGAGCAAGTTGCTATTTTCAAGTTTTCCATGAAACAAGAGCATTCCTTAGATTCCATCCGTCCACATAAGAAACAAGTGTAAACTCATTGTAAACCAGGAGGGTGTACATATCCCATTCCTGTACAGTCAAATACCCTCAAGGACTGAGAGTGTAAACACCCAGCTTTGTGCTATAAACAATGCTATTCAAAATCTCAACACACTCAATAGAACAGACCAGATTCTGAAAGGTCAACACGTTGTTTCCTGGAAAAATAAAATTGCTTTAGATCTCTGCTCAGTGGTTCCAGGTTATCTTATTATGACCAAATCCAAAACAGCCCACAGGCAGGCCATTACCAAATATAGAGTCAGTAGTTAGAAACCAGAAACAGGAACTGGAAGACACAAGCCCCCTGGAGCCCCTAGGGGACCACTCTGTGACTGGTACACAGGAAAGATATTTCCTGCTTTCTGAATCGACAAGGAAAAAAAAGCCAAGAGAGTGACTTCAGTGACTTGAAACCACCTACAAAAAAGTCCTTTTGGACTGAACCCCATCACCAGGAGCAGACTGGCCGGCAGGGTCACACCAGAGAAGAGTTCAGGACACCTGAGTTTGTTGTTTGGAGTTGATCTCACTTTGAGCTTTGGTACCTACTGTGGTTAATTGAACTTCTGCTTCTCTGAGTCTGAGTCAGCATGCCTGGCACCTGGCCTTCAGGTGAAAGTGCTCACAGGCAGTTCCCTAGAAAGGACAGGTGGTAAAAATTATAGAGCCCAGAGTGATTTCAGAGCAGTTCATGTCCGTAATGTGCCCTGAAATCCTTGCTTCTATCCTCCTCCATCCTCTGGCCCATACTATCTGGATTTCTACTAGATCTTTTTCTTTTGCCAAATCTGCATTTATAGATGTATGCTCAGAAACTCTTACTTAGATTCACCTATTGTTTAAGGAGAAACTCAGACTCCTGATGGAATAGTAAATAGCACCAAGGGCAGGCTTAAAATGAAGACCTCAACCAAGATAGGTTTGATTAAGTTTCTGTGGACCCACATGTTGCCATTCTACTTGGGTGTTTAGAGAATACAAAACAAAAATCATTTGATGGCAAAAATAATTTTAAAGAACAACCCTTCTATGTGTGGGAATGGTGGCAGAGGCTGGAAGAGAAACACTGTTTCAAAATCCCTGTTACACCTAGTAACAAAAATACAGGTTAGTTAGGACTTCCTCCTTATGGTGATTTGTTCAAAGTGATCTTCCCTAGAACTTCTAGTCAAATTGTCACCTTGACAATTTAATGTGCAGTGAATTCCTGGCCACAAGAATAATATATGAGTGCCTCTCCCCTTACCCTCTTGGGTTTAACACAGGGCATGAATCTAAATGCTTTTCTCAGATCATCCGATGCTGTCCAATGCCAGTCAGTGAACGAGGAGCGTTTCCTTTTATCTCACTATTATGGGTTATGATCACGTTGCCTATTAATTGTTTAATAATACATCTTTTCCCTCAAATAACAAAGCACTGACAGACTTTTTGGGTTTTTTTCCATAAGCAACAAATGAGATACACCATATATTTCATCTGTTGTTGATCCTGAGTTCTGAATCACCAGAACCTGTATTTTAAAGTCTCTGTTAAGTAAGCTTCGATATGAAGAGATGATCTTGTATTTCTAACCAGGAGCCTGCACTGGGAGAGCATCTGCCATCCTCTAGTCTGATGAGGCAGACAGATGTCCTGGTCCTGTGCCCTCCGGTGGGTGCTCTCAAAGTCCTCTCTTTCCTGTTTTCCTGAGAATATAACAGCAGCTGGATCCTCTCAGCCACACAGGGGCCCTGTGGTAAGGATTCAGCCAATATCAGGACCATATTTTAATTGCAAGGCCAGTAAGTTTCTACGTTTTATCTGTAGTCCTCCGTTTAATATAAAGAAACCTGTTCCTTCTTCCCCTACACTAATATTTTCCTTTATAAACTCTTGCATTTTTGTTATGTCAATTTTTAAAATTCCTACCGTTTGGGAACATCTAGCCTTCTCACTGTTAAAAAAAAGCTAATCCAGTATTATTGTTTCACATCCACCTTTTAAAATATGAAATAAAATAGTCCCAACTAGAAAGCCACACACCACCTAAAAGACTTAACAACAACAACAAAAAAGATACCATTCAAAATAGTAACAAAAACTTTCAAGTGTTAGAAATTAAGCTAACCAGAATACACAAGAACATCACTGAAAATGTAAATGTCTAGTAAATGACATGTAAGATAATTTGAATAAGTGGAAAGATACTGTATGTCCTTGGATAGCCCAGACCTGGTATTACAAAGATGTCCTGTCCCCACAAACTATTTTATGAATTAAAAGCAATATTAATAAAATTCCAATTCAAATTTTTGAGGAATTTAGTAAATTTATACCAAAATACATATGAAGAGTGCTCACTTCTGGTGGAGGGGAACAGAATGATGTAAAGACAGGCAGGACAGAAGGAAAAGGCAAGAGAGGACGAGGAGAGCGGAGCGAGGAGGGGGGCGCCCCTCAGGACCGACACCTGTGCGCCGTAGAACATAGGTAAATCCACCTTCTGGCCAGGAGGGTCCCCTCTCCCCACCACAAATGCGCAGATCACCCCAAGGAGATAGACTAACTCCTTCAAATTTCCTGTATAAACCATGAGTCAGATGCTCCATCTAAATTCCTTCCTTTTTTTTTTTCAATTGTAAACTTCTAAATTTCTGTGCTAGTATTTCTGCTGTATTTCACAAGCAGGAAATTTCTTAACCCTAATGTTCTAAGTGGGAAGACCATTAGCTCTAAGGTATGTCATCCTTTTATTTAAAAAACACAAAGTCTAGTTGGAAGAATTGCCTCTAAGAACAGTAGCACATGAAAGTGTCCCCAGAACTCATTCTGCACAACGGAGGGGGGAGGGGGGCTCCTGAGCAACAAAGGGGATGACGCATCCTTGCCATGTGCTCATGCACAGTGAGCATCTAGTGGCCTTGGAAGGGGGCTGAGACCTCTGAACTGCAGAGATACTATATTCCTTTCTGGGGGTTTTATACTATAACATAAGAGACTGTGACCAGCTAGGAGAGAGAAACCAGAAACCCTTGTATGAGGCTTGGTTGAAGGTCTGCTCAGCCTGATGCTGAGAAGACTGAAGGGAACATGGGAACAGACAGCAGATACTTGAAGGGCTTCCATACGGAAAATTTAAGAGGATTAAACATATTCCCCATGTCCTAGAACACCAAATACAACCAACAGCAGAAGTTTCAGGAAGGAAGATTTTGGCTCAGTACAAACCCATACTTTCAAAAAGTAAAAACCTTCCTGAAAATGTGTTAGATATTGAGGTTCTTGTTATTGGAGATGCCCATCTAGTGAATGGCCTGGTGGAAGAAAGGCTTCAAGGAGGATCCATGTGTCCCAAGAACCATGTTCCTTTGTTCTTTATGTACAATAGTTCTAGGCAGTACAGGAGGGCTAAACAGTAATAAAAATGACAAGTTCCTGCCAAAAATAAATAAATACAGTGAAACTGTAACATCAGATAGAAGTTCTGCATGAAAAGTAAAGCCATGTAAGGGGAGAAGGTGACAGGTCATACTTTAAATAGGGTGGTCAAGGAGTCCTTTCTGAAAAGATGACATTTGAGCAGAACTAAAGGAACTGAGAGAGGGAGGTGTGTGGGTAATTTGGAGGAAGAAAATGCCGGGCACAGGAAACAGAAGAGGCCAGTGTGGCAGGTACAGAGAGAGAATGGGGGAAGCGTGGGCCTTGCAGTTTTTTCTTGCTCGAATCTCCTTTGTAAGGCTTGGCTTTAGTATTGGCCTAAACGGAGCTTCACCACTAGTGCCCTGGAGCCCTTGTGTACCTGCAAGTATCAGGTGTCTTAGCCTTAAGCTTCCAGACTTATGACACCTCATCTGTCAGGCTCAGGGCAAAGAACTGAATCCTACAGTGTCTGGAACCTGGGACCATGTGCAGTGCCAGAGTAATTAGTGCCACCTCTTTGTTGACATGTGAGCCACAGTGTGTGGCAGAAAATGTTAAAAGTGAATCTCACTGTCCCTACAAGACTTCAAGCTGCTAAAAGGCAGGGTTCGTGTCTGATTCATCTTTGTGCCCACCAACAGGCATTAGACCTGACACACACTCAAGAAATATGTTGAGTGAATCCATTAATGTACTTCAGCAGTTCTAAGAATTTGCTCTCTTAATAATAAAAACAATCATATGAACATGAAATTTAAAACTGCATTATACACTGACAGAGGAACACTGTGTGGGGGGGTAATTAATGAGGAGGAGACAATTAGATCCTCCAGAGGTAGAAAAAGCAGCCAGTAGCACATGACCTTTGTTTAGTGGTATTCAGAGATTAACCACAGCCCTCTGCAGAGCTGAATTGGATGTGGGGAGCAATCCTTAGAATTATTAGCATAAACCCACTGCCAAAGAAATGAGACAGGGCCTTATGTTTGGGGAACAAACTTGAAGAACAGGAGTCCTTTGAGGATATAGTGTAATAATGTGCTGATAACAGACCAACAAATCCAGGCCCACATATGGCTATGTATCCTCAGGTGTTGGAAAACTACAGCCAAAATTTGTGTAGAGAAAGAGAAACGAAAACCATGCTGTTACAGCAAAGAAATTTAAGAAACTATAGAAACTGAGTCAGCACAGTACAGCAAGTTACAGAGTCATTCAGTGAGGTCAGAACTGAGAATTTGTTAAGGTTGGGCTGTGTGTGGTTATTCTATAATAAAAGTTTAGTTGACTGTCATGGTGCCAATTTCTCTTACCCAGGTGATTTCCCATTCATAAGGACGCAGTGTGGAAAAGTATATTACTGGCATCCCAAAGTAAACCATTTTAGGAGTAGTGATTAAGTTCTCAGACAGTAGTAGTACTTGACCTTGTACCCATGGATTGATTTATTTATGAGCTTCCCTGTGGGTCTAAAAACTTCCATGTTGTTTTGTAGAGAAATGGTTTCTTCATTCTAAACAACCAATTTTCAAATGAACTTTTAAGGGTTTGCTTATTATGTTTGTTAACTATTTAGTTTAGTCTTTCAGGGATTTTTAAAAATTTACTTAAAATGTAGTGCTGAGTAATGATGATGTTTTCATCATATTGGTTTATTCTAATCCGTGAAGTTTGTAATCCTGCAGTAGTTAAATAAAAATAAAAGAATTTCAGAATTGGAAGAGAATTTAGAGGTTATCTAGTATAAGTTCCTATCCAACATAGAAGTCTTTTATAACATCCTTGACAGATGAATATCTAGTTTCTATTTGAGTATATCTGGTGACAGGGAGAAGAGTTTTGTTTAATGAAATTTTTGCTATGAAACTGCAAATAAATCAGTGCATAGTTATTGAATGTTGACTAGGTTCCCAGCACTCTGTCAAGTATTATGAGGAACACAAAATAATTTAAGGCTTCATCTCTACCCCAACAGAGTTTAAGGAATAGTTGGAAAGACAAAAAACACATTCATTTATTGTAACATTTTATTCTGTGTGCTTTGTTAATAGGCACTGTGCTAAATTCTGTCACAAAATTGGCCTTGGCCCTGAAAATGTTTAAATTGTAGCAAAGATAGCCATTCATATGCAACCTTCTAAAGCACAAGATAATGCTGTGTGTGTTGGTGGGGGAGGTCATATCTCAAGGACCACATATTGCAATGGCTGCAAAGGAGAAAGAATAGTTATGTCTACCTAGGGAAGTCAAGTTCCCTGATGTTCTGTATAGGACGGTTCAAATTATTTTCCTGAAAAAAGGAAGTGTTACAGTACGTTACAATTTGTGAGGCAAAGTAAAATTTAATAAATGTCTACTTGGGGGCTTCTAGCAAATAAAAACTTTCAGCTCTTTTGATGAAACAGCAGTTCCTGTAAGAATAAAAAAGAAAGACTTTTTAATGTATATAGTAACTTTTACTGTATATATTAAAAATACTATATATGTAATAGCAAGTTCAAAATATTAGCTTTCCTAAGAAGTATACTATGGTAACTGGTGATATTAAAGTTAGCTGTTTTAAAACTGAGTCAACATCTCCCTACCCAAGGGGAGGGTCTTTCTTTGATGCATGAAGCAGAAGCTATATAACCTGAAGTTCATGCCTGTTAGCTTATGTTTTGGGATGTTAATGTTAACTTTTAAATGTGGGTACTAGATATTGGTCTCAGAAAATGCCTAATCCATGATAAGAAAATGTTGTAGAGATAGCTCCTTCTGTATCACTTTTGTGCATGATTGTATTGGTTAGTCTCTTAATTTTATATTTTTAGAACTTCTGCACTGTCAGCCACAAATCTTTTGTCCCATAAACAGGCCATCAACTACATCATCATTTTACCATGTAAGAAGCCTCATGTGCTCACTGAAAACACAAAACCTGGGTGGATTTTTATAATTTCAGCTAAGTAATGCAAATTTAAAGAGAAAAGATATCTTTTCGCAAAACTTGACACAGAATGCATGTACTCTCCTATATGCTTTTCTGAGCCTCAGTTTTATTAAATGGACAGGTTAGGCAACATTACCATTTCACAGATTTATTATTTTTAGTCTCTTCAACTATAAACATCAAATACCTTTTCCTCTTCTAGGCCATTTCTGTATAGTCGTAAGTGTACCTAGATGGGTGTCCAGCAAATGGACTGAGAGGGATCTGAGATCCAGGACCAAATGCCAGATTCTTCCCTCCCCATGCACCTTGCTTTCCTCTCCCGCAGGGCTCTCTGGAGTTATATAAATAGAGGAAAGAGCATTTAATGGAAGCTGAGCTCTGGCCCCAGACTTCACTTTGTCACTCTCCTGGTGAGCAAGGCCAGACCTCAAATAAGTCCCAAAAACTTCCTTTTGCCTAAGCACTGCCTAACCTGGACCAGGAGGGAGTTGAGGGGCTGGGGAGTGCAGGTAGGCATGCAGCACAAGAACCCGCCTTATCCCCTTTCCCTGCATTTTAATCTCTGCCTGCCCAGAACAAGAAAAAGGGAACCTGGATTGGGGAGAAGATGGATGGATTAGTGATTCTTCCTAAAGCCAAAAAGAGAGTTTATCTGACTTATCCGCAGGTGCTAGGATAGGATCCATTTCTGAGAGAGAGGCAGCTCCAAGACCCATCATAAAAGATCAGTTTCAAGGAAGAAGAGACTTTAAAGTGATGATTCCCAAGAGAAACTCTATAGAGAGTCCAGCCGGACTAACGCCAAGGGTGAGCCCCTGCCACCTGAACTCAGAGCCTTAACTCTTTTTGAACATCAAGGCTCAATACTTTTCCATATATATTACCATCTCTACTAGAGCTGTCTCTCCTAGAAAGAAATAAGGAGAAAGAAAGAAGAGGCTTGGGTTCTGCCCAGAGATCAGCCATCTGGATGAGTCAGAAGAAAGAAAAAAATCCGTAACTGAAATTCACCCTGTATTGTAAAATATTTATTTGCCTGGGACCTACGGAAACTTTCTTATCTGAATTAATGATATTTCTGGAGTCCAGATAAGTTAACTTCCACAAAACAGAGTGACTAGAAAAAAATTTGTCCTACCATCCAACACACCTAAATGACTGAGAATTGCCTTACCTGCAAGCCTTCTATGGTGTCATAACAAAGTAGAGCTATTCTCTTTCATAAATAACCTCTCTTCCTTCCCATGGATTGGACCAGAGCCTAGCAATGGAATTGACCTCATTCACTTGCTGAGTACTGTAGCAAATCATTCTTCAATTATTAAAGTAAATTTTTTAAATAGATGAGTATTTTTAAAAACATCCTTAAAGTACAGTTTTTTGTTATTTGGATGATTCCAGTGTTCAGAATCCTGTATCTCTGTGCTGTTTGTACACTGTGTATGAATAGTCCACAGGATTTATGTTTCTCTTTGGTTTCTCCCAATTTCTTTCATCTACTCCTGCTCACAGATTTATCAGTGAGCTGCAGGGTGACCCAAGGTAAATCAGTTGAATCCAGAACTAAGGTTTTCAGTCCCTGGGGATTGCTTCACAAAGAGCTTCTCCTTCATTATTTCAAGAATGACTATTTCAAATTTTCAAGCAACTGAAACAAATGGTCTCTGTTATGAATCATTAACTATATCTTCCTAATGTTTACCTATAGTTTTGATATATCCACTGAATTTTCTTACTTGGTTTTGGCTTTGAAATGGACGCTTTCCACTTAAATCTTGAATTGCCATGGATCAAATAAATTATGAGCTTATTTAGCTTATGAAAACAAAATCCATGAAGCAAAATGGAAGTAGTTTTGAATCCCGTCAGTTACCTCACTATGGAAATTCTAATTCCTTTTGTATCCTGGAGAAGCTTTCCTCCAGAGAAGAAGGGAAAGGAAGCACAGTGTAGATACAGCTGAGGAAATGAAAGCATCCTTGATGGAAAGTCTCAGGCTAAACAACAGTTTAAAAATTAATGTTCAAAGTATGGAATAGTCATCCTTACCCTCAAAAATTCAGTGTTTCCATATTCACAGAGGTAGTAGAATTGCCTTTATTAAGTGAAATATCAAAATGTAGACGTGATCCTCATGTAGAGGTGGTAGTTGCTTTCTTAATTTGGAATAAATGGACAGTGCCTGCCAAATCTGGTGTGCTCTTTGTGCATCTGAAATGAATAAGCACTTAGCTCCAGCTTTAGGAGTCACTAGGCTGACATCACTTGGCAGTTTGGAGGGTCTGTGAAATGAATTGTTTCATCTCAGAGGAAGGTTGCTGGAAGCCAAATATTTCCAGATGTTCGCTGGCATCTGATTTTATAAATGTGTGCTCTCCGTTGTTGTGGTTTGTTTTCCTTTGGTGATGGGGGTGGGCACTGTTTATTTATTCACCTCATATTTATTGCATTCCTACTTTGTGCCAGGCAGGGTCAACAAGGATGGAGCCTTTCTTTGAGGAGCCTACTGGTGTAGGAGGTAAAATGATAAGGAAATAGACAACTACACTATGTTTTCTTAGATGCTCTGGTAGAAACAAAACTGGAACTTAAAAGGCTGCTCCAGTTCTACTTAACTGTGTTTTTCTGTTCTGTACAGTAATGACTCAGGAAATTATGCCTTAACTTTTTCAGTGTTAAATTCTTCTGCCAGACTAGTGGCATTTAATGTTCTTCAAGTGTAGAAATTTCTAATAATCTTAACTTGAGAAGATTTGCTTGCTTGATGTCTTATTTTTAATCATGTACAGATAAATTCTATTGTTACAACTTAACACCGAGAGAATTCATGAATTTAAAAATCCCAGTTTTAGTCAGCTCATCCCTCCAATTCTTTTGATTTTTTCCAAGAACATCAATTCCATGCCTCCGAGGTGCCAGTATATGATTTTTTTCTTCTCCTTTTCCAGTTGCTATTGAGGAAATGAGCAACCAGTAAAAACAAACTTTTTACTAACCCCTTGTTTTTATTAATAAACACCTTAAAATTTGGCAGTTTGCATTAGACATACTCCCTCCCTCTGTCCCCTACCTGGCTTTAAACTTCCTCTATACACAACATGTTATTTCCTGTCCATCATATAAGTTTTAAACATCATCGTTAAAAAGAAGGAAGACACGCGGTGCACAGCAGGCAGGAAATGATACCACACCCGTGCCGTTAAGCTTTTCCATTTTCCCAGGGGACAGGGACTTGGTTTGTAGCCACACAGTGTGTGTGTGTGTGATGCTCATGAATGTCTGTTTTTATGCTCCAGTGATGATTGCCCCTGTGTACACATACACTGGACTTGGAGAATAGTAACACTGGTGAATAAGACATGTGCTGAGCATGAATGCATTTAGATGTTCACCCCTGAGAATCATCTTTCCTGCCTCTGCAGTTTCTTTTCTTTCTCACCAAGATTGTTTTGTACTTATTTTAGTAGTTGGCCTTTATGTAAAATCTGCATCTTCAGAGTTAATCCTGTCACTGATGAGGGTAAATCTCACATCTTTTGAAGACAGGTGTTTTCTTTGTCTTTGAGCACCTTGTTTCTGGGAGAGTAAGTTTGTACGTTAACTGATAACTTAGTGACATGAAAGTTAATTCCCTCCCCTTGTAGTTCCATCCCTTATCCCAGGAGGAATGGGTGTCCCTCAGAAAAGAAGAGCAACAATCCATCCTTCCAGTCGTTGCCCGTGCTCTTCCCGAGGGCAGCCCTTTCCTCCTGTCTCCAGAACCAAGTAGGCGCTGACCTCACCCTCCCCTCATGACCTTTCCAAGGCCAAGCCCAAAGGAGGTTGCTCCTACTCCATGAAGCCTTCTCTAGCCCTGCAAATCTGAGCTTTTATTGTGCTTACCACACTATTGTACTTGGTATAGATCTTTGACTTTTTGACATTTTATATGGCTATTTATGTCTCTCCAGTGCTTTTAGGAAGGCAAATGGTTATGCCTCCTTGATTTTCTATGATGCTCAGCATATAGTAGATATTCAGTAAGTTTTAGTTGGTAAAAATAGTAATCTGTCCTTAACGTCTCTGACCAAGCCCTGGGGAGTAGGTCTTTGGGATCTGTTTCTTGTTGGGTCATTCTTAGGTCAGCAGAGGTAACTTGTTTTGTTCTATCAAACTGGGGGCAAATCTGGATGATCAGTTTCAAGTTACAACCCTTTAGAATGAGATGCATTTGAATCTGTGGGGTGGGGAGAGGGTAAGGTATAGTCACCTTTATATTGGCCTGCCTGCCTTTTTGTGGCTGCAGTCTACCTGTTTGTATCAAACTCACCAAGTTAAAGCACTGTCTTCTTAAAGAATAAGCCACAATCTAAAGGATATGCCTGGATAATAAGTGAATATATTGGAATGATGCCCACTGTTTTACTATATGTAGCAAATTTCCTCACTCCTTCTTTTAGTGATATTATAGTCATAACTATGATTTAAAGTCTGACCTGGAGAAATAATTTTTCGGTTATAGTTCATAAAAAAGAGTGATGGACTTAATTGTTGAGAAGGTAGAAAAATAGCATGTGTGATTAGTGGGAGATATGTACAGAAATTCAGCCTTAATGTGGCGGGGAGAGGAATTTGGCGTTTTGGGTTTACCTTGTTTGGCATTCCCCAAGCGACACCGATTCATCATAATGTTTGTCTTGAGATACAATTTTGTTAAATATTAAAACACATACATTCTCTCTCTCTTCTGGAAAAGATAGTAAAGCAAGTGTTACAGTTCAAAACACTCCCTCTGTTCAACATATGTAGCCATGAGAGATAAAGTACAAAGAGATAAGGAAACACAAATATATGTACTAAAAACAAGATAAATATTTCTGTGGCATGCCAATGGAGGACTGAGAGGGACTGAAGCAACGCCAGGCTCTCATCCAAAGGTAGGCAGTAGCGGCCAGGAGCTCGGCTCCTGCCAGTAAAGGGAACTAAAAATGCACTGAGCAAGATAAGAGACTGGAGCCTGGTCACTGTTCAAAGCCAAAGGCCCCTACTCCCACAGGAAGCTGAGAAGAATGGCAATTAAGTGGATGCTGGAGCTGGTGCTCAGAGGAAACCATCCATCTGGGTGCCTCCCAACCAGGAACTGAGTCAAACTGCCCACTGTCTGCCTGGCTGAATCTGTGAGCTCCCGCCATTATAGTGGAGCATCAAAGTACCAGGATAAGACCTAATGATGGATGGGGGGCTCAGGCCTGGGTGCAGGACATGACATAAGAGTGGGTGAAAGATAGTGGAAAACAATTTCCTTCTCAGAAAGAGCCAACCACTCAGAACATATGAAGAAAACTATGCTAAGAAAGACTCTCAACAAAATTAACCATTGTAACATTGATTCACTTGAAATGAAACTAAGTTTTGAAACAAACAGTGAAGTTAAAATAAATATATTTAGAGAGGTCAAAGAGATAAAACTATAACTTTATAAAGTAGGTACCTATGACATAAGAGCAAATGGATATTAAAAATTTAGAAATTTTTAAAATAAAGAAGTCACCAAACTTAAAAATATCAACAGGTAGAATAACTAGACTATATTCAGTTGCAGAAAGAAGTAATTAGATAAGAGCTCTGAGTTTACTCTGAGTTCAGCCCAGAGAGAGACAGGGATTAAAAAGCACATACACCCCAAAGAAGAGCAATTGAGAGGCTCTAACATGTGCCTAACTAGAAAATGTAGAAAAAAATAAGGGAGCAATTTTTGAAGCAATAGTTTATTTTAGATTTTAATAGGTACTTAATACCTACATTTTGCTAAAAAATATTTCCAAAATTAAAGAAAGTTGACTCCTTAGCTACAGATACTGAGCAGGATTAATCTATACATTCAAAATTGAAGTGAAACCTAGAAAATCTGTGATTAAAGGTAAAATCTTAAAAGCCCCTATAGAGAAACAGATTGCCTGCTATAGAACAAATTCAAACAGATAGCAGTCTTCTTGTCAGCAAAAATATAGGCCAGAAGAAAATGGAATAATATTTCAAAGTGCCAAAGGGAAATTACTGTCAACACAGGATTTTATAACTTACTAAACTATTATTCAAGAATGAAATCAATATAGAAATGTTCAGACAGGCAAGGTATATGAGTTTTCTATCCACAGACCTTTTTTAAAGGAATTATTAAGGGATAGACTTCAGCCAAAAGGAAAATGAACCCAAGGAGAAGATATAGCATCTAAGAAAATTTGTGAGCACATGATGTAATAAGTATGTAAATAGTCACAATCAACCATAGATATTTTTTAAATGTGTTTCAGTTGTTTTTAAAACAAAGTGGAGTAGTTTAGTGGTAATTAAAACATGCTTGGAAATGGGGTAAGGATACTAAAAAAGTTTAAGTGTGTTTGTTTTAAGAAATTTAGATAAACTCTACTCTAGAAATACAGTTAATACCTTTCCAACCATCTGGACAACAGTGGGAAATAAGAGATATGGAAAATGCAGCAGAAGGCAGCAAGAAGGAAAGGTATATGTAAAAGTAAAAAATATGAAAATAAATCCAAATACCAGTAAATATCCAAATGTGAGTGAGCAAAACAATGTAATGGATTAAATTCTCTTGTAAAAAGAAAGATGTGATTCATTTGGATTTTGGAAAAATAGATAAAAGGGACACCTAAAAAATAAAATCACAGATGAAGGTACACAATAGATAGTAGAGACTAGTACATGAAAAGCGGAAAAAAGCTGGTGGAGCCCAGTTAATATTAGGTACCATTTAGCCCTCCCATCTTCAAGAATGCACTCTTTATCAAAACGAGATATATATTTGAGTTTAAAACATGCATAAGTTCTGGGGCTCTCTTGTCCCCTCCTGGTGTGAGCCAGGAGCTCATTCCTCTCACTTTATTTCTAAATAAAAGCCTGTACTTTGCTCTCCTACCTTGAGTGTTTGTGAAGCTCATTCTTTGGCTTCGTGAATAAGAACCCTGGCATCATCTTTGGAGGCACGTCCAGGATAACCTTAGAGAAGCCACAAAAATGCCAATAGTAATAGAAATGGAACCTGAAATAGAAGTGCCCATCTTCCAAGGCCCACTCAACTGACCACTGATGGAGACCTAACTGCACCCTTTACTGTGCCCCTTCTCAGCATGAAGCAGCCAGAGTAGTCGTTGCCCCCTTTCCCTAGCAGCAGCTAGGGTCTCTATTTGTAGAGGGGGAATGAGACAGGGACCATGGGCTTAGACAGAGTAGGGTGAGAGTCTCCAGAAAAGCATGACAAGATATTTACAGTGAAAGCAATGTAACAATGTAAAGTCCCTATCGAAATTCTGTATTCAGCATTATGCAAAGTCAAGGTCACACTAATTCTCTAGGGTAAAGATAGCGGAATAGGAATATAGACATCTTCAGTGAGATCAGTTAAAGAACAAAAGGCCAGGAGCAACTTGGCCTGGAATGTTTGAGTGTTCCTCAAGGGCATCTCAGCATAACGCATGACTTCACTGTAACCAGCCCTAGCAAACAGACAACAACCCCGCCCACCTTGAGGGCAGGGCAGGTGGTACAAGTCCACACCTGAAGCCCTCAGTTCCCCAAAATCCTCAACTGCCTATAAATCCCCTAGACAATGCACCACCCTGGGCTCTCTTGTCCCCTCCTGTCATGAGCCAGGAGCTCTTTCCTCTCACTTCATTTCTAAATAAAAGCCTGTTCATTGCTCTCCTAAAAAAAAAAAAAAAAAAAAAATGCATAAGTTCTTGTAACCAGCACCACAAAGAGGACACAGAATCTCAACACCCCAAAGAATTCCTGGTACTGATCTTCACAGTGAACCTCTGGCACCTGCTGATCTGTTCTCTGCCCCATTTTACAGGAGCTGTGTAAAACCAGACAGCAGGTAATTTTTTTACCTTGGCACTGGTTTTAATAGAAAAATTGCCTAAACACACATCAACACTGGAATGCTTTTAACAAATTATAGCACATCCCCACTGTGTAGTTCTGTGGTCATTCGCATGAAGTGGGGCCCTCTGCGCCAGTGAGGTGAGGTCCCCAGGGCACAGTGTGAAAGTGGGAAGCTCAGGGTGTAGGAATCATAGCAGAGTAAGCTCCCACGTGTGTGTACATCATATCCATGTAAATGCGCAGGTACATTCTCCTTATCAGGGCTTACTAAGGAATGGCCTGGGGATAGCACAAGGGAAACACCTTCTATGTTAGAAATAAGTGTTTTTTTTAAAAAAAAAAAGATTTATTATAGCAAAAAATAAAATATTAGGCAGAGCTTAACAATTGATGTCCAAAAGCTCTATGAGGAAAGCTGTAAAACACTCTTGAAAGATAGAAAATTAGACGTGAACATGTGGAAACACACACCATGGAGAGGAAGAATCAACACCATAAAGACGCCAGTTCTTTGACTCACTTGTAAGTGTGATCCCAATAAAAATACCACGAAGGTTTTTTTTCCTTCTGGGTCTGGATAAGTTGATTCTAAAGTTCATTGTGAACAACAAGCATGAATTTGGGCACTTATCACTCTACTGACGCAGTCATCTTTCTCCTGTGCTTGACCTTGCAGGTCTTAGTGTCCCTGATGTAATGTCTGACATAGAGCAGACACGCCAGGGGCCACCTGGTCCCGCGGGCACTCGCAGAACTACTCAGCCCTTTCTGCTACCTGTCCGTCCCCCATCTGGGTCATTCATATTTCTGGCATAAAATAGATAAGCAGGCCCTTATTTATGTTGCTCTATCTTTATTTCAAGAAGTTACCTCTGAAGTGAAGTGGTTTGGTTTGGTTTTGTTCTGTTTTGGTTTAACCTCAGCCCTTTGGTGTCTCATTCATGCAAATGTGACATGTTTTCAACTTGTCACCACAGTTGGGTTTTGCTTTTCACCACAGTGTTTTTCTGGAAACTGCCTAGATTAAGTAGACTTTATTTTTATATCATTATAATGATTTGGTGTAATTCTCACAAAGGACTGAGAATAACCCTCATCAAAGATATATCATACAATCACAGATGTAGGCATAAACATTAATGATTTAAAATAGTGAAAATTATCATTGAAAAGCCCTAATTTAGTGTTGACCATACAAGAAGTATTTCAGTATGTGATAAAGTATACATGTACTCCATTTAAAAATGCATCCCTTTGCTGGAATAAATTTGACAATTACAGTTTTTAAATAATGTGATTTCTTTTCCTGGATCTAAGAAGCATTAAAGGGCCTGGTTTGTATGGGTTGTTTTCTTTTTTAAGGAAGTTTGTATACTCATTTTGTTTCTCTTAACAACATCCCTCTGGAGAAAGCAAAAGCTACATTGACCTTAGAATTAAGGGAGCTAAGTTCCAAAAAATGGCAGCTCTGTTATCTCAAAATAATTTACTCATGAATCCAAATTTTAGTGAGCCCTTTTCTCCAAACCCTGAAGTCCTTGGGTTTCTTTTATAGAAATATCACCTCGATATTATCACAGTCATGGGACAGTTTTACACATGTATTTTTATTCCTCTAGGGACATTAAATGTAAATCTTTGAGGAGCATTTTATATACTTTTGTCACCTCGATGTCAGCTGCTGCTTAGGATTGAGCGGATATTGGTTGAATTCCAGCCTGTGGCCCTCTCCAAGTCCTGCCGGACTCCTGGGAGGACCGGGCTCTCATGGTCCCAGGTGTTGCTTCCCTGGAAACAGCATAGATTTTTACCATCCATGCAAACTTTCCCTCTCTGTATGGTTTTGATTCAAGGATGAAATTGAGTCCCTTTTTGCTGTGATTTTTACAAAATTCATTAACAAAAGGTATGTGTATGCATCTGTGTATGCATGTGGTTAGCAGTTTTTACCAAAGGTCTGAGGAAGATTGAAAGGTATTCACATCTCAAAATAGAAATAATGAGTATATACTCCAGCCTCCTACCGTGTTGCTTAACCTAGTTCCTCGATTGGAGGCCCTCTCAGCTCTGCCGCCTCGCCTCCTCCTGCCCCACGCCTGTTCTTCCCGATGCTGAGTGGCTAGTTGAGCCATCCTCATTGCCTCGGCTTCACTGACCTTTGCTGTCAGTGACTCACTTTCTTCTGTCTCACTCTTCTCGTCATTTCCAAACTAACTTACCTCCTTAACCTGGACGATTTTGTTGGAGAGGAAACATTTCCCTCTACCCTTAAGGTTCTTCTCGTTGGTCTAAGAACTAAATTGACGTAAGACAAATTAATAGGAGAAAAATCAAATTTAATTTCGTACCTACGGGAACCCCACATCCACTACAGGTTCAAAGACAGAAAGGTAAAATGAAGTGTGTATGCCGTCCTGAGCTGAGGAATGTGATAGATTCCTGTGGCTTCAAAGGGGAGGAGGGCAATAAGCAGAGCAAATGTTTGGTAGTTAAATGCTCTGCCAGATGGGACACTCAGATAAAATTGATCTCTGGTAATAACCCTTATTTTGGGAAAGACCCCAATTTAGATTTTTCTAGGCACTTAAGGGAGCGGTAGAAGTTTCTCTTGAGCTGTCAGGGTCTCTATTAAGCTCAAAATAGCTCACAGGCCAAAGTGGCACATTTGGGCAGGCTTGTTGTGAATTCCTTCAGTTTCATGGAGGAATTATTCCCACCCCCTTGCAGCACAGTAACTTCCTCACCTTGCTGTATTTTGGGTCAGATTTTCCACTCAGTTTTGCATTTAAATTATTTTTTCTCCCCTACCCCATTTCTTTTGCCGACTTGTGTCTCTTTTATGTACAAACACACCACCGAGCTCTGGTCTCAAGCCTTTTTCCTCCAGAGGCAGTCTGAGGGTTGCCTGTGGAAGGAAGTGGTGGAACCCCTTGACACTGTGACATGTGCTTATGAGCTGGTGGTGATGGTCTGAGCCTCCAGATCTTGGGGAATGGGATAGGCATGGGGCTCTCTCCCTGCTCGCCCCTTCCCCACTTCCCCTTAGTCCTGCCCTAGCAGCCTCGAAGCCTACAGTGATTTCCTTTGAAACTTGAGATGTAGCCCTTCTTTATGGATTCCTTTGCATTCTGAACTTTAAATTACTGGGTAGAGGTATAGAGAAGTGAAATATAGGTTTAATTAGGCAAACTTCTCAAAAGAACAGAAGAGGTAAAACAAAAACTCAATTTCTTACAAGATGCTGCTTTTTACAAAGAAAACACAAAAACACCCTTTACCCTTTTTTTAGGAAGCCTGTCTGCAGTACCTTTTTCTGTCTTCTCTCTTTTTTACTATACCTTTGACAATTCTGATCCTTCTCTCAGTTCTTCTCACTGTTGTAGCATACAGAAATATTAGACATGGAGGAGGGTCACTTACTTCCCCTCTTTTGTGGCTATTTTACTGTTGGAATCTTCACCCTCTTTGCTGTGGGACTCTGGAACCTGCCCTGTTCCTTTTCATAGTCCTGGATTAGACAAGCTGCCGCTGCACTCTAGGAATCCCCCTCTGCCCTGCATCTATGCTGGGATCTTCTCAGGAGATGTTCTCTCAGCAGCATGAGCAGCTGTTGTTGTGGTGACTAAATTCCAGAATTTTTTCTACTCTGTGCTCATATCAGAGTAGTTGAGAGCTTCTAGAAAATACATCATTGTCTTTACCCTCTTGGGATTTAAGTAGGCACATTTTAAAAATTCCATCTTCATGAATATTGAAAGAGAAATACGATGTGAGAGGGCAAAAAGGAAATTCTGGAGATTGTGCACGACCCTCTATCATGGGCTGTTTTTTATAAAGCCATCCTAGCAGAAGCTTGGTGAAATGAGAAGAGGTGTGGTGTGGTAGAAAAACACTAGGCACTAGAAGACAGGTTTAAATTCCTCCTCTGCCATTTCCTACCTGTGTGAACTTGGGTAAGTTAAGTTCTCTGAACCTTAGCTGGTTTCTCCTATAAAATGGAGAGAATGTGACCTATCTCCTAAGCATGGCAGATACTAGCCAGTCGGGTGCCTTTGTGCAAAATATAAAAAGACATCTCTACTGTGTGATCATAGCCCCAAAGGCACTTATCTGGGAGAGGGAAGCACAAGGATTTCAGCCCATACTGCCGTTAGCTGGCACCTGGTACAGTGCATAACCTGAGACCCTATTCAGCCAAGCTGCCATGGCAGGAGCAAGCCTGGGGAAGGGCTGGGCAGGGGGCAGTAATGGGGCTGCCTGGTTACTTGCAGGGAGTTAGGTCCTTGTGTGGGGGTGCCTGTGTTTTTACCTTCTAACTGATCCTGCTTTCACATGGAATCTTTGTGGAGTCACTGACAATGCCATATTAACATACCAGCTGCAAGGTGTCCCTCCTATAGAAGGTGCTCAGGGAAGCCCTCCTTTTCCCTGCTGGTCTCTGGCCCCACCCTCTGCCCACTTCACAGATTGTTGGAGCATTAAATGAGATCACAAATAGGAAAACATCCAAAACATGATGCAAACACTGGACTTCTTACTTGTTTCTCTTTTATATTCCTTCCAGGAAGTCTGACATTTGTCTAGGCTTCTCCTACTATTTTCTATTCCAGGAGTTTCCAAGGTAGAGTGCTTGTCTCCAAAGAAATGTGAAGGACACTCCATTGAGATAGGAGATAAAAATGATAACTTGTATTTAAACATAAAGGGAAATTAAGCTTGTCTTATACTTGGCATACAGATTGACAGTACTTTACAGATATAATTATGAATAGACATTCATATATTGGGTGAGCATGCTAAGATTTTCCTCTGATATAAGTAAGTGATAAAAATGTTTGCATACCACTGCTCACTTCTCATACCTCTGCAGCTATGGAACCCTCTGAGTGCAACCATGTTTGTTATTCTTCCCCACCTTCTTTGGGTTTACATAGTACGTAGTTGCCACCTGCTTTATCTTCCAAGACAGAGCTTTTACAGATCTTCTAGTGAAACTTCCTTCTTCCCCTAACCTTATTATTTCATTGTCATCTGCATAGGATATGTGAAGAAGTAAGCTTTTTCCCTAAAACATGAATAAGTTGTATAAGGTGACTTGTTATTTAGGATAAAGTCAGTTTGGGGTCTTTTTGGTTTAACCCTGGAAATTCGGTGAAATAAAATAAGAATGCGGGCTCTGGGCCCAGGTGGCCTGGGCTAGAAGATACAAGCAAGTCACTTAACCTTTCGGTGCCTTGGTCTTCTCATCTGTGAAATGGGAATAATAAGGTTATCTGTCTCATCTGGTTAAGGTGACAGTAAAAAGAATCAATACTTACGATATTTTTAGAATAGGGTCAGTTGTGTATTAAACACAACAGAAGTTCACTGCTGTCATCACTATAATCACCATCGTCATTTCACCCCTAGGAGAGAGATGGTCCACAGCCAGACCTAAGAAGCTCTGAACTGGAAACACTAGTGTCAGTTCTGGATTCATCCACTTTCTCAGCAAATGTGTACTGGTGGCCTCCTGTGTACCAGCCACTCTACTCAGTGCTGGGTGCACTTCTCTCTCCAGCATCAAGCCTTTCCTTCTGCTTGGTGGGCTCTATCTCCCATGTCACCAGTTTGTAGTCACATCCCCTGTCAGCAGTCAACTTTGCAATGGATTCAGTTTCTACTTCTGTGTTTTGCCATTGCAGAATCACTGACTGCCATGGATTTCCAGCCATTTGACATTTTAAGGTACAAATAGACTTTCCCTGCATTATTAATTCCACATGTCAATTCCTTGGTTATTCTTCTTCCTCTGTACTGTTTGCTATTTGTTCAAAGAGTTCCACTTATGTGGACGTCTTCCTGGGGACAGATTCTCCAAGTCGATTGATACAAAGTATATTCTGCTTCATACAACCAAATCTTCATAAAGGATGCGATCTCTCTGACCAAATGGCAATCTTATGAGACTGTTGGACATTCTTAGAGCTTAATATTCTTTTCAACAAATTGAGGTATTGCTAAAGGTATAGAATTTCTTTTTCTCAATTAATATTTTGTGTGAAAAGCCAGCAAGTTAAAACATAATTATTTTACTATTGCACATTTCTGTATTCTATATCATAGAAATGAAATGGTTTTTAATGGAAGCTTAGTAAATTCCCATTCTATTAAAGCCATTCATACTCATCAATGCACGTAGTCCAGGATATGGGTATAAATGAAAGGGGAAATGAGAAAGACAGGGATTTCTTCCATATTTTCTCCTTCTGATCCTTTTATTTCTCGTACACGAGCTAATATAATCTTGGGAGCCATCTGTTTAAAGATGAGTCTGAGGGGAATGTACTTCTCAGACCAATGACCAGTTGCCCCCAGGCTCCAGTAAGAGAAAATATGCAAATTTTTAAACACACATGAATGTTCTTTAAATATTTCTTTTGTGAATTATTCTCTGTCCTAACAAAACCGCTGTGTTTATGTCAAAACTTAGACATGCTGAACAAAGTCAGATATTTCATTTTTTCCAACATGTGGGCTAAGAATAAAATCTTGGTGCTGGACTCGAACGTTGTATTCTCCAGGCAAAGGAAATGGACATTTATTGGATGTTATTGCTGCTTTCTTCACACTAACGACATTATGAAAGCTCTTTGAATAATGTAATTTGAAAATATTATTTCTGTGTTTCAGGTCATGCAAGACAAGATCATCTGCCTTCCGAAAAGAGTTCCGCCTTCTCAGAACCACTCTGCCATTTCAAATGTCTCGCAGGCAGTTGCCAGTACCACCCCGCTGCCTCCACCAAAGCCGTCTCCTGCTAACCCTGTCACTGTGGAAATGAAGGGACTGAAGACAGATCTGGACCTTCAGCAGTACAGCTTCATAAACCAGATGTGCTATGAGCGAGCCCTTCACTGGTACGCCAAGTATTTCCCTTACCTTGTCCTTATCCATACCTTGGTCTTCATGCTCTGCAGCAACTTTTGGTTCAAATTCCCTGGCTCCAGCTCCAAAATAGAACATTTCATTTCAATTCTGGGGAAGTGTTTTGACTCTCCCTGGACCACACGGGCTTTGTCTGAAGTGTCTGGGGAGGACTCAGAAGAAAAGGACAACAGGAAGAACAACATGAGCAGGTCCAACACCATCCAGTCTGGGCCGGAAGGCAGCCTGGCCAACTCTCAATCCTTAAAGTCAATTCCTGAGAAGTTTGTGGTTGACAAGTCGACTGCAGGGGCTCTGGATAAGAAGGAAGGGGAGCAAGCGAAGGCCTTATTTGAGAAGGTGAAGAAGTTCAGGCTGCACGTAGAAGAAGGTGATATACTATATGCTATGTATGTCCGCCAGACTGTACTTAAGGTTATAAAATTCCTGATCATCATTGCATATAATAGTGCCCTGGTTTCCAAAGTCCAGTTTACCGTGGACTGTAATGTTGACATTCAGGACATGACTGGATATAAAAACTTTTCTTGTAATCACACCATGGCACACTTGTTCTCAAAACTGTCCTTTTGTTACCTGTGCTTTGTAAGTATCTACGGACTGACATGCCTTTATACCTTGTACTGGCTGTTCTACCGTTCTCTAAGGGAATACTCTTTCGAGTATGTCCGGCAGGAGACCGGAATTGATGATATCCCAGATGTGAAAAATGACTTTGCTTTTATGCTTCATATGATAGATCAGTATGACCCTCTGTATTCTAAGAGGTTTGCAGTGTTCCTGTCTGAAGTGAGTGAAAACAAATTAAAGCAGCTGAACTTAAACAACGAGTGGACTCCTGACAAACTGAGGCAGAAGCTGCAGACAAATGCCCATAACCGGCTAGAGTTGCCTCTTATCATGCTCTCTGGCCTTCCAGATACTGTTTTTGAAATCACAGAGTTGCAATCTCTAAAACTTGAAATCATTAAGAATGTAATGATACCAGCCACCATTGCACAGCTTGACAATCTCCAAGAACTCTCTCTACACCAGTGCTCAGTCAAGATCCACTGTGCGGCGCTGTCTTTCCTGAAAGAAAACCTGAAGGTCTTGAGTGTCAAGTTTGATGACATGAGGGAGTTGCCCCCCTGGATGTATGGACTCCGGAATCTGGAAGAGCTCTACCTGGTTGGCTCTCTAAGTCATGATATTTCCAGAAATATCACCCTTGAGTCTCTGCGGGATCTCAAAAGCCTTAAAATTCTCTCCATCAAAAGCAATGTTTCCAAAATCCCTCAGGCAGTGGCTGATGTTTCCAGCCACCTCCAGAAGATGTGCATACATAACGATGGCACCAAGCTGGTGATGCTCAACAATTTGAAGAAGATGACCAATCTGACAGAGCTGGAGCTAGTCCACTGCGACCTGGAGCGCATTCCTCACGCCGTGTTCAGCCTGCTTAGCCTCCAGGAATTGGACCTCAAGGAAAATAACCTGAAATCTATAGAAGAAATCGTCAGCTTCCAGCACCTGAGAAAACTGACAGTGCTAAAACTGTGGCACAACAGCATCACCTATATCCCAGAGCATATAAAGAAACTCACCAGCCTGGAGCGTCTGTCTTTCAGTCACAATAAAATAGAGGTGCTGCCTTCCCACCTCTTCCTGTGCAACAAAATCCGATACTTGGACTTATCCTACAATGACATTCGATTTATCCCACCTGAAATTGGAGTTCTACAAAGTTTACAGTATTTTTCCATCACTTGTAACAAAGTGGAAAGCCTTCCAGACGAACTCTACTTCTGCAAGAAACTTAAAACTCTGAAGATTGGGAAAAACAACCTATCAGTACTTTCACCAAAAATTGGAAATTTACTGTTTCTTTCCTACTTAGATGTTAAAGGCAATCACTTTGAAATCTTGCCTCCTGAACTGGGTGACTGCCGGGCTCTGAAGCGGGCTGGTTTAGTTGTAGAAGACGCTCTGTTTGAAACTCTGCCTTCTGATGTCCGGGAGCAAATGAAAACAGAATAACTTATTTTTGTTTAAAATTTGACTGAAACATGCTTCTGCCAAATACAATATAAATAATTAGGTAGTCTTAATGCCTTTCCTATTTTTTTTCCACACAAAACAAAATGTACACAAAGATTAAGGAGTGTGTATTTTTTAATAAAAATTTAATTGTATTTTTTCAATATTAATATTTTAAAGTTTTATTTGTCTTTGAACCTAATATATGTATTATTGTCTTCCACTGACAGAAACAGATGGTTCTATCTGGTTTTTTGTGGGGTTTTTTTTGTCTTTTCAGTTACATTCTTGTGAAGGGGAGGGAACTTTATGTTGCATGCTTTTGGGTATTTTTTAAATAGGTGAAGACATTTTGCCAAGGTCATTTTTAGATTGTTTATACCTGTATGCAGTCCTTATTTTTGTTTTCATTGTATGTGTGCCAAGAAATCCATGCTGGTTATTTTAATATCAGCTGCATTCCCCATTGGCTAGCTCCTTCATTCTACAGAAAACTCTTCTCTGTTGTGTGAATTCACGTAAGTGCATCATCACAGACTATTATTTTTATTCTCCCTCACCTCCCACAGAACCCTAAATCATGTTGTTTTGTATATCTGACAGTTAAAGTTATCCTTAGATAAGGATTTTGTGAGTGAAGACAATAATTTTCCATGTTTGGCTTGCTTGAACTGGTCATTTATAATTTAACTGATTTGCATTTTTATGAACATTAAAAAAATATCGTTTAAAAACAAGATACAGAGGCTCCCACCCTTTAAACTCAATATTCCTATGTAGTATTGGTGAACAACCTTAAGAGAAACAAGACACTAGATTTATTTTAATTAATAGGTAATTACATTTAAAAATCATAGAATTAGAAGCCTGGTTTTTGGCTAACATAATCATCTTTGATATCTTGATATGTGGGTACGTCAGATGGAAAAAAATCCACTAGTAAAGCTAGTGAGAAAAAACTCTGCTAAAGAGCTGGTACACTCCAGTGAAGCCCACTGATTTCTCCAGGCAGTGTGGCAGTGGTAATCTATTCAAACTCTCCCTGTTATACAAAATAATCCACTTATAGACATATATAAAAGTAGATATATGAATTGATCTCACTCAAACCTACCCTTGCTGTGAATGCTAGGGAATATAAGTGCAGGAACTCTTCATCAGCTCTCTTTGGCTTAAAATAAGCATCTCATCTAAAAGAGTTCTGTTACTTTTTTTAAAAGTGTGAATACATTGTTAAGTGGATGTTACTTGGGAACAGCAGAGCTTTTATTTATCTTTGTTCTAAAAAATATCTGACATAATGTGGGTCTTCGGCAAAATTTTTCACTGACTATGAGTCTGTGTAGAACAGGAAAATGAAAACACTTTTTGTGCCCTCAACCTGGGACCAACCAGTGCCACTGATCATGGGAATTTTATTTTACGTACCAAACTCACACTGTTTTCAGATCTAAGAAAGTTCTGCCTCATAGCAATCAAAGAAAGTAGGAAGATGATGTGGGGTTTCAAAATGCTGCTTTTAAAGTTTCTTCCTTGGATCCTGGTGACTTTGCTCAGTGCTGCTTTGAATCATATATGGAACACAAATATAAGAACTACTCAGCAGATGTATGTACCTCAATCATGTTGTAAATGTCATGATACATCGTGGGGTGAAGGATTTGGGAAAGAGATGCTTTTTCATTTAAGTAATAATTGAATCATGTAGACCAAATGGTTTCACTGTTTCTGCACTATGTTAAAGTGTTGGAATGATGATTTCGTATAGCCGATTTGTTTTGACCTAGAATTGAAACAGTATGTTTAAAATAATAACATGGCTGTATTTCTTGTAGGCTATCATATTCAATTCCAGAATATTGTTAGGATCTTGATTATGAATGATGTGTTGTCCTTAGAAACACAACCCTGTTTTAAACAAATTAACAAAAAACTTGGAAGATTGTCTATGGCTGAGCATGACAAAAACACGTGTTGAAAGGTAAGCTTAGATAACTACTAGTAAAACACTGGGTGCACTTGTTTTCTGGATAAAATTTATAGTCATTTTCTGTATCACGCTTCAGTAAGGAACTATTCAGGTTAAAAATCATATTTATGCTGAAGTCTTTATCTGGGCTTCACTCAATCTCATATAGGTTCATAACTGAAGTAAGTCACTAATGTTGTTTTTATCTCCCATAACAATTTGCTCAAAATTATAAAAGAATTTGATTTGCTTTCTTGATTTCTCAGGCTGACCCCCAACCTAAATTCTAAATCACATCCTGCAAATTAGTATAGTTCTATGACTTTATGTTTTAACTAAGAAGGAAAATTCATAAACGTTTCTATTAGATTTTGTAAAAATTCTATGGTCTCAAACTTCATCTTGAGTCTAAATTTTCTGACTCTGGCCCTTTTTAATATTGTAGGTTTTTGCTCACGTTTGTAAGTAAAAAGCACTCAATTACTATTTAGCCTTTAAATGGGAAACTCAACTCAGGTAAATGAACTGCTGACTTTTCTGAAATCCTTTAACAGATCAACTCAGTGTAAAGGGGGTATTTACATAATCCCTTTCTGAATTTTACAAGTGCTCTTGCTAAAAAGGAACAACTAGCTCTCTTTTTCCAACCTCTATGGTATTCATGCAAAACTACTTGTGTAAATATAAAAGCACTCATGCTTAAAACCCATAATGGGTACACTTTTTGGTCAGTTTTAATGGTTGAGTGTAGAACAGACAATTGTCTGGCGATAGTCTGGTTGAAACAGAGCAAGTAAATGTATCCCAATGGAATGCACCTAAGAAGACCACACCTCAGAAAATTAGTTGTGTGTTAGGTTTTTGTTCTGTTCTTAACACAAGTGTTTTCAAAAACTTTTGATATAAAGATTCTTGAGGCAGTGAACCCTGTTATTTACAGCTGTAAAGTGTTCTTGTTGGTCCACCGTTTCCCTGCCATTACATTTCCCCTGTAGCTATTATAATTAGTCCTAACAATAGGTGTGACGTCCTACACAGCAAGCACTTTTTCAGAAAGCCTTGGGAAATATGCCTGCTATGAGAATTGGTGTTTATTTAGAGAGGCCTCCTTAACTGCCTCTCAAAGCCATCTTTGTAGAGAAAGGCTTAAGCGAACTGGAACCTTCCTTGGGTCCCTTGGGATGAGGAAAGTCCAAGTTCTTGAGATACGATGTCTTCCAATTTCTGATATTAAGGAAGAGAAGACAAAAGCTTTGTATCGTTACCATTTCCCCCAAGAGGAGTTTTACTGTTGTTTTCTTAATTCTGTAAGAAAAAAAAAAATTCAACTTTTAAGTGGTTTATTTTACTCTTGAATCTCATACTAAACAACTGATCAATAGTAACATTTACTTAAACTATGAACATTCATGATCCATCTTAATGAAAACTGTCAGCAGTACTTAGCAGTGAATAGGTAAGATGAATTTCAATATGATTTCCATTTGTTTCAAGACTAAGAGTCAATTAACTTTCTCATGTTAATCCTCAATGTGCTAATGTTATTTGGGCAGTTCACATTTTTGGCAGGATCTCAGTAACTCAGACAAGGGTTCCATACTGACCTTAAGTTAGCAGAACAAATTAACAGAACAGCGCAGTTAGTGAGGGGATACTTAAGGGGTCTGCAAGATGTTCTCATCTTTTCTCATCTACTCAGACACATCGTAAGAAAACCTGAACAGTCCCAACAAGACCTGCCATTGACTTCAGGTTTAGGCCTCAGTGATATGCTTCTAATACAATTTCGTATGAGCCTTCTGAACAAGGCACCCCCTCTTAGCTCCACCTTCCCAAATCCGTTCACTGAAAAAGGTAGCAACAGCCTTGCATTCATTTTGGTGAGAGAGAAGAGGGTTTTCTCCTGCCCCAATGAAAATTTTTTTTAATCAAAAGACTTTGAAAAGGGGTATGTACCTTGGAACAACTTAATGTCTTGGCCATGTTAAATAACAGTTCTTATGCAGGGTTTTTAAAAGTGGTAAGTTTGCTTTCAGCTAATACCATTCCATCTCCCACCTGATGCTGCCTCTGTTCTTAATATTTTTACTATGGTTGAAAACTCAATGCCTTATGTGCTCACTCAGTTTTTATTCTGCCCCGTTTTCTCTCACTGTCTTTTCTGTATTCAAACTGTGTCAAATGCTGGCAAAACCTCTAAGACTGTTGAGAAAATGCTTGAACGTTAATTTGTTATAGTGCAAGTTTATGATAAGATGTCTTAATGTTATTTGGCTAAGTAGTACATAGGAATAGAAAATAACTTAAATAAAGTCATTTTTGTAATTTAAAATTGAGACTTTGTCCCTTTCTTAATCATTTGTAGAAGTCATGTTTATCTTCAGCATTTCTCTTGTGTTTTTGCCTGTTCTGTTTCTGAAGCTCCCTGCACTCTGCAGGAAATAGACTGCATGCCTTCTTTCACTTGGTGTTTAGCTAGTTTCTGCAAGTGTGACTAATTATTTCCTTCCTTAATTCACTGTACTGTGTCTACCTAACATGCCCCTGGAGTTTCATTTGGGTAATTAGTGCCTTAATATGTTATCTGGAGTACAATTTCTGTGCATTTGCCAGATCAGATTGTACAATCACTGTCCAGTCCAGCTTTCAGTAAATACTTTCATGGTAATGATTGTGATTACTTAAAGGAATCAGAATGGTTCTGCAGAACTAAGAGGCCTCTCTTAGCTAACCACATACACACCAGGCTTAGAGAAACCACCTTCATAAGAAAACTTTATGCACCACTTACATGTAAGAAAACTGTGATTGATAACTTTTGAGGCTAAACTGTCACTTTACCTATTTCTCTATAGTCATTTATGACTCAGTTATTTACTGATACTCAATTGATAGTCCCTTGGAGAAGAACTATTGAGATGAGGTGGATTCTGAGTGTGTTGAGAGGGGCCGTGAGAAACTGTGGAGACGAGAGCTGAGAAATGCAATAGGTCAGAGACATCTGATGATTCCAGGGCAGTTTGCACAGAAGAGAAAGACTTGGTCAACTGCCACCTTCTTCTGTGCCATCTTCCAGTCCTTTCATTTACACAGAATTGAGATAGACTCTGAAATTAAATAAATAGATTCAGTTATTCAGAATTGTTGTCTAGTGAGATATAAGTGAAGCATTTGCGTTTGGGTGGGAAGTACATGAAGAGGGAAGTCTTAGCCAATTTTATGTGCAGTGGGGTCCTTACATACACTCCCTACCTCAATATGAAAGTAGAAAAAAACAGTGATTTTTGTACAAATCTCTTGAACTTTTGTACAAGTCTCTTGACTTTCTTGGAAGTCACATTCTGAGCCTTAACACTAGCATCATGCTAACGGATTTAGTTGTTCTATGCATCCACAAAGATGGGATGTTAGAGTATTGACAGCCTTTCCTTTAGTGAGGAGCTGTTTAAATGAGTTCATGCTCATGAAATTGAAGCCTAGAGATTCAGCTTAGATCAAAACTACTCAGTCTAAACATTTAGCCACATAATTTATTTAAGTCCTCTCAAAGAAAGTGAATTTGCGTCAAATGGGAAATATGAAAAATGCCAGAGGGATTATATACCTGATTTATATTACATAAGACTTTTGCTTACTTAACAGGCAGTCTCCTGATCAAGGATGTTCATTGTACTTTCTCATTTCAGGCCTATTTGTTGCCCTTCAAATTCTACCAACAACAAATTAAAACATACAAAGCTCAAGTACAGCAAACCAGGTGGAATATTATTTCCAGATGGCTGTCCCTCACTCAGAAACTGCTTACATGAATAAAAAATTCTATTTAAAAAAATATTAAAAAGAAACTGCTAGTGATTTTGAGTGTTTTTCAATGACTATTGAGTCTTTAATTATGAATCTGGCCAAGAACTTGAAGCAAAAAATGCCTGAAAGTAAACTCCAAAACCTTATGGTAAAAGCTGACTGACATTCTCAATAGAACTGTCTACATAGTAAAAAATTGTAAGAAAGAAGTTGCATTTTGGGTTGTTTTAAAATGTTTTGAGTCATACATTTTTTCTAATGTGTACAGTGAGGGAAGAAATTATACAGAAATGTATCTGGAATTCTCTAAACACTTTAAATAAATTTTACAATAAAGGAGTTATGCTTTATGTACTATGATTGGACAGAGACCCATAGAGTGTTAGATACACATAGTAATGCCTCTTCTGTTTTCAGTTCTGTCCACCCAAATCCATTGATTCTACTAAGACTTTTTAAGAGTTTTAAGACTTCAGAATTTCACCCTAACTGCCTCATTATGTAGGTCACTTACCACTTCTACCATGCTTATTTTAGGACACATCATATCTCTCCTTCCACAGTTGGAGGTCCAGTGAGTGTAGAAACCAAGACTTATTTTTTTTCCTGAAGTGTTTCCCATTGTGACTTACAGGAGATGAGCCCTGAAGTAGTATTGCTGAATCAATCAAGAGGACTGACCCTACTGACTGAGGGCCTTGGAGCTGTGAGCGGCAACCATCTGTGTTCAAACTGGTTCTGAAATGCATTATTTTTCTAGGGTTGCCCTAACTACCACACACTGGGTGGCTTAAACAAATTTAGAGTCTCACAGTTTTAGATCACAGTGTCAGTGGGATCGGTTCCTCTGAGGGCTGTGTGGGAGAATCTGTTCCATGCCTCTCTCCTATCTTTTGGTGGTTTGTAGGCAAACTTTGGCAGTCCGGGTCTGATCGCTGCCTTCATCTTCCTATGGTGTTCTTTTCATGTGTGTCTATCTCTGTGTCCGAAGACCAAAAACTTCTCCGTTTTATAAGGACACAGTCATACTAGATTAGGACCCACCCTGACAACCTCATCTTTTTTCTCAGCATAGGGATTTGAAAGTCATATACATTATGAAATGCTCACCACAGTAAGTGTAGTTCTGTCACCATACAAAGATACTATAACATTATTGGCTACATTCCTTATGCTGTACATTTCGTCCTTGTGACATTTCTTTTATAATTGGAATTTTGTCCCTCTTCCCGATCCCTGTGGCAACCACCCATTTGTTCTCTGTATTTTTTTAGATTCCACATATAAGTGAAATCATATGGTATTTGTCTTTCTCAGTCTGACTTATTTCAATTAGCATGTCTCAAATGGCAAGATTCATTCTTTTTTATGGCTGAGTAATATTCCACTGTACACATGTACTGCATCTTCTTTATCCATTCATTTATTGATGGACATTTAGGTTGTTTTCATATCTTGGCTTTTGTAAACAGTATTGTATTACACACATAGGGGCGCATGTATCTTTTCAAAATAGTGATTGTATTTTCCTTGGATAAACACCCAGAAGTGGAATTACTGGGTCATGTGGTATTTCTATTTTCAACTTTTTGAGAATTCCTCAGACTGTTTTCCACAATGTGTGAACCAATTTACATTCCCATCAACAGTATACAATGATTCCCTTTTCTCCACAATCTCATCAGCACTTGTTATTTCTTGTCTTTTTGGTATTAGCCATTCTAATTGATGTGAGGTGATAATCTCACTGTGGTTTTGATTTGCATTTCCCTGATAATTAGTGATGTGGAACATCTTTTCATGTGCCTGTTGGACATCTGTATGTCTTCTTTGGAAAAATATCTATTCAGGTCCTCAAACCATTCTTTAATCAGATTATTTGGTTTTTTTGGTGTTGAGTTGTATGAGTGCTTTGTGTATTTTAGATGTTAACCTTACAGGATATATCATTTGTGAATATCTTCTCCCATTCAATATATTGCCTTTTCATTTTGTTGACAGCTTCTGTCTCTATGCAGAAGCCTTTTAGTTTGATGTAGTCCTGCTTATTTTTGCTTTTGTTTCCCTTGCCTGGGGAGACATCCAAAAAAAAAAAATAAGGCCAATGTTCAATAGTGTACTGCCTATATTTTTCTGTAGGTTTTATGGTTTCAGTTCTTATATGTAGGTGATTAATCCATTTCAAATTAATTTTTGTATATGATATAAGATAGTAGTCCAGTTTCATTCTTTTGCATGTAGTTGTCCAGTTTTCTCACCACCATTTATTGAACCTAATGAACCTTAGATGAACCTAATGACTAAATCTTAACTTGATAACTTGCAAAGAGCCAAATCAGATAAAAACACAGGTACTGGAGATTAAGACATCATCTTTTGGGGGACACAATTCAATCCATAACAGTGGGCAAAATAGTTTTCGTTCTTGATGAAGCTATTACATTCCAAGTTTATTAGAAACACAGAATTTGGAGTTTTTGAAGATTGGCTAGTCCAAAGTTTTTCAGATATGTTCCAAAGAGCTCTAACTCTCTAACAAAGTATCTCAGAAGGACTCAGGGGCTGGATAGGGTTCCTGGCTTCATGTCTGTTTCAATTAATATTGCCATGTAACATACCCCAAACCTCAGGAGGGTAAAACAACTATGTTATTACACTCCCAGAGTCAGTGGGTAAGGAATATAGACAGTGCACAGAAAAACAGCTTGTTTCTGCTCTACAGTGTCCGGGACGTCAGCTGGGGAGACTCGTGGCTGGGAGCTATAGTCAAACGGTCGGCATTTGGTTCTGGTGTTGGCTGGGGCATCAGCTGGGCTTCTTCACAGCGTGACAGCTCCAGGGCAGTCAGAGATCTTGTGCGATAGCTTAGGGTTCCAAAGCCACTCTTCCATCAGGCAGAAAGGATGTTCCATCACCTTTCAGTACCCCACTTCCGCCATATTCTATTGGTTGAAACAGTGTAAACCTTGCCCACTGTAGGAGCAGGGGAGAGGGGACACAGGCCCTGTCTTTTCACGGGAGGAATGTCAATGTCACAACTGTAAGATTATGTGAGACAGGAGTCATCATTGTGGCATCTGTTACACTATCAGCAACAACTTTTATAACCATTGACTCTTTCATGTTCACTAGCAATTGTACATGAAAAATACAGTATCTATAAGGCCAAGTAACACATAAATTTCACACAGTCTTTCAGCATATCCAGTGATTATAGAAAACCAGAAAATCAAGAAAGCTAGTGTTTTCACCCTTTTCTTTGTTTCTTTGGGCAAGGTGGGAGAGAGTTATGAAATAACTGGAAGAAAGCCATCATGTCTTTTTACTGAATTGTGTTATAAAAATCAACCTTATGACAGGGTTTAAGCTAGGTGCTTTCACAAATTTTATTTGGCTGTTGCATGTTTCTCCCAAGGTTAGCCAAAGTTTCTGAAATTGTTCAGAGATGCATGTGTATGTGAGCAGACACACACACCCCTGGTCTGTGACTTACACAATTTAATAAGAGGAAAAGTCTCATCCATGTCTGTGGTAAAAGTGAAGAGATGTGGAGAATGCCTTAGTCAAGTCCCTCATCCTCTGCTTTCCAGGCGTTCTTTGCCATCTGCCCAGTGCCCCAGCTCCTGCCCCAACCTGACAATACCCCAAGTGACTGGGGCACAGACAGTGAGAGCAGCTCCCTGCGGCCTCCAAACCCCCACTTTGTGGCAAGCGTCTCTGTTAGATCCCATCCTTCTGGCTCAGGAGGAAATTTGGGGGTTTGGAAAAAGTTTTCTAGGAAACAATTACTCACGAGCAGAGGGACCAGAAAAGTCTCAGAGATGTTCTCTAGCAGACAGTTTAAACTAATGACTCGCAGCTGGGCAGCCTGCCCTGTCCCAGCTGATGTGCAGAGGCAGTGGAGTGCTGCATGGAAATCTGTGTTCACCCTCCAGCCCACTACATTGTCAAACCAATTCACTGAGGATTCTTCTCCTCACTCATGTTCACTCATAAAATCCACCAACATATTTAGTTCATTCAGAAAGAATAACTACTTAATAGCATGTCTTCCATCATAAGGTTGTACCACAGAGGTCAGCTAGAGGCTAAATCTCTTAGGATTTAGAGGAAATTGGCTACTACCACCACCACCCCCAACCCCCATCCCATGCCCTTTGGAAGTCTGGCCCCCTCTTCAAAGTTTCACAAATTTCTTGTGTGTTTATGTTTTCAGACAGCTCTCTGAACCTGTTTCTGAGGAACGACTTCCACCTACCACCTCACTATTCCGCATGTTTGGTCCCTGCTGGTACCTGAAAGATGGGTCTGTCCTGTTCTTTGACTGCCCTCAACATACACATGCTGGGCTTCGGTGCCCTTTGGAGATTTCACTGAGGGTTTGCAGAGACAGCAGAGCACTCTCAAGAGCCATACAAGCCACTTTAAAACCCGAATTTGTGGAAGCCATTCGGCCTGCCCACACCGTTGCCTTGCCGTCCCTCCCGCCACCCTCCCAGCTTCCCCGCCCCCCGCCCAACCCACTCTCAGGTGCGGGGCAGCTGAACTTCCTTTCCTGCTTGGCGGCCTCCCACTATGTGTCTCCTTGCTCTCACCCTTTACATCCTGGCAGTTTATTAAAGGTTTTCTCAACACACTTCCATCCTGTAAGAATTCTGGTGTCTGCTGTTAAATTGTTTTAACAACCTGTTTATACAAGTCGTTACTCTGACCTGCACTTCTCTGACTATTCCTTCTGTTTCTTCATAGTTCCCTGCCTTTCTCCTTCCCTCCAAATATGCCAGACTTCCCAGTTATATCCTAGCCTCTGTCCGCCTTTGTTCTTATCCCAGCTCTTAGTGAGCTCGTTTACTTTCAGGTCTATATCTGAAGACTTCCTATAGCAACTCCCAGATCTCTACCTCTAGTTACCACTTCTCTTCTGTCTCTCACTTCCTGTTGTCTTCTGAGCATTTCCACTTGTCTATCATTTCACGTTTAATGTATCTGAGAGCAAACCTCATCTAAGCACTACTTTACATTACTATTGTATATCATTACATTACTCATATATATTACATTACTATTGTAATGGCAACAGCCTACTAACTAGTTGCCCCACAATTCTCTCATTCTTTCATTGCTTTCTCCTCTAATACTAGACTAGTTTTCCAAAGTATAGTTCCTATCTTATTGCTCCTCTGCCCGAAAACCTTTCCATTATCTTCTTAATACACTCTGTACACCTTAGCTTGCCTTTCGAGATCCACCCCAGTCCAGGCCTGACCTGCATTGCCAACACAGGCCCTGGAATCCAGTGATTCAAATCCTCATTACCCATTTACCTGACGTATAACCTTGGGAGAGTTAATACAAACTCTCTGGCCTCTGTTTATATTAAAGACCTCCATATTTTAGCCCTTCCCAGGAAATACTAAAATTTTACGTATCCTAATGCTGCTGAAACCACCTCCAATTCTGTCCTCTCTAAATTGTAAATTTCCTTTCGTAGTTTATCACCAGTCCTAGTTCTAATCAAGGTAAAGACCATTCTGCTCTTGAAATTCTACTTGCATCACAAGTCACAGATATTCTCAAGGTCTCTATGATATAACCTACGGTTTGATAGCAAGAAAGTAAAATGAAGTGACGATGTAATACCTGTAATACCATATATAGTCATATGAGGAGAAGTGTGGAGTCAGGGAAGGATGCCTTATCACCTGAAATTGAGACACTGACAGGTAGCTGGAGATACAGGAGGTAAGAACTAGAGCCAACACTCTAGCTGCCTCATAGCATCTGAATTCGATCCAGAGTGTACATCTCATCTCTGCCACTGCCTGAGTGTGTATATACGAGCAAATCACTTAGCTCCTTGAGCCAGTCTCCTCATCTGTAACATGGGCAGGTGGGCTGAGCAGGCACCCATCTTAAGGCGTGTTGTGATGATTAGTGGTATGATGTATGTGATATACCCAACTCAGTGCTTGAACTCAAGAAATCTGCTAGTATCATGAGTATGCATTGAACTCTGGATAATGTAAAAAATAGCCTTCAATATTACACACTTTCTTCAAGCCAACACTGTTGAACACCTAGAATGTGCTAAGCATGGTCTTAAAGGCAGGGAGCTTGTAGTTTATTCTCAAGTCGCTGGAGCATCCCAGGAGAGTCATAGGTAAGAAGTTACCACTGGGCAACATGATGAGTGGTGTCGCTGGCATATAAATGCCATATTTTGAATATACAGGTGCTTTTTCCACCAACCAGCATTTTCTGAGCACATTCCAGGTACAAGGCATTGTTCTAGGTGCTAAAGGATAAAAAATGAGAATGTGATACCTGTTTTTAAACAGTTCACAAGCTAATAGGAAAACACAGCCATGTATTCAATAGTTATGTG
This sequence comes from Manis javanica, assembly GCF_040802235.1. NCBI lineage: Eukaryota > Metazoa > Chordata > Mammalia > Pholidota > Manidae > Manis > Manis javanica. Next base: position 75,682,701 of record NC_133159.1, read on the forward strand.
TTAACAAGGGCTCATCTGGAAGTCTGTTCACACTACACATGAGCACAAGGGAGGGTGTGGTCAATTCACCTGGCCATAGGAAGGGTTTCAGGAGGTGAACCTGAGCTCGGTCCTGATGCAGGAGATCCAGGCAGAAATGAGAGGATGTGGGGAAAGAGCTTTCTGGGTCAGCACAGAGGCCTGAAGGACCACTTGGTGTCATCGGAGGGCTTAGGTACAGGGAAGGATCACAAGCTATTGAACTGGATGGGAGGTGAAGATGGAAAGACATGGTGGGTCGGCTTGAAGGTGCCCTGTGTGTGCCACCCATGCCAGAGAGCTCTTCAGCCTATCCTTCAGGCAGTGGGAAATGGGAAGAAACTGAAGCCCGTTCCCAGTTACCTTCAAAGCCTGGATAATCTTACGGTCTGTCTGATGTATGACAGTTTTCTCTCTGTTTTCAAATCCCTGTAAAAGAAAAACTGCCATCCGGTCTTGTAGAAAACCAAACGCTACAAAGAGAAGCCAAGCACGGCAGACTGACGAAGCCCGGAGCAAACTGCGCTGAGCGTAATGAGACTCAGAAACAATGTGTCGCTTCAACTTGTCCTTGGCATTGGGAGACCTCAGGGAAAGCATTCAGCAGACCCATTCTCCTTTGTTCCTCCTCTTCCTCTTCTTTCACACCCTGGTTTCTTCCTTTGCTTTGCTGCCATTTTTTAAATAGCCCCACTGATTGCCGGAAGTTTGCTCTGTTTAGAGTCAGGAACGCCGTAAAGGACACCCAATTAAACGGAATTGAGAGTCGTTCTGAGCAAAACCCTCCTCCTGCCTCTGCCCCTGCCCTTGTGGCGGGGAAGCTCACGGGGAGGCGCCATTGCTCTCAGAGCACACGAGGGTGTTCAGAGTTGTTGGTATCTGCCCACCCTCCCTGAAGCTCGCTCCTGGGTGAGCCCAGCCTACTTGCCCGAGTCATGGGCTGGACAGACCAGAGTAGGAGATGCGGAGGGGGACAAGGCTCAGCTCAGCCACGTGTCCCTGTCTGACCTCTGGTGCTTTTTCTGTCCACACAGGAAAGGTGGAGCTTTCCTGCCCTCAGAACTTAATTTCCATTTCCCATTCAATGCTACATTCCTGGCTACCCCCTGGGGAGAACAGGGCTTGGTGTTTCTGCAGACAGCGCTTTGATGGGCCTCCTGGGAAAACTACAGGTTGAAAAGCCAGAGGTCATTCGCCTCCTGTGCTGGTACCATTTCTTACTGTATTTCACTCTCCCTGCTTCTCCCAGAGTCTGCCAGGGAACCTGCCAGGCTGGGAGCATCTCTGTCACCTGCATTGCCCCTGACTAGACCCAAGGAGGCCCTCCTTCTCCAGCCGCTTTCAGAGGCTTGCAGAAGCAGAGCACCTGGGAGTGTGAGACTGTCCGCACAGTGCTGCCCAGAGGGACCGGACCTGGAAATGGGGGGTTCATGCCCCATCAGTTTTTAAACCAGAAAGAAAGGAGACCTAAGGGAGCAGGCAAATGCACTCTGCTCTCTCGCTTCCTCCTGTGGGTCTTTCCTAGGCCCCGCTGTTTGGTATGTCCTGCCAGAGATGTCCCAGGTCACCAAGAAACCGGCTGTGCTCTTATCCTGAAGCTGTGACCAAGTCATTAATGCATGTTCACTTTCCTCTTTCTCTGCCTTGGTTTTCTTTTTCTCTCATTTTTACAACCCTGTCATTGCACTCCCCAAAGAAGTGGTACCAGGGAACCTTTGCCTCGGGCTGTTTTCTGGGGAGTCCCCTCACAGTGGCCCACCGACCCCAGACACACTCTGGACCCAGTCATTTGGTTCGCTGGTCCTGGATTGGCCCAGGCGGGTCTATGACCACCACTCCCCACTACCTTCTAATGCCACAAAAGAAGGCCATTCCTTGTTTCTGCCTTGGAGAACAGGTTCAGACCTATAGATTCCTGGAAAACATATAGTCAGGAGGGGAGCTATCACAATACTATTAACAAAAGGGGGGAAACGATGGAGACAATCTTAGCTTCCCCAAAATGAGGGGTGATTTTTTAAAATATGATACATTTTTAAAATAAAGTTCTAGGTGGACAATAAAAATAATTTTATAGACGTATTTATTGGCATATAAGCTTGTTCATGATGTGTTCATGGAAAAAAATTAAAACAAGTACAGCATGATCTCACTCTGCAAGAAACAAACATACCTACATATCTATGTACAGAAAAGCTTGGGGGAGTTAACACCAAAACCAAGCAGGGGTTGTCATTTAGTGGTAGAATTTTAAGCAAGTTCTCTTTTATTCTTTGTATATATCAGTAGTTTAAATTTTTTCCTCTAAGAAATATGTATTAATTGTGATATATTTTATTTAAAAGGAAAAAAGCAACCTGGGCCTGGTTCTCACAAGCATACCTTCTGCCAGCAGCATGCTGTGACTTTAGAAGGAAAGTGAGATGAAGACCCCAGAGAGACTCTGGCAGACTAAGGGTAAAAGATAACTTTTTATAGGCTTTTCTTTTTGGTAAGAATTATTAAAAAATATGGTGTGTCATTGTTCCAATGGTAGGTATTTGTTGAAATGCAAAGGTAATATGTCTATGTTTCTAACAGGAATAAGGTTATTGTATTCTGTTGTAACTATCTTTTGTAACGCTCATAAAGCATGCCCATGTATTTCATTACTTTATTATAGTTAATAACTACTATTTCTAAAGAAAAATGTTGCATTGAAATCCTTCCTTTGGTACGCTTTTTAGTTCTTGAGAGTGTTTAAGGCTAAACCACTGCACGGGCACAGGGTGAGGCACATGGTGAGTCTGTATGTTCAACACACATTTTTCAGAAACTAAGCTGGGCCCTGGACAGTTAGAAGTTGAAGATACATGCTTCTCCCTCAGCAAGTTGGTAAAGCACAAGGACCAGCGAGCTGACGTCTGCAGCTGACTTAACGAGCATTCCACGGCCATGGGTCTAATAGGCCACAGAAGGGCGTGTACTCCAGGCTGGAAGAGGTGGTGGTCAGAAGATGCTTTCCCCAAAGTAGGTGATGTCTGAGCTGTACATTAAAGGATGTGTTGGAATTAGGCAAAGAGAAGTAGAAGGGCATTCTCAGCAGAGGCTAGATGTAGAAGGAAACAGATTCAGGAATTGTGAAAGTTCAATCTGCTGATCCATGCTCTCCAGAACTATCTGCAATGATGGAAAAGTTCTACATCTGTGCTGTCCAGACAGTAGCCATAAGCTACTGTAAATACACGTGGCTATTGAGCAAGTGAGGAACCGAAACTTTAATTTTATTTAATTTTTTAAATTTAAATTTAAATATCCACCTTTGGTAAATGGTTACTGCATTTTTAAGCTACTTTAGTAAGGCATATTGACTTACAAAAAGTTGTACATAATTGATGTACATACAGCTTGAGGAGTTTGAAGGTACGTATGCACCCATGAAATAATCCCCACAGTCTCACACCATAAACACCTCCATTACCTCTGGGGGTTTCCTCCTGCCCTCTTTATTTCTTATCTTTGGTGCATAATAAGAACACTTAACGTAAGATCTACTGTGGCCACTGTATTAAACAGCACAGCTGTAGATGAGATCTGCTAGATCATACACTTTTTTCCTGGTAAGTTTCATTTTCATTCTAAAGGTGAAAAGGAGTCTGCGAAATTTCAGAGTAATTATATGAATGGACTTAAAAGAAAGATTACATGCCAATTTACAAGCAAAGTCATTTGCCCAGTTTTTAACATACGTTCACTTTCCCTGACCTTCTTAGAGAAGGTGACAGAAAAGAAGCATATAAAACAAACATTGCCATAAAACTCACCTTTGGAAATGATCTGACAGTGTAAATAACCAAACAATTAGCTGCCTACAAACCAATAAGTAAAAGATAGCCATCACAGGAGGAAACTGAGTAGATGCCATTAATGGACCACTCCCTGGGGCCCGCATACAAATGGTCAGTTAAACACTTACTGCAGCGTTCAGCCTCACCAGTATTTCAATGAAAATGAGATTCCCATTTTTCAGCAACCAAATTTGTAAAGTTTTATTTTAAAAACTGTCTACTTTTGAGAATGGAGTTAGGCAGTTGCTCTCCTAGATATCTTTAGGAGAATAAATTGACACATTTCTGGAGGCCAGTTTGGCGGTATTTCTGCAAAAGATTTGAAAACATTTAAATCTTGTCAGCCGGCTATTCCATTTCTGGGGATGTGGCATAGGGAAGAAATTATGGATTCTTGCAAAGATTTCTGCACAAGGCTGTTCATGTCTATGTTGCATGCAACAGTGAAGAAAAATGACAACCTTATTATGGTTCTCAATAGTTGTATTAAATAAATTATGATACATCTACCTAACTGAACACCACACAACTATTGATTGCCATATTGTGCATGAGTACTTAACTGCATTAGGGTAATGCATGTGATACTTTTTTTAGTAGGAAAAAAATGAAACTGTATTAGATGTAAGATTTCAACTGAGTATTAAAAAATTGTATGAGTAGAAAAAATACTTGAGGGATCTTCACCAGTGTTAATGGTGTTTATCAGTTAGTAGTGTGATTGTGGGCGATCTTTGTTTTCTTTTTATATTCCTCTGTGTTTTATAATTTCCTACAAAGAACTTTACAGCTTTTAAAATAGAAAAGAATTTTCAAGTTGAAATTGTTTATTACATCAGTAGTGTTCAGTTATATGAAGTATACTTCATATAACAGAAGTAATTTAAAGTATATAATTGCCACATTTCTGCTATGCTAGATAAAATAATTAAAATGGTAGCAGGCATTTGCTGTTACAGACTTGTAGACAGTCGAGCTTTTAAAGTGAGGCTAAGTGACATTGGAGTCCTTTCCAGAAACTATTCTCTACTGTTGGTAGCAGCATAAGTGCTTTAATTAATCAAGACAAAATGTTTTCAACCAGAGATAATTAAGTATAAGAAGATGATTTTGCAGCCAGATATGTGGATGGTTTATATGAAAGAGATGGGTTTCCCCTTGTTAGGTTCTTTCTAATATTTTAACCCAGATGTATCTGGGAAAGAGAGGAGAGTGGCAGGGAAAGTTTCAAGCAGAGACCAAACAACCAGAAACTTCAGCTAATGAGAAATTGTTCTGCCATCGGTTTTAGGAGAGAATGAGAAAGCTCAAGCACTCTTAGTTGAGAATTGCTCATAACCAACTTCCAAGATGTTTCTCAAGGTGTTGCCAGTTCAAACTAGCCTCCAGACTTTCTACATCAGTATTTGTCATTCTGTCTATTGAAAATAATTCCTAATGGTAAGTCTGAAATTCCAGAAGAATTTTCATTATCAAATGAAACAAATTAAATTATATTCCATACTCTACTTACTGTGCAGAAGGAAGGGAAGAAAGGAGGGAGAGAGGAAAGGAGAGAGGGCAACTACACGCCTGGGAAGACTGGACCCAATCCAAAGCCTCACACATCAGTGTCAGGGATCTGGCTTCCAAGGGTCTGATACCTCTCTGTACAGTCTGGTCAAACGCCCAGTATCCTATTCTGTCTGGAAGTTCCCTCGGGGAGTGAGAGTCTTGCTGCCTCAGAGCATCCCCCACCTCTAGCTGGCATAGTAGGCTTGTAGACATCTCATGGCGTTCCCATTCCTTGTCCCCTGTAAGTCACTTCCCCTACTTTATATCAACAGCAAGAGACTTCCTTTCCTCCTAAATGCTCTTCTGGGATTAGCTAATGAACTGTCTAGGCAATTCCGGTCATACATGTTTGGGTGGTATTTAGTGACAGGAATGATTCCTCTTTTGGCATTTGGAAATTTTACTAATTAACAAAGACTTCCCCTTCTTCTCCTGGTTCTGACAGATACTTAGAGGGGAAAGAAGAAAAGGCAATCTATTTCTAAAGTGACTTGACTGAGTAAGGGGGTTTTGGCTTAGAAGCAGAGACAGAGGTTAGTCAATGACCAGATGATGGCAACCATGGGTCTCAGGAGGTTATACTGTCATGTGACTAAGCCTGTGTGGCTTATCTGTGGGTCTCAGCATATGAGGAAAAACAGGAGAGTTAAGGAGGCCTGTGAAGAAACATCTCTCTTACATTATTTTTATATATATTTTAGATGCCAAGGCAGAGGCAATGTAAAATGAATGAGCAATTTCACATTTTTGAGAGGTCAGTGCATTAACTCTAAATCTTCACTAGACTGCAGGGCTCATTTGGAGGCTGCTAGATTCTTACCTCCCATGAACACCTAGAACTGAGTTCCCTGTCCCCCAGTTGATGTGTGCACACACACACAAATACACAAACACACACACACCTGGTGTAAGGCAAAAACAAGTCAAAAGCAAACAGTTCCTGCAGTAGGGCAGCATTCATCTTGCTGCACCCAGGTCTCTTGTGTTGTGGTTTCTGACTCCCGGCTTCTGAAATGCATGTGCCCAGAGAATTGGTGCCTGCCTGAGGGAGATGGCTGATCTGAGATTTCTGTCCGGTACGTACCAGGATTTCCACCCCAGTTAGGTTTGCTCCTTGAAACTTAATTTCTGCTTGTGGAATTCTCCTGCCCAGCAGACCCCTAATTCATGCTCTGCTGGCTACTGAGTCTAGCTGCTGTTTGTATCTTGGTGAGGAAGTCACACCTTAGATTTGGCAGTCATAGTAACTGCTGCACATACTTAACCAGAAGGTATGCACTTACCTTAACAGATACCTTACTTTAGAGCTTCACTCATATGAAAACGCTTGTCTCCCCAATTTAGAGGGCCTCTCATCTCCCTACCTATGTTGATCTTTCCCAGATACCAGGGACCCCATCTCCTCACCTTTACATATTACTGCCCAGATGGACTAAAAAGCTTCTGCCTTCCCTGCACTCCTCATACAGGCTCTTTTTTGATCCTTTCTCAACTTAGCTTTTTTCTGAGATAATTTACTCTCACCTTTGCAAAAAGGAGCTATATGTAATTTTGAATGGTAAACACAGTCCAGTGAAACTTTTAGTAAATCAAATATCTGTTTAGTGTAAATCATAACTAATAAGACAGAGTAGTCGGGTGTAATGGTCATAGGTTTTGGAATGAGTGAGAACTGCTTTCTAACCCACACTTTTAAAAGTGTTATCTTGGACACATTTCTTAACCTCTGTTAGCCTATTTGTTCATCTATGAAAGAGAAATAATAATTTGTGCTTCATTGGGTGGTTAGAGGATCAAGTGACATAATGCACGGCAGGTAATAGTTGACAAAGCTCCTGACGATTGAATTCTGTTTTCCCCTCTCCCTTTGTAGGTAGCCAGACAGATGTGTATGGGTCTTGCCCTGCCCTGGACAAGGTCCTCCTGCTCTCCACCTGCCCCACTGTCACCAGATGCCAGAACACATCCCAAGCCCCTCCTGTTGATGGTTCAGTCTCCTGCTGTATCAGGGCCAAACAAGATGTAAAAAGCCCTGCAGGCCTCCAGACCACCAACACAGGTTGGCTGCAGGCGTACTAATACCCAGAAGGTGACCCTGAGCCACCTTGGGGTTTGTTATACCATAAATAATTATAATAAATTTACACTGCGATTTTGGCCCCCCTGGGTTTCACTGTGTACTTATGGGTAAACAACTGGTGAACACTAGGAAGGTGGTTAGATAGCCTGAGACTGTCATCAGCCTGTCAGTGGAATGATGTAAGATTCAGGGAGGGACTTCCCGCCATTTTAAAAACCAACCTGAACCGTCATAGTGGGTCTGCCTCCAGTTTCCAGACAGCCCGCTCTTTGCCCTTCTCCAGAGTGTACTTTGGCATTGCTAAATACACTCCTGATGCTTAAGTCCATCTCTTAATTGAATTCTTTCCTTCAAGACAGAGAACTGAGGCCTAAATGAACTAGTAACACCTGTTCCTAACTTACTTGATACTTTGGATAATTTAAATGTACAGTGTATAATATTGTGGGAACCACAAGAAGGCTGCCCCAAGATGTGCTATTGTGACATGTAGATTATTTTAAGCTGAAAAACCATCAAGGCCCAAAAGACTCAGGAAGACACTTCATCTCCTGCAACTGCACAGAAAGATCTGGATGGACGGTCTACCCCACGAGGAGAGCTATGTGGCTAGGTCTGTCAAAATTCCTCTCTGTGGCCCATTGTTTCTGTGGCCTATCAAGTATTTTGTTTACCAAACTTGACTCTTCTCATAGTCGTGTGAATTACTTCCCTTTTCCTTTGGACTCAGACCCCTGCCCCCTGAGCCCTGGTTCAGGATGACATATACACTTCATCCTCCCTTAATGTCTTTGGAACCCATGTCCATGGCTTCCCCATGCACTAAATTTTGGTTTTTTTCTCCTGTCGATCTGTCTTGTGTCAGTTTGATTCTCAGACCAGCTAAAAGAAGCTTAAGGGGCAGAGGAAATTTCTTCCACCCCAACAGTACTCATGTAAGTTCCATGAAAGCCAGAACTGTATGTACTCCCCTAGAGCTGAGCACATATTGGATGTTTAGTAAATATTTGTTGAATGAATGGATGAATATGAATAATTTACAAGATCACTCCTACCTTATATTGTTTCTTCAACACTGGTTGATCACCTATGACACTGGGTTTCCAAATCATGCCATCACTGATCTCTGCCTTTGCCCAGGGAAGTGACTAGTACCTGCTCTTGGATGAATTACTTAGCCTAAGGATGCCTCACCTGCAGCAAGTTCTCTTGAGCAAGCCTGTTGCCTGCTGGATTGTCCTGCTTTCTACACTCTCTGTATAAGAAGGAGGCTGGGGACCTGGGCAATTCTCCTACCCCCATCCCTAATCCCTGGCAGAACAGCTCAGTCAGGCAAAGTGATGGTGATGTCTGCAGTGCTCCTGATCCAGCCCCAGGACCCTTCCTAAAGGTGGGGAGAGCTCTGAGCTCAGGCCAATGTATCCAGCAGGTGCAGAGGGCCTGAGGCCCATGATACTTTTAGAGCCCCCCCCCCACAGAAATGCTTTGATTTTAATTTCTTTTAAAATCAAGAGAAAATGAATATAATACTGCTTATATAATGATTCCAGCCTGAATTACATTAATTTTTATGCCAACACAGTCATAAAATATAATTTTTTATCTTTTTTTTTTTAGAGAGAGGAAGAGGCCCAGGAGAGAAAAAAGCAACCAGGGCTCATGCAAGTCAGAGTATGGCCCTGCGTGCCCCAAGCAGCACAGCAGAACAAGCAGGCATCGCGCTGCCCTGGGAGGAGCTGCTTCTTCAGGCAGCTTCCCAGAGAAAAGCAAGCCCTGCAGGGAGGGGGGCAAACCTCCCTTTGGAGGCAGAAGGGCTTCCTACTCTCCCCAGCTTCTTACATAAGGCAAATTCTGGTATGGCATAGTCTCTCCCCTCGCTCCCAGACTCAAAATAAGGAAAAACCACAGTATGATCTCACTCTTTCTTCCCCCAAATAAGACAAACCCAGCTGTGACCTCATCCCCTGACTCTAAAGTAAAGAAAGCTCACCAGTGACTTCACCTCCTCTTCCCTCAAGGGTCAAGCCCATGACCGCCCCTCAAATCCATCAAGATCAGGCATGATGCCAGTGCCTCTCCCCCACCCGCTTGGCAGATGACACATTTCCACCCCACTGCTTCTCAGAAGTGGCCCTGCCTGAAGGTGTGCGTGTCTGGCTGGGGGCCATTTCCTCTTAGCTACGGGGCAAACCCTCTGTCTGCAGGGCAGCTCAGAGTTCGGGGGAGGGTGGGGGGTGTGGGCAGAAACTGTGACTCAGCGTGCCCGACTGAAGAGAATTTATGCAAGGCTCAACAATAAATAAGGAGTTTTTAGGCAAGTCTGGAGGGCAAGTTAAGTCAACTGAGGATGAGAAACTAAAAAGCAAAAGGGGAAATTCAGAGCTAAGAAATTCCTAGAAAAGAATTCATGGCCTTGGCCAGGGTAAGAAGGTTGCTTGAGTTGACGGAGCTCCTAGGCAGGCCTGGCCTCAGACCTGCAGCTGCTCACGGCCCTGCAAGCACTGGGGAACCCGGCCATCTGCCAGCCTTCTGATCTCCCCTGCTGGCACTGGGTCCTCCTTCTGTAAGAGGGAGAATGTCAGGCCCCTGACAGGCAGCCCAGGTGTGCACGAGGGACTCAGCATCCAGGGAGTAATAGTATTTGACTCTGCAGTCCAGATTTAACTTGTAGAAAGGAGCAGAATGGGGAAGAAGCTAACCTTGTAAATCAAAAGTCTACTGGGCTAGTGGGGAAGGTGTGCATGTGTGGGGGCAGGGGCTTATGGGAACTTTGTACTTCCCACTCAATTTTGCTGTGACTCTAAAACTGCTCTAAAAAATAAAGTCTGTTTTTTAAAATTGGCTGAGATTTTTTTAGGTCTCTTCTGTAGCCACAGACCCTTGGCTAGTATTATGCAGAGGTTTATACTAGCTCAAGAGAGAGACCAGGTAAACAGGCGACTTAAGCCATCATAATTGTAAGAGCTTCAAGAAATGTAAACTTCCCTCTTCCTCACACCTTTGGCATATTTCTGGGTGTTACAATTCCTTGACTGTGCGCAATTGCTTTGCATTCTACAGCTAGGAAGAAAGCTATAAATACTTATCTAGAGATAGACCCTAGCATATGAACAGCCAGTAGATGTATTCTTGCAAATAAGGCTTGTATTCTAACTCAGTTTCTCTATCTGTGAAATGAGGATAACAGTATTATGTTTCTGACAAGATGTCACATGTGTCAGTTTTCAGTGAAATCTTTGCCATCCTCCCTATTTAAAAGAGCCACACCCTCCTCTCCTCAACGCTCACCAGGGCTTCCTGGCACCTTCCTTGTTTTGTGTTTCTACAAAGCATTTATCATTATCTGTATATTATATATTTTGCTTTTAAAGTTCTTTTTATCTCCCTTTGAATGTAAATTCCATGAGGGCAGGGATTTTTTGTCTGTTTTGTTTTGTACTCTCAGCACCTGGAACATTTTCTAATATACAATAGGTCCTCAGTAAGTATTTATTGGGTGAATAATTCATATAAAGTGCTCACCACAATGGCTGGTACAGGCCAAGTATGTAATACACATTAACTATTATTATTTGTATTATTCCAGGCAGCAGCTTCCAAGAGTGAAGAATGATGAAATTCCAGAGAGGAGAGAAAGGGATTCAGAAAAGAGAATTAGTGAGGATGCAGGTACCTGATCACAGACTTCCTGAACAGCGTAGTTTTGTTGTAGGCTGAGCCTACAAGTTTGGGTGTCTGAATGGCTCCATGCCAGGCTCCCGAAATAAATCATGGGACCCCCGTATACTGATGGTTCATTGTGTCCAAATCAGAGGGCCTTTAAAACGATGTGCCCTTTCGCCAACCTATTCATCTTTTTTTTAATTCTTGGAGCAGAACCTGGTGTAGGCCAGCTGTGCTTTCCACTGCAATTCTAATCACAAGCATTGCACAGGAAATACAAAGAACTGCCCCAAACCAGCTCCAGTTAGCCACCCCACAGTAGTACCACCAAGAGTGTGCCAGGCTATACGAACTAAAGCAGAAACTCAGAGGGACCACAGAGCAACTGAGTGGAAGCTCCAGGCAGGTGGAACTGAGCTACCTCAGGCAGCAGGAGTCAGCCGAGGTAGACAAAGCTCTCAGGGCATGCTGATAAGGAAGGTTCCTGTCCCAGGAGCTCACAGACTGTACAAAGTCAAACTCAGTCAACAGTCTGCTTTCCATCTTGGTTCTTCCAAAATGTGTCTCCATTGCCTCTCTTCCTACAACACACACACACACACACCAAATCCTCCTATAGCAAGCTCTGTTTTCTTATTGAAATGCTCTGCTAACCCTCAAAAGGGAAAAGAGAAACTCTTCAAAGTCAGGACGAGGGTAACATTGTCCTGATGCTCTGGCAGGGCCAGTGCGAAATCATCTGGACTCCCCATCTCATCTCCTACCTGGCTCGCACAGAGTTACACTCCTGGACAAGAAAGCTAGGAGCTGGGCTAGCCTGAGGGCAATCTGTGAAGTCCAGGCAGGCTGCCCTGGCTTGGCTTTCCCAAATGAGACAGCTCTAGGGAGGTGATTTCGAGAGACAGGGCTACAACTCTAGTGTCTTTCTGCAAACTGTAAAAAATTGCTTCCTCCGGGCCCTTGGATTGGACAAGTTGTGATTTCTCAAGGCTGAAGCCCCTCTGAGCCTGCTGAGAGAAGCAGGGCTGTATTTCAGCCCATTCACATCCCTCCCCCTTGGTTGGCTGTCTTTGTGCAGGAGGGGAACTGTACACCTGTACCTGGTGGGTGGCTGTGTGAAGAGGAGGTGTCAGGGGGCTAGCAGGGACGTGAAAAACAAAATGCCTGATTGATTCTTACTCTCCACACTCCTGTTCTTTTGCAACTGGAGTTTACCCTGTTGCTGGGTCTCCTCTAGAACATGCTAACCTCCTAGTCTTTCTGCTGGTGCTGCCCCCTATCCAATAGCCAGCTGTGCTAGAGGCCTGTGGTGCCAATACTTAAACTAGGTTGAACTAGGAAGAATGCCTTTCATGGATTTAAAGATTGAACAAGTAAGTTAAAAGGCCATTTGGAGAGTGTCAAAGTGGTGTCATGGAAAAGCCAAGGATATGGGATCAGCTGACCTGGAACGGTGGTGTGATAAGTGTCAACTTGACAGGGCCAAACTGTATTTCCCAGAATTCCCCTCCCTGCATGTTTCCCACAGAGTGGCCACAAGAGATATTCTTCTGTGAGATTTGAAGGGGAGAAGTGAAGCAGTAGCTACTTTGCAGCTCACACATTGCCACTAATCTGTCGGCTCTTATCATTGGCTCTCCAAACAAGCGTCTTATTGCTGTTCTTGCCTTCCCTCAGCTCTCCACTGTGTGAGCAGTCGCTACTGCCCACCCATCTCCCCCACCACCCCATTCCAAACTTTCTAGCTAAATCACTTACATTCTTAGCAGACAGCTAATTAAACCAAGTCTGTTACTGGGACTTCACTTCCCTCCCCTCCTGGATGAAATTCCTGAATTTTCTCAGGGCCTTTGAGAAACAGGGCTTTTATGCAAAGAAAGGGTGTGAGTAGAGTTTGTGTACATAAAACCAGGCTGGTGGTGGGAATATGTTGGAGTGGTTTCCTCTAAATGTTAGCATGACTGGCACCATATACTCTATTTGGATACATAGTAAAGGTGATTATATATGACTTTATTAGCAGAGAATAGAAATACCTTAAAGAAGGCCTCCACTGTTCAAATTCTTTTCCTGTTTTAGGGATTTGCTGGGCCATGGGGCTATTGAGATAAGAAGTCTTCTTACCACTACCTGCCAGTTTATCCTCAGCTCCATCTGCACACTCCACTCCCACCATCCATGCATACACTCTCTCCCTTTCATCCTGCTGTCATCCTGCTTTGTGATCACCCTGACCTCCATCTACCTTGTCATAAATGAACAAAGGGGTATGAGCTATCCCAGGACAACTTGACACAGAAAAGATGTCTCTCTAAAATCTCAGAATGTCACAATGAAATAGTTGAGAAACAGTATGATGCATTGTAGTGGTTTTTCTAAAGTCCATCTCCCTGGAAAAAATTTTGAACATTTGACTCATTCACTGAAAGTTTGGGAGAGCTAAAGGCGGAGGGAAAAAAGAGAAAGAAGAGTGAATAATTGGCTTCTTTTTGTCCATAGTATCTGATTCAGGTGCCAAAGCTCATGAATCTTGGAATACACTCAGCTATGATCATGGGTGATTCTCCAAATGAAGAGGCCAAACGCTGGCAAAACAAAAGTCAGATTTGGCCCACTGCATTCCTGCTCTAATGGATGCTGAGAAATGGACGCTCCACAACCACCCACAAATTTCCTGGTACTGCTGCTGTCATCGCAAAATCCTGGCTCCTTCAAAGAATCATCCCTTGCCCCTGCCAGAGAAAGCCAGCCTTTAAAAGAAATTAAATCCAAGGTCACTTACTTCCACATAAAGAGAAAATTTTGTCAGCTGCCAAAATGCATTTTTCTAATGTACTGTTACTCAATAACTTAAGCCTGGCGTGCTGGGCAGAGTCCAACTTGGGTAATTCCATTCTCCCAACCAAATTTCCCCAAGGAGTTTGAACTGGAAATGACATTATTCTTCATTTCTTCAGCTACTCTCTTACTAATCAAACTAATGCTTTTCATCCCAAAAGCATGATAGGGATACAGGGATGGAATTTCTAAAAGGGGATTATTCTTAAGAATTTGGTGATGAGAGATTTCATTATATAAATTTATTAAAGTTCTTTGGAAGTCAAGTCTAGTCTCATATATTCAACAGTTACTAAAGTACATGCCAAGTACTGTTCTCAACATTATAGGTGTAGCAGGACACAAGAACAGGTTTCTGCCCTCAAGAAATAAATATCAGAATTAGTGTATGAGATGAGTTTGGAGAGGCAGGAATCAGATCATTTAAGCCATGATATGGAGTTTGGATATTATTTTGTTTGTTTGATTTTTTTAGTTTAATTGTCAGTATGTCCATCCCTCCTACTAGATTATAAGCATCTCAAGGATAAAAACAGTTGGTTTGTTTTTTTTTTGCCTTTGCCTTTGCCTTTGCTCAAGGAGTTTGGATATTATTATAAGTACAGTTGGAAAGTGTTAGAAGATTAATATGATCAGATTTGTTTGTTTTTATAAGATGACCATGAAGGGGAAGAACCACTTTTTAGGATATCTGTGAGCCAGGACCCTAGCCTTCTGCTATATTCCACTACAGTTACATCATTTTGGAGTCAACATGACTGTGGCCATATTTTCCTCCCTGCGAGGCTCACACAGCATTGAATATTGGTTAACTCAGAGGCCCAAGGAGGCCAAAGCCATGATGTGACCATTGCACTGCTCCACCATAAAAGCTTCCTCCCTCTTCCTGCCCAGCTGGCTGTATGTCATGGGCTCCCTCTGGATACATGGGACACCAGACAAGAGAAGGCAAACAAAAAAGCATTAGCTCCTGTCCACTGCTTCGGGAACTGCCCAGACTGTAGAAGGTAGTTCTATGGCAAAATTAAGGAGCAGGAATACCTATATATATGACTTACTGAATGGTGGCATTCTTGGAAGAACATTACCATTAACAAAGAATACTTGAAAATGTTCTATTTATTGCCCACCCTGTGAATGGTGACAAATACAAAGGAGAAAGTCCCATAGAAACTCAGACTAGAAGGGGACGTTAATGGTCATCAAGCCCAGCCCTCCACTCAATATGAGATTCTTCTATGCAATCCTAACAGTGAGTCTGCCAATGTTCTATTCTCCTCCTATGTCAGATGGGGGCCAGATAAGTGGCAATTGAATTGCATGTTGTTCCGTTGGCTAGGGAAGGTCATTGACCTATTGTGGTCTGAAGAGCCAAAGGGCAGATTTAAAAAGTCACGTCTTAAAGAGAAGCCAAGGTCACAACCTGGAAAGAAAGTGGTAAATAAGTTTGCCAACTCAGAAGCAAGAGGGAACATAAGGGGTACAGAGCCAAACAAGAAGATACCTAGGATACTGATGAATGAGGAATATAAAGTAGGTGGACCAGAGATGAGCAAGTCCAGAGAAATTCATAAGGGTGTGTGCTGTTTCTCATGGTGGAATTTTTAACACAGTTCTCACACAGGTTTGTATGATTGTGCTTAGTAGTTCTGGAGGGGCAGAAGGGAACTAATGTCCTGCTTCTAATAAATTGTCATGCCTCACATGGAAGCCCATTCATCATTAGAAAGTGCCAGTGGTCAGAATATTTTCTGTATCCTCTTTCCTCTGGCCATAAATCTGTTCTTGCATGACGTACAGAGCAAATCTAATTCCTTTTCCTTAAACAATCCTTCATATAATTAAAAACAGCTCCTAGGTCCTCCTTCAGTATTTCCTGCTCTAGGCTACACATGCCCAGATTCCTTCAGCTGGTCTCAGATGGCAAAATTGCATAGATGCCAGACTTCCAAGTTGAAAAGGATTTCAAAATTCAAGTCGAGATCTCCCTCTGCCCAGGAGGAAGATGTGGTTTAGAGAGGTGAAATGCAGCTGGGTGGGGAGTGGATTTCGTCCAGCATCACCTGAAAGTGGCAGATCTGAAATCTGGATCTTTTATTCCCAAGTGCAATGTTTTCTCCATATCTTTCAACACCTCTTACTGCCCCTCTCACCTTCCTCTGTACTCATTCCAGCTTCTCAGATTTTTTCTTTAAATGTAGTCCCTGATGCTGACCCCACTTGCAGATGTGGTCCAACTACCAAGATAATAAAGCAATTGCTATCTGCTTTATCCTAAACTCTATACATGCATTAATGCTGATGTGATTACTTTAGATTTCTTTGACAGGCCCTGATCATTCTTACTGAGCCTGGAGTTAACTAAAACCATTTGTACTAGTTTTTATTTTTAACCCAAAATGTGTCAAGGAAGATACTTTCCACCTTCTATTGGGATGATTTGGTTTTACTTTAACCTAGATGGAGGATTTTGTATTGAACCCTCCTAAATATGTCCCTGTTAGTTTAGATATATCATCCTCCTGGTTGGGATATTTTTGAATGTCACTTCTCCTATCAGACATATTAACTAACTATCCACATTTTATGATATACATGACTCAACAAGCACACTGTGGCAAAGACAGTTCTCTCCAAATATGCCATGTACTCCCCTACTTTGCCCAGATTCTGTTGTAATTGTGTTGGAGCCATGGGACTTCCTCTGGCCAACAGACTGGGAATGAAGGTGATGTCACTTCTGGGCCAACTCATGTTCGAGCCTGTGTGATTCTTCTATTCTTATATCTCCCTTTTACAGAGACAATGGGGGCCACCCATGACTATGGGGGTGGCTTACAGGAGGCTGTGGAAATACATTGAGGACAGTTAACCATATTCTAACCAAGTTTCTATACCCAGAGACAAATTCAACTTATCACCCAAAGACATCATAAAAGACATCATTTAAATGCCCTGTTAAAATTCAAATACATTAAGTCCCAAAGACCAGGGTAATCCATGGAAGGTTTTTAATCTTGGGTGTGGTATAGTCAGATCTGGTTTTAGAGCAGCATCTGAGTAGGGAGTGAATTGGAGGGAGCTAAGATCAGAAGCAGAGAGAGCAGCTACGTTCATGAACATCCAGAAAGGAGTTATGGTTACAGGAGCCAATGTGAGCTTGCAAAAAACCGAGTTCTGTCACAGTCACCTCATCTCTACCTATGCCAGGGCTGCTAGACTGGTGTGTCAGAGATATGCCCACATCCACAGTTCTGACCCTGGCTCTTGCCTGCTCCTCAGCCCGCTGCCACCCCATTCATCTGCCTCTAGCCTCTTGTGCCTTCAGATTTACTTCAGTGCCTTGAAGCATCTCTGATGCTGGACTTTTACACAAGCCTTCCTTCTGTTTAGAATGGTTTCCTATCCTGCCTCCTTTTGTGGTCTAATTCTTCAAACCTTAAATCTCAGTTTTCTCAGAGAGGCTTCCCCTGATCCCCTAAGCTAAGTAAGATCCCCTTTCTCACACCATCTGCCCACACCCTTCCCCTTCCAGAACGTTCAGGACTTTTGCAATCACGTCTTACAAAACCACTTCCTGTCTCTTTGAGACTAAAAATTCCTGGAGGACAAAGGCCATGTCTATAGTGTTTACCAGGGAGAACTTAGGACAGTGTGAAGTAGGTGTTCAAATAATATTTGGTGAATCGGATTTCTAATAATTTGTTCTGGAAATGTGTCAGAAATCAGTGCTAAATTCTTAGCAATTACAGAACCTCCCCTTTTTGTCCTCTGCCCTTCTCCAGATTCTGGGGAGTTCCTCTTTCCAGCAGAGTTCCTCAGAGATGACCCACAGCAATTCTTGCAGTTTTCTGGGGTTGTCATTGCCCTGGGGCAGGGATCTGAGAACTATAGCCCAACCCATAGCCCAACCCGAATGTGGCTAGCTGCCTGTTTCTATAAAGCTGCATTAGAACACAGCCATACCCACTCATTCCCAAATTACCCATGGCTGCTTTCACACTACAAAAGCAGAGTTGATCAGTTGTAACCAAGATCATATGGCTCCCAAAGCCTAAAATATCACAAAAAATTACAGAAAAAAATTGCTGACTCTTAGTGTAAATATTTGAACTCATTCAAGCTAGGTTATTTCTTTCTGTCACCTCATCTGTATGTGGCTTCTTTTCCTCTCATCTTTGATTTGCCTTTACAATTTGATATTTATTGTTTCTATTTAAAAGTTCAGAACAAAGTAGATAGCTGCTACTGTCATCTACTGACATGTATCTTCTGCCCCATGGAGCCTCTTCCACTTTTATCTTTTCTTTTTAATAACAAAGATCATTTATTAAAAACAGAAATCAGTATTTTTGTTTTTTTGTTTACTCAATTAACATTTTCTTTTCTTTTCCAGTTTTATTGAGTATAATTGACATAAAACTTGTATAAGTTTAAGCTATACAACACAAAGATTTGATAGATGTATATATTGCAAAGTCATGACCACGGTAAATTTAGCTAACATCCATCACCTCTTCCACATTTTTTTCCTTGTTCTACTCATGTGTAACAAAGCCATTTTATTGCCTTTAAAATTTTCACAAGACCCATTTTACTTCCAGCTTCCTTTTGCGAGTTATAGTCATTCTTGCTTATGTAGTCCTCCATAAATTACTTCTCTCTCATGATTGGGCCTTTCAATTAGACTTGTGAATTTTTCTTTTTTCTTTTACAGAGATTTTCAAATGTTATCTTAAGAGTTTTGAGAACATGTCAGTCAGAAGCAGCCAAGATGCCCCTCCTCAGCAATTTTGGACTCCCGGATGAGAATCCATTCCACTTCTACTATTCCCCAACCAGTTCCCCACTTGGTCAGTATTATGGGTTGAATTATATCCCCCCAAAAAAGATATCTTGAATCCTTAACCCCTTGTACCTCAGAATGTAACCATTTTTGCAAATAGGGTCTTTACAGAGATAATTAAAAGGAGGTCATAATCCAGTAATAATAGTATCTTTATCTCCAATAAGGAGGAGAAATTTGAACACAGAGACAGACACACCACAGGGAGAATGCCATATGAGCAGGAAAGCAGAGGTGGGGGTGATGCATCTATAAGAGAACGAACACCATAGGCTGGGAGCAAGTCCCCAGAAGCTAGCTTCAAGGCGTGGAACAGATTCTTCCTCCCACCCTTCAGAGGGAACCAATCCTGCTGATACTTGATGGCGGACTTTCAGCTTCCTGTACTGTGAGATAATACATTTCTGTTGTGTGGGTCATCAGAATTTGTGGTACTTTGTCAACAGCTCTAGCAAACTAATGCACTCAGAATTAGTTCAAAGAGCAGTTTGCCAGCTGATTCCAATGTGAACTCCACCTCATTTCCCCTGGTTCTGCCTGCTCTAGCTCCTCCCACAAGAGTCCCTTGTTATCCCACTAAAGATTCTTAGACTGGAGACCAAACCTCCAGATATTTTCATTTCACCAACTCCAAGGTGGAGCCTAGGAATCTGATTTTATTTAAGCCCCAAAGGCAATTCTGAAGCATCAGATGTAGGGAGGATTTGACTGACTTTGTGTAATTCAGTCTCCTTCCTGACCCCAGGGCCTTAACACAACATCTGAGAACTAATAGACCCACTTCTGCAGCCAACCTCTGCCAGGATCAAAGCCCCAGTGGCAGCCAGTCGGCTCCTGTGCTGCCTGGTGTCCCTCAGGTGCCCATCCCCAGGAGCAGGTCTAGGCCGGGGTCCTACCATTCCCCCACACCCTTGCCAGCCCTTCCCCTGAGAAGAGCCCAGACCCTAGTCCCCATTCTGGTGGCTGGGCCACTAAACTCCGAGGACAGAGCTCCCAAATGACTGCTCACTCACCTGCCTCTTGAGCACCTCTTACCCTCAATTTTCCACCCTGATGCTGTGGTCAGATGGGGACCCAAACGCACAGCTTGGGAAATATCCTCAGTGACTGTGTCCTGCCTCATGCAGGGCCTCCGCTGTCCTCTAGGGGAGGTACAACCAGACTGCCTTTCCCTCCCAAGCTCAGCCACTGTTCGGGTAGTACAGTGTGCTAGCCCCTGCGCTGCATGCCAGGTAGGTACATGGTAATGACTAGGCCATGTCCCTCTTGGCTTCAGCATAGGCTTACCATCTAAGGGGGAGCCCAAAAGCACGTGGCTGCACGGATCTATGTGTACAGGGTTCTCAGGACACAGGGGCAGAACACCTGGCCCAGGGTCCGGAGGGGTGGGAGTTGGGGAGGACAACCTGAGGAAACCCCCTTTAACACCAAGGCCAACATATGTATACACATATATTATATATTATAAAGCCCCTTGTATACTACCTATAGATTGTATAAAGGGAGTTAGCAGGGGCACCCCTAGAAATGTTTTGGAGGAGCTGTAGCCTCCTCATAATTTCTAGCATTCCCCTCACCCCACCTCAGCAATCTCAGCAAAATTAAAAACTAACATTATTTAATATTCACTATATACCCAGAACAGTTCTAAGCAACTTAACAACCGTTCTCTCATTTAATCAAAAACCCCATGTGGTAGGCACTGTTATTATCCGAGGCTTATATGTAGGGAAACTGAGGTACACAGAGGTTGAGAATCTTCTCCAGGTTCACAAAGCTAAGGGGTGCCGCTGGGACATGAACTCAGACAGGCTGATCCAGGAGCCATGACTTCATCCTGCCTTCCTGACAAAGAGAAACAGTTTGCCCAAGCTATGCCAGCAGCTTAGAAACAGGGACTCTGGTGTCACTCTGTCCCCGGCTTAAACCGGATGGCCACCACTAAGCCCCTCTAGGGGCATTCTAGAGTGCCCTCGGGGATGAGTCCAAAGGAGGGAGGGGCTGGGGATCAGGACGCAGGACGCAGAGGAGAGATCTTCAGGCCCCAAAGCCGGAGAGGACGTGATGGTTTCTGGGAAGAACAAGTAGCTGGAGGGGTGGGCAGGGGTCAAGGGCTCGGCAGCTCAATCCTACCCCACTAGGAGAGTCTTTCTCAGAAGACCAGCAGATTCCTGATGTCAGCCGTACTGAAGAACACACCCACATCCAGGGAAGCTTCCCAGCACGTACACCCAGGGAAAGTCTGGATGGATGAGCCTCAACTGACCCTCAGCCAACCTTCATCAGCTTTCTTACAAAAATAATCTTTTCTTATTCATAGTTTGCAGTTTTTCACACTTTAACAGGCAGCTTCTTCAACCTGACATAGCTGAAGTCTCAAGGCTAGAACCCTTTGGCTCAGCCCTGAACTGCCCTTCCCCTAGTCCTGCCACTTGGGAGGGTCCTTACAGGCAGCCTGCAAGGAAATTAATCCCTGGATGGAATTATATGACGAGAAGTTTCTGGGAATGTAGATTTGACGCTGACAACTGAGGAACTCAGGACACTAAGCATCAGAAGGCACAAAAATTCTGCAATCCCAGGCATTTGATCTTGCTTGTGATGTAAGTCTTACCTGGACAGTTTTGGACAAATGCTCTCCTGAACAACCAGGTTATACCTTCTTATTTAAAGGACCATTAATCAGGACAACTTGGCACCTAATGTGTCAAATGAATGTAAAGAGGAAAGGCAATAATTTCCTCACTACAGGAAAGAGGAGATAGGAATCTGAAGAACACGATCTGGTACTGATTAGAAGTAAATTACCAGCTGATTAGATGGCTGTAAATACAAGGAGAGAAGCCTCAACAGGCAGCTGGATTTTGTAAGGAAGAGGGAAATTAGAGAGGGTATGGGAGGTGCTGAGCATCAACGGGGCTTGCAAGGAGAGTAGTGGTGGCTCTGTGCCACCAAGGTTTTTGAATCAGGAAGGGATTTCTGGGAAGTGTTCTGTAGATGGAGCCGGCACAGAAGGGTGGCCCTCCCACTCCCACGCCCCAAGCCCCAACCCCCATTGAGCCTGAAGGGGTTAAACAATCAAACCCGTATTGGGCAGCGTCTGGGAGGGGTGTTTGTTATTGCAACACAGAGAGTATCAACGATTTCTATTCAGAGGTGAAAATGTTTGAAGTTGTAGGCAATCTGGAAGCTTCTTGCTTCCTACCAAAAAGCCACTCTCATAAAAACCATTTTCACCCCTGCAGTGTACAGGGACAGAGACCATGTAGATTTCTTGTATAGTACAAGAAATGGCAGTGGGAGATGCCGTTCCCCCAAACAGGAGCTGGGTCAGTTTCTGGGGAGAGCAAGCACTGAAAGAAGAAGAACTTTAGCAGGAGGAAGGACAGACTGGTGTAACTAGAAAACTTAGGACACCCTCTGCGTATCAAAAGAGATCGCCTCTTCCTCTGGCAAATAGAGGGAGAGAGTTTGGCTGATCTAAGAGGAAGGGATGGATTGGGGCAGAAATGGGGGAGAAGGAAGATGACTGACTTTTGCTTTGGTGTTGGGTGTGAATTTAGCAAAGAGCGGACAGTGGATGCCTCAGTCCCATGGGTATTATTATTTTCAGAGCCCTGAGCCCTGCTCTACGAGCATCTGTAATCCCCAAGCAAGGCAGCCATGTGCCCTTATGGTCTAAGGAGAGAAGAGAGAGGATATTACAGCTGCTAGTTTAGCTCAGCTACACTCCAGCCTTCCTGTCTTTGGGTTCCAGCCCTCAGGCCGGGGTATGCCTCTCACCAGGAGGGAGCCACTGGGGGGACAATGGACCCAATGACCATATCAGCTCATTTGCACTTAGAAGGAACCATTCCAGTATAACATGGCAGAGGACATATGAAAGGATGTGTAAACAATATGGAATAAAGATAATGAAAAGGAGTTGGGGACGAGGTCTTCATTGAGCTTAAGTAAAGTCTTTTCTTTAGCAAGTCTTTCTTAGCTTCTGACTAAGGGTGTCACTAGTTCTTTAATATGGAGGCATTTTAGGTTATAACACACAAAACTGCTACTTAAAGCTTATTTTGTGGCTACCACTGAAAGAAAAAAAGAGAGGATCAATGAAAGATAAAAGAGGGGATGTGAACTCAACAGTCCAAGCAGGTTTATTGCTAAACCTGAGAGGGACCCCTCCGTCCTGGCCAGCAGAACAAAGGAAAGGGGTCTCTAATGGATCAAAAGGCTTTTTATGGCCAGGGTTTTTGGTGGGCTCTTTGAGAGGACAGGCCAGGGAAAAGGTGGGCTTGTGGCTTGCTGATGTGTCCTCTGGAGATTGCTTGTAGCCTCGGTAAGATGACACCTAGGTCTCTCTGAGATGGTGGGTGGGGCTTATTTGGAAGGTGGTACTCAGGTCTGGATTCTATCAACCACTTTTAAATGTTAACTGATACAATTAACTGTTTAGTTAACTGGATACAGTTCTCATTTCATATGTGGAGTTAGGCACTCTCAACAAATCTTTTGATTGGCTCTATAAAATTCAAAGGTAAAGAATCCCTCAAAGCATCTGGGAGTACACAAAACTGTCATTGGTAGTCAAGATTCCCATGTTCTGAGGGTAAATTCCAGGTAAGTGGGGGTGGGTGGGGGGTAGGGTGGGAAGAATGTTCCCAGCTTGGGGCAAATAACCATGTATGACTGAAATCAGTCAAGGGAAAGCACAGATTGGGAGAAACCCTTTTATTGGTCACAGTGGGGCCTGGCCCCCTCTGTCCCCTCCGCTGCTGCTCTTGCTCTGCCCCCAGGGTGCGCTCTCTCTTTTCATCCCAGTCTCTAGCCTGCCACCCCCACCCCCACCCCCACCCCCACCCCCAGCCATTGCAATCTCAGTGCCTGCTCACCTCTCCACCCTCCCCTTCTGGGAGGAACTCTGGAGGGTCCCCAGCGACTGACAGGCACCAGACCAATTATCCAGTGGAGGGGAGGAGAGAACAGCCTCTCTCCATCCTTTGCTCTAGGGGCTGTGGGATGCGGTGGTATATGTAAATATGCTAAGGCCAGGCAGGAGATTCTGGAAATTTACCCCACATCCCTCCTATCAAAAGAATCCTTAATAATGCTTGTGGTTATGTGGATCACAAAACCAGTATAAATCAGATTACTAGAGGGGCACACATTACTTAGACTGGCCAAAGAAAAATTCAAAGATTTGGTTTAACTAGTTTGGAGCCAACTTTTGGATGAGGACAGAAGTGGAACTGGGTTCATTTCAACTGGTGTTAACTGAAATGAAGGTTAACATGCCAAATGTCTGGATTGCTGACTAAAAATATGACAACAGATTGGAGAACTAAAGGGTGTGACTAAGGGGAAGTGGTGACACTGAAGAAAAGGGTGTAACAACAGGAGATCTAATGTTGAGAGCTGATTCTCTAATGTATAAAAAATGAGAAGAGAAAAGAAGGGGATACTGAGAAAATTTAAAAGGCTTTCAGCAAAAGCATCCTTTCTGGCAGCACCACCGCTCCTTTCTCTGCCCTCAGAACAATTCCTGGTGGTGCCTAGAAGAGATATATTTCAATAATCTCTCAAGTTCATTCACTCTTCCTTTGCTAAAGTAGAGGTGAGGATTGATTTATTATAGTTAACATTTGGTTCTCTGACCCAAGAAGTAAACCCACTTCTCTTAAGACATCCTGCTTTGTTTTCCTAAAGATAGCATTTAAATCCCAAGAAGCTGCAGTGTGCCCTAAAGGAGCCAGTTTAAAACACTGAGTCTGCTTAGATTCTGGGATTCTAAGATGAAACCGTTTATTAGTGAATCTTACATCATCAACAGCTGCCTAATTTTTCCACATAGTTTCTCTGTAATTAGAAAGAGATTGTGTTGGCTGGAAGTAAAAATACATCCCTGGCAAGAAACCTTTATCCAGGTAAGACTTTAGAGTTGCTTTGGCTAAACCATGCTCTTAAAAAATTCTGCTGCAAGGAAAAAAATATATAGTCCTTCCCTAAAAGTAATCCATTTAAATGCAATTCCCATCAAAATTTCAGCAAGTTTCTTTGTAGGGCTAGACAAGCTTATTCCAATATTTATATGGAAAGGAAGAAGCCCTAACATAGCTGGAACAACTTTGACAAATAAGAAATAAAGGAGAAATCACTCTTCCTGATGTGAAGGTCTAATATATAACTTCGGCATCAACACAGTGTGATACTAGTAGAAGGGAACAGGCACAAAGGTCAGTGAAACAGAGTACAGAACCCAGGTATGAAGCCACACAAATATGTCCAATTAATTTTGACTGTAAGTCGGGGAAAGGAAATCCTGGTACAATACCTCTAAAAACCAAAATCAGTCAAAGGGAGAAATAAAGTTTAAAATCCATTTATCGCTTACAAACTGCAGTCTGGGCCATTTCTCTCTCCTGCTCCAGCAGAAGCAAAACCGGCCCTCACCCTCACCTCTGGGTAGAGATAAGCCCTCCTTGACCAGGTAATTACCCATTGATCTGGAGATGAACTTCTCTCCACCCCTGAGGAATCATGCAAATGCACTAAAGCCACACTTCTTTCCATTTCTGAACACCTATTGACATGTAGATGTACTAAAGCCAGGCAAAATATTCTGGAAATATTACAATTTTACCCACATTGACAAAAGAGTAAAAGCAATTCAATGGAGGTGGAATAGGCGTGTCAACAAATGGTGCTGAAGCGACCAGACCTAAACCTCACACTTACTACAAAAATCAACCCAAAATGGAACATGGACTGCATATGAAAAACATAAAACTACAATGCTTCTAGAAAAGAATATAAGAGAAGATCTTTGGGACCTGGGACTAGGCAGAGTTCTTGGACTTGACATCAAAAGCATGATCCATAATAGGAAAAATTTATAAATTGGACCTTCATTAAAATTGAAAACTTTTGCTCTGTGGAAAATGCCATAAAAAGGGTGAAATGACAATTTACAAAGCAAAAGGAAATATTTACAAGTCACATATTCAACAAAGGCCTTGTGTCTAGAATATATGAAAAACTCTCAAAACTCAACATTAAAAAATAAAATGGACCCAGGGTATCCTTCAGTACCTGTTTTACAGCCTATGTTTTGGGGGCACCAGATTTAAGATCCTAGGGTGGGTAGGGAGAAGAGACAGGGGAAGGTTTGGGAAAATACAGATTCCTGTGCCTCACTCCAGAAATTCTGATTCCACAGATTTGGGTGGGGCCTGAGGCACTGCTTTTAAAGCAAGCTCCTCAGGAGATTTTTTTTTTTCCTTACTATAGTTTGAGGACTTCCACTACTGCTCAATCTAGCAAACTACAAAGGAAGAGCCTCATTAGAAAAACTGGGACTGGGCCACTTGTGCCCTGAAGGGGCAAAAACCAGAACAGAGAATATTTAATAAACACTCTTAATAAACCAGAAGTGCTATGAACCATTTCTAAGAGGCAGCCACTTTCTAGATTTATCAGGATGTGAATGGAAGTGCTGCCCGCCCCCCCAGCCCCCAACATGCATACACACATGTTTAAGTCACAGGCAGAGGAGAACTTGCTGCCTACAAAGAGATTCCAAAATAGTTCTCACAGCCCTGCTGCCCCGGAGGCCTGTGCCCCCTGGGACATGTTCACAAGGGGCTGTGAGAGCCCAGGAGAGGTCCTTTTCTCTGAGAGCAAGGCACACACTTTGGACATTTGGGGGAACTTATTCCTCAATGACCCAGTGTCTTTGGAGCCCCTCCATGAGCTGGTTCCTGGGGAACCCAGACAGCAACCCCAGCTGCTGCCGCCAAGGGAGAAGGCCTGCCTCAGGGATCTCTGATATCACTGTCTACTACCACCTTTCCTGCTCACTCATACATGATTACTGAGATTAAGAAGCAGCTCCTCCTCACCGAGTCACCAAATAGTCTATCTCTCTGCCTTCACCATTGTTTCCAACCCCTCACGAGTAGCAGGAGAGCCCCAGGACAAGATGGCATGACTAAGGGCAGACACAGGTTGAAGCCAGCCTCCCCTGAGCAGCTGGTGAATAAGAAGGCTGTGTCCACCCCTCTGAGCAATATGGACAGGGCCAGCCTGACAGAGAGAATGAGAAAACTGCCCAGGGGAAGATGAGGTAGGTAACCATCAGCCCATCAAAAAGTGAAGTGGCCTTCATTAAGATCAAGACCAGACTCAAGAGATGCTGCCAGGATGTAATAATGCCCCTTAGTGTCTAAGGCCAGGAAAGACCCACCCTCCAGATGCAGGCATCTGGGTATCTGAGATGGCCTTTCCTGCCCAAGGGAGCTGCTGAGTAGCTTTCTAGCTACCCTGCACAATCCAGGTCCCTGGGTGCTCCATCCTCTCTGCTGCTTTGTGTCTACTGTATCTCCTCTTCATCAAAACTGATGGGGGCTAATTAGTGTTGAAGCAGACTCCAGTTCACTTCCACTCCCCTCATTATTTATTTCCCTTTTGGGCTGAAGCCAAGTAACAAGCATTAATATTGCCCCGGCAGAGCAGGCACAGACACATGGAAACGTGCTCACATGAGCCACACTCCCAGGCATGCACACACATGCACACATATGCACTTGCACCCAGACATGTGCACACAGGTACTCATCCATACACACTCTCACACCTGCACAGGTATGCATCCACATGCATGTACACACACATTCACTCACCATGCACACATGCCACTATATGCATACACATACCCATAGGTGCACACATTCACATGGGCACACGCATCTGCTCCAGCTGCGGTTCGGCTGTGCAAAGTCTCTGCAGCCAGCTGTCTAGGAGCATCTGGGATAAGTCTTTCTGCTTCAGACCTGGGTCAGGGAGAGAAATATAAACAACTACCAGCCCCATTGCATGACCCACCGCAAGCAGGGAAAAGATGTTTGGAATCTCTGGCGCTCAGTCCCCTGGGGCCAGGACCAGCTAAGGCTGCCGTTGGCCTTTTGTAGGCAGCTGCTCCTCCTCCCACCAGGCCCGCTGGGCACCCGCACCCACACGCTGTAATTTGTTACTACATCTTAGGCCTTGTTTCCAGCCCTTGTCAATCGAGTGGGGACCTTCCAAGCTTCCGTCTCACTGAAGATCAACTGTTCTAAACCCAAGCTCCCAGGAAGCATTCCAGAGGCTTGCCTGACTTGGATTTTAAACAGCAGCGCTGCCCTCCCTGGGTGTGAAGCAGCCTGGACTCCAGATGAAGTGGGGAAGCCCTCTAGTGGCCGTGGCTGATGTGACAACAGGCTTTGAGGACTCAGGGACTCCGCTGGGGGCCAGTCCTCCCATTTGGACGACACAAGAAGGAAACCACGATAATAACATCTTTAGAGCCTAACTCCTCCCTCTCCATCACTCGAATCCTTCTGATAACCAGATCGTATAGATTTTCCTTTCCCAGCAGGGCTACCCGCTGCCCCTCCCTCGCTCCATCTGGCTTCATCACCCCTGGTTAGTCGAGCTGCGGTCATCTTTTTTTCTGCCTCCAGATTCCCTGCCTCCAACTTCTGTATCTAATCCATTATGCACCCTGCTGCCATATTGACCTTCTAGACACTCCTTTTCGGCCTTCTGTGTTCTCTATTTAAGATGTTCCCCATTGTCTACAGGGCTGGTCCTCAAAAGGGCGACCTCTTCCTGGAGAGGCATCTCAGCGAGTCTCAGGACAGGGTGAGCAGTGTTTCCACATGCAGGCCAGAGATCTGATGGGCTTCCCACAAAGTGTGCTCATACTGAACCAGTCTGGCTGAGGTAGCCTATCCCTCAAATGTAGAGGGGTGGGGAAAAGATAAAGAACCACCAGTCCTCTGGGCGAGAGTCCAAGTATCTCAGCCCTCCACAGCCTGGCTTCAAATTTTCTTCCTAGCTGCAGTACTACAGGGGAATGTCAAGGGTAAGGGCTAGAATCAGACTGTCCAGCTTAGAACCCCAGCTCTACAACTTATTGGTATGTAACTATATGGAATGGTCTCAATTCTTACTTTCTTTACAAAGCTGTTAGCCCATATATTCGATTTAGCCCAGTGCTTGCCACGTAGTCAGTGCTCAATCAATGGCAGCCTTAATTACTCCTCAGTTAACAAGCCAACAGGTTTGCTCATGGCTCTGGCATATGACTTGCACTTTGTGTCTCTGCACATTGGCTCTTGATGCATTTATTTGTCTGGAATGCCCTTCTCTTCCTCTCTAAAATCAAGACCTTACCTGGCCTCTGGGCCCAGCTCAAATCTCACCTGCTTAGGGACTGAGATAATAATACTGTACCATCCTCCTCACACATTATCTATTGGGAGAAGTATTGGGAGAAGACATGTAAATACTTGTGACAGTGTACCATATAGACTTATATATAACAGATAAATGTGTGATCTTTTCATTATTCATGCAGTCATTTTGAAAAATTAAGTAAAGCTTCATAATGTGTATTCTTGTGTTATTGGAATAGTACTTTAAATTTTCTGGAGATCTTATTTCTCTCCATAGCTAGATTATAAGTGTCATGAGGACAGGACCTCTGTTTTATATTTATATTCTCCATAGAACATATTTAATACAATACCTTCACTATGTTAGCTACTTAGTAAACACTGCCTTCACTCAGTTAAGTGACTGCATCTTTTACAATAGTATGGATGTTCTTGTCCCTTGAAGCAATTTTCCCATCCTCATCTTACAGCCTTTAATTATCTAACTTCTGCAATATCCTTGAAAGAAAAGAAAAGCTTTAGCCTATCTCATAAGGACCTCCTTGTTGACCAAAAACTCTTGCAAGCAAGTTTTGTTCTTTATACTGAAGTTCATCACAGAAACACAATCTTCAAATGGAAAGTCATCTGGGTCAAAAGGGCAGGGGGTAAACTTGTTAAAGTATGCCTATGGTGTGTTTATTCACAAAGATTTGGAATTTAGTCTATAAATTAAATTCTGGAGTCTAAAACCAAAAACATAATTGATATTCCATGATTAGATGCCACTGGATACCTATTAGAATGGCTAAAATAAAAAATAAAATTGACAGTACCAAGGGCTGGCAGGCAACTGTAACTCTCGTACTGTCCTGGCAGACATGCAAATGGTACAGCCACTTCAGAAGGCAATTTTTCAGTTTCTTATAAAGTCAAAACAATATTAACCATATGAACCAGCAAACCCATGCCTAGACTTTTACCCTAGAAAAATGCACACCTATGCTCACACAGAAAGTGTACACTAATGTTTATAGTCTGTAAAGACAAAGAATAGATCAGTGGTTGCCAGGGATTATTGGTGGGGAGGATTAGACTACAAATGCACAGCAAAAGGTAATTTGGAGAGAGGGGTAATAGAAATATTCTATATACTGATTGTGGTAGTAGTTACACAAACCTATGCATGTGTTAAAATTCATGTGTTAGAATTCATATATCATAAAAATTAAGTTACTGTACATTAAATAATAGTTTTTAAAATTATCCTCAGAAACAAACCTGTAGTTTAATCTCAGTAAGTATAGGACAAAATAAATGATGTCATAATTAATTTAATGAAAAGGTTTTCTCACCTATTATGGACAAGATACTTACTGGCCTAGGCAAAAAGGCAGCCAGAACCTAGGGATAAAGCAGTTTTGAGAGCACTAGCTTTGAATCTGCTAGGGCTAAGACTGTGGGTTCTTAGAAAGGATGCTTAATGTCTTTGAGCTTTAGTTTTGAGGATAATAAAACACAGAATAGGGACATAGGAAGGGGTTGAAAAATTATAACCATTATTATTATTAATATAGGATTGCTAATACTAGAGCAGGTGATGCCAGTAATAATGATGGCCGTACCTTCAATACATACCCAGAATCTAGCCAGTCTCAGCATGTCCACTGTCACCTCCCTGGTCCAAGTCACTATGACCTCCTGCAATAGCTGAGTAACCAGCATCCCTGCTTCCATCCTACAGTCTATCCTCAACCCAGCAACCAGAATAATCTCTTTAAAATGTAAACTAGGTGATGTCACTCCTCTGCTTAGAACCCTGTTGTGATTCCCCATTTCACTCACATTAAAAGCCAGTCCCCCTGGTGCCCTGAAAGACTCTGCATGCACCCGCTCTCTCTGCTGCTCTTGTGGTTTCTTCTATTGCATTCCCCTTACTCTACTTCGGCCACATTGACCTGTCTCTTTGACTTGAACACACTGGGGTTTTATTTATGGCCTTTGCTGTGGCTCCTCCCTCTACTCAGAATATTTTCCATACATGTGCCCTGCTCACTCTCTTCTCTCCTTCAGGATTTTGCTCCAATGTTACCTTCTTCAAAAAAAAAAAAAAAGCCTATCTTGACCTCTGTATTTAAAATTTCAGCCTCCTCCATTCTCCCAGCATTAACAATCCCCTTTTGTCTTACCCAAATTTTCCTTTTCCATTCCTCTAACCACCTTCTATATAACAAAACCAAACATTGTCAAATGGTTCTCTCATAAATTGCCACTGGGAGTGTAACTGGTACAACGACTTTGAAATTTTAAATTTATATCTTTTAAAGATTTAAAGAGTATCCAAATGATTTCACTCATTTGTGGAGTATAAAAACAAAGCAAAACTGAAGGGACAAAATAGCAGTGGATTTGCAGACACTGAGAAGGAACTAGCAGTTACCAAAGGGGAGAGGGTAGGGAGGGTGGGTGGAAGGGAGGGAGAAGGGGATTAAGGGATGCTGTAATTAGCACACACAATATAGGTGGGTCATGGGGAAGGCAGTACAGCACAGAGAAGACAAGTAGTGACTCTATAGCATCTTACTATGCTGATGGACAGTGACTGCAATGGGAGGGGGTGAGGACTGGATAATATGAATGAATCTTGAACCACTGTGTTGTTTATGTGAAACCACCATAAAATTGCGTATCAATGATATTTTAATAAATAAATAACTTTTTAAAAAAATATTTAAAGAGTATCTACTAAAGCTAAAAATATCCTGTGCTACTCCTGTGTTAATCTAAGAGAAAGGAGTGCTTCTATCTGCCAAGAGACACATATTAAGAATATGAATAGCAGCTTTATTTATAGTATCTCCAAACTGGAAGCAACCCAAATATCAATCTGCAGTACAATGGATAAGTAAATTGTAACTGTAGAAGTAACTATGGGATAATATGCAGCAATAAAAAATGAATTGCTGATATTCATAATAACATGAGTGAATCACAGGCTAATATTGAGCAAGATAAGTCAGAAACAAAAGAGAACATTTCATATGATTTAATTTATTTGACATTCAAGAAAAGCACATATTTTAACACTAGAAGTCAGAACAGAACTATTTTTTGCCTAATGAGGAGGTATCCTAATCTCTAAAAATAGAGATAATAATATTCATCATGCAGGACTGGGATAATTGCATATGACTAATATATAGCACCAATTCCTAGCACAGAGTACTGGTTAACTAAATATTAATTTATATCCATGTATGTTCTCAATTCATGTTAATTTAATAAGTGATAAGTAAAGAATACTGTGATACTCAACCCAAAATTTCCAGTTTTATATACCATTAGATGCCTCCCAATAGCCACTCTCCTTTTCTTTCTTACTAACTGAATCCATATTTCTGTTCAGGGAAGCTATATGCCCAATCCAGAAAGATGAAGCACGACTAACCCAATCATGGACCTCCCATGCCCGTTGCCAGACCCACCTTCCCAATTGCCCTTTGCATCTAGGGGTGCCCATGTGCCCAGTTTTGGCCAATGAAACCTAAAGAGAAATTCTGATGGGAAATTGTTTAGAAAATGTTTCTCCTTCTTGTTAAAAGGAGAAAGGCACCCTCTCTCACTGCTTCCCGGTTTTCTGCCTTTGGACAAATGATGCATGAAACAGTGTAACCATCCTTTGACCATGAGAATTACAGGGACAAGGCCTCAGAGTCCCTAAATAGCAGTATTATCAAATCACCTACCTTTAGGCTTGTTCTGGGAATTAATTATCTTTATTGTTTAAGCCACCTTTAGTTGAGTATTCTATTACTTCCAGGTGAAATCATTCCTATGCCTGTTCCCTTACAGCATGCAGGTGTTCAGAAGGAAACCTTGATCTGGTAATTAAGGCATCTTACGATGCTGTCTTTAATTTCCCAGTGTCTGAGCCCAACTCACCCATTTTATGGTCATTCCATGAGTCTCCTCCTTGCAAGTTTACTAAAATGCCTTTGTGTCTAAGTCAAATACCTTTCAGTGGTATATGAACACACTAATAAGGTCATTAACTTTCCTCAGGCCTTAAGGCTAAAAGAATAAAGCTTAAAGCTTAGGAAAATTCTACTCAGTTTCCGACTCCTGGTGGAGATTAGCTGACCACTAAACTGTGGTAGTAGCACACACTAACCTGCATTTGCCCACAAGCCCACCAGCACACCAACCCTGTAAATATGAACATAATATGAACAGGTGGCTCATCCAAACAGGACTCATCCCTGGTCGGCAGGGCAGATTTGACATCCCAGGCCCCTCATGTGCACAGGCTCTTTTCAAGGCTCTGGGGTCCAAGCAATGTGTTCACGCAATCATATACTTTTGTAAAACTTGAAAGACATGTTAGCCACAATCATTAAGACCTCTGTCTGCTTCCTCTCTACAGTCTGTTATGCTTGACCTGTAGAGTGATGTTAGAGAGACCATGGCCTATCTGGGATTCAGCTAAGGGAAGTTGAGTTGAAGATACATAGAGTTTGGATAAAGGAAATTATGTTTATGTGGATCACTTTGACATCTAGTTAACTTATTGCTAGCTATTCTGGTGCAGGAATAGCTTCCAGCAGCATTCCCACTGCCCACTTGCTCAATATGAGAGGTCAAATTGGCATTGAGAGTTCATAGGCATGGAAGGAGAAACAAGTTGCCAAAATAATGAAGCCAGAAAAAATTCTGCCAATCTTCAGAAACGTAAAATTATAAGCAGAGGGCTTGATTCTCATGGATACCTTGTTAAAACAGGAGTTCTGTCCTGCCAGATATCTTGCCTGAGGGTTTCACTCCTGGGCAAGTTCACTATGGATTTGGCAAGACTGAGAAATAACAACGGAATGTTCTTGGGGTGAAAGGGTTTACCTGGCTTTATTCCCCTGGAGGTATGTCAAGCACTAGAACCACATCTGCATCCAGCAGCCTGCAATCCATAATCTGCCTCTGTCTCTGCCTCTACCCAGAGCACTGAGCAGAGCTCTTTATATAATGACTCAGTCAGAAATAGCTCATTGCCAATGGGTGTGGAAACATTAGCCTAACAATAGGCCAATTACATCACAAGTAATTTAGGGTCAGGTGAGGATCCTGGCCATAGGAACTTCCATTTTCCTCACACAAGAATATACTCAATTAGCAATGTATGCAGTTATAAACCCATGATATTTTTTATTTAAATCACACAAAATAGAATTTATCAGAATTCCTGTGTTTGTAGGGCACAAACCAACACAAGTTCATAGAGACTATGTCTGTTTAGACATAGATTTTATATATCTAACACATTGGATCATATCACATCCTGAAGAGGATCAGCAGTTTTAGACAAAGTGGGATGAAAAATTATCCATCAATGGAGCACAAAAACCTAACAAAACAACCCAGTAACAAAATCACTCTACATATTTATAAACAAAGCAATGCATGCAGTATAAAAATAACGTGATTACATAATCAAGTAGCTTAATTAATGTAGGTGTTTTTTAAAATAAATGTTCATTACTCCTGTGTGTGCCTTAATTTCAGATAAATTTTACATTTTCTTCAGAATTCTTGATCATATTAAAATTCAAAAGAAATTACAGAGGTATGTATATAAGTTCATTCAGAAAAGCATTATGTCATTTTCTAGATTTTTTATATTTATGTTATTAGCCAGCATCTTAAAATTTGTAGCTTGTTGTCAATTCTTCTCTTATTCTAAGTAAATATGTGTTTTTACTCCTCATTTTGCATTTTCTTAGAACGTATCCCCCAAATTGTGAGATCTACACACCCCAGAGCCGCAGCTGCTGGTCAGGCAGCAGTTACATTCAATAAATATTGCAAATATTATTTTCCAGTTGGGGTGCTTTGAGGCTTTGAAAGGATAAGAATATTAAGTGAGATGAGTTGAAGCCATTTCGTATAATGTCTTACATAGAGTTTGCTATGTAAATGAACCTGATGTTAAATAGAACACCTCTCCTTTTCTCCAAGGGACTGATATTATAGCTCTCAGGTACCAAAGCACATATGAGGTGGAATGCCATAAGAAGAATCTATTAAAAAAATCTGAGGTTTAATTTTAAAAACTCAGGACATTTATCCAGGGGCTTCTTTTGCACTTCAAGAACATGAAAGATTTCTAGAGAGTTGGAAGCAGGAGGAAAGATGCTAGTGAGAAGCACATCTTTGGGGAAATTTTTTTTTTTTACAAAATGGCTTCGATTCTTCTCATTTAATATTCTTATCCTTTCAAAACCTCAGACTAAAAACTTCCAAAGCACCCCAACTGGAAAATGATATTTGCAATATTTATTGAATGCAACTGCTGCCTGACCAGCAGCCGCAGCTCTTGTGGAGTGTGTAGATCTCACAATTTGGGAGATATGCTCTAAGAAAATGCAAAATTAGGAGTAAAAACACATACTTACTTAGAATGAGAGAAGAATTGACAACAAGCTACAAATTTTAAGATGCTGGCTAATAACATAAACATAAAAAGCCTAGAAAAATGACATAATGCTTTTCTGAATGAAGGAACTTATATACATACCTCTCTAATTTCTTTTGCATTTTGATATGATCAAGAATTCTGAATAAATGTAAAACTTCAAATCCTACCCACCCAAGAGGAAATAAGAGGTGAGAGGTGCATGAATCCCTCCTTCTAAGTCTTGGGGGTCCTTCAACACAGCTACTTTGAGAGTCTGATATGTGTAGTCTGGAGTTTGGGGACATGGTGAGCTGCCCCTGAAGAAATGTAGGGTGGTGGAGAAGCCTGTGAGCTATGGGGAGGGCAGTGGAATCAAGACAGGTAGCTGCTTTGTCCGGAACATCACTTCACCCCCATCCAGTGGCAGGACAAAGAGGTCCTGCATCAGATCAGGGACCTGTCAACCCAAGACAGTTTTAGGACCTACTGAAAGGACCTCCTAGAAGGGGCAATGAGACTCCAGCAGGGTGAGGGTGAATCCTGAGAAGCCGAGAGCAACCACCGGCAGTGCGGCCAAAGCAAGATTTCACACCAGTGTCAAATTCAGGGTTTTAGTTATTTCCAGGGCTGGCTATTCTAAGGTATGTCCTAGGCTGTGTTTGTGACTTCAAGGGACCACAGAACTGACTGTTTTGTCTATGGTTGAGTTGTATTTATCCAGGGCAGGGAAAGATAAAATAAACTTCATAGGATCAGTAAAAACAAAAGTAAAGTTGTGTTTTATTACATTCATTATGTGAATTTAAGAATAAGTAAATAGAAAGCTATGAACAACCTAAAGCTGTAATTATGGTATTGATCAGACATCATTTTCGAATCTTTTCTTCAGAGATCTTTACTGAAATCCATATTCAGAAGTGGCCAGTTGGTGTCTCTGTCTTAGTGGTAATCTGAATCATTCATTCAACAAATATTTAATATCACCAGACAAGTTCAGCTTCCTAAATACTCCTCCGGCTTTGCCACTGCCCTGCTCAGAAACCTTCTGTGACTCACCGTTGCTTGCAGCAGTGACTTTCCAGGGATGAACACTCCCTTGGGCAGAGCTTTAATACAACCCTCACCTCCCTATCTTTCCCTACATTCTGAGGCTTGCCTCTGGGGAGAGCCGACGCCCTTACCCCCTCTCCAGGTACCCCACTTCCTTGCTGCCTAAAAGCCACAGTGATGGATCCCAGGACTCATTTAATTTGCCCTCAGCAGAGCCCCTATCCTTTGTCCACCAAAACCACTTGGATAAAAAGGAAATAGAATTATATTTCATTTGGCCTTCACATACATTTTCTTCTTTCTTCTTTTTTTTTTTATTATTAAGCTGAGAACATGATATCCTCTGTTGGCAGCAGCCCAGGGATAAATCTCTTTAGCCCAGATCGCTTCTCTAATGCTGTATCCATGGGGCTCTCATGACATTTTTTTAAATCTCTAGGGGCTCTTTAGTTTCTGCCTCTGGCACCTGGCCTCACAGAAGGTTTGGAGGCTTTGTGGGTCAAAGCAGTTTGGTTGGGAGAGGGAGGGTGGGAGACGCAGGAATAAAGGTCTGACCTGCCCCCAGCTTATAGGGTATCTTAGCAGTTCACACGTCTAAATGAATCATTCCAAGACAATATGCCCCCACTCTCTCCTCAGTGGTTTCCAGTGTACAGTTTGGCATGGCATTAAAAGGGACTTTTTGAATTAACTATGACTATCCTGTCGCAGCTTGTCTTATACCACATTGGCGAAGCTAAACACTAATGATGGGAAACACGTTCAACACACAGGTATTGGAGGTTAACACTTGTACTCCATGTTTTCATTTTTTTTATTCTTTATTCTTGGTGACTGTGCTCAGTACACAGTTACATAATGTATGCTAAACACTGAAGATTTTAAAAATCAACAAGAGATTTGGGGGTGGCCTTTGACCTGACCCTGATCTTCAGCAGCCACTCCAAAGCCATCCATTTAACATGATGATGATGGTAAAAGAAAATGAGAAATGGGACATCTTATGAAAACAGTGAAAATGCTGTCTTTGTTGATCTAACCTGTAATCTCAAAACATATGCTTATTATGAAAAGACAACTCCAAGATAAGATTTAGCTCCTTCTTCCCATCAAGTTTCTAAAGCTGCCACAAGAGAAGCTTCTGGTCTGTTGGAGTAAGAGACTGATGGGTGCACAATTAAGTAAATTAGTAGAGGGTAAATGCTTTAGTGGAGGATAGTGTTTTCTGAATGAGCCCTTCCAGGGTGGACCAAGAGTGCTCATTTTCTTCTGGTAAACAGCAATCTGGTCCCAAGTGATAATCCTTTCCCAAGCACCCAATCAGCCAGCACCAATGTCCTGATGTAATTCCCAGGGTGTCCTCCTACAGCCTGACCTCCCGCATGAGGCTGTGAAGAAAGTTCTTGCATCCCTGAATCCACTGCCACTCCTTATTAAGGGCATTCCCAGCAGGTCCTGCCCACAGCCGTCAACGTTGGCCATGTATGGAAAGGGTCTGGATATCTATCACTCAAGACTGCTGGATTTTCTTCTTACTAGGACACACACACACACACACAAAAGAACTGGTTCCACAAATGTATGCTTTGCAGGGTCAGTTGGTTTTCCACCAGTGTTACTTTGGGAGCGTTTACTGTATGACAGCACAGCACTGGACATACTATGATAAACAAGATGGTGCCTCTTACTCTCTGAGTTCCTCACAATATCAATTTCCTTGGTGTTTTAAGTTCTCTTTTCCATCCTTTACAGGGAGACTGATCCAAGCTTTGTCCTCTAGGAGCTGCCCCCAAAAGCCTAGTTCAGTGTTACTCACACACCTGAAGATAGTTGCCAGTTACAAGGATTTCAGTGCATGAGAACAGACCTTCACCATGTTATTCTTTTTCACAGCACCCTCTTTACTGCCTTCCTAATACTTAAAATCTGTGGCTATTTCTTTAATTACTCTGTTTCCTTGTTCATTACCTCACCCATTCATCAGTATGTAAACTCCATGGAAGCAAAGACTACTTAGTCTTGTTTCCGGCTGAATCCGCAGTTCTAACCAACCCCGTACACATTGTAGTCGCTCAGTGATACTTGTTGAACTATGTGGAAGGAAGGAGGAAAAAAGAAAGAGTCATAAAGCAAAGATAAGGACAGCTAGTTTCTCAAGGACTTCCCCTTGACTACACTCCATCTATAAGGGGATCATGGGGCTGTGGTGGCATCTCTGACAAGTGGCTAGAGATCCACAAGTGACTTTCCTGGACATTCTCAGCAGCAAATAAAAGCTGCTTAAGACTGCCACAGAGTCTTGGAAATGTGCTGTGGCAGGAAGAGTTTCCTTAAGGACTAGAGAGAAGGGCAATAAGCTTCTAGATTTCTGTTATATTCCTAAAATAAAAATAGGTTGCCTGGAAAAAATCAACAAGCAACCAAGTAGGATGCTTTGAATGCTGTAATATTTGGAAACTCTGCACTTGATTGTTGCTTGAAGATGCTAAGCTACTTTGCATACTAAGAAACAGGATTGAGAAGATGATGAGCAGAAAAAAGAAGTTCTTTAAAAAACATAAGCGTAAGTTCAAGCAAGTGTCATGTTAACCCAGACTCAGATGTGAAACTGAGAAGGCATGAAGTGACAGGGCTCGGCTGCAGTTTGTTCACCACCTTTTCCTCTCAGCAAAGTATATGAAGATGCAGAAACAACCCTGTAATACCTGACATTTGAAGAAATTAGATTTTAAAAGTCATTTAGGTGAGGACCTAGGTGGCTAGAAATATCAGCCGTTAGTCTGTGTCAATGGAGCAGGGGTATGAGGAGTGCTTGCTGTAAGAGCAGGGTCCAAAGGCAGGTGGGATGAGCAGGTAACACTGGACAAGGCTAGCACACCTTAGATTAGGCTAATATTCAAAATTAGATTTGTAAATGACCCGCCAAAAACAAGACAAAACACATACAGTGAAGATGAGGGTATGAGGTTGCATATTTAGTTCAGTTCATCTTGGGTCCTGAAACAAAATGGAAAATGAATCACGAAATAAAAGTGCAGTGGAAAAGGACTCAAAGCTTTCTAAGTGACAAAAAACATGCTTCAGCAATGTGTGTTATTTCAAAAGTTTACAAGATACTAGAATGCATTAACAGAAGTATGACAAAGAAAGACGTATGGTATTCAGGAACTAGAAGGAATCCTCTGTGTGCTAGATCATGTTTTGTTTGCTGAGTATTTAGAACAGGGTTTTCTGTTCTAATTTGTACAAGTTAATTTGTAAAGGAATTAAGAATTTGACTTTTATGACTGTTTGAAAGGTGTGGAAGCCCTGGGTACTGTGATACAATTTGGACACTACACAAATTTCAGGAAATCTCCCCCATGCCATGTCCTTAAAAGGAACAATTAAATAATTAAACATTGACCTTATTTTGGGGAAAAAATCACAAGAGTTACTTCATATGTACCTTCAAGCATGCAGTTTCCAAGGTTATAATAAAAGTATCTGATTGGGTATTAACATAATCAATAGGGATCAAAAACAAACTGAGCTTAAATGTTACAAAGATACTCCAATGTGTTACCTCATTTTGGATCACACAAGTGGCAGAAGTACAGCTTATATCTCCAAAAATCTTTAAAATAGGACAAACCCACTCTGTTCCCGACAGTTTAGGCTTTATATATATTTTGGAGTCAAGTACTCAAAGATTTCAAGGACCTCACACATGAGAGCTGTTTCTTCAAAGTGTTCACACGACCAACAGATGGCAGAACTGGCTACGTGTTCTTTGGTCAAATCCAAATCTATATTTATATTGAGCAAAATAGGTATCTTTTAAAGGTGAGTATGTATTTTTCTAGGAATCCTTACACAGTTACATGTACATACTGTCACTCTTTCCCACTTCAAAGTATACTTCTGAGCCTCTTTCCCCAAAACCTACCAAAAGAAAGGACATCACCTCTGGCTAGTACCCAGGGCTGATAGCATGCTCAGTTCAAGAAAGGGTAAGGCTCATTAACAAGGCTATGAGATCAAATTCTGGGCTTTTTCTTCATAAAAATCCCTTTAAAATAGGG
Source organism: Manis javanica (assembly GCF_040802235.1). Lineage (NCBI taxonomy): Eukaryota > Metazoa > Chordata > Mammalia > Pholidota > Manidae > Manis > Manis javanica. Next base: position 75,723,270 of record NC_133159.1, read on the forward strand.
CAGCTCTTCTAATAAATGAAGGATTTAGAATCAGTATAAACTACCATCAGCCTTCCTGTCTCAGTGCAACTGCTGGACTTTCACCATTTCCCAAAAAGGCTCTGGGATGAATCAGACCTGACCTGCAGCCAGATCAGACTTCTCTTGATCACTGTTCCCTGGTCCCAAATTGTGGTTCGCAACAGAGCTCCAGCCCGCACTGTCCTCTCACTTCTTGGATCCCTTGTGAGACACTGAGCCTTTCGCTTTTAAGTCTGTCCTAAGGGTGAATTCAGCTCATCCCAAATGTTGCCTTACACACATAAAAGCAAGGAAATTATGGTCCTAATCAGTGTGTGTATATCATTCATCTTCCTCTTTCTAATCACAGGACCAAACAGTGTATAAGCAGCTTCTAAAATGCCAAGAATCTCAATACCCTCTCACTACTGGCAAAAATAATAGCTAATACTTAGTGAGCATTTACTATGTGCCAGACAGTATCCTAAGTACTATACCCTGCCAGGGTAGGGTAAGGGGCAATGGCTATTTTAAATAGAGTGGTCAGGGACCCCACTGGAAAGGTGGCCTATGAGCAGAGGGAAGAGCCAGTGCAAGTCCTGGGGCAGGAGTTTTCTTGGCATGTTCAAGAAGAATAAGGATGCCAGTGTGGCTAGAATGCAGTGAAAAAGGGACAGAGTCATAGGAAGTGAGGCAGAGGAAGTACCGGCAGGGCAGTTGAGCAGATTATGAAGGGGCCTTTCCATTACTGTAAAGAATTTGACCTTTACTCTGAATGAAAAGGAAAGTCAGGGACTGTCTTGATCTAATTTATGTTTTAATAGAGTCATTACATCTAATGTTGACAAGAAATCTAATGTGGAGAACATTCAGGGGGCCATTACAGAAATTTAAGTGAAAGTTTATCTTAGACTGGTTTCCTTGGAAACAAATTCAGAGCTAGGGAATTGCATGCAGAAGGCTATTCAGGAGTGCTCTCAGGAAATACCCTTGTAGGGACACAAAGAAGGTAGTATAGGGCAGAGAGGGAGGCCAGCCTGCAAGATGGTGGTAACTGAGACCTCAGCCAATCCTAGGAGAAGCTCTTGGAGTTGGGATGACCCTTCAGAGCTGCCCAAAACTGTGTGAATTACCACAAACAAATTACCACAAACATAGTGGCTTAAGAAAACACATTGAGTATCCTTGACTTATCTTCTCTCAGCAGCAGATCCTGACCTTTATCTTGCAGTTCTGGATACCAGAAGTCCAGATGTGTCTCACTGGCTAAAATCAAGGTGTTGGCAGGACTGCCCTCCTTTTGGAGGCTCTAAAGGAGAGCCTTATTTCTTGTCTTTTCCATTTTGAAGAGGCTGCCAGGGTTCCAGCAATCACATCACGCCTACCTCTGTTTCTGTGTTCACATCTCCTTCTCTGACTGACTTCTGCCTCTTTCATTTATAAGGATTCTCATGATTACACTGGTTCACCTGGAGGACCCAGGATAATTTCCCCATGTAAACATCAGCTAATTAGCAACCTCAATTTCCACTTGCCATGTAACTTAACATATTCACAGGTTCCAGGATTCAGCCATTATTCTGCCTACCATAGGTGAGGTGGCCAGGTCTTCGCAGCCTTGCATCAGGGAGTCACTGGTGGGAACTGATCCTTGGGAGTGTGTGTGAGTTTTGAGTGAAGCAGTTGTCTTCAGCCACAGCAATCCCCATGAGGGTCAAACCTCTGTGCTCTGTGCCTTCACCAATATTCCCAGCAGGTGGGGGATGAGCACACTGGTCCTAAAGAGGACATGTGGGAAGAATGGGCACCAAGTACCCACTGCAGAGATGAAGGTGGCCACAGTGAGATGACAGCAGTGGACATGGTACTAAGCAATTGATTCTAGATATATTTTGAAGTTAGGTACAACAGGATCTGTTGCTGAGAGAAAGAGAAGTCAAGGATACTCCAAGACTTGGGGGCTGAATGATGGAAAGCCAGGGCTGCTATTAATGAAACAGGGAACATGGGATCAGTACTGTCTCATTTAATCCCCATAATTAAGCTATGTGGCAAGTACTTTTATTAGCCACATAATGCAGCTGAGGAAACTGAGGCACAGAAATGTCAAGTGACAAGCCAGGATTTGAAATCAGCCAGTCCCACTCAAAATTATATTTATCATTAAAATATGGATAATGGGATCCCTTTTCTGAAATATTTGGTTAGAGGCCCACAAATTGAACTCAGATCATCTTACAGGATCTTGACCTCTCACCCTGGGCTTAGAACAGTGACTGGCACACAGAAGGAGCTAGAAAATACATGTGGACTGACTGTGTGAAGATCCAGTGGCAGGTATAGAATGCCTGTATGTATTTCCACTTGGCTGTTTAATACTATGTCCTTGCCCAAAACTCTTCAGTGCCTTCCACCTCTATATTCATACAGTCCAAACCATCATTTCAAAATCCATGGTGAGGCCCAAGGCTCATCTTTCACTGAGTGTCAGCCACTTCAGTGCCATTTCACAGGTCAACTCCTTTACTCTTTCTGCTCATCTTTAGGAACTGCAGAGATGAGTTAAGCACGCTCTGCCCAGACCCTCTAGTTTCCCACCTTCACATGAACCTGCCATGCTGGTTCTGCTTCCCTGTCTTGAGCAGGATGCACTGCACACCTGGAACGCTTCTCTTTTCCCCCAACATAGCTGAATATTCCTGACCTTCAAAGCTTAAATGGAGATTTTCTTTCATGAAGGCTTCTCTACAAGTTAGGATTTTGTTCAGAAACTTGACTACATTGCTTTAACAAAATAGGGGTTCATTTTTTCTCACACATCAACAAATCCAGAGGAAGACAGTCCAGGACTGCTGCAGCTGCTTAAAGACATCATGCAGGACCAGGCTGATTTCTCACTTCCTTGTCTGCCATCCTGAGCATCTGGCTTTAGTCCTCATGGTTGTAAAATGGCCTCTCTGCCCCACGTTTTGTGTCTGCCCAGGACAAAAGAAAGGGCAGAGGCAAAGGGGCAAAGGGGCCTGCCAACTGAATCTGTGCTTTTGTATCAGGAAAATAACAGCTTTCCAGGGAACCCCACCCAGCAGACTTCCTCTGTCATCTCACTGGCTAGAACTTGACTGCATGGCCACATCTCACTGGGCACATTGCTATCAGTTAGAAAGGAAGAGAAAGTGACTGGATATGAGACAGATAATCAGCAGTGTCTGCTACACCTTTGGATCCTACTCTAGCCTGTCTGAACTTTACCATCCTCTGAGCAATTATTTATTATTGCAATTTGTGTGCAATTGCTGGGTAGAGTCTGTGTTTATATCCCTCTTAATTGAGTGCTGGGCATATAGTAAATGTTTCATTGACTAATATCACAAATGTAGAGACAATGTGGCATAACAGTTACTGGTCAGGTGGTCTGGTTTAAATCCCACCTCTGCCATTTACCACCTACTAAGTGTGAGACTTCAGTCAAGCTATTTAACCTCTTTGTTCTTCAGTTTCCTTAGTTATAAAATGGAGATGATATGATAATACATACTTTATATAGTTGTGATAGGATTAAGTTAATTTTAATAGAGCACTTAGACTTGTAAGCACAAGGTGTCTGTTCAATAAATACATAATTGCCACCTATTTTTAAAACATTACTGGAAAACGGGACACACATTTTGACAAGTCAGAGCATCTTCATGGACTAAAGGGACAGAACAGTTAAAGCCAGGAGTGTAGAAGACAGTTTGGGTGCAGAGCAATCGCTGTGACTGGACATGGCTCAGGACACTGGGTAGCATGCTGATCAGGCTCTCAGGTCAGGCTGCCCAGGTCTGGCCAGTAGCTTTTCCCCACTTATTCACTGTGTGCCCCTCAGGAAATCACTGAATCTGTCAATGGCTCAGTTTTCTCATCCATAAAACTGGAATAAAAATAAGCAGAGCCTACCTCTTAGGTGTGTTTGAAGATTAAACAAGATCATGTATGGAAGGTGATTAGCATGGCTTATGGTATACCCAAATAAATTTTAGTTCTATAAAGAGTCATGACCTAAGATGAAGAGGCCAGCTGGTCCCTTCCATCCCAGCTGAAGTGGGTGCAGGAGCGCAGAATGATGTTTGCATAAATGTTGATCCTCACTTTTGAAATTAGCTGGGAAAAGACATGCAAGATGACAAGTCTCCCTGCCTCCTCAGGGCACTCTGAGGCACAGTCCGGAGCCAGTGCCCTCTTCTTTGAGTTCTGACAATAGATTCTTTTTTAAGTGCAGCAAACTGACGTCTCCTAAGAAATACCAAGTTAATTTTTTCTTAAATCTGGCCTACAGCAGACATCTGCTTATCTCTGGAAGTCCCTACCTAACGTGAATAGGAGCTTATTGAGACCGCCCTCCACTAGCTCCCATCATTCCTACACCAAGAAAAGCACATGGGGCTTGAATCTGGTGCAAATCTTCTTAAAGAAAGCTAAGAGACTGAAAACAACCCTAATCATCTTTCTCCAAGCTAAGCAATCCTTTCTGGGCTTCTGTTTCCTGGTTTGAGGCAGGGATTAAAATGACTACTTACTAAAACAAAAACAAAACAAAACAAAATAAACTCCAGAAGTTCACTGTATCACAATTCATGATTACTAGACCATTCTTTGTACATTTAATAGACTTTCTAAAAGCTTACATTTACTCTCCAAAGCCATGAGGAAACAGCTCATTTTCCCTATGATATTGTCATTACATTATTGCAAGAACAAAATAAAATCCCAAATTTTTAAAGAAAAACTGACTACATACTAAGTTAATTTTGTGTAATAAGAGTTCTCTCAAATAGAATAACAGAACCTAGTCAAAATCACTAATTCGTTTTTGTAGGATGAAGCACAAAATGTGTAAAGTTTTTTTTTGCTAAAGTGTTTTTAATCCTTTTAGGGAAAATACACAGAATTAGCATCAACAGATTCTAATAAACTAAATGAGACTAATTAATGACAAAAGCCATAGTTTAAAACAGTTGTATCTCATAACTATTCTGGTTCCAAAATAGACTGTATATTGAGGAATATAAGTTTTTTATCCCTTGCTTTAAAAATAAAAGAATGCTATGGTTTTGCAAGTAAGTCTTTGAAAATGCTTAGAAATTTCAAAGTTTCAGAAGTTTAAATGTTTGAAATTCAAGTTTTTGCTAACATCTACTATTGTTTGTAGAAGGTGTACATGGTAGCTAATTTATTCCTAACTCTCCTATAAAATATATAACACACACACACTTCCAAGAAACTGGAGGCTAAATATCTTAGCAGATCAACTGCCCCAACCGCTCCCCCATGATAACCACCAGTCACTTCTCAGTGTCTATAAGTCTATTGCTGTTTTGTTAATTCTGTTTTGCTTTCTTTTTATATTCCACAAATAAGTGAAATCATATAGTCTTTGTCTTTCTCCACCTGGCTTATTTCACTTAGCATAATGCCCTCTAAGTCCATCCATGTTGTTGCAAATGGGAGGACTTTTTTATTTTCTGTGGCTGAATAATATTCTACTGTGTATATGTACCACATCTTCTTTACCCATTCATCCACTGATGGACATGTTGGTTGCTACCATATCTTGCCTATTGTGAATAATGTGGCAATAAACATAGGGGTGCATATATCTTTTTGAGTCAGAGCAAACTTCTAACTTTAAATGTGTAGTTTGTTAAATTTCAAAACAATTTCCTGTATTTGATAATCTAAATTAATGTGCACTTCCTATATTTTCTACATGAAATCCTCTTCTTAAATAACCTATCACATATTGTTGCAAACAGAAAACTAAATGACCTGGGCAGAAGATTAGACCCTTTGATCTTATCCTGTACTTGTCCTTAACCCTGTGAAAACTTCTGAAAGCCACATATGTATGGAAGATTGCGTTAAGCAAGGGAAACTTTGAAACTGGGGCTCTGGCTTCAAACGCCATTACACTCCACTAGCAGGCATGGCTGAGCCAGGTAAAGGGACCTAGGGCCTGAAAACACAAGCAGTTGCATAAGCCTGTTTGGTGCTCCTGAGTCTCAGCCCCCTCATCCCAGATCTGTTGGCGAGACAAGCCTAGTCCAGTGAAAATCAGGAATTAGGACCAAGAAGAGGAGTGCACAGGAGCCTCCACTTGGACCAGTGCCCAAGGCACAGCCAGCCCCAGCGTCAATTGAATCCAGTCCTGTCCTTCCCATTCACCTGGACAAATGGGAGAGACTGAGAGTGAAGAAACAAGAGAGAAGGAAATGGAATAGCCAGGACTGCTCCTTCTTCCTTCTCCCTCTAGAAGAAAATCATCCCAAAGGACAGAAGTCTTATTTCAACACCTCAGGAAGCGTGGCCCAAGAATATCTGTGGATGTTGGATTAGAACGTGACCAATCTGTGGAAACATACCTCCTCCTGGGATTGATCTCAGAGGTGGGTGAGGGAAGCTTCTTTAGCCTGCCTGTAAGCCAATATGCTTTATTTTATATTCTAGATGTAAAAATTTTAGAACATAGTAACATGATACAGTATGAAATAATAAATGTTGGGGGTTTTGTGAAGAGCTCTGGAAACTCTCCCTACCTACTGGGGATCTGCCACTTTGTCTCCTAATTTTATCTGTACAAGCAAACATAATCCATGTTTCCAAATGAATTTACAACGCAAAGCCTTCAGAGGGTGGTGTGAAAGTTCCACCTACTTCATTTTTACAACAGGGAAAGATTATTTCTGGGGAAGGATTTTGAAGATGTGAATACCAAGTGAGCAGTGCCATTATAGGTACGTGAAGCGGGAAAGTCCCCCAGTGTTTGGGAACTGAGGCAGTAGACCAGAGCTGGTTTTAATTATGTACAAGTGACTGGTTACAGTAAAACTCAAACTGGAAAATTGCCTCAGAATCAGAGTAGAGAATTCATAAGATTTTGGAGTAGGCCAAGACCAAAGAGATCATCTTATTCATTGGTGCCATACATTTTATTAAATGCAATCAACAGATACTTACTGACATCTATTATGTGCCAGGAACTCAAGTACAAATATTCTTTTTAATATTAAAAAAAGCCACAGCCTCCCATGTGATAGCAACTGTAATTCAAATCTGTTGGAAAGAAAAGTACCCAATGGGATAAAATTAACTACAAACATAATTAAACTTTAAATATTGCATTTTAATAATTGTAACAGTACCTACATTCAAAAATTAGTAGTATTCATCTAGATAAGTCATTATTTATTCCATTGACAGATTCACAAATACTTCCTAAAATTCCTTGTAATCACATCCCCCTACTGCAAAGCCTGTAAGTTGGAAATCACTAATCTAGTCCTATATGCACATTTTGTAGATGATAAAAGTTGAGGTCTAGAGAAGTTAAAAATAACTTTCATCTAGTCTCATAACCAGTTAGTGGTAGAGCTAAAAGCTCTTATCTTACTATGGCATGCAACCTCTGCTTATTTGCTGTCTATGCACTTAGGTGACAGAGAACATTAACCATCCCACATGGTTCATTCTCTCCTCTTCTGTTCCACAAATCTGGGGCAAGACACATGGGCAGCCACATGGAGACTTCATTTCCTAGCCTCTCTTACATGTAGACATGGCCATATGACTTTGGCCAATGGGTTATAAGCAATGGGATGTAAGCAATGGATGGGAATTGTGTGCAGTTTCCAGGTCATGTTCTTATATGACCTGGAAGGGAAGCCTTTTTCTCTCCACATCCTGTCCCTACCCTCTTTTGCACTTTGAACCAGCTTTGACCAAGCAGATGCAGTCAGAACCCTCGGGACACATGCATAAAATAAACAGAAAGAATCTGAGTTCCTAGATGTCCTCAAAGAGCAAAGCCACCCAGCACTGCCACCCCATCTGAAAGAGGAAGAAATTTCTCTCTTGTCAGTGCTAGTATTTTGGGGGCTTCTTTGTTGCAGAAATTTAGTTTAAACCTAACAAAAATAACAATATACCCAGATAAAAGGCTGCAGGGTGAGAGGGTAAAGGAAATAATAAATTAGACCCTTGAAAATAAGAAAGAATGATATTTCATTTGTATTTCTACATAATGACATTACAGCCGATCTTAGCTGGTTATAGGAGAAAACTAACCTCTGACTGTGGTGAAGGCCCCTGGTCTTTACACCTTGGGCAGGGCCTTCCCACATGGTATCAGGGCTGGTCTCTGTGACTGGTAGAATGAAGCAGAAGGGATGGAGGATGGCTTCTGAGGCTAGCATCATTGCTTCTGCCTTGTTCTGGCTCTCTTGGGTCACCCCCTCTGGGGGCAGCCAGGTGCCATGTCATGAGGCCACTCAGACGGCCCTGTAGAGAAACCTGGATGATGAGGAATGGACGTCTCCTGTCAGTAGCCAACAAGCCCCTGAGATAAGCATGGCAGCAGATCCTCCAACCTCAATTGCCCGTCCAGATAACTGCAGCCCCAGCAGGCATCCTGCTTGCCTTATTAGAGAGCCTGCCATCAAACCCGAGCTGTGTCCCTTCCAATTCCTGACCTATGGAAACTGCAAGATAAATGCTTGTTTTGGGTTATTTTGCTGTGCAGCCCAGGTCACTGATACACTCATTGGATATGTTGCTGTGTTACTCTATGGAGGGCTTGGGCTTCGCTACAGTGTGCTAGAAACTTTGCCCTGCTTCCCCTGGCAAACAGGCTAATTCCACGGAAAATTTAGTTAATGCTCCCCAGGTTTCTACAGGATTAGAGGTGATAAAGCCTATCAGCAATTTCTTCTTAATGAATTTTGGGTATGTGAGTTCTGGGCATGAGGACAGGGACAGGTAATCTCACCAAGTAGTACTCCAGGCTCCAGATGCAAGAGGCAAATTGGCAGCAAGTTTTACAATTGATTTACATTAAGATTTTTTCTGATATTTCTGAGAACTGAATTTATAAATATAGAAGCAATTTTTTTCATTAATCATTTAGACAGCTATCCAATGCTTCGGGACTATTACTGGCGTAGCTTACAGACATAATCATAATGGTCACGGACTTTCCCCTCTCCCTCACCAACACCCATGGCTGTGTCCCAGAGAGACCAACTCCTGAATGCGCCCAGGGTCCCTCCTGCTGCTGAGGCCCAGGCCTTCCCCATGGGCCTCAGCGGAGGCGCTGCCATAGTGCTTTGTCAGGGGGGTGGGGTGGTATTTTCACCCTGGGGGCTAACAGTGAATCTGAGCGGAACAAGCCCCTTCTTGAAATAGTCACCATGATTTCCAATCCCAAATCAGAACATTTTAATTAGGAACTGTTCTTAAGAATCCAGGATCTGGGAAGGACCATCATCACAGAGAAATGGGCTGACCTGGCAGCCAGAATTTCCGGTGACCAGTCGTTCATTCCCCAGAAATTCCCTGAGTGTCCGCTCTGTGCCAGAGTGCACTAGGCACCAGGAAAGGCACAGCCAGCTCCTGCCCTTGGTGCTCTGACACTAACTTCCAGAACTGCTGCCCACCCCCAGGGTGCCCTCCGCTTCTCACTCACCCCCACCCGGAGCTAGAAAGTTGAGGCAGGGACCTAGCCTGTGCTTTCCCTTCACGTCCTGGAGTGGGTCTCTGTGTATGGCTGGGGCACGAGGAGGTCAGGATGGCGGTCTTGCTGAGAAGATGGGCGACAGGGGTTGTCACCCTCTGCTATATTAAATAGCTGGAGAAGAATCTGAACTAGGCAGATATTTTTTCAAATACCCAATGAGCTTAGGGAGCAAGAGCTGAATTTTTCATTCCATATCAAAAATAATGTTTTCTGTCAAAACACTCCTTCCCTGACTGTAGCAAAGCTTAAGACCACAGTCACAGAGTCCTGGGCTGGCCTTTGGACACCTGGGTGCCACGCAGTGATCAGCCGGGTGATTAGGCCTGCTTGGGTGACGGCTTTGTCATTGATGCAGGTGCAGCCACAGGATCTCTTACTGGTCACAAAAAAAACCTCTTTTTCTTAGAGTATTTGTCCACTAAGATAAAGCAAACCAAAATGAAGATACATATCACTTAGATCCATTCTGGAAAAGAGGTGAAATTGTTCAGGGGAAAAGCCCTTTTACCACTGTTTTCATCGGGGGACCACATTCCCCGCCTCAGCAGAGTGTACCTACTCCTCCAGTAACCCCTGTGCTGGGTTGAATCGTGTTCCCCGAAGTGTGGGTGAGCGCTCCTCAGGAACTAAGTCTCTGAAGAACCCCCGAGCAGCCCATGCTTTGGGCATTTGCCCCCCCCAGTGCATGTTGTCAGCCACGAGCTCTCAACGGTGCCTGTCAGCAGGAGCCAAAAGTTGCCCCGGCGGAGGGACGGAGGACCTGACATTGTAAAGAGAGAAGCAGCTGTTCACATCCTGTTTCCTATTGCAGGCTCCCTGCCCACAACAGGCCAACTTTGAATGATTCACAGGTTTTATTATTTTCTCAGACTGGCCACAGTTAATCAGTAAACTGAGAATTTCCTGAGATTCAAGGTGACCTCAGCACTTTTCATGATCTGTAAGTGAGCAGATAAGCTACAGGGTCTGCTGAGGGGCCTCATCCAGGAGAAACTATCCCCTCACAGTGACTTACAAGGGAAATAAGTTTGCTTTATGACTGGGCTCTTCAAGTCCTACGATGTCAGTTACACCCTGAAAGAGAGGTGCATGTAGTGTGAGTGCATTGGACAGGGACGGGACCCGAGAAGGGGGGAGTGAACGTGAACACAGATGGGGCCTCAGGTGGTGGGAAAGCTGAAAGTTCACAGCACCAGCAAAAACGGGGAAAAAAGAGCAAATAAGGAGGGAGTTTAGAAACTGAAGCCAGAGTGGCCTTTCTGAAATACTCTCGTGAGAGATGGGAAAGTCTGGTTGACTTCAGGGTGAAGAGCATGGTCATGGGAAGTGAGGTCTCAGCCAAAGTGAAGAAAGTAAATTGGGGACAGAGAATCCAGAAGCTGGGGCAGGAGTCACCCATGAGAGGTGAGCACCACCCAGCAGGGGGGCAGGACAGGCACAGAGAGAAGGGCCACAGATGTAGTCTTCAAGCAGTGAGGAAGAGCAGACCAGAAAGTCTTCCCGAACCTCAGAGATGTGGTTCCGCAGATGTGAGCAAGAGCTGAGAAGATGGGGGTCCAGACAGCTCAGCAGAAGGACCTGGGAAGCAGAACTGAGTAGGAAACTGAGCTGGCAGAGAGGGAGCACCCAGTTCTGCTGGCGGTGAAATCATGGGGTGGGGCTCACCACTGCGGCCAAGCAATGGAAACAGGGATGTGAGGCAGACGTGACTTGGCCCTGATGGTCTTCTGCAACCGTTTCACTCCAAGCTTGCACTGAGCACCAGACCACCTGACAGTGGGTGTCTGGCCCACTCCAGACCAGCCAGACCAGACGTGCATTTTATATGCTCCCCAGATGGCTCTATACACATTTAAGTTCAAGCAGCAACATTCAATAGTATAACAGACTTACTCCAGCTGTGGCCTAGAAGGGGCACTGTGAAGTTATTACATGATTCTGGATATTCTTTTTCTTCTAGGTCCACAGGGCACTGCTTCATTGGCCTCCTGGTGTATGAAAATGGGTGCAAGGAGGAATATATGAGTCACTGGGCACATGGCCTGCCACATGCAGATGGGCCTGGCTGCTGTGATGGTGCTGGGGACTCTGGTCTAATGGGCACCTCCTATGGATGGCTGCTTGGTAGGGATAACATAGCGAAGGGACCTTAAGCCAGTTTCATACATGGACAGAGTAAATGACTGAAGGGAGTGAGCAAAGAGGAAAGCCCAAAATATCTCCCCATCCTTTTTGCTAACTTCATGCCTGACACTCCACATAACCTCCCTCCAGGGGTCAATTCCACAAATATTTTGCTGGGTGTCAAGTGGGGGCCAGCCAAGTATTCCTAAATATCCCTTCCAGTTTCCAAAGCCTTAGCATAAACCTTATCACCTTTTAATTTTTATTCTCATAACCACCCTTTGAGGTCAATGGTGGAAGGTAGGATACTGTTTCTTTGTTTCCAACCTTCAAAGATTTACGCCAAATCGCACAGCTAATGTATCTGAGTTGGGGTTTCAATCTAGATTTTCGGAGATCAGTGTGTCTCCACAGAAAAGATGAGCTCTTTTTTGAGGGGGCATCTTATTTTACAGACATAAGAGTTTGGTGGGCCTTGAATTGTTGTAAGTGTTCGATTTCCTAATTATACGAGGAAGGAAGTTTGGAACGCAGAATGAGGACCCTTTCAGTGACAATCCTCTCCCCATCCTCTCCAGCCCATTTCATGGGAAATTGCAAACAAAGCGAGAAGTGCCATAGGAAGCAAACATGCCCACTCTGACTGACTTATCTGGGGCAACGTGCAAATAAGCTCTCATTTCCTTTGTGGAGGGGGAGCACTCAGGCAAAGTTTGGGCATTGCTTTTCTGTTTCTCCACCTCATGGGGTGTTAACTCCACATCTGTGTGACTGTAAACACCACTGTCAGCTCACTCTGATTCTAAGATGAATGCACATCCCCCTAAATATCTTGCTGGCAAAAGTCTAAGTTTTTTTTAGTGTTTGCATTTTACTTATTTTTTTATTGAAGTATAGTTGATATATAGTATTATTTTGGTTTCAGGTATTCAACATAGTGATTCAACAATGAAATACATTAGGAAATGCTCACCCCAATAAGTGCAGTTACCAACTGTCACCATGCAAAAACATTACAGATTCACTGACTACATATTCCCTATGCTGTACTTTTCATCTCTGTGACTTATGTATTTTATATTTGGAATCTTGTACCTTCTTATCACTCTCACCTATTTCAACCATCCTCCACCCCCCACTCCTATGGCAACCACCAGTTTGTTCTCCATGTTTATGAGTCTATTTCTGTTATACCATATGATTTCACTTACATGTGGAATCTAAAAAATTAAATAAAAGAAAGAACAAAAAGAACGAAGAGTCCTAATTTTTAAAACAAGAGAAATGTGGGAGGAATGAGACTGCCTGCCTCACCATTCTCAGAATCTGTGCAGGTGCCAAATGCTGCATGCTGCGTTCCCAGCGTGCCTCCTGAGGATGTCCTCTGTAGTCTGGGAAACTGGGCGAGGAGGGGAGTGGAGGGAGGCATAAGCCTCTTGTACCTATGTTGTTTTGCAAGCTGGGCTTCCCCTTTCAGTCACACAGCCTAAAAGCAGAAATTGTTTTCTAAACTTCAGGGGAAATAATGCTGACCCAGAGTTGCCTCACTGATGTGGAAGGTGTTTCTCCCTTCATCTCTCTGGATACTGTTAACAAACAAGGCCAGGTAGCTCCCCTGGGGCATTTTCCTCTGTTGTTCAGGCAAACCTTCTTTACTCAAGATGGGGAGGTGGCTGGGGAAATCAGAGAGCAAGCCTAGTCACAGCATGATTACTGGCCCCGGAAGTACCTGCCAGAGCACATAGCTTTATACTCAGACAGTGGGCTTGTACTCTTTCACTGGGCTTCCGGTTTTGTATTTGTTTTTATTTCTTAAAGGGCACACTATGGTGACCAGAGTCTAGTCCAGTAATCCAGTGATAAGGAGGGTCTATCCTGTGGCTCTCCTAATGTTTTGCCTTTAAGTAGGCAGAATATATAGGCCTATGTCAGGTGAGCTGGTGCCAGATCTGGGGGCAGCAGGGTCCAGCAGGGCAGAGAATTCAAGATCCAGAGAATCCAGAGATTGAGAGCATTTTGTATAATCACCCTGTTTATATAGCACCAACCTCCCCAAATCAGTCAGGATACTGAATTTCTGAGTTAGCTAGTCAAGCAGATTGCTAGTATCTCTAAACCAAGCATGGACCCTAACCTGTCATTCTTACATAGTCTGAGGTCTTCTGATGATTTTCCTGTTAACACAAACCTAGAATTAAAGATGAATATTACAAAGCAGATCTAAAAAGAATTCCATTCAAGAGTCTATGAAAATTATCTTTGATGACTTGTGAAAAACCATTTAACTTCTTTACCATTAAATGCCATAATGAACTTGATTAGAGAAAAGCCATAGTATATATTTATTGAGCTGTTATTATATTCCAGGCACTATCTTAAGCCCTTTCATACTTTTCTTATTTAATCAACATAAGAATAGTGATCGCTCTTTCTTTATAGTTAATACAATTGAGGCTTAGACTTACCTAACTAAAGGAGTTACTAACTGGTGGGTTTAAAATTCAGATATATTTGTCCTTAACTCCCATACATCATTTATGGAGGAATGACTAGGAAAGGGTCCTTATTTTAGAACCTTGCATTTTCCTATTGAGTTTTATAGTGTTATATTTTGTGAACAGCATCTTTTTTGGGTCTCATAATAACTCTGTAAATAGGGCAGAGAAAACCTTTTTACCATTTTACAGATGAGGAAATGAGGGTCCAGGCAGGTTAAATGATTGACCAAGTTCCCAGATCTGATGAAATCTGGAACAGAGGTAAGAATGTAGGTCTTCTGATTCCTCCCCTGAGTGATAGCCGCTCCCTGTACAGCCTCTCTCTTTAGGCAAGAACCGTGTGCTGGTGGAGAGCTGAGTTATCATGGAGCCTACATCTCTCATTTTACATTTGCAGAAACTAAAATCCAGAGGGGAATTGCTTAGCCAGAGTCACCCAAACAGCCAAAAACAGAATTGGCAACAGAAATCAGACCTTGACATTCCCAATGTAGTGATATTTTCACTCTTGGAAAGAAACAAATATTTGAAAGAAATACTTTTTCAGTTGCTTTGGGAGCATGGACAGGGAAGCCTCAAGTTAAAGAACAATATCCATAAGCGGTTTTGTTTTAAGAAGAAATTCATTACTCAGTAATTGATATTATGGCTATAAAGCTACAAATTAATTTGCCAATTAAAAGTTACCAATTAATTTGATGTCCATGGGTAGCTTTCTACTGAAGATGTTATTTTTATGCAGCCTATAAGTGGCTGTAAAGGACAGTTTCTTGTAGATTAGAAAACTTCCTGAGTTCCAAGACTGGATGAGTCATTATAGAATTCAACACTAGAGGGCTTTCCTGCGAGGGCTGGTTATGCGGACTCCCTGGAAACCACCTGAGCGGCCAGAGACGGCACAGAGAAGGCAAGAAAGGAAATGAACAGTGAACAGGAACGGTAACTTTCATGGGCCAGACAGCACAAGCCACCCGATTCATTATGAAAAGTTTTTGTGTGTGTGTATGTGCTTTTAGTTTTTGTTGTTTTAATGCAGCCTTGGTCCCAAAATAAGACTAATTTTTCACAAATATACACTTCAAACCCCACTACCATGAAAAGTAGGTTATTATTATTTCCACTTTATAGATGAAGAAACTGAGTTAAGTGAAATTAAGTAAGGTGTCCAAAGTCATAAATGCAGAATTATTGTACTATTAACCATCTTTCCAGTTGTGCTCCCACTGTACAAGGAAGGGCTTTTCCTGCTGAAAACCATATAATAATTCCCTATTGCCTAATTAAATGCCTGCGATTTGCGGAATTTCTTAGAATTTGTTTAACTGAAACTTTGTTATTCCACAATCTTGCTTCTACTCAACGAGTCCAACATTTTTCCTGTCCCATGCACACCCTTTTTTTGGACTCCCTAGTGACTCTGTTCCAACCTCACCCACGAGAAACATTCCCCCTCTTCTTCATCCACCTGAGACCCACCATGCCTTCGTGCCACAGGCTTGTGTGGCCATCTCCTCTAGGCCTTCTACCACTCCTTCCTCATCCTGACTGTTGGGACCTGTTGAGGTGTAGGACGTGCTCACTAACTACTGGTTCACAGTGGTGCCCAAACCTTACTGGGCATCAGAACCACTCCAGGTGCTTGTCGACTGTGCAGATGCCCAGTCCCTATCTGCAGACATTAGGACTCCCGAGGTTGGAGGTAATGTCCTTGCATATTTAACAAGCATCCCAGGTGACCCTGTATAGGGAGACTGTGAACTTGGCTTTGACAAAATGCCTCTTGCTGCTGCTTCTGAATGTATTCACACACACATACCACATCATCTGATAGGATTTGCCATTTGTCACTGTTACTTTAGACATTGTTTCAAGTTGCCTCATTTTTCTGTATTTTGTTTCTCGGGCATGGGCACTAACTTGTCCCTTTTCACACCCTTTCAGGGTCTATCAGGGTAGCAGTTTCCCAGCACTTCTCTGCCTGAGACAGAACTTCCTCCCTGTACCTCTTACCCCTCGAGCTCCCACTCTCCTCATGACTCAGGCTCCAAGTGACTGAACTGCTGGAGTCCAGGTGAGGCCATCCAGCAATGCGTGCTGTGGCTCCCTACAACTCACCCACCACTGCACGGCACACAGCACATGCATCATTCTGTCTTGTACACAAATCATTCTGTATTTCCTTAGTGACTTAATTCCAACCTCAACTACAGGATTCTTGCAATTTTCTGGAAATATTGCAATTTTACCCACACTCTTTCTCAACCCCACCTGCCTCTGTGAGGGCAGGAACTTTGGTTTTCTTGTTCATTATTGACGCTCAGCACCAAGCACAGAGCCTGATACACAGTAGGCACTTACTGTTGATTTGTAGACTACGTGAATGAATATAAACTGAGGATGATGGAGAAGAAACTGTAAAAAGCACCTTAATTCACAAGAGGCTACCAAGTATGGTGACCTTTGGGGGTCAAACGGGGGCACCCTGGGGATGGTTAAGGGGAGCCATGAAGCCCTAGTTAACTTTAACAGCTTCAGTTTCTCTGTGAATCCAAGTCAGTTCAACCCAATACCTATGCAGTAGATGCCTTCAACATGACGGGCACTCAGCTAGACACTGCCAAGGTAACAATGTGTAAGACACAGCCCCTGAATTTGTGGCTGTGATATTTAAAGTGAAACCATTTTGCCACATACATGCCAATCCAGTTAAATATTAATAGAAAGTGAGAGATGACAGTATTCCACTCTCAGGAGAGTTCAAATGACTCTGAGTCTTATAATTGCCACATAATGTAAGGGAAGTCTTAAAAAGCAATGAGGCATAATGGAAAAAAGCTAGGTTTTAAAGTCGCATGAACCTGGGTTGGAATACCAGAGCTGCCTGGAGCCTTGATTACGTGTGTGTAAAATAGGTCTGATAACAATACAACCCTAGCATATCCTGGCATATCACAGGAATGATTAACATTATTGAGCACTGAGCCAGGCACTCCGCTACTAAACACTTTCTATGCATTAATTTATTTAATCCTCTCAGCTATCTAATGCCTTTATTATTCACATCTTGCTACTTGAGGAAACTGGCTCAGAGAGCTTAAGTAATTTTCCTAAAGTGAACCAATAACAAATGGCACAGCTGGGGTTTGAACCTGGAACTGGCTAATGAATAAATGAGACAGTACAGGTATAAGCCTGACCTGGTGCCTGGCAGATAATAAGAGTTCAGTAAGTGGTTTCTAAGATTCTTACTGCACTCAAGAAGTCTCCCACAGAGTTGTTGCTGTTGAGGTGAGTTGCTGTGAGGATGGTCCAGCAGCTGGGGAGGAGGGCAGGTTCCCCAGCAACACTTCTGGAGGCAGGAAAGGGGCCCCCCACCCACAGTGCTGCTGCAGCTCATCCTGCACTCTGCTTGCCAGACTCAGCAGCCATCACTCAGTAGCCCCATCCCTCGTACCAGGGCGTCTTAGGGTTCCAAGGGCCTCACACGTCACCCGGTTAGGTCCCAGGCTGGCACATGCACGCCCCAACCACATGCCTGCACGAGAGGTTCTGTCTCTGCTAGAACCTCTGTGTCACTCCTGGGGGAAAATATGTTCCCAGCCTGGGACAAATAACCTTTTAACCCAAAATCAGTCAAAGGGAGAAATGAAGTAGGAGAAACCTGCTTATCACTTACAAGCAGTTGTTCACTTCTGCTCACCTGTATCTCTAGCAACCCAGCTGCAAAAAGGGACCCCACCCAACCTCTCCAGTCCAGATATGTGGGAGCTCCCCCTTATAATCACCTATTGAAATGGAGATGGACTACTTCTCTCTACTCCTTGGAAACACCTATTGATATGGAGATTCACTAACACCAGGCAAGAAATTCCAGAAATATTGCAATTTTACCCACACTCTGTCTCAACCCCACCTGCCATCTGCATGCCATCTCATTGCAGGAGATAGTGCCCGAGCCCCAGAAGTCATGGCTAGACAACACTTTCAAGATTTCAAGATCTCCTAAGTCAACCCCACGTGTTGGGCATATGGCCTGCCTAGAGCCGGGATTCGCAGGGCTGCAATCTTGGGGGAGGTTGGAGCCATTCCCTCCCTCCTGCAGAACAAGTCATGTGTTCCCACCCTCACTTCACCCCTTGTCCCTTGGGAGGCAGGGAGGCACAGGAGAGGTTCCCATGTTTGATTCTAAAGTGACATTGGTACGGGCACAGGAGGCCCTAAGTCCTGGGGAGCTGGGAGGTGGCAGTCTGAGGAAAGCTGGCTCTGTGCCCCAGTGTTCAGAAGGCCAGGGACACACAAAGCTGCATGTACTGGGTCCCAGAAGCAGCACTTCCCCAGCTGGCACAGGCCCTTGTTGAAGCTCTCAGTTACAGAGTGTTCAGTGGTGACTAATTTTCATCTCCAAAACTCCCCTCACCTTCCCTTTCACCAGCAGGAAAGCCTGGGGAGGGAGGTGTTGGAATATAATTTGCTGCCACCCGAAGCCTCCCAGTTCAGCTCTCAGCACAGGAGATCATTAGTAAAGGACAAGTGAATACAGTTGTGCTTCCTGCTGTACCCACACACTGCTTCGCGGGCTGACTTGTCTTCTCTGTTCTCTCGGCACACAGCGAGCAAGGCATTATCAGCCCTGATGAGTCAGGACAACCGTCTTCTTCAAAGAACTGGTGCCTCAAAATGGGGCAGTCCTTTCTTCTCCAGTCCCAGCTCTCATGAAATTGTACCAGGATGCTGACATCCTAAGCAGATGTGAGCCAGGAACTTACATTATTAACACTCAGTAGCTTATATGTTAATAGGGGCTTGATAAAAGCACACAATGGAGTGCCAGTCCACTTGGAGCAATGCTCTGCCCTCAGGCCTCTCCCACCCAGCCCTCCAGCCTGCCCCTTCCATTTGAGTCTCTTGCAGCTCCTGCAGGGCACTGCATTTCAATTGTGAAAACTCTCCCAGACCTCATCATCAGTTCTTCCTAACAACCAAAGCTTTCATTGCCTCTAAGACTTGTGCGTCAGCTATTTTTAACTTGTACTTTCTTATAAAAAAAAAAAATTACACCAGAGGAGTTTAATGAGCCCCATTTAGCTTTTTGTAGAAAAAGAAAATTTGCAGACATTAACCAATAAGTGCTACTGAACGCTGAGGCTGGCTGGCACGCCTCTTAAACCAGCCTTTCCCCTCAGTACAATAGTTTATTTTTGGACAGCAGCCTCTGCATGATGCCACACTGGGCTTCGTCGCAAACTTCACAGAAGGTGGAGATTTAAGGAAAAGGCTCAGAAAAAGAACTCAGGTTTGCAGAGGGCAGGGCGGGGGGAGGAGAGGTTCCTTGAGATGGAAGTCCTGGAGGCCTACCACTGCTTCCAGCCCCTCTCCCCTGCACCATTCCGGGCTTCCGACCATCCAGCATGTGAAGGGTATGGAGTAAGTGGGAACAAGAGTGAAATTTCAGAGTTTTGTTCATCATCATGTAAAACTAACACACACACACGACCACCACCACTCCAACAATAGCAAAAGAAACCAAAAAGAGCACAAGTCTTCTTACAGGCAGAAAAGATCATGGCAGTAAACATCGCCGCTCTTCAGCCACCCAAACCCAGCAGCTCCCCTAGGTCAGAGTTGATTCCAGGACAAGGTTCTCAACTGTTCTGCACAACAAGAAGTCCAGGTCCAAATGACAGCACTGCCCCCAGTGGGGTGAAAGCAGTCAGCATTCAGCCTTTTGCTCTTTGAACTTTCAAGCTGAAGTATCACAGAGTATCATTTGAAGCTTTCCAGGGGTCAAAGTACAGCCCCAGTCTCCTTGATGCTCACACCCAGCCATGCCGTTCCAAAGTCTGCCGATTCCTTTCCCAGTCACAGCACTCTCATTCTTCACTGGGGCTTGGCCATGCTTTTACTTAATGGATTTGCAATAAACGATCCCTGGCCCCAGTTTGCTGCATGCAGTTAGAGGCAGATGAATGCAGTCTTCCTAAATGCCACTGGTGTGTTAAGGTCTCTGGATAGAAGAGGGAAATACTTAGAGTTCATCAGAGGAAAAACTTCCTCCTTGGATAAAGAGCACGCTCTGTCTGAACTGTGTTAGTGTTATAATGCACCATTCTTTAGTGTATCGTTGAAATAACCATTCTATGTTATTTCAAGCATTCCATGATAACTCAGAAGATAAAAATGCTCAATCAAGGTTGGGTAAATTGCCAGTGGATCATCCTGTCTAAAAGAAAAGATTTTTAGGATGCTGGTAAATAAAGGAGAAATTCAGAGTAAAAGGAAATTTTAAACAAATTATTACTATAAAAAAATGTTTCTGGTTAAAATGAATGTCAAGTATTTATTCATGATGTAGACAATTTTGATTAATTAATCAAAAGCAGACAAGATGAGAAGAGTAGTTCTTTCGAGTTGCTACTCAAGTCGAGTGCTTGTAATGAAAAAGGGAAAGAATGTCATGTTTAGATTCTTGATGAGAAATTAAAAACTTAACAAACCCCATCAGAAAAGCAATTGGCTGAGGTCTTTACTTGCATGTTTGCTGGTGAGGCAAAAAAATAAAGCCAACTCTTTCCCTTTATGCACAGTACCAACAGAAATTTGTTGATTACCTATTCAAGGATGCATTGAATTGAAGAGGCTTTGTCCCTTGTCCTAAGGCTGCACAAGGGAATGGAGAGAAAGAATCAAGCTCAGTGTCCATGCTCATATCATTCCCTCTTCCTGTTCCCTGTTTACTAGGTAAATTCTTATTCATCCTTTGGGACCCAGCAAAATTATCATCTCTTCTATGAAGACTACCTTGATACACCAGGCAGAGTACAATCTTTCTGTGTGTGTTTCTGTCCCTCCCCACTAGACTGTGAACTCTTTAAGGACCAGGGGTATTGGTCCATTGATATATGTGTTATAGCACCCAGCACAATGCTTGATTCAGAGTTCATAAGTACTCAATAGATGTTTTTATTTACTATTTAAAAATAAGTTCTTATTGAATGCATACATGCATGGCATTGACAAAGAGAACCAGTAATAAAAAGGATTGATGGTAGGTATTAATTCATAAATTAATAACCATTGGCTTATGACTGTGCAAGGCAATGGGAAAGCAAAGAAATGTAAGACAATCTAGGTCCTAGTTGGGAGAGTCAAAAGAAATATATATGAAATAGCAGGGGAGACACAAAGCAACATACAATTACATGTTACATGCTGTCAATTCAAGAGTGAGTAGTGGATTTGGGATGGAGATTATGTAGAAGGAATGGAGAGAAACATGTAGGTAGAATAGTTGTTTTAAAGGAAAAATACACAGGCCCAATTGCCTGGTTAGACTTGGGGGTTTGAGGGGTGTAAGTCAAAGATGATTCCAAGATTTCTCCTCACAAGTTGGGCTTTGAAGCTTTCAAACATATTATTGAATTGATGGTGGAGAACATTCCAAAGGTTCTTCAGAATCACAGCACATTGACTTTCAAGGATGATATGGAACAGCTATGATGTGCCATAAAAAGCCCTGAACCTGGCCTCAAAAATCTGGTCTTGGGTCCCAGTCCAGGCATTTATCAGGTGGGTGGCCAGGGGCACCTCCCTTCACTCTCTGTGCCTCAGTTTTGCATTTGTAAAAATAGAAATGATACATATCTCACAGGATTGTTTAAGGACTAAATCTCTATGGAAATTATTTATAAAGACTTATAAGGTATGAATACCAGAGTCCTGGTTAGAAGTACGTCCTCAGGCTAACTACCTGGGAATTATATTAATTATATACAGGCATACCTCATTTTATGGCTGTTGGCCTTACTCTGCTTCGCAGATGCTAAGTTTTCTTTTTACAAATTGAAGGTTGGTGGCAACCCTGCATTGAGCAAGTCTATTGGTGTCATTCATCCATCAGCATTTGCTCACTTTGTGTCTTTGTTTTCCATTTTGGTACTTTTCACAAAATTTCAAACTTTTTCATCATTATTATATTTGCTGGGGTAATCTGTGATCAGTGATTATGATAGGACAGTGGTTAGCATTTTTTAGCAAAAAAGCATTTTTAATTAAGGTATATACATTTTATGTCTTAGATGTGGTACTAGTGTGCCCTTAACAGACTACAGTATAGTGTACACATACTTTTTACATGCACTGGGAGATGAAAAAATTCACTGGACTCGCTTTACCACCATATTCGCTGTGTTGTGGTGGTCTGGAACAGAACCCACAGTACCTCGGAGGCATGTCTGTACTGTCGTGGGTTGTTTGGGACTTCAAGCACTCCACCACTTCATTTTTGAATGCTGTTTTGATGTTTCCTTGTTGAAAACCTGGGAGGACAGCCAGATAATACAAGCCATGGATCACAAACCTCAAACACCTAGAGCAGACAGATAGGTAGTTTAAATGTAGGCTGGGAATAGGAGATGTGCAGCACTTTTGTAGGAAATATTAAAACATGGTCCAAAGAAATACTTCTCTGTTATAGAAAAAGACAACAGTGTACATAAAAGATAAAAAGCAGTTGCAGCTCTCTGCCACAGAACCAGGGACGCTAGGGAGTGGCAGAGGCGCTCTGGAGCCACAGAGTGAGAACCAGTTGAAAGGGGGAGCAGCCCTTCAGCTCCAGCAGGATTTTCTATGCAGGAATTACTGCAGGCTTGCCAGGTGTCCTGGTGGTTAAGAATGCTGGAAATCCTGGTATTTATGTGATATTTCCTGATTATTAAACATTAGCAACTAATTTTTAAAACTTTTAAGAAAACACTCTGCAGTTAAAACACATCTGTAGGCATTGGGTCTATAGGTAGTCACCCAGGTACCACACCTTTTCAAAAAGAGAAGAATAACAGAGCTAACTCACTGTTACTCTGTTAGAAAGAGAAAAGAGTAGAGATTTGAGGAGATGAGGCAAACATTAATACAGAAAGAAGCAAGAGGAACCATCTATTAGTGGGCTGGAGATAAACTTCCAGGGATATCACAGAATCTTAGGAATGGAAGGTGCTTGATCACCTAGTCTCATATTTCAGATAGAGATTTAGATTTAGACTCAAGGCCTAAATCCCTTTTAGCCCAGGTGCCCGCCAGGGCTGAGCAAAGGCTTTGACTTCGAGAATGATCAGGAACTGGAGACGGACACCGCCTCCTCCCATATGTCTGCTTTGCCCAAGGAGCAGCTCACATTAGGGCAATGCTGACCTTTAGTTCCATGACCGCAACCTCTCAGTCTAAACTTTATTTTCAAACCATCTCCAGGCCACACTGTTTGGAAGAGCTGTCAGATGAAGTTTCAGACAGCGCTCAGACATAATAATCTTTCAATCCCAGAATACCACAATTTCACCCATGAGTAAGAAAACCCCACGGGCTGGCTTCTCTCTTCCTGTCCTCTACATTCCTCCCTCCAGCTCAAGCACTGCTCAGCTTCATCGTGACATTTAAGGTATTTGGCTGTGCTCGTTGTCTCTTCCCACAGTGAGCTCTGTGTGGATTTTTAAACATTCAACTCACCATTGGAAACAGCAATTACTTCTCCTTCCTCTTTCCAAATGACCATGCAAATCAGTTTGCTTTGGGGACTGATTTTATTTTGTTTTAAAGCATTTCTCAATTCCTTTTTACGGTGTTTTCCTCAGGATTTTTGTGTCATTTCAACTTTCAATTGGCAAAAGTATAATTAAGAGTCCTACTTGCTATTTTATGTCACATCTGTGCTCTTTCCGTTCACTAACACTGTCTCTTTCACCCAGGTTAGAATACATAAACAGTTTATACACAGTATGACAGTGTCAAGTAATACGTTACGAGGAAGTCAATGTTTAATCTGCTCTAACTTATTCGTTTCCCTATTGTGGTACTTGGCTTAAAATTTTTTCTTAATAAAAATATAATTTAGGACTTTGGAATTATTATTTTGCAATTTTGCTTGCTAACTCAGATCTGATTGTTTTCCTTTTCCTGTTTTCTAGGGAACTAACAAAAAGGTAGTATTTTCCACTCAGTTTCTTTTTTTGCCACATAAACCAGGAAGTGCTTTTTTAGTAAAATGCCTAGATTTGGAGATTCTGAATATGAAGGCCTTTTCTCAACAAATACTTAGTGAACAGCATGATATGAAAAAAATCTCTTCCTTGAAAAAATTTTCCTGAGTTTATGTTTATTAGAACTCTGAAATAAATCCATCCATTCATCAAAACACAATTATTGAGGGCCCATGTGCTAGATGTTATTCTCAATACATGGGACACATCAGTGAGCAAGACAGATAAAATGTCATGTCTTTAAAGGGCTTATGTATTAGCAGGGAGAGATAGAGATTAAACAAAAACATATATAATAAGCAAATGGTAAGTGCTCAGAGGAAAATAAGAAAGCAAGGTGAGAGGAATGAGAGTGGGCAGGGAGCTCCAATCTTAGATATGGTTGTCAGGGTATGCTTCCCTGAGTGACATTTTGGGG
Source organism: Manis javanica (assembly GCF_040802235.1). Classification (NCBI taxonomy): domain Eukaryota; kingdom Metazoa; phylum Chordata; class Mammalia; order Pholidota; family Manidae; genus Manis; species Manis javanica. The sequence goes on from NC_133159.1 coordinate 75,747,885, forward strand.
GTTGATGCAAATCATGTCAGAAACGTGCAAGCTGCTGTAAGGACTTTGGATTTACTCTAAGGAAAATGGGGGAGCTATCACAGGGTCTGGGCAAAGGAATGAGCTAATCAGACTTACATGTTAAAAAGGATCACTTTGTCTGCTGTTGAGAATAGACCATGGGGAGGGATGGGGCAGGAGTAGAAGCACATAGATTAATTAAGTAGCTAATGAGTTAACTAGAGAGAGAAATGAGGGTGAATGGAATCAAGGTGTGGCGATGGAGGTGTATATTTAGAGGTTAGAGCCAACAGGATTGCCTAACGGTTTCAATATAAACTGAGAGAGAAGAGTCAAGGATGAATCCAAGCCTTTTGGCCCAAACGGAAAGATGGAGTTGCCCTTTACTGAGAGAGGGCAAGCTGTTTAAATTGCACAGATTTGGGGAGGAAATTGGCAGTTTGCTTTTGAAACTCAGTTTGAGATATCTATGAAATGTGTAAGTGGGAAAACCAAATAGGCAGTTAGAAACAATGAACTGGAGCTCAAGAGAGAGAGCTATGCTGGAGATATCCGTGATGAGCTGTTGGCATAGAAAAGGACTTCAGAGCTACATGACTGGATGAGCTCTTTGAAGGGAGTGTTTTAGTATCTTGGAAGGCAAGACAGGGCAGTTTCTCAAAGAGCAGGGAGTAGGAAATGGTGTCCAATGCCAGTGAGAGCTCAATAAAGGACCAAGAATTGATTACTGCAGTTAGCAAACTGGAAGTCATCAGTGACCTGGCAAGATCAGGTTCAGTGATGCACTGAGAGCAAAACTCTGATTAGCCTGAGTTGAAAAGAAAATGGAAAGAAAGGAATTGGAGTCAATGACTATAAACAATTCTTCTGAGATGCTTAGATGCAAAAGGGAGAAAAGAAGTGGAATGGGGAACACACGGACAAGAGAAATTTTCTCTTTATGATGGGAAAAATATGATTGTTTTAAAAAAGGTGATGTCAATCATCTAGCAGGGAGGGGAAACTCAGTGATACAGGAGACAGGGCAATTGCTGGGGTTGTCATTTGAGATTGGATGAAATCTCGTGCAGAAGTGAAAGGACTGGATTCTGATTAGAGCATGGACAGTTCATCCCTAGTACTAGTAGGCAGAAAGGCAGAGGACATGGGTACGGATCCTCTCAAGGTTGAATTTGGTGTCTCTTTATGCCTTTAAAAAAAAAATTCTCCAGTGAAGGAACACTTAGTCCAGGGTTACCAATTAGGAAGCACTGGCTTACTTAGATAGGCAACATTAATTTTAGCACTCTATGAGTCCATTTTAGAAAGCATAGGTCCACTTCTTTGTTCTCATTTTGGTTAGGACATGTACCCTTCACTTTTCTAGTTTCAATTTCATCATATTATTTCTAACTATAGCCATCTGGCAATTTCCCTTCCTCTTTGGACTTTGTGTTACATCAATACACATGGAGAGTTACCGCACACTCCGCCCAGTTCCATTTCCTCCACACTGTTTGCCTCCCTCGACCGGCTCATTTCTGGTCTTGTCTCCAGCATTTCAATTTCCTTAGCTGTGAAGAAGGGAGGACAATATGATTCCTATCCCCAAGGCTGAGGGTTTAAATAAGTGTGAGGAGTGAAATGGTCTTAACCTATCTAAAGAAATAGAAAGAAGAGGAAAGTGGGAGGCAGCACAGAAGAAGAAAGATGACTACTGCTTTACCATTTGCTTAGCTGAGCCCTTACTACATAATTTCCAAGCACTGGATATGAATACCCAGAGAATTCCCCATTATGTTAGCTGCAGCATTTATAGAGTCACAATAGATTAAGAAATCTGTTCACACTTATACTATCTGGACATACTTAGTAGGTGTTAATAACAGGTAACATTGAGCAATGCCTATGTTCTAGACACTTGGTTAAGCCCTTTCTATATGTCATTTAATCCTTGGCCTCACAATAACTTGAGAAATGCATTGTTATCCTAATTTCAGAAACCAAGAGAGGTGAGAGGAATACAGGGAGGCTCAAAGAGTTTGAAGTCTGGCATCCCTTCAGCTCTTCAGAATTACTGCCCTTCCAAATATATTCCACATTTATTTGTGTACAATTATGCAGATATATCTAGATTTAGCCCTATCCCCCTAGGTTTATTCCTTACTTTACAAACAATTCATCATAATATCATTTATAAGCTACCCCAGTATATTTGGGAGCAAGTTATAAAGCTTGATTTCTGCACAGTTGCTCAAAATCATGTTCACAGATTATTGAAATTCACACTGCTTACCACATGTTGGGCACTCTAGGAGTGGAAGAAAGAAGGAACAGAGCAAAATCACTCCTCCAGGGAGCTCGGATTCTTCTCCAGGAGTAACATCATTTCTTCATTCATTCATTCGTTATTAATTTGAGTGCCTTAAGGCATGCCAAATGTTATAGTTCAGGTGTCAATCAACTTAGAATTACAATGCTTGGTAAGAAGAGATATACATATAATTGCCTCTTTCTCACATGGTCCTTTTTTGACAGTACTGTAAGTATTTGGACTTCTAAAGCCAGGCTGCCACACTTAAAAGTGTAGCTCTCCCACTTAAAGGCTGATCTTGAGTTACTTATATAATCTCTCTGGGCCTTTGTTTCCCATCTAAAAAAATGAGAATAGTAATAGTATCTATCTCAAAAGGTTTCTGTGAGGACAGAAAGTGAATGTATATAAAGTTCTTAGAGCAGTACCCAGCCCATCATGAGCACAGTATTAGCTGGTGCTATTATTAGCATGATACAAATTTACCATGTACTGGAACATGTGCATGCCCATTTGTGACCATACCAGCTCAGCAAAGTCAGTAAGTGTACTGCTCTAGCTGACAGAACTTCCTTGGAGCAGTAAGGAAGGACTTCCTTCTTGTGTTTTCCCCACCTCATTCCTGTAGACAGGTCTAAAGAAGCCTCAGATTCCTTTTGCATCACATCTCTTAATTTTGAACACAAAGTCAAATCAGTTACTGTCCTTTGATGACTCCTTCCCATTTGTTTTCTTTGAGAGATAGGGGAAGCAAACAATTTTTTACATCCTAGACCCTCAGTGATTTTTCATTACTTGTCATCACACAGCTCTTCACCAATTTTACCTTTAAAAATTTTATTATTTTTTTAATTATCAAAGTAATACATGTTCAGCATAAAACTATTCAAACATACAGAACTTTGTACAGAATGTGAATGGCCCTGGTAACTCCACATGCAGAAATGACCACTGTTGACTGCTTGTTAACTAGGCTTCCAGGTTTCCTCCAGGCTTACCTTTAGTAAGCATCCCCTAAGCATGTATGTTTTCAGGGAAAAATACAAATAAAGTTGGGATCTGCTCTGTAGCTTGCTTTTTTTCACTTGCAGATTTTGAACATTCTTTCATATTGGTACAAATAGATCTCATTTTTATTAATGGCTGTTTTAAGATTTTATTCTACAGACCTAGCATGGTTTGTTGAGTTAGTTCCCTAGTAGGATTTTGTTATTGACTTTTACACCGTTACATGTTTTCTCTCTTACAATGCTGCAATACACATACCTGTACATATGTTTTTGTACACATGTGTAGATATTTCTGAAATACATAATTGTACACATATGCCCAAAGTATAAATGCCTAGATGTGGAATCGCCTGGTCAAAAGAACGCACATTTATTTTACCCCAAATTGCCAAACTGTCATCCAAAGGGATTTACCTAATTTGCACTCATTTATAGTATATGAGAAAATCTGTTTCTCCACATTTGACTGTTTAGAGTATTTCTTTCCTCAAATTATATCAGTGTTGAAATCACATTTCTCTCAAACCTAGAATCGTCATTCAAAACCCAGGGAAGATCAAAACATGGAACCAAGTGTTTTTACAAACAGGAAAACATTCCAAATTAGTTATAATGGTGGGGTGTTTCCAGTCAAAATATCACAGCACTAGATGTTAGTCTTAAAATTGCCCTAACCTCCCAGATCAGCAAATGTGGTACTATGATTAGATGACATGCCACACAGTCCCTGCCCACACACTCCTTCTTGGCTTGGTGTATGGTGAGGCTGCTGGCATGAGGGACAGGGCAACGACAGTAAGAAAGCAAGAGAAGGTCAGAGGGCTCAAAATCTAGTGTCATCTTGTAACTATGTATGGAGTCCCTTGAGTGTGCTCTGGATCTCTCTGTTCATACTGCTCTGTTAGGTCTGCTCTGTTTTACCTCCAATGCCTGATGAGCCAGTGCTCACTATCCAAGGGACAGCTCTAACACCCCCTTCTCTCGGAAGCCTTTTCTGAAATCCTAGAAACCATCCTCGTTAATGCCTCACTTACCTGAACCTACATCTTCCAGAGTACTTGTAACATTTTGGACAGTATGCTTAAGAACAGTTAGAAGCTTGAGTAAATGCTGACTGACATTCACTGACATAAGAGATCTTCGTACAAAAGAGGCGAGACTTCCCATTGTTCACGGAAACCGGGTGGATTCAGATAAGAGGAAATAGTGAAGTACTGGGCTGGAACCATTTGTCTTGTTAAGAACTAACAATTCCAAACATCCCTCCTGACTTTATTTCTTGGTTCTTGCTTCTTCCCACCCATGAAAAAGGCTGAAAATAGACTTTGATCTTACAACAGAAGAGGGAAAACTACCATTTTGGAAAATACTTCTTAAGCAGAAGACAACCTTCATCTACTTGCTTCAGATATAAGACATTTTTGGCAAAAAAAGGAATGGGGAAAAAAAAGAGTAGGCCCCGATGAGAACAAGAACTGCCTCTTCAATGTATGTTTCATAGCAGAGACAGAATAAATGAAGCTGGTAAGCTATCGTGCCAAGATAAAGTTATGTATGCCTTAAATCCCAGGTAAATTCTTTTTCCTTAGGATTGGGAGCCGTTTAATACTTTTACGCAAATTTCTTCCTACTATTTCATTGGATTTTTCCCTAAGTTTTACTATCAGAGCTTTACTCAAGAGACTCAGGGAAAAGGGAGGTTCCTGACCTTGCCTCGCTCGCGCCTGGCGACTGCGGCTGCCTGGCCACTGCGGCTGCCTGGCCCCGCGCCCTGGCCAGGTAGGCATTTGACAGGTATTCCGGCCACAGCCACCTACGGCTACCGCTCCTCCCCGCCCCCTGCACCTGCTCGGCGTCCAGCAGCCTCCCGCCCCCGTTCCCCGCCCCGAGTCCCCTAACTCGCCGCACACCCTCCGGGCAGCCCGCCTCCGCCCCCCGGCGGAAGCGCCCCTCTCTTGGCCGGCGCGTCGGGGCCACCAGGGAAAGTGCTCGCAATCACATGGAGGCCCGCGCCAGCCCGATTGGCTGCGGCCGAGCCAGTCGCGGCGCTCGCCGGCTGCGGTTGGTCCCGGAGCTGCAGCGCCTGCACGGGCCCGGAGTCCATGTTACGCTTTGTCTAATTCCCCCTGTTACAGAGTCATGTGCTGCTGCTCCGGTCGCCGTCGCTGCCGCCGCCCGTGGTGCCCCGGCTCCTCCGCCGCGCTTCGAGGTGGCCGCCGCGGGAGGGGCCGCGGGACCAGGGTCCAGGGCGCCGCGCGCCTCCGCCGCTCCGGCGCGTCCCGGTGCAGCCGCCGCCCGCCGCAGGTGATGCCGCCGCCTCGCGCCTCAGCGTAAGCCGTGGCTCGGCGGCCAGGCTGCCCGGGCTGCCCCCAAGGTTGGTGCGCCCCTTTCCCGGGCAGGCGCCGGGGGCCGCCGGAGCCGAAGCGGACGCCCCCATCCCGGCGCAGGCGTCCAGACCCGCGGCCCGAGCTGAGGCTGCGGCCGGCACCTCGCGGCGAGGGGGTTGGGCTGGGGGCCGGGCGCGGGGCGGCGAGCGGGGCCGAGCTGGGCTCCTGACCGCCGCGCCGCAAGCTTGCTGCTCTTCGGGCCATCGGAGTGGCGGGCGCCGCGGGCCTGGCCGGCGTTGGGCCCCGCGAGGGGAGAGCAACCCTGCCTTCCTCCGGCGCCTCCGAGCGCTCCCCTCTCTGCCTCCTTCCGCGCAATCGGGAGGGCAGGGAGACCCGGGCGCGGATCCGCCGACTCCTGCCGGACGTGGGTGTTTGGTGTCTGGCCTTTCTGGCCCGGTGCCCGGAAGGTGAGCCCTTTAACTTCGGCAGGAACGCCTCCCCTCGCCTCCATCCCGCGCCCGGTGGGCTGGGCGGGGAAGTGAGGGCCGCGCCCCGCCCCGCGCCGAGGGGGAGGGAGCCGGAGGCCCGCAGGTGCACCCAGCCCGCCGCGGGCCGTCTCCGGTCGGGTACCGGTATAATCCGCTTCTAGCTTGTTTGGAGACGTGGGCACTTGGGAGCAGGACTTCTGCTCGAATCCTGTGCAGGGGGGCTGGAAAGGAGGAGGATTGGGGCGGCTGTCCAGGGAGCTATCACCTCCGCTTACTGGAGGGCTGACAGGGGCCATCCTCTTTCTGTCCCCCCTCTTTTGGACTGTCTCTAGCGGATAAAGAAATTAGGTTTTCTTTGGTGTTTTTAAAAAGCCAGCCGCAGTGAAGAAAAGCTGCTACAGGTCGAGGGAGGAGAGGTAGGTTCCTACTGGAGAGGGAGAGGTGGGGTGTGCGGTGCCAGCGGTGCGCCTTGGCGGTTGTGGCAGAAGGTGGGGAGGTAGGGTTTCGGGAAAGAAAAGGCGCAAAGCGAGACAGGGAGCCCTCCGGAGGTAGGCAGAGAGATGGGGAGTAGGCACTGGGGAGTCCTGGCCGACTGTGGGCCCAGCTGGAGCCACTTGGTCTTACTCTTAGGGCTCTTGCTTTGCAGGTTTCCTTCTGTCCTCCTCCGTACTAGGAAAAGTATTTCTTTTGTGGCAAAGAATGTTCTGAGGACATATTTTGAAAGATACAGGGGTGAAGAGCTGACTTTCGGAAACTTTCCTTAGCAGCTTTGATAATAAAAATTCCATTCAAGCAGCATTTATTGAGCACCTATTATGTGTTCTGTGCTGGACTTTGGAAGAGTCGGGACAGGCAGAGAATGCTCCGCAGTAATGGTGAGGGTTATTTACCTCATAAACAACCAAAGGGCGTTTCCAAGTGCCCAGAAAGGCAGTGATTCAGACCTTCCCCGGCAAAGCTTTTGGGGCCTGTGGGAAGAACCCTGCGTCATAACCAGTAAATAGGGTCTTCCTACAGCATTTATTTTTACAGTTTATAAATACTGACCAAACACCTACCATCAGATAGGACAGGGTTAGAGTTGTCTCTTACTCTGTCTTCATCATCAGTCTACTAAAACCCTTGTTAAAAATGCAAGCTAAGAAAGAGTCGGAGATGAAAATTAGGTTGTTAAAATAAGAATCTGGCAAAATTGATTTGGAGTGTTTAGTCTCTGTAGGTTATTTAGGGAGCCTCCCATAACTTGGTTAGGTAATCCATGGGGCTGGGGGAAAAAATGGAAACCTTGAATTGGCATGGTTTATTTATATATTTGAACGTTTTACCTTAGATTTGTCTCATTTTTATTGAGGGTGTGTGACTGTACACTTTGCCGATTAAAACGTAACCCATTAGAAAGCTGCAGGAAACTGCCCTTAGATGCCCCAGTCCCCCAGTGTCTCCCACTCCCATGTTGAGAATGATGTAACAGTTAAAGCTTTGAGCCATATTTGTATCTTTGTTTTCCCCCGCTGAGATTTTATTTACAGAATTTAAAAAACTTTGACTTGGCCTTTTTTTTTAACTCTTGATTTTTATATTGTGCAGAGCTTATCTGATTAATTTTAGGGAATTTTGATGTTTGTCATGTCCCAAAGCGAAATTGTGTTGGTAGCTGTATTTTGGAAATTAAACTGGGTTCAGTCTCAGTGCTGAAAGTAAATTGGCACTGGCTATGAAAGTGAAAGTTTTGTCAGATCTGTACTTGTGATCACATATGTTCTTGAAATGGTAGTTGGTAAGGAGTTTCATGTATTTTTAACGTACAATTGGGGCTGATGTTTGACATTCTGAGAAACAGCAGTCAGTGTTATGAAGTACTAGCAGTTAACAGAGAATCAGGGAAGATGCTGTGGAGAGGATTCTTGTACTGTTAGAGGACAGGTACGACAGGTACTGGTGTTCCCACCAGTAGAATCAAACAAGTTGCCTAGCAGGACGAGGACCGCTGAAATGGAGAGTGTCTGGAGCCGACCGAAGTGTTGTGTGTGCTGAAGGGGAGAGGAGCATGTATTAGGGAAAGGGTTGCGGTATGTCACAGGTCAAAAATACTAAATAGGTTTGCCTGGCTAGACAGAGAACATGACTGGTGTAGGAAGATAGAAGAGATCTGGGAAGTGGAAAGCTTGAACCACAAGTCCGTGGTGTTAATCATTTGCCTTAAGTAAAAATGACTCTCAACAGGAGGCAATGTGTGGAGACCTTTTTGCTCATCACAGCTGGGAGGCAGGTGTTACTGACATCTAGTGGGTAGAGGCTCGGGATCCTGCTCAACACTAGCAGTGCCCCATAACGTCACCACACAGCAAAGAATTATCCTGTCGGAAATGTCAGCGGAGCCAAGGTGGAGAGCCCCGGCTCTAGATGGTGAACATGAAGACCGCTGTGAGGTGAAGTCACCTCTGAGAACAGGACTTGAAGGAGATGGTTCTTGAATGTGTAGGAGGACATTGAGGTAGGAAGCCAGTCTAGTAGACCTGCTGTGCTCAGAGCTGAAGTGATTAGGATCTGGGCAAGTCAGAAGAAAAGGGCATTTTCAAGAGAGTGAGTGGCAGATTAGCTAGCAGGGCAGTATAACATTGGGTAAGCGGACATTTTTGAGCCCCTGGCGTAACTTCTTTAGTAAATTCTTACACTTGCAGCCTCTGTTTAAAGACCCCTAGGAACAGAGAACTCTGCTCTCATGAAGATATACCATTGAGTATTATTTGAGCTCAAGACGGCCTTCTGGAAACTGTTCAATTGATTCTTTTCCTCAGGAACTACCCACTTACCCAAGACAGCCCTTGGAATGCACAAGACAGTTTGATGTTCCCCCCCTCCAATTAACTTTAATCAGTGCAAAAAAGTCCCTATTCTTTTCCCATTCCTGCAAGAGGCATGTTTCTGGATGTCTTCTCAGTTTGCCAGCTTCTCTTGTGAAGAGTACTGGTGTCTGGGATTGAACAGTGTAAATGAGATGTGATCTCGTCAACAAAGAGTACAGTAGGATGGCTGCTTCCTGAGGCCAAGGCATAAACTCTACTGGTTGAGGCTTTAGCTTACAGAACTGCCTCTTTTTTTTTTTTAAGCGGGGCGTAACACAGACTCATGTATAGGTCCTGGACAGTCAGGACTCACAGATGCTTGTTGTAAGACCTGCTGCATCTGGATTCTTTGGGCCTGATTTTTTTTTGTGTGAGTTGAGTAGAAGTGTTTTTTTGCTTTTGTTTTTTTTGCTTTTTTCCCTGGTCAGTGCTGTCCTTATTTTGGTCCTGTTTTCAGGTCTCCTGAGATTTAAATATCTTGATTCTGCTCTTTAATCATATGAGAGAGGAGTGGAGGGTGACTTGGCTGAAAACTTTGTAGTCACTACATTAATACTATGTGAAACCCAGTAGTTGGCACTGCTGGTGTTATTTGAGATATGGGTGTGCAGAGTGATGGAGGTGAATCCCAGGCATTGGTTAGACCTTATTTTAGGGGCTTCTGAGAAATCTGTGGTCATGACCCAGCTACATCACATATAGCTCTTGCTAATGTTTGCATCTGAGGTGCCCTTTGAAATTATTTGAGTCTGTTGCAAGCTTCTGAAATCTGTACTCCCTCCTCTAGGGCCTGTGTAATTCTGTTTAGACATCTGGAGGAGAGTTTCTAATGTTCTGTGCAAAAAGCTTGCCAGATCAGAGTTGCTTTTGAAATTTGTGAAGAGGTAAACAGGATAATGGGTGCTGGCGTGAACCATGTATACATCTAGTTCCCACTTGGGCCAAGCTCTTTTTTCCTTTTTGCTAGTATGCCCAAAATACTTAATTGGTGACAGATTTACATTTTGGGGAGGAAGGAGGATTGGAACTTAAGCGTTTTTTCCCAGAACTGGGCTTTAGCTTGCCATTGGTGTAATTTCATTCTTAGAGATTTAACATGTCTTCACTGAGACGACATTAGAAAATTACCCTTCTCAGATGTCTTTGGAAGCAGGCAGGTCAGAAATCATAGGTAACTTAGTGCCAAGTTCTCTAAACGTTCTAGATCTATCCAGCAAACTAGACTTCATGAATTACTTGTTTTGGGTGGTAGCCAAAGTGCTAGAACAGAATTTCAGGTTTCCTAACCAACATGTGCATCCTCTTTATCATGAATGTCCATTGCACCCTCACCCCTTCCTGGTATGTTTTCTGTCTGGATGGCACAGTCTGCTTGCTCTCACTTCTGTGCTGGTCCACAGGGGCAAGCTGTCTGTATCTTCGGGAGAGCAAGGATATTCCTAGGAGAAAAAGGAATGTTTTGTGACTATATGAGATTTTTTGAGGGGGAATGTATTTGAATGCCCTTAGATAATTGTCCTTTTATACAATAAAAGGCTGCATCAAAGTTGAAGTCTCTTTGGAATGAAGGATACAATGTATCACTTTGAATAAAAAGATAGAATTTTATTGATGGAGGGAATCAACCCTTGAATTTTATAGATGAGAAAATTGAGGCACAGGGAGATGATGTGATTAGCTGCAGCTTACACATTGACAGAGCAGGCATTCGAACTCATCTGCCTTAAAGATCACAATTAAAGGCCAAGGATAAAGATTTCTCTTCTGCTTGGAGGTGTGTAAACAGTGGGGTCCCTCAGGTCTTATTTATATAATTGATCCAAAAGAAGGAGCACACAGTGGAATTTCTAGGTTTACAGATGACAGTAAGCTCCTCTGAATTATGAAATACCTAACCAGTGGGAATTTATGCCAGGGAAACCGGACTAGGATGTACTAGTCATCAGAAGATTAACAAGTGAGTTTCTTTGTGAGCAAATATGAGGTCAAGGTATTAAGAGGGAAATGACCAAACTGACAAAGGATGGTATTTTGGTGGGAAAACCCAGGAAACGGCTTCAAAAATACTTAGTGTCCCAACAGATTAAAAAGAGCAGGAAATGCTAAGCTTCATGAAGAAAATTTTTGGAAACAAAGAAGAAAACACAGTCTTAATTAAGTTTCCACTGCACTTTGTTCAAAGCATGGGCATCTGACTCTAGGAAAGATGCTAGAGCTGGAACGACTAACGTAGTGATACCTAGGAAGTGTAGATATTACTGCTAGAATGGAAACTTCATGAGGACAGGGCCTTGTTCCATCCTTTTTTCTAATAATATTAGGATTTCTAGTATCTGGAAAGAAGACAGCTGGGAGGAGACGCTTTTGAAGCCCAGGAAGCCACTAAGATTGGGACAGTGGGAATCTGGACTGTTCACTTAATCCCAGTGCACGTGATGTGGTATTGCAGTTGCCTGCTTCCTTGTCTCCATGCTCCAGTGCTCTGTCAGTGTGGTGAGGGCAAGGATGTATCTGTCTTGTTCTCTACTGATTTCCTAGTGCCCCGTACATGGCAGGCCCTCCATTTTTGTCATCTGAAAGAATGCATGAAGAGGTCTACCTTCAAACTTTATATAAGACATATATTCAGGATGAAAGCAAAAAAATATGGTACCAGTTTTTCTTCCCCCTGACTGGCATAAAAATCAGTCTGGGGAATGTTTTAAAGCCCAGACCCTTCCCCCTACTTACTGAATCAGAATCTGTGGGAATGGAGTTTTGCTTTAAGAATGGCCCTCCCTACCCACAAGTGATTCTGATTGGCAGCCAGGACCAAGAGCTACCATCTTACCTAATTGTACACAAAGGCTGGGACTGAAGGCATCTTCAAAAAGGTTTTGAAACACTGGTAGCTGACAGGCCTACAACTGGTAAGTAAGACAAACAAGGAACGTTCAGGATACGTCTGGACCCTTGACAGGTGATGACCAAGGTAGCTGATGGCCCACAGTGTGGCCCTTGGTGCCTCCCAGAGATACTGCATCCTGGACTGGACAGTGAGGGGGCCAACTCACAGTCCGCTTGACTAGTGGTTTCCAGAGTCAGCCCGTGATGACAGTTGCACCAACCACTAGGAAAATAAAAATAAAGACAATGCAGCAAGCTTTTCAGTTTTAATTTTAGTGCAAAGTTTATTCAGTTTAAAGGGTCTTCCCCACACACACACCAAATCTTGGGTTGTCCTTTCTAATTTGAGGGGTTAGTATCTTTTATGTCCTTTTATGAAAGGATGGGGAAAGATTGCCTTTTGGTGCCATTTCCTCATTGCCTTAAAACCTGGCAATTTTATGGCTGTTTTACTATTGACATTTTACTAGTCTAAGGAAATCAAAAGTCTGGCAACTACTACTACTCCAAGGTTTTCAAGATACCTATATTCTTTTGACACCTGCTATCAGGGAAGGCTCATGGATACCAGTGTTAGATTCCATTATGAACATTTCTTAAAAACCTTTTCACTCTACTCCTCTGCTAGCTGGTAATAGGAGAAGGCTTCACTTCCCCAGCAACCCATAAATCCCATTGTGAAATCTCAGCATCCACAGCTCACCAACACTGCAGTGAATTCTACAGAGCAGGCAGAAGACAGGAAGTACAGTACAGCCCTTCTCTAGAGGGTGTTGCCCACCAGAGAGCTCACGGAAACAGGGCAGAGCCACACCCCTCGCACTGGGTATGAAATGCTGTCAGTCAGAATTCTCTCCACTCAAGTTCCCCACTCGGTCCTAAGAAATGTTTGAAAATTGAAATTCCTTGGAAAATGGCCCCTGTGATGCTTGCAATAGCATCCTACTATTGAATAAATCTTTGAAATTAGTTTATTATCAGAAAGAATGGGTTTTTTTAATCTAGTCAAGAAGGAAAGAAGATTTATGTAATATCCAAAGTTAATAACAACCATTTACTGACTGTCCAAACTTATGCCCTGGGATTTAACAATCCTGAGTGGAACATGGACATACTCACACTTTACAGATAAGGTAACTGAGGATTGAGAGGTTACATTTTTTCCCACAAAATTACAGAAAGTGGCGGAGGTGGAATTTGAAACTAGTCTCATTTATTTCAGATCTCATTCTCTTACCTACTATACTAATTTCTCTTAGCTTTCTTTGTATTCATTTTATAAGACTTACTAATTTTTCCATTAAAAAACAGAATCATTTTGAGGTAAAGGGGTCTTACAACTCATCTGGTTTGTGCTCCTCATTTGTGGATCAGATCTGAAATGTAGGAACACAGCTGGGAAGAGCAGAGTTCTAGAGGCACCCAGGTCTTCATGCTTCCAGGCCAATGTTCTGATCAGAGAACAGTGGTTTTAGAAAAATAACAACCTGTTGGTAAAACTACCTGAAAGTTTAATCCTAGAATTAAGAGAGTAATTTAAAATAACTTGTTTTGGTGCTTTCTCTAGCCTTATTCTCTTCTGTCACCAATGTTAGTGATAAAATGGTGTAATAGTACACTTTAAATACCTTCCTCCTAATAGATCTGACCTTACAGTCAAAACTATATGTAAACATATAAACGTGTAGTTAATATTTGTTAAGGTGTTATGTTCAAATGCTTGCTGAATAAATACTATAACAACTATGTGTAATTAAAACAAATAATTATCTATACCTTCTAAGTAAAAAATCAATAAATGTCCATCTATATCTTATGTTTATAGTCTGTTTTATTTATAGATTTATTATGCTCAAGTATAATGGGTATTCATCCTGTTAGTTTCTGCTTAACACTTTCATCTTACATATTATTTAGCCAGTAATAAAGTACAAATTGAGAGATGATCTGTAGTATTACACAGCTTGCACAATGCACCCCTTTCCTATACAGAGAGAGAGAGAGAGAGAGACACTAAGCTGTCTTATACATTTTGCTATTACGGAACATATTTCTTTTTGCTTAGTTCCAACTCCTCATAAATTATCTATACCTGGCAAATTCTGTACTAAGAAGAAACTTAATAGTTACATCTTAATTTCTATACTAACTATAGAGTGAGTGAAAGTTGGAAACTAGCTGCGGCCTGGGGGTCTCAGGCAAATACCAAACACTGCCTAAAGTGGGCCTCACAGAAGATGATTTATGGCAGCTGGTACTCAGTACCTGGGTAGGATGATCAGAAAGGAGTGGAGGGGTGAACATGGGCTGAACTGGAAAATGCAGGTCCTGCTTAAAGGGGGTCTGTTTAGCAGATCTATTCAGCAGCCAATTGTTACCATATGGAAATGTGGGCCAGTCTTGACAAATCTTCTGATTTTTCACTGTAAATCAGAAATCTGGATTATTACTTAAAAATCCCCTGAATTTAAAAGGTTGGCTCACTCAACATTTTAAATAACTTCCTGCAGACCAGACAAAATAGCTTTGTGGGCTGGATATACAGTCTGTGAGCTCAGGGCCCTTAGAGATAGCTAGCCCTTTGGTGGCCAGGTGAATGGAAGCATAGGCTTTGAATAAAAATGTTTAGAAATCAATTTAAGTTGGAGCAAATCAAAACTTCAGGTCATTGTTTTAGGTACCCCCTTTGCCCCATATGTGCACTAAGCAGAACAAGCCAAAAGCCCCACACTTGTAATGGTAACAATTTTCTGCCTTTCGTATTTGATACACTGTATCTGGAGTGGATGCATTTGAAGGGGCTGTCTTGCCTGAGCGGTAATAGAATCAGAGAAATACGTAGAGTATGGGGATGAAGCAGCTAGAAGATGATCTGCGTATGAGCGGGCAGGGGCCCAGTGGTAGAGAATGAAGGGTTAAGTGCCACTTGGAAGTAAAGAAAGAGATCATCTGCTCCTGAAGATAAGGGAAGAGAAACATTATATCTTAAAATTGATTTGGAGGTAATATCGGAAGAGGGAGAAAAAAAAGGGATCCTTACATGAGAAGGGGAAAATTGTGACCCAGTAAATACTTAAAATACTTAGACATACTTAGAATCTGTGTGGTAGGCACAGTGCTATTATTTTGCCTTAGTGCATGCACATGAATTTGTTTCCATGGCTTCTGCAAAAGTAGAACTGGAGTGAAAAGGAAGGGAACAGTTTATATCAGAAAGGGGAAAATAAGAGTGAGGAAAGGAGAGGAGATCCAGAACAGGTGTTAGCAAACAGTAAACCAAGAAAGCTGGAAAACATTTGCATTGTAAAAAGTTGACTACGTTTGAGTACAAACCAACACTCATTCTTTTCCCCCCAAACTACAGCATTGTCTGGGGGGCTATGCATAGCAGCCCCAACTCCCAGATGGCTCTGGACACCAGTTTGTTTTGAGTGTGGAGGGCGGGTGTGCTCAGCGCTGCTTGGAACAGCCACCACCATCCCTTCGTGTGAAGTATCTGCCCAGTGAGGGCACACTGCTGGGAGAGCAGTATTGCTGAGTGTCAGCCCCTCTCCTTGGCTATATGCCCCTGTGCAGGACATGACCTCAGACCTGTATTGTGACCCTACTCCTGTCTTTAGTTTTATTGCTGTATTGTGGAAAGTCCTTCCATTGTTTTAGGTTTAATTTGTTGTACATGTGACCCCTCTGAAAGAGGGAAGAGGCGATATTTTAGTAGATCTCTATTACTAACAGTCTAGATTCCTAGCCTGAGAGGGGATTTTTAAAAGCATTTTTCTCTTAATCATCCCAACTATAGCACATTGTTCCTGGAATTTCAGCATTTTCTGGGAAAGAAACCTTTTGATTCATCAGCAGGTTTTATTCTCCAGTCCTTGGGACTGTCATTTGTGTGTGAGCTGAACCATGTCATTTTCAGCTGGTGTAACCTTAATTGTTTAACACTTGGTTGTATTTAGAATAAAAAACGCATTTGAAAGATGTGCCCTTGTATTAGTTTAATGCAATAAGTGTCTTTGTCTTCTTATTATGGAAGCCAGTTTGTAGTATTGAGAGAATGGGCACAGATTTTTTCCTTGCACTGTTGCTGAGAAGAAGGAAAATTTTTCAGATCCCACTGTTTTTTCTTCTAGGGACTATAGTCCACAGATGGAAAGCTGAGAAGATCCTATCAGGAAGTGAAACTTGTAAAATAATCTTTGTGTTGATTTGGGGTATTATGGATTTAACAAATTGTATATGAAGTCTTCTTTAACCTTATAAAATACACTGAAAAAAGAACACAATCAGAGAGACTAATCTCTTTTGGAAATAATAATAGGAAACAGTTTTGTAGTGGTCACACGTGCCTGGCATTATTTGGAACACCGTATGTGTATTAGGTCATTTGCCCCTCACCACAGCCCATTTTGTAGCAGAGGACACCAAGGCTTAGCTCCCCAGTCTGGCTGCACTTTCTCAAGACAGTGAGTGACCAGGGAAGTCCAAGCCACATAGCCAGGGAGTGGCAGAGCTGTGATTTGAATCCAAGTGGTTGTGGCTTCAGGAATCTGTGCTGTTCAGGTCTGTGCTCTTGCCTCTGTCCTCTCACAACAAGGATCACAAATTTACTTTAGACACTTCTTTTGCTTTCCACATCACCTCAGCTTTAAGCTCAGGAGCAGGGTTTGATTTTTAAAAAGAAAGAAAATTATACTTCCTTAGTACCTCCTCCCTAGATCCACTGAACAAACAAAATTGTCAGGAGAATTTCCATCTAGGAATAGAAAGCTAAAGGATCTTCCTGGAACACAGTACTACACATAATGCTAGACTGATCATTCTAGGCTGCAGTTGGGGCCTTGTTGCTGTGACAACCCACCCTCTTGGCACCAGACTTGTTTTAAGAGCACAGAAACTATTACCTTTACAGCTAGTGGATTTGGTGAGCTTCTGAGAACGTTTATAAAATGCCTTCACACTTACTCTAGGGCCCTGGGAGGGACCAAGGGTTTGGAGCTGAGAGGACTTGCATTCTGGGCCTGGGGTTCTCTGTTGACTGTGCCTATGGAGTTCTGGAGACCTGGGGTTTATCCCCTGTAAATGGTAGAGGGGATAATAACGGCAATACGATTGATTTGGTGAAGGTAAGAAGGCTAATAAAATACAGGACAGTATTTTATTGACAACAGTAGCAGCATGTGTTAGCTGGCGGGTGGACCAGCATGTCCCCTGTGAGGCTGGGAGTCATTTTCTGCGGCTGAGTGGTGAGGTGGCTATTTGGGAGCAGTTGGGGAAGGTTTCGTTGATCTGAGCTGCTTTCCTGCCCTGTTCTCTCCTTACCTGTATTACAGTTTGGACGATAATGAGGGTGTTAGCTCAGTTTCTGGCCCAAACTTCTTTTCCTTGATTCCCCCCTCCTCCTTGGGCTCCCCTCCAGTTTGCCTACAAAGTGCTGTTTGTTGTGCCGGTGAAGCAGGCAATTCTCCGGGCAGCGGCCCTGTGGCTGCAGGCAGTTACTGTAGTTCAAAGCAAAAAGCCAAGCTGGAGTAGGAGGGACACGGACCGGGTTTGTTCATTAGAATTTTGTACATTGATTTTTGAAGGAAAGAAAGGGACTAAGAAAGGACTTCTCAATAGAAATATTGTGAAATGTCCTTCACAGAAGAACAAAATTGGGTAAGGAGAATAGGCTTTAAGAAATCACTGCTTATTAACTTTGAAAGCAATGCTTTCCTTTTTTTTTTTTGTGAAAGAAAATGCTATTTGAGCACTCACTGTGTCTGCAATGCATTCTCATAGGATAAGAAACAAAATAAAATCTCATTTTGGTGAATTTTAGGTGGTCCACATTCGATCAAACATTTTTTGTGTTTTATTCTCACATCAGTCATGAAGGTAGGTCATCATTTTGTTGTTCCGTTTCAAAGATTATAAAATTGAGGCTCCATGTGTTTAAATAACTTGCCAAGGGTGCAGTGCCAGTAACTAGCTGGAAGAACTAAACTTGAACCCTAGATCTCTCCCATCCGCAACATGAAAGGTAAGAAGTGCTCCTGCTCACGGGGAGGCTGGCACGTGAACAGTTTAGTGGGGTTTGTGCAGCATGCTGTATGCACTGTCTTTCTTGTGTGAACTAAGTGTTTTTTGGACATTTGCTCAGAAGAAGGAGAGACTGATATTGTCTGGGAAGATCAGAGAAAGTTTCACAGAAAAATAACTTGAGCAGGGCCTTGAAGGATGATCTAGAGACTGGCAGGGCCAGGGAGGGTGGGAGAGCAGAGCAACACTGGGGCAGCCAAGTAGGAGATGGGGCAGCTGTGTGTGATGTGTTTGGGGTAAAAGCCCCTCACTGCTATGACAGTGAGGGGATGTGGGAGGAAAGAAGGGCAGAAAAGCATCTGGGGACAGATTACAGGGGGCCTGGAGAGTCCTGCTAAGGAATTTGGACGTCATTCCATTGCCTTTGAAGGTTATTCCATTAAAGGTTCTTGGGAAGGGAAACCATTTGCTCTCATCTCTGAATTCAGTGATACAGTTGTAGAGCTATGAAAGAAATAGCAAATGTCTGCAGCAGAGGGTCCCCAACCCAGCTGCACTTGAATTTCTTACGTGTGCAGATTCCGGGAATCCCTGGATTTACCCCCGCAGCCATTTCTATACTGAAGATCTGGGGTGGGGGCTGGGAAGATGTGTTTAAAAGGCCCTGCAGGTGATTCTGAGTACAGCCAGCAGCAGAATGCACCCTGTAGGCACTAGGACACTCAGGAGAGGGTTCTGGGCTGAGGCTAATTGTGGGTTTGTTTCAGTTTGGGTAATTTTTAAACCGTGGGAGGGGGCCAGTAATCAAACCTTGGGCAATATCTGTCAAGATTTTATGGTTTGCTTTTTCTTCTCTGTAAATACTACATAATCTCAGAGCATTGTTATTTGCACATACATTTTCTCATTCATATCTAGAATGTAGCAGGTCTCTAATCTGTAAGGCTTTGTGCTTAATTTCCCTTTTTTGTTTATTTAGAAGAAAAGTGGAATATGTAGGATTTCCTTGGTGACTGTCTTCATCAATAGTCTCTCATAGAGCAGGAGCTCTGCAGTCTACTGCTGGGGCCAGGGTGGCTATGGAGCTAATAGTTGAGTTGTTCAGCATCTTAGGAGTTGAATGAAGTGGTATTTTATTCACTCATACATTTCCTGGGACCCAGCCTGGTGTTTGGCCATTTTTTTCCAAGAGTTAAAGGCCTCCCTTACTCCCATTTCTTGAGTTCTAAATCTGAGTTTTAAAGTATAATTTTTGCTGGGAAGGCAAACAGTTCTACCAAGGGAGAAGTGAGTTCTCTACATTAAAGAAATTAGAAATGATAATTTATGCTTAAAAAAATAATGTTAGTCCAAATTTTAGCTCTCTTTGCTCTTCTTTCTTCTCTGTGCTTTATCCTGCCATGTGTTTGCAAAGCATTCTCATGACCTTCTGCCTGTGCAACATATTTGTAGTGGGGCCAGATTCTACATACACCACTGACTTTTTCACCTAACCTCTGAATTCAGCCTTTGAGCCCCCTCATTTCTTTGAGTTTTGCTAACAAAGTCTTCTTGCTGGAAGGAATATTATTTCCCATGGAACTTCACTGATGGTGTGTGGAATAATAGGATCTTGCTTGTTGGAGTTCAGACCTATGGTCCTAAAATTTTAAACATACCCAATTTGGTATAGCTTACTTTATTTAGATCAGTCTTGGCATTTCAGGTCTAGAGGCTTTTTACTCCCTGCTGAGCATCCTAGCCCCTCCCTGAAAGTTAAAGGGAGCACAAAAGTGAAACAACTTGTTTCTCCTCACTGCTCTGTTCATGTAACCAAGTCAGTTGGCTTTCCTCATGTGCCCTTTTCACACCTCCCAAGTTAATGTTACTTGCAGATTTGATTATAACAGTGTGAATACTCTTCCTTGTGGGTATTTTCTTCATCATCCTAGTAGATAGATCCAATGTTTTTCTTTCTAGCCTGCTTAACTCCTGGGGGTTCTTGTAGCCACATGTTTCAGTTGAGTGAGCGCTCCTGATTTCATGGGACACTGTATCAAACTCTTCTCCAGGATCAAAGTACATAGGGTTCATATCTTTCCCTTTCCATGATAATTCAGTTGTGCTGTAGCCAAATAGTCTTGGAGCCCTGCAATCTAGGATTCTGGTCAAATTCTGGTGAGGAAGTAGCCGTTCTTTGTGGCTTTTCTGTTTTATAAATATCTTTTCCTTTCTTTTGAATATTCATTTATTCAGAAACATGTAGCAGGCTTTGCATCCCTGACCCTCTACAACCAGTGGTTATATTCTTGTTGCAAAAAGGAAAACTCTTGAGTTTTTACTCTACTCTGGCCATATCCGTGAGACTACCGCCCTTGAAGTTTCATGCTGTAGAAAGCAAGCCCAAGCCAATTACGCCCTATTGGTAGTAAGATGTGTTGGGTAAAAGTAGGTTCTGTGACCAGCAGGCTACCCACATTCTGGTATTTGCTAGCAGAGAGTGTTACTTTGGGCAAATAACTTAGTATTTCTGTGTCTGTTTCCTGGTAGGTAATATGGAGGTAACGGTAATTCCTACCTCATAATGTCAGGAATAATTGAGTCAATACATGTAAAGGGGTTGGAATTTGTTTAGGTAGGTTTAAAAATTGATGAATAATCTTTAAAAAGTATATAATAATGTTTCTGGATTTTCCGGGCACTTTGTTTTTCTCTCATGCTATTTGCCTTAGCCATTCCACTGCAGGCAAAGGAAAGAAAATGAAAATCAAACTATACAATTTTGCCATCTTAAATTATTCATAAGTTACTTTTCTAAGACTTCATTCTAGTAGATAATGGAGAATTGATATATTCAGTAGACGGTGTATGTGACTTATTCCATATCAACTCATATATTTTGGTACCTTCAGATATGTAACCGTATAGACATTTATGTATTTTAAACTCTTTTTTTAAGAACATTATGTTCTTAGTAGTGAACATTATATTTATTTGACTTGTTAGGACCAATCCTTTTAAGTTGTTGGATTTTAACCTATTACTTTTTAACTGGATGCCCAAAGAAAATTTGAGAATATTTTTTAATAAGAAGCAGAAATACCCACTACAGAAAATGAATAGACGAAACATGCCTTCCAAAGAGAAATGTCTTATAGGACAGTGTTTAGTCTACACAACACCCATCATGATCAGCAGTTAGTAAATAACCCTAGTCTGTTCATTGCTAGCAGTGTGTGCCAGGAACATTTTGAATACTCTTAACTTGTGCACAGGTATTTGCATTTGGTCAAACTTTTGTGGTTTCTTGCTATTCTTTCATATTTATGTTCACTGAATCACAGTACATCAGTCAAAATGGCCCACTTTATAACTGTTTCCTAACTGAAGAATAAGAGGGGAAACTTGGGGGAAAAAAGCATTAAGATTTTGTCCATCCTAACTCGATTGCCTAGTGAATCTGTGTTACTATTTTTTAAAAATAATATTCAGCTGCAGCCCAAGAGCAAATTTAACCTAATGTAGATCAACTTATAGTGCTATAAAATCAGTTGGCCTGTTGGAAAATGCATGCTTATAGTTAACACTTCACAGAAATTTGGCCAAGTGATGAAGTAACATGATGCAGTTGAGAGAACATTACAGGTTGTTTTAAAAGTGACCTTCTTTTGAGTAGAGTTGTAGAGCACACAATAATAAGTCCACAAGCAAAATGCACCCTCTCATTTCTGTTCAGTTCAAAGGAGGAAGAACAGACCTAGGGTGAGTTTTAGCTCCATTACCTGCTGCTTTGAGAAAGTGACTCAGTGTCTGTGAGCCTGCTGCTGCTCCCAGCACAGTGACAGCAACTTCCCCCTGCAAAGGCTGTTCTGAGGCGTCAGTGAGGCAGGCACGTGAGAGTTACCAATTCTGTGCAACACAGGGGAGGCATATATGTACGTGGAAGTGGAGGGAACCAAGGCACACTGAGCTGCAGGACATTAACAGCTCAGGCTGTAGCTGCCCTGGCCATGTGTTTCTACCTTGTAGCTGGGTCTTCCATGTCATGCTGTGGGGTGCTCTAAGCTCAAAAGCTCAGAGCAGGAAACTGCACAGAGGGGACCCTAAACCATCTTGTGAGCAGATTTTTAAAAAAAAGACAATTTGCACCCCTTTGCTATACTTTTGCCATGGAAAATGCCACTCTGGCTCCTCAAAGATGGTCAGTGACCCTCTCTGGGCACATGCCAATCAAGCCAGCCAGCCAGTTGGCTCTGAGGACATCTTCCTTGAAAGCCATGCCCAGGTTTTGCAGAGGCCTGGAGGGGAGTATGAGGACCAGAAACCCCCTTCACAGAAAAGCCAGTTGCATGTGCTCCCCTGGAAGTGAAATCAGAGATAAGGACACGGATGTGAAGGCTGCTAATACATACATACAGGCAATCTCTTAGGTTACCAGATGGCTTGCCATTTTTCTTGTTTGCAAAATCCAGCAGTAATAATGACTGAGAATCTGTACACAGAAATCTTGTGGCAAACATTTTAACCGCCAAAATAAGGTGTTTCTCTTTTAGGAGGAGGAAAGATAAGCAGCATCCTTTTTGGATATGGGTTTTTATCATCTGCTCCACACCCGTTAGTCTTCAGAAAAGCTGTTGCTTGTCATTTAATTTGGAGCCTACAAAATGGCCCTCACAATGTTGCTCTCTTCATCCATGGATTATGGTACTTAGGGAGTGGAGACTTTCAGGATGAACCTCCAGTATTCTTCTAAAATCAGTTTGATCTTTGGTGGTATCATTTGTGCCTACCTGATCATATTTTTTAGCATATTTTTCTCCTTATGATGTTATGATTTTAATATATATATATTTTCCTACTCACAGGACTAGGGAAGAAATACTTCTCCATGAAATACAGAAGGCACAGGAGAATAGCTGAATCATGGGAAGGTACCAGATGATGGTTAGGCCTTGTGTTTGTTGGGAAACATGTCGGGAACTGAGGCAATCTTAGGAGTGTTTTATCATTCACATTACAAACTATGGGATCCGTGTTTCCTTGCTTTTTCTTAGGAGTCTCTTTTTTCTTAAGAGTTTTTCCTTCTAGGCTCTTGGAGTTATAACGAGTAACAAAAAGGAAGGCAGGGATATAGCAAAGGTGTTTTAAAATACAGTTGTATCCTTAAAACAGAGTAATTATTGACAGGGTCTTTTTTTTAATAAGATAGAAGTGAGAGAAATTTTGAGTTACAGTTTTGTGCTTCCCCATATGTTGTGGAAAATACATGGCAGTACTTTGTGAAAAAACATTATGTTTCTGAAAAGAAATAAAGAGTTGACAGTCTAGGGTGAAAAGGGACTGAGAGAAGGTGAAAGTTGTAGCAGAGGCAGAGCTGGCCCCTGAAGTCTTCAGGTAGGTATTAGTAATAAAGCCTCATTAGATGAGGCATGCCTCAAGGAGGGGAATGCATCTCAGCCCCTTGCCGGCCATACCGTCACACCTGAGGGCCCTGCCCTCACACGTGAACTGCCCCTGCCGGTCACCTGCCTGCCCTAGTGAGGTGCACCTGTGCTGCTTAGTGAAGCGGCGGCAAAGGGCAAGTGAGGTGCAGTTCACCTGAAGACAAGACAAAAGCTCTCACTTTCTCCCTTACTCTCTCTGCAAGTGTCTGGGATCCCACCATCACCAAGGTTCTTAATCACCTTTTAATATGCACTCTGTTTTGTGGCTTGTCAGGAGGCTAATAGCAGCATGCTACTGACAGGTGAGTGTGAATGTAAGTGCTAAAGCAGAAGGAAAGTTGAAGGCACTTGTGTGTTTTTTTGTTCCGTTTTGTTTTGAATTTCCCCCGCTTCTTGAAAAGGCACATTCAGGGAACAAATATGAGCTGACTAGGTTCTGAACTGAACAGACTTTGTACCTTGGCATATGAGTGGCTGTCCTAAAACCTTTTGAACTTTTGCCACTGAGTAATGCACAAAAGGCTGACGGAACCTGTGGTAGATAATGGGAAAGAGCACAGTGTCCTCTGCTTGAGTAATCAAGGTACATACTATTCAGGTGGGTAAGGAAGCTAGCTAGTTCAACAGAGTGATAGCATATAAACTGCAGGATCATTTGGGAGTGAGGGAATGGATCACAGATGGTGGCTGGGCTTGAGTTTTCTCCCAGGATTCACTCTTGTTTTGAGAATTAGCACAGTACAGAGGAAATGGCCCAGATTTTACACTTAGGAAAGACCTGTTTATTCAACTCTCCATTTGATCACTTTCTATCAGAGACATTGGGACAATTACTTAACTTCTCTGATTCTGTTTCCTCAAGTGGGAATATGAGAATAGGACTTCTGCTGATCTTCTGGAAAATACTGAGTGTAACAGATTAAAATGAGATGCCATCTAACACTAAGTGGGAGTTTAATGTTCATCAATTTCTACGTCTGTCAAAATTTAGTTTTTGATACAGAGTAATCATTTTATATTCTGTTCTCCATGTTGTTTTGAAACATAAATAACTTTAAGCCTGCAGCTTGATGACTAAATGAACTGTTTATCAAAGACAGTCCTGTAAGTGCCTTGTAACTTGATAGATCTGCGTTGCAAGGGCAAGAGTATGGATGAAACTGTCCACACCCGGAAGGAAGCCCAGAAACTGGCCACTGAACACATGGGAACTCATAAAGCTGGTACACTCTGCATATGGCAGATTCGGAAACCATCTGTTTACAATTTTTTAAACACTACCTTGAAACTAACTTGAGTCAGAGGGTGACAAAATGAGCATAAATGCCAAACTTTGGAACTGCTGGATGATTTATGTACACAGAGAAGTATTTGATTGTTGTCAGGGAGAATGCGCTATATGATCGTCTTTTGTATGGAAATATATAGGTAAATGTCGGGACTGTGAAGGTGAGGTTGATCCTAGGAAAGAGTCCCTAGGCACCTAGAACTACCCCCCCTCCCCCAACCAGTTTGTGGCAGCTGTGTGCACACTCCTGAGTCAGCCAGGTGCAAGACAAGTAATTTCCCATCCTGAAGCTCTTTGGGCTGCTGAGCTGTAGTGGATTACTGGGATGTGGCTGTTAACTTTGAAAATTTTGCGTAAATCCATCTTCCACTCCCTTGTAAATGCTCAGTCTTGTCTTTACACCTTCCCCAAGGCGATGTTTTTCCAGGGGCAGGGCAGGGAGGAGACGAGAGGAGGCCCGCGGAGGCAGCCTGCACGGGTGTTGGGAGGAAGCGCGCGGGCAGTCCCTGGACGCGGGTACAGGCGGGGAGGAGGGGACCGCGGTGGGGCTGGAAACGGAAGGGCTGCGAGCGCGCTGGCGGCCAGGCCGCCGGCAGAGGGAGGCCCGGGCCGACGGAGCCGCCTCGAGGGGGGCCGGTGCGGCGGGTGGCCGCCCGTGGGGAGAGCGCCCGGGGCCCGGCGGGCGGGGGCGGCGGTAAGGCAGCCCGCAGCCCCTTCGGTGCGCGCGGCCGGCGGGCCCCCCGACACCCCGCCAACACGCGGCTCTCGCTCTTCTCTCCCGTTTTCAAACAGGAAGTGCACGGCTGTCGGTAACGTGCTGCCGGGTCCCAGGATGGAGGAGTGAGGTCTCCGCGCCGCCGCCGGTTCCAGCCTGCGGAGCCCGCCGAAGCCGAGTCCCGGAAAGCGCCCTGAGGAAGCAGGGTGGCCGCCTGGTCCAGGTGCGAGGGGGCCGGGCGCTGGGCTGCCACTGGCCGCCGCACTGAGCGCCGCCGAGCCGCGAGCCCTTCGCGGAGCGCCCCGGGCTGCTTTCTCCTTCGGGGGTCTCTACCGGACTGTCGCGCCGCCTGGGGGTGTTACTGGGCAGGAGGCTTTAGGCGGCGCCCCTCCCGGACCTCGCTAAGCCTGGGCGGGAGCTCTCCAGGCTGCACTGCCCCCCCCCCCCCCGGGCTCCCCAGCTGCCCCGCCACTCTCTCCGCCTGCTGCTGCTGAAGTGTGGTCCCTTGTGGCTCACTGCCGACCTGGGGTTATCTGCAGCAATGTTCTGGGAACCTTGGATGTTACAAGAGGCTTGGATGTTGTAAGGGTGGTGTGAATGGGAGAGGTGGGAACCTAGGGAGCGAAAGAGGGCGAGTTCTGGGTGAAGCGTAAGGAGGGAAGGAGAGCAAGAGTCTTGGTGTCCAGGCTCAGAAATCCCACTTCTTAAACCGGTGAAACTTAAGAGCCCTTTGCTTTTTTTTTTTTTGGGAGAGCCAGGCCATCAGGAATGGAGGATATAAGTGAGGCAGACACGCGCTGGAAAAGTGGCGACCAGGAATGAGGGAGAGCCAATTCTGAGGTGTTTAGTCTGGTCTCTGACTTGTTAACTCCAGTTGTGGTTCCTTAGCTAGTCTCCCTTGCTGAGACAGAAGGTACCTTTAAAGGGAGGAGCCAGATATCTTAATTCATTAAATTACGTTTTTTCATCAGAGTAAAACTGGGACTGACTTGTCTCACGTTCAGTAGGTAGATTATACTTTCACACCCATATCTTGCTCCATCCCAAATGCTCACAGGTAGAGAACAAAGCACTAGAGGAAAGTTTAGTTCTGTGCACAGGCTTCTTGCTGCTTTTTCCCTGGCAGGGCTCCTTTCTGCCTTTTCCTCCAGTGAAAGTCTGGGCTGGTCTCTCTGCCTATGTTTGTCTACCTGGTCAAACTCCAGGCTTGTGGAGGGACAGTAAGGGAGCTGGATGGTTGAGAAGAATCGTTGGATGGGAAGATTGCATGGCTTCAAGTTAAATGTTCGAACAATGTTAAAACTAGTGGCATCATCTTCCTCTTTATTTTGGAGGAAGGGGTTGTGAGCAAATAACTAGAGGCGAGGAAAGTGAGATTCTGCAAAGAAGGGTCTCTTTCTGTAGCAAGGAGGGAAACTGCATAATCATAGTACTACATGCACTTAGCTCCCTTACATTACTGGGTCGCCATGTTTCCTCAGGAAACAGGGTTAGTTGTAAAATTTAAATTCACGATGTCATGCTGAACATACCATTCTAATTGGAAAAATGTATAATAAAATATAATTACTTTTGCTTTGAAAGGACAATCTTTTGTAGTCCAATAGCCTGGTAAATTTGTACTAGCCCATCCCTCCCTTTGTTTTCCTATCAGCAGCATGGAGGTAATTTGAGCTGTAAGATCCCATTATTCCAATAGTCCTTTCAGAACTTTAACCTCTTTTAAAATGAAGCTGCTTTGAGCACTGTGATAATATCAATAATTGGTATAATTGTGTTAGCAATAAGTGGCCAAAATATACTGTGAGAACTGAGCAATTAATTTTTGGTCTTTTTCTAGATAGACAGCCATGGACTTCTTAAATTTGAATTGAATTGTGAGATCTGTGTTTATGTTTTGTCTCTTGCCAGAGACATCATGAGATTTAAGAGAGACTCTTCATAACCGTGTCGTATTTTTCTCTATTTTTATACACAGGTATACTCCTGGCCCTCTGACTCATTAATATGAGGACTTCCTTTAGCATCTGTCCCCCTCCTTCAAGATAAAATAGAACAGTCTTTGGACCTTCTAAACCTGTACCCTATTTAGATTTAAC
The DNA here is from genome assembly GCF_040802235.1 of Manis javanica. NCBI lineage: Eukaryota > Metazoa > Chordata > Mammalia > Pholidota > Manidae > Manis > Manis javanica. The sequence continues at coordinate 75,775,281 of NC_133159.1, forward strand.
AGTAATTAAATAATATCCCACAGGTAGTACTACCTGGCCATTAGATCCTCATTTTCTGTGTACAGGGCACATTTTCTAAATCTCATTTGTAATTTGTTAATCCTTTCAATGGTCTGGTGAAATAGCATTTATTTAATCTGCTTTATTGGAGAGAGGAAATTGAGGCTGATAAAATGCTACTTGCCAGTGGTCATATTAGTAAATGGAGGTACTGGGGCTTGAACAAGAGTCTTTTGATTTATAGTTATTTGCTTTTTTGTATTCTGGCAAGTTGCTGCCTAAGGAGGAGATGGCCGTGCTAATTCAGGTGGCTCTTAGCCATTCCAAGAGAGCTGGTAAACACTGACTCAGATTAGCTTTACCTAAATCTCATCTCTTCCCACTGCTCTCCATCCAGAGCTCAGAGGAGTTTTTGTTTTGTTTTTTCCCATGTTTGAAATTTACATTTCCTCTGTGTTAGTGACTAAATATAGCTATTTGTATCAATGTGATTTGTTTTCTACTGCCAAAATTCTAATGGCCTATTTTAATTTACATAATATCTTACGTCAGGTCTCAGTGAACAGTATCTTTTTGAAGGGTCAGATAAGCATATTTTAATGTTCTAGAATAAAACAGCACTTCCGGCTTAATCCTAGGACAGTTTACACCCTAGAAAAGAAATAATAAATTAATAAATGATGTATATGACTGCCACAGCCCACCACAATGCAAAGCCCCCTCGCCTTCCCACCAGTTCATAATAACCCACTCATATTGCAGAAAGACCTGGGTGAACCCTTATGTACTTAAAGTTATATAAGTACATAAGTACATAAAAAAAACATAAATATTTTTATAATGTTCTCCAGATGTAATTAAGTTTACTTTTCTTTGCAATACTCAGAGTTGAGGCTCTCTTTAGCTAGTATTTATATTGCATTTAGAAGAATAGATATTAAAATTTGGAGTACATTTTCACTGGGAAATGCTAGATAAATATATTTTTTCTCTTGTAGAGTGATATATAACTTCCCCTCTGTAGAATTGTGTCAGAGTATCAAGAGAAGGGGGAGAAAGTAGGGGGAGAAGAGAGAGAGAGAGATCTTTTAAAAGTGAGGGATGAAATAATATATGTATATTTTCTTCATACATGGTGCACTGCCATTTCTGTCCATTTTGGATGGTTGCAGTAGCTTGTGAATTAGGAATGAAAGGGTAACCAGCTTTGATGTTAAATGCCAAGGAAAAGTTATGGCTAAGAGAGGACTAAGAGTAGAGATAACTGTGTGTTAGGATTTTCAGAGTTTCCAAAATCCTGTCTCTTTTTCCCTGTCTCTTTTTGTGTATGAATACATATTTCATATGTATTATGAAATAAAAATTACCTTCAATTGGAAATTGTGAACTTGAAGCAGTTCTCAACCCTTACACAAGTTGGGAAGCTTTTATTTAATACTAAAAGATTTCAAAGATTTTGACTTGATTTGGAGTTTTATGTCTTATTTCTGAGGTCACTAATATTTAGTGACCAAGTTACTATTTAATATCACTCAATTGAATATAAATTATAAATAATGACCACAGCATATTCCCCATGTTTGGTACATACATGTGTGAGACAGGGATTCAGTCTCCAGACCGTTAGAACCCCAAAGTCCCCAGGTTGGGAATCAGGACCAAAGTCAAACATGCTCCATGTGGAGGATGCTGAAAGGGTGCTGTAAAGTATACAGTATGTTAGCCATCAGGTCACAAGATTCCTAGGTGGAATTTTTCCTCTTTGTTGTACATTAAATAGGTCATTTGTAAAGTCCTGGCTTTGGAGCTGATCTTGTTTGTGGGTTGTTTTTCATGGTCGGCTTTGAGGTCTTCTAGTTACTCAGTCGTAGATAAGTGGATTTCTCATAAGAGCATTTTCCCAACAGAATTTATGTGAATATTCCTTCCTTATGTTCGTACAGTCAGGACTCTGACACCAGTTGCAGAATCACCCCTGCTATTAACTGCCACTAGCAGCAGCCTTACGTTCATTTCCTAGAAGCTGAAAGAGGCTTCCCAACCTTAACCTTTACAGTTTCTGATAAGTATATGACAGGAGAGAGATTATTTATCCCTAGTCTGAAGTGGAAAAAACTGACATACAAGGTCATATTGAATCAGTCTCTCTGGTTTCTGTGCATATTGCTCTGGCTTTGATATTCTGTTTAAGATGAATTAGGCAGGACACCAAAATCTGTTAGGGTTAGTGCATGATCTTATTTTCTGGTAAAAAGAAAAAGTCACTATTGAACACCTCTTAGGAGCTAGACACTTAAATGGCTTGCCTCTCATCCTCCTGGTGTCATGCAGGGTGAGTAATATCCCTGTTTTATAGATGGAGAAACAGGCAGGTAGAGATATAAGTCAGCCAACTCAATGTGGACAACTAAGGCCTGGACTGGGATGCAGACATTTCCGTTATTACATCTGTTTCTTTCTCTGTCCTTATTCTCACCTATGAAGAGAAGTGACAGTATTTTGTTTGGTCTTAGTTATGTTTCCACCAGAGGTTAACTTAAAACCATAGAGAATATGCAGATGTTAGGGATAGGGACATGAATGAGCCAATATTTTTACAAATAATCTTGGCTTTCATGCAGTATGTATTCATTTTTTCCCTAAGAAGCCTAGGTATTTTGAATCTGTTAATGAGAGTTTCTTGAGGCAGTATTTTCCACAAGCAATATACTGCTGAATCTTAGGATATAAGCGTACTAATTTTCCTAGGAACTTTACAGATTGTTGTCAGGTTTCTATGCATAATCATTTCTTTTTCTTTGAACAAATTTCCACCAATACAGCATACGATGATCTTTTTTTATTAACACAATTTCTGATTTTTTCCAATCTGATACATGTTAATTACACTTCATAGTTTAATTTTGCCTTTTATTGATTGCAAGTGAGGTTGAGCATCTCTTCATTTACTTAATTTCCTTTTCTGTGAATTGGATCTCTTCTCTTTCTTTTAAGAAGTTCCTTGAAAGAGTTCCTTGTATAGTCTAGAAATTAATTCATTGTTAGCTTTAGATATTGTGAATATCTTCTAATATGTCACTTACCTGATAATTTTGTGTATAGTGCCTTTTGTTAACAGCAACAAAATAATATTTAATGTAGTTGCACCCACCATTTTTTTAATAGTAGTGTGATCTGTGCATTTTGAGACATTTAAGAAATCCTTCCCTATTCTGGGCTCACAGTATACTTTGTCTTCATCTGATTAGGTTCATACATTTATTCATATTTGAGTTTTATACTATTTGGAATTCAAGATAATGACATATAAATCTGTTCTTATTTTTAAAATCTGGTCATATTATTGGCCAGTATCCCCAACACACTGTTTAACAAATAAGCCACTCTTGTTTGGTAAGATTTTTGGAACTACCAAAATCGCCACAGATTTTTGTAACTATCTTCTGGTGTTTATGTGCACATTTATACAGGTTTCTTGCTGAGATCTCTGTTTTGTTCAGGTGGCTTATTTGTGTGTTCCTGGGTCATTGATACACTTTTAAAATTACTATGGCTTTGAAATAAAAGCCATAGTATCTTATCTTGTCCCATATACATTCCTATGACTTGATCTTACTAGAGTTTAAGAGTTCAAAAATATTTCAGGTAGATTTCTTGCCCTTATTTGCTTGTGTGTTAACTCTTTATACCTGCAAACATAATTTCTAGAAATGTGTTTACTTCCCTGGGGACATTATTTAACTTACTTAGCAACATAAATTTAATTCAGTTTTAACATCCCTGACATTACATTTTCTTCTCAGTTTTATTATTATTTATATCAGTATGGTTCCCTTTCACACTTGGTCATCTCACTTCAAAGGCTTCCCTTTCTTCTCAGTACTCTGCATGTGCTTATAGAGCTGGAAGGTGCATTTCAAGTATGGCTTCTGAATGAAAGTTTTATGAGGTGTGATGCCATAATACATGGCTGAATACTCTTGAAAGCCTGTTAATTATAGATGTCTTTTTAGCATTGGGAAAACAATACCAGTGTTGGCTTGGTTTTCTCCAAGTTTACTTTGCTCCACTCAGTTCGCTGGTTCTCATCCCTCTTCTAGTCCCTAATGTGTGTCACATTGAATGCTGGCCTGGTTTGTTTGATAAGCAGACATTTACATGCCTATGCAGAATACAGTATACTTTTTCCTTTGTTTTATAAAATGGGATGAAACCATGTTGTACATAACATGGCTTGTTATCATATACATTTGAAATTATTGTGGGGGATAAATTGTCTCAAAATAGATATTGCATGACATGGTTTGTCAAGGCCAAAAATGTTACCTTTAGCTACCAGTTCTAGGACCATATGGGTGACAGACTGTTATTTCCTTTTCTTTTTCTTTTGCCTGCAGTTAAGGTGCTTTATCGATATAGGGGAGGATTATAGGCTACTGAAATTTACAAAGTTTTCACAAAGTCTGATAAAATTGTAATACAGAATGTTCTATAGTCCAAAACCTGCTTAGGTAAGACCATGTCCTTGAGCTGTTGGACTTACTCTCCTATTGTGTTTTGAACAGGATTTATTAGGTATTCACCTGAGTTTAATTATAAAGCCCCAGCTCTGACCTGACTGTACTTACATACTCAGGAGAGGACTTCATCAGTAGGGTTGTTTGCCATTTCTCATTCACATTCCTCTGTGCATACCTCACCAGCTGTCAGATACACCTGCCTCCTAGCCGCCTCTCTCTTTCAATTATTCTAATGTGGTTGACAGCCAAGCTACTTCATCCATTCAACAGACATTTTGCTGAGCTCCAGAATGTTAACTCTTAGTTCCCTTATCTCTTCCTCCTACCTGCAGTGTACCAGTCACTGTGCTAAGCTCTGAAGCTACAATGTGAATATGACAAAGTGCCTGACCTCAGAAGACAGACACATAAGTCATTCACTGCAACTTACAGTGTGAGGCACTTCACAGCAATACATTGTAATAAATAATAATAGAGAGTGGGGCACAAAGGAGGGAGTGATTTGTTCTTTCTTGTTTGTGAGGAAAGAATTCATGGAGGAGGTAGTTTTGGTGCTGATTATTGGAGGGATAGGATTATTTACCAGGCTGAAGAGGAGAAAAAAACAGAAGAAACAGCCCATGTTCAGAGCCTGGAATAGCTCAGTGTGTGAGGAACGTGGAGAATGAGTGACTGGAGCAGAGAGGTTGCAGTGCAGAGGGGACAAGAGGCTGGAGATGTAGCTTGGTCCTCGTTCTTGGTGCAGCCACGTCTAGGGCCATACATACTGTTTCTGGAAGTGTGGGCTTTTTCCTGACAGCACTGTGGAGTCATTGGAGGTGAAATAAACTCTTAGATTGTTGTCTTAAGGTATGTTAAAAGGAAGCAGGGGGAAGTTCAATGGCTGTTAAGATAACATGGGGGAAAAATAATGAGGATCAGAACTAAGGTGAAGATGGCAGGAAAGGAAAGGAGGGGGTGGGTTTGAGACTCATTTAGGAGAAAGCACCGGCAACTGAGTGGATACAAAGTGGGAGGGGATGAGGGGGCAGAAGAAGAAAGCTGACCCTTGGTGTTCCTAGTGGGAGATTCACTGTCTGAAGATATCATTAGTTCAAATTGAAAATATATGAGGAGCAAGTTTAGAGAGAGAATAGTGAGTCCAGTTTGAAGTCAAGTTGGGGGGTAGTGGGGCGGTCAGGGCCCCAGGAGGGAAGTCAGGGCTGGAGACGCTTATTAGGGAGTGACTGGAGCTGATGGTTGTGGCCATGAATGCAGCCGAGGTGCCCCAAGGGTGGTCCAAGACCCAGACCAAGCAGACAAATAGAGGGAGAGAGAAAGAGGAGATCCGGAAGAGCCTCAGACAAAAATGATGGTAATATTGAGCGCCAGAGTATTTTTTGTTTGTTTCCATATATTATGTCATACAATCCTTACAACAATACCCCCTGAAATAGTTCTTGTTATTGTCTGTTACAAATGAACTATCTAAAGCTCAGGGAAGCACCTTGTCAGACTGCCCAGGTAGTAAGAAGGGAGAGCTGTCAGGTCTGTCAGAGGCCACGGGAGGTCAGGAAAAGACTGCAAACAGGAGATTAGATTTGGCAATTAGGTATTCAGTTGTTAGTCAGAAGAGCTCTGAAGTTTAAATCTAGATTGTTGGTGAGGAAAGGGTAGCAGTTGAGAAGTGGAGGCCCCGAGTGGAGTGTGTGTGTGTGTACTTTTGTCTGTGCAGAAATGTCTTGTGCATAATGGTGACTGGAGCTTATGTTTTCATTGAGAAGAGTGGAGAGGAAGTGACTAAAAGTAGAAGAGAGAAAAACTAATGGAATAACATTCCAGAAAAGATAGGGCAGCCGAGGTCTGGAGTGCAAGCCTCTCAAAGGGGTTGTCTTGGGAGGCCACAGAGGCATTCATTCCTTTGGGACAGCAGGAGGAGAAGGTATGTGTGACCGTAGATGCGTGTGCAAGTGGAGGGGAAGGAGGTTGAGAAAGTTCATTCCTGATAGCTTGTGTTTTCTCAGTAAAGTAGGAGCAGATGACAGGCTTGGTGTGAGGAGCCCGTGAGAAGAGGCCGAAAGTCACGGTTCATTTGGGAAAAGGACCTCACTGGTTTAGGATGAGTAATAGTCGTGTATTGTTGAAGGCCCAGTTGGGGTTTTATCAGTGGGGATTAGGTGCTGATGGTGGGGTTTTATTCTGGGTGATAGAGTAAGATGAATACCATGAATGACCTTTTAAAATAAAACACACAGGGCTTGCCGAAATGTTAAGTTTAGATGGTGATTTAAGGAAACCCTAGAGATGTGGTAGAAGGGAGGAGAAGTAAGACAGAAGGAGCCATAGATTGAGCATTAGGGAACTTGAGTTCCAGTCTGTGCTTCCATTAACAGAGGACGGCCATTGGGAAGTCAGCTAATCTCTGAGCTTCAATTTCCTCAGCTCAGTGAAGGAAGTTACACTTCATGTCCTCTTAAAGTGTCTTGCAACTTGGAGAGCTTCTATGAGACTTGCATACCACTAGTGGACAAATGGATAAGTGTAGGTAGATTCCTGTCATTTGTCCTTCATGAGTTGTTCTGATAGTGACTCCAACACCAGTGTCTCTGGGAAGCTGACATGAACCTGGATGGCTGTCAGATCACCGTGGCCAAGTGTCCTCCCCTGGCTGCACAGGTGAGGCAAGAGAGGCAGCAGGGCTGGAAGTGTGGCTGTGCTCAGGGCTGTGCAGAGGTAGATGGGTTTGCTGGGGGCTGCAGCGCCCTAAGGCTTCATGGGTCGCATCATAAGGGTGCTTCTGGTCTTTCATTTACAGTCTGTGTTCTTTCCTTCCCTGTATGATTGCATTTTATTGTTGCTGGGTTTATTGCTTCATCTTAGTTGAAAGTGTGGCATTGTAAAAGAAGTCAACAGTTGAGGAACGTTGAGCATTATTTAGAGCATCTTACCATAAAGTCTTTCTCCTTCCCATCTCCTTCACTACCCCTTGACTTCTTTGTAGAGAAATCAGCAGTTTGAAGCGTTTCATCATCCTTCTTGGTTGGATATTTTCTTCCCCTGGAAGGTTGACTTTTCAAAGCCATGTAGTTGTCTCTGCCTCCCACTTAGAACAGAGATGGCATCTTAAAGCCCTAGAGGGGTGGCTAGCATTAAAGAGTGACTCCAGATCAGGTGAGTGACTCCAGAGATTATTGTAATAATTTAACAAGCCTAAACAGGTAATAGGACACTCTTTAAAATTAAGCCTCTAATCTTTCTTTATGCTGTTAACATATTTGAGAGAACCTTGGGCATTTCCTTTTTTTCCTCATTAAGCTATTACACAACTTAATGCTTGGAAAATTCTTCACAGGAAGAAACAGGGTGTAACAGTTTGTGTGAGACATTTTTTAAAAATTCACCCTTTATTTTAAGTCTGAGAATACTCTTCTCCTTCCACCCAACTGCTCTAATTTTTTTTCTGAAAGTCTGAATTTCTCCGCATAATTAAATGTTCTTCAAAGTGAAACATAGTTAAAAAATTAAAACTGTTTAAATGTAAGTTAAAACATAGTCTATAAATGTGTTCTTCCATTTCCTGAGAAACAACAGGAAGGATTTGCTTTCTCAAAATAAACTAAGTAGCCTGACTCTGAACTCACAGTAGTAAAGATCAAAGATTCTGGCATCACCACACAATGGGAAACTTTCAGTCATTTCTTCTAACCTCAAAAAGTCAAATCTAAGACTTTCTTTTTTAACACAAGGAACTAGGATATGTATGTACAGTTCAGAAGTACACTTTGGCATATGTGAAATTGTCATAGCCTGAATGTTAAAATAGTATGTCTAGGAGAGTTCATTTCCAAGATACATTTGATCAGTATGGACATGCTAGACATGCAGCAATGAAAAATGTCCTTCTTGGGCATTAAATTTAGGAAGAATGGAGAAAAACCAACTGAGTCTCTGCATCCATGTAATATCTAAATTTGAACCTAAACTTGCTAGGTCAGTGAATTATTTCAAAGTTCTGTTAGTAAAAAAAGCAGCTCATGTTGAACACTGAATTACAGTGAAGAAGGAATCTGCTATAGTAATTATATATATATACACATACACACACACTCTCAGGTCAGAATAAGGACATTTGTTAATATTTCTCTATTTCTAGAAACAAGGAGTGAGAGCCCAGCTTAAAGGAAATCAGTTGTGTTATTGTTGGCAGATTTTTCTGAGATACAAGAAGGATTTAGGACAAATGTATGTGTTAAATAGTCATCTATCATTCATTTGTGGACTCAAATAATATATGAGTCTATATTTCTCAAAATAGTATAAAATAGGTTGACATTTTGAAGTATTGGACAGTGTTTATATATACAGTTGACTCTCAAACAACACATTTTGAGCTGTATGGGTCCACTTATACACAGATTTTTTTTTCAATAAATATATTGGAAATTTTTTTGGAGATTTGTGACAATTTGAAAAAACATTTTCTTTAACTATTGTAAGAATATGGTATATAATAAATACAATGTGCAAAATATGTGTTAATTGACTTTACATTATCGATAAGGCTTCCACCACAGGCTATTAATAGTTTAATTTTGGGCGACTAAAAAGTGTATGTGGATTTTTTATTGCATTGGAAGTTGGCACTAACCCCATGCGGTTTGAGTGTCAACTGTATTGGGAAAATTATATGTACATTGAGAATTCTATAGAATTTCTCAATAAACTAGTTTTCTTTCTGTATTTGTCTTATAAGAAAAAGTAGAAAAGCAGACCTTAAAAGCATTATGCAGCTCATGATCTCAGTTTTTTTCCCCTCTGTCTTTAAACTAAGTCTTTAGAGTAGGTCTTTCATAGACAACATATATTTGGGTCTTTTTCTTTTAATCTTCTCTGACCATCTATGTCTTTTAATTGGTATGTTTTAGATGATTCACATTTAAAGTGACTATTGGCTTAATATCTACCATGTTTATAAATGTTTTCTATTTGTTGCATCCACTCCGTTTCTTTTTCTGTTTTCTCTGCCTTCTGTGGTTTCTGTGAACATATTATATGATTCTGTTTTATCTCCTCTTGCAGCATACTTCCTTTCCAGAATATTTCAGCAGTTACTCTAGAGTTCCTAAGTTATTTCACTTTCTGAATAAAAACCCAAAAGGCAAAAACATAATTGTGTGTGTGTGTGCATAGAAAAAAAATGGAAGGTAGTATACTAGGATATTAAGAGTAGTTAATACCTGGGTGCTAAGATTATAGATGATTTCTACTTTTTTATAGTTTTCTGTATTATCTGATTTTTTTTAATTGCAAGCAGGTAGTACTTTTACGATCAGAAACAACAAGGGCTCTTCATTTTGAAGAGAAAGGAAATGGCAAACACACAAAACAAGCTGAAAAACCCCCATGGTTCTAAAAGATATACCGTCTCTCAGCTTTCAGTTGGAGATAATCACCCAGAACCGCCCAGCTCTGCGGGTAGGAAAAAGGAAAGCGGGTGGCTGCCTCTCACCTTGCACTCCGAAGGTCGTCAGCTCCTGTCCCGTACCTTCTCTGCCTACACAGGGTGAATGAATTCTTAGAATGAATTAGGATTAATTTACCTTGTGGTTTGACATAATACACTAATAGTTAACCAAACCCCTCTATTTCTGCATAATTAAATTTTCCTCTATATGGAAAGTCTTTATGCCTCTAAACTGTCTTTCAAAAAAAGAAAAAAGATCAGATTGAGAACACTTGAAAAACAGTTTATAAAGTACCACTTTCCTTGCAGAACTTGTAATAATTCTGTGGCTTGCTGGTATGAAACTTGCTCTCTTTAGGGGCAGGGGTGGAGGGGAGTGGCAGGGGGTGTTAGGAGCAGCGTCTATGGCAATATGTGAAGATACTAGAAACAATATGAGATTGTTGTTCTGTCTGGATTTCAGGGAACTCAGTTCCCCTTGTGTAATTTTGAAGAAAATTACTGTTACTGTTGTTCTGATGTTGACTGTATCTTCTGAATTTATTTAGGTTTGTATGTAAACCAAACCCAGGTTAAGGTTAGGAAAGTTGCATGGCTGTGTGGAAACAGATGAAATGTAGATGTTTATGGAATTATTTTTAGCACCAATTAACCTGCCTTGTGATTTCAATGAAGTTGTAAATTTTATAAATACCACCATTTGCTAGCTTGTAAAATTGGGACCAATTATCTTTTGCTGCTTACCTGCTGCATTCAAGTAAAAAAAACCACAAGTGAACCTTTTGGGTCTTCTAAAAGAAGAGTCTAAAAAAGAAACTTTTTTTCTGCACTTCTGGGTAAAAAAATTACAGGTGTCCTTTTCAATGTATCTTATTAGAGTCAGGAAATTTCACTTAGGGTCAGAAATGAAGTAGTAGTCATATTCTGCTTACAGCTAATGAAATTGAACATTTTCATATACACAAAAACTATTAGAAAAAACTTACAAATCAGTTTAAAAATAATTTGCTAACAAAACATTGTTTACTGCAACTATGTCAAGGTACATACACACTTTAAGGGGAATACAAAAATAAATACTGCATTTAAGGGACTATGAGTAAAATTTAATAAATTTTCTGTATAATAATTTTGATTTAAGAAATAGGACAGAAATCAAGTTTCTGGGATACTTATTAAGATAACCTTGAAATGTTACTGATTTTTTTTATGTTTACAGTATAAACATGTAGCCAACTACCTAGTAGGTGGGAGGAGTAAGAAGGGTAAGTAATTTGACTCTTTTTAAGACTCCTTTCTGAATGAGAGACTTGTTGAGCGGAAATATTAGTGGAAAACAATGTTAAAAACTAGGGATGGTTAGTGCGTTAGCTGACTTATCTCAGCATTACCTGTGTCGGCTTTGGTGCCTTTGACCTCCTGCCGTTGATCCCTTCACTCTGGTTTTAACCTGTCAAAGTCTACATTGTAACATACTGTCTGCCTTTTTGTTCCTCAGGTACAGCTGTGAAAATTATGGAAGTGAGGGATGGTAGGGGGGTAAGAACTCAAACTGGAGGAAAGAAATAATCCTCATTATTTTAAATACAGGGAAAGAGGATTATCTGCAAGGCTGAGCTTTCATCCCCTAAAGAACTGATAGTATAATAGATCATCTTTGCTTTTGTAAATGTAAGCCATAATGATTTAATAATCCTTTTAGGTGAAGTGTCGGTGGGCACTAATTTTGCATTTCTGTCCATCTGTTTCATGATGGTTTCTCTATGTGTTTCCCAATTATTTGCTCTCTGAAAAAAAAATAGGAGCTTGTTTTCAATCCTGTCACAAATGCCCAGTATGAGATCTAGATACTAGAGCAGTGCATTGACAAAGAGGCTAAATCCCATTTTGTGCTTTCTTGAGGTAGTTGTAAACAGTAAAGTGAAAATTTTAAAATTGCAAAAGTGATTTTGTCAGCATCCTGTAAACATATTAAGCATTAACATAATATTTATATAATTGCCAGGTTAAATAGTACATTTCATAAATACATGTAATGTTTAAGACATAACATGAAATATTTTATAATTTGCTGAAGTAAATTGCCATGTCTCTTTTAGTGTTTAATTCTAGATGAGCAATTTGTATATAGGGAGCAGTAACAGTAAGGCTGAAAAGCAACACTTTTACAACAGTATTAAAATGCGATTTACCTTGCAGTATTCCCACTTTATGGATGGCACCTACAAGCCAGATAGTAAGTTGAAGGTCACACATTAGATGAGGCTTTCATTCCTAAGGAAGCTCTCATCAGTGCTGGGAAGAAAGCTTACAAATCTCCTACTTAAGGCATGCTTTTATCTGAACCAGTCCAACATAGAGGAAATGTATAATTTAAGCTTTTCTACAAGAAATAAAAATCTCTGCACTCTCTGATCTTTCTCAAACCAATAATATTTTTAACTAAATCTTTTATGCTAAAACTAAGGCAGCTCTGATTCCTTCCTTAATAGAAATAGATATACATCACCCTAAGACAGGCCCACCTTCAACCTTCTCTGTAGTCAATTTACTAATCCCAAGGTTCTTTATTCATACCTTATAAGTCCTATTTTTTTTTTAATTTATAGGATATTTTGAGATTTTTTAAGAAACTTTTCTAAGATTTTCTTTTCCTCTGTTTAGTTACTGAGGGGCTTTGACAGGAAATCTCATTTGCTCAGATGTGGCAAACTCGTGGGATAAAGGCAGGTGAAAGTTGCAGGGGGACAGACATTGTCTTAACATGAGGAACAGTCTTCAAAGCTGCACAGGGCTGGACTGAAGTGCCCAGTGTCCAGAGCTGCAGCCCTGAGGGCACCTCCTGGAGGCTCACCATCCTTGGCCAAGGGTGTAGAGACTGGGAACTTCCTGTGGGACTGTGGCTGGAGATGCTCTCTAAGGTCACAAAATGCACTTTACCATTCAGTCTTAAGTTAAATTCTCTACGCCTCAATTTATTCATCTTTAAAATGAGTATAAAATGATGTAAGGCTTATCATGTGAAAGTAATATATGTAAGACCCTTGGTATAGTTACTCCTTCGAACTGGCTGTGATTCTGTAGCTTTCCAATCTGTGCCTCTCTTCCTTCCTCTCTGTTCTTCTCCTGCCCTCCCATTCCTTTAGAGCCTTTAATTATTTTCTCTCCTTTTATTTCCTCTTCCCTGTACTGGCCTTTGGATCTGTGTGGTGCCCAGGGGTGCCCTGAGCTCATTTAGTAGCGTCACCAGCAGGGCCTGACCCCTGGGCACGTCAGCAAACAGCCATCCTCCTCTGGGCCTTCTGGATTGGGCACGAGGGACAGCGCTGAAACCAGGGCCTCCCACCACCCGGGCTTTCCATGAGCTTTTCCCACAGCACCGTGTGCTTTGTCACTTGTGGGTGTAAAATCACTAAATGGCAGTTGGATATAGATACAGAAAAGTCTTTCTATGCAAAGGCTTATGGAATAGAAATCTGTGGTGTGGTGGTAGCATTTAATTTTTCTATTTAAGTATCTGCTTGTATTTTTTTACAAGTGTTGTACCTAAGAGAAAAGAAGAATATCAGGACCAGAAGCATTATTTTAAGAGGACATCTAACATAATTTGGGGGAATTTCTGTAGGTACTAAAGGGGAAATATAAAAAATTGATTCATTACAAAGCTATTTGAAAACCCACTTTCTTGACAGAGTGGTATCACTTAGAAATGTGGTAGAATCTTCTAAGTGCATACTTCATAACTAAGAGCTGGAAGGAATCTTTGGAGCCACTCAGTCCAATTACTTTCTTTTATAAATAATGAAATGGAAAGTCAGAGAGGTGAAGAAACTTGTTCTTTGAAATGTAACTCTTCATATTAAAAAAAAGGCAAGTCAGAGAGACATGGCCCCTAACACTGTACTTATTTTCTTACATTCCCGGGCAGCACCATTATGCCAGCCTATAGACCTGGGAGTCATTTCTTTGTGGCTCAAAGATGGTCTTTACCCTGTTAGCCCTTACTGCTAACTAAGGCATGGATGGAAAACCCTATGTTCTTATTCAGATTCTTTTTTTGACCATGTTTGATGATTTTATGAAGCCGTTGGTTGATTTGATAGCTCCAGCCCAGGAATAATTAAATAGACACATATTTAGACAGTTTGATTCCTCTGTGTTTAACAGTTTTTTTGACCTCTTGTTATGCCAGGTGCTTTTATGTTTTTAGTGGTTTATATGTGTTAACTCCAGGAGACAGCTATAACTATGCCCTTTTATCAGATCAGAAACTGAAGTGTCCATGGCTTAAACAGCTTGTTCTAGGTCATACAGCTTAATCCCAGGTCAGTTTTACCAGACCACATGTTCATAATTCTGCCCTTCTCTACATTTTCTGCTCCCCTTACTGCCTGTGCAATGGGGGAACAGCATACGAAATAGACGGTCTGTGGCAGGTGATCCAAGGAAGATCATCTGGCCTAGCCCATGACCTCCAGCAGGTGAAGTGTTTATTCCTATAATTTCAGAGATGGAGTTTTCAAGGCTTTGTTTTTAATTATTTTTTGGTTTGCTATTTCAAAGTAAAAGTGATCTTAGAGCTTTTTGTTATTATAAAAATAACAAATCCTCATTTAAAAAAACTATGAAAATTTAGGCAATAAAGGAGGCAGTTATAATAACCTTTATAGCTCCCTAGTCAGATGATTAAGAGTGGGTTCAAGTCTCAGCTTTATCACTTAACTAGCATTTTTAATTTGGGCAAATTTTATAGCCTCTCCATGCCTCAGTTCCCTGTATGTAAAACAAAAATAATCCTAGTGCCTGCTTCATACAGTTGTTACGAAGACTAAGTAGCTTCTCATTTGTGAAGCATTTAGGACAGTGCCTGGCTCATAGTAAGTACAGCACAAGTGTTGACTAAATAAAACAAATGATCACCCGTGTGAATGGCCTTCCCATCTGCAGCCCCTGGAGGAAGAGGTAGAAGCCAACTCAAATGTAGATCATGTGCTGCAGTGAGTGGAAAATGGGCTGAGCTATGGAAACAGGCAGGGAGGGTGGCTCTGGGCCCTCTGCTTCTATTCGCCTCCTGAATACCTGGAATATTAATAAAGTTCTGTCTCTCACTTCCAAGATGTTAAAAACGTGGTTCTCCTTTTTCTACTCTTTGCTTTTTGGGAGCACACAGAAACCAAACCTCTTTATTTGAGATGTTTCTGGTATAGGGTAGGCCAAGCATGAATTTCCTTCCACGTGATGTTTTCTGTGGCCTGGGTTGGTTTAGTTCTTCCTTTGTTTTCTTGTGCTTTGGTGTGAAGAAGCCCTGTTTATAGGGCCCTGGTGTCTTTCATATATAATGCATTCTTAAACTAATTCCAGTTGCTGTGACCCTTTGAGATTTTTTTATTGCTTTGTTCCGGTTTTCAAGCATTTTTGAAATATTAAAAATGTTCACGAGGAGGTGGATCATGGGAAAATTTTCTCAGACTTGTTCTTATAAAATTGTGAATTTGCATAGAAAGGTTAATGCTGGCTGAAATTCTGCCAGGTGCATTGGTCACTTGAACTTGAGTTCCCAATTCCTTTGATATTTAAATCCTTGTTTCTATGGCAAAAAGTGTTGAGCAGAACCTCTTAAACTTTCTGAGTGCCTATGTTGGGCTGTTGCCCTCTGTCCCATCAAAGAGAGGTCTTAAGTAGCACTTGGGGTTGCACTGAAGCACCATGTCATTAGCAAGGATCAAAAGATTCATCTGTTCTCTGATTTTTGTCTTTGAACCAAGACTTTGCAAAAAGAACAGACTTGTTTGGAATATTGCCGCCTCTGGGTGCGAGTGATTATGCAAGTCAGTAGTATTTTTGTTTTAAAAAAAAGCAACAAAAACTCTTTATAATAGATTCAAAGGTATGAAATTGCAAGAAAAACAAAAATACTTTTTCAACAACTTGCACAAAGCAGTCTTTGAATGCCGGTGGTCCTCAACATACAAGGATTTACATTTCTTCCTCCATCTTGTGAAAGACACCATCCACCAGTTACCCCTTCGTCATTTTTCATAATATCCTTTTCATTTACCTTCCACCTGCAATGAGTTGCCAAGTTGTCTCAATTCTATCTTAAACTTAAGTTCTTAAATTTGATGTGAACCTCCTGAAACTCCCCAGTGTGCTGCTGCAGGACACAGCTCCAGCGCGGCCACTGTCCGGTCTGGCGGGGACTGCTGAAGCTGCCTCCACCTGCCCTCCCTGACTCTGACCTCCAGTGCTCTCTACACACTGAAGCCTGCGGGGTGTTCACAAAACAAAATGTAGTGTGTCACTGACCTGTGTAAGAGCATGAGTGTTCAGTGACTCTCCTTGCCCTTAGGCAGGATTCCTTCATAGAGAGTTAAAAACCAGATTCCTTAAGAAGACTTTGACCTTGCAGGAGAAAGTCTGCCCCCATCTCCAGTCTCCAGTTATTGCCTTACCTCCCACCCACCATTTACAGCCTCATGGAACTTGTTCCTCTAATCGGTTTCACTTTCATGACAATGATCCTTCAGCATGTGTCTGATGCCTAGAACGCCGTTTTCCCTCTCTGCTGCTTCACTTTTGTTTAGCTAACTCCCATTTCTTCCTTTGCTTTAACTTAAATGTCATATCCTTCATATCCTTGTCCCCCCTCAACCGTTCATTTATTGCATTTACTTGCCTTTTCTAATAGATCCCAAGCCCTGTCTTCTTCCCCACAGTATCCTAATGCCTGAAACGCAGTAGGATCTCAAATGTTTTTTGAATATGTTCCAAATCACTCCCATATTATTACTTATAGTATTGATCACTAACAGCTCATGCATGAATTTCTTTCCTTTAGAAGTTTTCAGCAGACTCCCCTTGTTGTCTTAAATTAGCTTTGCTTAATTCTACTAAATATGTACGAACATGGAGGATATATACTCCTTGTCCTTATAGCTCTTACACAGCTATTGAAACGTTTGAAAAATCGCAAATAATAGCAAAGGTATTTAAGAACCATTAAAAGGTAGACAAAAAGTACTAATGATGAATGTTCTTTTGCTGAAACTAAATCACCTGTGTTGGTTTCTAAAAATAATACAAAGTTGTTGCCTTGGGTCCTAATGTATACTTAATGCATATCTATCAGTCCTTTGATTTTGGTAATAGTACTTCAAAGAATACTTATTTGCAATAAATATTTTATTCACAAGCACATTATGGACTTGAAGGCCTTCCTTGGTGCCTTAGAACCATGAGACCCCATCAGACCACAACTGTCAGCAGTCCTTGAACTACATACAATTTTGCTGGTTTTAGTGGTTTCTAATTTTCTCGCTGGTGCTGTAATGTCTCATGCAGATAAGATTAGTACTCCAGTTACTGAAATCAACCTCAAACATACATCTAATCCAACTATTACTAGAATCAGAATAGGAATATAATGTTTGTTAATTTTAGTTCTTACAGATGTGGAACATTTTTAAAGTTTCGGCATGCAGCTAAGTGTCAGTCTGCTGAAGGAAGTCAATAGATGATAGCAATGACTCACACTATTCCAAGAAAAAAAAAAAAACTTGAACAGAACTCTTTTTCTTACCATTGCCTCACCATTGCCTCCTCATTGTAATTTTTGAACTACTGAAACAAAACCTTTGTCCTGCAACACCTTCATGCCATTATGAAGGTATGACTATGAATTCTTCAATATGATTGACTTCTGCATAGTGTGACCACATCGATTATGTATGAAATCTGCCTCTGTCTCTTCCTCGTTAGCCTGCAACAGTTAACACAGTACAGTACTCCGCTGCATGCCATTTCATGGCGTCATGAAATCAAAGCCTCACTCAGTCTCCAGCTGACCTTTACCACTCCCGCCTGTGCTTGCTGGCACACCTGAGCCTGTCACTGATGAGGGTCCCTTGGTGCCGCTGCAACCAGGTGCGGGCCTGGACTCCGTGCGGGTCAGGAGATCATTCGTGTGGTCCGGTGTGCGTTTGCATCAGTTTCTTCTACATTAACACTAAAACCAAAACATGAAATTGAAAGGTCATTTTGGAGAAGTCACAGTCTTGCATGTGTCTGTGGTCCTCCAGAGTTCCTCAGACCCCCATTTGAGAACACATGCTCGTGTCAGACATATCACTGTGCTAGGTCATTGTTTTTCTTGAGGTGGTCTGGCTCATGTGAGTCATTCCCTTGGTTCTCTACTTATCTAACGTCCTAGCCTGTCCCTTCATCTTAACAAAATTCCTTCTTGGTGAAAAGGATGGAGAAGCCTTGTTTTCTGATCTCACTAAGGCCTTATAGGCTCTCTGCTGTCAGCTCACTGGCTGTGTGTGGTTCCCTAGGTAACCCTGCAAGCAGCCCTGCCACTCGGGCGTGGAGCACCTGTTGAGGAGGGCACAGTAAGAGCACAGCAGAGCAGCTGGCGGGCAGTGAAGGTTTCAGGTATACCAGGTCCTTAGACTCAACATTCAAAGGACAAATTGATGCAGATCTTGTTGATGTAGACCCCAAAGTTGAAGGCATTGATTAAGCTAAACAACATCATGGCTCTGGCCTAAGGACTTAGCAAGTCACTTGATTAATTTTTCTTCTTTGTTTTAATAGCTGTATTGAGATATAACTCACATACCATACAATTGGTGCGTTTAAAGTATACAATTTAATGGTGTTTAGTATATTCACAGAGTTGTACAGTCATCAACACAATCAATTTTATAATATTTAACACCCAAAAGAAAGTTTATAGCAATTACAAGTTGTTCCCCATTCTCCCCCATGCCCCTGGCAACCACTTACCTACTTTCTGTCTCTGTAGGTTTGCCTCTGCTGGACATTTACTATAAATAGAATCATATAATATGTGGTCTCTTGTGACCAGCCTCTTTCACTGAACATCGTGTATGATGTCTTCAGTGTTAGCTGTGTCGCAGCGCCTGTCAGTATTTCATTTCTTTTTATGGTCAAATAATATTCCATTGTATACATAGGCCAAAATTTTAAAATGCATGTTCAGTGGTGGTATATTCACATTGTCAAACCAATCTCCCAAACTTTTGATAGATAAGAATTTTTGATAGTCTATTGGTTGACAGACATTTGGGTACCCGCTTTTTAGCTGTAGTGTGTAATGTTGCTCCGAACATTTGTGTACAAGTTTTTGGGTGAACATGTATTTTCATTTTTCTTGGTATGTACCTAGGAGTGGAATTGATAGGCCATATGATAATCCTATAGTTCACATTCTGAGGAATTGCCAAGTTGGTTTTCAGCACAGCTGTATCATTTTACATGCCTACCAGGGTTTTGATTTCTCCACATGCTGGCTGACACTTGTTTCTATCTCTGTTTTTTTATTATAACCCATCTTGGGAGGCGTGAAATGGTATCTCATTGTGATTTTGATTTCTCTAATGACTGATGATACAGAGCACCTTTTCATGTGAAGACACTTAATTAAACACTTTTTTCTTAAAATGAAGTTTTCCTTGACTTTTAGGAAGTCTAATTCACTTAAGAAGATACAATTTTGATCCGAATTACTGTGATTTCAAGGTTTGGAAGACTGAGAGAAAATAGCTGCCTTCATCAAAAGGACTGCTATTGGCAGGTTAGAATTTAAGCAAAAGCAGTTGAACAATCTTCTCATTTTTAGAAACCTACTAAAAGGGGTCCTTGTCTGATAAGCAAAGGAAGGAGGAGAAGATGGAAAATGGGCCTAAATGTAAGAGATTCCCTTGCAAGGTGTTAAATTACCTGCACCACCAAGCCAAAGCAAATGGTGGGAAAATACAAAAGTTATCTTTATAGTCTCCATTACCTTGTTTGGTGTCTGGCACAAAGTATTTATTCTTGGTTTTGAAGAAGATATAACCTTGAATACAGCAGACAAACTAAGAGTTCAGAATCATAAAATAGAAGAATTTGAAGCTAGTGATCTCTCGCCAGGATCTTTACATTATTTAAAAAGGGGCTGTAAAATAAAGCATCCTTAGGTTTCCTTAAAAACTGCCAGGCCTCCTCAGATCACACAGGTTTGTTTTTTTTTTTAAAAAAAAACCTGCCTAATCTGTCCTATGACTGCTACCACACACACATAAAAGGTACTTGTGAACTCCATGATGCCAGTGAGGTTTATTTATCTAAATATGCCTCACCTTATTCCTCCCTGTATAAGGTGAATCAACTCTCATAATAATAAAAAGCTAATTGTTGAGCTCTAACTATATACCAGGCACTGTGCTAAGCAGCATACCGTCACTGTGTTACTTAGTTAACAAAGCACTTGAGTGAGGTCAGTCCTGCTCTTACTCCCATATTATAGCAAAGGATTGAGGCTCAGAACAACTGAGTAATTTGCCGAGTATTACACTGGCCCAAAGAGGCAGGCCAGGAGGATTCCAGGCCTACAGCCAGTGCTCTCCACCCTTGTATTCAGCACAAAAAAGTCTTTCCTTAATCCTCTCAGTCTTTGCTGCAGGGCTTGGGAAGATGTAGAATAAGAACTTGGTGTCCTTATTAGCACAGCCATTACCTGAAGGGAGATTCTGTCTCCGCCCGGTTGGCCTGCTCACTGCGGGCACAGCGGAGTGTGGCAGGGACTCACAGGTGTGGCCATGAGTGTGCCTTCAGTGGTGATGTGGCTTGTGCCCACCTGGGAAGGTTGGACTCGACCTAGAATCAGCGGGGGATTTTAACCTGGGGAGAGTCATGATTAGATTTTCTTTTCCTTTTCTGAAGAAGTAGAACTGAGAGCTTGTGAAGTATAGACTGGAGCAGGCAGAGATGGACGACAGGAGAGAGTCCAGTATGGGGTACAGCCTTGATTTAGGCAGTGGGGAGGAGAGGACCAGTATGAAAGGTTTCTGAGCTGAAACCGTTAGAACCTGGCAACCTTCTGGGTGTGAGAGCGAGAGAGACTCAAAGATGGCTTTCAGAACTCTGACCTGGGAGACGTGGACTGGGAGCCCGCTTGCCGCAGAGCGGTAGGACTGGGGAGAGCTGGGGTGAGTATTACTATAAAGCCAGTGGTCAGCTTAGACCCAAGGCTCTACTCTGCTAGTCCAAGACCCTGGGTACTTTAGTCAATTAGAAGATAAAAGAAGTTCATTGTGTCTGCTTGCCTTGTAGTTTTTCTAGAAAATTGATGAACTCAAAAGTTTCTCTTGGACTCTGGTAGTTGTAGAAGGCAAGAAAAGGGTTTAAACTATTAGTACTTTTACTAAAGTTTTCCTGCATTTTTGCAGAATTTTCTTTTAAGCAGGAACACTGAGAAAGGGGAACTCAGGAAACAACATTTTGTCACTGAGGAAATTCACATTCTACCCCTCCCCAAAGGAACTGAATCTGGCAACACGGGTGCTTCACATCGTAGGTCCGAACATCTATCCAGCCCCGTCCCTGACTATAAGGTTCCTGAAGACTGAGCTTTCATTTCAGGGAAACAGACCTGGTAGGGAACATTGACAGCCTGTGACTTGGTGTCCCTCCCAGTTCAACCTAATGAACATTTGTCCAGTTTGATCATTTTAAACTAAACCAGGAGTAGTCTCAGCACTTTATTATTTTTGGAAGAATTTAAGTAGTTTCTATAGGAGACTCCTTACCTTCAATTTAGGTATATAATTAAACTTTAATAATTCTACTTCACAGTCGATTTCTGAGTTGAGATACTTAGCAATATAGAATTGAAGTGGCACATGATGAAGTTACCCTGTGTTGCTATTTCTTTCATTCCTCAAGTTTGGGAAGTTATGTTAGTTGTTTACAGATAAAATACTAGTGAAGAAAAGTCATTTGCTGCTGCTAGAAGGTACAGGCCCCAGGCATTTAGTGTGGTGATTATCTCTGGTCTTGTCTTGCAGCTGTCTTATGTTTACAGAGTAAAATTATCTCAAGTATATCCAGGGTTAAATGTCAGTGTCGTGGGTTAATGTACTAAACATGTCATGGGCAGCGTAATGAAGTTCCTATTTTGTACTTTGATAAAAAAAAAAGTGAGTAGATGATTACCTGAGGTTGAGTTGGTATTGGAGCCTCATTAATGATTAATTAAAAACACACAGAAATGCTTTTCTCCCAAGTGATGGTACATAACTGTCTTTCAGGGTTCAAATATTCAGGAGATATCCACTTACCACTCCTGAAAATATATATTTACTTTGAGACTTAAAATATATTTGAACAGAATTCAAAGCTTAGAGTTCTTTGGCTGTTCTCATTTATATTAATTTACATAACTTATAATTACTCTTAGGTCTCTAA
Source organism: Manis javanica (assembly GCF_040802235.1). Taxonomy (NCBI): domain Eukaryota; kingdom Metazoa; phylum Chordata; class Mammalia; order Pholidota; family Manidae; genus Manis; species Manis javanica. Next base: position 75,797,496 of record NC_133159.1, read on the forward strand.
TAGCGAGAAAGTTCCACTTTTTCATTAATACTACTACAGGAATGCTACCAAGATCCCTTAACTATCATCACAAGAGTTAATGATTTATGTCAGTCAGCTTCGTTATAAAACTTACTAGTGATTTGCAATTGGAAATGTTGGTGACCCATAGTTTCTGATTGCCTGTGGCTTGGTACAGATGGTGGACAGGCTTATTTCAGTACCTTCAGTGGCTCTTTTTTGTAGTAAAACTGCATTAAAAATATTATGAGGTTTTTTTCTTTTTTTATCATACTTTCAAGGTCTTTAGTTTTGTTTATTTGCTTTTAAATGCTATCTCATATTTCTCCAGTTTTGCTGTTGGGCGCCCTTGGCTTTTACCTTCATTTGGCATTGGGGCCATTACAGTTCTGTTGACATGGTATGGCTCAGCCCCTTGAGTAATTTCTTCCTCAGTACCTGTCAACCTCTTGCAGAATTTCGAATTTATATTTTATGAATTGGTATATGGTTTAGGTGTCTATACATAATCACTTTCCTGAGAATGTATAAATGGTCCCCAACTTAAATGCATATTTTTGGAACAAGTACTGTAGCTTAAATGTAAATTATCTCCTTACAGCAACTAACATGCTGCTAGCTAACTAAATATTAAACTTTGATGGTCTGTGCTCATTGAAGTGAGTTGCCCAGTATGCGTAATGAGCAGCTTTATCATCTGGAAGTGGAACATAGAGTGTTCTGCTGGCTGCTGTCAAGAGATGTTGCATATATGCGTTCCAGGCAAAACCACTCATTACCAAGACGTGAGGTTTGACACTGTCCAGTGGGGTGGGAAGTAGAGCAATTAGTTAGCCGTTAATGCTTTCTTCACTCTTTATGGGGGCCCTTAGTGACCAGGACTTTGTTCTGCTGTATGTCACAGAGGAGGCATAAGGTGAGCCACCCATCAGCCGTGTTCTCTACCAAACACTAGCAGTCTGTTCTGCATTCCCCAGCTTTGGTTTACTCATTCCACCTCTCTGAGAATTTCCGTGAGGGCAGCCTTACTGTGAGAAACATATCCAAATGATGTTGAAGGGGTAAATCTATGCTGTCTTTTGGAGAAACCAAACAGTATCTGTATTTAGCTATTTGACTTTCCTCTGGGTTTTATTTATTTGCTAAATTCAGCGGCATTTCCTTGAAGTGAATGCAGTGTTTTTTTGTTCTTTTCCCGAACTTTGCCCCTCTTCTCTTAAATGGATGTTCATAATTATCCTCAGGGACTGTACTAACTTATCTCCTGCACTGTGCCAGGTGTATAATAAGTGCTTATGTTAGGACAAAGCTTGCATGAATGTTTTTTAAAGGCCTAACTCTTATTTAATATTTTGCTTAATTTTCACAAGTTTGGGAGAGGGTTAGTGGAGAGCTGAAACTGGGATAGAACCTTGAGAATTTTAGGTAGGAATAGTTTATAACCTGAGATGATTAAAGATGGATTTTTAAGCCAATTAAAACCAGGCTTCCAGTACAAAAGATTAGCTTATTCTGTCCAGACTGTGAACAGTTGTCTTGTTCTCACCAAAGGCAATTTTGTTGAAATGTTCTTAGAAACAGTGTGTACAGGCTTCTGTAATTGAACAGGGGAGAGCTAATAGAGATCCAGGGAACATCAAGATACTAATTCAGCCTGTCCTCTTTGAGAAATACTTGACTCCTTCCGTCCAACTCAGCAACCCCTCAAAGCTGTCAACACAAAGTTGCAAAAATAGGAAAGAGATCAAAATCAGTGTCTCTGTTACAGCCTTCTGAAAAGAGAATGCTGGGGGTTGTGGAGGGGGGCATTATTTCTAAATGTGTAATTGCATGTATACCCTTCTTAGCATCCTCCTTTTTTTTTTTATTAAAGTATCCTTGATCTTATATTGATTTCAAATGTGCAACACAGTGGTTCAACAGTTACTCATATTATTAAATCTTCACCCCCTCTAGTGTGGTTACTATCAACATAGAAAGATGTTACAGAATCACTGACGATATTCTCCATGCTGTATTTACTGTCCAGTGATCAGTTTATATGTGCCCCTTAATTCCCCTCACCCTCCCTCCCCACTGACCCAACACCTCCCCCTTGGTGACCAGTAGTCACTTCTCTGTGTCTATGAGTCTACTACTGTTTTATTTCTTCTGTTTTGCTGTTTTCATATTCCACAAATAAGTGAAATCATATGGCATATGGTATTTGTCTTTCTCTACCTGGCTTATTTCACTGAGCACAATATCCTTTAGATCCATCAGTGTTGTTGCAAATGGCAGGATTTCTTTTCTGTTTATGGCTGAATGATATTCCATTGTGTATATGTACCATATCTTCTTTATTCATTCATCTATTGGTGGACACTTAGGTTGCTTCCATATCTTGTCTGTTGCAAATACTGCGGTGATAAACATAGGGGTGCATATATTTTTTCAGATCAGGGATTTTGTTTTCTTTGGTTAAATTCCTGGAAGTGGAATTACTGGATCGAATGATATTTATATTTTTAGTTTTCTCAGGAGCCTCCATACTGCTTTCTATAGTGGTTGCACCAATTTACATTCTCACCAGCAGTATAGGAGTTCCCCTTTCTCTACATCCTTGCCAGCATTTGTTGTTCCTTGTTTTTTGGATGGCAGCCACCCTAACTGATGTGAGGTGGTATCTCATTGTGGTTTTAATTTGCATTTCCCTAATAATTAGCCATGTGGAGCATCATTTCATGTGCCTGTTGGCCATTCAGATTTCTTCTTTGAAGAAGTGTCTATTCAGGTCCTCCACCCATTTTTTAATCAGTTGTTATTTTGGGGGTGTCCAGGCATTAGTTCTTCATATACTTTGGATGTTAACCCCTTATTGGATAAATTGTTGTATGAATATATTCTCCCATATTATAGGATACCTTTTTTGTTCTGCTGATGGTGTCCTTTACTGTACAGAAGCTTTTTAGTTTGATGTAGACCCACTTGTCCATTTTTTACTCTGTTTCCCTTGCCCGAGGAGATGTGTTCAGGAAAAAGTTGCTCATGGTTATATTCAAGAGATTTTTGCCTATGTTTTCTTCTGTGAGTTTTATGGTTTCATGACTTACGTTCAGGTCTTTGATCCAGTTTGAGTTTACTTTTGTGTATGGAGCTAGACAATAATCCAGTTTCATTCTCTTATATGTAGCTGTCCAGTTTTTCCAACACTAGTTGTTGAAGAGGCTGTCTTTTCCCCATTGTATATCCATAGCTCCTTTATCATATATTAATTGACCATATATGTCAGGGTTTATATTTGCACTCTCTATTCTGTTCCATTGTTCTGTGGGTCTGTTTTTGTGCCAATACCAGACTGTTTTGATTACTATAGCTTTGTAGTAGAGCTTGAAGTCAGGGAATGTAATCCCCACAGCTTTTGTTCTTCCTTCTCAGGATGGCTTTGGCTCTTTGGTGTCTTTTGTGGTTCCATATGAATTTTAGAACTGTTCTGGTTCATTGAAAAATACTGTTAATATTTTGATAGTGATTGCATTGAATCTGTAAATTGCTTTGGTCAGGATGGCCATTTTGACAATATTAATTCTTATCCATGAGCATGGGATAGACTCCATTTCTTGGTGTCTTCCTTAATTTCTCTCATAGGTGTATTGTAGTTTTCAGAGTATAGGTCTTTCGCCTCCTAAGCTAGGTTTATTCCTAGGTATTTTATTTTTGATGCAATTGTAATTGGAGTTGTTTTCCTGATTTCTCTTTCTGTTAGTTCATTGTTAGTGTATAAAAATGCAACAGATTTCTGTGTATTAATTTTGTATCCTGTAACATTGCTGAATTCATTTATTAGTTCTAATAGTTTTTTGATGGAATCTTTGGGGTTTTCTATGTATAATATCATGCCATTTGCAAATAGTGACAGTTTAACTTCTTCCTTACCAATTTGGATTCCTTTTACCTCTTGTTTTGTCTGATTTCTGGGGCTAGGACCTCTAGTACTATGTTAAATAAAAGTGGTGAGTCAACATCCTGTATTGTTCCTGGTCTTAGAAGAAAAGCTTTCAGCTTTTTGCTATTTAGGGTGATGTTGACTGTGGATTTGTCATATATGGCCTTTATTATGTTGAGGTACACACCCTCTACCCATTTTGTTGAGGGTTTTTATCATGAATGGATGTTGAATTTTGTCAAATACTTTTTCAGTATTTACTGAGATCATGTGGTTTTTATCCTTCTTTCATTAATGTTTTGTATGATATTGATTGATTTGTGAATATTATACCATCCTTGCATCCCTGGAATAAATTCCATTCGGTAGTGATGGATGATCTTTTTGATGTAGTTTTGAATTTGGTTTGCTAATACATTGTTGAAGATTTTTACATCTGTGTTCATCAGGGATATTCTATTATTTTTTTTGTGGTGTCTTTATCTGGTTTTGGTATTAGAGGGATGCTGGCCTCATAGAATGAGTTTGGAAGTATTCCCTCTTCTACTTTTTGGAAAACTTTAAGGAGGATGGGTATTAGGTCTTCACTAAATGTTTGATAAAATTTAGTGGTGAAGCCATCTGTTTCAGGGGTTTTGTTCTTAGGTAATTTTTTGATTACCAGTTCAGTTTCATTGCTGGTAATTGGTCTGTTCAGATTCCCTGTTAGTTCCTGGGTCAGTCTTGAAAGGTTGTATTTTTCTAGAAAGTTGTCCATTTCTTCTCGGTTGTCCAACTTATTGACATAATTTTTCCTAGTATCCTCTAGTAATTCTTTGTATTTCTGTGGTGTCCACTGTAATTATTCCTTCTGCATTTCTGGTTTTGCTTATGTTGTACTCTCTCTTTTTCTTGATAAGTCTGGCTAGGGGTTTATCTATTTTTATTTTCTCAAAAGAACCAACTCTGAAGCCTCCTCTATTTTTAATGACTTATTACCTTAAACATTTTTGGTAAGTTTAGTTCTTGTGGAAACACTGAACTATCTCACACAAAAGACAGCTGTAGGCATGAGGGGAAAGGTGGTTATTGAAGCTCACGGCTCCTTGCCATGGCTTCTCCTTTGTACATCACTCTGAGATTATGTTCAGAAGGAATGACAGCATTGCTGAGTTCCCAATATGCTGGATACAATAGAAGAGGGGTGTCAGTGTCATAAAGCAGGACCATCCTGTAAAGCTCAAGCTAACCACTGAAGAATTAAAATATGAAATACATCGTGGTCATTGTGTAGGATTGAAAGTACCTTGACTTAAACTATTGAATCAAATTTATGACATGGTTCTTACAATCCTAAATTCATAGTCCTGTCTAATAAGTTTGCTAATAGAGCTCAAATGTTACCCTTATGTTCCTAAAACAAATTTATAAGGGCAGAGTATCAGCTGTATCATAACAAACTTACAGTGCCTTTCAATACTGAATGACCTAATTAGTTATTGATCTTTTCGATGGGGAATGTTTTTTCCTCATCAGTGGTCTAAAATATTTGGGAAATTATATCTTGTGGGAGTTGCCATTCATCAGGAAATGCTTGTTCATAGATGTAAGCCAGACCACTTATAGCACTAAATGTTATGTATCACTATGGAAACCAAAAATCACAAATGGAATAGTCTTTAAGTATTAGGCGTTCTGCTTTTTATGGGGATAGGTCATATCCAGATTTGGTTCAGTTCACTTCAAATATTTATGGGGCATTTAACGGTCAAAAGGTCTGTGGGTACTTTGTTTAATGACTAATTTTCCTCTACACAAAACCAAAAATCTCATTACAGGGAAAACTAGGAGGAAAAGGTCCCCGTTTATATGGATTGTCAGCCTGTAAATGTACAACTCTGGATTGGGAGGTAGCAGACTGGGTGTTTAGCTCTCGCTCTTGCAAAAACTAGCTGTGTGGTTTTGGACAATCTTTTAACTCACTTGGCTCTCAATTTTCTCATCTGTGATAAGATGATGTTGGACTGTGTGACCCTTAAATGATGACTCTGATTTCCTCATTGTTCTTACAGAAGTATGAAATTTTTTGTTTATTAGAGAGATGTTTTGCTTAGATGTGTCTCATATCAAGAGTAATGAGACTGTATCGCCTAAAATAAAAATCCACGCTCAGTAAAGAATGGGGTGACTTTCCACATGTTGCCTGTTGTTTGTGGATCCTGCCTTCTTCTCTGCTCAGTATGTATCGACATAGGATGCAGATACCATCTAGTGATGAGAAGTATGCAGTAATCTGAATTGGAGATGTTTAATTTGACTTGTGGCCAGAAAGTGACATTTAATAACTATAACTGCCACTCACAAATAAAAGTAGAGATAAAGTCTTAAGGAATAGTCAGGAATGTTAAGAGGTTGGTAGAAAAGGAGGCTGGCTGGATTGGCTAATGAGAATGTTTATTCATATATCCATTTAATTCTGAGTTCTACTAAGACTTTGCTGTGACTGTCATTCCAGTAGTTTCTATAATAGGAATATCTCATAAGTGGCATTTGAATCATTTAGTCTTAGTGATTCAGTAAAAACTTGTGAGAGGGGAAAGGATGTCTGATTTCCAGTTTTATTACTTATCCATGGTGTGTGTATAAGGCAGCTTTTGAATAATTTCTCATTAATAAGTGGGAGAAATATCTATCCCATCTTTACCCTCAAGATCATTATGAGGATAAATGAGATGTCTGAATGAAGCCATGAACAATGTTATTTTATATGTTAAGTAGCCAAGCAGAATCTTTGGACTTGACTCAAAGTATAAATGTTCTTTAGATTGTCAGATCTTCCTGTTTTATTTCTTTTAATGTGGAAGGAATTTACCAGACTACAACTTTTAGAATATACATGTGATTTAAAAAGTGAGAGGCTCTAAAATACTTGACTACCTGGCCCTTACAAAGTACTGTAATATAATAAGAGTTCATTAAATGTTCTTCATCCACTCATTAGTTCATGTCATAAATAGTTTTTGTTCATTTGCTGTTTTCCAGGAACTGTTTTAGGAGCTAGAGATACAGTAGGGATCATAAAGAGACTGTATAGTAGATGGGACTGATAAGCATGCATTCTATGGGTATCTATTAGCTATCCTGTAATAAGTGCTAATAAGAAAAATCAAGCAAGATAAGGGGACACAGCAACAGGAGAAGAGGGTGTTAGTGATTGGGGAAGGACTTTCAGATTGTGTGACACTTGAGCCAGAGACCTGAAAGGAGTGAAGGTACAAGCCAGATGGGACACTAGGGGAACAAGCATTCTGAGCAGAGGAAATGTAAGTGCGAAGGCCTTACGACAGACAGCTCTGTGGTTGAGGAAGGGCACCCTGGCAGAGCAGAGTGAGCTATGGGAAGAGCAGGGGGACAGTTCAGAACAGGGAGGTGTGCAGGTCACCTCAGGCCTCCTGGGCCACAGAGCACATTCTCCATTTAGGTTTTTGTTGTCATTTGTGTGTTTTATAGAATAGTGATTTTTTAAAAATTCGTTTTTCGAAACAGTGTTGTAAGTTCTTACAAATATTACTTCATTTGATTTTCACAAATACCTCAGTATACTTTGTTTAATTTTAGGAAGAAACTAAGGCATCAAGATGTTGAGGAATTTGGAGGTTATAGCTAATAATGAATCAATCTGTTTATAAAAGAAGAAAAAATAATGTAAAGAAAGATAAGACTTTAAGATTCTTTGCAGTTCTTCTGGGCTTCAGAACAGCAGACCGGATGAGACTCCACACACACTGGGAGCATGTCAGCACTGAGGTCCCTCTGAAAAGCTTTTATGTCCTCTGCATTTCAAGCCAGGAGGCCTCCATTCTTCCTAGGTTTCCCATCTACTCAGTGCATTTTCTTGATGGACCCATCTGAGACCTCATTTGTTCCCTCATCTGTGCACTTGACACTTGGACTTTGCTGGGTCTCTGCAGTTAAGTGATAGCTTCTCTCTTTTGTCTAGGGATTACAACTTCTAGAGGGGAATTTACCTTCTAACTCCCCATCTGTTCCCCCACCTAATGTGTTATAGGCTGTGTTTTGCATATCGTGGTCCACAGACCACTGTGGGTCTCATTTAACATGCAGACACCTGGGCTCCACCTCTGACCCACAAAATCAATCTTTGCACATGGGGCCCTAAAGTCTGTGTTTTAAAAACTGATTAAGAGCTCCTGGGTTAGAAGATGTGCACTTACCCATAGAAGAGATGAGATAGGGAAGAATCGTGGGACACAAGTTTCTCTCCAGAGCATGCAGGGGATACTTACTCTCCTACAGTTCTTTTCTCTGCTGGGTAAGGAAGAAAAGTTGAAAACTCCAGAGGCATCCAGGATAAGGCTTTGTAAACTGGCCTGTGGGACTGCTGCCTGCTTTTTGGAACAGAGCCAGATTCATGAGTTTATGTGTTATCTGTGGTTGCTAGGCACAACAATGGTGGAATTGAGTGGTTGCTACAAAGACCATAGAGCCTGCAAAACCTGAACTGTTTATCACAGAAAAAGTTTGTTAGGCAGCTGAGCTATCCAAGAGAAACTCGCTGTCAAGATGGAAACATTTCTGTCTATACTCTCCAATAGGCTAGCCACTGATCATTGAAGTTGAGTAGGGTGGGTAATGTGACTGAGTAACTGAGATTCCCATTTTATCTAGCTTTAATTAACTTAATTTTAAAAATCAATTCACATTTAAATAGCTACATTTGACTGCTGGTAACTGTAACAGATTGTACAGGACTAGAGAAAAGGTTTCAGGTTAGGGTTGGCTGTGGGATGTCAGTTAAGTACTGTCAAAGGTTTATTTTAGGCCACTGGGAAGAGGGAGCCTGGGGACAGAAGCATCTAGAAAGGATACATTTTAGAACTTTTCATTTTTTCCATTGTGAGTTTTAAGTTACCTGTTTAGGATCCATGTCTGCCACTCAACAGCTTTTTGACCTTGGTCAAGTTACTTAGCTTCTGTCTGCCTCAATTTCCTCATTTGTCAAACAGGAAGGGAATTAGTACCTACCTTACAAGATTGTTATAAAGTTTAAGTGCTTAAACAGTGCCTTGCATGTAGTAAAAACTCTGTTTGTTGCTCTTATTATTGCTTCATAGTTTTTTTTTTTTGTGGCCTAGTGTAGCAAAGCAATCCTTATTATTTACCCCTTTCTTTGTTTTTTTTTTTAAAGAAATTGATTCTGAATTCTAGGACAATTTGTACATTTACCTGGCTAAGGTAGTCTCTTCTAATTGGAGACCAGCTGTGTTTCATGTCCTTCTGTGCAGGTTCTTGGGTTAACCTGTTGTCTGAGTTTGGTATTATCTGAGTTTTACTGATGGTTACTGTAAATATTGATAGATATCTGACCAGATTATTTTGCATAAACTTTTAACAAATAAAACAGACATACTTAATTAGAAGCAGACCATTTCTTAGTGTTAATGCTTGTCCCTAAGCTGAAGAAGTCCTAGTAATATTTGAAAGGAAGTTTGTTCCTATTTTATCTTAAGACACGTCAGAATCTCCTAACATGAGTAAGCTTGATGTCTACCTTTTTATAGAAGCGTGAGCAAGGCCGGCATGAACATACTGGTTGGTGGGAGTGGCAATTGTTTGTATAAATGATAACAGTAATAGAAGTCAGAAAAAAATATTCAGAATATCACTGTGGGTTTTTAAAGATTGAGTGACTGTTAATATTCTCATTTTGGGTATTATCTATTAATAATCCAGCGTTGTATCTTGCCATGGCTAAACAATGTATCTATTAAAGGCTTCTTAGAAGCCAATGAATACAGCCTCTTGAAAATCTGCTTTCAGGTTTTCTGAGGCAGTAATGATGTGACAATACTTCTTAGTCCTTAGATCTGTTCTCCAAGGCTGCAACAACAGAGTGTTCAGCAGATATTATGTGCTCAATAGTCACTCTTCAAGGCTGCCTTTTTGATCTGTAAGACCATGTTACAACACTCTTGATAAGAAAATAATATGAAAAGAAAGCCTTGCCCAGATGGCAAGTGCAGTTTCATCATAAAAGTAGCGGTCCCATCCTTTAGGCCATAGTGTTTGTTTTTGATTTTTGAAATCTAGGTTATGTTTAACTGTAGCTGAGATGCATCAAGCTGAGAGTTTTTGTGGACTCATTTTACACAGGGCAGAAAGAATGAAAAATAATCAACTACTAATATCCTCTAGCTGGAAACCATGTACAGCCTTAAACTTCCGCCAACTTAGGGAGGGGGAAGATATGGAAGTAATCGAAGTCTCTGATGTGATGTGGCCTGTGAAGGAATAGTTTGTTCAGTAAGCACAGCCATTTGACTGCAGACTCTGTTTTTACATGCACTTATCTGCACCAACCTGCCCTATCACCTTTCTGCATTTGCCTGCTAGACTTCATCCACGTTCTTCTGGCACATTTGTCTACCACCCATTGACACCCATTTGCACACCTCAGCTGAAACAGAGTAACCATTAAAAACTTTCCTCCTGCTATAAATCCAAAGTTTTCCCCTCTCCTTTTGTTTGAACTGTAGAGAGGAGTTCAGCTTGTGGTTCAGAGGACTGTGGTTCCAGTTATACATTTCCTTGGGGTAGAAACCTTATTAATATAAATTGCAGAGCTAGAATTAATGAATGGAAGTTATGAGAAGACTGATTTAAGCTCAGTATAAGAAAACATTTATGAAGCATTGGAGCTGGCTGGCAGTCTGCTGTTATCAGACCTTGGACGTGCTCAATCAGATGATTCTGGTGGGGATGTGGAAATGGGGAAGAAGCTGGATTAGCTATTATTTTATACTGTGATATTGTCCACTTCAAAGATATTATAGCAAAAATACTTCTTTTAAATATATGATGTTACCTTACTTATAGTGTTATGTCCAAGGAAATACTTATTTTTTCCTAAGTCATAGGTGAATGAGACTAACACATTAAATGTGCACTCTAGTAGATACATTTGTTTTAATGATGTGTGTTTTATAATTATTCTTCCTGCAAATTCATTTTAAAATTAATTAGCAAATTACTAATTAAAATATACATGAATGAATTCAGCAGGTATTTATTTGAGACCTACTGTACCCATCACACTCTGCTAGCCTCATGGAAGATAAAAAATGTAAATGAGACACTGCCTTTGTATTCTAATTGAAGAAATAGACATGTGCACTTTAGCTAGAAAATAAGTGAGACTATGAAAAATATTAAAGTCAAATTGCAAAAAATGTCAAGAGACAGTCACTTAATTCTTCCTGCAATAGTCCAGGGAGTTGACACAGACAAAACTTTAAAGGCAGATAAGGTTGGAAGGGGCAGGTATAATAATTCACATTTATTTGGTATCTGCAATGTGTGAGGTTTTTTTTAAATGTGCTTTGATATCTCCAGGAGATTTGGCACTGTTTTCTTCATTCTACAGATCAGAAAATTGGTTAGGGATAGGAGAGAATTGGGCCAGGATGTGTGAGGAAGGAATGTTGAGTAGTCTGATATAGCTCATTGTAGGATTTGTGGGATACAGAAAACTAGATGAGAGATGGGAATGATATACTGGAGTCAAATTATCTAATCCAAATGAAAAACTTGACTTTCCAGTCACTCCGAGGACTGCCAGAGGCAATCAGAGGCAAAGTGTTTATGCAGAATGTATTGGCTTTGGAGTGATGAACTTTAGATACCAGTTCTAGACTGTACTACAGAGAAATCTCATTAAGTTGAATGTTTGTCATAAAGTGCAAATAATACCCAACGAGTAGATAAGAGACCTGGGTTGATTTAATTTTTTTTCCTACTGCTTAGGGTTAAGCATTCTGCAGAGACTTAGTCTCTTCATCCATAACATGAGGGCCAAAAATACTGCCCCATATGTGACTGCTTGAGGCTTGGGGTCATACATATATATATATATACACATATATATGGAACTTAATAAAATTATCAGTTGAATCTAAATAAAAAAATAGGATCTAAAGGCTGAAGGCTCTTGCCCAGTCATCCAGATACCCTAAATTTATTTCCTTTCTATCCCATGTCAACCTCCTAGGTTTAACACCTATTTCTTCTTGCATGGACTACATATTGCAGGTCTCTGAACCAATTTTACACTAGCTATCCTAAATGCAGAATGTCAGACTAATTTTTTCTAGTGCAACATACATGTTATTGTCCTTTTAAAAGATCTTCAATGACATTCCGTCTCCTGAAGAATGTAAAGCAGGTTTATTACCTAGTGGTTCCAACTATCCCAGTGTGAATCTCTCCTTCTCACTTGCCTTTCTCTGGCTTCTTCTCATTTTCAGTGCCATTTCCATCCCTAATCCTCCTAGTACAAACTAATGTCTCTTTTCTCTATTGCTCTATATCTCTTGTGTCATTTTTCATTGTCAGTTATTCAGCCAACATGATTGAGCACCTAATATGTGTCACATACTATCAGGTGATGAAGAAACAGATGAGATGAAGTCACATCCCCATTCGAGTCACCTAGTGACATATGCAGAAGCACATTATCACTCCTTCCCGGCTGTAAGGTACCTGAGGGCTAGAACTATGTATTTATAGCACTAAGCACCTTACATTAGTGACATCTAAATATTTGTTGAATAAATGGTTGAATTTATGTTAGTTTAGCAAAATCATTCCAGTTTTGTACAAAATTGTAGATATACTGAGGAATTTTTAGTGAGACAATGAACCACTCATTCTGTCTTGATCTTTGCATTTACAAAAAAAAGAATAACATTCCTTGGTAATTGAAAAAGTGATGGGCAGGCAAGGAAATAGCTATTCTTTTGACTTTTCACATTAAAAAGTGATACTGGTAGATATTTATATGTAATTTAGTCTGTTGAAAGAGATAACATGTTAAGGTGTCTGTTGTCTTCTGTATGCATTTCTTCTGTATATATTTTTAAGTTGTGATTTTTATAGATGTATAAATTGGAAATTAAAACAGAGCTATTAAGTAGAGAAGGTTGGAACTAAAGAGGAGCTTAGGAATGACTGGAGAGTTGGAGCAGGGTATGGACTCAAATCTCAAGACCCAGTAAGTCACAAAATAGCACATGCAGATGAGCCCTTTCATGTGAATATATGTGCCAAAATCATCTATATTTTCTTAATTTTATTTTAAAATTTAGGGGCACATTTAAATTATAGCAGCAATATAATAAACTTTGGGAAATAAATAAAATAAAATAATGCCTCCACACTCACTGTTAACATCTTGATCACTTTCTCTTTCCAAAGATATAATTAAAGTTGTGGTACACAGAACATTGGAGGTACTACCATTTTTCCATATTAACATACCATCATCATTGTTATATTACCGTGTAATGTTCCATTGAGTGGCATACCATCATCATTTTGCTATGCTTGGAAAATCAGGTTGTCATGCAAAATGCTATAGCCTGTAATGCTGGTTATCATGTGCCTGTCATTCTTCTAGGGTTTGGCATTATTTCCTTGGTGACATTTCCAAAGAGGCTATTTTTCTCCTTCTAAATGTTAAAAATAACAGCAGAACCATTTGATGGAATAGCTTTTTCAAAACATAATACTTCAATGCTTATTTTACTTATCCCCTGCCTAGACAATTGATGAAGAAATGATAGCATTATTTTAACCAAATAGTAGATGAATATATTACACCGACCACAGCTTTGAGTGGTTTGGAAAAAAGAAATTTTATGCCTATGTCCACCAAGTGACTTTTGCATCTGGATGATTATGAAATAATCTTGAAAATGTTGTTGAGAAGCATCTGAATAGTTTAGTTTTGCACTCAATATATACTTTTATGTGAGTGGCAGATTTATGTGTAATTCATTGCATCAGGAGGTCTGCAGACTTGCATTGAGTTACAACTGTTTACAGTGTTGGAATGAACACCTAAGGAGCTTGCTAGCAGCCTTCCCAGCATCCGCCCAGAGTTGCACAGAAAGGAGACTGCTAACTAGTTATTTTCTTGGATTTATCAGGCTCCTGATAATCCAAGGAGTATTCTGTGATCTTAGTAGAGTATCCACAGGTCACACAGGACAAAAGCTCACACAAAATTATTATATTCAAAACCTAATAATGAGAAAGCTGGTGAGAGGGGAAAGAGATAACAATGGCACAAACAGAATGTGTCATGTGGAAATAAGGGCTATGGAGAAAAATAAGATGGTGGGGGACTAGGCAGTGTCGAGATGTGTGTATTTGAATGTGACGGTCAGGGAGTGATAGCAGGAGCCCCTTGGCTCCATCTGAGGGAAGAATGTGCCAAGCAGGGGTTAGCCGAGGCAAAAGCCCTGAGGCAGAAGAGATGTTTGGTGCATTTAGTTTCATTACGGAATCCTAAGGAGCTGGAGTGGATTATGCTTGTGGAATGGAAGGGCTTTAAAGGGAATGGAATGAGTGTAACACCTCTTTTGAGGAATTTTTCTATAAAGGGGTGCAGAGGAATAGAACAGAACCTGGAAGAGGATGTCAGATGATGGGGTTTTTTTTAAGATGGAAAAAATTGTAGCCTGCAGTTTGCTGAAGGGTACAACCAGTGGCAAGGGGGAGACTGGTGACAGGAGAGAAAGCTGGAGGAATGATGGTGTGGTAAAGTTGGACAAATAGGCATCTAGTATACAAGTAATGCAGGATTTGCTTTAAATAGGGGCAGATAGGTCATCCACAGAGTTAGAAAGAGTGTGGGTATAAATGCAGGAAGGTTGGTAAAAGTGGAAGTGGAAATGCTTGCATTGCGTCTGTTTTCTCAGTGGAATAAAAACTCACAGTTTTCAGCTGAGGGTGGGAAGGAGGTTTCTAGAGAGGAGAAAGTATGAAATAGTCTTGGAAAGGGGAGGAGTGATGAGTTAGGGTACTATAGTAGCATTGTCAAGGCTAACTGAGGGCCCCCGGCGATCAGTGGTCATGACTTTAAAATAGATCTTGGTGGTCAGCATGATTTGGGGTTTTTTTTCCAGCTATGTTGAGCAGCCCGGGTTCAGGTGCAGAGGGAGCAGAGATTTGGGTTTATAACGAGAACTGAGCCTACAAGCCAGGTGAGTGGGATGCAGAAGGAAAGAGAGGCAGGGGGAGCTGAGCTGAAGGAAAGAAGGAAAGCAGGGCTTATAATAGACGGGTGGAGAGAGCATGTGAGGGGGCTGGGTGACAGTGTGGCATTAGTGGGATTTAGTCTCAGTGGGATTAACAGTTTATTAGAGTAAATACTAGAGGGAGTGATATGGAAAATTAGGGAGTTTCAGAAATGTTTAAAAGGTAAGTAGAACTTTCTATTGCTTAGATGTGGAGTGAAAGGAAAAGAGTGAAGTAGGGGATGCTGTTGAGGCTTTAGCTTGCGTTGCCTAGGTAAG
The DNA here is from genome assembly GCF_040802235.1 of Manis javanica. NCBI lineage: Eukaryota > Metazoa > Chordata > Mammalia > Pholidota > Manidae > Manis > Manis javanica. The sequence goes on from NC_133159.1 coordinate 75,812,778, forward strand.
TGTGGTCTCCAAGCTCAGGTATTCATGGGGTCAGGAGAGTACGAATTTCAAAAAATGAAAAATGAAGTGTGGGAGGGGTCTGTGGTCATCTGCAGGCACGTGGTCCTCCTGAAGGGGGACAGCTCCGCTATAGTTGTTACTACCATGGGGTGTGTGGATCCCAGGCTGCTGCATCTTCCAGTTTTACAAAAACAGAGTCACGATTTTAATGTCTTTAAAATCGCTAGCACAGCAGCAAGTTGCACTTAGATCCCTGGCCACCACTTCTCTGGAGGGCATTCCTTCCAGGGCAAGGTTCACAGACATGAAACGGCATCTGTGCCTCACCTTATTCAAGGAAGAACTTGAAGCCACATTAGGTGGAAGCAAACTCGATACTGAGTTGTATCATACAGCCCCAGACACAAGAGCAGGTTTTCTTTTTTTTTTCTTTTTTCTGAGAAGGGGCTTGTGAGAGGTTACAAAGCACTGAGCCGGGAGGTGCTGATTGTGAGCTATCTCCCAGAAGCAAGGGCCTTGCCCTCAGGCCTGAATTCTCCATGGTTTCCATCCCATTAACTTTGAACAGTTTCAGGGAACTTTATTTTTATCTTCTGCTTTTCATTTCCAAATTGATAACTGAGTGAAGCGGTCATTGGCCCAGACCATGCTGAGGGTACCCCTGGCATGAACTAAGGAGATGGAGTTGGTCCTTTGACACCTCTCTGTGAGCTGTGCATGAGTCTCAGTGTGGAAGCAGTTCATCCACATCGCTGCCTAGATGATGGAGTAAAGTCACAGGAGGAGCGGGCGCTTAAGGCCCTGCCCAGTAGAGCAGCTGCCAGGGAGGGTGAAGCAGAGCTCAGGCCTCTTCCCATTGGCACTGGAACCAGGACTTCTGTTTTTGTTTATAAACCTGCCTCCTTCACAACTTCCCCTGGTTGTACACTGGGCAATGAGACTAGAAATCTGACAGTTGGTTGAGGGATACGTTCTTCAAGGACAGTGGCTGTGGTTATTTGCTAACTGTGTGTTCTCAGATGTGCCCAGCCCTGTCCTGGGCCTCCTGGGAAACAAGGGGGAAGAAGGCAGGCACCCCTTCTGTCAAGGTGGCTTGCTTCTTGCTTCCTCCCTTCCATTCATTCATGCACTGAGTGACTGCTACATGCATGCACTGGATGGTCTGTTGAGAATGTAAACAAATGTCACTGTGTTCAAGGATAAGCAGATAAATTATCATACGTTTATATTTATTCCGTAATTGAGATAGCTTGAGAGTTCTGTGCATCTACAGTTGGTATTGAGTGCCGTGAGAAGAGGCTGAAGAAAAGGGTTCACCCTGTCCTCAGAGAGTGTACCATCTACTCAGGAAAAGGGAAGCCATGGTGCTTCCAGAAACACATCCTGCTATGGAAACTCCACTACTTGATAATTTGTCTTTCTACTTCCAAGTATCTTTATATTCCCAGCAGAGTACCTGGTACTCAAGTGCTTAATAAATACTAATTTAATTAATGAATAAATAAGTACATGTTACAAGACAGAAATTAACTTGCTACTATACTAGAGAGGGGTTCTTTTAAGAGTGGCATTTGAGCCAGGCATTTGAGCTGGACTAAGCTGCAGATTCCAGGCCTTTGAAACCACTGTTAAAATGCCTAGTACTGGGGTTTCAGTGGGGCAGGGGGATGAGAAAGGAAAACCCAAAGGGGCTGCTTGTATGTTTTGTAGATCCAACATGTAGTACAAGCAGTGTAACTGGAATATTGGTGATTGGGCAGAAAATGCAGAATGCTGAGTGTTGATTTCTTAGGGCTTTAATTCCCTCCTTTGTCAAATTACCCTTCAGATCCTGTTGAGCACCATCATTCTGTGAATCTGTCCGTGGAGACATAGGGACTTTAAAAAAGCTGGGTTATTTCCGAAAACCCAACCAGCCACCCCCTGCCAGCATCCAGTTCACAGGGCATCTCACAGAGCTTGGCAGAATGTGGCTGCTTTGATCCATTTCTTGCTTACGCATTACCAATACTTTGTAGGTAAAGTTTATAGGAAAACAAACCAGCTAGTTTAGAGTGTTTCATGTTAACCTTTTTTCCCTTTGTCATTGCTGAACTTTTTAGGGCAGGCTGTTTTTAGGGCAGGCTACGTTTAGGGCAGGCTGTTTGTACAGCATCTGGCCGTGCTGCAGCCTGTACCTAAAGTTGCAGGCAGGCCTTCCTGCATGAATCCTAAATGTGTGAACACATAGTCTTTGTTTGTCCTGTGTATCTTGGTATAAAGGGAAATGATCTCACTGTAAGCCTTAACAAGTTCATCTTTAGGGTGGGCTGTAGATGAGGTAGACTGTGTGTGTAATGGAGCCCTTTCTGTTCCCTGACATTAGTCACTGAAAGAAAACGCCCACATAATAATAAAAATAATACCTAACATCTGTTCAGCACTTTAGAGCTCCCGAGTGCCATATATATTCTCATTCAAATATCAGAAGTCACGTCTGTGATGTTGTGTTGTGAACTAATGAAAGTAAGGCATAGCTGGAAGCATTGGTTATGCAGGGACGGTGTTAATGTGGGCTCACCCCCATGCTCCTTTCCAGGGGTGTTCTTTAGGTACATCCAGATGTTTCTTGGACATGTAAACATATGCTGTTCTGCTTGGTCTTCACAATTTAAAATTACTGTGGTCTGTAGAGATAGTTCACCTCACCGAATTGCATTTTTCCTTCGATCCCTTTATTTCCATAAGAGGTTAAGGTGAGGGAAAGGAGAGAGATGTTCCTCTTTGAAATTCTCTCTCCTGTTTTCTAATGTATAGGTCTTCATCTGTGGCAGGTAGTAGGAACTTAAATATCCAAAGATTTCTCTTTTTGTCAGTTCACTTCTGAAGAGTGGGAAGAAACCTCCTTAAGACAGAAATGTGCTCCTTTCAAGAGGCCCAGACAAAGAGTAGTAATTTGTAACAGCCTGAAAGATGACAGTGACATTAAGGATTTTCTTCTTTATCTGAGTTTCTTCTTAGAGGGTTAATTACCGCTAGCTCTCACAGTCTAGCTCGCTCACTGAAATTTCTCCTTACCCAATAATGTAAGTCCTCATTAAATCATCTTTACAATTAAGAAGCTGCATCTCTTTTTCTATTAACACTCTTTTTTCCAAGAACGAGGATATCTCTTTAGAAACCTTAAAGCACTTGGTTGTAAGTAATTTAAAATGGGGTGGAGGAGGAAACATTTTCCTTGTTTTCTACCTCGAAACATATGGTATATTCACAGCCCATAAATTGATGGCAATACAGCCTGTTTAGTAAAAGGGGGAAATGCCTATCAGGTTAACCAGGTCAAATACAAATATGCATATGCAGTATGCTAGCCTCATTGGAAAATGAAAACCACCAATTTATTCACAGCCAAAAATGGAAGAGAACAGGCACACATGATAACAGTGGCTGGAAAATTATCTGATTTGTTTTCGTTTCTCTTGCTTCCTTCTCTCTGTAGTCTTCCATTTCTCTTTGAGTGTTATTAACTGTCATCAAAAATCATTTTTGAAAAGTTGCTCTTTAAAGAGTTATGCCACATGATGGGTGTGTGCCAATTTGGTGTTCATTTAAATTTTATTTTTTTAAAAGAAACAATGAGGAAAAAACATGGCATATAATGTGGGACAACAAATGATTTGATGTGCCCTCTTGAATATAGTGGTTAGTCACTTGGGCAGAAATCTGGAGGAGTCACCAAGAAGCAAAAATCCTGATCTGGTTAAATTAATTAATAGAAAGTGCTTTGAAAGAGCCTCAATGAATTCAGAAGGATTGAACTTGTACCAACTAACTTCTCAGACCACAAAGGTATGAAACTAGAAATAAATAGTGCAAAGAAAACAAAAAAGCCCACAAGCACATGGAGACTTAATAACATGCTCCTAATAATCACTGGATCAGTGACAAAATAAGAACAGAGATCAAGCAATATATGAAGACAAATGAAAATAGCAGCTCAGCACCCCAGCTTCTGTGGGACACAACAAAGTCTTCTAAGAGGAAAGTATATAGCAATCCAGCCTTATCTCAAGAAAGAAGGACAGTCCCAAATGAACAGTCTAACTCACAATTAATGAAACTAGAAAAAGAAGAACAAATGAAGCACAAAGTCAGTAGGAGGGACATAATAAAGATCAGAGGGAGAAGGATTCTTCGAGGTTGGTGGCCTGACCATATCTTGAGATATGATGGTCTGATGCCCCAGGAGGAGGCAGGAAGAGGCAAAATAAATAAATAAATAAAAGTCCCCAGGGGATACATGACATTTAGGGTGTTAGAAGATCCCAGGATGGGATCCAGACTATGACAAAAGAATAATTGCATTACAAGTGTGTGAAGTGAACTCACTGAGGGGAGTGCACTAAAAGAGTGCTGACATAAGCTTTGGAAGTGAGTGGAGACAGCAAGGCCAAAGGCAGAGGGCCTGCCTAAGCACTTAATAAACTCTGGGAGGGAAAGTTATTTCCCAGGAGGCTGAGGTTACAGGTTAATGATTCTGAAACCACTAAATACATGTATACTGGAATTGAATAATTACATAAATGGGTAGTGGATGGTGGGAGCCACGTTTCTCATTTTGGAATGTGAAGTTACAAATGGGAAGGAATGATCTGTGGAAGTGGATTACAGGTGGAGATACCAGTATGAATTCATGTTCAGCAGATGGATACATAGAATATATTTATAGATATGTGTGTATATGCAGGTGAGTATACACACATATATTTCTTTGCTCTGTCAGCTGAGAAGGCCTACAAACACTACCACCCCAGTAACAATGAGCATACCTAGCACCCAGATCTTTGTTTTTAATACATTCCTCTGATAAAAGGAACCAGGACTCCTTGCAGACTGGCTGGTTCTAGGGCTGGGGCAGGGAATGTACACAATGAACGTGGAGCATCTTGTAGTACTGAAAAGTAAGGAAGTGCTCACCAAAGCCCACAGTGACCAAGGTTTGTCAGAGATGCACAGCAGCCAGCTGGTAGCCAAAGCTCAAAGAATTTGAGCAAAAAGACAACATAGTAATGAATTACAACCCAGATTATAAAATATGCTGAATCCATACTGATATAAATAAATAGTTGAATAAGTAAATCAATGAGGAAGAACAGACAAATCTGTGCAAATAAATTTCAAATGATTTATGTAGATACCCTCCCTCAAGGAGGTTGGTCCTAACTGCCACTCCACTAGTGTGGGGTTCACATGGTGATTTCCCTCCAAAGAATACAGTATGGAAAGGGGAGAAATCTGACAAGAACTACCTCAGCCAGGTGGCCAAAGTTCACAGCAACAGCAGTAAGTCATGATAGTATTTCCCCTTGATGTGACATAAGACTGGCACTTTACCTCTAGGGTGTTCCTCCCAGAAACCTGTGATTCTGGTCTGTCCATGAGAAAAACTTCAATCCCAGTTGGAGGATATTCTACAAAATACCTGACCTCTAACTATCAAGGTCATCAAAGACAAGGAGAATCTGAACTGTCATAGCCACGAGGAGCCCAAGGAGACAGGACTACCAAACATATGTGATACGGTGGGATGGGAAAAGGACAGTAGGTAAAACCCAGGATATCTGCATAAAGCATGGACTTTAAGAAAAACAATGTGTTGATATTGGTTCATGAACTGTGTCAAATGTAATGCTAATGTAAGATTTGATAGTAGGGGAAATAGTGTGAGATCTATTCCAACTCATCACAACTTTTCTCTAAATCTGAAACTATTTTAAAGTAAAGCGTTCATTTAAAAAGAAAAAGAAAAGGAAAAAAAAAAGTGCCAGGACTCCAAAAGCATTACCAGAAAGAGTTTCTACCCATCATAGCCCAGGAGCCTGGGAGCCTCCATGTTACAAAACAGCGTGTTAATTGATACTCTTGATGCGGAGCTGAGTCATCAAGAACATGTTCAACTATACCCATGTACCACTTCATCTCAGAGTAGTTCTCACTACATTTTCCTGGTCAGAGCCAGCTTCTCTATATTTCTAGCCCCGGGTTCTATACACACTCTGTATCATCCGTTCAGTCTGACTGATAGAGTTTGGCCAGTATCTGAAATTCAGGTCTGAGGCATCCTCTCATTCCTTTTATCTCCTGGCAGTATCTCTGGCTCCTGGCTCAGGTACATCCACCTTTTTAACATTTTATTTTAAAGTATTTTTAGACTTAAGGAAAAGTCACAAAAATTATAAGAGTTCTCAAATACCCTTCATCCAGCTTCCTCTAATGCTAATATCTTACATAGTATAGAACAATTACAGAAACCGGATATTAACACTCATACAATACAATGAACCAATCTGCAGGCCTTATTAGAATTTTTCTTTTTTCTATTAATGTCCTATTACTTCAAACCCAGTCCTGGATCCCATGGGGCACTTCGCCTCTGACGTTCTGAGCTAGTTCCTCAGTTTGTCTTTCATAACCTTGGTCCTTTTGAAGCATATCGGCCAGTTATGTACCCTGTCCTTCAGTTGGGTTTTCTGTTTTTTTTCTCATGACCAGATGGGGGTTATGCATTTTTGACAAGAATCCCACGGAAGAGACATGCTCTTCCTGGTCCCTCACACCAAGAAGTATGCGATGTTGATGTCTTATCACTGGTGGTTTTAACTTTGGCCTCTTGGTCGGCATGGTATATGCTAGGTTTCTCCATTGTCAAATTATTATCTTTCCTGTTGTAATAAGCATCTTGTGGAGAGATACTTGGAGACTCTGTAAAAATCCTCTTTCTCATCAGACTTTTACCTACTAATACATCCATCAATGATTCTTGCCTGCAGCAGTTAATTTATAGTGTTTGCCTTATGGTGATTTTTTGTTTCCATCATTGTCTCTAATTGGAATTCTCTAATAAAGAACTGTTGGGGTGCATTCATTTCTAGTAATAACCATTACAAACAACAATAATACTGATTATAATAATAATAGTAACACACCAGCATTGTTATTATGATTTGCCGTGTGCCTGGCACTGTGCTAAGCTCTTGATTTCACTTACTTTTCATAACACCCTCTAAATTAGATCATCCAGTCACAGTAGTTACCTTTTCTGGAGAACCTTCTCCAGCTTCTCTGTATGGACTGAATAACTCTCTTTGTTCCTGTCACTTAGAGTTTGCCCTCCTGCCGTCATCCTTACCACCCTCTGTGGTCATTCTGGGTTTTGTCTCTCCCACACTAGGCCTTTGGTCTCTTACCCCTGCATTTCCAGCTCTGTGTGGAATGCCTGCCACATCCTAAGTGCCCAGAAACTTGAATGAAATAATTTTAGGGCCTTTATAGCCCTGGCTCAGCCTCCCTAATCATGCTACATTGTTCTGTTTCACATTCTTGTAGTGGCTGTTCGGCAGCCAAGCCATGGTGCTGTGCCCTGTGAAGCTCACCTTCAGTGATGAAAACTGGGTCTTTTTCACAGGTACTGCTGCTGTTAAACAAGGTGTCCTGAACTCCGTCTCTCTACTCTTGTGCAAGACTTTGGGCTGATTCTTATTAAATATAATCTTGTTTGGTTTGGCCTGTCTTTCCTGATGGAGATCTTTCTGATATCTAATTCTGTTTTCCAGCCCATTTGCTATCTGTTCAGCTTTGTGCAATCTAAACATTTTTTCTATTTCCCAGTGACAGCAGTGTAGGGTAAGGCAGGACCAAGTACACAGAGGAACCTCTCTGGCATTCTTTCTCACCCTTTAGGTGCAGTGGTTCAATGTGTAAGGAATCTACACAATTGTCACTGGATTGATATTTCTATCATATTTCAGTTACTGTGTTCATCTCCGTTAAAGACTTATGAGATCAAGATAGACTATCTCTTATGTTCCCTGCTATAGCATAGAAAGGTGAAATTGGGTGGGACAAAATTCATTTGAAATTACATGTCTCTTATGGCCTTTCATTGATATTCAATTACTTTTTCTTTCATTCATTCATCCTTAAACATAAAATTATTGAACATCTATATGGCAGACACTGTTCTAGGTGTAAGACTATAGTGTGAATAAATAGATAAGGCCCTTGCTTATGGATAAACAAACAAATGAAAACATAAATAAGATCATTTCCAATAGTTATAAAAGCTATGAAGACAGTAAAGCAGGGTGGGGTTTAATCAGCAATGTCCTCAGTAAAGAGGTGATAATTGTGAAACAGTCTAGATGGTAAGAATAAAGAAACTATGAGAAAATCTGGGAGAAGAACAGTCCTGCAGAGGGAAGAGCAAGTGCAAAGGTCCTGAGACATGTGTGAACTTGACATACTCAAAGAACGGAAGGGCATGGTCCAGTTATTTAAGTTTTGCTTATGCTTTTTTATTCTAGAAAACATCTAATTTTATGCTCAGAATTTTTTCTTTGCTCACATAAATGGTAGGAAAAAAAGGGAGAACAGAATTGCAGAAAGAGGATCAGTACATTTCCCAGGAATACAGTATCATCTGAAAATAAGAAACAAAATCCTGGAAAGTATGGATGCTGAAGGGTTGGTAAGAATGCTCTTGTCTTTCCAAGTGTACATGTCTTCCCTAGTGTAGGTACAGTGGTATTTCATAACTGGAATACCCATCTGTACTGTAATGGGTTATTGTTTTGAATGCATGAGTATCTGGTATAGATACAGCCTTAAAAACATGCACTTGGGTTTTAGACTGAAGACCTTTTGATGATTGCAGACTTGCTGTAAATCAGATGATAGAAGTTTTCTTAGTCTTTTCAATAGAGCATAGTGGAAAACGAGAGTTTTGTTCGATGTACATCTGGAGTAATTTATTAGTTTGGATTGTTTTGGTATTTACAGATAATTGTGTGTTTTTTTGCATTTTTAACTGATTCTTTCTAAATGGACATAAGATTAAAACATGCTAAGCCCTTCCCTTGTAACTGATGGAGCAGTATATGCTGACAGCAGAGTGCTCTGTATCTCCATGTCATCTCTCTCACTTCTCTACTCTTTGTTTCACAGTGAGCCAAGTGTATAGCATTCTTGATATCAGTAACACAAGAACATAAAAGGAAATCATAGAAGATGACTAGAATGTATAGTACAAGTGGCTGATTCTTGTTTATCACAGAGTTAACTTTCAGAAATAGAAAACTCAGATGGTCCTTCTTATTGAACATCACTTTACATAGAAATTTAGAGAAGTACATTAATCCTTTTTTTAGTGAATTGGACAGTCATATTCTTTGGGTTCCAAGGTAGTATAATCAAGGATAGTGGCAGAAATTGGCTAAAAATGTGAATTGAAAACAGAGTAAACAAAGAAGACAAAATTCATGTACATTATCAGCACAATATTAACTAAGCTGAATTATAGAAAATAACTTACACTTATTATTTGGATGTGTGTGACATAAGTATTTTCATAAAGGCAGTGTAAACAACCACTTAAATGGGTATCTCTCTTTTCCTCAAGATACAAGGTGTTGCATATATTACAGGTGAGAAAGCTCTTGGTTTCTTTGTAGAAAGTTCTGTCAAATTTGGAGAGAACCATGCGACCAAAAAAGGAAAAGGCTGTTCTTTCCCACAGCATATCCCTGTTCCTTCACTGTTAGCTCCAGGACCCAAATGTGTCCTCCACCACCTACCTATTACTCAGTGAGCAGACAGGCTGGTGTTTCAGTGGCTACAGAAAATATTGTTAACTGACTCCTCTAATTGCTTCCCAGAGACAGATAGATGTGCTGGATAATTAAGAACACCATGCATGATGATGCATTAAAATTTTTGTGAAGCAAAATTATTAGATATTCCTAAATGTATAACTGAATATACTGGGAGCATATGCAAGACTTTTAGATTACTGCCAAAAAAAGATAAGCCTACTATATTCATAGAATATGTCCAGAAGGCTATTAGATGGTGTTTCAATTTGTTTTTCTTGTTTGACAAAGAGTTTTAAATCTTTGTACTTATAAACATGGTAGACTGTTTTTCCTTCAAGCTATCACTGTAAACAAGCAAACAGCTTAGAAAAAGTCACAGGAAGGTAATTTTACCCCAGTTATTTGCTTAAATTCAAAGGCAACTTAAGTTAGCCCTGAGCAAGCTCTGAAAACTGTACATAAATATTTGTATAGTGAATTTTTTCTATGTAATACATGCATCCTCTAAGTAGCATGTAATGTTGATTTGAAAATGTTATATAAAGAAGTGTCTGTTCATTCTCTTTTTAGCTTACATTTAGTTTCTAATTTTCTATGTGAACAGGTTTGGCATGTAATTTTTAAAATTACTGAAATTGTCTATATATTCATAAGTTTCTGTTCACTTATATTTCATTTTATATAGCGATCAAGCTTCTGAAAATTTGTTGAGATCTTGAACTTTTATAAGCTAAATTATTTTTAGGTATCCTAAAAGAGCTCTTAAAAAAAGAAAAAGAATCACCCATAACTTTTCTTTTTTATGATTTTAGTGATTTCTTCATCATGTTTTCTTGAAGTGGCTCACATCTGTATATAATCTGTAAAGCCCAGCATAGATTGTCTCTGACTCTGACACTACAAAATATCATCCCCAGCACTTTGGGGTAAGGTTTCATGGGGAACACTGGGAGAAGAAAGGCATGTCAGAAAATGTTTATTCAACATTTTACATAGCATATATATTATCCTTTCTCCCAATAGGCTATTGTTGGAATCACTAGTAGACTTTGTAGACTTAATATAATCTCAATGTAGTTTACAAATACATCCTCTGATAGACATAATATGATACATGAGATGCATGCAAAATGTAAACCTGGTCCTGAAAGCTTGTGACAAGGGCAAGTCTGTCATGGTGCAGTAACAGGAGGCCATCTCTGCCTGCAGCACAGCAGGTAACAGAAGGAATTCCCACCTGACACCTGAACCTACTCCCGAGGAACTGAGCAAAGATGACTCATTGCCTCGAAATGTGGCTGAATCTCTCCAGATAGTTTTGTGACCACAGGCAACTGATGCCAGGAGGGAAATCTTGGGCTCTTAAACCTTGAAAACCATTTAACAGGGAGCCATAAGGAGTTGATGGTATGCCACCTTCATTCTGCCAGAATTCCTTGATGCAACAGAGGTGAGGCCACCACCAACGTTTGTCAAATGTCAGGAGCTCAGAGGAGAGCTAGGTGGTGAAGAATGGAACAAACACAGCCCAATGTGGAATCATTAAATAGCTGTGGATTGCTAAACACTATGTTTAGTCTATAACAGGAGAACTTTGGAGAAGACCTGCACACCACCTTTATGGGAAAGGGCCTGCATTATTCATTGATCACTTTATAGTGTTTCAGGTATTATGGGCTTTCCAGCCCTCACAAATCCTACAATGTGGGGATCATTTGCTGTGGGTCACTTAATGAGTAAATGGATTCAAATCCAGGTATGCTGGACTCCAGAATCAAGTGGAAGAGGAATTAGACTTAAGTCTGAGTGGCCCAGTAGCAAAGCTAGAAGCAGTAGGTATAGTGTATGGCAAGGCTGATTTTTACACTAATCCAAAAGCACTTTCTTGTAATAAGCGCTGTTCCCCAAATGAAAGTGCCTTACATACATGCATGCACCAGCTTGCTGAAATATATAGATGGTCGCCAATTTACAATGGTTTGATTTACGATATTTTAATCCTACAATGGTATAAAATGCGATAAGCATTCAGTGGAAACTGTACTGCAAATTTTTAATTGTGATGTTTTCCTGGGCTGGTAATCTGCAGTAGGATCCTCTCCTGTGATGCTGGGCAGTAGCAGCGAGCCCCAGCTCCCAGTCAGACATGCGATCATGAGGGTAAATAGCCAATATGCTCACATTCTGTTTTTCACTTTCAGTTCAGCATTCAATAAATTACAGGGGATATTCGGTCTTTTATTATAAATAGGCTTTGTGTTAAATGACGTTGCTCATCTGTAGGCTATCATCCACCTGTTTTAAGCATATGATTCCAAAGTGTCTTTTAAGGTAGCAAGTTCCTGTCATGGGAAACGTTTGAGTAGAATAGTCTGGAAAAATCTCCCAGTCAAGGATATAGTAGAGGAATGTTCTGCTTCCATCTCTAGGCAAGCTGATTTTAAGTAACTCTAAAGCAGTTTGAACTCCCTAGGGTGCTGAGACAATGCTCACTTAAGTGCTTTAAACTTTGATGGAAATTTTAAGTTCCTTTACGAGAAGGGCCCAGAAGATGTTTCCGTGGGCTTGTTCTCTTACTCTGGCTGCCCAGTAGGACTGGGGAGACGCTGCCACGCACCAGGGGCAGACGTGAGGGCCACACACCGGGCAGGCTAAGTCAGCACCTCTGGGGCTGACTGGATGCCTTTCAGAGGCTGCCCTGTGTTATTCTAGGGTGCGGCTATGCTGAAATCTAAGTTCCTCAGCTGAAGAGAGGCTCGAATGCTCTCAGAGGGTCATGAAGGGTAAAAGGCCTGAACCAGCCCTGTCCTGCCCGCTGCCGCAGTTCTAGCCCGTTGTGCTTCCCTGAGCCCAAGCGCCGAACCAGCCATGGCCAAGTTACTTCTGGTTTGGCAGCTGCCAGGCTCACCAGCTTTTTCAAGGTGTCTGAGGCAGTGCTAATAGTTTAACCAGAGACAAACGTTTCATGACCTTTTTACCCAGATGAACTTTTGTTTTTATCTTAATTCATCATGCCCACCAGACATTTTTGCAGAGCTGGGGGATGGAAAGTTTCTTGAGAAAAGAGTGTAAACTCCATCTCCATATATGATCAGTGTTCCTTCCCTCAGAACAATGAAAGTTTTATGTGTCTTTTCTTCAGTTGAATAGGTCACTATGTATGTGCCTACATTAAGGGATCAGTGCTTTCTCTTTTAGCTTCTTGGTGGAACGTGTATAGTTAACTGATAATCTGTTCCAGTGCACATCTAACCTGGGAGCTAGAAGGTGCCAGATCTGGTGGCCTTGGGGAGTCTATAAAACTTCTCTGAGCCTCAGTTTTTTTGTTTGTAAAATGAGGCTAATGATGTCTGCCTAAGTGTTACTTTAAGACTCCAGTTAATGAATGTGTATGATAATACCTTACAAACTGTGTGTGTTGTGCTTTTGCTGTGTGCCAGGTGCTGTACTAGTCCCTGGAGAAACAGACATGAATAAATTCTGATCCCTGCCCTGGAGGATCTTACAGCTTGGTGAAGGAGATAGACTCAAAACCAGGTAATTATAAAAGGGTGTCAGGGGGTAGAAATGCACAGGATACTCAGAGCATCAAGGGAGGATTCGAAGGACTACGATATTGGCATAGGGATTTCAAAGAAGGCTTTCCATGGATGCTGATGGCAGATAAAAAGGAAGTTAACAGGGTGAATCAGAGAAAGCAAAGGGAACAGAGTAGATGAAGGCTCACGGTTGAGACTCTGGAAGAGGGACGATGTGACACTAATGCTGATAGACATATTCAGTTCTCATTTGCTTTCCCTTGGGAAAAATGACATTTTGTTGAGTAGAGTGTACTGGAAAGGATTCAAGGAGGAAAGAAGACAGTAGAGGTTAAAACAGTCATCATGTGTTTTCCTCTTCATCTGCCTGATTGTTTTGTATAGGTGTCTGAAATACGGAGCAGGAGTGAGGTTGATGATTTAGGTACATCATCAAACCCCCTGATTAAAAAGAGCCCTTTGTCCAGGTCAGGTGCCATATGCGTTTAACACTTGAGGCAGGCATTGCAGCACAGTGCAACTTGCAAGGGCGTCTCTTGGAGGAAGGAGGCTGATTTTTATAAAGAAAGCCATTAGAGCTCAGGAGGTCTGAATTGTGGTTAAATCGACATGGTCCACACACACAGAGCCCTGACCAGGAGCAGCTGGTGAGCCTCACAGTAATATTCTGTGTCTGTCCTGGTTTTACAGCCAGCAAAATCAGGACATCCCTTCAAGGCTGTTCTTAAAGCAGCTGCCTCCATTGGTTTATGTGTCTTATCCTCACCAGTTGTACTCTCTTGGAAGTCAGGAATCACAAAGCCAGGTATCCAGTGGTGATTTCATTTCTCCTACAACAGCCAGCAGAGGTTGGGTGGGGCAGGGAACGTAAGGGGTGCAGAATTCATGTGCTGTATGTACTTATGCCATGAATTGCCAAGCCTGAGCCTGATCCAGCCACACCTCCTCCTGGCTCGGAAACAGACTGTACCCATACATTTCTGGTCCAGCAAATCCTATCAGAAGTCCCACTGGTTTCATCAAAAACAGTGTGGTAACCAAGGGACTAATCTTTCTTGCCTCTTCTGCTGATTCTGTCGACATGTGGTACTGAGGCAGGGGAGACTGCAGGGCTTCCTCCTGGAGGTTTTCTTTGCTGTCTGTCTGAGCCCTTATCCCCATGCCATGTAACTGTAGAGGAGAGGACATGAGCTGAGCAGGAGGAGCTCTGAGGAGGCAGCCCAGAGACCTGGATTTCAGTTTCAGCTCTGCCTGAAGCTAGCAGCTTTGGCCTCAAGTCATCATCAGTGGGTTATAATTTTTCTCTTGTAGAAGGTGAAGATTGAGTTTAGATCATGTCTGAAGTTCTGTCTAGGTTTGACCTGATAAGAATCGAAGTTGCTAACCTTACTTTAACTGCATCATTGCCCCACCCCTTCCTCCCCCATCTCTGCCCCCACCCCCTTCTCCGTGGTTCCCACTATCCACTTTACCCTTCCCCCCTGCCTTGCCCAACTCCATTGTTCATGCTGTCTCTCTGTATCAGGAGGGACTCCTTCGGTGCCCAAGTAGGGCTAGATTACCAGATAAGCAGACTCAACATGTGTTTAAGGCACCTGCAAGGCAAAGACACCATTAGAAAATGTTTTTAAAGGAATTTGATATTCACTGCTTAAAAAAATACCAAAGCAGGCATCATGGGAAAAATGCAGACTTTTGCTGGACTTCCTTATTCCTATGTTATGATTTGTTATTTTAAATTAATTTCTGTCTGGAGGAATGCTACAGTCTTTTCAGAACTTAAGACCACTGAAGGCTTAATCTTCTTCCTCTAAACGTCTTGGACTCAGAGGCAGGGGCAAGCACACTGCTGTGCTCTGCCCTTTTCTGCATACCAGCCATTTGTGTGCTTATTTTAGTACAGTAACATGTGTCTCTAGCACTGGCTCACTCCGAGTCTCCCATTTTATTGTGTATTTTATTTCCAGTTGAACATGTCTGTGGTAGATGTTAGGCCCTGGGACAGAGGTAGGCCCTGAAGAGTGACACAAAAGTGTAAGACACACTTACCTCCTTTCAGAGTTTACAGTCGAACAGAGACAGAAGTTATTCTCCAGAAAATTGAATGCCAAAAGTGGCCATAAATATCTGAAGTAGTGTTATAGGAACTCAGAGGCAGAGTGGTTTCTGGAAGGTGCTCCCTCATGAAGGGACCTGGGAGGAAACGTGGTGGTATTTTACCACATTAACAAAATGTGGGTATCTGAATGGCCACTTCATTTCTAAGTGCTAAATCCCACGCCTGTGGACTGTTGTCGCATTCTCAGAGCTGCTCCAGACTAGTTTCTCCCAGGCTCAGGCACCCTGTCTCTTTTCCTCCATATTGGCCCTGTCCTGGCTGTGGGCCTTTGGGCCTGCCGCTTCTGATAAGCTGCTGTAGCCACTGAGATGAGGAATAAAGTTGTGTTCCCTGTGCCCACGGAATACAAGGCTTTTTTCTAGTGGATTCTGTCTGTGTGGCTGCCTAGGGGATCATGGGGCTTTTTGCACAGGCCCTGATTGGTCCCTAGTTCCTTATGTTCACATAGTCTGGTTAGGCCCCTGTCATTGTCATCATCATCAAAGCTAAATATATTGAGTCTTATTATGTGCCAGGCACTGTACTAAATGCAGTGTGTGTATGGATTCATGAAGTGCTTACCACAGCCTCTGACATGAGTGCTATTTTTTCCATCTTAGTGATGAGGAAAGGGAGGGAACAGAGACGTTGACCCAGCTGGCAATGATACAGATGATGAGTAGCAGAGCCAGAATTTTTACTCTATCAGTGGGATTTCTGAGCCCTTTCTTGACTCTTACACTGTAGTACGTGTTCACAGGAAGAGGAGCTGAGCACTGTGGGGGGCTGGGGGCAGCCTGGGGAAAGTAGTAGTACTTTGTGTTTGGGAAGAACACCTGATTCTGAATTTCTTTGCATCAAGATGAAAGTTATTTGAATTGTTAACAAGAATTCCAGAAAGGTCTTCCACCTGAATATATTAAGTAATATCTTTTCTCTGTAATCCCATCTTTTCAGTATTCCTCATCTTTTTTTTTTTTTTTTACCCCAAATTTGATTAAAACAGAAGTTGTCTGATATGGATACCTTTTCCATGAGGTACACAGTATCGCATTGCCAAGTATGATTTCCAATCAGGTGACACTGTTCTTACCAGGGAGATAAATCGTAGGATTAGCCAGAAAGGGTGATCTTAGGTATCTCTCACTCTGCAGGCAAACACAGATACACACATTGAAATGTATCTACAGGATTCTGGTATTGTTGATTGATTTGTTTTAAGAAGGCAGGTTTCCTGTAGATATTTCCTCTGTAGTGACCTTTTGGGATTTTTGCTGGTGCTCATAACTGTGATGACAACCAAGAGTTATAAACAGGAGTCTCTTTACTTTATGATCATTTCAGTCTAGTACTTCCCGTGAATGGAGTTCTGAAGACTAATTTGATGCCTCAAGGTCATTCTGAGTCCAGATATTTTATAGTTATCTCTGAACTGATTTCTTCCAAAACATAAGTATACTTTTAAGATTCTCTTAATAACTCATATCTAACATACACTTGGACTTTATATAATGATTCTAGTGACTTGGGAGGCTCCAGTTACTCAGTGTTTTTGCCCTTAAGGATAATGGTCATCATGGAATTCTCAGTTTACTCCAAGACCATGCAACTCCCCCTTCAGGATTCAAGCCTGTTTGCTGTTACTCCAAAGATAAACCAGATAAGTGAGGTCTAAAGAACTAAAGTGAGAGGGCAGGATGAAAATTTAGCAGTGGAGAGAGTTCTCTGAGCACTCTGAAAGGATCTCTCTTACCCTCCCCCTGTGCTAAGTCAAAGCCAAAGGCATTTCACCCTTAGTTTGGCTCTTTTGAGAGTCCCCAGGCTCAGCTGCGGTTTTCATCGCAGCTGTAAATGACCATCTGACCACTGGGGAATTCAAGAAAGCAGAAGGTTCTCTTTCTAGTTAATGGAGAATCCTAGAGTTTCACAGATGTGAAACTGTCTTTAGAGATGATGGCTCCCCACTGGTCTGGTTCCTGGGCTGTCTCTGTGGGTCAAACCCAGGGAAGGGAAGGAAGGAAATAAATAAGTTCATTCACTTTTCTTTCTGCAAAGGACTATGCAGGAATACAGATCAGGGGAATCTGAACTTGGTGAGCTTGCTTATGCTTCTGGTTACTTTTGTCTGGGGCTGAGTGTTGTACCTAGAGCTCTGTGGGTCACTCCTCCAGTGCCCAGTCCCTGCAGGAAAGGATGTGGACACCTTGGTATCCCAGCTCCAGAATCATGACTTCATGGAAAGCACTATGTTTTATTATCAAGACACCTGGGTTTGAGTGCTGTTGCTGCTACTGTTACTTAGCTGAGTAATCTAGGGTGAGGACATGAACTTCTTGAACAGTTTTCTCCCCTAGTTCGGTGTTGATAGTGACACCTGTTTCGCAGGGTATCACGAAGAGGAATTAAAGTGATGACACAAGTTCAAGTCACTCTGTTAGCTATCCAGTATATGTGCTGTTTGGTTTCCACCCACAGCTGGCTTTTTCAGTTGCAGGCAAATTGCTAGCTATGTGAGTTGTTACAATGGAAGCATTTCATTTTGAAGGTTTGTAATAACCCTTTTATAAAGGATTGATAGTACAAAATATTTGGCCTTAAAAATGGGGAAGAACTTGTGAAGAAACGCCATGGTGCCCTTGCGGTTTATTCCAGCACACACAGAGCAGTCATCCTAAGGGTTAAGTTTTCCCCTGTGTCATTTGGCTTAGAAAATATTTGAAAGAAATTTTCCAGGTGGCTGATACTCCTCATAGGTCAAAAACCTATTTCCACATGCTAAGTCATCAATATTTTTGCTAGGGTTGTTTCTCTTTTGGATATATTTTAGATGACTGATTTCCCTCTAAGAATCCACACAGAAATTAGATACTGTGTTTTGGACTGCCTTCCCAGGAATTTGGTGTCATGGGATATGGTCACATACCCACCCATGAACAAATCATTATTTAATTTCCTTCTCACCACATTTTTTGCACATTTATCTTCAATAAATAGTTGCAAAAAATTATAAGATACACAAGGCAAAGAGACCTGTCCACTCTTGAAGTGTGAAGGGCCCACAAATAACCCCTCCTCCTGACCCAAATTAAAAAGCAGTGGAGAGAGGTTAAGTAAGGAGTCAGGCTCATTGACAGCAAAATGTCATCTTTATTACTGAAAATGCCTTTTGGAGAATGTGGCTTTGGGTCTGCAGCCAAGTGGACCTTCTGAAATTCATCCTTGAATTAGATAGACTTATCCACTCCTCCCCTGGCATAGCAGGACCATGGAAGCTGGCATCCGCCAGGGAAAAAGCCTCCTACCACCCAGCAGGAGAGGAGTACAGAATTCACCATCTCTGCAGGCAGGCAGATCCCAAAGAGAAGAGGAGGAAAGAGGTGGAGAGGGAGGCCAGGTCTATTACATGGGGAATTCTCTCCAAATGATAGCATTAGGAGAGTGATTCAAAGTCCTCTTGTAACTGTGGGGTCTTCAGATGGATTAGACTGGCCCTGCTCCCCAGGGACACTCAGTGAGGGAGGGAGATAGGGCATCTGTATAGCTACGTTGAATCCAAAATTACCCTCTTCACGGCTTTATCTAAAGCTTTAAATGTGGAGGAGGAGCACGTTTTATGTGGCTCCACATTTTCCCCTCTCTTTTAACCTGGCCCCCATCCCTTTACACTTCTGGCTCCCTCCCTACGTTTGCAGTTTCTTTCTTGAGCACCACTTTTAGGCCTTAAAAAGTTAATTCTTATTTGACTAAAAAAATGGGGAGAGGAACAATTCCTCTTCATAAATTGCTTTCCAAACATCTGGAGGTGTAAACAACATAGCCCAAAGGTGAATTTTACCCCAAATATATAATAAGCAGGATAAAAAGCACATTGTGTGGTTCTCCTCAAACAGAAGCAAGTACACGGCAGCTGCTGAAGAATAGGAAAAATAGAGTGAACCTCACCACTGAAGAGAATTTATTGTCATTATTATTCTTGTGATTGTTTCATTGCTTTGAAAATGGATTTATAGCATTTAACCGACAACCCCAAAATCCTACCCCCCACCCCACTTTTCTGCTTTCCCCAACTTGTGTGCTCTCTCTAAAAAACAGAATTTAAAGTAGGACCGTGACTATTCTGTTAGTGTTCTCACCAGACTTTTTTGGTGCTGGTTGTCAACCAGGACCTGGGGCTGGCTATCTTCCAAAAAGCCTGCCCGTGTATCACACCAAGTTGTATCAGCCACTCCATGTTGTTCTCTAATGGACTTTGGTTTAAGACCAGTCATGCATCTGCATTTGTGTGTAGTAGCCACTGGATAAGAACCAGAGTAATGACTCCAGAAGTAAAGGGTCACAGCTCTCACCTGCTGAGTCATCTTGGTGCGGCCCAGCTGGCAAGCGCTCCTAGCCTGCATTTAGTTTGCTTTACTGCTCATTGCATTCCAGCCTATCAGAGGCTCTCTTGCAGATCTGTGGGGGCTCATGTAGAAAGGGGTATGTCTGAGTAGAGGCCAGGCAGCTGGATTTGTAATATATACCCCAGCTCATCTTGGTTCAGTTGTTACTTTAGAAGAAACACAAAAGAGTGGGTAACTCAAGCTCCTCCACATAAAACCTGTCAGCATTTATTCATGCAGAAAATCCATTGTGAGTTGTTCAGCAAGGGTCCCAAAGGGCTTCTTGGCCATCCTTCAGGTGCTGGGCTTCCTGTCTTCCACTGTGCTTTTATGCACAAGTGCCAACAGCTTCCACTCCCTTTTGTTGCTAACTGCCAGAGATGTGCCGAATAAGAAAAATACCAAAGAACAGACAAGTACCACATGAAATTTTATTTTGGAACTTGAAAGCTAAACATTTCCAGGCCAAAAAACATGTATCTTTACTTCTTTTCTTTTCCTTGCTCTGGCCTGATGTAACCTCACTCTTACACCACCCCATTAAAATGTTTTGTCAACCTTTGCTAAACTTCTTTTCTTTTGCTTATCTTTAAGTGTTTTCACTTTCTCCAGCTCATAGTTGGTCTCTACCCTTCTGATATCACTTTTTCTCCTGAACAGTTGAACCACTAAAAATCAGCATGACACAGATTCATGCCAATAGTACAGAGGAGGGGAGGGATAGAGGAGGTATACATGCATGTTGGGTCACAAAATGTTAAAGCAGCAAAGGATCTTGGAGATCTTAAATCCCAAAAGTGTGCTTTTTCCTATAGAACTCATTTAAATGTATGGCTTAAATGCACAAAACTGGTGTTGTTATTCATCATCACACATGATTATCCCATTCCTATATTGGAAATGCTTTAATGGGTGGGAACTTTGATATATCTCCAGAATGTGGTCTAGGGCCCAAATGAAGGACTTACCCAATGAATGCTTGATAAAGTGGTTCAAAGAAGTTATTCTATAAACATTTGTTGCATGTCTTTTATATACCAGGCAATTAGAATCTGTTAGATGAAGATTATACTAAAATCAGTAAGACACAGTCTCTCCTCTGGAATAATTTAGAGTTTGTTGGGTAAACATAATTATATCCTAATGAACTGTGAGTGAGGTAGGTAGTGTGGGACGCAGCTACTCTGAGCAGCTAACTCTGCTTCATGGTGGGAATGGAGGGCAAATGGCTTTCGTTGAAGGATATATTCACGTTTTGATTTTAAGTGTGGACTACAACTTAGAATTTTATGTCAGGAAGGAAGAAACAACCTCAGGCAGTTTTTCTCATTTCACAGATAAGGAACCAGAAACCTAGAGATTTTAACTGCCATTGCTAGGATCCAATAGCTAATCAGTATCAGAACTTTACAGTTTCTTCTAGAAAATAACTTGGAGTACTCAAACCTGTCTTAGGAGGGTTGATTAATGGATAAATTCTCTTCTGTATGAGCCTGAAGTAATAGCTCTCCTGGTACATGGACTAACAGCATTGTTTTAATATTTTATTACAAAAATAGTAAAAGGCAGGGCACTCTGGAAACTTGCTAATTGGAATAGTTTGTGGCCTACAGGTAATCTAGGAGCTATAAATCATTTCACCAAATACATAAGCACATCACGTAATATAATTAGGCAGATAAAAGAAGAGATGAAAGAATCTCATTCATTTATTTTCTGAGCATCACTCCTGGTACATAACAGAAACTTAATAAATGGCACAGAATTATTTGAATGTTGAACCCTGTATTAAATAAATCTTTTCTATAAAATAATTAAAATACCACTATACTCTTTGTTTTATTTGATTATACGAATTAGTTAGGTGAGAATTAGAGTGGACTTTTGACCTTACAAAAATTTCTGTCCCTGTAAAGTTTATTCCTAAGTTTTTGACCGTGTACCCAACAAAGCACTTAGAAGAGTATCTCAGCATATCATGTCTAATTTCTGATGAGTAGGATCAGGGAGACTAATACCCTCATCAGGAAACATTTGAATGCCTTCCTTCCTTAATATTTTTGTAAAAGGATTACCTGGACAACCTGCAAAACTGTGTGTGTGTGTGTGTGTGTAGTTTTGTTTCTCTGTGACTTTATAAGGACATTACCTAACATTTCCAAGTGTTCTGTCATTGCTCATCTGTAAAACTAGAGAAATAATTTGCCTCAAAGAGTTACACCAGTTCAATGAAACAATCTTTTTGAAATCCCACCAGCAACATGCCCGTCATGCACTTGACTCTCAGTAAATCATAGCTTAAATTATTTTGCTTCATTTCATATGGATATGTTAGAAAGCGTCAAGAGGAGTCGCAAAACAAACCTGTTTTGTATTGCGATTAAGTATCCCATTCTTTCCAGAACATAGTAAGAGTATGGTAAATATCCTGCTTCTCTATTCTTGCGAGGTTCTGGCGAACATTTTTTGCAGCAGCAAATTTTAAGGGTTCGTTTTGAAGCCTGAACCTAAGCATTATTGACTAAGATAGAAACCACAGGCCCCAAGAGTCAGTAAGTATTGATGTTGGTTGAGAGCCAATGGATGAATGATGTTTGATACATTAAATATTAAATGCAAAATCCTTTAGTTTGGTGCATGGTGCTAACTCTGCCAATTAAAACATCCAGTTTGATTTACAGTAGTTTAATTTTATCTAGCTATAACCCATTTCTCCTGATACTTACTATATAATGATAAAATACTGTTAGGGCCCACATAATTTCCTAAAATTCTATGTGAATTTGATGAGAAAAATGAAAATAGTAACTTTGTTCTTTAGATGTTTCTATTTTTTGGTAGTGGCTAAATTTACAACTTGAATGCTACCAAATGCTTAAAATTTTGAAGTACTATAAATTGTTTTAAATTTAAAACTAAACAATAGGAGAAAAATTTTTTTATAGGAATCTAAGCATCTCCCCCTTTGTTCATTTTCTGCTTTTCTTTAATTTCCAAAATACCATTCAAAACTCTGATTCAGTCACTTTAAAGGCATACAATTTTCTGAAATACAAACATTTCTGATTCTATCACCTTAAATCTGTATTGCCTATATTAAGTTCATACCTGCCACTGGAAATATGTTTTTAAAATTACAGTTAGTGTGTTACATTCCCCCAAATTTACTTGTGTTTTCTGAATTAGACAACCTATATATCATGATTGACTAACTGAACTTTCCATAAATTTCAAAAAAATATAAATTGTGGATTGAGACCAAATTAGAAATGTTTAGGCTTAGAGAGTATTTTCAGAAGAGCAATTCAAAAATGCCCATTCTTACACCTCCATAAATCAGAAGAGCAGCTAACTCAGGCAGCCTGCATTTTGTTCTAAGAACGGTTTTGAGTGCTTGTGTATATTAGTTCATTTACTCCTCACAACAACCCTGTGAGGTCGGTGGCAGCTTTATTACTGTTATTACTGCTACTACTCCTGTTACCACCTCCACCATTTCATAGATGAGGAAACTGAAGCACTCAGAGATCAAGCAGGTTGCCTAATAACAAAGCCAGTAACTAGTAGAGTCAAGAATTTAACTCAGACAGTCCGGTTCTGTGATGTAGTCTTGTAATTACTACGGGTAGGGCTAACTATAGATTCAGCTACCATGAACTCCTCTGAGTAGGATTTGTGTTTAATATTCTTTTGTCTTTCATTATGGTGTCATTGATATAGAGTCTTATCCTCAGGTTTCACATGAACAACATTGTGGTTACTATATTCCCTCCTATTACTAAGTCCCCACCACGTACCCTATTGCAGTCACTGTCAATCAGCATAGTAAAATGCTATAGAGGTGTTTGACTGATATTCTTAAAAATCTTATTTTTTGGAGTTCCCTGTAGTATAGGTTTCTAACACTTAAGATAGGGGTTTTACCAGCTCAGTTACTTTAAATGAGGTATTGGCCATGAGCAGTTGTGTTAAGAGGAGTGGTGCTGTGTGTTGAGATTGCTGACAGTCTCTCCTAAATTTCTCAGAGTTTTAGCCCCACAAGGGACATTGATGAATATGTAGTCTGATTTCCTTCTTTTTCCAGTTTACAGATGAAAGGAATTCTTCCATGAGTCCCCCAGACAGAGTTAGTCATTTCCTGCTTTGTGATCCCAAGGCACTTTGTTCAACTCTATATTTTAAGTAAATACTATTTTTTAATTAATCTGTTTATATGTCACTTCTTTCCATCCCCCACTCTTACCTCCAAGTGAGTTCTGCAAGAGCTGGAAACAGGTCTAATTTATTTTTGTCTCCCACCAGCCTGGTGACAAATGGATGAATCATGTGGCCTGGAGAGGTTAAGGGACTTGCCCAGAGTAGCAGACCTGAAATGTGAATGGCTTTTGTAACTCCCAGTCTAGTACTTATCATTCATGTGCTTCCAGAAATGTTTTCAAATGATTTGGATGCGTGCTAAGGAGTTAGAACAAAATTTTCCTGTTTTGTTCTTCTACCATAGCTCATTTATAACACAATAAAAATAACAGTGTTGATGATGATGATTCCGCATTGCCACTTGTCATACTGTATCATTTTGAGGATCAAAGGAAATGATAATATTTGTAAAAATTTTGGAACTGGTAAAACCCCTTGTACAAGGATGTATATTGCTATTACTTTAGTCTGTTATTATTTGTGTGTGATTCACAAAGTATTCACATTCAGCATCTCATTTACTGTTCATTATACCCCTGTGGTGTCATGGCCATTTCACAGATCAGAAAACTGAGGCTGAGAAAGATGAAGTAGTCCAGTTGCAGATCACAAGAGCCTGAAGGAGCCCGAAGCCAGCTCTCTTGCTCTTTCCAGCACAGCCACCAGAACAGGAAGTGAGTCCCACAGGGTGTGTCCTGAAGGTCCTGAAGCTTCTGCGCACACCTCGGGGAGTGAACCCCAGAGAGACACACCTGGGAGGGATAACAGGAGAGTTGATCCTGGGCTCTTCTAACCAGGGCCGTTCCATTTGGCTGTTCAGATTCCAATCTGATTCTTCATTTTATCAAAATGCAGGGTCTGGAGACAGAACGCTTTATAAGATAAAGTGAACAGTTTGATTTTGAAGTGGCCAACCGGGCAACCATCAGCAGCGGCGTGTGGGTTGTACGGACCCAGGCAGGAGGTGGCCAGCCTTGCCATTGCTTTTGTCTCGATGGGGAGTTCCTTACTGTGACTCTCAGAGGAA
This sequence comes from Manis javanica, assembly GCF_040802235.1. NCBI lineage: Eukaryota > Metazoa > Chordata > Mammalia > Pholidota > Manidae > Manis > Manis javanica. The sequence goes on from NC_133159.1 coordinate 75,837,647, forward strand.
ATGAAGGATGATAAATCCAGCTGCTGCTTCCTGTTTCTATAATTCTGAGATTTATTTTTTTCAAAGGGTAAAATGCTTTATTTTTAAACCAGTGGAAAATACCCCCAACCTGTTCCTTGTTAGTATTTCCTTAAAAGCTAGATGTACTCGCTTGAGCTTTAAAGTGTCAGCGTGTGTGTGCGTGCGTTCCTGCGTGTGTGTGTGTGTGTGTGCGTGTCTGAAATTCTCACTATGCCGCCAGGGCTGGCTCATTCTCTCTGTTTTTCAACAATAACAACAGAAAGAAAACCAATTAAGGCAGATTGTACTGGACAGGAAGCTCTATGTGAGATTGATGACAGTCTGATTTAGAGGAGGCCTGTAATTCATATCAGTGGCATTACTCTTGTGCAGTTCAGGTCTGGCTTTTCTTCCTCCTGTGATTGTGTTGTTAGTGAATAAAGACCCAAGTCATTTAAAAATAACTCCCTCCTCACTTGCCACCATACATAGTTTATGGAAAGTAGCTGTCAGGTGTATAGATGACCAGGATGCCGCTCAGTGGGTTTGGCTGCATAATAACCAATGACTTCATAAGTAAGAGTAATAGGTAGAAATATTTTCTCTAATGCCAATTTTTTTCATTGACCAATGTAAGAAAGAGAATGTGTGTAGGGGCACCAACGGTGCATCTTTCCAGAAACAAACTAGAGGAGATTTATTTGGCAAAGTAGAATTATAAGAATGTAGTAAACATCGAAAATCTCCAGCTGAGGAAAAATCTTAGCTCTGATTGAAGCCCCTCAGTCCCCTTCAGTTCCTAAAATCATAGCAACAGCGATATGCTGTTGACGATGGATAATCCATACATAGTATGCACTTGGCTGGCCCACGTGATTTATTCTCCAAGAATTACCATTTATTTTAAATGAGTTCAGAATAAAATGGAAATCTTCACAACCTATAATTCAAGAAAAGTTTATACTGTATATTTGGTCTGACTTCATTAACAACTCTTCTGAAGATAAGTAAAATATCTTATTTTAATATAAGAATACCCCAATGCAGTCACTGTCCATCAGTGTAGTAAGATGCCACAGATGACTGTTTGCCTTCTCTGTGCTATGCTGTTTTCCCCGTGATCCCCCATACCAGGTGTACTAAACATAATAGCCCTCAATCCCCTTCTCTGTCCCTCCCCACCTGCCCTCTCACACCCCTCCCCTTTGGTAACCACTAGTTCCTTCTTGAAGTCTCTGAGTCTGCTGCTATTTTGTTCTGTCAGTTTTGCTTCATTGTTATACTCCACAAATGAGGGAAATAATTTGGCACTTGTCTTTCTCCACCTGGCTTATTTCACTGAGCATAATGTCCTCAAACTCCATCCATGTTGTTGCAAATGGTAGGATTTGTTTCTTTCTTATGGCTGAATAATATTCCATTGTGTATATGTACCCCATCTTCTTTATCCATTCATGTACTGATGGACACTTTGGTCGCTTCCATTTCTTGGCTATTGTAAAATGGGCTGCAATAAACATAGGGGTGCATATGTCTTTTTGAATCTGAGAAGTTGTATTTTTTGGGTAAATTCTAAGGAGTGGAATTCCCGGCTTCAAATGGTATTTCTGTTTTTAGTTTTTTGAACCTCAATATTGCTTTCCACAATGGTTGAACTAGCTTACATTCCCACCAGCAGTGTAGGAGGGTTCCCCTTTCTCTGCATCCTCACCAGCATTTGTTTTCTTAGTCTTTTCGATGCTGGCTATCCTTACTGGTGTGAGGTGATGTCTTATTGTAGTTTTAATTTGCATTTTCTGATGATTAGTGATGTGGAACATCTTTTCATGTGTCTGTTGGCCATCTGAATTTCTTCTTTGGAGAACTGCCCATTTTTTAATCGGGTTATTTGCTTTTTGTATGTTGAGACATATAAGTTCTTTATATATTTTGGATGTTAACCCCTTGTCGGATATGTCATTTACAAATATATTCTCCCATACTGTAGGGTGCCTTTTTGCAGAACTCCTCTCTTCTAACCTCAGCTCTGCCATTTCCTTGTTGCAATGGTTTCTTGGCTGAAAAGTGAAGTTGACACCATTTCTTTGTCTCTCAGCAGATTAGTTGGAATCCATGGAAGTGCATAAAAACTGAGATGATGAAAAAGACATTATGTAATACTGTTATAAATGGCAGTTTGATTATAAGTTATAATTTCACTTTTTAGACTTTGCTGCTTGTTTCCTCAGGCAGCCTTTGAACACCAGGGTTTTTTCTCTTCCACTTAAGAGTTCCTTTTAATAATTTGTAAATTGGGGGTTTGTGGGAGGGCAGTAATTTAATTTGAGCTGATCTGTAATTTAAAACAAGCTGAAGGGGGCAGGCATGGGCTTGGTAGGGCCAGCCCAGTCTGGGTCTGAATCCTAGATGACCATATTTTATCTGCATGATCTTGTTCACTCAAACTTGCTAAGCCTCAGTTTCTCTCAATGAAACTAGAACAGTAGTACCACCACTCAGGGAGGGTGTGAGAATTTAATGAGCTCGAGTGTGGAAGGGTTTGGTAGTCGATAGGGATTATTTTCTCTGTTTCCTCTTGTATATTTGCAGTAGTCTCGGTGTTGCTCAATGCGATACAACCTGCGATTGCCCCTCAAAGATGCCAGCAGTGCACACCACCTCTCCTCCTTACCTCAACTTCTTCCCTCCATACTGTGGCCAGGGAAATGATAAGTAAATTAAGCTGCTTTCAGTCACTAACACTCTCCTTAGGAATAGGAAGTATTCTTTTCCCACCCTCTTCCTTCAGTGTAATGTGAATTGAGTTCTTTTAATGTTGACAGACCTTCACCGGGAGTTTTCAGTGGGCAAGAAACCTGGCACTGTTTGGATTACTTGAACATACAAAGCTGCTCATTGATGTGTCCACATGCTGTGTTTTCAAAGTTCTATGCATTGTGGAATTTTTTTTGCAAGACATCTTTTTTTTTTCCCTTTAGACTTTTCCCAAAAAGGACGCTTTCAAGTTTGACAACTAGATAAGAAATATATGGTTAATGTTAATTTACTGAAGGGGAAACCAAACAATATACATCCAAATTCTGTTTAAAAATTTCTGTGGAATTATGAATTCCTTCAGCTTGAAACCTTTATTTAGTCATAATGGCATGCTACATACTTGAGTTAGAGCTACTAGTAGAAATGTGTTTACTGCATATGATTTTACTTTATCCTCAAAATAAGGAACTGCCATATGAAAAAACATCTCTGTTCTTTCTCACCTTGTTATTTTTAACTTCTACCTCCCTGCTTTTTGCCTGTCCTAAAAAGCAAACCCTTCCATCAAACCTGTTTGATGTTGTCCCAACCTTTTGTTTTTCTCACCAGCCAACCTTCAAGAAGCAAACATTTATTTTCCCATTTACTCCTTGCCCACCACGAGCCAGTCTTATTCACTGTGAGTACGTGGGCTGAAGTCTGAAGTGACTCTCAAATACCAGGTCAGCAGTCACTCTTCACTCTAATGTCCTTAACAACTTGTGACACGTCGTACCGCTTACCATTCTCTTCTTGAAGCATTTGTTCCCCTTGGCTTCCCCTTCCTGTACTTCTTCCTTCCCTCTCCTTTGCTGAATCCTTTTCTTCTACCTGTTTAACTGTTAGTGATCTGCAGGATTTTATGACCTTTTCTTCTGTATATATATTCTCCTTGGGTAGTCTCATCGTCCATATACTGATTAGTCATAAATGTACAATTCCATCCCAGATCCTTCTGAGATTTGGGTCAACTGACTGCTAGACATCTCTACATAAATTCATTACAACAACTCTAGCTATTCAAGCTGAAATTCTGAATTTACCTGGCAGTCATCTTGACTAGTATAACCCTCATGCGTTTCTCTTCCTCCAGTCTTTCCTCGCTGCTGCCTCACTATCATACTCTGGATAGACTTCTTTCTAAACCGGAGTGCTAGATCTCCTTCCCTTTTTGTTCAAACCCTTCAGCATTCCGTATTGACCCTGTATAATTTGGATCTGATAATTTTGCGCTTTCCCTGAGTCTTACTCCTGGAAAATCTTTTGCCCTTTTGTGTTGGAGTACTCACAAAGGAGGCTAGCCAAATCTTTAAATTTCTAGATACTTTTATTTAAGAGTCGTTTTTAAATACCTCAAATTTTTATTAATTGTGGTACCAGCTAAACTGCTATGACAGCAATTTCCAAGTTAGAGTGGCTTAAATAAGGGAGACATTTCCTTCTCAAATACAGTCCGGATAAGAGCAGAAGGCTGGCGGAACAGCTCTGCCATGCCTCAGTCGGGGTTCTTAAGGTTGTGCCTGCTTTCCCATTTTCTAGCCAGCATTAAAAAAGGAAAAGGAAGGCCAAATCAAATAGCCTTATCTTTACAGAGGTTACCAGGAAATGAACAATCACTTCTTTTCATATCCTATTTGCCCAGCCTAATTACATGTCCATACCTGGTTGCAAATGAGGCTTGGAAATAATATCTTCAGTTGAGCAACAGTGCACTCAGTTAAACTGAGTGGTGATGATAGGAGGTGTCTGTTACCAAAAAGCAGAAAGGGAGAATGGTTTCTGGAGGACACTTACTTGTGTTTATCACAGGAACAAAGAACTGGGAGAAAATGAGTGATTTTTTTTTTTTTTAACCCACCTGGACACACTCTGGAACGTTTCAGCAGTTGCCATATGTAGATAATAGGAGTCATCAAACACCTCTTACTGTTTTTCCTTCCCCTTCCATAAAGTATGCCATCCAGGGTTGACATATAAAATGAAAAGGGCAGTTTGTAGCTCTTCTCCTCAGCTTATGCATTTGTGGTAAACATTGGTGGCACAAGATACATGAGCATTATCTACAGACTGATACTCAGAGCATGGAATTGCCCTCTACCCATTTTGCATCATCACTTCTATTTTCACACTCAGTGCAACTTGTGGTAGCATTTTATCACCATCTTCAGGACATTTTCTGAAATGTAATGTTGATATAGTCTGTTTTTAAGTGGAATTATTCATCCTGCCATTTTGTATTCTTCACTCTCAGATGTGCAAATGAACATCATCTATTAATGTGTTGCATAATTTGAATCAATTTCTTAGCCAGTGTGGCATGGCATGCTAGTAACAGAAAAGGACGTGTTTGCCCAAATACAAATCCTTTTAGCCCACAATGCAGGGCGCTCCAGCTTTGAACAGCTTCAACAGTTTTCTACTTGGTATAGTACAAATATTATCATTTCCTACATATATCCTATTGGGACATGCTATTTAGATGGCTTATGTCTATGTCATACCTTTTTTAAATTTAGATTTCTTACTAGAAGTAATAATGATATGTAATGCATTACCATGATAAAAGTCAGTCCCCATTCATAAAGTAGTAAAGACTATCTAGAGACATCAACTACTTTGAATCAGCTATAGTAACATGAAATATCTAAGATAGAATGTGTCTACCAGTTATTTCCCTTAAAAATCTAGACTTGTGTTATATATGAGCCCTATATAATGGCATCAGATATTTCTAGCCCATGTGGCCTATGCTTAGGGTGTTAAGTCCTTATTTTCCTCGAAGGGTCCCAGTTAGGCCTTATCCTGCCATTCCACCTTGTTTAGCATTTGTTACACTCACAAGTTTTCTGATTCACAGTGTGAATTATATGTTTGCTTTTACAGTATGTTGCAGGTCTCAGCTATCACAGTTTCTTAACAGTCACACATTTACATTGTTTTCATTTAGATTAGGGTGTTTGAGGACCATTTACCCTAAAAAATTCTGGGCACAGTGGTGCTAGTGGTTCATGCTTCATCTTTTCCTATCACTTAAGGTAAGCATGGACAAATCTCTAAGCTCCAGGGCAAGGACTGTATCCATCTTGCTCTATTATGTACATATTCTCAGCACATGTCACATTTGCTAAGCCAAATATGTGTTGCAAATGTGGATGGTATAAGTCTGATGGCTTCATGGCAACAAAGGTTTCCTGAAGTCAGTGATAGGTAAGACAAGCTACCTTCAACTACAAATCTCTAATGGCTAATACGATGTGTAGTGTTTGAGAGTGAAGAGATGAATGACTCAATAGCCCACCTCAATCTGAGCATTAGCAGCCTCTACCTAATGATATTGGTCCATCAAGACAGTAGTAATTATTACTATAGCTCTGATGTGTTGCATGTAAAATTACACAAATGAGCTAATTGTTTCTTGGTTATAATGATCTGTTTTTACTGGTTTTAGCTCTCATGAGGAAAGAAGGAAGGTACCATTTAATCATTCCATGAAGTAGTATGTCACCGATGGATAAATTCTGTGACTTAGAAGATTTAGACCTTAGTTTACACCCTGTAATGATTCTTTAGTCTGGAATTACCAGTAGGTGTGCCAGGAATGGGTACCAGATGGATGAAATATCAGTTTCTTTGGGTGGAGCCTAACACCCTGGGATTGTATGCATGTACCCTCTTCAGTTTACCCAAGGGCACTAAAAATGTCCTTTCCTCTGTGGGCCATGACATGGAATGGATTGGGGAGTACTTTTAATGATCTCTACAGTTAAAATAGCCGATGCTTAAATAAATAAATGCATTGGCACTACTGGCACTTGCATGTATAACACATTTTTTTAAAAATGTTACCTAGGGGCCATTTTTTCAGAGTTAAGTAGAAGTCCTACTTTATCAGAAAGTAAATATTCAACATTTTCCAAAGTCAAAGATCTTCATATAATCTTTAAAGAAGTAACTCATCTAAAATAAGTAAAAGCATACTGCATTAAAAATCATGCTTATTTATACTTAAGGTGATTATGTATAGGTAAGCTGATAATACACCACCTTCCCAACATAGCAAGGTTTAGGGGTTTTCACAACTGTGGGCTGCTTGGTAGTGATTCAGTTTTACAGCTCCACTAATTCTTTGTACCCGGGGGAAACGTTATAAATTATAACATCATGGCTGTGGTTATATATTAAAACTCTACTAGTTCATTACAATTTGGGAAAGAAAAGAGACCATTAATTCCACACACCCCTTAGCTAGTGAACAGTTTCCATTTAAATATCCTATCAGACCTGCTTTTCTAAAGATCATTTGTAATTTTCACAAGAGCTATTCATATAGATGCTAAGTACTTAAAACAAGATTAAGGAAATTGAATAGGAGTAACACAGTCCTTTGTTTTATCAAATCCTTTGAAATAGGACAAAAGTGATAATCAGCCACATTTACTAATTTCTCACTTATTCCAAAATAAGGCTCAGTTTGTGTTACTTTAAAAGGCTAAGTAACCCTTTCAAGGAATTTTTGGTTAACTCCTAAGATGGTCTCTTAGGTCAAATAATGAATTCTACTATAAAGGAGCTTATATTATCAAAGGTCATTAATTTTGAAGAGTTTTGATTATCATTCATCTCTGCAGTTTTTTGACTGATTTATACCTTAGTCTCCTCCTCATTATTTTGGTTTTTTTGATTGTCTATTCTCCTCTTTTTTTCTTCATTGATTCTTTTCTTTTCCCTTCAAAGCCATCCTGGTTCTTCTTCCTGTCTCTTGCCACCAGAACCCAAATCCTGGGTTTTCCTCAGAGGCTCCCATCTTCTTCCATTTTTTCTGGATGTGGAGAGCCAGTTTTGAGGTGTAGCTGGGGAGGGAACATTCAGTGAGCATGCCTGCTAGTCTCTCAGCATGATACTGGGTGATGTGTGTCACCCATCTCACTGGTAAGGGAGATGCAGGCTCAAGTGTGCAGAGCGAGCGATGTGAGAGATTATCTGGGGTCCCATTTTACAGATGAATTAAGGGGTGGAGATGGGATGAAAACTCAGGCAGGCTAACTCCTTCAGCCACGTTCTTGTCCATTATGCTACCACCTTGTTAAGAAATGAAATTCTTTTTTAAAATTATTAGCTCAGTGAAAAGAGACTCTAGATTATTTCTGCATTTGTTATGTTTTTTTTTCTTGATTATCTTTGTACAGGCTTAAAGTATTTAGTTTTGTTCCCATACTATTACCTTTACATCTTTGCCACACCTTCACTGCTACTCCCTGCCTGGCTATTTACTTATAAAATGCAGGCTCATTTTAATATTGACCTAAACAAAACACAGTGAAGAATGAATTATGCTGTCTTCCTCTACCTCCCTAAGAAGGTTGTAATGAAAGTTTTTTGGGTTTGTTTTTATAATTTCTATTTTGGTTCATTCCAGAAACCAGATTTTATTAGCATGAGTAATCACAGGCTTCGACTATAGGATTCTCAGAGTATTATATGCTGGTTCCTTTTGATTGTATTACACATAATGTTGCAGAGTGCAATGTATGTGTTCTTAAAGATAGATGAAGATAGAACTATTTTTGGTTTTAAATTTTTTCGTCATCTCAGAAGTATTGTAAAAAGAGTTATCAATCAGTATGTTGATAACACCTAAGTAATGTTTTCTAAACTACCTAAGCTTGTAGATATCACTGCCCAAGCATGAACTATACACCCATGTGAGGGCTTATATTTCTGTCCACTTATTATACATAATCTGCCTACTTTTTAAAAGAATTTGAAAAAAAAATTCTAGAAGATGTGTGAGAAAAATAATTTGGAGAGCTTATGAAAAAATACTAATTTTCAATAAAATCATGTAAATGGATATAAAAGAACAAGGGTATGGAACAGTAAAGTGGACAATTAGAAGGAATCTGGGAGTCACCCATGACACCTTTCTCCCTTCAACCCCACTCCCACCCCCATCCCCCCCTGTAGGGTACAGTAAGTCCTATTAGCCAATTTTACTCCCTTCTCCACCACTCACAGCCTAGTCTTTAGCTCCATCCTTTCCCAGGGGAATGCAGCAGCTGCCTTCCTGACCTCACATCTTCCCTCACTAACCTCTTCACTGGGCCAACAATAATCTTTGAAGAGACACAAAGCTGATTTTCATCCACCAGCCATGTCCAGCTGAACACATCAGTGGCTTCCTTTCTACTGGCCTTAGTTTAATGACATCAGGAAATTTCACGTGGCTTACGGGACCCTGCATTTTCTCATGCAGAACTTTCACTCTCTAAGCTCCTGGCTGTTAACCTCTCTCAGTTCCTCAGCTGGTCTTTGCTCCTTCTCTGCCCTTACAGGGCCTCTTCCACTGTGGGCCAGCCTCCTCCTGTGCTCTTTCTTCCCACCTCCCTTCAGTTGGGACTTCCTCCCTGATCTCGTTGACTGGAAAAAACTCCCGTTGTCCACCTTCATAATACCATGCAAGCAGGGGAATGTCTGAGTTTTCCAGAATCTGAAATCAGGGACTCTCTTTAAGAAAAAGAACACCACATTCGAAATAGAAAAGTAGGTACAGGGCCTTGAAAGGGGCCTATGAAGGGAGTCTGCCTCTCCTAGGCAACTCTCCTGAGTTAACCATTTTATATGTTTAATTGCATGACTGTTTCTCTCCCCTTGACTGTACACTCTGTGAGAAAAGAAATATGTCTGAATTTGCTCACCAAGGTCTAGGGATTTGCATCACAGTAGCACTCAAGTGTACAGTATGCACTTCATGGATGGAGGGAAAAGTAAGTGAATAATGAAGACACAGGCCAAGAGTCAGTGCTTGTAATGCCTATATAAAATTTCGCTGAATTTCTTGAAAGCTAACATTTGGATTCCACGGCTCTTTATATCATGAAATACAAACTTCTCTTAGTACCTAGTGGTAGAGAAGAATTTTATAGGGTTCTTTATATAAAGTGCCTCATTCAAGGCAGTGAATAACCACAGCAGCTAAGTTTTATTGAGCACGTAGCATGTGCTGGGCCTTTGCTCAACCCTTTGACAGGGTATTATGATCAAGTGTTTATTGACTCCAGTAAACTGTGCACACACATTTAGATACATTTAGATACAGTCAGAACTTCTGCATCCATTTCCTGTGGGGAAAGGCAGAAAACCCTCCTGAAGACAAAAAGTCGGAAGGCCCGAGGCTCTGGTGCTTCGCGGTATCAGGCAGGCTCCCTGTGGCGCTCCCTCCTGTGGGGCCAGCATCTCCCCAGGCGGTGTGCCAAAGTGTGTGCTCTTTTGCCTATGCCACAGAGTTCTCCCTGGCTTACCCCTTCCCCTCCCTCAGGAGTCAAATCTTAGTCTTCTCTCCTGGGGAGAGTCTGCCCAAACTTACCTTTGTCTTTCTGTTTTCCTGTAGAATTTTTAATATGAGCCAAACTGCCTGCAAAAGGTCTATTAACGTTACCTTCAGAATAGCCTGTTGAAAGAGTTGTATTTGTTGTCCATCTGGACCTTGGAGCTGATCATTTTGACTGTCACATGATAGTGACCTTATGTGTCACTGTGACTTACAGTGACAGTATTTGGCTCCCAGGTTCAAGTGCCTGCTGAAATCGCTTCTAGAATGCTGTTAGAGATCTGCCTGATACTCATTCTGTCACAGACCTTTATTAAGGGCCTAGCCTGTGCCGTGCCCTGGGGGCATGCAGATAAAAAAAGTGAAAGTTTTCCTGTCCCTTAGGTTAGAAACTCAAACCCAGGTGGAGGGAGGAAAGGAAACAGATGGAACTTAAGAGTCCAGCAAGGGTCATGAGCAACCACTGTCTCACCCTAGGTTCATTTTTAGTGTTGGTGGCTAGGGTCTCCTAATAAACTGCCAAGTAGCCTTTTTAATTAAGCAAGCTATCTATCCAAGGTATAGTGTCAATATCTGAGTATCTTTTATTAACTGAGAAGTTTTTTGAGGATTAGTAAGATGGGCACCAGGGCAAGGTACTTAGATGCTTTGAGCAGTCTTTACCAAACCGGGAATAAGGATGGGTCAGCTCCCAGCTTTCCATTTCTAGGGCAGAGATACCCATGGGTTTGTGATCAGAGGGGACTTCTGTCCTCAAGACAACTGGAAGAGAATGTGGCAGACTTCTTGGGACCCTGGAAAGCTGCTTAGGCTGTGAGGGAGCTCCATCCTAGTTAACATCCCTCAGTGCAGTTTCATGTGCAAAGTATACTGTAGAGAAACAATATATAAGTGAGTAAACTTATAAGGACAATGGTCAATTTTGGTCTAAATTGTCTATCTTGGTACAGATGGAAAAAAGCAGGAAATTTAAAAGTGCAAAGCTGCCCTTAAACAGTCCTCCTGGCAGCCTCGTAAACTGGATGAAATTTCGATTTTAAAGATTTGACCAAATACTTGACTCTGAGCGTGGTTTTGGCTTTCTCTGGAGCCCTTATTAAGGTCTATTAGCTACAGCTCAGACCATTGTCATTATGTCCTTCTCCATGTTTCCTCTGGGCTGCTTTCTTGGTAAGGACAGCTACTAGTTTTTTCATTATTATTTCCCTTTTTACTACCAGAAACTGTATCGAGCACCTAGAGGATACTCCATAAATATTTCTTGAATGAAATTTCTAGTAGAAGGTACACTAGGCGAGGTCTGTATTTATGGAAGCGTTTGTGAAATTCTGTTGGTCTGAGTTCATGGCTAAGGGAATGTTAGTGATAACTTACAGAAGAAATTGATACTGTGGAAGTGTGATAACTTACAGAAGAAACTGATACTGGAAGAAAATGTGGCAGCTAGTGATTTAGAGGCTCTTTTATATAGTTCCATGAATAAGAACTCATTTTCTAATTCTCAAACATGGGCCTTGACTTTTAGAATTTAGAGCTAGGAGAAAAAGCACAAAAATTCACAAGTGTTTGGCACACTTCTGTTAATTCCTAAGGTATTTAGCCTTAGATCTACCAAAGTGTATTTAGAGTCATGTTCCTTGGCTTTGAAGTAAATTTTCTCTGTGAATAGTAGTACTCTACAAAGAAACTTGTTTCTAGAAAGAAAAAAATAGGTACTAAAAGATACTTTGTGTAAAGTTCTTCTAGTTCACAAGTTCTGAATTTTCCATAGTTCTCTACTTTTGGGTGTTAAATGGATTTATAAGAAGCTTTGGGAGATTACCAAATGGATGGATTTTGCCCAGTGTGAACTCTGATTTGGGTAGGCTTTCTATAACAAGTGTTTTATAAAATCTGGGCAGATTTTTCTCTAAACATTATTCCTTCAGTAATTTTTGAGGTATCTACACCAAGATAGTGTTAGAAGAAAACCAGTTTTAAAAAGTATAATTTCTTAGCATAATCTTTTTAGAGGGAGTAAGCACTAGTGAATTGTTTTGTTTGTATGTAGAATTATATCAGCTATGGAGTATCTTGCATAATAGTAATATCCATAACTGTTAATATTTATCCCAGTAATACAAGCTCGGTTGAAAAAAACAGAATCATTTCTTCTTTCTCATTTTTCTTCAGAAGTATTTATTTCCCTTAACCATATGAATTTTTGATGATCTGAATTGAGTGTGGTATGTGTATGCATCTATGTACAGGTATCTATATTTCTATATATCTGTATAGGTATAGATATATATAGATAGGCTTCTGTGTATATTGAGTGTTGACAAAGGGCTATTTGTAGTGATAGTGTAGTTTATTATCTCTTTATGAACTTTAATTTGTTATTCTTTGACTTATTTCAATGAAGGATTGAGAATTTGATCCTCACCAGTCTTGAGTGTTCCCTTGTTCACCCTGTTCGGCTAAGAAAACTGATTGTTTTTTCACAGAACACAGTAGAAAGAAAATGAAAATTGGTATTTGATTGGGTAGGGAACTCATGCCTATGTGAAAAGTTTATATTAAATTGATTAATCAAGCTGATTGCTTCTTCATACACTAAATTCTTTTCATAAATAACATTTCAAAGCCATTTGACTTCCTTTTAGTTGGGGTATCCAAGACCTCCTGGCGCAGATGGGAATAATTTTTGAAGTTTTAAATTAGGCAATATTTTTCTGTTTTGGCGCTAGAATTTTGCTGTATGCTAATAATGACCTCATTAATGTAAGTTTTCCAATGAATACTAAATGACCCACATTTACACTGGTAATACACATGAACAAAGAGCAAGATTTAAATCCAGATCCCTTTGACATCCAAATTTTCCTCTTTCTAGTATAATTTGACACCTCCTAATATAAGTACTTTTAATTGAAATGTTTTTGAAAGAATAAATGAAATTGAATACAAAGTTTTATTGTCATTTATTTCAGGATTTCTTCTGTGTACACAGTGCTACGTGTTAGTTCAAAATTCAAGAAAGACCTGATTATCTTCAGTTAAAGACTGATTAAAGTGTGCATATTTACTTTTCTCCTTAATGATATATGGGGGCTTATTTTATGTTAGACCCTTAATTTGGTATTTCATACATGACCCTGAGAGATAGGTACTGTTATCAAGATTTCATAGATGAGGCATGCTTAGGGAGGATAAATAAAATGCTAAAGATTTTTCTCCAGAACCAGTTCATTGTGATGGTAACAACAATCATTTAAAAACATATTTGAACTTAAAATGTAGTTTAGCTTGCATATCTACAATTAGGCTACAGCCCTATCTACTTACACTACCATATCTCTGTTGAAAGGCAGTTTAGGTAGTACAAAAGCAAAGATTGAGGTGTAGTTTATACATTTTAACAGTTTTATTGAGATATAATTCATGTACCACACGATCAGCCACTGAAAGTGTGCAATTCAGTGTTTTTTAGTATAGTTATTAGGTTATCCAACCACCATAGCTTCTAATTTTTGAACCTGACTTTTGGTTATTGGTTTATTTCATTATTACTGGCCATACTTTCAGATAAGAAAATAGAATCATATATCATAAAAGAATATAGAAATCTTTGTTATTTTCTGATTCATCTTATTTCAACCAAAGTCCAGTAAATTCCTCTTTTCAGTTCTAGTACAGGAAGGTTCCTCGACTTCCATGAGAAAAAGCAACAGAAACCTGATAGCCTCATGAAGGGGAGTGCCAACCCTCCGTATGATCTTAGCTTATAGGAATATTAAGCTGATTTTCATATGTGCGATAGAGAAGCCTTGGAATGTGAAATCCACTTCCTCATAATGTAACTCTTTCAGTCTTTTGCAGCAGACATATTACAAAGGGGAACCCAAAAAATGTATGCAATTAATACTAAATGCCTCTTCTTGGGGTTAAAAAAAAAATCCCCTGATAACCACTTATAGCCCTTCTAAGTCTTGAATTCATTCACTAAGAAGATCAAACCTCAAGATATGGAATTCAGAAAGCTAGGTACTCTCATTGAGTTGACTTTTACATTAGAAAGTCACGTGAGGATTGTGATAGACTTAATATACTATATGAATATGCATTTAATATACTTTGTGCACACACACATACATGATATATGAAAAGCAACTTTTATTTTCAGAGTGCTACTGCATCTTTGAGCAATTAATGGTTGAAACATTCCATGGGAGATAGAAAAGTTTTATCTAGTTCTTAAGAGGTAAGGTAGGATAACAAGACTAATTGAAGTCTCTGTTTGAGATAAGAGCTAGTCAATAGCTGAAATTGCAGAAAAGTATTGTTTTCCTGCCTTGTGGCCCAAGCACTTCCTTAAAACTGCTCTTCCATGCCTTGATTTCCATTTCTTTACTTACTCATAAAATGCAGTATCGATACAAGGGCCTATAAGGCCAATAATGGATGACATTAGAATTATTTGTGGTTTCTGTAACATATAATTTGTCCCATGTCTCTGTGCCTTTGTACTTGCTGTTTCTTCTGCCAAATTTGTATTCCCTCCCCTCCCCACCACTCTATGACATTCTCCCTCTGTATGATCTTAGCTTAAAATCCACCTCTCTGAAAGCCCTCCCAATTACCAGATGCAGACATGGGTTTCCCCAGTCCTGCATCTCTCTCGTACTTACATTAAACAGGTCAGAGCAATTTTTTCTTACTGTGTAGTAATAGCACACTTACTGCTTGCCAACCCTCTCTAGACTAGATGCTCCTTGAAAGCAAGGATGAGGTTACATCATTTCTGTATTCCCCTCCATGGTGTCAGGCCCTTGGTTTTCTTAGGGAAGTTAGCCTTAGGGAAGGTGATAATTACATAACTTCATGCCTCTGGGTCCTCAAAGCCGAGGACAATGGTGAGAAGTTCCTTCATCAACAACCAACTCTTAGCCAACTGCACGGCCATTGGATGACTGGGTGATAGAGAAAGGTTTGGAGATATGGAAGATTGTGTCGGCTCTCTCACTTAGCTCAAAGAGGTCTTTAAGCTTTTGGTACCTCAGCCCTCCTCATACCTTTAGGCAATAGTAATGCCTAATGCATGGAGTTATTGTGAACATCAGTTGAAATATTTTATAGAAAAGTAGTTTGTGAACTGTAAAACACTGCAAATGTGAGAAGTAAACAGAGGCCATGTAATCTGGCAGAAAGAACAAGAGGTATGGTCTTGGATGAGATTTTAATTCTAGACTCCACCATTAATTATTTGACTCCCACAGCTTAACTCCTGGGAGTCTATTTCTTCACCTGTCAAAGGAAAATGATAGCATTTTGGCAGCTTAGAGTAATGTTGTGAAGGTTGGATGGGATTTAAGCAGTGCCCCACTTGTATTCCATTACAAAGGTGAATAAGACATAGTCTCTACCCACCAGGAGCTCAAGATCTAGTTGAAGAAAACAATATTGGAAACAGATTATTGTTAGACAGTAAACGATAGGAGTTTGGGGACAGAGGTAGAACTTGAGCTGAAACTTAAACAATAAGAGTTCACCAAAGAAACAAAGGGAAGTGGGCTAGAGGAAGTGGCAGGGGCACAAATGCCAAGAGAGAGTGACAGCATGGATGGTGTGCAGGGGGAAGAGCACAGCCAAGGTTGAAGGCGTTGCCTGCTGAGCTCAGTGGTTTTGGTGTTGTTGTCCTGCAGGGATGTGGGGGCTGCTGGGCTGCCAACCATTCAGAGTCAGTGTGGAGTCACAGCTCTGTAATGCTGTGTTCTCTGCCTCCACCTTTTCCCTCTTCCTTTCTCCTGATCAGTCTCTTCTCTCTCCTGGGATCAAAGCCTGTTCCAAGTACAAGAGCTTGAAGATGACCACTGAAGCTTTGATAGCTGCAAAATATCACTGGTTACAAAGATCCCACAATTTCTTTGCCATGTGGTCCTTTGGCTGTTTATTTTTATGTTGAGGCCTGACTTACATATTTATTCTTGTGTGGGCCCAGGTTGCTTTGTGATGGCAATTAAGTAAAATAAAATGCTCTTCTGCCCAGTACCATCTGTAGGCAGTTAATAAATCTTCTTGAGGAATTTTTATTAATAATGATAATGACAATGATGCTAAAGATGATGATCAAGAGCACATACCATCTTTCATTGATTGAGCACCTACTATGTGTCAGTCATTGGCTATATAGCAATAAGGAAGACGGACATGGTCCCTGTCCCCATTGAATTTATAATTATGAAGGATCAGAGAGTTAAACAGTTGGTTCTACCAGTGTGATAATGTCTGTGATAGGTAGAGGTACAGTCCTGTGAGAGCACATTGGTGAAGCACCTTACCCAGCCTAGGAATCAGGGAGGGCTTCCTGGAAAAAGCAACAGAAACCTGATAGCCTCATGAAGGGGAGTGGAAAGGAAGTATTCCAGGTAGAGGAAGCAATGTGTAGAGGAGCTGAACGCAAGGGAGAATGGCTGGTTGGAGAAAGTGGAAGAAGTCATCAATTTAGAGCATAGAGAATCTCAAGAGAAAAAGGCTTTTAACCGAAGGACCAGAGGCAGAGTAGAAGCCGGATTGAAAGGAATTAAGACTAGAGGCAGAGAAACCGGTTGTAATAATGGGGCTTAAAAGACAAGTAACCAACCTTCTCATTGTGGTGACTTTAAACTCCCTTCTGCCTCAGTCCTCCAACCCCAACATCCTGGTTCCTCTATACAATACAGCTAGTTGAAGAGTAAAGAAAAATGCTATGAGAAAGAAGTGTTATATACACAAATGTATATTTTTCTGTTTCAAGATGGCCCTTGAAAACCGTGGTCCTTGGGTGTGGCCATATGAAGTTCCTTGCCAGGAATAAACCTGTGCAAAGTGTGCTCTTCGATCTCTGTACATGATGTCAGGTCACTGTGCAACCTGTGGCTCAGTGTTGTGTTTTGTGCTTTCTAGACAGGGACTCAGGCTCTCACCTGACATGTGGTTGAACTATTTCTCATTTAGTCCACTATGCATTTCAGTAACCTTGCTTCCTGCTTAAATTCCCAACCACTCACAAAAGCAAGACACATACAAGATACAGGAGCTCAGAATAAAGGGCTCCCTTGGAGATGTTATCTCCCATTTGCCCTCCTGGGGTACAAATATTTCTTGTTTTTTTCCCCAGTTCCTCTGTCTTTCTTTTTTTTAAAGATTGGGTGCCAGGCAGTTCATACTTAAGTCCTGAAGTATGAAAATGTGATTTCTAGTAATTTTCCCCAAATTGCAAGTACAACTCAATAGTTTAGATATGTTTGGAGTTCCTGGGCTTATGTTTACCTGATTACGTAAAAGATATTTCACTTAAAAACAACCTACAGATATGAGAATTGCTATTACAATTGAATAGATATTCATGAATTTTTTAAAGAAATATTACATACCTGCTCTGTATTAAGTATGTGGGAGAGCGTCAGAAAAAAATAAGATGTGGTCCCTGCTTTCAGAGACTTGATCTAAAACAGCACGAGCAGAATCAAAGTGATGGTGGCACCACTCTCCATTCGGTCATTCCAGAAAAGACACTAGTAACCAGTCATAGCACAATTTCCTACTGAAGCCAGAGTCAGCCTCAAAATCCTTTCCAGAAAAGCGCCCCAGGCAACTTTTGCATAGATAGATAAAAATCTTCTATCCATTGTTATAAAAATAAGTATATTCCCAGAAACTTTAGTACTTTCCTTGCCTTTTACCTTTTTGTTCTATCTGGCTAGCTTTTCAAAGATAACATTTTATGTATGAATATTGGAACCTGAGAACCTCCTGAGAAAGTAGAATATGGTAATGTTACTTTTCAAGAAGTTGAAACTTCCAAATTCAAGAAAATAAATGTTTTTTTCACATTCATGAATACAGAAGCCCATTCCCATTACTTGACTCTGTGTTTTTCTTGATTACTTCCAGAATGATTGTCCTTGTATTTTATTATCTGTATAAGTAGTTTCAGGACTATAAAGCTGCCAGCTGTTAATATATTGTGGCCATGCTTCTGAGTGTCCTGGCACTGGAAATCCCTTCATTGCTGCAGGGTCACATGCTTTGATGGAGATCAGAAGGTCTTTCTGGTCCTGACTTCCTCGGTATCATCATCACTGATGGTTCCATGCCCACCTGTGTCTTTGGCCCTTTTCTCATTCCTTTTTTCACTTCCCATTGGTGCTGCACCAAGGCCAGAGTTCCAGCTATGTATACTGATAAATCTCAAGTATGTATACTAAGGCTTCTCCTAAACTCTAGACCCTTAATTTCAACCATCCATGAGAAATTTCCACCAGGGTGATAAGAGCTAACAAATACTTGTGGCCAGAGGGTGTGCAAAGAGCTTTACAATCATTACCTAATTTAAGCTTTCCAACAATCATTACCTAATTTAAGCTTTCCAACAATCCTTAGAAGTTATCATCCCCATTATACAGATTTGAGATAAAAGTTTAAAGAATGACTCGTTAATAAGTGGTTAGCCTGAGTCCTGTACACAAGGCTATGTAGAGGTTAATAATGTGCCCAGACCCTTCCGTTTTGGCTTGTACAAAATAGAAATCATCCCACCCTTCTCTTTACCCCAGAACTTGAGTCTGAACCTTAAATCAGTCTAATCCACAACAACTACCATACTGTTCTCATATCTTTCTTCAAGTCCAGTCAGTTTCCAGTCTTTCAATTCAGTTTCCTAAATAGCTCTCAGATTTCCCCCACCCTCTTTACTCTAACCACTAAAGACCTCGTGCAGACTGTATTTCTTACCTGGAAGGCATCTTTATTCCCCACCCATTTTTTCTCTTCTCATGAGCTAGAAGGAAAAAGCTGCTACAACAAACCACTACCTTTCTCATATTTGCTCCTTTTCTTTTATTTTCTGCTACACCCATCTTGGATAAAAAGACAGAACCTGAATGAGAAAGTTTTAGTTTGGCACAAGGAAAGAGATTTTCTCATTAGATGTTCTCACTCACATCCCTGGAATAATGTCTCTTGTTTTCTTGTTTTCTAGGAATGTTTACCCTTGCGGAAGTTGCTTCACTTAATGACATTCAGCCAACTTACCGAATCCTGAAACCATGGTGGGACGTATTTATGGATTACCTGGCTGTCGTTATGCTGATGGTAGCCATCTTTGCAGGAACCATGCAACTTACCAAAGATCAGGTGGTCTGCTTGCCAGTATTGCCATCCCCTGTAAGTTCAAAGGTACACGCACCACCGGGAAATGCCGACGTTACCACCAGTATCCCGAAGATGGACGCAGTCACCGGCCAAGACCAAGATGGGCGAACAACGAATGACATTTCCTTTGGCACATCTGCTGTGACACCTGACATACCTCTCAGAGCCACATATCCTCACCTAGATTCCACAGTTCCAAGTCAGGAGGCAAAGAAGGAGAAGAAAGATCCGACAGGCCGAAAAACAAACTTGGATTTTCAGCAATATGTATTTATTAATCAGATGTGTTACCATCTGGCCCTTCCATGGTATTCTAAGTACTTTCCATACCTTGCTCTTATACATACTATTATTCTCATGGTCAGTAGCAACTTTTGGTTCAAATATCCCAAAACATGCTCAAAAGTAGAACATTTTGTATCAATATTAGGAAAGTGCTTTGAGTCTCCTTGGACCACTAAAGCGTTGTCTGAGACAGCATGTGAAGACTCGGAGGAAAACAAGCAGAGAATAACTGGTGCCCAGACTCTACCAAAGCATGTGTCTACCAGCAGCGATGAAGGGAGCCCCAGTGCCAGTACCCCGATGATCAACAAGACAGGCTTCAGGTTTTCAGCCGAGAAGCCGGTAATCGAAGTCCCCAGCATGACCATCCTGGACAAGAAGGACGGGGAGCAGGCCAAAGCCCTGTTCGAGAAGGTGAGGAAGTTCCGGGCACATGTGGAAGACAGCGACTTGATCTACAAGCTCTATGTGGTCCAAACAGTGATCAAAACAGCCAAGTTCATTTTCATTCTCTGCTACACTGCAAACTTTGTCAACGCCATCAGCTTTGAACACGTCTGCAAGCCAAAAGTCGAGCACCTGACTGGTTATGAGGTATTTGAGTGTACCCACAATATGGCTTACATGCTGAAAAAGCTTCTCATCAGTTACATATCCATTATTTGTGTTTATGGTTTTATCTGCCTCTACACTCTCTTCTGGTTATTCAGGATCCCTTTGAAGGAATACTCTTTTGAAAAAGTCAGAGAAGAGAGCAGTTTCAGTGACATTCCAGATGTCAAAAATGATTTTGCGTTCCTTCTACACATGGTAGACCAGTATGACCAGCTGTATTCCAAGCGTTTTGGTGTGTTCTTGTCTGAAGTCAGTGAAAATAAACTTAGGGAGATCAGTTTGAATCATGAGTGGACATTTGAAAAACTTAGGCAGCATGTGTCACGGAATGCCCAGGACAAGCAGGAGTTGCACCTGTTCATGCTGTCAGGGGTGCCTGATGCCGTCTTTGACCTCACAGACCTGGATGTGCTAAAACTTGAACTGATTCCAGAAGCTAAAATTCCTGCTAAAATTTCTCAAATGACTAATCTCCAAGAGCTTCATCTCTGCCACTGCCCTGCAAAAGTCGAACAGACTGCTTTTAGCTTCCTCCGAGATCACTTGAGATGCCTTCATGTCAAGTTCACCGATGTGGCTGAAATTCCTGCCTGGGTATATTTGCTCAAAAACCTTCGAGAGTTGTACTTGATAGGCAATTTGAACTCTGAAAACAATAAGATGATAGGACTTGAATCTCTCCGAGAGTTGCGGCACCTTAAGATTCTCCATGTCAAGAGCAATTTGACCAAAGTTCCCTCCAACATTACAGATGTGGCTCCACATCTTACGAAGTTAGTCATTCATAATGATGGCACTAAACTCTTGGTACTGAACAGCCTTAAGAAAATGATGAATGTCGCCGAGCTCGAGCTCCAGAACTGCGAGCTAGAGAGAATCCCCCATGCTATTTTCAGCCTCTCTAATTTACAGGAACTGGACTTAAAATCAAATAACATCCGCACAATCGAGGAAATCATCAGTTTCCAGCACTTAAAACGTCTGACTTGTTTAAAATTATGGCATAATAAAATTGTTACCATTCCTTCCTCCATTACCCATGTCAAAAACTTGGAGTCACTTTATTTCTCTAATAACAAGCTGGAATCCTTACCAGTGGCAGTGTTTAGTTTACAGAAACTCAGATGCTTAGATGTGAGCTACAACAACATTTCAGTGATTCCCATAGAAATAGGATCGCTTCAGAACCTGCAGCATTTGCATATCACTGGGAACAAGGTGGACATACTGCCAAAACAGTTGTTTAAATGTGTGAAGTTGAGGACTTTGAGTCTGGGGCAAAACTGCATCACCTCCCTCCCAGAGAAAATTGGTCAGCTCTCCCAGCTCACTCAGCTGGAGCTGAAGGGGAACTGCTTGGACCGCCTGCCAGCCCAGCTGGGCCAGTGTCGCCTGCTCAAGAAAGGCGGGCTTGTTGTGGAAGATCACCTTTTTGACACCCTGCCGCTCGAAGTCAAAGAAGCATTGAATCAGGACATAAATGTTCCCTTTGCAAATGGGATTTAAACTGAGACAATCTGTGCACGTCCATGTGCAGGGACAACTTCCTAGATTGCAAATGCTCACCTACAAGTTAGTGCAAGGTAATGCATTTTAGGAGTAGATACATCTTTAAAAATAAAACACACAGAGGATGCATAGAAGCTGATAGAAGACATAACTGAATGTTCCATGTTTGTAGTGTTTTAAGTCATTCATTTCCAAATCTTCTCTCTTTTCTTTATTTCTTTTGGGGAAAGGGAAGGAAAAATTATAATCACTAATCTTGGTTTCTTTTTAAATTGTTTGTAACTTGGATGCTGCCGCTACTGAATGTTTACAAATTGCTTGCCTGCTAACGTAAATGATTAAATTGACATTTTCTTACTATACCACCTTTTGGGAGGTGTCTTGATTTACTTTCTTAATTGGTGCCATATTGCTTTAACTCAGGCCACTAAAGACACATCAGGTCCAAATGTGTAAATTTAGATTTGCTGGAATACTGATTTCTTTCCTGTTTTAACTTAAAGCACCTCAAATAAGCACTTTTTATGATATTTGACTACCAATTCAGCCACTACTAATTTCAGAAGCAGGTACTCCTGCTTCTGAAAATCCATTTTATAGATGTTACACTCCTGAAGGCCTAGAGTGCAGTAAAGGTGTGAAATTGTTGGGGGTGGGAGGACTGTTTTTTAAGGACGAGTAACAAGAAAAAATAAAAATAGCACTCCCTTTATTAAAAACTGCTTTTCTGGAGTTCTGACTATATTATATATTTTTCTATCAATACCATAGGATTGCATATAAATAGAAAATGTTTTCTAAAAAGAATTTAATTACAATTTAATACAATTTTTAATGGCCTAGTGATTAACAAATATTTCACCGTTTGGAAAATAACACAGACTCAAAGCAAGTATCATTTAATTTATTGCCTTTTCCACTGTTGTTAGAAAAAGTAGGACTTGTGATTCATTGAGTTGAGTTGGAAAACTGGCTTTCTCTATTCATTTTAGTGACAAGCTGTATTTCCTGTGTTTATCTGTAGCTGGGAAGGGTCCTTTCATGTCCTAAGAATTGCTGGTAGAATGTATTTTTCCGAAGATGGTTTTCCTTTATCTAACTTATAAACAGAATGTCTAAATACATCTCAGAATTTCCCTGCCACCTGTTTAGGTATCAGTTGGCAGGTATCTCATAGGCCTTTCTACAGGAGTGTTTTTTCAAAAGGAGAGAGCTGTTTGGAACTCTGGATGACAAAGTATTGTCCTCTCTGTATAGAACTGGCCTCATTTAATGAAACACTGGACATGCACTTGTCACACCTTTGAGTGGCTTGAAGGGTTTTGCAGGGAATGTGAAAAGATGGACTCACATCCTTGCTTTTCCTCCCCCAAACTGGTCTTTGAGGGTACTGGCCTGTTACAAGCTCTGGTGACTCTTGCCTGCTGCAGAGCCTGTAAACACTCTGAGAGGTACTGTCACTAGTAGGAAGGCTGTGGCCACACAGCTGACTTAGGAACTGACCCCAGCTCCCGCTTCCTGGCTGCTCCCTCTCCTCCTAAAAGACATGAGGTAGAAGTCTAGCTTACAAAAGCCCAAGTTTAGAAAATCAGAAGACAAGGGCATTTTTTTGGTAAAAGCAAATTCTCTTTCATGTGTGCATCTTTCATTTCTCTCAGCATTCATTGATGTATTTGCTAGTCTTGATTATGCCCCTGATTTGCACCTAGCCAGTTCAAGGAACTGGGGATTCACTGTTAGAACAAATCAGAGCCCCTGGCTACATGGAGCTTTATAGCAAAGTGGAGGAAATAATAATTCTACTGATGAATTGCAACTGTAATAGAAAACATATATAGAATCTGTATGAATGAGTAATAGCTGGGAAGGGGCATATTTAGTTAAAGAGGAGCTTCAGAGAAGTTCTGCACTTACAAACTGCCTATAAACTATCCTGGATATTTCCTTCCCACCAGCCACATAGGACACTGTTCTCCCTGTATAGTAATGCTACCACCAGAAATTCGTACAGCATTTTTAGTAGATGCCACACCATCTTGCTTGTGAGATAAACAGGCCAGACCTTATGATCCTTGCTCTAAAGATCAGGAAACTTATCTTTCTTGTTAAAATGAGTGCTTGTTTTTGAAGGGCACAAGTGATACACTGCTCACCTTGCTTTTCAGAGGAGAGACCTGTGAGAGTCAGAGTCTGTGTGGCACTCCCAAAGCTTGGCCACTGGCAGCTGCCCATAGGTGCTTGTTTCCTAATCAGTACTTGGAGTTCAGTCACTTAGACCTGATTGGTGTTCCATGCCTTCAAACTATATCAAGGGGTACCATTTCTTCCACCCAAACATTTATTGACTTTATTAAACCTTAATGATTTCCCTGAACTCTGAAGAGTTCATGGTCAATTGATTTAAATGTCACATTCTTGCCACTGCTTGCAAATAGCAACATTTTAAAAGAGGTATCCCAAGAAATGCTGATTGACCTAACAGTCTTTAAATATACTGAACTCAGAGACTCCACCAAGCAGCAGATGAGATCATAGGCCCAAATACACTGTTGTCAACCCATGTGTCCACAAGTTTATGTTGGTGCTGCATGAATCAGACATGGCAGGGGTGGGTGGAGGGTGGACACATAAGAATGTGAAGTTTTTGGTTTACCAGTATTTTCATATTTTTTTCCAAAGTCCATTGAGCACCATCTGAAGAAAATTACTATAAAGTGTCTTTAAATATTCCATATCTATGTGAGCCCCACAGAGTCTGAGAGAATCTAGTTTTGGCTCTCTGACTTTTTCACCAGCATTGAATTGGCTCAGCAGAGAGGATTGGCTTTTTTAGGGGTTCAGAAAGATGAACTGAAATTGTTACAGGGACCCCATTCTTAGGAGTAGATATTTAGCAATTTAATAGGTAGAAAGACTTCATTCTATCTAAGTCTTGGCCAACAGTTTCTAGCCGTTTGATATGTTTTCATATGTAAAGGGAAACATCTTGTATTTTATTAATACTACTGCTAACACTTTCTCTGACTGTCTCCCCTGGACTGTACTTCAACCAGTAACTAAATGCTAGCTGCTGATGGCAGCAAGTTCCCAAGTGTTCTTGATACTGACTCACTGTAGTTGTCTCCATTCACCTTGCTGAATAAAAGCCAGAGTGCTGTCCTCTTGCGAAGATTGTTGGCAGCACTTACGTCAGTAATTCATTCCAATAAAATGGTCCCTTTATCAACCGAATCCCCGAACAAAAGCTGTACTAACAAAAAGCCCCTTTCATGAAAAGAAGTGGGGGAAAGAAACTCTGGAAAACAGTTTTCAAATGTCCTCTAACTTGTGACTATGACACAAAGAAGTGGCCCCATCTGGTCCTAGCTAGCTGTGGCTCTCCTGTGACAAGTGCAGCAGAGTGATGTCTGCTGCAGGGGAGTCGGGTGAAGGGACAGAACAGCAGGCCCAGACAGCTTCTCAAGTCTGACCCAGTCTGGGGTGATGGTCACACCACCATGGGGGGAAGAAGCCCTTTAGCTCACAAATCCAGAGAAATTTTTACTCTGAAGAATAGCTGTCCTTCATCCTCCAGCCTCTGGAAATAGAATGTATAAATTGTCCCAGGTAAGCATGGTCTTCCTTGTGGAAATGCACAAGATGTTTTACTTGATCAGTCCTGCAGGGTTTCATCCTGTAGGCTCAGGACCACCACCCTCCCACTGCTGTGGGACCCTGAGGTAGAACCTACCCAGGAACTGCCTGCTGTCTCTGTCATCAGTCCTTTTTTTAACCCCTAAGATTCCAGGATCTGGAGCAGATCCTGCCTGTCTAGGACCATAGCAAGTTACTACTCTATGCCTCAGTTTCTTTAAATGGGAATAATGATAGTGCCTACCAGTGGCATTTTTTGTGAAGACTGAATGAGGTGATTCATTTAAGGTACTACTACGCCTGACAGATAGTAAGCATTAGTAACATCCCACTGTTATTTTTATCCCCGACTGTTACTTAACCTCTCTTAATATGTGTTCTCTCCTTCCTTGGACATAGAATTTTCATTGAACACATAGGAACACAGAATAACGTGTGCCTACAATGAAATGGTTTTCACCCTTACATGGGGCTAGATATGGCCATGTGTCTAAACTCTAGTCCACAGAGTGGGAATGGAAGTGGAATATGTGATTTCTGGCTCCGGCCCTTAAAAGGGAAAGAGCGTACCATCCCTGTCCCATGTCTGCTGGTTAAATTGCAGACACAGAAATGAGTCCAGTGTAGACTGGGCAGAGCAGGGCAGCAAGCCAGGCACGGCAACAGGGTAGAAGCAGCCTGAGCCCCTGACAGCTTCAAGGAGCAGGATTACATAAAGGAGGAATAAACTCAGTCTTGTTTAAGCCTCTGTTGATTAGGACCCTGATACATGCAGCAATTCCTAAAGACCTTGCCACTCAAACTGCCGTGCAGGGACAGCACTTAGAACTTAGAAATGCAGCGTCTCAGATCCCTGCTCAGGTCTGCTGAGCTAAAATCTGTTTTTTTTACGTGATAACTCCAAATGGCTTACAGGCATGTTAAAATGTGAGAAGCATTGTGCTACTTAACACACCTGTGAAGAGCCAGTCAGCCAGTCCTCATCAGGAGCCAGGGAGAAGAGGGCACTGGTGACAGGTGCTTCTACCATCATCGGAGTCTGTCCCATCAGCTCCTTGCTGGGCTCTAACTGGGGATGAAGTAGGGTTTTGCTGATGCTTGTGGTTTATACCAACTTCCATGCCCCCCATTAGTTCCTGCTAGTAATCATATCAGTCACCACAGCAGCCATAGGAAGGAGGGCTAGCAGTCCAGCTGCTTAAGAGGCATCAGTACTGTATGTCATTCTCCCAGGACTGTGAGGTTGAAGGTCCTGTAACTGCTCTAAGGACATACATGCTTATGCTTAGCTCTTCATAAGCCCAGGTTGCTAAACAACTCCATTCCATTGTTGAACCTTCAGGCTGAGTCCAGGTTAGCTGCATAAAACTCACTCAACTGCATCATAACCTGCTCATTTTGAGCCTTCTCAGAATGTCCCTGGGAAACTGCCAAATAGCATGTGAAAATTGGCTGGAGTAGTTTCAGGGAAGACCCACCCAAAGGAATCACCCAGGTGTTGAGCCAAACTACATAGATACTATAAAGAAATATTTCTCAATTTGCCACCATAAAACTATAAACAGTAGGCATATAATTCAGTGATTTGAAATAAAGTACCGCCTGGATGGAAACCTCTTCAAGATGTATCTCCAAGGGTTTAACCTAAGTCTTTCCTGCAACTTAGGCCTGATGGCTCTTTATCTGCCTTTGGTTGTGGTGGAAGTAGCTGGTCACCATCCAGATAATAACTCTTCATCTTGAAGATGGTGATTAACCAATCTTCTTCTCTTCCCCAGGATGTTGCAAAGATTTATCAGCACGGTGCCTGGAGCTCCCTGGTGATAAACAGTGCATAAATATGCTTTGCTGTTAATGTATCATTGTGGTAGGCAGGAAATTCAGTTGGAGACAGTTTTTTCATCTCTGAGGCATAGTTTATGTATATTCAAGACTACACCTTCCACTGATCAATTCTAAGTAACTGTATTCTATAGATTTTGTTTTTCAGGTTTCCATTTCTGAAGGTAAAAGACATTAAGAAGCAGGTTGAACATGTAAGTAGCAATATTAATAGCTCTGACTCTCTGCCACATGGGCATTTGGCTTATTTTGACTTACTCATCACAGCAGTCCCAGGAGTGTGAATTTTACAGGTGAAGAAACAGGTTGGACAATCTGCCCAAGGTCACCTACCCAGCAGGAGACAGGGGCTGTGCTACATCAAACAGTGTACATATCTTATCTCATGGAATCCTCAGAAAACCAATAAGAGAAGAGCATTATTCCCTTTCCAGAGATGAATAAACTATGACGCAGAGAGGCTAACTTGTCTCTGGTTCCACATGGTAAGCTGCAGAAACTCAGGCATACCTACAACCAGACCTATGCTCTACCACCAAGCTACATGGCAGATGCCTGCTGCTTCGTCAGCAACTCAGAAGAAGGTTCTAAAATCTGTTGACATCAGGTTACATAAGTCTGCCCCAAGCTAAGATCTTCCTTCATTTGTTAGCATTAGAGAGAAGTTTTTGATGTGCTTCAGCACCTGTCCTTAGCGATACAACTTGTTTCCTCTGTCGGCTGCCTGACAGTCATGAAAGGGCAATCCACTCAAGGTAACGTAATTATTTCCCCTCACTAAATGTTCAAGGCATGACCATCTTTACTCATGGTCATTTACTCAGAAATGAGAAAGCTCTGTCTCGGCTATTTACTGCAGAGTGAATGTGGTTGAGTGACATTCAACAGGTCCAGAACGGTGGGTGCAGGAAAACACTAACATTTGCTGAGCCCTCTGGGCAGATGTGACTTTTCTTCTCAGCGTGGCATTTCAGACGCAGATTCCCAGGCTGTCGCCAGCCCAGGCGGCACCGGCGCTGGCATCGTCCTGACCTTTATTTTCAGTGAATCTCTTTCTTCTGTTGATAGGCACTGTACTCTGCCATCTGGGCTAGGACAAGAAGCTGTTATTTGTGGTCCGTGGGGAGAAAGAACCAGTTTTACATGGAATAAACTGCTTACAAGAAGGAAAGAATGAAGTAGATTGAGAGAAAGAACATTCCCGTGCCTTTGCATCCCCCACACTCCAGATTTACATTTCAAAGCCTCCAGAATATTTTTATTTTTTTAGAAGAGGTGGGAAGGCAGGTAGTTGCCTTTCTTCCTTCATTATCCATTGTAATTAGTCCTAATGCCTAAAGTGAGCTCAGTTTGGCAGAGTGAATTTTCACCAAAACATGAATCATCCCTAGGAAAGCATTTATGTGTGTTTCATATCTTTAACCCCTTGTAAAAGTGAGCAGAGATTTTATAAGATAACAACTCATATACAATCAATATAAGCAGAAGAATCTTCTCATTTACCGGGACTAAAATTAGAGTCAGTAGTGACCAAGAAAGTCTGCAGATGGATCAATAAGGAGCACAGAGGAGGCCCAGAAAAAGGTTTTAAAATATTGTTAACAGTTATTCTATTATTTACAGAATTAAATTAACCCAATGACACATTCTGAGTATAGCCTCAGTTCTTCCACCAGCCAGAGCTAGAGATGTAGTAAATAATGTGTGCTAAATTGCAGTGAATCAGGATCTGTTGCAATTGCTTTGGGGAAGATTAGAAGAGGTAGTTAACTACTTGTACTGAGTTCTTAGTCGCTAAAATTCTCCTAATGGTATAAAATTAAATAAATTTTCTTGGCCTCAGACTTAATTCCTTGTGTATAAATACAGCCTTCTGCCCAAAGTCTGACCACTAGCTCTGTCACTGGAACTGAGAACCTGCAGAGTCTAGTGACCGGGGTTCAAGCTACTGGAACTGCCTTGCAGGCAAGGTACTTAGCATGGATCTGCTTTAACTTCTTACTCTGTGAAATGAGGTTAATTAGGGTATTTACCTCAGAGCATGGTTGTGGGATTCAATGAGTTAACAAATATAAAACACTTAGGACAATGTCTAGCATGAGTGCTTAATACATTTTAGTGGTTTTCATTAATAATGTTTCTAAAACATTTGGAAGATGTGTCCGTAAGAAAAAAAGAAAATAAAGCTATTTAAATGTGATGTTAATCTAGGGTTAAGGATATGAACACTGCCCAAATAACTAACTGTGCTCTTTCTTCAAAAGTCATTGGGCAATGACTATCTCACAAGCAGCTTTTCATACATGTATTAATTTGTGTATTTTGCTTAGCAAATCAGAGTAACCAGACTTTGTAGTATTAAGAACTCTCTTTGGTTGGTTATGAATGTGTCTAAACAGTTCTCCAAACTTGGGTCAGACCCAGTGACCCACTTGGCCAAAGGCCTAAAGACAGATTTCCAATGAACAACTGCAAGGAACTGCCCCGGGCTAATGCTCTGGGTCCTCACTAAGGAAGGTTGACCGTGTTAGTTGTGCAGAAGATAAGGAATTGATTGCTGGTATTGAGGAGGAAAAAAATGATTTTCCCTCTACTAAGGTTCACTGGTATAAATTAGACTGAGAAAAGACATTAACAAGAGAAAATCAAGCAGAGGTTTGATTTTCCCATTGTGCATTGTGCATACACATGGGAATACCCAAAGAGGAGTAACTCAAATGGATGATTAGATCTTGGGCCTATATAACATTTTAACTAAAGAATAATCCATTTTTAGAGAAGTGACAAGCAAAGGAAAAGGACTTTGAACTTCTAGGGGTGGCAAATTGTGGGCAGGCAAATATATGGGGAAACTAATAGCAGATAAGAGTTAACTTTAGCAAAGTTTGTTTTGTAGATTCCTCTGGTGCCAACTCTGAGATGATAAAGGGCTACAGGTCTCCAGTTGTTAACTTCTGTCCTCCCTGGTAGAGAGGGGGACAGTACAGCTTTGCAAATTTATGGGCTGCTTTTAGGCAAATGGATGTGGATAGAGAGCTTTCCTTGTATGCTTTTTCTCAATTGCTTTTAGCTCAAAATAATCCTTATGCCAAGGTGGCATATTTTGGGATGGCATATACTTCTTCACTGGGATGAGCAGTATTTTGTATTGCTTTTTGGTTAACTTGAAACTCATACTAAGACTGGTCATTGGGGCTAAAAGTGTTTGACATTTTCTTATCCAAGAAAATGAAAAATCATCTCTGTGATCACAAATAGTTGGTCATTGCTCCCTTTAAAGAATTCATTTTAAAAATATAGATATGTACCCTGTTTTTAAAATACCTGATCCATAAAATGCCATGTTAATAGAACAAATGACTAAGAGGTCATCCACAAAACAAAAACAAAACAATCTTTCCATTTGTACATCAGGGCTGGCTCCTCTGAAACTCAGCAAAAGTGGGTTATGTACAGTAGGAAGTTTAGGAAGTGCATCTGTTGGTTATAGCAAAGCATACTTGCACTTTAAACAGTATGCTTGTTTAAATAGCATCCTTGGTCCAGGCTTGCATTGAGCATCTGTGTCAGTCATCTGTCCCTTTGCCAATCAAAGAAGAAACAAAAGTGAATAGAACTTACACAAGATAACACAACTCGTACAACATTTCCATTGTGCTTTTAACTCTGCAAGTCCCAGGCCACACTTAGCTATAAATGATGACGAGATGGAGGGCTTATCTGAGAACCTGTGAGATCTCAACCTCTCCTTGGAAGTTCAGCTCAGTCTGTCACAGATTGTGAGATATTCAGGACTTACATACAGCAGACTTTTACTGTTTTATTATGTCAGAGGTCAGCCCCCTACTACACCCACTCTTTGTTCAAAAGATCCCCTTTACAATTCAATTGTGCCAACAGAGAAGGGGGAGAGAATGGGGTGCAGAATAATTTAGGGAGACTGCTCAGGCCAGTTCATTCATTTCATTGAGAAAATCTAGCTCCTGCTCGCCTGTAGTTGGGCAATGTGCTCAGTGCTGGGATAAATCAGACATGCATGATTCCTATCAAGAAAGAATTCAATCCATGCTTGTTTTCTATTTTTGCCCCACCCTCTACTCCATGACCCCATTGCTTGCTAGGCACTAGTCCAGAGGTGCAATTTCCAGGGGGAGAGCAGTCAAAAGACATGACAAATCCTCCCAAGGCAAGGGTAGTGGTGTGGGGAGATGAACACTTCTACTCAGCTGCCATCTCTCCCCCAACCCTTTTTTACTCCTCACTGCCTCTCCCCGCTTTCCTCTGCACCCACATGTTGGCATTAAAGGACACAGCTTGTATTTGTTTCCTTATTTTTGTGTCATCTTCTAAGTGTTCAGATGCCTTTATTTCCAGATTACAAAAGTAACACATGTTCATTGTTACATAAAAGTCAAAAATTAAAGAAATGCACGTTCTTTGAAAACAAATCACTCCACCCCTCAAAACTCTGCACAGACTTTCCTTCTAACTTAGAGTATAAGGCACAGTCTTTAAATGGCTTACTGACTTGCACACTCCTTCCTTATCCCTTGTCCTCCAGCTCTGCCATCATTCACTGTGCTCCCCTTCACAACCTTCCAGATTGCCTGCGCTTCAGGGCCTTTGCACTGGCTGCTCCTGCTGGAATGCGCTCCCTGGATGTCTGCTTGGCTCCTGTCTTAGCTTGTGCTGCCATAGCAAAATACCATAGATTGGGTACCTTCAACAACAGAAATTTATTTTCTCGCGTTTCCAGAAACCAGAAGAATAAGATCAAGGCCCTAGCCAATTTGGTTTCTAGTGAAAACTCCCTTCCTGGCTTGCAGACAACCACCTTCTTGGCATGTCCTCACATGGCCTTTTCTGGGGGCATCCTCATGACCTATTTAACCTCAGTTACTTCCTTAGAGGCCCTATTTTCAGATACAGCCACACAGAGGGATAGGGCTTCAACATGGGAATTTGGGAAGGACAATCATTCGTCTCTGACAGCTTCCTTCTTATATCCTTGTTTACATATCACCTTGGAGAAGCTTTCTCTGGCCTCCTCCTAAGAACACTATTTCATTATTTCTCAGAGTTCTGTGGGCCAGCTGACTTCCCTGAGGACGTTCATGAGCTGCAATCATCTGGCAGCTCGACTGAGATGGCAGGGGAAGCTTGCCTCACCCATGTAGCTGGGCCTCAGTCCTGCTGTTGGCAAGGTCTCCCTCTTCATAGGGTATCTCATTTCTTTTACTGTCTAGTCTGGCTTCCTCACACAACAGCATGAATGCTTCCAAAGGGCAAGAATGTAAGCTTCAAGGACCCTCAGGGCCTGGGCTCCTGATGAGCAAGTCAGAAACACTGGAGTCCACTGTAAGGGGATGTGGACATAGGACAGTATGATTTGCCAGGGACCATGGTTGTAACTATCTGCTATTTGAACCTATCTGTAACTGCAACTCTACTCTTACTTTTTTTCATAGTTATTATCCTTGGCTAACAAACTACAAATTCAATATGTATATTTGCCTGTTTTTGTTCACCTATGTTATCTCCTTTGCCTAGAATAAAACCTGGTCAATAGTGGGTGTTTGATACATATTTGTTAAGTGACTACTGAAAACATTAACTTGAAAATATTTTCCAGAGCCTTTCATCTTTATTAATTTATAACTCAGCGTGCTTTTACTGTTAAACAGCACTTTCCTATAAAATCACTCCACTTTATTTACTTATAACAGTCTCATATGGCAGGCAGGATAAGTATCATTTCTTCCACATTATAGAGGAGGAAACTGAGGCCTAGACAGGGAGAGTGATTTGCCCAAGGTCACACAGCTGATAAGAAGAGAGCTTTGACTTCACATCCCAGGCTTCCTACCAGCCACCACGCCGCCTTCCACGTGAAACGCACTCTCTTGCCTCTTACATTTCCCTCTCCTGGGCTTTGGGAGATCTGTGAGCAGCTTGGGTCAACCTATGGCTGTAGGCCATGGGGCCCAGACAAGAAATGGCTCTGTGAAATCTCCCATGGAGGCCAAAACCTCAAAGTCTTCATGATTCAGAGCCATCAAGACACTAAGGTAAGGGTGTTGGGACCTATGTTTATGGACCTTGCCCTGGGCTGCACTGCACTGTTTGTGTAAACTTTAAAGCCACGGTGCCTAACCCTGGGTTGACAGGCTCTTCTGGTCTGGGTAAGGCCTGGTTTGAGCCTGTAGGGAGCACAAAACAATCTCCTCTCCGTCTCCCCTTGAGCTGTTGAGAAGGTTTGGTTAATGAGCAAATCTCCATATCAAAGGAAAAGGATGCCAGATGGAGAAGGTACTCAACTCTGTACTTTCCAGCTGTGTGCAATGCTTCAGGGGGTGGAGAGGAAGGCTGATCTCCTTTAAAAAAAGCCCCTTGGCAGCCTGTGAACTGTAGCTAGAAGCAAGTTAGAGGTTAGAGTTAAAGAAGTCATTTTTTAAATAGAAAGCTTTATCCTTTCTGCCTCATTCTTTCTCTTGACTTGTCAGGATGTTTTTAATTTGCTATTTATATTCTAAGAAAAGAAAAATCTTAATTTTAGATGATCAGCATATATTCTGCCATTCATCTTTATATTGTGCAATGTCCCAGTTAAAGGCAAATATAAGAGCATGACTCTTAAATGCAAAATAGTGAAATTACACAATTTGTATTTCATATCTCAATCATGCAGATGGATTTTTTCCTTACCAGAACAGTGGAAATGCTAGACAAAACTAACGCAGCTGTTTTTATTTCACCTGTCGATACTAATATGTGCTATCAATATTTTACCTCAAGTTTACGGATGAGCAGGCAAAACTTGGGAGGAAAAGAAGCTTCAGTTTGCCATCTTCCTCTTTCTGTCTACATCATCATTTTGAGCTTAAGTGCTTGACTATGTCAGGGAAGTACCATGAGTGAAAAAGGGTATGATGGAGTTCCTCATTTGTTAAATAACTAACACATTTAAGGTGCCATTTCTTTCTTGCTGCATTCAAGCTCGTCTGCTTACACACCTGCTCACTTGGCCCATCAGCATGACTTGTGAAATCCAAGTTCAAAGATAAAATTATAAAAAATCTCAGGAAGGTGACAGCGGAGAATTAAACCAAGTGTGAGACATACACAGGTCTCGCATTCTCAAAGCAGACCTTGCTCCTTGCTCCACGCCCCAATGTGCTTCAGGAGCTGTGACACACACCTTCTGACTGTGCCCTCCCTTGTTCTCACCACACAGTCTCCATCTTTGGCCCAAGTGTCTTAATGTTTGTTCGTGCACTTACCTATCCTGAGATTAGGAAGGATACCTTTCTTTTCTTAATTCACTCAGTAAATAGGTATTGACTGCCTACTGTGTGGACAGCACAAACTCCCTATGCTTAATTATTCAATTTGACTCTCAGTAGAATCATAGGTTTTATGGTTCAGGCATCATAAAAATAGGGGCAACTTGTTCCTAGTGTGGTTACTTACTGAAAGTTCAGATTTTCTTGCAAACACTTGTTCTCTGAATGCATTGTCTTCAAGGTGTGCCAGGTAGAGCCTGGCCTGAGCAAAATTAATATATTTCAATGAACATTTCTGTCCTTAACATTTGTCATATTTCAGCAATGTGTTTCTCTCTAATTAAATGCCTTTATATATTAATTCATTTGTGTGAGTTTGTTAGCTTTTTTTGTGGAAAGTTTCACAAATATGTTGAAGTAGAAAGAATATTATAATAAACCTTAAGAGCACCTCATCCAATTTAACTGTATCAACTTACGGCTCATGTTTTTTTCATTTGTAATATACCTTTACATATGAGTGCATTTTACATTTTCCTGTAACTTTTTATTTGGAAAAATTTTAAATCTATAGCAGTTTCAAGAATAGTATAAGAACACTTGTACATTCTTCACCTAGGTTGCCCAATTTTTAACATTTGCCTCATTTGCTTTCTCTCTTTTTCTCTTTCTCTCCCTCCTGGGACACTTGTAATGTTTGCTGTCTTCTGTGTGTGCGTAAAAATTCCCACCATGGCTGATTTCCAGCTTCCAACAGTTATATAATATATATAATAATTCTATATGAATGTGCAACAATATGAAATATGCAGTGTTTAAGTTTTTCTGTTTGTTTTTTGTTCTTGTTTATAGTTATTTTTGCTCAACCATCTGAGAGTGAATTATGGATATTGCAACATTGAGCCTTAAGTACCTTAGCACGTTTCTCTTGAGAACAGAGACATTACAGTTTTCACATTCAGGAAATTTAAATTACTATAGTATGCTATCTAATATAAATTCTGTACAGACAGCTACCAGGTCGACACCCAATCCTCATTTCATGGTATGCAGACCCTTAGGCACTTCCCTCCCACTTGGTCCAGGTCTGGTTCATGTAACCAATAGAACATGACAGGATAGAGGTGCTGGTCTGTGTTTTCCTAGGCCACATGGGGCACTGCAGCGTCCACCTTGGTCTCTCCAGATTGCTCATCCTGGGGGAAGCCTGCCGCCCTGTAGCGAGGATTCCCAAGCAGCCACAGGACAGGAGCCAACTAGCCAGCACCAGTTTAACAGAATCCTCCCGCCCCAGGTAAACCTTCAGGTGGCTGCAGCCTTGGCCAGCATCTCACTACACCCTCTAAGACCCTGACCCAGAACTGCCCAACCTAGCCACTTCCCAATTCCTGACCAAAGAAATTGTGAGAAACTAAATGATTACATTATTCTTTCAAGCCATTACGCTTTGGAATGGTTTAGTACAAAACAATAATTAATACACAATTCATATTCAAACTTTCCTCAAATGTCCCCGAAATATTCTTTTTTTTTTTCTGACCCAGGATCCAATTGAGGATCATACATTGCTTTAAGTTGTCATGTGATTAATTTCTTAATTGAATTGTGAGATAATAGAAAAAATATAGATTGGTTTTTCCTCCCTGTGTCTCACACAGGGCTCTGAAAACCCTTGTAAATACCTAAGTGATAAGAGCACTGGGAGCATCTTTTATTCTAATGAGGTGACTCTGGGTGGGCTCCTGGATGGCTCCTGGGTTGGGGCTGGCCACCAGAAGGACAAGCCTGACTAGAAGAAGCTTGGAATTTTCAGGCCCTGTCCCCCATTGTCCAGACAGGAGAGAGGGAATGGAAACGGAGTTAATAATTGATCATGCCTGTGTGAGGAAAGCCTGACTAAAATCCCAATAGTATAGGGTTTGGAGAATTTCCAGGTGGGTGAACACATCCCAGCCTCACAGGGGCAGAAGCTCCTGCACCCAGGACCCTTCCAGACTTCACCCTATATAGCTCTTCATCTGGCTGTTCATCTGTATCCTTTATCATATTCTTTAATAAGCTGATGAATCAGAGTATTTCCCTGAGTTCTGTGAGTTGTTCTGCCAAATAATCAGTCCAAGGAGGAGAAGTTCATGGGAACCAATGATTTGCAGCCAAGTCAGCCAGGAGTATGGGTAACTTGCAATTGGCATCTGAAATGGAGGCCAGTCTTGGGACTGATTACTTAACCTGTGGGAATTGAGTTAATCGTGGGACACACAGCTGATGTTGCAGAATTTCTTGTTGTCCAAAGTGGTGTGAGTGTGGTAGTAGTGTGAGAGGCAAGAAGAAACCCAGGACTGAGGTGTTTTTACTACACAAATGTTAACATACTTTTTTCCTTTTTAATGGCTACTGACTGGTGATTATTCCAGGCAGTACAATAGGAAATAGAAAGCTTCAATCTTCAGTGTTTTACAAGCTCTAGAAGGTGAGAAACTGGCATAATTTTACACCATGCCAGGAAGTCCCCTGGTGATTTCTTTTGCTTGTCTCTGCAGCCCTGTCCTATGTAGTCCTTTGTAATGCCATTTCATTTATTACCATCTCATCTTCCAAGGTCAGCCTGCTTGCTTTCCTTCCTTCCTTCCTTCAATTCAGTTAGACTACTACAAGTGATCTGTGCCAAAACGACTGATTTGATTCACGGTTTTTCTGTGTGATAATTAGGTCAGAAAAGAACCAGATAAACAGAACTCAGAAACTTGTTCTATTTCACTATCTATTTGAACATTAAGATTAAATGTGTATTTGAACATACATTCTTCTATTAAATATGTATTGATGATTGTGGTGAAATAGTGAAGTTGTAAAACAGTAGTAGGCAATATAAATATGACCCCTGCTTTCATGGAGTTTACACTCTGGTGGGAGAAAAAACAATAAAGGTAATAGTTAGCAAGTAAGGTATTTTCATCTCAAGTTAATTGCTGTGAGAAAAATCAAATATGTGGTGTAAATAATAGAGAATGATTTGGGAAGCTAGCTTGGATTGAGGGTCAGCTAAGCTTTCCTGAGGAGGTAACAACTGAGCGGATACCTTAGCTAGACCTTCTCAAACTTTCATTTGTATATGAATCACTTGGGGATCTTGTTTAAATGCAGATTATGATTTCATAGGTGAGGACTGATGCCTGAGATACTGCATTTCTTTAAAGGTCCCAAGTGAAACTTACGTTCTAGCCCAAGGAGCACTTGCTGTAAGGATAATGAAAAGAATCTGAAGAAGAGAGTTCCAGGAAGAGGAAACAGCAGTTGCATAGGTGTGAGGTGAGAAAGAGTTTGATATTTGGGTTCGAGAAACACCATTTTACATATGCAGGGAGTAGTGAGGGAGGGTTGAGGGGTGTGCAGTAAGATCAGAGAAGGAGGCCACACTACACAGGGCCTCAAAGGCCTGAACTTTTCTTTTACTATGATGGAGGACATGGGAAGATCTCAAAGGGGCAAGGATTGACATGACCAAATTTAAACCTTGAAGATCAACCTGGCAACCATGGGAAGAATGAACTTTAGAAGCACAGGAGTGAAAGGAGAAGGGATTTTAGGGGACCAGAGTAGTACCCTTGTGTGCAGTGCTAGTGGCTTGGACCAGCAATTGAAACAGAGGAGCAGAAGACTTGGAATGTGATTTACTGGCAGAGCCAATCAGACAAATGGGTGGGTGAGAGAGAGGGGAGATAGGAAGGATATATCAAGGATGTCCACTGGATTTACGTTTTCATCAACAAGCAGCAGGTGACACCATTTCCTGAGAGAGAAAACCAAAAGCAAAAAATGAAACTTGTGTTTTTGGCCAAGGGAAAAGGGAAAATCAAGAATGACTCTCCTAAAGCATCTGTTTGTAAGTATGCAGGTGAAAATGTCACTTAGAATCTGATTTTATAAGGAAGGTAGAAAGGTAAATAAATGCATCTGAGAATTTGGAATAATTTGCTAACATCATTAAAAAGGAAAAAAAAGCTCCCCTGATAAGTGATGGAGTTCTCTGGGAACAATGTTTTGCAATATAGTGCAATTTAAATAGACCCTTTTGCCTAAGCCTGGAATTTTCCAATGGAAGTAGATGATTTCTTAGAACAGGAGTGGATGGAAAGTTAGGGTATTTCTGAAGACCCACTGTTAAATCATAGTGTTCTACTCTCAGAGATTGCTCCCTTTGGTATTCCCATGAATAATTTCTGTCATTTGTAAGAGTTTAAGGAAGAGTTAATTTTTCCCCCTGCCTGAACTTCTAACACATTTTTCTATACCGTTAATATGCTCATATTTCCAGCTGAAAGAATGGTTAAGATTGAATTATTGTTCAAATACTTTCTTCCTCTTCAAGGGTGTTTTTCCTTGTCACTACCAAGGTTAAGTGAAGTCACTACTGAAGGAAAGTACAGAAGGAATTCATTGCCTTTCCATAAACTCTGGACCCCAGTGACCTGTGCCATCAGACTCTACAGTCGTGCTCAGGGTTTTTAAGATAAATCATTTGGGAAAAGTTTTCTTTCTTTGTTGTTAGGTTCACGTAGCAAAAGAAATAATGCTCTGTGTTAACCTTTCTCTAGCAGGATTTCTCAAAGAAGGGTTGTAGAAATCATGGGAACTTTGATACAAAATTGGATTTTCATCACCCAATACTGCACATAGAAGATACTCAGTAGACATTAATTGAATTACATAGAATTTGAAGGATCTTCTGGAAATCTTAGATTGTTTCCTTTCATCTTGCAGACAGTGAGCTGAAAGTGGGTGGGGAGGAGTTGAGAGTTTAGCTCCTAGGCAGAAAGACACATGTTGCCTAGGAATCTCACTATTTCCTTTGAAACTGAAGATGTTGATTTCTTAAGGAGACTAGATCAAGGCCCTGAATCCCTAAACATTCCCTTTGCAATTACCCTGCTAATTCTATAGTCTAACTTCTAAGTTTACTGCTCTGGCAGAGTAAGCAGAGATCCTTCCCACACCCCCTCCATCTGGGGAGAGATTTGGGGATCCACAAATGCTATCATAGGAAGTAAACAAACATTCTCAACCAGCAAGCAGCCTCTGTAATGAAAATAGATCCAGGAGGAAACAAAGACTACTTCACCACAATAATGCCAGAGTTTTAATAATAGAATCAGGCAAAAACCATGTTATTAAGCTGAAAGATATGCTGGCCTTTGTAACACTGGAAGAAGAGTCCTACCGCCCCTGGGGAGACACTTGTCCTTGGGTGATTCAGGAGGAAATGCCCGGCCAGCAGCCTGCGCTGCCTGGAAGTGAAATATATTTAGTGTCCTCCCGTGTGTTCTCCTACCATGGTCCTCCCACTTGAGGGCTAACTGCTGGCTGGGCAGAGGAAACCTTCTATCAACATTAGCTGAAGCTCAAACATTTATTTTTGCACTTAATGAGAAGAGGCAAGTGGCAGTTTGGGACCACTTCCTCTTGTGGGGAATGGGGCAGAATGGGACAGTTTACTGTGGCAAAGGGATGGGAACATCACCCAGGGCCCTTAGAGGGAACACATGAGGGGGGAGGACAGTGGAGGCCGGGGACGAGAGAATTAGAGAGCAAGGTAGCTGCCATTTGGGGTAGCTCCTGAAGGCCTGACCTGTGAATTCTGGTTCCGTCTGCTTACCTCCCCTTGCCCCATATGGTCAGAGGGAGCAGGTTACTAAGACATAGTGTCAGACTACGGGTCTTCATACTAGGAGTGATTTTGCAATGCCTACCTACCTTTTTTGGTTACTCCTTCATCAGTGCTCACGGGGCTGCCTGGACTTAGGAAAGCGGTATGGATGGGTTTGGGTAAGGCTGCAAACTTCCTGATCACTTGGTGGGCCCTTGTGGAGACAGGTCTAAGAGGGACACAGGCCAGACTCCCACATAACTAAGATAAAGAGTTTACAAACCAGCAGATGACTTCCTCATCATGACAGACAAGATGCCTACTTTACCTTGATTTCCCTCAGGTGCTAGCAAAGTTCATGAACGTGGGAGGACAGGAAGGGGTTCCCGGAGCATCTGGGGCACGTGACACTAAAAGATTGTTATTAAAAAGCCTTTTTTAAATAAAGGATTTGCAGGTGTTGGGCTCATTTTGGCACTGATATTCTTTGCATAAGTGCTGGTTAAATGGTGTTAGATAGCAGACCCTATGCTAAGTTCAGGGGAAATTAGTTTTTTTTGGTCTCTGACCTGAAGGGTCTCATATCTACTGGGGAAGACGTCATGAAGAGATGATTCATTTCAATTCAATTAGACTGAAGAGAAGACTGCAAAATGAGCCAGTTTGTTCACCTAAGGGATAACAAGGATCAGAACAGATGCAGCTGATGAAATGGGCGAAGGAGGCTGAGTCAGATTTTTCTGAAGTAGTTTCAAACAGATTTGATAGGCAACTGGATACATTGGGAAAGGGGACAGTGTGGGGGCAAGAAGCTCTTGGGCTCCTGTTACATAATTCTGACCTCTCAGGAAAATAAAATTGAAGTCAAACATCAGTACCTTCAAAGGGAAAGGAAGAACTGAGAGGATTTCACTATCTACTGTTCCACATGATTTTACTTGATCAAACTGATAGTTGAAATATTTTAAACCTGGGGGCTTTTAACATGGATTCCAAGGTGAACCACAGAGTGGAATTCCCTTCCAAAGCTGCCCTGGATGTCCTAGAAGATCACAACCAAAGAAAAGACTCAGCACAGCTGGGGAGGGACAGTCAGGGAGTGACTGACTGCCGTTGCAGCATTAGGACCTCAGTATTCTGCTGAGCAAGGGTGTTGTTTTGCCTTCTTGGATGAATGTGTGTGTGTGTTGGACAGTTTGTAGATTCTAGCAGTCCTGGAAAGGGTGGTGCGGGGGACTCACCTCAGGGCAGGGAAGGGAACAAAGAGCAAGAGCTGCTTAACTTGTCCAACACCAATAGCAGATGTAGCATTTTCCTCTTGCAAAAGTGAAACAAATGTCAAGGTGAGGACGATACATTCGGTAGGACAGTGAAGTGGTTGAGAGTATGGACTCCCAAGTCAGACTGCCTGGATTGGTCTCTCCTAGCCCAGAGGCTGGTTACCCAAGCTGTCTGAACTCTTAGCAAGAGCCTGACACACAGTAAGGGATTAGTAAATATTAGCTTCCACAATTCTATGTAATTTGGGGCAGGAAAGGGAAATTAGAACTATTTTTCTAAAACTGAATAGCAAGCTAGGAAAAAAATAGCTTTAAAAACAGCACTAGAATATAACTCTAAAAGCAACAAAAGAAAAATTGATAAATTGGACATCTTTAAATTTAAAAACTGTGCTTCAAAGGATATCATCAAGAAAATGAAAAGATAACCCACAGAATGGGAGAAAAAAATTGCAAACCGTATGTCTAATAGCACTTTTATCTAAAATATATAAAGAGCTCTTATAATTCAATATAAAAAGACACATAATCCAATTTTAAAAGTGGACAAAGGATCTGAATAGGCATTTCTCCAAAAAGGATATATACCAATGATCAGTAAATATGTGAACATATGCTCAGCATTAGCAATCAGGTACATGCAAATTAAAACTGCAGATACCACTTGGTGTCTGTATCCGTGAAGGAATACCCCTTCACACACACTAGGATGTCTATAATGGAAATGACAAATCACAAGTGTTGGTGAGGGTTGTGGAGGAACAGACCCTTACACACTGCTTACAGGAATGTAAAAGGGGACAGCCACTTTGGAAAACAATCTGGCAGCTCCTAGGAAGGTTAAACATAGAATAAGCATATGACCTACCCATTCTTGTTCTAGGTAGAGAAAGGAAACATATGCCTGAAGAGAAATGAAAACATATGTCCACACAAAAACTAGTACCTCGATGTTTGTAGCTGTATTATGTATAATAGGCAAGAAGTCCCAAACAACCCAAATGTCCATTGGCTGATGAATGGATAAAGAAACATGATCTACACAATGAAGTATCATTTGGCAATAAAAAAAAAATGAAGCACTGATATATACTGCAACATGAATGAGCCTTGAAAACATTATGCTTAGTGAAATAAGCCAAACACATGAAGACCACATTTTGTATACTTTTGTTAATATGAAATGTCCAGAATAGGCAAATCTATAGAGACAGGAAGTAGATCAGGGGTTGCCAGGGGCTTGGGGTGTCCGAGAAGGAATGAAGAGTGAATGATAATGAACATGGAGTTTCTTTTGGCATGATAAAAAATTTTCTAAAGCTGATTATTGTGATAGTTGCATAACTTTGAACATACTAAAGTCCATTAATTTACACACTGTTAAGGGTGAATTATTTGATGTGTGAATTATATGTCAAACTGTTTAAAAAAGTACTAGAAGAAGGAGGTATTAGTACCTTAAGAATTTTCCTGGTTAAGATACATCGTACAGACTGCACGTTTCAGATGAATAGATGAATATCAAATGAAAAATTTCTCCTGGCTGTGCAGAAGATTTTTATTCATGGTTCTGGGTGGTCTCCATTTTAATTAATGACCCAGAAAAGACTACCTGTGCTGCCTAGCTTGGACTTGCTCCTGCAGAGGCGCTCTCCTACCTCTGGCCTGCTCTCTGTAGAGGCTGACTTAGCTGTACCCAATGCCAGCAGGTTCCCATGGATTATGGCTGGGTCCGGCCAGGAGGGGCTCCAGCAGGATATCAAATGCAGGAGAGGGAGAGTGTGGAGTTTTGGGATGCTTACCCAAGGTACGACTTGCTTAACAACATAAAGCAGGATCCAGAGGGAGCTAGACTGAGAAGAGCAATGGCATGACTCTAACAAGATGGTGGTTAATATAAAGTCCAGGTGAAGATGTGGTTACTACAATGCAAAATGAAGTTTTGATTTTTGTCAACTCACTGTGAATTAAGAGTTGACAAAATGCACCCCCTCCAAAGTAGAATTTTAAGTTCATAATGCCCCAAATAGAGGAATGTTTACATTTTCTTCCTTTGTGATCAGACCACCCTAGGAGCACTGTGTTCAGCTCTTGGTGACACATGAAAAACCTCTCTGTGTCAAGCTGCTGCAGATTTTAATGCATCCATTTTATTTCTAGCCCCATCTCTTGGGCAATCAGACAAGAGCAAACGGGGGCTAGGAAATCATATAATTTGATAGGTACATGTGGGGCTATTTTTCAAATTGCCTTTCCCTTCCCATTTTTAAGATTTTTTTTTTCAACCAAACTCTCACTTCTATTAAGAGTCAGTTCTTTCCCAGAAGGCTTCTGAAATTTTTTATGTGACTAAAAACTGATCCTACAGACCTTAAACAAACCCAGACCTATGTACACATTTAATTCTCAAACCTGGTGCCTATGGGGGAACAATCTAATCAATAAAGTTGATCAGAAATAGTTTCTTATAGGCTTATAAGTATAGTTCTTATAGATTTTTAAGTATGTGGCAAAATTCAGGTTGAGGTCATAAAAAACATTACAGCTCCTGTGTTTGCCTGCCTTTGATCACTTATCAGGGGAAAGGCCCCTCAGACAGCCTCGTGGAGAGGCCATGTACAGGGAGGAACTGAGGCCTCCTGTCACCAGCCAGTACCAACTCCCCAGCCATGTGAGTGAGCCTTACAAGTAATTTGGAAGTGTGTTTTTGGTGCTGTCTTGGAAGAAGACCTTCCAGCCTCTGTCAAATCTTCAGGGGTCCCACCCTGGCTGACAGCTTGACTCCAGCC
The DNA here is from genome assembly GCF_040802235.1 of Manis javanica. Lineage (NCBI taxonomy): Eukaryota > Metazoa > Chordata > Mammalia > Pholidota > Manidae > Manis > Manis javanica. The sequence goes on from NC_133159.1 coordinate 75,881,824, forward strand.
TCATGGAAGAGTTTGAGCCAAGACTGTCCACTAAGCTGTTCCAGAATTTCCGATTGACAGAAAGTGTGAGAAATACAAATGTTTATTGTTCTTTCATACCACTAAGTAGTGGGGTAGTTTGTTACGCAGCAGTAGAGAACAAACACACTCCCTGAGTTTTAGGAAAGCTCCCTAGAGAAGAAGGATCTGAGAAGCACTTGCATATTGAACATTGAATTGGAAGCAATGTTGTCCCGCACTTCTAAGTCACAATACAAGAGTGCCAACTCTAGGGGGAAATCAAATACAAAAAGGCACATTTCAGACCCATTGGCTTTTGATACTGTGTTCCATTTTTGGGTTAGAAATGTAGAGTTTCAAAAATGTGATCAGAGAGAGTGTAAGGGAGGTACCCATTTAATACACGGGAGAGAGGAGGAGCTCCACAGATGAAGGAAAGGCAGTCGTCTTGGCTATAATGATGGAGAGCGGTTAAACCCAGCAGTGGGCATGGCGACTGACGATCCTGTGAAAAGTGCAATGACTCAGCAAGGTTGTTTGCTAATAATTTATTTCCATCAAGAAAAGAAAACATCCTTGATAACGGTGCCAGTTCTCCACAAGCTACTTCACAGCAAATCTTTCTCTGGGAAAAGAGATAATTAACTCTTCCTGAAGTCTTTGCTCCCTAACTTCAGTAGTCATTAGGGCTCTTCACAAACATTCTCATTCTCTTCCTCCCTGACATATGCTGGGCTGTTCTTTCCCACCCACTTGAAGGTGCCACCATGTGGCTTATTTTGGCCAATGAAATGTGAGTGGGAGCTTTGAAAGTCAAGATGCATCACCATCTAATCATTTTCTCGTCATGGCAACCAGCGGCCTTTCCGCTAGTGGCTGCTCTGTCTGCCTGGGTCCTGGAGTGGGGACGACAGTGGTATGGAATAGAGCCTCCTGCTGACAGGAGCTGACAGGATAGAGATAGAATGAGTAAGACATAAATCTTCACATTTAAGTCACTGAAATTTTAGGGTTACTTGGAACCACAGCATCCTCTTGCCTATCCTGACTAAAATGTTATCAAAGAGCTGAAGTTCGTGTTCATCAGTCCTGCCTCTCTTCACATGCCTGCTCAGCCGCTACATATCAGACCCTTGCTGGGAGCCAGGTGCCTTCCATCTCGCAGTGCAGTACATTTTCATGATAGTCTTAAAGGCAAGTATTACTGACCCTAAGGTTTTGCCTCTCAGAGCCTGAGAAATGAAGTGACATGCCCCAGCTCACAGACAAGCAGCAGAGCTGGGATATGAATACAAAACCCATGCAAAAGTCACAAAGCTGTTTGGGGCCTCCCAGGGCTGATTATGAACTCAGGTAATTTTAGCCTGTTTGATAACTCAGCTGTGACCTCTTTCTGCATTAGTCACTTTTGTGTCCTCCCCTTTGTCTCTGCTTTTCTATTTTCTCCAAGAACCTGAGCTGTGGGAACCTTTCCCTCATCATGCTCCCCCACTTGGAGGTAATTGTCACCCTCCCATTTAATGGTGAGGAAATAAATACTTGGCATGCAGCCCCTGAATGGTATGCTAAGTATTTTATATACATTGCAATTTGGTTTAGTTGTTATATGAACCTCATAGCAGAAATATTCACTCCATTTTAAAAGTGGGAAACTGAAGCACAGCAGGTTATGTAAATTGTCTAAGGTCTTAGTTAATCATCATTGGTGGGTGGATTTCAAACCTGTGTCCACTTGACTCCAAATTTCTGGCCCTTTCTAGTGCCTTTCCCACAGGATGTTCCCTGCATCTAAATTCCTAAGGGGCAGAAATAAACACAGAATTAGAGAGGATTAAGACACCCTGCAGCCTGCTTGGCTGGGCTTGTCTCTACAAGAAGTAGCCCTTTGTCTGCAAAGATACAGAGATCCAGTCATCATGAAAGAACAGGCCCCTCTAAGCTCCTCAGGATAAATCCTCAGAAATAAGATAAGATGGAAATGGATATTTAATTTCCACCCTTTGATTTGCATATATGAAGTGCCCAATATGTATTTGGTCACACATTTACTTCTCCAGGGGCTTATCAAAGTCGGTAGCGGACAAGGGAGATCAGCAGAGCTTCTGGCTCCAAGGGGGGCTCCAGCTTTTGACTGGTCCTCCCATAGGCATTTCTGGCCTCTGCATTTTCCTGGCCGACTTTAACACTTTTTTGTTGTTGCACTGCCGTGAACTAGGTACAAACTTCTTAGCCCACAGCTCCAGCTCCACTCCTGTTTTACTTCTCTATAAATTAATTGCTCAGATCCCAGTAAGGAGTGAAAAGACATGTTCCTGGGTATTCGAGACTAAATATGTGAGCTGTTATTTACCCCACTCTTATGCTCAGCTGCCTAGTCTTGTCCATGCTGTGAAGGTTCTCCTTCTTTGCCTTATCTGTAACAAGGAGAGATTCCAGAGGCTGGACTGGAGGATTTCATGGGAGGCCGTCTAGTTCTAAGATCTTTTCAGTTAGATCAGTTTCAAGTTGCAGCCATATTGATGTTGATTTAACCATCACACTAGCCACTCATTCAGTCAGCATTCATTGAGGGCCTCACGCTGTGCCTGGGCCTCCTCTAGATGCTGGTCAGAGCAGTGAGGGAGACAGACAAGGTCCCTGCGCTCACCGAATTTGTATTTCGGTGTGCAGAAGGAGACAATAAACAAGTAGACAAGTGAACGTGGTCATTTCAGAGTGTGACCATCGCTGTGAATGAAATAAGCAAGGTCATATGACAGGGTATAAGAAGGAATGGGGTTTGTTACTTTAGGTAGGTGGTTATGAAAGGCTTCTCTGATAAGAGACTTTCAGAGCTAAGACTTGAGTGGGACAAGACTGGTAAAAAGCATTCTAAACAGAAGGAGCAGGAATTCTAAAACTCTCAGCCCAAAATAGGTTTGGGATGTTCAAAGAACAGAATAAAGTTGGGATGATTACTATTTATTGAGTGTTACTATGGGCCAGGCATTGTGCTATGTGCTTCCATATATTATCTCATTTTAATCAGTCATAATACCCTCAAAGGTAGACAGTATCTCCTACGTTACCTGTAACAGGTAGACCTTCAGTGCTGTTGGCACTTGGGATTCTCTCACCTCAATAGAAGTGGGTCTCCCATGGGACTATATGGAAATTTGTGACTAGCCTTTCTAGCATCTAGTGGGTAGGCACCAGGGAAAAGAGATATGCTTTAATAAGTGAGATGGCCCACACAACAAAGAACTGTCCCTCATCACACAGTGTTCTCAAATATCCCACCAGATCAAGGCTCATGTAGCTGAGAAACCTGTTTGTAGTCACCAAACCTAAGATCTAATTCCATTTTACATATACACATAAAGCTGTGAAATATGAGAAAAAATATATATTATAATAGATTACATATATATATATTAAATGTTCCTGGCACAGAATTCCTAAAACTCTTGTCATTTCTAAGTGATGGCACTAGGACCATCTTTTGTTCTAATATTTAGTCTTTGACCTTGGTTCCTGACACAGAGCCCTCAAACCCCTTATAATTTCCTGGGTGATGAGAGTATCTTTTGTTCCAATGTGGTGACTCTGGCTGTGCTCCTAGATGGCTTCAGGATGGGGGCTGGTCATCAGAAAGATCAAACCATGAATAGAAGCTTGGAACTTTCAGTTACATCCCACATCCTCTAGGAAGGGCAGAAGGACAAGGCATTGGGTTAATGATTCATCATACCTACATGTGAAGTCTCCATTTAAAAAAAATCCCCATCCTCAAGGGAGGAACAACCTCAGACAGGCACAGTCGCAGGGGGGCCATCAGGTGAGAAATTGGGGAACAACAGTGGTGAAGCTTAGAACCTCACCCCCGCCCCTGTGTTGAGAGAAAGCTTCTGCATCCATGGATGTTTTATTGCCCTTGTCTAGCTCGGATTAGCACATAGTCTACAGGCACACACCTGATCATCTACAATTGCTCTCTTACAACACTAAACTATGTTTTCTACCTTTATCTTCCATCTACCTACCACTTCAGCAGTTTATTAAAAATAAAAATAATAATAATAATAAAGGGAGAAATGTGGGATCCACATATAAATCAAGTATAAAAATCAAACGAATATTCATATTTGACCTGATTGTTTATAGTTCATAATGTGTGATCAAAACCGAAAGTTTCTGTGATGAATGCCCTTGTACTGTTCACCATGTAAGAACTTATTCACTATGTAAGAATTTGTTCACCATGTAAGAACTTGTTCATTATGCTTCAGAAGATTGGAGACTGAAGAGAACTAGGCTTGAGATGGATTAATGACTGTACATTGAGCATTGACCCCCCTATACAGAATTTTATTGTTGTTAATAACCATTTGATCAATAAATATGAGAGATGCCCTCTCAAAAAAAAAATCCCCAAAGCACAGTTTGGAGAGCTTCCAAGTTGGTGAACATATGGAGGTGCCACGTAGGGCAGTGTGCCCTGAGAGGGCATGGAAGAAGCTCCATGCCCCTTCTCACATACCTTGCACTATGTATCTCTTCATCTGGCTATTCATCAACATCCTTTATCATATCCTGTATTTGATATTAAATGGTAAACATAAGTAAGTATTTCTCTGAGCTCTATGAGCTGTTCTAGCAAATGTTCTAATCGAAGAAAGGGGTCCTTGGAACCTCTGATTTGTAGCCAAGTCAGAGAGAATTATGGGTAACTGGAGGACTTGCAATTGGCATCACAAGTTGGGGGCACTGTTGTGGGATGGAGCCTTAACCCATATGGGTCTGTGCTAACTTCAGTTAATATCAGAATTGAATTGAAATGCGGGACACCCAGGTGGTGGTGGAGAAATCTTTCATGTCAGAGAATTTAGGAATGCAGTCAGCAACTAAATGGAGGGGTGATCATACTTGTTTTATTTGGAACTTTATCAAGAATTGTTCACCATTTCAGAAAATCACAGTATCCAGTGCAATGCTTCTCATGGTATTTGAGTCACCAAAATGATACAACTGTATCAGTCTGCATTTGGAACTGTCAAGTGCAAATATGTAACATAGGAGATTTGACTCTGCACATAGGCTTAAAATCCAACCTTTTAAAATTAGCAGAGATGCATAAAATCCATTCTTTTATGTCTTAACTTTTTCATTCCAAATAAGTATAAGCAACTGACTACTTCAGTCTATCTTCTAATGTAACATGGTCCAAGCAAAGGATTCTAATACATATTAATTTATTTTTAATTACTCAACTTTTATTTCTCCTATACATTACAATTAAAACTTAGTGCTGAAAATCCAGTGTCCAAGAAAACCCCCCAGTCCCAGGCAAACCAAGACTGCTGGTCATCCTTGATAGTGTTATTTTTCCCTTAAATGATGTGTATGTAGGTTACACGATCTAAGAATTTAATTCCATGATGGCAAAGGAGGTGTTACAAAACATTTGTTGTAAGAAAAGAGTATTGGGTCTGATGGGGTGGAGAACCATTGCCTTAGAGAAAGCCCTGACTCATGCAGTAGTTTAAGAATAGGATCTGTTTCCATAGGCTGTCCAAAATGGGGAACACCCAGGGCTGAGTCCAGCCCTTCCTGCAAAGATAAGAGCTGCGCTTTCCAAACAGGCTACTGCGTTTGAGGTAGGGAGGTAAATCACAGGGCATTTGCCATCTATTTTCCTGGCACTGGCTGTCTCAAGCACACACATCTAAATTGATGCATATAATTATAATTTTTATTTTTGGAAAATTGTAGTACAAAAGTTTGTTTTTGCTGCCCTCCCACCTCTTTTTGACACTCCTATTCTTGTGCTCCCTATGTCTTCCTGTTGAAAACTTAGCCTCACACAGACTTAGATTCAGATCTGTGTTCTGACCTAACCATCTATGTCTAAGCTTCCTTCACTGTAAAATGAGGAAGATAATAATGTCTCTGCCTCACAGAGTTAATATTTAGAATAACTAGAAGAAATGGACTAATGTCACTCATTCTTAGCATGACACACAGTAGCTGTCTAATACATTTTATTTACCATTATTCCTAGGATTACCTAGCTCTGCACCTCCCAGTAGCAACTTGTGAACCAACTGACTTATTTCTCATTTCTTGCACCTCCTATCTTGCCAGTATCCCGGGTTTCATATGGTTAGCAGGAAAGCCTTTCCTTTAAGGAAGCAATTTATATTTAAGTGGGAGTAACTGACAGATCATCCTCTTAGCAGGCTGCCTGCATGTGGAAACTTATTATCCTCCCCCAGAGGATTGTGTGTGAGATATTTTGATATAAGAGGAAAGTAGTAGCAGGTTTTACTTTGATATAAGAGGAAAGTAGTAGTAGCCTGTTACCTAAATGCCCCCTGTTATAGGCTGAATTGTGTCCTCTCAAAATTCGAATGCTGAAGTCCTAATCCCTATACACCCCAGACTGTGATGGTATTTGTACATTGGGTCTCCAAAGTGGTAATAACACCTGGCACTCATTAATTCCCCTTTTCCCCGCGCCCTCTTCCTTTTTCTTGCCTTGAATCTAAACCTATGAACCGGTAGGGCAGCTGCCATCCTGTGACCATGGGGAGGAAGGCCACGTGTTAAGGATGTTGAATTGTAAAGCAAGGACCTGGTTCTTTCAAGGCCCAGTCAAGCTGCTTTTGGTCCTGCTTGAGCACTGTCTTAACTGTTCTGAGATGCTATTGAATCTCTCACTCTTAAGGGCTTCTGTGTGTTTTCCCCCATTGTTTTTATTTGCTGCTAAACACATCCTTAACTCCCTACCTCCCTGGTAACAAAAAGGAGGGGTCTGAGCATTTAAACCTTAGTTTTGAAGGACTGCAGGTACTTTCTGTATTCTGCTTCATGTCAGGAAGTTCCCAGTCTGGTTGGGAGGCTCGGGTATTGTCACAAATTCAAACTGAATTTAGACTGCTGTACTTGGGACCGCAGCGCCAGCTGCCTTTTGAAGTGACTTGATTTAAATACCTTGATTTAATTCATGTTAAAACAGGTAAAAAGTATTCAGGGAGTGTCTTCTCCCCAAAGTCTGAACACAATAAAAATGACACAGATTAACATTAAAAAAGATAGAGCTGAAGGAAAAATAGAAAAGGAAAAAAATGAAGAGAAGAAAAGGCAAGAGTACAAAGGGCAGTTTCAAGCAGCTGTCACACTACACTCCCTTTGTTGAGGTCAGGGTGAGCGGGCAAAATAGAGCCTCCTGAGGAGAGGGTTTCCTTGAGATAGAAAATTCCTCCACATGTCTCCCTTCCTCCAAACAGTACATCTTTTAATTACAAGGAGGTATTTACCAAACAGATTTTTCTAAGGCAATCACATTGCTCTGCAGTATAACTTCAAACGTATTTTCTTACTGAAAAAAATCTGAACTTTTGTTTATAAGTTTTCCCTTGGAACACAATCTCAAGAGTTTGTAAATCAAAACTGCTTGTTTACCTTTTCATACACTATTTTCTCTGACTCAGAAATTTTGCGCTTTATAAAGTTGATCTTCAAAGAGACAGAGTAGCCATCCGGATTCAGCAGCATGTACTCTGTGTGGCCTCCCTCCCCAGTTGAACTGGGGAGACCACAGTGAACTGAGTTTACTTGCTTGGCCAGATCCTTGGCTTGTAGGTAGAGGGGGAAGCAGGGCAGTGGCAAATCTGGAAATAAGACCAGCCACCTCCCACGGTGGGCTCCCAGCGACCTGCTTACTCCACCTTTTCTCTTTCTGCCCCCTCACAGGGGCCACTGCTTTGGGATAAGTCAGCAAAGATCACTGCAAGGTAGGAAGTGGAAAGGTTCCCTCAGTTTCAAGGAGCAAGGGAACACTGACGCCATCTAGGAAAGAGAGGATTTATCACAGATGTAAAACTGGAACCAGAGAGCTGATCAGGGGTCAAGGCAGCTCAAGGGACTGGCTGTCCCCTCGGATTCTTTCATGGTGTGTACCATCTCCCTTTTGTGATCTCTCTGCCTTTCTTCTATGATGTATCTCCTCTATTTTCCTCTCTTTCTTAACAGGCTGATTCTTCTATCCAAATGCCAGAAAGAGCTAGTCCAGATGACTTTGCTCATTCACATTGTCCTTCTGGGTAGAGTTCTCTGCCCAAGGCATCTTCAGGAGCCCTTAACTGGCTGAGGGACAGGCTGCCTCAGGCCAGGTGTCCACATTTAGTCCACTCAGTGGTCACCAATGCACTGACATCAGCCTGAATCAGTTTTCCTGGTCTGGGGGTTATGGACAGGACAGTTTATACTAGAAGTCACTGTTAGATAACAGTCTATGGGGCTTGAATTTGACTGAGTCCTTGTGCCATCACAGACCTACTTTGACTCTTCAGTACTCAGATTTCTTTTTTGTAAATAAGGGATAATCACGAAACCTATTTCACAGAGTTGTGGTGAGGCTTAAACAGGATAATGTATAGGTGAAAGGCCTTTGTAAACTGTTAAATATTATACTAATGGTATTATAATCAGAAAGTAATAACCTCAAGCCATTTTGACTCACTTGATCTCTCATCAAGGCCAGCCATTCATCTAGAAAGAGAGAAGTGTCAGGAAACAAGTGTTGGGTGGGGAGTGCTAGGGGCGGGAAATTCCTGCCGTCTTGAGTTAAGTGATGTACAGGGTTAGTTAATTAGGAGTCTTGCTCCTAAGGGTCTCACAAGGCTCTGGGTGCTGGATATGTGTGTGTGTGTGTGTGTGTGTGTGTGTGTGTGTGTGTGCGCGCGCGCGCGCGCACGCACACGTGTGTAAAATGAGTGCAGAGAATACAGGAACCCTCTTCCATCTGTTCTGAGCCTCTCCTCCCCTCTACTCATGGCCCCCTTTCATCACTAACTTCTCCAAATTTCTTTAAAGACAAAGAGAAAAGTAAACAGGAAATTTAAAAATCAGAGTTGGAAAGAGAGAGGTGACAGTAAATAGGCAGAAGTCATATGATACTGGGTGTGAGCTCCCCAGAAGGGCAGGGTGGTTCAGCCCGCAGGGCTAAACTGCTGGGGAATTTTGGCTCATAACTGAACATCCTGTAAAGCTGCTGGTAAATACCAAGCCCTTTGTATGGAAAGTGGGCCTGACCTTAGGTAGAGCTGCATCTGGGCAGCCCTGGGACTCCCTGACTCACTGCTGAGGTAGCTGAATGAGGGTGGGCCCTGCACCGAGTCCAGTGGCTTTGCTGCTGAGCTCACCAGGTGCCTCTGCAAGCACAGGAGGAAAGGGGAGAAGTGGCTGCAGATATAACTCTTTACAAGGCCCCTCCAGGCCCATTTGAGAAGGCTCAGGCTGCTCACATTTAGGTTGCCGCGTAAAAATGTACTGAAGCATACTGAAAAAATTAATGATTTATTCATAAAACAAAGTTTTTCCAAAACACACTGCAAACTACAATGTCTTGGTTTAGTAGAGACTATCTACTGAATTCTGCTGGCCAAGATGGGCCTGTGAAGGGCCACATGGTGTAGGAAGATTAAATAGGGAAATAGGACACATGGAAGCCTAGTTTTGATATGTCCCAGGAAGGGCAAGGAAGGGGAGATAGGGATGTGAAGAAAGAGATGACTCATTCTCCTCTCTAGTTAGCTAATTCCCTCATTGACTCTGGCAGATACAACTGCTGAACTCAAGTCCTGGGATCCTGCCTTTCTCCTTCCATGGCTTTTTGTTCTCTGTTAATTAGGACATTAGAGAAATTGTCATGATAATTACAGTGTCTAGACTAGGGGACTATGGGAAGCAGTGAGAGAATATGTAATTGTAGAGTTGAGACAACACAGAAAGGCGACAGGATTTTGAAAGTCTGCTGAGAACAATGCTACCCTGAGCTGTGTTTCTTGGGATTGCCCTGACATTGTCTGTTATGTAAGGGGAATCTTGGGTGTTTTGTCTGAGCATTTCGGGTTGTCAAAATTTTCATTTCCTCAGGAAGATTTCCAGGGATCTGCAGAGAAAGCTGTGATGCAGTGCTTTGGTTTCATCAATTTTACCCTTAGAACATGTCATAAAGGATGTCAGAGGTCTATGCTCTCAGAGTTTGTTACCCAGACTAAAATATATTGGCTGATTTTTTGGAGAGATAGGGCAAGTGATGCGGATGGAAACCTCCCATGTTGCCAGATTTGGTCCTCGTACTTCCCTTCCACAGATTCAGTGACACACTTTCTTCAGCACGTTGGTGGAAGAACAGAACAGAATGTTTTCCCTCCCAACATATAGTACATCCATGCTTACTGGTCTCCAGTTAACTAGAAATCCCCATTAATGAGCATTTTGCCACTTGGAGAGGACAAAATGATTGGTGTTCATAATAATAACAGAAAGGTTCTACGCCATTCCTAACTGCCTTGCACTTTTCCCAGTGGAAGTATCACTATTTTTTTTCTGCTAATTATGAATATTAAACTAGCTTATTGTAAAGATTCAATATTGAAAAATGGGAAAGGGAAGAATCTCTTGTAAATGTTTCATCACATACTTGAACCCCTTGCTAAACATTCAATAGACTAGTGTAGATTCTTTGTAAATTTTCATGTATATACATGTACATAAGTATATAAATATATACCATGCATATATATATAGAATATATATAAGTATATAGAATATATACAAGTATAAGAATATATAATATATACTGTCGAGTAACCTATCTTTCTACTTCAAATGTTGTAAACATCCATATCAAATGTATATATCTATCCTAACATTTTTAATGGCTATACAGTGTTCTATAGCATAGATTCATCATAACTGATGTGACTAAAATCTGTTAATGAATATTTAGGTTGCTTCCTGTTATTTTCTATTTTTATTAGTTCTTCAATAACATCTTAGCAATTCCCTAATTATTTTTAAGAAATAAACTGTATTATTGCTTCTTTTTAAAATTAACTTTATTGAAATATAGTTTATATTCAATAAAATGAACTCACTGAAAGTGTACAGGTCCATGAGTTTTGACAAAAGCATCTGTCCATATAACAGAAACTGCAATCAAGCTATAGAACGTTTCCATCACCTCAAGACATTTCCTCATGCTCCTTTCCATTCTTCCACCTCTGGCAACTGTTGCTCTACTTCCTGTTGTTATAGATTAGTTTACATTTTCTAGAACTTCATATAAGTGGAATTATATATATTTCTGAAACTGGCTTCTTTCCCTTAGCATAACGTTTTCCAAATTCATCCCTGTAATTGTTTGTATCAGTAGTTATTTTTATTGTTGAGTACTATTCCATTGCATGGATGTACCACCGTTTGTTTATCCGTTCACTTACTGATAAATATATGGATTGTGTCAAATGTTTGGCTGTTATAAATAAAGGTGCTATGAACGTTTGTGTAAAAGATTTTGTATAGACATGTTTTCATTGCTCTTAGATATGAACTTTAAAAGAAACTGCCAAACTATTTTTCAAAGTGATTATACCATTTTACATTCCTACCAGCAACGTAGCAAGGTTTCAGTATTTTTGCCAAGATTTGACTTGTCTCTCTAATTTTAGCCATTCTACTAGATGTATAATAGTATATCATATGGCTTTAATTTGTATTTCTCTGATGACTAATTGTGTCAAGCATCTTTTCATGAGCTGTTGGCCATTTGCATATCTCATTTTATGATGCATCTTTTGAAATATGTTGCCCATTAAAAAAAATTAGGTTGTCTTCTTATTACTGCATTGTAAGAGTTCTTTATATATTCTCAAATAAGCCCTTTGTCACATCTGCATTGCAAATTATTTTCTTCCTGTCTGTGGCTTGCTTTTTCATTTTCTTAATGGTGTTTTCTAAAGAACGAAGGTTTTTAATTTTAATAAAGACAAGAGTAATTTTTTTGAAACATCAAAAAATGAAAGTAAAAAGAGATTTAAAAATGGTTAGTGTAGATTCTATATTAAGTGCATACAATATTTCAATTCCTTGGAAGAAACTAACTTTGTGTTAATTAGCATATTGGACTAATCAAAACACCCCCTTTTCTTATTGCCTGGGGTAACAGAATTTGCCAATACTGCCTTGAGTGACAGAATATTTTTGTGTCCTCATGCAGTGATTCTGAAATTTAAATGCCATCTTAAACCTTTTTTCTTAAAAGAAAAAGTGACTTAATTGGGAAATGAAGAGAAAAAGGAATCAGATTTCTATTGACCATTTGTATCGGAATATTTTTTCCCCAAATGAGTAATTCAGAAAATTCTGTCGAGAGTAATATATGAAAACATATACTGAATACTTACTAGATATCAGTCACTGTGCTAAATGGGTTATTTCATGTAATCCTCACAACAGGGACCCTATGATTGATTGGTCACCATTTTATCCCATTTATAGATAAAGAAACTGTTCAAGTTCACTCAACTTACTGTAGATCTAGGACCCAAGTCCCAGATGTGTATTTGCCTATATTTTTGACTTCACTCATTCTGTGAGTTTCCTTTGGTGCATTAAAATAAATGTATTATAGGTCAATCACACAATGTAATTTAGCAATGTACTAAATTGTTGCACCCTGAAATTACCACCCAATTCATATTTTGATTTCCCAAGATGTCCCCCAATGTTTTAACACTCATATTTAACATTTTATATGGAACATGTTAGTACTAGTGCTCTAATGACTGGATATTGCATCTCGACCATATGTTCCTGAATTTTTTTTTTTTTTTTAACATATGTTCCTGATTTTTGAATATGGCTGCACCATCATCCTTATTTAAGCATTGGTTGGCTTTGAGGTTAAACCATTTTTAGATTTTCAAATCATTTCATCCTCAAGAAGAATTGTTTTAAAATGGGGACTTCAAAATAGAATAAAAAAAAATAAAATAAAATGGGGACTTCTACACTAATCAAGACAATTTGGTACTGGCACAAGAACAGACCCATAGATCAATGGAATAGAATAGAGAGTCCCGACATAAACCCACACACATATATAGCCAATTAATATATGATAAAGGAGCCATGGACATACAATGGGGAAATGACAGGCTCTTCAACAGCTGGTGTTGGCAAAACTGGACAGCTTCATGTACGAGAATGAAACTGGATCATTGTCTAACCCCATACACAAAAGTAAATTTGAAATGGATCAAAGACCTGAATGTAAGTCATGAAACCATAAAACTCTTAGAAAAAAACATAGGCAAAAATCTCTTGGACATAAACATGAGTGACTTCTTCATGAACATATAACCCTGAGCAAGGGACACAAAAGCAAAAATGAACAAGTGGGACTATATCAAGCTGAAAAGCTTCTATACAGCAAAGGACATCACCAAGAGAACAAAAAAGCATCCTACAGTATGGGAGAATATATTCATAAATGACAGATCTGATAAAGTGTTGACATCCAAAATGTATAAAGAGCTCATGCACCTCAACAACCAAAAAGCAAATAACCCAATCAAAAAGTGAGCAGAAGATCTGAACAGACACTTCTCCGAAGAGGAAATTCAGACGGCCAACAGGCACATGAAAGGGTGCTCCATATTGCTAATCATCAGGGAAATGCAAATTAAAACCACAATGAGATATCACCTCACACTAGTTAGGATGGTCAACATCCAAAAGACAAACAACATCAAATGTTGGGGAGGATGTGGAGAAAGGGGAACCTTTCTGTACTGCTGGTGGGAATGTAAAATAGTTCAACCATTGTGGAAAGCAGTATGGAGGTTCCTCAAAAACGTAAAAATAGAAATACCATTTGACCCAGGAATTCCACTCCTAGGAATTTACCTGAAGAAACAAAGATCCCAGATTCAAAAAGACATATGCGTCCCTGTGTTTATTGCAGCACTATTTGTAATAGCCAAGACATGGAAACAACCTAGGTGTCCATCAATAGATGAATGGATAAAGAAGAGGTGGTACATATACAGAATGGAATATTATTCAGCTGTAAGAAGAAAACAAATCCTACCATTTGCAGCAACATGGATGGAGCTAGATGGTATTATGCTTAGTGAAATAAGCCAGGTGGAGAAAGACAAGTGCCATATCATTTCACTCATTTGTGGAGTATAACAACAAAGCGAAAACTGAAGGTACACAACAGCAGCAGACACACAGACTCCAAGAAGGGACGAGCGGTTACCAAAGGGTAAGGTGGTGGGGAGGAGGGGCAGAAAGAGAGGGAGAAGGGGATAAAGGGGTATTATGATTAGCACACATAATTTAGGTGGAGCTTGGGGAAGGCAGTATAGCACAGAGAACACAAGTAGTGACTTTATAGCATCTCACTACGCTGATGGACAGTGACTGTAATGGCGTATGTGGAGGTACTTGATAATACGGATGAATGTAATTACCACAATGTTGTTCGTGTGAAACTTTCATAAGATTGTATATCAATGATACTTTAATAAAAAAAAAAGGGCATGCCAATCTTACATAACATTAATAGTTTTCCTAGCAAATACATTTATTTTTATTTTTTTTATTTTGGTATCATTAATCTACAATTACAGAAAGAACATTATGTTTACTAGGTTCCCCCCTTTACCAAGTCCTCACATACCCCTTCACAGTCACTGTCCATCTGCGTAGTAAGATGCTGTAAAATCACTACTTGTCTTCTCTGTGTTGCGCAGCCCTCCCCGTGTCCCCCACGCACTATACATGCTAATCGTAATGCCCTCTTTCTTTTTCCCCGCCCTTATCCTTCCCTTCCCACCCATCGTTCCCAGTCCCTTTCCCTTTAGTAACTGTTAGTCCATTCTTGGGTTCTGTGATTCTGCTGCTGTTTTGTTACTTCAGTTTTCCTTTGTTCTTATACTCCACATATGAGTGAAATCATTTGGTACTTGTCCTTCTCCGCTTGGCTTATTTCACTGAGCATAATACCCTCTAGCTCCATCCGTGTTGTTGCGAATGGTAGGATCTGCTTTTTTCTTATGGCTGTGTAATATTCCATTGTGTACATGTACCACATCTTTATCCAGTCATCTACTGATGGACATTTAGGTTGCTTCCAGCAAATACATTTTTAAAAGAGGAAAAAAAAGAAAATTAAATGGGGACTTCATTTTTGAACTCACATTTGCCAATATACTTAAGTAAAAAATTAGAAGATTATAGTATGAACTTTCTAACTGTCTGGCAAGGTACAGCTCAAAAGACAAGACTTTTGAAGGATGGAGAGAACTTGCCAAGGAGATGAGGGCTGTCCCTCATCACTAAGACATCTGGCTGAGTTGCAGCTGTCCTATGTCATTTTCAGATAAAGTAAAGAGAAGTAGTGGGGGCATGCAGAGGTGAGGCCTCAGAGGAGCTCAGAGCTGGCTCCTGGGAAGGCACCGGGCACTGGCCACATGGAAATCGCAGGATAGTGATAGTATATTAGTACTGTGGTTTTTGATGGTGGAATAGGGCTTTGTTATTAGGTTCTCCATTTACATCCCCCAGAGGTACACTACCAGTTGCTCTAGGGGAACATGTCTGAGTAGAGTTACAGAAGACAACTGCAGGACACAATATAGGACCTTTTCCTCATTACTCTGTGTTTTAAAAATTAAATAAACAGTCAAATGTACTGTGAACATTTTTCTTCCTCCTCTTAAGTTTCCTGAAGGAAAAAACAACAAAGATATTAAAGGGTATGGAAAAAAATTTATTTTGCCTCATATTAATTACTGAACTAAACATAAGATTATGACTTTCTTCCCTTAGTAATTTGTATCACTGGGAATATTTAGGTGATAAGAAAACTGGAGAGACTCTAAGTCTGTACTAGAGGATGGTATATTAGGCACATCTACTACCTGCTGGGGGAGCCATCGCTGACTCCTAGGGCCTGGCCACATATTTTGTCAGAATAACTAGAGCCAGACCATGCTGTCTGTGGTCTCCCTCTCCCAGGTAGGTAAGGGAGTGGGTGAAGGGAGAAGAGTTATGTCCTCAGAGTAAGTTCTGTTCACTGATCCCAGCCAAGGAAGTAGCTTCCTGGAAAAAACAGGGACAGACTCCTTCCCAACCACAGTTCTCTTCTCCTACTCCATCCTGCGGTTCTTCCTTCCTTCTGTTTTAGAGTTCCTGGAAAGGATGTGGTTGGAGGGGAAGAGCTTGTAGAGAAGCAAGAGGAAAATAGCTATTCAAGACTCAGGGTGAGGTGTGTGTCAGAAAGCTCCTCGAGCTAGCCTGCTCATTTTCCAGTCTTACTGCTTGCACTTATCAGCTGAGTGATCTTGGATAAGAACCTTCACCTCATTAAGGCTGCTTGCACTCATCTGAGGAGTCAGGATTTAGATTAGAGCTAGACTCGCTCCAAAAGCCTTTCAGGACCTCACATCATGACTGAGATTCCTGTAGCACCACCTGCTTCGTCCACGGCAATGCAAAGTAGCCTGTGCTTTTGTGGGGTCTGTTAGAAAACATCCAGGTGCCTTTCTTTCAGAGCAACTCATTTTCCTACAATCATGTGTTTCTTTAAAAATAAGTAAGAGAATTGGATCCAAACTAAGTAAGAGAATAATATGCTACTAGAGATACGTGGTGGCAAGGAAGGCCATTGGTTAAATGCACTATTTACTTCTCCTTGAGAAGGACCTATCGGAGTCTGACTCCATGTGGCTTTCCTTTGAGCCAGATCTCAGCTGGTGCACTCTTAGTGAGGAGGAGGAGGAGGCTGTATGAAAAGTGAATTAAGCTTCTCTTTCAAGGCACTAAGGTGCGCTTATCTGCACTTACCTCCCCCCATGACTCTGCTGGAGAAAAGTAAGTAGGCAAAAAAAAAAAAAAAGGATATGACAGGAAAGGCTAGAGATTTCAACAAATTTCTAAAGGAAAAGTGAAAGGGGAGGGTTAATGGTTGATGGTTGAACTGGGCAGATAATGTCACAGACTAGAATACACAAGATAAAATGACAACTAGGAAATTGAGAAAAAATAAATTCTGAACAATAAAGTCACAGACCACACATGAAGCAAACAACAGCCAGGCCTGAATATAAGCAGTTAACAGAGTGTAAGAAACAGTAATTCATTTGATTCTGATGCTAAAAAAAGCCTCATTTGAGAGTCTCAGGGATTATGACACTGAATGCATGGAAAATGTCACCTTTAGCATATTAACATTGAACAATATTTATATTGTTCATAATAAAGCATATGGAGTATATTGGCTTGTTGCCATTATTTTTATATACTAATAAACTTAATTTTTAGAAGTTTCGGATTTACAGAAAAAATTGTAAAGGTAATACAGAGAGTTTTATCTTACATAAGTAATGTCCATTTGTTATAATTAATGAATGAGTATCGATACATTATTATTAACTGAAGCCCACACTTTATCAGCTTTCTATAGTTTCTACCTAATGTCTTCTTTTATCCCAAGACCACATGACATTTAGTCATCCTGACACCTTAGACTCTTCTTGGCTGTAACAGTTTCTTAGACTTTCATTGTTTTTGGTGTCCTTGAAGGATATGAGGAGTACTGGTCTGGTGTTTTGTAGGCATTCGCCATTTGTCTGATGTGTTTCTTATGATTATATTGGGGTTATAGGTTTTGCAGGGAAGACCACAGAGGGCAAGTGCCATTTTTGTCAAAGCAAATCAAGTGTACATACAATCAACATGACTTAGCCCTCTTCCCGACCTTGATAATCTGGTTGAGGTGTTGTTTGTCAGATTTCTTCAATGTGAAGTTACTCCTGCCTCCACCTTTTCATATTGTACAGAAGGAAGTATATAACCTTTTAATTTCTAAAGTCAACTTATAAAGTAGGAAAGAATTTTTTATGGTAGCAGTATAGAATGAATATATTAACAGTTTTGTTGGTGGTAAAATGTTGCTGACAAAAATGAAAGGGAGAGGAAAAGTGGAAGAATGGAAAGGGGAGTCAATCCCTTCATTTTATAGAATAGGAAATACAGATACTGTTAAAAAGAAGTAGAAATTTGAGTCCTTATTGAAAAACATTGATTTTTGGTTCCAATAGAGGAAATAAAACACTATCATTGCTATTAAACATTGGGAAGGACAGGGTAGTGTGAGATACATGCTTATTTTTATACCGTGGAATCAACTGATATTGGCTGCAGTTGGTAATCCAAGAAGAGAGATATAATGAGTTAAGTGGAAATAAACACTAAATGGTCTCACCCCACATAAAACCAATTTTCCTTTGGTAGTGGGGACTGGAATTAAGCAAGGAGAAGAGGAAAGGCTGTTGCCTTTCACTGGAAGTTCTTTTATACTATTTAATTTATTACCATGAGCACAAATCATTTGCTTTAACCAAAGATGATGTGTCGGATGGTGCCTGGATTCATCCTGGACCACCTAGTATGATCCCTTTTGTGTAGAACCCGCCGTCAGTGAGTCTAGCAAAACAGCCAACTACCTAAACTTCCTTCACACAAACTGTACTACCATGGGCTGTTTTGTTGAGGCAGGAACCTCACTTCTGAGAGAGTAAAGGAATAATCTTCTTAGGTCTTTGATTTGTAGGAAAGGCATTAAAAAAAAAAAACAACTCCTTTTGTTTCTCTTGGAAGAAGGATTAGGAAGATTTCAGTTGCAAGAGAGAAACTGGCCAAAAGATGCATCAACCATCTCTGGTTGAAAAGTATTGGCAGTCAGTGGAAATCCTCTGTGTGTTTCCTGTGTTTAGCATTTATAAAACATGTTTCAGTTTAAAAGCCCTTTACTGTCATTAGCTAATTACCTCCCAAGGGCTGCAGGGTAGTTAGAGGGAATATTGGAACCAAGTCAGCTTTCAGAACTGTGAGACATATATGTGTCTGTACCAGCCCTGATTCAGGGTGTAGTTGTTACACCATTTCCCACACATGGACATTGATTGGTTAATGTGTGGCTATTCAATCTCTAACATTCTTTTTCAAGATGCAACATTTTCTCAGGAAGTACAAGTTGCTGAAACAGAAAACTTATTCCAGGTAGCATCTCTTGTAAGTGTCTTGAAAATCAACATTGGTCAGTTTTAGGTTCATCATTAAATCAGGATCTCCAAAGTGAGGCCTGAATACTGGCTCTTACTAAAAGAGCCCTGGATGATTTTAGAGCCAGGCTTGAGAACCGCTGATTAAAATGGTCAATAGATGATTCCCCCAGCAGTAGCTATTTCTACAAAGATAATAAAATACAGTTATGTGGCTAAGGATAACTTTGTATCAACACTAATTGTTAATAAATATTACATCTTGTTTTGTATTAAATATATATTTTATGTTATGAAAATGCTCAAGAAATTTGCAGAATACAAGAGTAAATGTGCAATGCCTAAATGTATATAAAGTGTCATCACAAAAAGAATCATTGTTTACGTTTTAGAATTTTATTACCATTTTATCTGTATGCTTTGTCTTTAAAAAATATTGACATTGCTGTTATCAGATTCCATATACAATTTTGAGTTTTGCTTTTCAAATTCACCATTATAATAAACATTTTCCATCATTCCAGGTTTTAAAAGTCACCTCTGAAAATGAAATCTAGTAAAATGAGGCAAACAGGGAAATTTATATCCACAATTGAACCCAAACAGAAATTCAGAACCCTGTAAAGCACAAGCCCATAGGAATATTCTATACTCTGTGTTCATTTAGCACATGTCAGACCAGCAGGAACTGGAACATGTGCTCAATTTCTGTAGTCAAATCTTGGCTATACTTGGTGTGTGGTGCCCTCTGCTGGCTCTTCTGGGATTGTGGATTTTTCTGTTTATAAGCTGCGTGTTGGGTAGACTCTAAATGAGGGGTTTGATGTGTATTCTACTTCATAGGCCTTGTGATATTCCAGCAGAAGAACCTGACTCCTTGTAGATCCGTGTCCTTCTCTATCTAGGAAACACATCCTCTTCAGTAAAGTGTGCGGCTTAGGGAGATACACAGGCGGCAGGGTCAGCAAGAAAGAGCATACCTTTCCAGCAGGGCTGATCCACCAGATCAGTTCTGACAATCAGTGGGGTTGACAGACGTCACAGTTTGCTCTCAGTTTACGTAGGAAACTAAAACTTATGATGGACTATAACAGATTCATACGATAAAATGAGTGGCAATAATTCAGAGGTTTAATTGAGCCCCTATAAGGGAAAAAGTCTCATTTTTTGAAATGTATACTTAATATAATATGTACCTGAGACAGGGACCGTGGATGTAGTCAGAGTAGGGTAAGGGCCTCCGGAGGGGGCAGGGCGGGATATTTGCAGTCACAGCAATGTAACTACATGCAAGGAAATCCCCCCTGCTAAAACTCTAATGTTAAACATTGAGCTCTAGAATCATTCTTCAGTAAAATCAGTTAATGTTCCCCAGATAAAGAAGAGTAGCTCATGTTTTATTATGCTAACCATTTATAATCATGTGTAAGGTTCTCTTTAGCATACTAAAAGGCCCAGGCCTATGTGCTGTCTTCCTCCTTCATATCTGATGAAGTGATTTTGCAAACTGGGCAACTAATTTAGCAAGTAAGCCTAGGCATAAACAAAACAGTAAAAGGCAGGAAGGATTCCACCTTAAATATAAGATTGCATTTTAATACCCAAGAAGTTAAGACGTTAGAAATTCTTAACTTACTTTTTAGCAAACAATACCCCTGCCCACCTTGGGGGCTGAGCAGGTGGTGGCCTTGTTTCATATGCTCCCAGACCAAGATGCTGGTATCTCAGGAAGAAATCATCAGAGGAAGTTACTTGTGTTAAGTTAATTCTAAATACTCAGAGACCACTTAACAAGTCCACACCCCTAAGTTTTTTTCATGTTCTCTAAAATCCTCAGCTGCCTATAAAACCCCCTAGACAACGCACCACTACTGACTCTCTTGTCGCCTCCTGGCGTGAGCCGGCAGCTCTTTCCTTTCACTTTATCTCTAAATAAAAGCCTGTACCTTGCTCTACTACCTTGACTGTGAAGCTCATTCTTCGGCTCTGCAAACAAGAACCCGGCGTCAGACCTATGAAAGAAAGGTAACTATTACATTTTTATAGCACTTTTGCCTTTGGAATTTTACTTTGCTTTTGGGGAAAGAAATGCATATGAACTAATCATTTTTTTCTAGTCCGAGGAACAAACGTCTAAAGCACAGAACGGAAGTAGGGAATCTCTGAAGTATTCATGATCACTTATTTTAGTATGTAGTCTCTTTGCATGCGAGTATGCAAGATGATTAGCAAAGATTAGCAAAGCCCCCCAGCTTTTTTTAAAATTTGAGGACCCTGATGCTAATATTAGGCCTACAAGCTTGGCCCTACACATCAACAGACCTAGGGATGACTATACAATATTTATCATGAATATGGAACCAGCAATTGCTGGTGTGCGGTCTTCATGAATAACTTAACTTTCTTTTTACTTTTCTTCATTTGGAAAGGATATGACCCACCTTTTTGTAAGAATTAGAAGTCAGGCATGTAGAATGTCCATCAACATTCCTGGAACACAATAGTTGCTCAGTAGAGCACTTATGCTTCAAAATAATTGTAGGATGTTGTGGTTTTGTGCAGATGAAGCTCTGGGCACCCAATTTTGGTCTGATTTAGTCTTTTCTTCAGTGGGGGTTTGTCCTTCTCTTCCCCTCTTTATATATAGTGACAATGTGCTCCATACAAGCCATAGGAAGGTGTACAAAGAAGGGTCTCCACACCCGTAAGGTAAGAACGAAGAGTTCAACAAGGATATAATTAACTAACTCATTAATTACAACAAGAATCGAAATGTGGTAATGCAATTAAGATAACATAGAGGGAAGGGGATTTTGACTGTGAGCTTAGGGAGAAGTTTTAAAAAGAAGCAACACTAATGTTGAACCTTGAAGAACAGCAGAGGAAGAGAGGAAACACAACAGAAGCAGCCAGAACAAGACGAGCAAAGGCACAGAGATGTGAAAATGCTCAGCCTGTTTGGGTAACGGCAGATGGTCTTGTGCTGTTTGGGCAGAAGGTCTGTGGGCAGAGGATTAGGAGATGAAGAACAAAGGTCCCTGGGTCCTCAGGGAATCCACTCACCTAGCTCTTCTAAAGTTCTGGGGAGTGGGATGGCAGGGCTGCTCTCACAAGTCCCTGAGGACCAGGGCTTAGGTGGGGCCTCTCATTTCCTCCTGTTCCTGGCATCTTTCTTTTGTCCTCAGCCCTGATTCAGGTAGCATCTCTTTTAGCCTGTGCACTTAAAAAACCTCATTCTCTTATTTTCAAATAGACTTTGCTGGTTGGGCATTTCTTTACCTGCCTCCTACTGTGAAATATATCAAAGATGAAATGGCTTAAGACTTGGTGCAGAACACTGCCCTTCAGGGTAGAAATATGAGCCTAACAAAGTGGGGACAGGCCAGGAAGCCTGGCTACATTCTGAGGGGCAGGAAAGAGATAACAGTGAAAGAAGAAAATGATATTTGGCACAGAATTGGTGCTCAATCAATACTTGTTCAATAAATGAATGATGGCTTGATGGACTTAAGGTGTTGGTACCTGCATCTGTAAGAACACCTGCTATTTGGGAGAGGAAGGAAGGGGCTAAGAGATCTGTGTATCTGGCACCAAAGGCACTGAGGCCAGGTTTCTTCTGGAGTTAGGAGTTCCTCGTCTGGCAGTTTTCATTTTCAGGGGAAAAAGAAGTGTGTGTGTGTGTGTGTGCACATGACACACAAATATAAATAGTGACCCAGTATTTGTTTCCTTCTACTCATGCCAAGACCTGAAGACCTCAGGTTACCAAATCTTTCCTTTGCCCTGAGGACAAGATAAAAGGAAGACTTAAAAACACATCAAGGAGAGCTCAGTTTTACTTGGTAACATATGTGCTTGGCACTTACAAAAAAAAAAAAAGACTTGGTTCTATAATCGCCAAGGGCTTTTAACATGTGGAGACATAAAGCCAGAGTATTTCATGCAGGGGTGACACTGATACACAAAGGTCAGCCTGGGGAACTCAGAGGAGGACCTTTCGGTGAGCCCAGGGCCTTGCTACTCAGGTGTATTTTTCCTACCGGCAGCAGTATCTCCTGGAAACTCATGAGAAATACAGACTCTGACCGCAACCCAGACTCTGACTGAATGTGAGTCTGAGTTTTAATGAGATCCCTAGGTAAATCATACACACAATTACTATTTCAGAATTACTGGCCTAGGGGTGGGGGTGGGACGTGGAAGTGTTTTTTAGAGGAAGTAAATCCTTTGCTGTGTTTTGAGGATGAGTAGGGTTAATAACGTAGTTTTCCAAGCAGAGAGAAAGACATAAGCAAAAGTTCAGTGGCATGAAAAAAAGAGGGAACTGCAAGTAGCTTAAAATTGCTGATCAAAAAGGAGAGGGGAAGAGGGAGAAATGAAATGTAGGAAGATGGCAGGTTAGGCAGTGCAGGATCCTACTCCACTCTAAGGCGGGATCCTTAGATCCTAAGGAGGTATGCCTTGATCTAATTCATGATAGAGATGCATGATGACATGTTCAGATTTGATTTTAGAGCACTGCAGCCCTGAGGAGCCTGGCAGTTGAAAGACTTCAGTATGGATTGGGGGTGGGAGGGTGGGAGAAGGCTGAGTCTTCACAGGATGAGTCGCTGGCTCCTGACTGGGATTAGTGAGTGGTTGCTCATGATGGCACTAACAGACATGAAAGAATAAAGGAGGATGAGCAGGTTTGAGGAAGGAAATTATGAGTTCAGTTTTCAACATGCTCAGCTCAGGTGAACAGACAACATTTATAGGAGGGAAAAAAAAGGAGTAAACAAGAACAGGGTGGAGAATTGGGTGACTCAGTCAGGTGGAGAAGGAAAGTGATGAGGAAGAAACAATGCCCTGCCCAGATCTGGGGCTATAGTAATGCACACAGCATATTTTGAGTTTTTCCTCCAGTTGTATTTCCAGAGGCTGCCTTCTTGGAACTTGGTTCCAGCAACTAGCTGGACCCTAAGGAGGAGCAAATGGTTTGATTCATGATTTCCTATCCTATGATCAGCTTGTTACTGACATAATTTGTTCTATGAAAAAAAAGTTTTTTTTTAAATTCTAGAGATCAAAATGCTCCAGGGTCAGGATGACCAAGCAGTTGTCTTTTTCCATATTGCCTTGCGAGTCAATAACTTTGCCCACTGTCCCCAACACTATTTCCAAAGAGGCAATAATACAAAGCCAATTTCGGGGATGGGGGGTTGAGGGGCAGGGCGTGGTCCTGCAAGTTTTGGACTTCTGCCACAAATCTTCTTTGTGAACTTTTACAACGTTTTTATTTCGTACCTCAAAGTCTGGAACTTGATAATAGCCTGTCTTGGATCACTCCCATAATTGTATCCTTTTTAGCAATCGGTTCTCCTCTGCTCAGAGTTCAGAAAAACTTCTGGGACTTTGGCGTCTACAGGGCAGAAGTCCCTAAGTATTTTAATTTTCTGATCAGTCATCATCGGCCAAAAAAAAGCAGAAGGTCGGCACGTGGTTTATTAGCTTGGGCAGGAGGAAGGTATTCCAACCAGATCCTTTCGGTCTTGCCAGGATCAAAAATGGCGGGCCGCAGCCAGCCTTTCCAGGAGACGCAGCTGGCTTTTCAGAAACCCCAGCCAGTGTCGGCACTCCTTTCTTCCTTCACCTTCCTTCCTTCACGGAGACTCCAGAAGGGTCAGCATCCGCGAGCTTGACAGCGGACCTGCTTCCCGCCCCCACTCGAGGGCCCGCCCACCAACCCTCGCCAGCCAATCGCAGGCTGCGCTGCGGCGGCCGAGCGCCGACCGGCTCCGCCCCCCAGCCTCACCGTGGCCTGCGGCTCCCGGGCCGGCAGCGCTGCTCTTGGTCTCAAGGACTGGCGGTGTGGAGCCGCGCGTCGCGGCGCTCGCCTCCGGCCACAGCTTAGCCCAGCGCCGCCGAGCCGTGGGCCCGAGCCTTCAACATGGACTTCGAGGACGGTAAGCGCAGCTTCTGGCCGGGTGCCGCGGCTAGCGGGAGGCGGGGTGGCCGCCCCGGGGGTCTGTTTACCGTCTCAAGATGGCCGTTGCGGGCTTTGTTCTGCGGGCCCGGAGGCCGCCCGCCCGCCCGCCGCGGGCCCGGCGCTCGGAGTCGGCCTCTGGGGGCCCGCTGCCCGGATCCCGGCGCCCGGGACCTGGCGTTCCGTGCCTGCCCGGTGCGGAGGAGGACGCTCCCGGCCCGCGGCGGCCTCCCTTCTCGGGCCCTGGACTAGCGCCGGCCCGGTGCGTGGAAATCGCCCCGGCGCTTCCAGTTCCCCGTCTCGGGCAAAGGGGCAGGTGGAGCCTCCGCCGCCTGGCCTCGCCTTCGCCCCACGGGGCGGCGACCCAGCTCGTCCTTTTAGCAAAGCCTCAGTCCCCGCTTCCTTCTTGCCAGGTACAGTTTTCAGAGGCTTGTTCACAGCGATGTTCCTGGTTGTCTCCGTTTAAGTTGAGTTTAAAGGGCGTGTGTAAGCGCTAAGTATGGGTAGAGTCTATACAGAATGGAAAGTAAGGTATTTCTGGTTGGAAAACCTAGGGTGTTTATCCACCCAAATGACCTGACCCTTAATTCCTAATTAGAAATACTTATGTGAACCCAAGTATTTTTCTTCGGATTGTGTATGAATGGGACTTAAATTATCAGAATTCTGGCGCAGTATCACATGCCCTTCAAATTCAGACCTATACACAGACGCCTGGGTGGGTTTACTGTTTAGATAAACTGCATTTTAGCAATACCTTTCAGTTGTCTCTCACACCAGTTCTTTACACCATTTCCACAGGGTCACAAAGTAAAATTAATTTGGTCTTCACCTTGTCTTCAAATTTCTTCAAATTTGTCTTATAATTCCATATAAACCAACTTTTATAGGAATTGGTGTCAAGATACGTTAAATAAGGGCTTGAATGATTAAACTGGATTTCATCCTGAGTAACCAGACATTTCTAAATAAAACCAGTTCAGTTAAAAACTGACTAGTTGTGAGCTTCTAAGCCAACCAGAAAATTATCTTTAATATTAAATGTGGAGTGATTTCATCATGTAAATGATCTCAGCATGTTAGTCTGACTTAATGAACTACTGAGCTTTGATTTGATTTTGTATCACAAAGAGTTAAGGTTGCCAAATCTAAGTGTGTGAAGGTGGATTGAAATACTCCTTTTGTGGACACTTTTAAGTTACTTTGAAATAGGAAGTTATTAACAGTAGCGCACTCTGGTGTTTTTGTTTGTTTTAGTTGGAATTTGACTCATTTTGATGTGGATACTGTTAAATTTTGTTTATTTGAAGGGCCAGAATTGGGAATGAAATTAAAAAAATACTGCTCTGTTTTCTTGCCAAAGTTTGATGACAGTACCAATGCTCAGTCTAGCAGAAGCTACTCAAGTAGGGGAAGGGAGCCATGAGAATGGTCCCCTTTCCTCATAAGGGAATCCAGTTTCTGTAGAGAATTGTAAAACAATAATAAAACATAGTCTGTCTGCTTTTTATTATCATCATATGCCTACAATTCTAAACAGTGTCAGTGATAAAATTCTAAACCATGTCAGTGATAAAATACTTTCTCTCTCCTGCTCCCTCCTCACCCGCCCGCACCACTATATTTGACAAACTGTGTATCTTAATCTAATCCTGTGTATTATAGCTGGATTCTGTTGTATCCAAATTAAATTCCTTTCTTTCAGTATTTATTAGTAAAATTAACTAAAGGATTTAACAATTGCCAAATTAGTTTTGACAGGAAAATTGCCAGTAATGTTTTTCTGTGATAACACATCCTAGATATACATAGCACACACCGATACAGCCATAAGCATTTCTCAAGTAAGATCTTGAGATCTTTATAAAGACAATATCAACTTTGAAATAATTATATATCACATAATATCAATTTTCAGATGTCTCTGCTTTTTGCATTAGTTGATACATAATTTAATCTGTCTGCCTTTCTTGTTGTCATTCCATATAAGCCAGTACTGGAGCTCCTCTTTCAGCTTTTATTATGTATCAGGTGTTATAAGTTGATTTTTATGTTACCATAATTTCAATGAAAAACCTGCTATTTGGGGAGATAGTGACAAGAAAGAGAAATATGTTATCCCAGATGAAATATTCATAATTGTATATACCTATTTTTACAGATAATTAATGGCATTTAAAAATATGTATTTGTTTTGAATAGATGCGTGTATAATTTCAGATTTTTGCTAATATTGCACTAATTCCTTTCTGTTAAATGTGTCTTCATAGATTATACACACTCTGCTTGCAGAAATACTTATCAGGGCTTTAATGGTGAGTATCCTCTTTCGTTTGCTCTTAACTACATTAAAGGAATACATTTCAGTTTTTCTTTGTGTACACATAAAGTAACAATGTAAAAAGCTAGCAGCAGTCATTGTTTTGTTTATTAATGTATCACTTCTAAGTGTTAAACTATATGTAATACAGGAATTAGGGAATTTGGGATCAGAGTAAATTAGGGCTATTCAGATAAGTTTGGCTCTTTGTTTTATTGGAATTATGACTCCTTTAATTTATTCCAAAGGACCCTAACTACATTCTAAGTGATGAGTTACAAGAAAACTAGCTAAGTTACTGTTGTTGAAATAGAGGCTTTCATATTGAGTAAAGTGGATTAAGTGGATTATTGGCTTGGTTCAATATTGCTTCTATTTTAATGCATTTTGACTTTGTTTTTGAGGTCATTTGTTTTAATGTGTCCAAATGTATTAGTATATAAAGACCTGTCTTAGAGGAGCACAGGAAGAAGCCTGGTTATTGACATAAGCATGATGTTTGAGTGTGACTGCATTGAGCATAAGAAGTATGCAGAATACATTTGTATGTTATTTTGGTAGTTATTAAAGTTAAGACTCTGCCGGACAGGATGATCGCAGAAAAAAGAATATAGAACAATTTGAAGAGGTTAAAAAAAGGCATGATATGAAGGACCTCAGAGAGAGGAGTTAAATATCCTGATTGCCAGAGAAATGCAAAATTCATCTGTTATACAGAATATAGTATGTTTACAAAATAGAACTGAAGCAAATGTACTTAGCAAATAAAGAATACTATATCATTTTATGGGAATAATTACCAGCCAGTCAAGTTCTGAGAAACTTTGAAGTAGGCTGAAAAGACTCAACATATGAAGTAGTCATTAAACTTTGAATGCTGAGGAGTATATTTTTGAGCTGGACGATGACATAATAAAATTACCAGTGGAAGCTTAATTTGCATTTACATTTAGTATAGATTGAAAAACTGTAATATTAGATACAAAGCTTTTTTATAAACTTAGGTGTAAGGATTTTAAGACCCAGAACTTGGGAGGAGACAATACTAATTTAAATAAATATTAAGTTGTTTCTAGAGAAAATTAGCAGAACTTGCAGGATGACTAGTAGTGAGTAGAAAATTAAAAATGATGAATAAAAATGAACCCAGGATTTTAAATTGGAGTAAGTAGGAGTAGTACTTTTACCAAAGAGATAGATTTGGAATGATAAAAGGCTGTAATCTCCAGTAGGATTTATCAGAAAGTTGGACTTGGTATCCAAATGTAAGACTGAGATGTAGTATCATACAGGGCCAGAAGTTTATTTTCTTAATGTACACTGTTGCAGAAACAGCTTCAGATATTTCTATCACAAATGTTATAACTTGTTTGGTTTGTTACAAGATGCACTTTATTATTCATGTATAATTTGACATATAACAAAGTAGTTGCAGGTGTAAAACATAATGATTCAGTATTTGTAAACACTGCAAAATGATCACCACAATAAGTCTAGTTATCTGTCACCATACATAGTTACATATTTTTTTCTTGTAATGAGAACTTTTAAGATTTTCTTAGCAACTTTAAAATATACAATATAGTTTTGTTAACTGTAGTCACCATGCTGTACATAGCATCCCTGTGACTTTATAGCTGGCAGTTTGTACCTTTAGACTCCCTTTACCCATTTCATCCGCCTTTACCACTTCTTTCCTCTTGCAACCACCAATCTGTTCTCTGTATCTATGAGTATAGCATCTTGTTTGTTTGTGTTTTGTTTAAGTTCCACATATATATGAAATCAGATGGTATTTGTCTTTCTGTTTGGCTAATTTCACTTAACGTAATGACCTCAAGGTCCATCCATATTGTCACAAACGGTAATAGTCCATTCTTTTTTCAGGCTGAATAATATTTCTGTGTGTGTGTGTAATTTCTTATCTATTCATCCAAAGGGTACTAAGGTTGTTTCCATATCTTGGCTATTGTAAATAATCCTGCAATGAACAGGCTGCATGTATCTTTTTTGGTTATTGTTTTACTAATGTTATGACTTTTTCTGTTAATTTTAGTTTTAACAGTGGTTCTCATTTGAGGGTGATTGTTAGACTCCCCTGGGGAGCTCTTTCAAAGTATGTTTGTTCAGGACACACTTTAGTTCTCTGAAATCTTAATTTTATGGCAAGTGGTTCCTGGCTGTGTATGTTATGAAAAAGTATTCTGAATGATTTTGGAATATACTGCTGGTTAAAGACCAGTGCTTGACAATATTTCAAGTCTGAATTATGTACACTTTATGAAGAAGAACTTAATTTCAGGGATGTAATTTGACTTTATTCAACAGATATTTATTGAATCACTGTTCAGATATTCAGATACTGTTCTGGGAACTGACAATATAATAGTAAACAAAAGGGACAAATACTCTTGCCCTTGTGGAGAGTAGTCTGGTGGGATGAAATAGGCAGTAAACAAGATGAAGAAGTAATAAGTAATATATATTGTATGTTAGGTGGTAGTCATTGCTAGGAAGCAAAATAACACAGGGTAGGGGTGTGTGTGTGTGTGTGTATCTGTGTTAGAATTATAAAGAGAGTAGCTGGGAAGGACTCACTAAGAAGGTGACATTTGAGCGCTGATTTGAGGGAGGTGAGGATTCAAGCTGTGAGGCTATCTAGAGGAAGAATGTTACAGGCTTTAGGCTATAAGAGGTAAGTAGTTGCCAAATGACACCAGCAATATAATCCATTGTTAACACTGTATTCTCCAGCAACTGAAATGAAGTAGAAGGCATGGGAAAATGGGAAGATACAGATTTCTTCTGCACCATTTCTTGGAAGGAAGTTGTATTTCCAGTGTCTCCATGTTCCAAAATACCTCTTTTATAAAAAGCAAACAAAAAAGGGGAGAGCATTCCAGATAGCGGGAAAGTACAAACAAAGTTCGAGCTGAGTGCATTGTGCTTCCGAGATATGTAGAAGACTGGCTGACTAAAGCAAATGGTTTTTGCTGTGAAGTCTTAAGGTCAGAATGATAAGTTGTTGCCAGAAGGCATTGAAAATCAAAGATAATTTGCATATATCTAAGAAGCAATAGAAAGTGAAGACCTGAAAGAGTTGAGGGAGTGAGCAGTACAGATACAGAAGAGCATTCTGGGCAGAGGGAACAGCCGGTTCAAAAAAGGGCATATGCCAGTTGTATTCTAGGAATAGTTATGGGCCTAGTATAGTTGCACTATAGTGAATAAGGGGAATAGTAGAAGATGAATTTAAGAGGGGGTGGGGTGGATCATATATAGCATAGGATTTCTCAGCTTCAGCACTATTGATGTTGTACTGGATAATTCTTTGTTGTGCATTGTAGATGTTTAGCAGCATCCTTGGCTTCTGCATTAAGTGTGTGTAGCACTTGCCCTTCAGTTGTTATAACCAAAAATGTTTTCAGACATTATCAGATGTCCCCTGGGACACAAAATTGTCCCTAGTTAAGAACTGGTATAGGGCCTTCTAGCATATTTTAAGGCTTTGGCTTTTATTTGGAGTAAGATGGGAAACCCATCAGAAGGTAGTGAGCATGAAACATGCATGATTTAGGTTATATATTAGCAGAATTATTCTGGCTATTTTCTTCAGAATAAGCAGAAAGGGAGCAAAAGTGGAAGCAGGAAAACCAGTTAGCAGGGTATTGCAATAATGTAGGTGGGAGATGCTCATGGCCTGCGTGAGGATGCTAGTAGTAGTGTCGAGGTGGTAAAAAGTGGTGCCATTCAAGACTTAGTGTCACACAACTCAGTTACTGTAATCATAAATCAGTTGTTTTTTCCTACTACTACACAGCTCCTTCCTTTTGATTAATTGTAAATGAGTTTTAACATTTGTTAATCTATCATGGTAGAGTAATCAAAGTGATAGATTTGATATTAGGTCAGTTTTATTTTTTAGTGAATTACTTATTTAATAGTAGAGATAATGCATTCTTTTTTTTTATTGTGGTATCATTAATATACAATCACATGAGCAATGTTGTGGTTACTAGATTCCCCCCATTATCAGGTCCCCACCACATACCCCATTACAGTCACTGTCTATCAGCGTAGTAAGATGCTATAGAGTCACTACTTGTCTTCTCTGTGCTGTACTGCCTTCCCTGTGCCCACCCCATATTATGTGTGCTAATTGTAATGCCCCTTAATCCCCTTACCCCTCCCTTCCCATCCACCCTCCCCAGTCCCTTTCCCTTTGGTAACTGTTAGTCCATTCTTGGGTTCTGTGAGTCTACTGCCGTTTTGTTTTTTCTTTGTCATACTCCACAGATGAGTGAAATCATTTGGTACTTGTCTTACTCTGCTGGCTTATTTCACGGAGCATAATACCCTCTAGCTCCATTCATGTTGTTGCAAATTGTAGGATTTGTTTTCTTACGGCTCATTAATATTCCATTGTGTATATGTACCACATCTTCTTTATCCACTCATCTACTGATGGACAGTTAGGTTGCTTCTATTTCTTCACTATTGTACATAGTGCTGCAATAAACATAGGGGTGCGTATGTCTTTTTGAATCTAGAATCCTGCATTCTTTGGGTAAATTCCTAGAAGTGGAATTCCCAGATCAAATGGTATTTCTATTTTTAGTTTTTTGAGGAATGGAGGTTCCTCACCTTCATACTGCTTTCCACAATGGTTGAACTAATTTACATTCCCACCAGCAGTGTAGGAGAATTCCCCTTTCTCCACATCCTCGTCAGCATTTGTGGTTGTCTGTCTTCTGGATGTTGGCCATCCTAACTGGTGTGAGGTGATATCTCATTGTGGTTTTAATTTACATTTCTCTGATGATTAGCAATGTGCATCTTTTCATGTGCCCATTTGCCAACCGAATTTCTCCTTTGGGAGATACAATGTATGCTTATAGTTTGTTTTTAAAATGATTTTTAAGTTCATTTGATAACCTGGAAGAATAGTGTTCATATATAAATAGTCATCTTATACAATATATCCCTATAATCACACTGATTATATACAGTATAAAGACTTTTCTTTTTTTCCTTTTTAATTAACTGAGTTGTAACAGTACTGTGAGCAATAAAGCAAAGTCATTGCTATATAAAGGTAACTATTAATTTTTGTACTCCACAGTGCCTGGCACAAGGTGAGTGTTCAATAAGACTAGTAATTTATGACTCCATAGTGAAATAAAAACATAAAAATAAAAAAACTGAAGGAGTTAATATCCAGAGGCAGTCTCTGCTAACTCAAAATAGCAACTAGGAGAAATAACAAAATACAGGGTTTTTTTGCTTTGTGTACCTGCCTAAACTCTAAGATGCTTCTTTAATACAAGGCTTTAGAGGAAAGTTTTTATCCTGAAAACTTTATTTTAATCTCAAAATTGTCTTTTATATGAGAGATAAGAGCATATATTATACTACGTACTTATCAACTCTAAACACAAATAATGGACTGTTTTGTTAGTCTAGAACTGTGTTGTCTCATGGTTGCTACTAACCACATGTAGCAATTGAGCACTCGCAACATAGATAGTCTGAACTGAGATGTGCTATAAATATAATTACCTGGTTAGAAGTCTTCGTGTAAAAAGTAATGTAAAATAACTTATTAATGCTTTTGTATATTGATAAATGGCTTGTATTCTGTTGTATTAAAATCCATTGGTATGTCTTAAACTTTGCATGGGTCTTTTTACCATGTATGATCCTGTAATATCAGGCATTAGTTACTTGGAAAATACTGGTTTACTGAGTTACTCAGATTTTCCAAATATTGACAGATTGTATTGTACAATATAAATGAAGTTACATTCATTAATACCACTATTGATTTTATCAGAAAGCCTTTAAGTATTAGAAAGCTGTCTGGTTTAAGGTAGTACTTGCAAGTTTTATAAAATTCTAACTTTACTTGAAAGCTTAAATTTTGTCACTGACGATTACTGTCACTTGTTTTTCTTAAAGTGACATTTTCACTTAGGTTTACTTTGAGAAAATGTCTGCCCAGATGCCCATGTCTGAAAGCCATAGTTTCTGAATGTTAATCTTTCTAGTAAAAGTGGTATTCCTTATAAAAAGTCACTAATTCAGTTCATAAACCAAACACTTGTGTAATGCTTTTTCTGGAGAGAGCTATGGTACTTTAGCATGCAGCCAAATTGCTTTCTGTGTACTTGCCACTTTAGTACACAGAATATCAGAAAGGAAGTGCACTCAAAGGTCATGATTTAATAAAATTAATAATTCTTCATTAACTACTTCATTAAGAGCATTTGAAGTGCAGGTGACATTTTAATTTCATTAGTTTTTACTGCAAGGGTGCGATGTTGGAAAATACAGTGACTACTAACACAGTCTGGTTTTATGACACCAGTAGTTTTACCCACCAGTGCTTTTGCATTTTCAATGAAACTATCAACACTGAAAGAGGCAAATAATGTGTTAGTATTATTTATGAAAATATTTTACCTTTTGGACCACCTAAAGGAGGGGTCCTGGTAACTCCTAGTGGTCAACAAATTGTTCCTTGAGAACTACTGCTCTAGGGTATATAAAAATAAGTGAAAATCAGACCCTGACTACAGAATCTAGTATACACTTAAGGTGAGGCCCACAAATGCAATGTAAGGCAGGGTATCTCGAGTATTACATGAGAGCTACAAACTTTTGTAGCTTTTCAGAAGAAAGAGATGATAATTTCAAAAGTGTTTTTGAAAGGATTAGGGTTTGAAATGAACTGTAAAAGATTAGAAGATTTCAATAAACAGGTGTGTGGGGTGGAAGAGTAGAATGTTTGATGTAGAAGCAACAGCATGAAGCTAGAGGGGTCACTACTTCTGGGATTTTGGGAAAATCGTTTCATCTCATTGGACCTAGTTCCCTTATTTATAAAATGAGAAGATTAAATGATCATTTAGGTCCCATTCAGGTTTGAAGTTGGAAGATTCTGAGTATTATTTTTGTAAAATTGTTACTGCTGTTAATGATGTTGCAAATACCAGAAATATTTAAATGATTGTAATTAAAATTTAGTGTTTTTAAAAATATAAGTTAACAGTATTTGCTCTGTGTATGCTATTGTATTAGTCTGTAAAATTTGGGGAGAGTGGTAATGAAGGTTTTTAAAGAACTTTATAGGAAACACATTCTAAATGGTTTTTAAATTTTCTCATTTCTATAATCATAGCAGATTCATTTTATTACCTGTTGTGTTTAATTTTCATATCGTAAGTTGGAGTATAGGTGGAATTAAAGTGTAATAAAACATACCAAATACTCTTACTGTATTAGGTTTTTTTTAGTGTTTGTATTGCTAAAATTTATATTCATACCCTTTACTCAGAGTATTTGAGGATTTAAATTTATTTGTTGAGTTACTATTATTTGCAGGTACAGTACCATAGATTGTACCCATTCTGATCTTACTTTTTAAAAATAATTTATTTCAGTTATTATATGAACTAATTGAAATTAGGCTAATTGAAAATGTGTCTGGTTCTGAGTTTTCAGACATTTGAGAGTGGTTAGCTACAGAAAAATAGTAACAAAATTGTTCCCTTTTGACATTATTAAATGCTGACTTCTTGAGAAAAGAATTACTTGTTATTAATTATATACTATATAGTACCTACAGGACCTTACTGTAGTTCTCTAGTCAAATAACTTTGTAGTTAAATCGAAACTAATTCTAATATAGAGCTCTTTAATTAATGTTCTTCTTAGAAAAATTGGGTTTCTAGGAAATTTGATTTTTCAGTACATTATCATCTGTGTGTTTTCCTTACGTGTCTAGTGTGAGTTTAGCTTAAATGTTAATGATGAATTATTATCTCAGTATTGACATGACAGTCTCATGCTTTATGCAAAGATTCCTGAAGAGAATGTTACACTTTACTGACCTTTTGTAATTGAATCTTTTTTTAGGAATGGATCGTGATTATGGCCCTGGATCTTATGGAGGTCTGATATTCAAGGATATTTATCTAAAAATTCTTCTTTTGAGTGCCAGTAAAGGTGAGCATCATTTAATTTTTTTCTTTTTAAACTCTTTGTAGGGATGGATCGTGACTATGGCCATGGATCCTATGGGGGTCAAAGATCCATGGACTCCTACCTAAACCAGTCATATGGCATGGACAATCACAGTGGTGGTGGTGGGGGTAGCAGGTAAATTGCTTAATCATTTGGCCAAATAATTAGATGATTGTAAGATTCTGGATATTATAATTTAAGTATTCCTTAAAGAGTGTTATGATATGTGAACTACATTATTTGATATTGAATAATCACCTTAAGTGTTTAATAGTCTTAATAGTTATAAAAATTATCTCAGGGTCACTGGCAGGCATATTTTAAGGAAACCTCAGAATGCTATTATCATTTTGATAGAACAGTGAAATTTTCTGTCTTTAGCAGTGAACTTTTTATTTTTTCTTCTTTTACTTCTAACTCATGAGTCAGAATGTTCTGAACAAATGATGCAAAAATGTTATTGGAAATACTATTTGTGAAGCTTTTTCTTTATGATTTTTAAGAAATTTATACTAATGTGGGGTGCTCTGTAAAACAGAAAAGCAATCTGACTAGAATGGGTTTAAGTGAACAAGCCTAGTAGCATTCAATTTCTAAGAAATATTGACGATAGGTATTTTTAAAATTTAAATTTTAAAGTAAGTTGGAAGAGCATTTTATAATAACAATTTTCTTTAAATCATGTGTAGGTTATTTATTGGTAGGCACTGCTTACACCAGCGACACTTGTGCTCTAGTCTAGGAACATTGTATTAAAGCCATGAATACTATACCTTTACTTATTTTAATGCACTGGAGTTGAGGTTGTATTTATACTTCATTGTTGATACTGTGTAAAGCTTAAACTAGTTGAACTACTGCAGGCTTTAGGGTTGACCACATTTCATGTGAAGGGGTCTACTTTTTGAGGCACAAAGATTCCCACTAGTAAGTAAAACTAGTTAGGAAACACTGAAAATATCATCCTTCTTCATAAATAAAGGATCGGATTCCTTAAGACTGTATGTACTGAATGATACTTACTCTCCTTTCTGCCTCAAGTGTGCCACTATGGTTTATAGTAGGAAAAAAATCAAGAAAAATAAACAGATACAATAGTTTTTCTTATGTGATAGATGTTCTGAAAAATGTAGTTGGAAAGAGGAGTAATTTTTATATGGTTCCTAGGATTCACAGGCAAATAGTACCTTCTATTTAGTGATGTGTAATAATCTAAGTAATGTAACACATTTAAATGTTTTAATATAACAGTTATTGCCCTATTACATTGTAAATGTAATGTACATAAACTATGTAGATGTTATTGTTTATCTTGTATAATTGTGGGCCTTTGCATAACTATGTTGTAAGATACCAAGCAACTTCTGTAATTCATGCTTTAGATTTGTGAGATGATTTGTTTCTTCTGCTGACTTGATTAAAACCTGGAGGAGACTGTGTACTCCCTTTTTTTAGAGTAGTTTTATGTGATAATTTCCTGCCAGTAGATAATTTTTCAAGTAATAGAACACATTATAAAATGTATTGTTTCTCATCTGCTTTGAAAATTCATATGCAGGGGATATATGTTGGTGGTCTTTTATGTGCTTATCCTTTTAGATTTGTTAGATTTTCTAGTCCATATGTGAAAAGTGACTGAGGATTGATTATTGACCTTAGCCAAAGTTTGGCAGATTGTCAAGTTTTATAACCAGAGATAATTCTCCAAAATTTGACTCCTACAGCCACAATGAAGCAGTTTTGTGATATAGATTATTGGAGGTGCAGAAGGATCTCTTATGTGTCACAAATAGCGTATTTTGTACATCTTTGTAGTCTTCAATTTGTTTCCCAACTGAAAGCCAAAATACTGTAAATATTTTGTATTTTCTGGTATTAGGGATGGATTCAAAGAAAGTTTGAATAGTTTGTGAACTTTAGCAAATGACTTTTTCCAAGACTAGCGCTGGGCTTAAATAATGAGAGACAAATCTTCTTTTTGATAACAGTAGAAAAGCTGCTAAAAAGCAGATTTTTAAGCTAAGGCTTACTTGACTCAAATCATATTTAAAAACTGACTCAGGTAGCTTTCTATCTGGTCTCATGTTGGACTGCCCAGCCCTAATCAAGTGTGAACAAAAGTAGAACTGTGCAAACTAGTATGGTATAAATGAATTTTAGTTGATAAATGTCATCTGATAATTTGTCTTTTGAATTGTCTAACATTAGTAAGCTTACTTTTGTTTTTTCCCTCACTGTGCAACTTTTCCAGGTTTGGACCTTATGAGTCTTACGACTCCAGGTCTTCTCTGGGTGGGCGAGATCTGTACAGATCTGGCTATGGTTTTAATGAACCCGAACAAAGCCGCTTCGGAGGTAGTTATGGTGGTCGATTTGAGAGCTCCTACCGGAATAGCCTTGACTCTTTCGGAGGTAGAAACCAGGGCGGGTCTAGCTGGGAAGCACCTTACTCCCGTTCAAAATTGAGGCCTGGGTTTATGGAGGACAGAGGAAGAGAGAATTACTCTTCCTACAGCAGTTTTTCTTCACCCCATATGAAGCCTGCACCTGTAGGCTCTCGGGGGAGAGGAACGCCTGCTTATCCTGAAAGTACGTTTGGAAGCAGAAACTATGATGCTTTTGGAGGACCATCAACAGGCAGAGGCCGAGGCCGAGGAGTAAGTACAACAGAATCTTTTCAGATTCTTTTCACTAGTCACTCTTTTAAACCCTTTCAAGACCATGGTTTTCAACTAGAGTAAACACTGTTCATCCCAGTGTATTTTGAAGCAAAAGCTGAGTTATAAGCATAATTTTTAGATTTCTTGTATAAGTTTTTCCAGCACCTTAGAAAATAAGTGCCAGTGTGAGATGATTGTTCATAAAGTTTTGCCAAATCTCCCTTTATTAAAAAGGTGAGGATGTTCGGTTTGGTCTAAAAGGGGTTAAAAGGAGTTGCATTTTTCCTTGTAAACACTAGCAGTTTTGCTGCTGGGACAGTTCTTGGATTATTATAAAAGGTAACTGAACCCTTTTGGAGTTGTTGAGTAGGTTAAAGGTGCAATGTATGATAAATGTTTATATTTTGCTGCTAACCTCTAGCATGTAGGATTTCTTCAGAGCTCCATATTTCACATTAAACACAAGAGACCAGAAGTTGGTGATAGATGAGGGTAGCTTAGCCATGTTTACATGGTGAAAAAGTTGACATGTATAGTAGGTTAGAGAATGATTTGTGGTCAGTATAATTTGCTAACTCACTCTCTTAGATTATGTTCTATTGCTGGGTGTTCTGTTTTCTATGTGTCACTAGTTTTTCTATTGAGAAATAATTTCCTACCTGTACAAACATGTCTATGAATCCTTCCTAGGAAGTAATATTTTGTAAATTATTTCTTCAATGAATAAATATGCTAGTCTTCAAGTGTTTACTTTCAGGGTATATAGTATAAAAATTATGCCTTATTTTCTTAGGTAACTTAACTGACATGAAGTTTTACCTAGTAAGTGTATATAGATTGTGGATTTATTATGTAGTTTCATCATATAAGGAATATTGTATTGCTATAATGTAAGAAATGTTTTTATTTTTTAAAACTTAGTTGCTCTTAATATTCGCTTTGCAGAGGAAAGTACTTCTGATAAAAAATATAGTAGGGCACACGTTTTTGACTGTTCATGAGCCTTTGGTACATCAGTGTAGTTTGTCATGCTTGTGTAGCAGTTTTGCATTTATAACAGTTAACTCTTTACTTATGTAAAATGCATTGCACCTTTAATGGATAACTAATGCAGGTTTTTTTTGATGTGGCTATATAAATTACCTGGTAACACCAATTTATTCAAGTCTACTAGGTTAGATAGGTATTCCTAAGCATAATATACAAATAAAAGCAACTGGTAAGTTGCTGTTCCATCTTATTTTATGATTGTAGGTTGATTGGAAATAGTTGGGGGTAATAGGCTTTGGTTTTGACATCGAAAATCTATTTCAGTTTGAAAATTTGGAAAACACTTAACATTTTCCATGCTGTATATTACTTTTGGCAAATGATTTTTTTCTTAGTGAGACTGCCAAATATCAATTTTGTTTTCCTGATAGAAAAACAGATATTTCTGTACTTTGTATTCACCATTCTAGTCTGAATGGACTTTTCTTTCTTTCCTCCTGTAATGAGGTAGATGAACCAACAGGGTTTTCTTTTTTAATCTTCACTTGTACAATTCCCACTGGATCCTTCTCTTCAGATTACTCCTCATGTCTATCTTCTGAAAGTAAGGTTAGCAGAATAAATTTCTATGGACATATGGCCTCTTGGTGTAGTGGATTTTCTTAATGACAAGAGAAGAGGAAGGGACACAAAGAGTCGTTTGGATGCATGACTCTTCGTCTATAAACTTTTGCTTCTTGGGCTTCTGGGTCAGGATATGTTTCTTTAGGTAAGAATGTGTATGGAACGTCAGATGCAATTCTTTATCTGAAGTGTGTCTTGGAAGTTGATGCATGGTTATGCTTTAACTCTCCTATTTCATACTAATGTTCCATCTAGCCTTCTCATTCCCTTTTTCAACAGGGAGAAATCCTAAATGATTTCAGGATCTTTTTTACTTCCAACTTCAAATATGGTGTTCTTTGTGTTTCTTAGTTTTAAGCCAGGTTTTA
Source organism: Manis javanica (assembly GCF_040802235.1). Lineage (NCBI taxonomy): Eukaryota > Metazoa > Chordata > Mammalia > Pholidota > Manidae > Manis > Manis javanica. The sequence goes on from NC_133159.1 coordinate 75,921,681, forward strand.
GTAAAATAAAGGTTTCTTTTAAGGTCTTTTCATGGGAAAACATCAACTAGGAACTCTGAAGAGGAGTTGTCAGAGAGTTGTACAAGTGGTAACATTCTGACAGGCACATGTGTTGGTTATAATCTCAATTAATTTTGAATTGTAAAAATATAAAAATAGGTAGGAAACATCTATATTTGTTCTACTGGAAATAATACTAATTCACTGGATTTGAGTTCAAGTAATAATCTACAGAGTGTTTCAATGTGTATATTCAGAGTGGACATGTAAAATTTAGTTACATTCTGAGGAATTTTCAGGTGAAAATTGTTAGATAACATTTAAATTTTGTATGACTTCATGCTTTATTTTTGGACATTATGCTAATGTTTCTTGATTTCACAAATTTGCAGCATATGAGTGATTTTGGAAGCATTCATAGACCTGGAATTGTTGTTGACTATCAAAACAAACCCACCAATGTGACAGTTGCTGCTGCAAGAGGAATAAAGAGAAAAATGATACAACCATTTAATAAGCCTGGTGGAACCTTTATTAAGAAACCCAAGCTAGCAAAACCTGTGGAGAAAATGAGCCTGAGCAAATCACCTAGTAAGTAAGAAACCATAATTGCTATGGATCTAGATATATATATGTATATATATTTTGGTATTAATGTGCAGTTATATGAGCAACGTTGTGGACACTAGACTCCCCCTATTAACAAGACTCCACCACATACCCCATTATAGTCACTGTCCATCAGCATAGTAAGATGCTATGGAATCATTACTTGTCTTCTCTGTGTTATACTGCCTTCGCCATGTCCCCACCCACTACATTATGTGTGCTAATTATAATACCCCCTTTCCCCTTACCCTCTCTTCCCATCCACCCTCCCCAGTCCCTTTCCCTTTGGTAACTGTTAGTCCGTTTTTGGGTACAGTGAGGCTGCTGCTGTTTTGTTCCTTCAATTTTTTTCTTTGTTCTTATACTCCACAGATGAGTGAAATAATTAGGTACTTGTCTTTCTCCACCTGGCTTATTTCAGTAAACATAATACCCTCTAGCTCCATCCATGTTGTTGCAATTGGTAGGATTTGTTTTCTCATGGCTGAATAATATTCCACAGTGTATATGTACCACCTCTTCTTTATCCATTCATCTCCTGATGAACACTTAGGTTGCTTCCATTTCTTGACTATTGTAAATAGTGATACGATAAACATAGGGGTGCATATGTCTTTTTCAAATTGGGATCCTGCATTCCTAGGGTAAATTCCTAGGAGTGGAATTCCTGGGTCAAATGCTATTTCTATTTTGAGCTTTTTGAGGAACCTCCATACTGCTTTTCAAAATGGTTGAACTATTTTACATTCCCACCAGCAGTGTGGGAGGATTCGCCTTTCTCCACATCCTTGCCAACATTTGTTGTTTGTCTTTTGGATGTTGGCCATCCTAACTGGTGTGAGGTGATATCTCATTGTGGTTTTAATTTGCATTTCTCTGATGATTAGTGATGTGAAGCATCTTCTCATGTGCCTGTTGGCCACCTGAATTTCTTCTTTGGAGAAGTGTCTGTTCAGCTCTTCTGCCATTTTTTAAATTGGCTTTTTTGCTTTTTGTTGAGGTGCATGAGCTCTCTATATAATTTGAATATCAACCCCTTATCGGATATGTCATTTATGTATATATTCTTGCATAGGATGTCTTTTTGTTTTACTGGTGGTGTCCTTTGCTGTATAGAAGCTTTTTAGTTTAATGTAGTCCCATTTGTTCATTATTGCTTTTGTTTCCCTTGCCCAGGAAGATATGTTCATGAAGAAGCTCATGTTTATGTCCAAGAGATTTTTTTTTTTTTTTTTTTTGGAGAGGGCATCTCTAACGTTTATTTGTCAAATGGTTGTTAACAACAATAAAATTCTGTATAGGGGAGCTCAATGCACAATCATTAATCCATCTCAAGCCTAATTCTCGTCAGTCTCCAATCTTCTGAAGCGTAACGAACAAGTTCTTACATGGTGAACGAATTCTTACATAGTGAATAAGTTCTTACATGGTGAACAGTACAAGGGCAGTCATCACAGAAACTTTCGGTTTTGATCACGCATTATGAACTATAAACAATGAGGTCAAATATGAATATTTGTTTGATTTTTATACTTGATTTATATGTGGATCCCACATTTCTCCCATTATTATTATTATTTTTATTTTTAATAAACTGCTGAAGTGGTAGGTAGATGCAAGATAAAGGTAGAAAACATAGTTTAGTGTTGCAAGAGAGCAATTGTAGATGATCAGGTGTGTGCCTGTAGACTATGTGCTAATCCGAGCTAGACAAGGGCAATAAAACATCCACGGATGCAGATTTCTCTCAAAACAGGGGTGAGGTTCTAAGCTTCACCACTGTTGATCCCCAATTTCTCACCTGATGGCCTTCCTGCGACTGTGCCTGTCTTAGGTTGTTCCTCCTTTGAGGAATCTTACCCGTCTCTGGCTAATCAGTCATCTTCCGGGGCCATACAGGGAGATGTAAAGTTGGTAAGTGAGAGAGAAGCCATATTGTTTGAAAAGGTTAGCTTTTTACTTCTTTGCAGATTTATGCCCTGTGGCTTCTATGCCCAGCACTTGTCTCGAGGTATCTTTACCACCTGGAGGAATTATGATACTCGGTAAATTCAATATGAGGCATGAATTCTATTTAAGGGTTGTAATTAGGAAGGAAGAAGTAAAGCTGTAGAGGTAGCATATGGAAGAAAACATGGGAGGATTGATTATTTCTTTGACATATCTTCTTGTAGAGTAACTTAAGCATGTATAGGTTTTAAACTACTAATTAAATTGCGCACACATATTAACATAATAGGAATACAGTTACATAAACAAAGCAGATCTATAATTACCAGCCATCTCCAGTGAAACCCAAGAAAACCAGTTAGGCTCCCTAGGCATTTGTGAAAATTTGTCTATGATATGATGGATATTGTCCAGCTGTACTTGAACAGTCTGAGAGAAATTAGACAAATTAAAGCAACCCATTTCTGGGAACTGCTCACATCCCATATGTTCTTTTAACCGTAGATAGTCTGTAGTCGGAAGATTTTGGAGCGCTACAACTTGCACTTCTCCTAATTCTTGGTTGAGTTCCAACAGTATAGATCCAGTCAGATTTGTTGTTTTACTGTATGCACAGGCCAGCTTAGATATCTCCTTCTTCATTCCAATGGCAAGTCCAGGAAAGGGTGGGATGGATGCAGCTACAACTGCAGCATCGCCTGGATCTTTGTTGAGGTTTTTTGATGATCATCTTCTGGTGTGAGTCTTCCAGAGAGTGCTGATGTTGGAAGTTCTTCATATTGTATCTTAGTTCATTTTCTGGGTAGCCAAATTAGGCTTTGATCTTATGTATAAAAACAAATAGACCCTTTGCCTACACTTTGATATGCCCTTTATACCATTGTGTAGAACTCATTGGAGGTCACCACACAGGAACTGCTTTTGTTTTTTTTTATTAAGAGAAAGGAATATTATCAGAAAAGTGTACCTCCATAGCCGATCATCTGACACCCTTTAAGTGGTCAATATTAAGGATATTTAAAGCATGTGTTAAAACTTTGATTTACCATTAGTTTTATCCTATCAAGGAGTAATCCCCCTTTTCTTTCTTTCTTTTTTTTTTTTAGTCTTTAATCTACACTTACATGAAGAATACTATGTTTACTAGGCTCTCCCCTATACCAGGTCCCCCCTATAAACCACATTACAGTCACTGTCCATCAGCATAGCAAAATGTTGTAGAATCACTACTTGTCCTCTCTGTGTACAGCCCTCCCCTTTCTCCCCCCACCCATGCATGCTAATCTTAATACCCCCTTTCTTCTTCCCTCCCTGCCCACCCATCCTCCCCAGACCCTTTCCCTTTGGTACCTGTTAGTCCATTTTTGGGTTCTGTGATTCTGCTGCTGTTTTGTTCCTTCAGTTTTTCCTTTGTTCTTATATCCCTCAGATGAGTGAAATCATTTGGTGTTTCTCTTTCTGCGCTTGGCTTATTTCACTGAGCATAATTCCCTCCAGCTCCATCCATGTTGCTGCAAATGGTAGGATTTTCCCTCTTCTCATGGCTGAGTAGTATTCCATTGTATATATGTACCACATCTTCTTTATCCATTCATCTACCAATGGACATTTAGGTTGCTTCCAATTCTTGGCTATTGTAAATAGTGCTGCGATAAACATAGGGGTGCATCTGTCTTTCTCAATCTTGATTGCTGTGTTCTTAGGGTAAATTCCTAGGAGTGGAATTCCTGGGTCAAATGGTAGGTCTGTTTTGAGCATTTTGATGAACCTCCATACTGCTTTCCACAATGGTTGAACTAATTTACATTCCCACCAGCAGTGTAGGAGGGTTCCCCTTTCTCCACAGCCTCGCCAACATTTGTTTTGTTTGTCTTTTGGATGGCAGCCATCCTTACTGGTGTGAGGTGATACCTCATTGTGGTTTTAATTTGCATTTCTCTGATCATTAGCGATGTGGAGCATCTTTTCATGTGTCTGTTGGCCATCTGTATTTTTTTTAGAGAACTGTCTGTTCAGTTCCTCTGCCCATTTTTTAATTGGGTTATTTGTTTTTTGTTTGTTGAGGCGTGTGAGCTCTTTATATATTCTGGACGTCAAGCCTTTATCGGATCTGTCATTTTCAAATATATTCTCCCATACTGTAGGGTTCCTTTTTGTTCTATTGATGGTGTCTTGCTGTATAGAAGCTTTTCAGCTTAATATAGTCCCACTTGTTCAGTTTTGCTGTTGTTTTCCTTGCACGGGGAGATATGTTCAAGAAGAGGTCACTCATGTTTATGTCTAAGAGGTTTTTGCCTATGTTTTTTTCCAAGAGTTTAATGGTTTCATGACTTACATTCAGGTCTTTGATCCATTTTGAGTTTATTTTTGTATATGGGGTTAGACAATGGTCCAGTTTCATTTTCCTACATGTAGCTGTCCAGTTTTGCCAGCACCATCTGTTGAAGAGACTGTCATTTTGCCATTGTATGTCCATGGCTCCTTTATCAAATATTAATTGACCATATATGTTTGGGTTAATGTCTGGAGTCTCTAATCTGTTCCACTGGTCTGTGGCTCTGTTCTTGTGCCAGTACCAAATTGTCTTGATTACTATGGCTTTGTAGTAGAGCTTGAAGTTGGAGAGTGAGATCCCTGCCACTTTATTCTTCTTTCTCAGGATTGCTTTGGCTATTCGGGGTCTTTGGTGTTTCCATATGAATTTTTGAACTATTTGTTCCAGTTTGTTGAAGAATGTTGTTGGTAATTTGATAGGGATTGCATCAAATCTGTATATTGCTTTGGGCAGGATGGCCATTTTGACGATATTAATTCTTCCTAGCCATGAGCATGGGATGAGTTTCCATTTGTTAGTGTCCCCTTTAATTTCTCTTAAGAGTGACTTGTAATTTTCAGGGTATAGGTCTTTCACTTCTTTGGTTAGGTTTATTCCTAGGTATTTTATTCTTTTTGATGCAATTGTGAATGGAATTGTTTTTCTGATTTCTCTTTCTATTGGTTCATTGTTAGTGTATAGGAAAGCTACAGATTTCTGTGTGTTAATTTTGTATCTTGCAACTTTGCTGTATTCCGATATCAGTTCTAGTAGTTTTGGAGTGGAGTCTTTAGGGTTTTTTATGTACAATATCATATCATCTGCAAATAGTGACAGTTTAACTTCTTCTTTACCAAACTGGATTTCTTGTATTTCTTTGTTTTGTCTGATTGCTGTGGCTAGGACCTCCAGTACTATGTGAAGTAACAGTGTGGAGAGTGGGCATCCCTGTCTTGTTCCCGATGTCAGAGGAAAAGCTTTCAGCTTCTCGCTGTTCAGTATAATGTTGGCTGTGGGTTTATCACATATGGCCTTTATTATGTTGGGGTACTTGCCCTCTATTCCCATTTTGCTGAGAGTTTTTATCATGAATGGATGTTGAATTTTGTCAAATGCTTTTTCAGCATCTATGGAGATGATCATGTGGTTTTTGTCCTTCTTTTTGTTGATGTGGTGGATGATGTTGATGGATTTTCGAATGTTGTACCATCCTTGCATCCCTGGGATGAACCCCACTTGGTCATGGTGTATGATCCTTTTGATATACTGTTGAATTCTGTTTGCTAATATTTTATTGAGTATTTTTCATCTACATTCATCAGGGATATTGGTCTGTAATTTTCTTTTTTGGTGGTGTCTTTGCCTGGTTTTGGTATTAGGGTGCTGTTGGCTTCATAGAATGAGTTTGAGAGTATTCCCTCCTCTTCTATTTTGTGGAAAACTTTAAAGAGAATGGGTATTATGTCTTCTCTGTGTGTCTGATAAAATTCCGAGGTAAATCCGTCTGGCCTCGGGGTTTTGTTCTTGGGTAGTTTTTTGATTACCGTTTCAATTTCTTTGCTCGTAATTGGTTTGTTTAACTTTTGTGTTTCTTCCTTGGTCAGTCTTGGAAGGCTGTATTTTTCTAGGAAGTTGTCCATTTCTTCTAGGTTTTCTAGCTTGTTGGCATATAGGTTTTCATAGTAGTCTTTAATAATTCTTTGTATTTCTGTGGAGTCTGTCGTGATTATTCCGTTCTCATTTCTGATTCTGTTGATGTGTGTTGATTCTCTTTTTCTCTTAATAAGTTTGTCTAGAGGCCTATCTATTTTGTTTATTTTCTCAGAGAACCAGCTCTTGGTTTCGTTGATTTTTGCTCTTGTTTTATTCTTCTCAATTTTGTTTATTTCTTCTCTGATCTTTATTATGTCCCTCCTTCTGCTGACTTTAGGCCTCATTTGTTCTTCTTTTTCCAGTTTTGATAATTGTGATATTAGACTATACATTTGGAATTGTTCTTCCTTCTTCAAGTGTGCCTGGATCGCTGTATACTTTCCTCTTAAGACTGCTTTCGCTGCGTTCCACAGAAGTTGAGGCTTTGTGTTGTTTTTGTCATTTGTTTCTATATATTCCTTGATCTCTATTTTGATTTGTTCATTGATCCATTGATTATTTAGAAGCATGTTGTTAAGCCTCCATGTGTTTGTGAGCCTTTTTGTTTTCTTTGTAGAATTTATTTCTACTTTTATTACCTTTGTGGTCTGAAAAATTGGTTGATAGAATTTCAGTATTTTGGAATTTACTGAGGCTCTTTTTGTGAGCTAGTATGTGGTCTATTCTGGAGAATGTTCCATGTGCACTTGAGAAGAATGTATATCCTGTTGCTTTTGAATGTAGAGTTCTATAGATGTCTGTTAGGTCCATCTGTTCTAGTGTGTTGTTCAGTGCCTCCGTGTCCTTACTTATTTTCTGCCCGGTGGATCTATCCTTTGGGGCGAGTGGTGTGTTGAAGTCTCCTAAAATGAGTGCATTGCAGTCTTGTTTCCCTCTTTAGTTCTGTTAGTATTTGTTTCACATATGCCGCTGCTCCTGTGTTGGGTGCATATATATTTAGAATGATTATATCCTCTTGTTGGACTGAGCCCTTTATCATTATGTAATGTCCTTCTTTATCTATTGTTACTTTCTTTGTTTTGAAGTCTATTTTGTCTGATATTAGTACTGCAACCCCTGCTTTCTTCTCACTGTTGTTTGCCTGAAATATATTTTTCCATCCCTTGACTTTTAGTCTGTGCATGTCTTTGGGTTTAAGGTGAGTCTCTTGTAAGCAGCATGTAGATGGGTCTTGCTTTTTTATCCATTCTATTACTCTGTCTTTTGATTGGTGCATTAAGTCCATTTACGTTTAGGGCGAGTTTTGAGAGATATGTACTTCTTGCATTGCAGGCTTTAGATTCGTGGTTTCCAAAGGTTCAAGGTTAGCCTCTTTAGTGTCTTACTGCCTAACTTAGCTGCCTAACTTAGCTCGCTTATTGAGCTGTTATATTCTCTGTCTGGAGATTGTTTTCTTCTCTCCCTTCTTATTCCTCCTCCTCCATTCTTCATATGTTGTGTGTTTTGTTCTGTGCTGTTTTTAGGAGTGCTCCCATCTGGAGCAGTCCCTGTAAGATGCCCTGTAGAGGTGGTTTGTGGGAAGCAAATTCCCTCAGCTTTTGCTTGTCTGGGAATTGTTTAATCCCGCCATCATATAGAATTGATAGTCGTGCTGGATACAATATCCTTGGTTCAAGGCCCTTCTGTTTCATTGCATTAAATATATCATGCCATTCTCTTCTGGCCTGTAGGGTTTCTGTCGAGAAGTGTGATGTTAGCCTGATGGGTTTTCCTATCTAGGTGACCTTTTTCTCTCTAGCTGTCTTTAAAACTCTTTCCTTGTCCTTGATCCTTGCCATTTTAATTATTATGTGTCTTGGTGTTGTCCTCCTTGGATCCTTTCTGTTGGGGGTTCTGTGTATTTCCGTGGTCTGTTCGATTATTTCCTCCCCCAGTTTGGGGAAGTTTTTCAGCAATTATTCTTCAAAGAGACTTTCTATCCCTTTTCCTCTCTCTTCTTCTTCTTCTGGTACCCCTATAATACGGATATTATTCCTTATGGATTGATCACATAATTCTCTTAGTATTATTTCGTTCCTGGAGATCCTTTTATCTCTATGTCAGCTTCTATACGTTCCTGTTCTCTGGTTTCTATTCCTTGAATGGTGTCTTGCATCTTGTCCATTCTGCTTATAAATCCTTCCAGGGTTTGTTTCACTTCTGTGATCTCCTTCCTGACATCTGTGATGTCCCTCCGGACTTCATCCCATTGCTCTTGCTTTTTTTCTGCATCTCATCCCATTGCTCTTGCATTTTTCTCTGCATCTCCGTCAGCATGTTCATGATTTTTATTTTGAATTCTTTTTCAGGAAGACTGGTTAGGTCTGTCTCCTTCTCACGTGTTGTCTCTGTGATCTTTGTCTGGCTGTAGTTTTGCCTTTTCATAGTGATAGAGATAGTTTGCAGAGCTGGTACGAGTGACAGCTGGAAGAGCTTTCCTTGTTGGTTTTTTGTCTTCCTCTCCTGGGAGAATAGTGACCTCCAGTGGCTTGTGCTTGGCAGCTGTACGCAGACAGGGCTTCTGCTTCCTGCCTGGTTGCTATGGAGTTCATCTCCGCTGTAGCTGTGGGTGTGGCTGGCTGGGGCTGCTCCTCCAAAATGATGGAGCCCCGTTGGAGGGGGAGCGGCCGGGAGGCGATTTATCTCCGTAAGGGCCCTCTGTGCTCCCTGCTTTCCAGTGCCCAGAGATCCCCAGATTCCCTGCCTCTGGGCTAAGTGTCCTGTCCTGCCCCTTTAAGACTTCCAAAAAGCACTCTCCAAAGCAAAACAACAACAGCAGCAACTAAAGAAAAAAATTTAAATAAATAATTAAAAAAAAAAAAGGAAAAAACGCGTGATTATTTTGTTCTCAGGCACCGGTCTCAGGCATCCGCTCACTAGTCTTGCTGCGCTGTTTCCCTAGTATTGGGGTCCCTGTCCCTTTTAGGCTTCCAAAAAGCACTTGCAAAAAAAAAAAAAAGCAACTCCCGTTTCTTTGTTCTCCGGCGTCGTTCTCAGGCACCCACTCACAGGTCCTGCCGCCGTGTTTCCCTAGTATCCAGGACCCCACGCATGCACTGTGTCTGTGCTCTGGTCTGGAATCCTGGGGCTGGGTGTTCAGCAGTCCCGGGCTCCCTCTCCCTCCCTGCTGACTCCTCTCCTCCCGCTGGGAGCTGGGGGGAGGGGTGCTCGTGTCCCACCAGGCCGGGGCTTGTATCTTACCCCCTTCGCGAGGCGCTGGGTTCTTGCAGGTGTGGATGTGGTCTGGATGTTGTCTTGTGTCCTCTGGTCTCTATTTTAGGAAGAGTTGTCTTTGTTATATTTTCATAGATAAATGTGGTTTTGGGAGGAGATTTCTGCTGCTCTAGTCAAGCCGCCATCTTGGCTCCGCCTCCTGTCCAACAGATTTTTGCCTATGTTTTTTTTCTAAGAGTTTTATGGTTCAATAACTTACATTCAGGTCTTTGATCCATTTTGAGTTTACTTTTGTGTATGGGGTTAGACAGTAATCCAGTCTCATTCTCTTACATGTAGTTTTTCAGTTTTGCCAACACCAGCTGTTGAAGAGGCTGTTATTTTCCCATTGTTCGTGCATGGCTCTTTTATCATTTATTAATTGACCATATATGTTTGGGTTTATATCTGGGCTCTTCAGTCTGTTCCATTGGTCTGTGGGTCTGTTCTTGTGCCAGTACCAAATTGTCTTGATTACTTTGGCTTTGTAGTAGAGCTTGAAGTCAGGCAGCGTAGTTCCTCCCACTTTATTCTTCCTTCTCAGGATTGCTTTGCCTATTCAGGGTCTTTTGTGGCTCCTTATGAGTTTTAGAACTATTTGCTCTAATTCGTTGAAGAATGCTGTTGGTATTTTGATAGGAATTGCATTAAATCTGTAGATTGCTTTGTTAAGGATGGCGATTTTGAAAATAATAATTCTTCCTATCCATGAGCATGGGATGTGTTTCCATTTATTGATTTCTTTAATTTCTCTCATGAGTGTCTTGTAGTTTTCAGAGTATAGATCTTTCACTTCCTTGGTTAGGTTTATTCCTAGTTATTTTATTCTTTTTGATACAATTGTGAATGGAATTGTTTTCCTGATTTCTCTTTCTGTTTATTCATTTTTAGTGTATAAGAATGCCACAGATTTCTCTATATTAATTTTGTATCCTGCAACTTTGCTGAATTCAGATATTAGATCTAGTAGTTTTGGAGTGGATTCTTTAGGGATTTTTATATACAATATCATGTCATCTGCAAACAGTGACAGTTTAATTTCCTTTTTGCCAATCTGGATACCTTTAATTTTTTTTATATTGTCGATTGCTGTGGCTAGGACCTCCAGAACTATGTTGAAAAGAAGTGGGGAGTGTGGGCATCCTTGCCTTGTTCCTGATCTTAAAGGAAAAGCTTTCAGCTTCTCACTGTTAAGTATAATGTTGGCTGTGGGTTTGTCATATATGGCCTTTATTATGTTGAGGTACTTGCCCTCTATTCCCATTTTGCTGAGAGTTTTTATCATGAATGGATGTTGAATTTTGTCAAATGCTTTTTCAGCATCTATGGAGATGATCATGTGGTTTTTGTCCTTCTTTTTGTTGATGTAGTGGATGATGTTGATGGATTTTCAAATTTTGTACCATCCTTGCATCCACGGGATGAATCCCACTTTATCATGAGGGATGATCCTCTTGATGTACTTTTGAATTTTGTTTGCTAACATTTTGTTGACCATATATGCTTGGGATTATACCTGGGCTCTCTAGTCTGTTCCATTGGTTTATGGGTCTCTTCTTGTGTCAGTACCAAATTATCTTGATTACTGTGGCTTTGTGGCATTGCTAACATCTATGTTCATCAGGGATATTGGTCTGTACATTTTCTGTGGTGTCTGCCTGATTTTGATATTAGAGTAATGGCTGCCCTCATAGAATGAGTTTGGGAGTATTCCCTCCTCTTCTACTTTTTGGAATACTTTAAAGAGGATGGCTATTAGGTCTTCACTAAATGTTTGATAAAATTCAGCAGTGAACCATCTGATCCAGTGTCAGCCTTGGAAGGTTGTAGTTTTCTAGAGGGTTGTCTATTTCTTCTAGGTTATCCAGTTTGTTATCATATAATTTTTCATAGTAAGTCTTTGTATTTCCATGGTGTCCATAGTGATTTTTCTTTTCTCATTTCTTATTCTGTTAATGTGTGTAAACTTTTTTTTCTTGATAAGTCTGACTAGTGGTTTATCTGTTCTGTTTATTTGCTTGAAGAACCACCTCCTGCTTTAATTGATTTTTTTCTGTTGTTTTATTCTTCTCAATTTTATTTATTTCTGCTTTAGTCTTTATAATGTCCCTCCTTCTTCTGATGTTGGGCCTCATTTGTTCTTCCTTTTCTAGTTTCATTAATTGTGAGTTTAGACTGTTTTTTTGGGATTGTTCTTCTTTCCTGAGGTATTCCTGTATTTTAATATATTTCCTTCTTAGTATGGCCTTTGCTGCATCCTACAGATTTTGTGGTGTTGAATTATCGTTATTTGTCTCCATGTATTACTTGATCTCTGTTTTTATTTGGTCATTGATCCATTGATTATTTAGCAGCATGTTATTTAGACTCCATGTGTTTGTGGGTATTTTCATTTTCTTTGTGTAATTATTTCTAGTTTCATACCTTTGTTATCTGAGAAGCTGGTTGGTACCATTTCAATCTTTCTGAATTTACTGAGGCTCTTTTTGTGGCCTAGTATATGATCTATTCTTGAAAATGTTCCATGTGCACTTGAGAAAAATGTATGTCCTGTTGCTTTTGGAGGAAGTGTTCTGTAGATGTCTGTTAGGTCCATCTGTTCTAATACGTTGTTCAGTGCCTCTGTCTCTTTCCTTATTTTCTGTCTGGGTGATTTGTCCTTTGGAATGAGTGCTGTGTTGACGTCTTCTAAAATGAATGCATTGCATTCTATTTCCCCCTTTAATTCTGTTAGTATTTGTTTCACATATGTAGGTGATCCTGTGTTGGGTGCATAGATATTTATAATAGTTATATCCTCTTGTTGAACTGACACCTTTATCATTATGTAATGTCCTTTGTCTCTTGCTACTTTCTTTGTTTTGTAGTCTATTTTGTCTGATACAAGTACTGCAACTCCTTTTTTCTCCCTATTAGTTGCATGAAATATCTTTTCCATCCCTTTACTTTCAGTCTGTGTATGTCTTTGGGTTTAAAGTGAGTCTCTCTTGTAGGCAGCATATAGATGGGTCTTGTTTTTTTATCCATTCAGTTACTATACGTCTTGATTAGTGCATTCAGAGCATTTACATTGAGGGTGATTCTTGATAGGTATGTACTTACTGCCATTGCAGGCTTTAGATTTGTGCTTAACAAAGGTTCAATGTAATTCCCTTACTATCTAACAGTCTAATTTAACTCACTTCTTATGCTATTACAAACACAACCTAAAGATTCTTTTTTTTCCCTCCTTTTTCTTCCTCCATTCTTTGTATGTTATGATTCATATTCTGTATTCTTTGTCTGTCCCTTTGGTGACATCTGTTTAGCCTTAGGAAAACTTCCATCTGTAGGAGTCCCTCCAAAATGCACTGTACAGGTGGTTTGTGGGAGGTAAATTCTCTCAGCTGCTTATCTGAAAATTGTTTAATCCCTCCCTCAGATTTAAATGATAACCTTGCTTGGTAGAGTATTCTTGTTTCAAGGCTCTTCTGCTTCATTCCATTGAATATATCATGCCAGTCCCTTCTGGCCTGTTTCTGTAAGTTTTCTGTTGAGAAATCTGATGATAGTCTGATGGTTTTTCCTTTGTATGTGATATTTTTTCCCTCTCTAGCGGCTTTTAAATGTCTTTCTTTATCCTTGATCTTTGCCATTTTAATTATTCTGTGTTTTGGTGTTGTCTGCCTTGGTTCCCTTGTGTTGGGAGATCTGTGAACCTCCATGGCCTTAGAGACTATCTCCTTCCCCAGATTGGGGAATTTTTCAGTACTTACCTCCTTAATGACACTTTCTGTCCCCTTTTCTCTCTTCTTCTTCTGGTACCCCTATAATGTGAATATTGTACTGTTTGGTTTGGTCACACAATTCTCAATATTCTTTCATTCTTAGAGATTCTTTTTTCTCACTCTGCCTCAGCTTTGTATTCCTCTTCTCTAATTTCTGTTCCATTTACCATCACTTCTACTACATCTAATCTGCTTTTAAATCTCTCCATTGTATGTTTCATTTCAGATATGGAATTTCTTAATGATTGAATCTCCATCTTAAATTCATTCCTGAGTTCTTGAATATCTTTCTGTACCTCCATCAGCATGTTTATGATTTTTATTTTGAAGTCTCTTTCAGGTTGATTGGTGATTTCAGTTTCCTTTGGCTCTTTTTCTGGCGTTTGTGAGATTTTGGTCTGAACCATGTTCTTTTGATATTTCATATTTCTGTGTGGTGCCCTCCATTGCCCAGAAGCTCCAGTCTATGGAGCTGCTCAGCCCCTAGAGTGAGGTTGGGGGTTATAGGGGAGTGGAGCTGGTGCCTGGGGGGAGGAAAGATTTGTTTCTTGATTCCCATCTGCTGTGCCTGTCTCCTGTGTCAGAGCCAGGGGGCTGAGTACACACAGGTGTAAGCCTCTGTGCTTTGTGTCTCTAGCTGTTGTAGGCGGGGCCTCCCTCTGTCTGGCCTGACGCTAGCGCAGTGACTGCCAGTTTGCGATCCAGTGCTGTCATGCCAGGAGGAAAGCTCGGCAGGCTGCATATCACAGTGGGGGTCCTTGGATCCAAGTATCTAGCAAGGGGGATGGAGCGCCTGAAGCTCCTCAAAGTTCCTAATCTGCTGGACAGAGTGCTCCCAGACAACCTTGTCCCCCATCTCTTCTCCCGCACAGCAAACTCCATGCAAACCCCGCCCCTTCAGCAGCCCTCTCGCTGCTTGGAAGCCTCTCAGACCACCTGCCTTTCCCTTGTCCCAGAGTGGCCGGGTGTGGATCCCCCTCCTCCACAAACGGCTGGAATCTGTCTCTCAAGCACTCTGCCTGTCCCAGCTCTTCATCCGCCAGAGCACTACTCAATGTAGGTTTCTGTTGGCAAAGCAGATCTCCAGGGCTAGGTGTTCAGCAGTCCCAGACTTCCATCTACTCCCTGCTCTGTTTCTCTTCCTCCCACTGGTGAGCTGTGGTGAGGGTAGAGCTTGGATCCCGTCCGATCAAGGCTTTGGTATGTTACCCTGTTTCGTGAGGTCTGCTCTGGTCGTAAGGTCTGTATGCAGTCTGCTTCAGCCTTCTTTCCTGTTGCTCTTTTAGGGTTAGTTTTATTAAGTGTATATTCTCACTCTCTGTGGTTTTGGGAGGAGTTCTCTGTCTCACCTCTCATGCTGCCATCTTGAATCTCAACCCACAAGTTAGGTATTCTACACCTGAAATTAAAACTTAACTGGTGTCTCGGACCTCACAGGCCACCCTTTCTGTGATGCGCAGGCCAGGCCCTGCCAGAGGCATCTGGGGCGGAGCTGAGCCCGCCAGGGAACAGTCCATAAGCCCGTCTGCCCTGTGGGCCCCCAGGGGTCAGGTGGTGGGCAGAGCTGACCTCACTGCGCTGTTCTGCTCTCCCAACCCGTTCTGGGCCCACACGCCGTGCTGCCGGCCTGGGGCTGCAGATCATCTACCCTGCAGAGGGAGGCTCCATGCCCAATGAGCAGATGCCCTCGCAGCAGGAGCACATGGGTGGGAAGTGGCCACGCCTTCCGTTTCCAAGCCCCTCTAGGCGTTGCAGTCCAAGATACTTGTTTTAAAATTCAGTGCTTTTAGATAATTTGTTCATGTTTATGTATAGATAAATAGCATAATAATTAGAATTATGGAAATCAAATCTGGGAGTACTCTAGTGTAGTTAGTAATCCTTGATGAACATCAGAATTACCAAAAGATAATTTTTAAATTTACATGCACTGGTTCACCCCTGTTCCCTATATCCTCATTTAGGGTGGAGCCAGAACATCTATCTTATAAGAAAGGCCTCACCTATGATTGTGATTCAAACTCTTTTCTTGGGTATTGTATTTATTGCTGGAGGTATTACTGAAGAAGTGATATGTCAAGTTACATAGAATCCTCTTTGTAAGGACAAAAGGAAGAAATTTTTCATGGTCCTTGATACCAAGAAAAGCTGTGTTTCTTCTAGAAAATTTGCTTTTAATATTCTGGACATTATGACTTTTAGAGATGGTTTACAATGTTAAAAATTGACAGCCACTCTGAAAATGGAATTAAGAAAATAATTTCATTTATATTAGCATCAGGAATAATAAAATACTGAGGAATAACTTCAACAAAAATGCAAAGCTTATACTTTGAAAACTATAAAGCATCATTGAAAAAAATTAAAGAAGATCTAAGGAAGTGAAAAAACAGACTTAACATTGTTAAGCTAGTAATACTTACCAAACTGATCTACAGATTCAGCATAATCTCTATCAGATTTCCATCTGATTTCTCTGCAAAAATTGACAATTTGATTATAAAATTTATGAGGAATTAGCTAAATAGCCAAACAAAAAGCCAAAACAATCCTTAAAAAGAGAACCAAGTAGAAAGACTCATAAAACTTCATGATTTCAAAACTGAATACAAAGCCACAGTAATCAAGACAGTGTCGTACTTGAACAAGGACAGATAGATGAGTGGAATAGAATTGAGGGTCAGAAATAAACTTATAAATCTATGGTTAACTGGTTTTCAAGGATGCCAAAATTATTCAGTGGGGAGAGAAAATAGTCTTTTTTCAACAGGCGGTGCTAGGACAACTGGATAGATGTATGCAAAAGCTAAAATACAAGACCTAAATGCAATAACTAAAATTTCAAAGGTGTTTAAAGAAAACAGGGGTAAATCTTCATGCCTTTGGAATTTGGCAAGGAATACTTAGATGCGACACTGAAAGAATGAGCAACAAAGGAAAAATATAAACTGGACTTTATCAAAATTAAAACTTCTGTGCTTCAAAGAACACCATCAAGAGAGTGAAAAGACAACATACAGAGTGGGAGAAAATGTTTGCAATTCATGTATCTAGAAAATTATACAGTAGTATTATGCAGTGGTCAGATCTTAAATGGAGCAACATGTCCATATCTAGGCAACAGATTTTTAAAACGACTTTAAATAATATACAAAAGCATTAAAAATTAAATTCAATAATTGATAATAATTACCTGCTTTCCACTTACTAGACTCCAAGAGACTTGTATCTAGAATATGTAAAGAATTTTTACAACTCAGTCCAGTTGAAAAGTAAGCACAACAGCTGATTAGATATTTTTCCAAAAAAGACACACAAATAGCCGAAAAACATGAAAAAATGCCTAACGATTAATTATTAGGGAAGTGTAAATAAAGACCAAGATGAGATATTACTTCATACCCACCTTAGCGAGGATAGGAGAAATCAGCTTTTATACACTGGTAGTGGGAATGTAAAATGGTGCAGTCACTTTGGAAAACAACCAGGCAGTTCTTCAAATGATTAAACAATTACCACATGATCTAGCAATTCTACTTTTGGATCTAAATCCAAGAGAAATTAAAACATATGTCCATACAAAAACTTACATACAGATGTTTATAGTGGCATTATTCACAGTAGCCAAAAGGTAGAAACATCAGTTGTTTAATAAACAGATGGTATGTCCATATAAGGACTACTTTTCAGCTGTAAAAATGGTATGAGGTACTGGTAGATGCTACAACTTGGATGGACCTTGAAAAGATTATGCCAAGTGAAAGAAGTCAGTCACAAAAGCCCACATTTTAAGTGTTTCTTCTCATGTGAAAGTCCAGAGTACAGAAATCCAAAGAGACAAAAAGTAGGTTAATGGTTGCCTTGGGGCATGGGATGTATATGGAGTAATACCCAAAGCCTGCTGGGTTTCTTTGTGAGTTTGAGTTGATGAAAATGATCTAAAATTGATTATGGTGATGTTTCCACATATCAGTGAATATACTAAAATCCATTGTATTTATGCCTTTTAGATGGGTGAATTGTATGTGATTTATTTCTCAAGCTTTTAAAAAAAAATTCAGAGCCAACTTACTGTTAATATTTTGTTATTATTCTACTTTTTAACTTCATAATGTATCACTAAAGGAAATCAAGTGCATTTGATCAAATTAGAGTAAGTCATTACATAAATTAAAGCTAAGAAAATGTGTTTTTCTGTGTTCTTTCTGAAAACATACAATAGCAAAATAATATACAGAAGATATTTTGCCTATTTTTGAGTAGTTCAATACATGAAATTATTTTTTGTTTTTGAATATATTTATTTTTGCTTTGGTGACTGAGAAGTGTTTTGTCCTTTCAAGTTAGGTGATATTGCAGGCATGTAAAAATTACTCTCTTATTTAGAATTAATATTTGATCATTTAATTAAGTCAGGACTGAAGAAGGTTTAAAAAATTGTAATAAATTAATATTCCAAGTTTTCTGATCAAATTTTTCAAGTTTTTTATGCCCATTTAAAAAAGATCTATTGAGCATTATAGTGATTTATTAGAATGTATTCCTTTAATGTTGGAGGTGTTAAGTTGTGATAGCCTTTAAATAATTATTAGAGGAGAAGAGAAGCAAGGAGGCCTAGATAAGTCCTAGTTCATTTCAAAATGGTATTTTTTATTACACATTTTTGGGTACTGACAGAATGTTTTGTTTCTTGAATTTCATTTCCACTTGAATTGCTTAAGAATTAATACATGTATCCAATTTGATAAAAGTGGAGATTACAGTAATCATTAATAATAGTAAGCTAACACTTAAACTGAGGGCTTACCGTGTACTAGGCATTGTGTTAAAGGGTGTATCATACATTACTTAACGTAATTCTCACATCAGCCTCTGTAGGGATGCATATCAAACCCTCTACAGCTGAGAAAACAGGCACAGAATTAATGTATCATTTGAAAAAAATAACTGAATTTGCAAATGTTAGATTTTTTTCCCCTCAAAATGTATGAACTGTAACATAAAACCCAGGAAAGGTTTCAAAGCTATTCATAAATCTACCTTCCTGCCATGCTTTGCAATTGATACCTATACTGTTTAATAAAAAAGAGCAATATTCTGGAATTCTACAAACATGATCCCAAGTTAGTGGAATATGTATTGTGGGGATACCTTTTATACTTTGTTAATGGTTAGATTGTTATTCACCACTCTAGGTATTACTAGAATAGGCAATTCAGTTGATCCTCTCTCTTGGGGCAGATTTCAAAGATATATTTTGCAATTAAATTAAATAAATACTGCAACATTTGATAAACTGATTTGCCTTTAAATCAGATATGTGTGATTCAACCTTTTTCTTTTTTAACAAAACTTGAGAATATAGCTAAGAATGAGGCTGAAATTCTATAGTCAAATCGGGCTCTCAGTGTCACATGTGAGGTGGGCATATCTGTTTAGTATTCAGAAATACAAGGTCTTGCTACACTGTAGTATAGACTATGATTTGTTGAAAAGCAGTAGGAAAGGAACCATATTCTGTCATTTGGGGGTACAGTGTATCATGAAAGGCAAAGAAATTACTTGTGGTTTAAGGTCATATACAAGTGGATTTCCATAGAGTGAAGATTTGGGGGAAACTGAATAAGGATATTGAAAATAGTTAATAAAGTATGAATGTACATTTAAGCTCTTATAAAATGAAAATCAAAATAATTTTAAGGTACTGATTTTATATAATTTTGAAACATCCCACTATATATGTAGTAAGTGGTTAATAAATATTCACTGTCAAATTTATGAATCCCCAGGTGTTCATGATTTTGTATTAGATATTTTACCAAAGGCAATCCAAACGGGTAAGCAATGCATAAAAGGAAAATTTAAAGGCAGATAAGTTTTTTAGTCTAAAGTTAAATTGTATTATAAAAAGAACCTGCTCACAATAAGATACCACTTCACACTGTGTAAAGTGTATGGCAATAATGAAAAAGAGGTGTTGGCAAACTGGACAGCTACATGCAAGAGAATGAAACTGGATTATTGTCCAACCCCATACATAAAAGTAAACTCAAAATGGATCAAAGACCTGAATGTAAATGTAAGTCATGAAACCATAAAACACTTAGAAGAAAACATAGGCAAAAATCTCTTAAATATAAACATGAGCAACTTTTTCCTGAACGCATCTCCTTGGGCAAGGAAAACAAAATAAAAAATGAACAAATAGGACTATATCATGGTAAAAAAAAGCTTCTGTACAGCAAAGGATGCCATCAGCAGGAAAGGCCTCCTACAGTATGGGAGAATATATTTGTAAATGACATATTGGACAAGGGGTTAATATCCAAAATATATATAGAGAACTCACATGCCTCAACACCCAAAAAGCAAATAACCCTATTAAAAAATGGGCAGAGGGTATGAACAGACACTTCTCCAAAGAAGAAATTCAGATGGCCAGCAGGCACATGAAAAGATGCTCCACATTGCTAATTGTCAGGGAAATGCAAATTAAAACCACAATCAGATATCACCTCACACCAGTTAGGATGGCCAACTTAGAAAAGACTAAGAACAACAAATGCTGGTGAGGATGTGGAGAAAGGGGAACCCTCCTACACTGCTGGAGGGAATGTAAACTAGTTCAACCATTGTGGAAAGCAGTATGGAGGTTCCTCAAAAAACTGAAAGTAGAAATACCATTTGACCCAGGAATTCCACTCTTAGGAATTTACCCTAGGAATGCAGGATTCCAGTTTGAAAAAGACATATGCACCCATGTTTATCGCAGCACTATTTATAGTAGCCAAGAATTGGAAGCAACTTAAGTGTCCATCAGTAGATGAATGGATAAAGAAGAGGTGGTACACATACACAATGCAATACTATTCAGCCATAAGAAGAAAACAAATCTTACCATTTGCAACAGCATGGATGGAGCTAGAGGGTATAAACTCAATGAAATAAGCCATGCAGAGAAAGACAAGTACCAAATGATTTCACTCATCTGCGGAGCATAAGAACAAAGCAAAAATTGGAGGAACAACACAGCAGCAAACTCACAGAACCGATGAACGACTACCAGTTACCAAAGGGAAAGGAACTGGGGAGGGTGGATGGGAAGGGAGGGAGAATGGGAGTAAGTGACATTACGATGAGCACACACAACATGGGGCATGTGCACGGGGAAGGCAGTATAGCACAGAGAAGAGAAGTAGTGACTGTGGCATCTTACTATGCTGATGGACAGTGACTGTAATGGGGTGTGTGGTGGAGACTTGATAATTGGGGGTATCTAGTAACCACAATGTTGCTTATGTGATTGTTTATTAATGATACCAAAATAAAAAAATCCATATATAAAAAAATTTAAGAAAACAAGTGTTGGTGATGATGTGGAGAAATTGGAACCCTTTCACATTACTGGTGGGAATGTAAAATGATGCAGCTGCTGTGGGGAACAGTTTAGTTGTTCCTCAGATAATTAAAGATGATCCTATGACACAGCAGTTCCATTTCTAAGGATATAGGTATAAAAATTGAAGTTTTCAAAAAAACTTGTAATCAAATGTTCATAGCACCATTCACAAAACACAGAATGTGGCAACAATCCACATTTCATCAACAGATGAATGGATAAAAAAGAATATCTCCAAACAATGGGATATTCAGCCACATAAAGGAAAGACATACTGATACATGGTACAACATATGATGAACCTTGAAAACGATGCAAAATAAAAGAAGCCAGACAGAAAAGGCTAGGCCACATATTGTACTATTCTGTTTATATGAAATATCCAGAATAGGGCTATCAATAAAGGTAGAAAGCAGATTAGAAGTTACCAGGGACTTGGGGAAAAGGTAATTTGGGAGTGACTGCTTAATAGGTATGGAGTTTCTGTCTGGTGATGAAAAAGCTCTGAAACTAAATAGTGCTGATGGTTGCACGACACTGTGATGTGTTTTGATGCCATTGAATTATTATAGACTCTGAAATGGTTAAAATGGTAAATTTTGAACCATGTATTTTATTACATTTATTTACATTAAAAAGGTCTTTTTTTTGAAGGTGACCTGCCTTTAGAGTTTTTACATATAAAAAATTTTGAGGAAGTTGCTATAATATATACAAGTTTTCATATCCAGGGCTCTCCAGTATTCACTGAAGTTAATTTTCATACAGGGTCAGGTTACTTTAGTGTTTCCCAAACTGGTATTCATAATGATTTTAGGTAATATGGATATTATTTCTTAAAATGAGGAGAAGAAAAAGTGGGCATATTAGGAAGAGTTGTATTTGTTGTATTTTCAAAAATATATGTGGTTTTGGGAGGAGATTTCTGCTGCTTTACTCATGCTGCCATCTTGGCTCCGCCCAGCTGAAAAGTGGGGCATATTAAATAAAAGAAAAATACTTTAAAAGCAAATAACCACATGCCTGCACTCCTGTGGGCCGAGTGCTGGGGCTCAGCTGCTTTCTGTTAACATTTCAGTTTACTACAGACATAGACCCTTAAAACACAAAGAGAAACAAATTAAAAAAGGCAAATAACCACATAGATGAGAATTAAATATGGCAGATTTCATGATGAAGGTATTCAAATGAATGGAGTTCCAGAAATACTGGGTAATATTAAACTGATTTTCCTGTTAAGTTCAATTTAGATTATTATCATCAAATAAACCTTGTATGTCTGTACTTTATGAACTGGGAACTATAAAGGGGAAAATGATTGTAGCTTTGGCTTTTTTGTCCAATATTCTAGCAAAAACTGATCCTAAAAATGAAGAAGAAGAAAAGCGACGTATCGAGGCTCGGCGAGAAAAACAAAGGCGCAGAAGAGAAAAAAACAGTGAGAAATACGGAGATGGATACAGGTTTGTGCTTATTTTAGCAGAGCCTGAAAATTGGGCTTATTAAAAATGAGTTTCTTACAAAAGACAAATATATCCGATGGGATATAAAAAAATTCCTGAGAGTCAAATGAAAAGGTTTGATGAAAGATATATACGAGTGCCCTTGAGCTTTTATACTTATATGTTATCACCACTTAGAAAATATAAGAAGAGTCCCATTCATAATGATAATCCCAAAATACAAAGTACCCAGGTATGTATAGTATTCTTAAAAAGAAATACATGTCATAACAAGGAAAACCACAGTCTTCTTGAGATTTGACTATATGGAAATATACTGATATTCTTGGATAAGAAAACTAAACATAAACATATCAGGTCTTCCCAGTGTTGATTCAAGGAAATTCTGAAAAAGAGTAAATGAGTAGGTATTAACTTTTCTAGATATTGAAACATTAGTAAGTTGTAATAGTTAGAAATACGTGGTGGTGTGAAAAAGTAATCAGTGTATCAGAATTATTAATGTGTAAACATACATTATATGTAAGAATGTTAAATATAATATAGAAGATATTGCAACTGAAAGGGGAACTGCTTAACAAGAATAACCAGAAAAGTAATTCAGATCCTCTTGAACCAATGTGGATGAATCCAGATAGGTTAAAGAACTAAAAAAATGGGAAATAACAGGAAAATGAAATCGAATATTTTAATCACTGCAAGAACTTTTTTCTTAGGCTTAAAAATTAGAATAAATTACAAAGGAAATGATGAGATTTGTTTTAAAAAGTTTAAAACTTGAAAGCAAACAGACTTGGAAAACATAAACCTGAGAAATAATTAATATCTAAGTTAGGTAACCATCACCCAACCAGAACATTTTAAAAGTAAGGGAAGATTCCTGAAACACAATTTGGTGAAGGAACAATAATAGCTAGTTAATAATTTTAAAGAAAGTGTTGAAACTTACTGTTAAGTTAAATAAACTGAAACTTCATATAATATGGCATTTCATTAGGAGAAAAATGATTTACTAAGATACAGTTAAAGAACACTTAAAATTTGCTGGTGACAGTATAATATGGTTATAACTAATGGGAAGTGATTTTGCAGTTTTAAAAAAATCTTGACTTTTTTATACTCAGTTTATACTCGCATTCCCCAAGAAAGTAATCTAAAAATATAAAAAGAAATTTAATCTAAAAAGACATCCATAACATTATTTATAATAACTCCAACCATGAAACATATCAGCAGCATAGAGTGATTAAGTATTTGTAAGACTGAACACATCCCTTCATGGGCTCTTAGGCTGTTGTTAAAAATGAAGATTGTAAAGCCTGTAATAACATGGAGAAAATGCAGGCAAAATAGGAAAATATATATGTAAGATGTGAAATTATACATAGATAAAAGACTAGGAAATTTTTTTAAAAGGATAATAATTGATTTTTTTTTCATCTTTGTTCTCTGAAATATGCCTAGGTTCTGCTTATGCTTAGAAAACAAAGAATATAAAATTTAAGAAGTAAATTCATTGTATTCCCTACTCAAAATGGAGTTTTGCTTTTTTAAAAGTTCATTTGCTCATGTAGAATAAAGAGAACAAAATATTTCACTTCAGTGAATTTTCTAGATGTCTAAAACTTTGTCTTAGTCAAAAGAGAACATTTTAAGAGGAGAATCTGCAAACCTTCCCATGGAGATATTTTAAAAATAAGAGTTTCCTTCCATATTAAATAGGATACTCTGTGTTAATACTTGGTTTTAATATATACATTGTTTTATTCATGTAAAATATAGTAAAAGAAATTCAGTTGCACCTAAATTTCCATGTTTTTGTTTAGACAGCCTTTGATTTTAGTCTATTATGTTTTACTTGTGTAATCTTTGCATCTAGCTTTAATGACCTTTTCCTATGCTCTTTTTGGTTTGTTATTCCTTGTTGGGACCTGAGAAACAATAGGATTAAGCTTATTAAAAATTAACCCATAAAAGGAAATTCAAGTTTTAAGAGGTAGCTATTTTTGGTCCTTGTGAGTATCTCTCCCACTGTGCTATATTTTGTTCTTTTGACAAAGGTAATGGGCTTAGCTACTTTGGTGCAGAAAAAAATTGAAACGAACTCTGTATCAAATGTGTAGGAGTCCAAAAAGATGATTTCACATTCTAAGATTAACTTTTCTATTTAATTGTCCTATGAATAGTTTCCCCATTAAAAACTGTGTATTTGGATATGACATATCCATGTTAATATAATAAATGTAGTGATTTGGAGAAACTGAACTTTCATTTAGCTGTTTGCTGCATAACTCTAAATATAAACTTGATGATATAACCAAAAAATTGTCAATTCAATTAAGTTGTAATTTTAAAATAGTCTTAAATTATTTAAATTTGCCAGAGCAGTTTTACTTTGAGTTATGAGGATAAGAGATTGACAGTAAATAACTATTACATGTGAGAGGTGTAGACAAACACAGAATGTAGTGAAGAGTGCCAAAGAGAAGTATAAAATGGTCTTACAGGAGATAACTTCTAAATAGAAATGCAGGCAGATCAGGGAAATGGGCAAAGGTGGTATTTCGACTGATTGAGAAGTGGTAGTTGTTAGGCAGCCCAGGTAGAGGGCATGGCTTGAAGTACAAGCAAAGAAACAGGAATCTTTCATTGATATTCAGGAAATGGAAAGATGTGTGGATTGAAAATGACTCTAGTGAGGTGAAAGATATAATCTAATTTAAACATTTAATGGAGACATAATATGTGCTAGATAATGCTGAAGGTATTAGTGGTTAAAGCCAAAAAGGAGAGATTAAGAACTTTCTTAAATGGCATCTGAAAATGTTTTGACCTTGTTTTTTGAGCCTTAAAAGAGCCAGTGAAGTCTTCTGAGCAGTAATGTGCTCTAGTCTCGTTTAGGAAGTAACAGTATTAATTGAATAATTACTATGTATCAGGAACTCTTCTAAGGCTTTATATTTATTTTTAAAAATCTTAATGATACTTCTATGAGGATTCTTACCTCATTAAGATAAGAAAACAGCCCAAGGTCACACAAGGGGGCTAGAATAAACCTAGTAGTAAGCTTCAGATCCCATATTAACCAGGAAAATAAATACAATAGTAGTGTAAGGAATTATTTAGAAAATGGAGATTGGAGGCAGAGAAGCCAATCAGGAAACTCTTGTCATAATTCAAGGGAAAGGAAATAAGAATACATAATACAGGAACAATTAAAAAGGAATAAAAGGGGAAATTTTCTGCAGTGGCTCCTGAGCTTCTAAATGTGTGCATTTGTCCAGTTCAGGCCTTTTAATCATCCTGAAGTCTTTCAGGGGTAGGACTTGATCACCTAAGACCTCCAAAGGAGTGAATTACTGTTGGTGTTCCATGGGGCGTTGTTGGTACTATCTTAGTGGTTTGGAAGTTTGTGGATCAAACAGTGTAAGTGGTGGAACTTTGGAACTTGGTATGTCTTGGGGTTAACTTTGGCTTTATAACTGGTCTGGGCTTGAAGTGGATAGTTTAGGATTAGATTCACTGATTTCATCTTTCATTCTCAGAAGTCCCAGGGTTGGCCAGAAATACAAAGTGGTTTAATGACTATTGTCCAAATAGGTACTTAAAGAAATACTGTTTCATCTATTTATTCTTTTTTTTCCTTTGATGTAAGTGAAATTTAAATCAACCATAAAATGGAAGAAAGGAAATCCTTTATCCTTGTAAAATTAATTTCATTGTTATAGTCTTATGAACTCCTTCTAAGTAAATAAGGTAATATTTAAAGAAAAACTTTTTTTCCCTTATAGAATGGCATTCACATGTTCATTTTGTAAATTTCGAACATTTGAAGAAAAAGATATTGAACTGCATCTGGAAAGTTCTTCACACCAGGAAACATTAGATCATATTCAGAAACAAACCAAATTTGATAAAGTAGTTATGGAGTTTTTGCATGTAAGTAGCTGTTTTTGAAGTGAAAAGCACTGTATCAGACATTTGAATTTCTTGTATTTTCATAGTTCCCTGTCTCACATTTTATGTTTCTAAAAATTTACTATTTACTTAGAAAAAGAGTTGCTTTAAAATTAGCCCAGAACTGGATTTGAATTCCCCTGTAGTAGATTTTAGATTTGTTATTTGAGAGACTTGTACATCTCTCAGTTTCCAGCAGAGATGTCAGTAAAAGAATTCCTTTCACAAATATTTATTGATGCAGAATCAGCTATTATCCTTTGAGAGTACAGGTGCCACACTTTGAAAGCACAGCAACTAGCTGTTGTGCTGGGTACTTTGACTCATTATTTCATTTGCGCCTCACAGCAAATTCTTTTTACTATGAAAGATGATGCTCAGAGCAGTTTAGTGATTCTTCTCAGTTAGCAGCAGTCTGAATTTAGAGCCAGAGCTAATGTCCTTGGCTTAGTCATGTCCTTCTAAGTAAATAAGGTAATATTCAAAGAAAAACTTTTTCCCTTATAGAATGGCATTCACATGTTCATTTTGTAAATTTCAAACATTTGAAGAAAAAGATAATGAACTGCATCTGGGAAGTTCAACAATTTTTTTTGAATATTTACGAAAGGTGGTATGCAGGCACTGAAGACACAGGTGCTGTGCTCAGTGAACTAATAATACTTGGAAATAGAATATACTCACAGATGACAGGGGAGGATAGTTGGCACTGGGGATGTGTAAGGAAGTGAGTAGCTGGATGTACATACAATTAATTTGAGCAAAAGAGATGGAATTGTTAGGAGGTTAGAAGTACAGTGATCATCCACTACTCTATATTCTTGCAGAACTGTGTACCTTAGTTAAAATTTTTCTGTAACCTTGTTCCTTAACTGTTTCCTAACTGTAATGTAATGAAGGACTTAAGTACTCACCTGTTCTGCCTCTTGAGTATTTTAGCTGTCTTTGCTCCTTGTCTATATGCCTAAAATACATTTTGAAACTGAATACTTCTTGTAGTCTCCTAGTATTTTATGACAGTTTTTCAACTAATTGTAACGTCTTGAAAACAGGTGTTAGTTCTTTTATACAAGAGACATTGTTATTTTCCACTGGACAGGCATTATGTGTGGCATATGTAGATGCTCACTAAAAACTGTTTAGATTCTTCCTATTGTATTTTATAGGAATGTATGGTGAATAAATTCAAGAAAACATCTATTCGTAAGCAACAGACAAATAATCAAACAGAAGTAGTCAAAATAATTGAAAAAGACGTCATGGAAGGTAAGTATTTAAACAAATTGTTTTAGAGATTTAAATGTCTGTTTCACACTCCATCTCCTACTCCAGTGTGCATGGTGCCCACTAGAGTGACAGAGCACACAGTCATCTGTGATGACCCTGAATGCACTAGAGGGGATGGACTCCTTTGACTTCCTGTTTTCACGTTTACAGATTTAGCTCTCCCTACCCTTATATCTTTCACTTGAGTGTTAGAGGACAAATCAGCTTTTCCTCCAGATAGAAGACACTTTTCTCTCGTCTCTCTTATCCCTTCTTATTTTGAGGACTTTTGCTCAAATAGTGAATGTTTCTGTTTTTCAGTCTTTCCTTCTCTTTTGATTCCACCTCTGAAACCTATGCTCTTATCTTTAACAAAAACAAAACCCAACCAAACAAAAACAAAAAAATTCCAAAGGAACAAAAGAAAAAAAATAGACACTAGTTTCCCTAAAAACATCTGCTTCTCAGTTT
Source organism: Manis javanica (assembly GCF_040802235.1). Lineage (NCBI taxonomy): Eukaryota > Metazoa > Chordata > Mammalia > Pholidota > Manidae > Manis > Manis javanica. The sequence goes on from NC_133159.1 coordinate 75,949,722, forward strand.
AAACAACCAAACATCTTAAGCATAGTCATCACTACTCTCTGTCGCCTCACTTGTTATTTATTACTTCACCCACAGGAGACAACTTTCTGCCACCTTTAGTCTACTGAGACTGCTCTCATGGAGGTTGCCAGTGCCAACTTCAGTTCTTTTGACTATCTATCTTCTGTAACAATTTTCACTGATAACTCTATTTCAGTAAATCTGTTTTCTCCCTTGATTTCTATGGTATCTCAAGTCCTGATCTCTTTATTCCCTTGTCATTTTTCACTCTGCTTTTCTTTCTCTACCAGGGTTTTAGAAATTGGTATTTTCCAGTATTCTGTCATTAATCTCATTATCACCTCTCTTTATATTCCTTCTTGATGAATTCATTTACTTACAGAGCTTAAATTAATATCTATATGTTGATTACTTATACATCTGTATCTCTAGCACAGATCTCCTGAACTCTAATCTCATATACATCCAACTGCCTTGTCACCTGTCTGAAGCAGTCTCACAAAATGAACACACTCAAAATAAATATTCTCTCTTTGAGCATCTCCCACCCAATTAAAAAAAAATAAAACAAAAACTCAACGAATAGCTTCTTACTCTTATCTGTGAAAGTGACTCCAACACCAAAGTCAGAAGTATGATGTTAATCCTAAATATTTTTACTTTACTCTCTCTCTGTAGCATTGTGTCATAATGTTTGTCTTTCAAATATCCATCAAGTTTGTTTCTACACCTCCCCTTTAAATTTTGCATTTGCTCAAATCTTTGTTCTCTTGACAACGAAATATTTTCCTAATTAGTTTCCTTTGGTCTTTTTTATCTCTAATTCTACTTGGTTTCATTACTTCAGGGTTTTCCAGTGGCTCCCGCATTCCCTTCAGGGTGAAGTCCAGATTCCAAGGCATGGGACACAAAGCTCTCCATGTCTAGTCCCTGCTCTTTTTCTCTTTTGCCCCTTTATATTCTGTGCCCTAGCCATATTGATTACTTGGCAATTCCCAGAAGGTGCCATTTTCTTTGACATCTATGTCTTGCATATAGTTAAACCTTTACCTGCAGTAAACTTCAGTCACCATTTGAAGATCCAACATTTATTTTGTTCCTTATGAGTTCAGTTTTAACATCTTTTCCCCATCCCTGCCCACCCACATTCATAATCATGGCAATTCTTATTTTACTGCACAATCAACATTTGTTTTCGTTTGTATTACATTTTTTTGGGGTGAACTTACAGGCCTCAGAGCATAATTGTATAACTAATTAGGAAGTACAATGTAATTACATGTTTTAATTTTAATGTTGCCATGTATTTTAAATCTATATATGGAGATTTATGAGATGTAGTTAGAAACACTCAATGTACATACTCTGATCCTTTTTTTGGAAGAAAGGGTATAAATAATCATGGAAACAAAATAGTGGAAGTTTTATCAGAAATAAGATATGTAAATCATTACTTTTCTTACTAGTAAATGGATTTCTTCTGTAGGTGTTACTGCAGATGATCACATGATGAAAGTAGAAACTGTTCACTGTAGTGCTTGCGGTGTGTATATTCCTGCTTTACATAGTTCAGTTCAGCAGCACTTAAAATCTCCTGATCATATCAAAGGGAAGCAGGTAGGTTTTGATCTATTGTAGTGAAGTCATTGAATTGTTCATCAGTCACTTATTGTCCTTTAAAGGCTGTTGTGCTGTCTACTTGTGTATGGTCCTGTTAATCTCATATGAGAACAACTGTAAAGATACCTAGAGAGGCATTGTGGCATAGTGGTTAAGACTGTGGGCTAGAGTGAGAATTCCTGGGTTTGAAGCCTGGTTCAGTACATAATATAAGCAAGTAAATTAACTTTTGTCTGAGTTTCTTTATCTTTAAAATGGCATGGATAATCATTCTACTCTTATGTGACTGCTTAAGGATTAGGTTAATTAAGTATAAAAGGCATTTAAAATAGTGCTTGGCACATAGTAAGCATTCAGGAAATCATAGCTGTTGTTAAACTGTTCTTTTTATTGTTCACATTTTTTTTAGGTTGGTACAGAATATGTTTAGGAGTGTGTGTGTGTGAGTGTGAGAACAAAAAAAGAAAGGAAAAATTTGATTATAACATTTTCTGATGTTTGGGAAAAGTAAATTAAAAACTAGCATTACCAGTGACTATCTATTATATTTTTGAGTAGAATTTACTAAAAAATTCTAGGAAAATTTTTCTTTTTGATTTATGTTTTTCTGCTTCTGTATTGATTGGTTTTTTTAAGTCAAATTTACTTCAAATAAAAAATGTTTATATTGTGAGAAATTGTTTGAAAGGCAAATTAAAAAATTAAATATTAAAGACTTAAGTGTTAAATATGGCATATCTATCTTAAATTCATATTTTCTGTTGAATGAATCGAATGAATCTCATTTAACTCAGACTTTTAGCCACTTCGAACACATAATCTTTTAAAAATCTTTGTCTTTTCTCTTTTATGATATTCTCTTGACACCTTTTGACAACTAAACATTCCATTTTATAACCTTTCCTGTTTTGTATGATACAGTCTTATGCCAGCTACAGTGCAGAGGAAGACTAATTACTCTGGCAATGTGAACAATTCTATTTTGATAGCATGAAAATGAATAGTTGGAGTAGTTGGGGCTGGGTTTCGTGGTTGTAGAGTAGAAAGGAGAGAGCAGTGTCTAGAAGACCTAGACTTACAGTATTTGGTGATTGTTTTTTTTTTAAATTTAATTTTAATTTTTATTTATTTTATCTTATTTTATTTTTTTTTTAGGAGAGCAAGGTACAGGCTTTTATTTAGAGATACAGTGAAAGGACAGAGCTCCCGGCTCACGCCAGGAGTGGGGATAAGAGAGTCCCTTGGTGATTGTTTTTTAATTGAAGCTAATCAACTTACTGCATCTTCGTTGTTTTAATCCATAGGTGATTTAGATTGTGTTCACAGTGGATGTTGCTTTATAGCTTAATATAGCAGAAAGCAAATAATTTAAATATCAGGATGTGAGCGTACAATGCCATTTCAATTAGGGAAATATTTTCATTGCATGGTTCTCAAATACCTCAGCTGTATATTCTATTTTTCATAGGCTTATAAAGAACAAATAAAAAGAGAGAGTGTCTTGACTGCTACAAGCATTCTAAATAACCCAATAGTGAAGGCGCGATACGAACGTTTTGTTAAGGTAAGATTTTTGGGCAAACTTTTTAGGCTACATTGTAATATTTTTATAATTAAATGGTGACATAGTAATTGTGATATTTAAGGATAGTACACCATCAGGAAGAATTCTACTTAATATCTTGCATATAGGTAAACATCGTTTTTCCTAATTGTTGGGATTGGTGGTCAGAGGGAGCAATAAACCATTCCTCTCATCTGCTTTCTAGCTCAGTATGATTTGAGAGATACACAGGAGTCTGATAGGAGATCAAAATGTTAGCTTCTTGATTTTTAAGAAAAGGATGACTTGGAAGATATGTTTTAGGTGTGTAATTACTGTGGACCTTAATATTTCACTCCTACATTAAGGTAGACTTACACACACCCCCACCCCGCCAACGTGTTACTGGTTCAGCTGGACAGCAGCAGGTTTCCTTTGGTTTTCCACACGGCATAGAACAGACTGGAATGTATTCTTCCTGTTGCTAGAAAAACCCTGAAGAGGAGATCCCAAAGGGATTGAGTTGTGAATGCCCATTTTCATCCAAGCATACTAATTGCATAAGTCATTCTTCTTCCTTGGATAAAAGTTAGATGGAAGGCGGGAGATCAGACATGTGCTTCAGAAAAAGCTCCCTCATGGAATTAGGAAGCCAGGAGCAAGGAGGATTGCTCCTACTATCAGGAAACTCAGATGTGGACAATTTAGGTATACCTGGCTCACGTTTCTTTCTCATAACTTTTGCCATGTTATTGGGGTAGTACATCTTTACATAAAATTCTTTTTTGTGTATTAAGAACACTTCATGTACAAACAACAACGTAGGAAATTAATAGAAGTTTTAAGAAGTAAGTTTTTGAGTCTTTATAAAATAATCCTTCATTAAAGTCATCCTAGATTGAAAAGAGCTGTTATGTTGAAGATTTACAAAAGTCTGTTATTTACATTAGTAACAAATATTTATATTATAGATTAGAGAAGTTTTGTTCATTTTGGCTGTTTTGATTAACAGGTACCCTGTGATGAAGACTAATACATACTTAATGGTCATTAACTCATTCCACAATCAACTGACTTCCAAGCTGAATAAATCTCATTTCTTTGTTCCTTGTTGCTGAGGGGCCTATTTTCTGATTTGCTGTACTTGTCACTATTGACTATATTCTTGACACAATTTTTTAAAATCGAATGCAACCCTAATTGAAAATTAATTTTATGGGAGATAGGACATCAGAAAGATGAGAGCATCAGCTAAATTTGGAAAAACTAGGTTATTTTTTTTACGTTTATAATACTTCTATAATATTTTTTTTTTTTTGAGAAGGCATCTCTCATATTTATTGATCAAATGGTTGTTAAGAACAATAAAATTCTGTATAGGGGACTCAATGCACAATCATTAATCAACCCCAAGCCTAATTCTCAACAGTCTCCAATCTTCTGAAGCATAATGAACAAGTTCTTACATGGTGAACAAGTTCTTACATAGTGAATAAGTTCTTACATGGTGAAGAGTGCCAGGGCAGTCATATCACAGAAACTTTTGGTTTGATCACGCATCATGAACTATAAACAATCAGGTCAAATATGATTATTCGTTTGATTTTTATACTTGATTTATATGTGAATCCCACATTTCTCCCTTATTAATTATTATTATTATTTTTAATAAAATGCTGAAGTGGCAAGTAGATGCAAGATAAAGGTAGAAAACATAATTTAGTGCTGTAAGAGAGCAAATGTAGATGATCAGGTGTGTGCCTATAGACTAAGTATTAATCCAAGCTAGACAAGGGCAATGAAACATCCATGGATGCAGAAGATTTCTCTCAAAACAGAGGGGGTGAGGTTCTAAGCCTCACCTCTGTTGATCCCCAGTTTCTCACCTGATGGCCCCCCTGCGACTGTGCCTGTCTTAGGTTGTTCCTCCCTTGAGGAATCTTACCCGTCTCTGGCTAACCAGTCATCTTCCGGGGCCATACAGGGAAATGTAAAGTTGGTAAGTGAGAGAGAAGCCTTATTGTTTGAAAAGGTTAGCATTTTACTTCTTTGCATATTTATGCCCTGTGGCTTCTATGCCCAGCATTTGTCTTGAGGTATCTTTACCACTTGGAAGAATTATGATACTCGGTAATTTTGAAATGAGGCACGAATTCTACTAAAGGGTTGTAATTAGGAAGGAAGAAGAAAAGCTATAGAAGTAGCAGATGGAAGAAAACATGGGAAGATTGATTATTTCTTTGACATATCTTCTTGTAGAGTAACTTAAGCATGTATAGGTTTTAAACTACTAATTAAATTGCGTACACACATTAACATAATAGGTATACAGCTACATAAAAAAAGCAGACCTACAATTACCAGCCATCTCCAGTGAAACCAAGAAAACCAGTTAGGCACTTTAGGCATTTGTGAAAACTTATCTATGATATGGTAGATATTGTCTAACTGAACTTGAACAGTCTGAGAGAAATCAGACAAATTAAAACAACCCATTCCTGGGGACTGTTCACATCCCATAGGTTCTTTTAACAGTAGATAGTCTGTAGTCTCAAGATTTTGGAGCGCTGCAACTTGCACTTCTCTTAATTCTTGGTTGAGTTCCAACAGTATAGATCCAGTCAGATTTGTTGTTTTACTGTATGCACAGGCCAGCTTAGATATCTCCTTCTTCATTTCAATGGCAAGTCCAGGAACTGGTGGGATGACTGCAGCTACAACTGCAGCAGCGCCAGGATCTTTGTTGAAGTTTTTTGATGATCATCTTCTGGAATGACACTTGCAGAGTATGTTGATGTAGGAAGTTCTTCTTCATATCATATCTTAATTCGTTTTCTGGGTAGCCAAATTAGGCTTTGATCCTCTGTATAAACACAAACAAACACTTTGCCCACACGTTGATATGACCTTTCTACCATTTGGAAGAACTTATGGGAGATCACCACACAGGAACTGCTTTTTTCTCTTTTTTTAAAGAGAAAGGAATATTATCAGAAAAATGTACTTCCATAGCTGATCATCTGACACCCTTTAAATAATCAAAATTAAAGATATGTAAAGCATGCATTAATCTTTGATTTGCTGTTAGTTTTATCCTATCAGGGAGTAATCCCCCTTTTCTTTCTCTCTCTTTTTTTTTTTTGATATCATGAATCTACAATTACATGAAGAATATTATGTTTACTAGGCTCTCCCCTATACCAGGTCCCCCCCACAAACCCCATTACAGTCACTGTCCATTAGCATAGCAAATGTTGTACAATCACTACTTGTCTTCTTTGTGTTGTACAGCCCTCCTCTTTCTCCCACCCCCCCATTATGCATGCTAATCATAATACCCCCTTTCTTCTCCCCCTCCTTATGCCTCCCTACCCACCCATCCTCCCCAGTCCCTTTCCCTTTGGTACCTGTTAGTCCATTCGTGGGTTCTGTGATTCTGCTGCTGTTTTGTTCCTTCAGTTTTTCCTTTGTTCTTATACTCCACAGATGAGTGAAATCATTTGGTGTTTCTCTTTCTCCGCTTGACTTTTTTCACTGAGCACAATACCCTCTAGCTCCATCCATGTTGTTGCAAATGGTAGGATTTGTTTTCTTCTTATGGCTGAATAATATTCCATTGTGTATATGTCCCACCTCTTCTTTATCCATTCATCTACTGATGGACACTTAGGTTGCTTCCAATTCTTGGCTATTGTAAATAGTGCTGCGATAAACATAGGGGTGCATCGGTCTTTTTCAAACTTGAGTGCTGCTTTCTTAGGGTAAATTCCTAGGAGTAGAATTCCTGGGTCAAATGGTAAGTCTATTTTGAGCATTTTGAGGAGCCTCCATACTGCTTTCCACAATGGTTGAACTAATTTACATTCCTATCAGCAGTGTAGGAGGGTTCCCCTTTCTCCACAACCTTGCCAACATTTGTTGTTGTTTGTCTTTTGGATGGTAGCCATCCTTACTGGTGTGAGGTGATACCTCATTGTGGTTTTAATTTGCATTTCTCTGATCATTAGCGATGTGGAGCATCTTTTCATGTGTCTGTTGGCCATCTGTATTTCTTTTTTAGAGAACTGTCTGTTCAGTTCCTCTGCCCATTTTTTAATTGGATTTGTTTTTTGTTGAGGTGGGTGAGCTCTTTATATATTTTGGATGTCAAGCCTTTATCGGATCTGTCATTTACAAATATATTCTCCCATATTGTAGGGTGCCTTGTTGTTCTATTGTTGGTGTCTTTTGCTGTATAGAAGCTTTTCAGCTTAATATAGTCCCACTTGTTCATTTTTGCTGTTGTTTTCCTTGCCCGGGGAGATATGTTCAAGAAGAGGTCACTCATGTTTATGTCTAAGAGGTTTTTGCTTATGTTTTTTTCCAAGAGTTAATGGTTTCATGACTTATATACAGGTCTTTGATCCATTTTGAGTTTACTTTTGTATATGGGGTTAGACAATGGTCCAGTTTCATTTTCCTACATGTAGCTGTCCAGTTTTGCCAGCACCATCTGTTGAAGAGACTGTCATTTCGCCATTGTATGTCCATGGCTCCTTTATCAAATATTAATTGACCATATATGTTTGGGTTAATGTCTGGAGTCTCTGATCTGTTCCACTGGTCTGTGGCTCTGTTCTTGTGCCAGTACCAAATTGTCTTGATTACTGTGGCTTTGTAGTAGAGCTTGAAGTTGGGGAGTGAGATCCCTGCCACTTTATTCTTCTTTCTCAGGAATGCTTTGGCTATTCGGGGTCTTTGGTGTTTCCATATGAATTTTTGAACTATTTGTTCCAGTTCGTTGAAGAATGTTGTTGGTAATTTGATAGGGATTGCATCAAATCTGTATATTGCTTTGGGCAGGATGGCCATTTTGACGATATTAATTCTTCCTAGCTCTGAGCATGGGATGAGTTTCCATTTGTTAGTGTCCCCTTTAATTTCTCTTAAGAGTGACTTGTAATTTTCAGGGTATAGGTCTTTCACTTCTTTGGTTAGGTTTATTCCTAGGTATTTTATTCTTTTTGATGCAATTGTGAATGGAATTGTTTTCCTGATTTCTCTTTCTATTGGTTCATTGTTAGTGTATAGGAAAGCTACAGATTTCTGTGTGTTAATTTTGTATCCTGCAACTTTGCTGTATTCCGATATCAGTTCTAGTAGTTTTGGAGTGGAGACTTTAGGGTTTTTTATGTACAATATCATATCATCTGCAAATAGTGACAGTTTAACTTCTTTACCAATCTGGATTCCTTGTATTTCTTTGTTTTGTCTGATTGCTGTGGCTAGGACCTCCAGTACTATGTGAAGTAACAGTGCGGAGAGTGAGCATCCCTGTCTTGTTCCCGATGTCAGAGGAAAAGCTTTCAGCTTCTTGCTGTTCAGTATAATGTTGGCTGTGGGTTTATCACATATGGCCTTTATTATGTTGGGGTACTTGCCCTCTATTCCCATTTTGCTGAGAGTTTTTATCATAAATGGATGTTGAATTTTGTCAAATGCTTTTTCAGCATCTATGGAGATGATCATGTGGTTTTTGTCCTTCTTTTTGTTGATGTGGTGGATGATGTTGATGGATTTTCTAATGTACCATCCTTGCATCCCTGGGATGAATCCCACTTGGTCATGGTATGTGATCCTTTTGATATATTTTTGAATTCTGTTTGCTAATATTTTTTTGAGTATTTTTACATCTACATTCATCAGGGATATTGATCTGTAATTTTCTTTTTTGGTGGGGTCTCTGCCTGCTTTTGGTATTAGGGTGCTGTTGGCTTCATAGAATGAGTTTGGGAGTATTCCCTCCTCTTCTATTTTGTGGAAAACTTTAAAGAGAATGGGTATTATGTCTTCTCTGTGTGTCTGATAAAATTCCGAGGTAAATCCGTCTGGCCTCGGGGTTTTGTTCTTGGGTAGTTTTTTGATTACCATTTCAATTGCTTTGCTTGAAATTGATTTGTTTAACTTTTGTGTTTCTTCCTTGGTCAGTCTTGGAAGGTTGTATTTTTCTAGGAAGTTGTCCATTTCTTCTAAGTTTTTCCAGCTTGTTAGCATATAGGTTTTCATAGTTGTCTTTAATAATTCTTTGTATTTCTGTTGAGTCTGTCGTGGTTTTTCCGTTCTCATTTCTGATACCGTTGATGTGTGTTGATTCTCTTTTTCTCTTAATAAGTTTGGGTAGAGGCTTATGTATTTTGTTTATTTTCTCAAAGAACCAGCTCTTGGTTTCATTGATTTTTTCTATTGTTTTATTCTTCTCAATTTTGTTTATTTCTTCTCTGATCTTTATTATGTCCCTCCTTCTGCTGACTTTAGGCCTCATTTGTTCTTCTTTTTCCAGTTTTGATAATTGTGATGTTAGACTATTCATTTGGGATTGTTCTTTCTTCTTTAAGTGTGCCTGGATCGCTATATACTTTCCTCTTAAGACTGCTTTCGCTGCGTTCCACAGAAGTTGGGGCTTTGTGTTGTTATTGTCATTTGTTTCCATATATTGCTTGATCTCTATTTTAATTTATTCATTGATCCATTGATTATTTAGGAGCATGTTGTTAAGCCTCCATGTGTTTGTGAGCCTTTTTGTTTTCTTTGCAGAATTTATTTGTAGTTTTATACCTTTGTGGTCTGAAAAGTTGGTTGGTAGAATTTCAATATTTTAATTTACTGAGGCTCTTTTTGTGAGCTAGTATGTGGTCTGTTCTGGAGAATGTTCCATGTGCACTTGAGAAGAATGTATATCCTGTTGCTTTTGAATGTAGAGTTCTATAGATGTCTGTTAGGTCCATCTGTTCTAGTGTGTTGTTCAGTGCCTCCGTGTCCTTACTTATTTTCTGCCCAGTGGATCTATCCTTTGGGGTGAGTGGTGTGTAGGAGTCTCCTAAAATGAATGCATTGCATTCTATTTCCCCCTTTAGTTCTGTTAGTATTTGTTTCACATATGCTGGTGCTCCTGTGTTGGGTGCATATATATTTAGAATGATTATATCCTCTTGTTGGACTGAGCCCTTTATCATTATGTAATGTACTTCTTTATCTCTTGTTACTTTCTTTGTTTTGAAGTCTGTTTTGTTAGATATTAGTACTGCAACCCCTGCTTTCTCTCTCTGTTTGCCTGAAATATGTTTTTTCATCCCTTGACTTTTAGTCTGTGCATGTCTTTGGGTTTGAGGTGAGTTTCTTGTAAGCAGCATATAGATGGGTCTTGCCTTTTTATCCATTCTATTACTCTGTGTCTTTTGATTGGTGCATTCAGTCCATTTACATTTATGGTGAGTATAGAAAGATATGTACTTATTGCCATTGCAGGCTTTAGATTTGTGGTTACCAAAGGTTCAAGGTTAGCCTCTTTAGTATCTTACTGCCTAACTTAGGTCACTTATTGAGCTGTTATATATAGTCTCTGGAGATTCTTTTCTTCTCTCCCTTCTTATTCCTCCTCCTCCATTCCTTATATGTTGGTTGTTTTATTCTGTGCTCTTTCGTGTTTCCTTTAACTGCTTTTAGTGGGTAGTTGATTTTATTTTTTGCCTTTAGTTAGTATTTGGTTGGTCTGCTTTCTTTGCTGTGATTTTATTTTCTCTGTTGACATCTGTTCAGTCTTAGGAGTGCTCCCGTCTGGAGTAGTCCCTCTAAAATACCCTGTAGAGGTGGTTTGTGGGAAGCAAATTCCCTCACCTTTTGCTTGTCTGGGAATTGTTTAATCCCGCCTTCATATTTAAATGATAATAGTGCTGGATACAGTATCCTTGGTTCAAGGCCTTTCTGTTTCATTGCATTAAATATATCATGCCATTCTCTTCTGGCCTGTAGGGTTTCTGTTGAGAAGTCTGATGATAGCCTGATGGGTTTTCCTTTATAGGTGACCTTTTCCTCTCTAGCTGCCTTTAAAACTCTTTCCTTGTCCTTGATCTTTGCCATTTTAATTAGTATGTGTCTTGGTGTTGTCCTCCTTGGGTCCTTTCTGTTGGGAGTTCTGTGTATTTCCGTGGTCTGTTCGATTATTTCCTCCCCCAGTTTGGGAAGTTTCAGCAATTATTTCTTCAAAGACAGTTTCTATCCCTTTTTCTCTCTCTTCTTCTGGTACCCCTATAATACGGATATTTTTCCTTTTGGATTGGTCACACAGTTGTCTTAATATTGTTTCATTCCTGGAGATCCTTTTATCTCTCTCTGTGTCAACTTCTATGCATTCCTGTTCTCTGGTTTCTATTCCATCCATGGCCTCTTGCATCTCATCCATTCTGCTTATAAATCCTTCCAGAGTCTGTTTCACTTCTGTAATCTCCCTCTGGACATGTGTAATCTTCCTCTGGGCATCTGTAATCTCCCTCCGGACCTCATCCCTTAGCTCTTGTATATTTCTGTGCATCTCCATCAGCATGTTTATGATTTTTATTTTGAATTCTTTTTCAGGAAGACTGGTTAGGTCTGTCTCCTTCTCAGGTGTTGACTCTGTTATCTTGGTCTGCCTGAAATTTTGCCTTTTCATGGCGATACAGTTTGCAGAACTGGCACGAGTGACAGCTGGAAGAACTTTCCAGTTGTTGGTTTGTGGCCTTCCTCTCCTGGGAGAACAGCGACCTCTAGTGGCCTGTGCTGGGCAGCTGCGCACAGACAGCGCTTCTGATTCCTGCCCGGCTGCTATGGAGTTTATCTCTGCTGTTGCTGTGCGCATGACCTACCTCGGGCTGCTGCTCCAGTATGTTTGAGCTGCATTGGAGGGGGAGCGGCCGGGAGGCTATCTCTGTGAGGGGCCTCTGTGCTCCCTGCTGCCGAGGGGGTTAGAGCGCCCACAGTTCCCCAGATTTCCTGCTGCTGGACTAAGTGTCCCAGGACGCTTCCATCCGGCTGTGGGGGTCCCTGTCCCTTTAAGACTTCCAAAAAGCACTCGCTTTTCTTGTCCCCAGGTTGCCGGCCTCAGGGACCTGCTCACAGATCTTACTGTCCTGTTTCCATCCAGGTTCCCACACACACACTGTGTCTGCGCTCTGGTGCGGATGGCTGGGGCTGGGTGTTTAGCAGTCCTGGGCTCCCTCTCCCTCCCTGCTCCAACTCTTCTCTTCCCACCTGGAGCTGGGGTGTGGGGCGCTCAGGTCCTGCTGGGCTGGGGCTTGTATCTTACCCCCTTCATGATGCACTCGGTTCTCGCAGGTGTGTATGTGGTCTGGATGTTGTCCTGTGTCTTCTGGTCTGTCTTGTAGGAAGAGTTGTCTTTGTTATATTTTCATAAGTATATGTGGTTTTGGGAGGAGATTTCCGCTGCTCTACTCATGCCACCATCTTGGCTCCACTCGAAAAACTAGGTTTTTATCCTTACTATGTTACAGATGTTCAAGAAGCTAATGGTTTTATTGATGTATGAAAGTATTTTAATGAGAGAAAAGTACAAATTAGAATTTCTAAGTAGGGTTTCCAGGCTGCAATTTGGGGCCACTTCATGGAATGGCAGACATCACTGGTGGGGTGTCTTGCTCATGTGCGTATTGTGGGGAAAGTAACTGAACTGAGAAGAACTTGTCTAAAAAGTTACTCTGAATTTTTCTGTGCACCAGCTGTATTCGCATTGCTTGGGAGTTCATTAGAAATGCAGAGTTTCAGTTCATGTCTAGGTTTATTGAATAAAAACCTTCATTTTAACAATACCACAGTTGATTCACATACATGTTAAAATTCAGGGAGCACTGGTGTCACATAATCAGTGACAGGCTTTTGCCAGCTTTCCTGTTTGCTCTGCTCCTTGCTGCTACTTCCCAGAGCATCCTTTGCTCACAGCTTTTTTGCTCGTGGCCTAAAACTTACCTTCATGTTCTCTTAGTCTGACAAAATACCTGGTCTTTTCTTCGTCCCATCAAGATTCTTCCAATTCTCCAGCTGTATCATCTTACCTACTTTCACTCCCTCGCCTGGACACTCATGGTTGACCCTGAGAACAGTGGTAACATGATTAATCTAAAATTCCGTATTCTTCCAACATTTCCCAGTTGCCAGTGCTATGCCACCTATGCTTTATTAACTGTCCTGCTTAACATACCATGGAATTGTGCCAGTGCTATGTTAGCCAGATTATCCCTGCAGTTTGTGTAAGTTAACTTATTAACAATCATTGCACTGTGCTTCCCACAGTGACTGTTTCAAACCTTCCTTGCTCTTTACCATACTTTATCCTTACTCCTTTCATCTTCCCATATTTTTACCTCTTCTTTTCCTTTAGGGAGATTGAGACCATTACATGTGAACCCAGCTGCAGAAGTTTTCTTCTTTCTGTCTTAGATTTCTGTGTTTTTCCCTCACCTTAATTGTTACCTGTTAAGGAAAGTGACTTTTTTTGCCCCTCATGGGTATTCTTGTTTAACCAGTTCTCTCTCTCCTTACTGGCATCTGATCTTTTTTCCTGTTTATTATTTTACTGTTTTCGAAACAGTCATGCTTATGAGTTCCCTGAATTAAAAATGACTTAATCTATCTCAGACTTTGGCCTTTTCCCATTTTGTTCTCTCTCCCCTTGTCCTGCTTTGTGTTCTTTACTTCCTCTGTATTATTCCTTCTTTAACCTAGTAGTTCTCAATTGGAGATACGTAATTAGAATCTCCTATGAGGCTAAAATCAATAAAAGCTGCCTAGGCCCTTTGTAAGACCTTCTGAATTAGGGTTTCCCAAACTTTTCTGATAAATATCTCCTGAAATGTCTTAAATTTTTTGGATACTAAACTTCTTCCCTGGATATTTTGATTCAGGAGGTCTGAGATTGAGTCAGGAATTGTTTTTAGCAAGAGCTCTACTATTGACTAAATGTGGGATCTGAGCCTTTTTCTTTGAGCAAAGGAAATTGTGAAGAGTCATTCTGGGGCACTCGTTGCAGTCTAGCTACATTTACATCACACTTTCGAAACTGCTCTTTCTTTTAAGATTATCAGTGACTTAGTTTTCACATAAGAAATTTCGATGTTTTATTGTTTGTGATTTTAAACATATGAAAGTAAGGTTATCATATAATAAATCCCTCAAGTACCATCACTCAGCTTTAATAATTATCAATTTAGTGACCTTTTTCAGTTATTTTCTGTTACTGTTTGCATCATTTGACATTATTGATCTGTTACTTACTCTTAAAACTTTGTTTTGCCAGATAATATTTTGCCATTCTGGATTTCTAACTGCCTTGAGTATTCCTTTTCCAACTTCTGTCTCCATGTATAGGCGTTTTCAATGGGTTTTGTTCTCAGCCTTTTTTCCTATGTACTTGCCAGCCCCACCCCAGACTATCCCATTTAAGACCCTGGCTCCAGTATTAACTCTGTGCAGGCAGTTTGCAAATCTGTGTCTTACTTTGGACTCTCCTCTTTGAGTTGCAAATTCGTAGCTGCTTATTAGACTAAATTTAGACATCTTAAATTTTCTAATTATATGTAGCATACACCTGCTTCTTTCCCTTCCCCATCCTAATTTATCTACTCTGTTAGTGGTGTCACTACATCTTTTACTTTCCCAGGCTTTTAGAGTAGCCCCCTCACTAGAATTTCTTTTGCTACTTCATTTCATCCTGCACATTCCTACCTGGTATGTCTTGAAATATAGCACTAGTTTTATACTTTACTGCTCAACAGCCTTCATTACCTTTTCATTTCTTACTATGTTAATGTAGCCTTCTAATATGATCCAGTTTATGAGGCTTAATGCAGATACATAATTCAAATATTTACAAAAAATATTAAAAGAAAATTGCATCTGTGAATGTGGAGTGCATTAAAGATTTGTCTACTTTTAAAAGTAGGCATGATAACTAATAGGTACCTGATTTTCATTTGAGTTCAAAAAAGTATTTGATTTTCATTTGAGGTTTTTAAAGGTTTTGAATCCTGCAACAGTAGTACATTGAGTACCAGTGTAATTAAGCTGGAAAATATATCTTTGCTTCATATGCTTTGTTTCTACCAGAACCTACTTAGTTGGCTTTGTCATATATACATATGTAAAGTTAGAAATTCAATTAAGAAAATACAGCCTTTAAGAATTATAGTTTATGGAGTATATAGTCGTAACTTTAATAATTTATAGACCCACATTGGTATGAAATAGGTAGTCAAATATTTAATGGTTGTTATAAATTAAAATAAAAATCTACAAATAGTATTTATTTTGAATGATATAGTAAATGAAAATTTCATTAAAAATGAATGTGCTGATTTAAAAAATAATCGTTCCTTGTGTTTTTAGGGTGAGAATCCTTTTGAAATTCAAGATCATGCTCAAGATCAGCAAATAGAAGGAGATGAGGAGGAAGAAAAGATTGATGAGCCTATTGAAGATGAGGAGGAAGAAGAGGAAGAAGAGGAGGAAGTGGGGGAGGTAGAAGAAGTAGAAGAAGTGGAGGAAGTCGAGGAAGTAGGAGAAGGTGGAGGAGTAGAGGGAGTGGGAGACATAGAGGAAGGGGGGAACCTGGAGGGAGTGGGGGAGGGGGACACAGTAGGGGAAAGAGAGGCAGTAGGGGAAGGAGAGTGAGTGAAGGAAGGAGAGGCAGTGGGGGAAGGAGAAGTCAAGGGAGACCCTGTTGGCTTCCCTGTTGACCAACCCGAAGAAAATTAAATATAAGGTATTAGATTTAAAAGAAGCTTTACATTTCTGTCCTAATGTGGAAAAGGGTAAGAATTTTAATAGTTTAAAATATGAGAGTTAACACCCATGTTGCATGCATTCCACACGTTAAATTTGTTTTATATTATTTCTAAATGTTTGGCAGTTGTTTAATAAAATGAAGGTAAGACTATTTTAGTTTAGTTTTTATAGCTACCAAACTTAGATTCGATAAATTGTTTGTATAATTTTTAAGCTTAATTTTTATTACTTTATTGGTGTTAAGGATAACAGATGTGTATTGTTAGTATATATCTAATCATTTGAACTTAAATGCTGCTGTTGGGAGTATATATTCAAGTGTGCATTAAGTTTTGAATACTTACCCTAGAATAGATAAATTGGGCAAGTATTTTGTGCTCTGTGTATTTTTTTACTGCATTGGACATTGAATAGTAATTTGCGTTAAGATACGCTTAAAAGCTTTTTGTGACCACGTTTCCCTTTGTAGCAATAAAAGGTTTTTTACAAAATTTCTCTCCCTGGATTAGCAATTTTAAATTAAAGAGTTCATTAATGAATATTTAAATCAGGATTTAATGAGTATTTTAAATGAGGGTTTGCCTTAATGTATAAGTTCTGCTCACAGATATTTAAAGATGATTGAGAAGACTTGAATTAAAGGAAAAATTTACTTCAGTCATATTTTTTAAAAGTGTGACTAAATATTTTTTTAACGTATTTCAAATAAAGGTCAGTTTATAACTGACTGTTTATTTTGTTTAATTCATTCCTTTTCTCTGTGCCTGTGTCAGATTTTGGAATCTTGAAAATACACTTGAATGCAAATAATTTTTCATAATTGTGCTAGTTCTTTTGTCATGTCAATTTTTGGCTGAAGAACCAAGAAGAAAAGTATAATTAAAAAAAATTCTCTTGAATATTTCTCTGCTTTTTAAACTTTTTATATAAGCTCATATGCTTATATACTCAAAAAGAGAAGATGAGACTGATAGATGATATATTTTCAAAGGACCAGCTATGTCACTTAAAAGCAGTACTCGTTTCTTTGAATCTTTACTCTGGTCTCTTTTGAGAGGGGAGGAATTCTTTCAGTGGAGTTAGCTTCTCGAAATTTTGAGTCATTGAATGAAGGAATATGTGGTTAAATTAGATAATTTTAAGGCACTAAGTGGATGGATATGTAAATGTAGAATTTCACAGATAATTTTTTTGCAAGCTTTAAAATACATATAAAGTATGTTTTGGACAATATGGGTTAATTGTTCTGGGCTAGATTTGTTTATCTTTAAGCTGGGAAGATCCAACTGACATTTGTTGGGTATTTGTCATACCCCACTTGTAGGGATTTGGAGCCAAGTAAGAGATGGTTAGTTACGACTGGAGAAATTTGGCTAGGTCCTATTTAAGAGTCTGTGTTTGCTTAAACAGGGTTCACAGAACCTTTGTGCTCAAGAGTTCAAATTTTAATGGTAATAGGACTTAATCAGGACTGTTGTTTCTCCTGTATTATAAATTATTTGTGGAAGGGCTAAGGTAAAAGAATGGATCCTAATTAGAGGGTTCTTCTGGCACTCAGGACTTTTTCTTAAAAAAGCATTCTCCATATTTTGATTGAGATGTGAAACTTTGAGAATACTATATAACAAGAGTCTGTGTACTGACTTGTAAGTAAATGTTTTGGAATGAGGTAAGAACATCTAAGTAATTTTTTTGGAAAACGTATAAAAATGTCTTCAGACTAACTTAATTTGCAAGGTATTAGTAAAGTGTATTTTGTGCTTAATTCAGAAAGCCAAGTTTATGTATTTCCTATTGGATAATTTGTAGATAGCCAATTTAATTTTTTCTTAGGCAGGTTAATCTTTATGATCCCCAGTGTTTATATTTTTAATACTTTGATGATGAGGATTTGTGTAATATCTTTAATAACCTTTCAACTGATGTCCAAATATTATTTACTTATTTAAAAAGCTGAATGAGTAGTTCTGGTAACCAGAGAAATTTGTTTGCAACTTACACAGTTGTTTAAGCCAGATGCTTGGGACTTGTGTTTTTTCCCATTGAATCACCTTTTACCTCCAGTTTCTCAGAAAGTTTGTTTTCTATTTCCACAATTTATCTGCCCACTCTTCTACCTCTTGTGGTACGAAGCCCAGTCCAAGTCACCATCATCTCTTTCTTGGACTGTTGAAATAGCTTACTGACTAGCTTCCCCTCATCCCTTGCTAGATGTAGTTTTCCACACAGAGGTATAATCTTTTAAAAGTGTAGTTCAGATAATGCTTGTCTCCTGCTGCTATGTGTACCTGTACAATCCAAATTCCTTGGCATGGCCTTGCTTTCCAACTTTGTATCATGCCATTCTTTTCACCAGCCATGACGGTCTTCCGTTAGTTTTAAATGAAGCTCTTCCCTGATTCCAGACCTTCGTACTTCCTGTAATCTAAACTGGTCAGCTTTCCTTGGAAGACTCTTATCTTTCAGATCACCTTCAATGTTACAAGATGCTTTTCTGAGGAAACTTAAGGGCAGTAGCTCTTAAATTTTTGTAAAAGTGAGGATTTGAGGCCACCTGTGCCCCAGATTATATCACCTTCTTTGGAGATGGTATAGATTTTTTAAATATAAATTTTGTTTTATTTTGATAATCATTAATCTACAATTACATGAGGAACATTATGTTTACTAGACACCCCCCACCACCAAGTCTCCCCCGCATACCCCATTACAGTCTCTGTCCATCAGTGTAGTTAGATGCTATAGAGTCACTACTTGTCTTGTCTGTGTTGTACAGCCTACCCCATACCCCGCCCCCCTCATTATACATGCTAATCATAAGGCTCCCTTTCTTTTTTCCCCATCTTTATCCCTCCCTTCCCACCCATCCTCCCCAGTCCCTTTCTCTTTGGTAACTGTTAGTCCATTCTTGGGTTCTGTGAGCCTGCTGCTGTTTTGCTCCTTCAGTTTTTTCTTTGTTCTTATACTTTCACATGAGTGAAATCATTTGATACTTGTCTTTCTCTACCTGGCTTATTTCACTGAGCATAATACCCTCTAGCTCCATCCATGTTGTTGCAAATGGTAGGATTTGTTTTCTTCTTATGGCTGAATAATATTCCATTGTGTATATGTCCCACCTCTTCTTTATCCATTCATCTACTGATGGACACTTAGGTTGCTTCCATTTCTTGGCTATTGTAAATAGTGCTGCGATAAACATAGGGGTGCATATGTCTTTTTCAAATTGGGCTGCTGCATTCTTAGGGTAAATTCCTAGGAGTGGAACTCCCAGATCAAATGGTATTTCTATTTTGAGCTTTTTGCGGAACCTCCATACTGCTTTCCACAATGGTTAAACTAATTTATATTCCCACCAACAGTGTAGGAGGGTTCCCCTTTCTCCACAACCTCGCCAACATTTGTTGTTTGTCTTTTGGATGGTGGCAATCCTTACTGGTGTGAGGTGATACCTCATTGTGGTTTTAATTTGCATTTCTCTGATGACTAGCGATGTGGAACAGGAGATGATATATTTGTAATAAGTATCTCAGGTGATTCCGATGTTCGTCGTCAGCGATTGCATTTGGAGAACATCCATAGTGCCTTCTAGCAAATTTCTAGTGCCTGCAACTCCCACAAAAAAAGCAGGAGTTTCTGCCCGTTAGTATATAAGCATGGGGGATTCTTCACAATAATTTCCAGAAGCATTGGAATGACCTGTTAACAGACTTCTGGGAGTCAGAAAACTGGAACTAGTTCTTGTTTTTATTCTTTTCCCCCATTAGATACTTAAATCTTACAAGCATACTGTGAAGTCATAATAGGAATAGCAGTTTTCCCATTATAATAAACTCTCTCTTGTATCATTCCCCTACTTGAAATCCTTCATTGGCTTTCCATACCAGTCAGTATAACATCCAAACCCTTTTAGTGTGGCATCCATTGCTCTGTTTTTCCTTGCCTGCTTCTCCAGTGTTATATCTTAGTTTTAATATTTATATTAACTGCCTGTCCCCATAAATATTTTAAGTTATGATCCTGCTTCAGGAGACAGAGTGGTTCCTAGAGTTGCTAAAGTTTGATCATAACCTGTCTACATTATAACATCTGGATATTATATTTATATGTTAATAAATATAAAATATATTTTATAATTGCATATTATACAGTAACTTATTTATATCTTATCTATTATATTTCATAATAGCATACTAGTATATAATAGCCAAAAAAATCTTCAATCCTTTCTATCCTAAGAATTAGGTGAAAACAGTTACAAAAATTTATGTACTTAAAGTCATGGACATGCAGAAAAAAACTACAATGGCAAATGTTGGTAGTGCATGTTAAAATATATTTGAGAATTCTGTTTTTATTGGCAAGGTTCTTACTGTAGAGGTAGATAGTAGATAGTATCAGGTTATCTTTAATTGTTATCAAACTTAGATTATTTAATATTTGCTTTGCCTACCAAATTGTCCTTACTTTGAATGCATTTTTTTTTTCACTTAAAGATGCAACACATTTTTTAATGGTATTCTACATTTCTATAGTACACTCTATTTTACAAAGTTCTTTTCAGCTTCGTTTGATCCTCTTGGCCATGAAGTTGAAGTAGGCAGGGCAGTTACTGTTATACCCTTTCCGTTCTGCAGAAAAAGAAACCAAAGGTCCAGTGCTCTGTCTAGCCCACCACTCTGCTTTATTTTATGCTGCCCAAACCTTGTGCCATCATCCCACCCAGGTCATCCCAGAATCCAGTCCTGCAGGCCTCTGAATTCATTGAATTGAGTTCATTAATCGCTCACTGAAAAAAGGAACTGAGACTTGGTGGGGCATCCAGCATTCACAAGGCCTTTTTTTTTAAATTGAAGGATTGTTGATACACAATCTTATGTTGGTTTCAAATGTACAACACAGTGAGTGGTTCAACAGTTAACCATATTATATCCTCACCCCCTATAGAGCAGTTACTATTTGTCAATGTAGAAGGGTGTTACAGAATCATTGACAATAATACTCTCTGTGCTGTACTACGGTCCCAGTGACCAACTTTTATTGTGACTGTGAAATATTGTGTCCCTGTATCCTCCTCAGCTTCCCCCACACCTGCCCCAACCCCTCTCCCTTTGTAACCATTAGTCACTTCTCAGAGTCTATGAGTCTACTGCTCTTTTGTTCCTTCTGTTTTGCTTTGTTTTTATATTCCTCAAATAAGTGAAGTCATATGGTATTTGTCTTTCTCTGCCTGGCTTATTTCACTAAGCTGCAAACATTTTTTTTGTATGTATAAAATATAAGTAAAATTTACCATCTTAACCATTTTTGAGAGTACAATCCGAGGCATTAATGACAAGTAAACTTTTGATTACACTTTGGCATCCATTGTAGTTTTGCTGATGGACAGAAAAATGGAGTAGTTATGCTGGTAGAAGTGTTAGTCCATGTGACAGTTACAGTTCAGATTATAAATTAACAATTTGACTTTATTTGGTAAGTATAGTCCCTACCCTGATAGCTGGATCTCCATTTGGTATACAAACAAAATTACAGAGCCTGCAAGACTAGAGGGCAGATTCTTGGCAGTGGTAAATTCAGTTAGTACTGCCACGATTTGGGGCCTTCTCAGAAACAGTAATATTAGTCTTTTCCCACTCCACCCTACCCTGCCTCCTGATTTTCCTATTTTTGTTTGCTTTTAAAAATTAAAAAGAAGTTGTATATTAGGGCTAAGGTTGAGGTGGTGTTGATGGTGCCAGGAGATGGCCCCCCTTTTGACTGAAAGTATGGAAGGGAACTGTAAGCAGCTTAGTTATTAGATGCATATAAAGTGTGAATTGGGGGAGCATTCCAGATCAAAATGGCATACGTGATTCAAGTCATCTTCTAAAGTTCTCTTTAAATTACAGAAGATAAGTGATGATAAAAAACTACAGTAATGAACTCATAATCACACTGGAAAGACAACAAGGATGCTGTGAGACATTTCTAAAGTTATAAAATAGGAATCTAGATCTTGTTGAAGCAAAGAGAGCCACATACTTGTACAGATAAAAATTAAGGAATTACCTCCATGTTCAGTGGTGGCTGTAGTATGGTAGGCCAAGTTTTTAAAGGACTGAATAGTTACGTTACGCCTTGGCTCAGAGCTGTTGGTCCATAGCATTTCTCCAAGCTTAGCCGTAACACAGCTTGCTCTTTGCCAGATGGAGTAGACTTCTGATAGGGTAGATTCCTAGAGCACATTTATAGGGGTCATCAAAGTGTGGCCCCTGTGCTTTGTGGATATCACAAGGAGCTTTGATTTTAGAAAATAGGCAAACAAAGCAAAGCCTGGTGGCTGTCCATTTCCCATTTTTCCCTCTGACTTCTTCTCTCTCCTCCACAGTTAAAATGCTAGGTTCCTTGTAATCAAAATCTACCAGAGAAGTTCACTCCCACTGAGAAAATAAACTCCAAGTAACAATACTGAAAAATCTAATAATGGGCAAACTATTATATACAAGCCTCCTGTTTTTGTATGGATTTTACATTTGTAAGGGTTGTAGAAAGAAAAAAAAAAGTGAGATACCTACCGTGGCCCTCAAAACCTAAGACACTTACTGGCCCCTTATAGAAAAAGTTTGCTGATCCCCAGGTTCTCATTTTACCAATACAGACAGACAACCCAGAAGCAGCAGACATTTAAGGAAAAGAGCAACATGAAAGATAGGCTGTAAACTTAAGCAGAACTGATTCCTGGGGAAACAATGTAGGAAAAGAACTTTAGAATAAGTATAATTAGTATTATGTGTCATAATAATTAGTTTTATATAATGCTTAGATACATTATGTATCTTCAAAGAGATTTTAAAGGTTATCACATTAACTTAAAAAATGCAAATTGCTATGAAAAATATCTTGGAAATAAAAAATAGTTGCTAAATAAAAATATTTTAGGCTAAGTAATTGAATAAATATGACTGAAAATCAAATTACTGAGCTAGAATTTTGAGCTGAAGGATACTCCCAAAATTGTATAAGAAGTGGTCAGATAGGTAGACAATATGAGAAAAGAGACATAGAAGATCCAGGTGAATACCGTCCAGTAAAAATTAAACTTCATGAGGTTAGAAGCCATATTATAGAGAATTGACCACTGAATATTCTGCATATATCATAGTGCCTGGCACAGGGTAAGTACTCAATAAACATTTTTGAATGAATGTATGTATATATGTCTGTATGTACAGGCCTTCCAGGAGGTGAGAACAGAAAACAGTGGAGAGAAAAAAAAACTTCTGAAAGACTGACCTCTTATTAAAAGGCCCAAGTACTGAAAAAACAATGAAAGAGACACTTAAAATCCTGACAAAATTTATGTAACCCCAGGAAATAAAGCAATCTTCAAAATGTCTGAATAGAAACTTAGAAAGGGAAAAGAATCACATTGTTCTCAGGCTTCTCATCTGTGCATTGGGATGCTAGAAGATTATTTAAGTTATGAGGGAAAGTTAATTGAATTCTATCTTGAGTCAAACGTCATTTTAAGAGCGAGGGCACAGTAAAGAAATTATCTGATGAAAACTTGACAAGGAGAAACTAGCAAGTTGCAGTCATAGCTAAGCATTTGAACACAGCTCTTACTAGGTGAAGAGTTCAAAGGTGAGGACATGGGTGTTGAATCATACAATTCAAAAACTTTAATAACAGTGTTTGTTTTGATACACCATAAGATGAGCATGAAGCAGAACACAGATCATACAGGCTCCATCCTATTATCACAGTGCTATAAACTAGAAATTAACAGTGGATAGCAGGCGATAAAAATCTAAATATGAAACACTTTGTAATGCTTGCATTAGAAATAAAAATTTACAAAATTTTAAGGAAATTCATATTTAAGCTGTATCAAATTATTCAGGATTCTGAAACACTTCTCAGTTTGGTCTCTGAGGCTTAGCATAACCATTATTCCACAATATTGTATATCAAAGATGGCCATAAACCAATCTCATTTAGGAACAAATGTAATCATTGAAAAAG
This sequence comes from Manis javanica, assembly GCF_040802235.1. Lineage (NCBI taxonomy): Eukaryota > Metazoa > Chordata > Mammalia > Pholidota > Manidae > Manis > Manis javanica. The sequence goes on from NC_133159.1 coordinate 75,973,483, forward strand.
ACACTAGCAATTAAGTTTAAAAAATGCATCATGGCAAGTAGGGTTTATCCAAAGAATACAACAGAGTCTATTAATGCAGTGCATTAAGGTACATATTACTGTACCTTAAAAGGCAGATTGAAAATAAAAGAAAAGTGATAATCTCCACACATGCTGGGAAAACATTTCCTAAAATTTAACATGCCAGATTTAAATCTTGACAGGTAAGGACTAGAAAGAAACCTTTTTAATTTGGCTGAGGACATCTACCAGAGACCTTCAGCAAACATCTACATTCAGTGCTGGATCAAGCCTGCTGGCTATAGAGAAATTACTTAAAAACAAATACTAGGAGAGACAACACAATGATCATTTCAGGAATTGTGGTTGTCAAGAATCTATTGAAAAACTTAGAAATAGTAAAATAGTTCTGTTTAATAGTTAATAAAAAATCTTTAGTTTTCTGTAGACTAGTATCAGCCATTTGGAAATGTAAATAAAAATTGTATGTGCAGTAAAAATCTGGACTATACACTCTCTAGGAATAAACTTAATGGGAAAAGTGCAAGATCCATGTGAGGAAAACTACACTTTAACGAAGGGAACAAAATGCCTGAATACATAAACATTCTACCTTCCTGTTTGTAAACTCAGTATTGTCCAGATGTCTATCTTCAAGTGAATTCACAAATTGATCACGATTTCAGTGTGATTTTCTTCCTTAGAACTAGTGTGGGCTGTGAGAGAAAGTTAAAAGTAACAGTGGCGTAAGATCGCAATGTTTTCAATATGAAAGTTCAGATGGGCACTGCAAGGCTGGTGGTTCCTTCACAAGTGTCAGAGACCAAGTCTTCCTCTATATGGTTCAGCCGACTTCAAAGCTTGTAATCTCCAGTCATCCTGTCTATATTCCAGTCAGTGGAGAGGAAGACAAAGTCACACACCTTCACTTTAAGAACAGGTCCCAGAGATTGCACATACGTTTCTACTAAACCTATTGCTTAAAACAGCCATATGAACATACCTGCCAAGAAGACAGGGAACTGTATTTATTCTACATGGCCATGTTCCTAGCTAAAAAGCAGGAATTAGGTTATAGGAGAGGGGAAATGCTTATTAGGGTATTACTAGCAGTATAGACACCTCAGATTGCAGATTTGGTCCACATCGCAATAAAACAAATACCGCAATAAAGTCAATAATTTTTGGCTTCCCAATGCATATAAAAGTTATGTACACACTAAATTAGCAAGTTCATACCTTAATTAAAAAATACTTTATTGCTAAAAAAATAATAACCATCATCTGAACTCTCAGCAAATTATAATCTTTTTCCTGGTGGGTCTTGCCTTGGTTTGATGACTGCTGAATGTTCAGGGTGGTGGTTGCTGAAGGTTGGGGTGGTTGTGGCAACTTCTTAAAATAAAACAATGAAGTTTGCTATATTGATTGACTTAACCTTGATGAATGAGTTCTCTCTAGTACGTGATGCTGTTTGATAACACTTTATCCACAGAACTTCTTTCAAAATTGAAGTCCTCTCAAACCCTACTGGTTTATCAACTAAGTTTAATAATATTCTAAGTCCTTTGTTGTCATTTCAACAATCTTCACAGGATCTTCACCAGGAGTAGATTTCATCTCAAGAAATCACTTTCTTTGCTGATGCATAAGAAGCAACTCATCTGAAAGTTTTATCCTGAGATTGCAACAATTCAATCATTCTACAGGCTTAACTTCTCATTCTAGTTCTTGTGCTATTTCTACCACACCTGAAGTCAGTGACTTCCTCCACTGAAGTCTTGAACCCTTCAGTCATTCATGAGGGTTGGAATCATCTTCCAGACTGCTGTTAATGTTGATATTTTGACTTCTTCCAATGGATCATCAGTGTTCTTAATGGCATCTGGAGTAGTAAATCTTTTCCAGAAAGTTTTCAATTTACTTTGTCCAGATTAATCACAGGAATCACTATCTGTGGCAGCTATAGCCTTACAAAGTGCATTTCTTAAATAATAGGACTTGAAAGTTGAAAGACTTCTTAATCCAAGAGCCACAGAATGGATGTGTTAACCAGGCATGAAAACAACATGAGCTTGATTGTGGATCGCCACGAGAGCATTTGAGTGCCCAGATGTATTATCAACGAGCAATAATATTTTGAAAGGAATCTTTTTTCCTGAGTAGTAGGTCTCAACAGTGAGATTAAAATATTCAGTAAACCATGAGCTGTCATCTAGGCTTTTTGTTGCTCTTACAGAGAGCAGGCAGAGAGACGTGGCATAATTCTGAGGGCCCTAGGGTTTTTTGGTATGGTAAATGAGAATTGGCTTCAACTCAAGAGTCACCAGCTGCATTAGCCTCTACGAAGAGAGTCAGCCTGTTCTTTGGAACTTTGAAGCCAGTCATTGACTTCTCCTCTCTAGCTATGAAAGTCTCAGATGGCATCTTTGCCCAATAGAAGGCTGTTTCGTCTACATTGAAAAATGTAGTCACTTCATTATCTTAGCCAGATCTTCTGGATAACTTGCTGCAGTTTCTACATCAGCATTTGCTGCTTCACCCGGTACTTTTATGTTACAAAGATGGCTTCTTTAAACCTCATGACCAACTTCAGTGAGCCTCACACTTTTCTTCTGCAGCTTCCTCACCTCTCTCGCCCTCCTAGAATTGAAGAAAGGCCTTGCTCTGGATTAGGTTTTGGCGTAAGGAAATGTGACTGGTTTGATCTCTCCAGACCATTTTCTGCATATCAGCAGTAAGGCTGTGTTGCTTTTTACTCATTTGTGTGTTTCACTGTATTAGCACTTTGAATTTCCTGCAAGAACTTTTCCTTTGCATTCACAACTTGGCTACCTGTTTGGCACAGGAGGCCTGGTGTTAGCCTATCAGTTTTTGACATGCCTTCTCCACTGGCTTAATCATTCTTGGCTTTTGATTTTAAAGTGAGAGATATATGACTCTTCCTTTGACTTAGACACTAAAGGCCATTGTAGTGTTTTAAATTGGCTTAATCGTAACAGTATCGTGTCCCAGGGAATAGGGAAGAGTTAGTTGGTAGAGCAGTTGAAACACACAACATTTATTGATTAGGTTCGCTGTCTTGTGTGGATGCAGTTCATGGTGCCCCAAAACAATTACAGTAGTAACATCATAGATCACCAATCATAGATCACCATAAAAAAGTAATAATAAAGTTTGAAATATTGTGAGAATTGCCAAAATGTGACACAGAGACATAAAGTGAGCAAGTGCTGTTGAAAAAATAGTGCAGATAGACTTGCTTAATGCAGTGTTGCCATTTACAAATCTTCAGTATGTAAAAAATGCAATATATGTGAAGCACAATACAGCACAGCACAATCAAACAAGCTATGCCTATACAGGCCATGCAAGCGATTCAGAAATTCATGTGCAAAGTAAATAACCAAACGCAAACTTAAAAAAGAAAACTGAGAATCTGGCTTATGTTTCTTGGTAAATATGTAGAGCAAAACTATGACTATTTATCAAGGATAAGTAGGTAAACAACAATGAAACAAAGAAACAGACTCTTGTAATGTAGATAGATACACAGTATATAAAAAGATACCATTTTGAATCATGGGTAAAATATCAAATAGCCCATGAATGATCGGAACACAGTAGAGTAGTCACACTGGGGGAAGACATGCTGTGTCATACTATGCACAAAAATAAAGTGGTTTAAAGGTATAAAGGTAAAAATAACCTATACAAGTACTAAACAAAATGTAAGAAAATCATAATTTGGGGGTGGAGGTCTTTCTAAGCAAGACAAACTACAGGAGACAAAAATATTGGCAAATTTGGTAAAGAGTAAGTATTGCAAGTGAAAGACCCCCTAAGCAAAGTTGAAAGAAGGGTAACATGGGGAGAAAATAACTGCAATGTGTGGGAGACCAAAAATTAAGTCAAAAAAGAGCTAAATATTCAAAGATTTATAATAACCACTTTTGTTGGGGAAACCAGGCCCTCTCCCAGATGGTTGATGGCTGAAGAAACTGTTTCATCTTATTTGGAGGGCAATTTGGAAGTAACTTGCCAAATTTAAAATGCATATGCTGTTTGACCCAGCCATCCCACCTATAAATAGCTTTTCATTTACCTGAGAGCACAAACGCCTAAAATGCACATAAATACAAAGGTAAGTTACTTCATCTATTCTAAAGTGTACTGAGGATAATGCTTTTTTACTATTACCAAAAGTTGTCAAAAAAAAAGGCTTTTATGCAAAAATACCACCTGGCTGACAGCAATGTAAGGTTTCCTCAATTGTAAGATGCATACCAGCCCCAGACGGCAGAGAATGTGGGGAAAAAGGAGTATCTAAGCATTGCTGGAGCATGCCTGAAAGAATGGTCTTTGCAGCATTAATTCAAATTGGAAACAATGTAAATAGTCAGCAATAAGGGGGATAATTTAAGTCATGGTAAAGTTGAATTCTCTTATAGCTATTAGAAAGAATGAGTGATCTATGTTTTGACATGGAAAAATTTAAGATACATTGTTAAGAGCATAAAAGTACAATATTATGTATAGAGTTTCACTTAGAAAATCTATATGTATATATGTAAATATGTAAATTCTGAACTATATATACAAATGCATATTTAAAAAAATAAAAGTAATATATTCACATAGAAAAAAGTCTGAAAGGATACATAAATAGTGTTTTACATGTGAGAGGGGAAATTACATTGGGAAATAGGTAACTTAAAAAATTCTACCTTTTTTGTATTTTAATAAGGAAGTAATCATGTATATCATATTATAATGTAAATGCTTAAGAATCTAAACAATTCTTAGAGAAATACAAAAAATAAAAAAAACCCTAGAATACAATCACCCAGATAATAGCACTATTAACAGTTTTTGTATATTTCCTTTCCATCTATTTTTCTTTGCAGCTCAGTAGATGTTAATAACTGTTCCTGTGGTAGGAAAAACAAGAAGAGCAGATCTGGGTGAGGAAGATGATAAATCAACTTGGGTGCATGTTAAGTTAGTTTTGCCCATGGGGCACTGAAATGGTGATATCAAGTAAGCAACTGGCATGGAGCTTAGAGGAGCTCATGATCAACAGAATGCTTTCTCTTTCAACTGGTGAATTTTAATATGTGTCTGACACAAAAATGTAACTTCTGTGGCATCATAGTGTAACACAGCTTTATTAGCCTTGGGATTCAAGATCTTCCTGCCCTGCTGTTCCCCACCCCCTACCCAGATGTACTATTTTCCAGTTCAGTCCATCATGGGAAAAACATTTAAATTTAAAAAAGCCGTTTTCTCATCTTTAAAATGAAGATAATACTACCTTCCTTGCACGACTGTGGCAAAGATTAAATGAATGTAAGTAAACACCTCTCACTGTGTTCACCATATAAGTTTTAGTTTTCCTACTATTACCTAAATAAAAGGGCTTATTTATTCTCAATTAGAAATAAAAGCTAAAAGGATGTATTGGCTTGGTAAATCCTTTTGTAAAATTACTGCAGGAATTGAGGTTTTTTTTCACATTCCTTTTAACCTAGTCTTGAACTTTCATAATGTGTTTTGAAGGTCACAATACATCTGTTTCCTACATAAGGTTTGTATGAGCCTGGTCAAAATTAACAAAATAACAACCTGATAATTTGATAAGAGGAAAATAATCATGAATGTCTCATATAACAACTAATCATACTTATTCACCGTAACTTTTCCCTTTGGCATCAAGGGTCCTCATCTGACAAGGATATTAATAAGTTGCTAATATTAGAGTTCCATATTCAGCCACTGCAAAGAGTTAAATAACAACTGGGATTTGAATTGCTTGTCAGTGCTGAGGTCACTATCACTGTTAAATGACAGATGTTTTTCTGAAAATCCCTTGCATCTCTTCTTGTGATACAAAGTCTAGTGACTGCAACAACAGGGTGGTGTTCTTTAATAACTGTTAAATTTATTCTTTGGAGATTTTAGAAAGATGTCCTATTGCTCCTGGAGGACTCCCTTGACACCCAACTCTGCATTTTCTTTTGCATAATGCCTACAATTTAGAGCCACTAGGCTCCCAGTTTGTACAGCTCCTATATTCTTGTTTCAGTATAACCAAAATACTCATAAATCTCCCGTTCTTCCAGTAGCTTTCTGCAGCAGCTGGGGTATGGCATTGATGTCCCTGATCTATAATTCCAGAGAGCCCTAGGGTGAACAGATAGGCCAATCCAAAGCTACTACGTCAGATAAAGTGATGTTGTTTGCACAACTCAGTGTCCTCAAGAGGTAGTCATGTAATGCTCCCAATTTGTATTCTGTATAAAACTCCTTTTACAAGTTATAAACTTCCTATAGGGAGCAAGCATATCCAGCTAAAGGATGTGAACATATGACTGTAATGTAATTTTAAACTCAAAAGGAATGGGCTAAGCCTTTTCCATCTTAGCTGAAAGCTATAGAAGAACTGACAGTTTCTTTTTAGGTATGACATTCTTGAATTTGGAATGCTAATCAAGTGGTGTTTTCATGGGACCCTGAGTTTGAAATGTGGTGCTAGGAATATGACTGATACAAGTATTTGAATTGCATGTATCATGAGACTTAAGTGCTTTATTCATAGTCATCACAAAATTTTAATTGATTGTCATTGTGCTTTATTTACAGTTGAGGCAGCTTTTAAATGGTTCCTATTACCACATTAATTGTGTTAGAGTAACTGACTAAATGATGTACTTGTGTTTTTATTTGCATGGTGCTTTCTGAATCCTCTGTCATTTTAGATCAGGAATTCTCAGTCTTGACACTGACATTTTGGACTGGATAATTCTTTGTTGTGGGAGGCTGTCCTGGTATTTTAAGATGTTTAACAACACCCTGGCCTTTACTTAATAGATTCCAGTAGCATATTGCCAGTCTTGACAATCAAAAATATTTCCAGACATTGGCAAATACCCCCTGGGGGATGAAAGTCTCTCCCACCTCAGAACCACTGGTCTAAATACATTAAAAGCAGTTAGGTGTGGAATTTGAGCTCTAAGTGTTCTGCTTGAAGATGTTAGGATAAAAAAAAAAAGCCACCTTAGATTCAGCTGTCCAAGAAAGCATTCCTTGGCTATCTTGACCTTTCTTCCCTCTCACCAGTAAATGGTGTTGCAGGTGTTTCTCCACTCTACACAGTAGGCCTCTGTTTCCCAGAAAGGTCTGTCTTACTCCTTCTGTCTCCAGCTAGCACAGTGCATAGCACATGGTAGATGCTCAGATTACAATTCAGGAATCTCCTGTTCACTTAGGTTTATCTGACAACACTGGTTTCCAAACAAATAAAAATTTTGTAGGGCCTAGAAACCACCTCTAGAGACACATAAGGAATGTGGCCTGTACACTTCTGGAGTTGCCTTTCTGCTTCAGAGATTCTAGGTAGTTTCTTCTGGCTTTTCCCATGCTCCAAAGTACCAGGGAAGGGAATCTGGAGTCACTCGGAGGCGGTTATCACTAGGAAGTAATGAGGCAGTCTCTGTTCCTCAGCTGGCCCCTTCCTCACCTGAAGAGACAACGTTCCAAAAAAGTACAATATTTTGAGTGACAGAAAGAAGTATTTAATAGCTTTCTTTTTCCTCTAGTAACATATGCATCCCTAAGTTTCATTAGGGTCAGTCAGCTATCTTGAGTGCTGTGTGTTCATGAGTATTTGCTCACACTGCATATGTCATTGCCAGACATGGAGGTCTCCCTCTGCATGACATCTCTAAAAATCTTCATTGAACCTACATTTGGTGCCACCCAGCAATACCCTATGTGATCCTAAAAAACATCTCCTGGCCTCATCTCCACCTCACTCATGCCACAGGTACACTGGCCTTTCTGCTCTTCATATGTCATGCTTGCATCTGTCTCATGGCCAGTGCATTTATTTCCTCCCTCTAGAAGGCTCTTATCCCAAACCATTGCATGACTGCATCTCATTCAGCTAGGTTAAACTGCAACTTTCTCAGAGAGGACTTCCCACATAGTCATTCCCTAGCCCATTACCCTTTTACCTCTGACCCCTATGTAAAATCACTTGTCTCCTTCACTAGAATGTAAGCCCCATGAGAACAGGAATTTTTTCTCTTAGCACTGCATCCTTGGCACCTAGAATGGTGCTGGGCACTCAGTAAATAGATGCTGGCATAGCTAATTGACCAGCCAGGGCTGCCACAGATGCACAGGAGTCTTCACTGTGCAGAGATATAGGGCAAAATGGGAAAGAATACTTCATCTGTATTTGTATTATGTGCTACAGCTTCTTCAGCTTGAACACCATTGCCGTTTTGGGCGGGCTAACGTGGGTGGGGGAGGCTGTCCTGTGAATTGTAGGATGTTAGCAGTATTCCCAGACTCTAGATGCTGTAACACCTCTCCCCAGTTGTAGACAACCAGAGTGTCTCTAGACATTGCCACATGTCTGCTAAGAGGCAAAATTGCCCCTGCTTGAAAACCACTTGATGAGACAGATCCCAAGCAGGGCAACTTGTGTACCACGTCTTACAGAGTTTCTGGAAGTATAGTTTTTTTTAATAGTAAACAATTTTTATAATAATGTTGCATAATCTATCCAAAATGCAGTGGCCTCCAGCTGTATATACTTGTTGTTTCTAATTTTTTGTCTTAGGTGTGTGCAGTTTGGCTGCTGTGGGGCAGATTGTGGTCAGGTTTGGCTAGGTCTCACTTCAAGCGCAGATTTAATCATGTCCTGCCAAATCTTTTTCCTCCTTGGGTCAGTGGCTACTTGAGTCATGTTCATGATGAACAACAGATGGGCAAAAAGGCAAACTCAATCATGCTAGCATATTTCACGCTATATTCTCAAATATATCACTAAGGAGATAACAGATGATTAAAGTCAGAGCAGAGAAATATGCCACCTACAGTGGAAAGAAGAGGAGACTGAGTATTTGCTGAATGGTAATCCGAATGATTACACACATTTTTCAGATTTCACTCATGGCAGTCTGTTTAGTCATAGGACCAATAGAGCTCGAACAGGAGACAGATCTAAGT